>NC_091538.1:63392500-64642500 GCF_042242935.1 Bactrocera oleae
CACATATATGTTTTGTGGCATGGGTAAATATGTACATATTTGCAGAGAAATTTAGCTAATTTGAAAATGAAATTATGCGTGCTTCAGCCAAACAACTTCGTAGCGTCGTTGGGTGTTGTTCTTGCTGGTAGTCATGGAGGCGTTTAGGTGGGCGGCAGTCGCTATTTGCAATTCGCAGATATACTTTGTGATATTTAATGGGTGCCCAAATTTTTGCAAGTATATCGTTTTAATGTTTTTGCTTTTGATCTACTATCAAATTCCGTTAAAATTATTACATATCTAAAAATTAAGTGCTTTTATTATAATCTAACTGTATATTTAAATAAATGTGTATTAATTTTTATTTTTGAAAAAGAAATTAGACTAATATTTCTGCCGTGATCGAACATGTATTTAAATTTACATATACTTTTTAAAAATATATGCATAGAAGTATATATAGCACTAAGCTTCACGAGTTACAGCCATGGAAACTTGAATTAAAAATTACAAATTTTTAAAGCTAATCGTACATGGAATTGGTTTTGAAATATAAGCAAAAAAAACAATAATCAAACTGGTAAAAACGCTCGATTAATCGATGTTAAAAATCGATATGTTGCATTATCGTTCGCTACGAACTTTAAAACTTTTAACTTTTTTTTTACATTTATTCGATTTTAGATAATTTATAATACTTAATTAATCGATAAATAGATATATTGATACGCCACGAAGTTAAAAACTATTAACGTGTTTTTACATTTAATCGATTTTAGATCAACTATAATACTTAATTAATCGACAAATATATACTCGATAAATAAATATATCGGTAGTTTTTTGGTCGATCTAATAATACGTTAAAAAATTTTAGATGAAATATTGTATTTTTTTTAATATAAAAATGATGTAATAGAAAGAAAATGTGAAACTAATATGGAAATAGGCTATAAAATCGTTTATTATTAAAATTTGTTTTGAACAAAATTCTGAAGGTCAACATTGTCGCTTGACAAAACCGTTGCAATGATATTTATATAACCGAAGTTCTCAGTTTTAAAATTATATTTACATTATTTGGTCGAAGATGTTTAAAGCGATAAATTTATCGATGCTTGTGAAGCCGACTAGTCGCAAAAAAAATTAGAAATACTTGTTTCTGAGTTGAAAAATATATATCAGTACACAATATTATCGATATAAACTAATCGATTACAAGATGTTTACATAAAACAATTGGTCAAATTTGTAACAAAAATTGTCTAAGTTTCTTTAATATAGTTTAAGCTATTTAAGCGCTGACGGCTACATATTATTATCGATATAAAATAGTCGATTAATCAATGTCCATAAAAAAGTATCGGTTAAACTTATGATGTCAATCTACTTATTGGCCCTAAAAGAGTTCAGTCTATTTTTTTAGTCATGATCGGGTCGATAAAATCATCATGCCTGAAATCATATCCTGCTGCAATGGTGTTATCACAAAATTCACTACCATTTGGATATCGGAGCATTAAGAAAATAATGTAAAAGTCCGAGTGAGATAGTATATACAAAACCAATTATTTTATGCTCAAGCTTTGCATATTCATACAGCAATACAGCAAATTTTAGTAACGACAGTGATATCGATAGGTTCTAAAAACGATACATTTTTGTCAATCCAAAAATTTAAATGCATTAAAAATGGTTTTCATACCTTCCGGTAAAAGACTAAAAGACTTTAAATCGCAAACTTAAGTGAAAAACAGTATTTTTTAACAACAATACTTTTTAAAGCATACTTTAAGGAACCTTACTGCACTTTACTACTCTGTAGCTATTTCGACGCTTTTCTGGGAAACAAAAAAAAACAACAAATCCCTTGAAAGCAATCAATTGCCTGCCAATACATGCCAGGCTAGCTCGCCAATTTTCATTTTCCCTTCAACCAAAATACCGATTTGATTGGCGCTCCTGACAACAGGCAATAGAAAAAACAAGAATGTGTATAAGGAATCAATAAGGCTTCCCCTCTACAACTTTTTTGCTCCGCATTGCAAAACTGACGTTAACACGATCCCCAGGGTATATTTGCTGTGTGTTTGCAGAGTTCAACAGTTCTGGGGCTCTTGCATGCTGCTCTCAACTCGCTTGTGCCGTTATAGCGACAATGCACGATTGAGCTTCGGCGCAGAAGAAAAATAAATATGGAGGAAAAAAATTGCTGAAAATGTGTAATGAAATGACGTGTGTGTCCCAGGTAAGAGCTGGTCTGTCGCCGCCATACGCAGCGGAAGTGTAAATGCGTAGAGCTGAAATGGCGAAGCACGCTTTTAGGCGTAAATACAGATGACGCGAATATGACTGAGCACAAAAACTGTAGCTTGGTATTGGAAATACTTTTTTTTTATTTCATTTTTTCCGTGGTTCTCTCAATTGCCGCGCAATACTTTCAGTTGTTAGCCTTTCAACTTTTTTGGTTCAGGCGTTTCACTGGAATTTCTTGTTTGCAAGTTTTCAACAGCTTCAAGTGTCCTTCAGCTTTTTAGTTGAAGTAATATCCACACACGTGTGGCGTTTTGTAGATGTTTTACATCGCGCATGCCACTTTAGATACACGTGGCGCGCTGAGTGCAGCTCAAAATATATTTACTCAAAATTTAAGCTAATTTGCTCGAAAAAAATACAAAAATAAGTTAGCAAATAGAAATGTTTAGACAGAACTTTACTCTGGAATGCATTTGTTGCTTCTATAGAGCTTTCATGCCTGACGAAGTTTGACTATTCACATTTTACACACATGAACTTTGACCTTTTAGCCACAATGCAGTCCTTGTATCCTCATATTGTTGCCTTTTTCATTCGAATTTTTAAAAAATAACAAAGTACGCCTCATAAGGGACACATGCCTCTTCAATGTTCACATAAATTTCTCACTAAAAAGGCACAAAAACATAACCTCACTTACTCAGCTCATATTCTGCTGGCTTTGTTCCTTCCTTTGCCTACTATGCTGTGGGCTATGCTCGTCCTCTGCTCTGTTTTATGTTTTCTGTTTACTGCCGCCATACATGCAACTCTGTGGTACTACTTTCTACATTTTACAACAACACTGTTATGCAGTGCGCCCATTCATTTGCATCGTAAGTTAACAGTAAATGGAATTATATGCGTTGTTAGTCACAAATTTACATACATCAATTGCGGAGAAACGCATAAAATGGCAAAACACAAACAAAAACGAATCATTAAAAATAACTGTTGAATAAAGTACATTTACTTTGGACTTTTCATTGGAACGCAATTGATGCCTTTACTCTGTTTCGGGACTTAACTATACGGAATATTTTAAATTATGTAGAGAGGATATAAGAAGACTTCCTGTTGAAGTAGGAATAAAAACTAATCTTAGATAGGGAGTGGGAGGGTAAAGATTGAAATGAAAATAGGATAAGAGAGTTAGATATAAGGATAGAGTCAGAGATAGTGGTGGATAGGGATAGGGATAGGGATAGGGATAGGGATAGGGATAGGGATAGGGATAGGGATAGGGATAGGGATAGGGATAGGGATAGGGATAGGGATAGGGATAGGGATAGGGATAGGGATAGGGATAGGGATAGGGATAGGGATAGGGATAGGGATAGGGATAGGGATAGGGATAGGGATAGGGATAGGGATAGGGATAGGGATAGGGATAGGGATAGGGATAGGGATAGGGATAGGGATAGGAATAGGAATAGGAATAGGGATAGGGATAGGGATAGGGATAGGGATAGATAGAGATAGAGAGAAAAATAGAGATAGAGGAAGTATAAAAATATACAAATAAAGACAGATAGAATTGGAAAGAAATAATAATTTCGAACAATTTACTTATTGGCTTTAAAATACCACCAAAAAATACTCAGAAATTATAACGTATTAACTGGCTTCTATAAACTACGTTCAAATATGATGCAACTATTTTATTTTATTTCCCAAAAGCCATACCCAAAACTTCAGAATAAATAATATTTGTTCTGCAAAATTTAGTATTTTTCTGCTTTTGACCTCCGTTATGCATGACAATCACTGTCAAAATTAATGAGTTCACCAGACAGATACTTAATGCATAAATCAAACACCATCACTAGCAAAGGCTGAATCAGCCAAAAAATAACTAATAATAAGTGTCAATGCCATAAAACTATTAAAATGTCAAAAAGCGAACAAAGAGCCAGACAACAACAACAAACAAAGCTTAGTTTGGCGATTAATTAAAACGTGCGTAAAACCTGCAGTTGACAGTGTGGCTACCAACACACATACACAAACATACACTAACCTTGATACTCGTTGTTGTTGTATGTGCTTATGCGATTAACAATTCGACAATATGAGTGCTACAACATGATATCCTGCTGTTATCCTAGCTGTTTGCTCAATAGCTGTCGATTATGTCCTTTATGTTGCCGCCAAACATACAATGGGCGCTAGTTAACAACAACAACTAGTAGTACATTCTAGCCATAGTAGCATAAGATAAGCGACAGCAAGTGTGTGTAATAAACCAAAAAACAACAACTAAGCAAATATTTGTGTAGCAAATATGTACTTCCTTGACGGTGTGTTGCAGTTTAATTTAATGACTGCCACTGTTGGAGTGTTGCTTGACACATCAGTTGTTGTTGTTTTTGGTGGAGTATGTGTGTTGGGTCTTGTACGCTGTTGGGGGTTGTAGGCACTTGGTGATGGTAAGATGTAGTAGAGATTTAAGCTTGGAAAATTGTGAACTCTAACGACTATTTATATACCATATATTTAGAGATTTATTTCTGTAACCACTTGTCAGTGGTCTGTTGTCGTACGTCAAGAATTTTACCGAAAGTTTAAAAAGTCACAATTCTCTTATTGTTTTTTTTTTAAAGTTACTAGTCAGGCATTTTTGTATACTTGTAATTCAAAAACAAATTACAAAATTTCGCAAAAATATAAATTATGTGTAATTAATTTAAAGTCGTAAATTTTAACTATTATACTTCATTATCTAAGTCAATTTGTAGTATAAATATTAATATTTGCCAAACTAAATTACTAATCGACTCAGTTAAATTACTAATTGACTCAATTAGCGAACTGTCTACTGTCAAACAAAGCTATGAAAGGTCAGAGCGTTACCCAATCATTTAACCAAATCATTGCCCCACTCTAAATATATGTATTATAAGGTTTCAGGTGATAACCCTTAAAATATTACAAATCTCTGAAGTAGCAAAGCTTTCACGAGTATATTTCGTCTTCAATAGCACTTTTTTATACACTTCGGAGGTACACATGGGTATATTATGATTATATCCCCTTAAAAATATGTATGAATAGAGTCCGTTATAATCCCTAAATGTAAAAAAAAAATTCGTTTGGGTTCATACAGATTTAAAGCTTGTATGAATGCCTTCTCGTGCGACCATTTTGAGTTGTTAACCAAGTTGCTGAACAAATTATGGCTGTTGTGTTGTTAGACATTCCATTGTAGCGACATTTTATGTCAATTGGAAGGTATGTAGAGCAACTAACACAAAAACGTGTATTCATTCATAGACATTTAACTACAAGTAATTAATTTCTATTTGAAAATGCAAGATACTTAATTAAGAGCAATGAAAATGCTTAAGAAAAAATGTTGGAAAACACTTTGATGATTTTTTTACTTCTCATTCAAAAATTCTAATTAAGTCACACAAAAACCGGAACTTTTATGTGCTTTGGGTGATAATATTAACAACCAAACAAGAATATTGAAAATAGAAAATTAATTGGTCCACATATCCGTCTACTTACCACACCGAATTCCGCGCAGCGATGGAAAATGGTTTTTATTAGCTCAGCAGAAGTTTTTTCCGCGCTTCTATGGTACACTTAAATACAAATGTTTGTATGTTTTACATATAAGATTATCTATTTTTCTTTCTTTTAAATTTTCAAATGCTCAAAAAATGTTACGAAGATATCATTCTTCGGCCATATTTGAGGCAGTCACATGTTTTATATGCACTTTGCAACGCTTCGTTGGCAATCAAAGCGATTAGTTGGAAAATTTATCATCAGAAAGTGGGTGGTGCAGTCGCGGTAAAGTGCAGGAAATCATCATTGAAATTCCTATTATTTGATTTTAAATGAATTCGAGTAGCAATTTTAATGGTACAAGTTTTTATGAGGAAGTCGCTATGCGTTTGCGCCACTGGAAGCTGAACAATAAATATAAAGTATAAATAGAAGAAGAAATATTTTTCGATGTAGAAAAGGAAAATTTTAAATTTTGAAAAAATAATAGAAATTTAAGTGATTAAAAATAAAATATAATACATATTTTTTAGTTTTTTTAATAAAAGATAATTAGTTTAATTGAATATTTTTAATTATGATTTAATTATTATTTATATATCTTTTTTTTATTTATTTTGTTTTAATTCTTATTTATATATATTTTTTCGCTTTTTATTTTTGTTTACATTTTTTTCTTTACAAATATATGTTTTCATTTTTAATAGTTCCATATATATATTTTCTATCGTAATTTTTTTCCTTCCTTCAATTTCATCTGACATATCACTCTCTGCCGCCATCAACATTTCACGCTCTCTGTGAGCGCGCTACTCACGCGTTCCATGCATTTGATTGACATTAAAGCTGTCGCTTGCTGTCACTTTGTTAGCATAAAAGTCATTGGCAATTTGTTAAAAATAGCATTGAACCATTTGTGTCAGAGCACACACACAGCCACAGACACTCACACACCAATTTTTAATTACACATGTAAATTCAGCGGCAGCGCGCGCCAAACAGTACAGTGATGCGTACATTTGGGGCAGCTGCATTTTGTCAGTATTCCAATTTCGTTCTTTTGCCACCATCCTTGCGTTGATTGGCAAGTTTGTTGCGCTGCAAATGACATTTACAAGAGAAACATTTGTTTCACTAATTTGACAGTTTTATTACACTGTAGAGAGGGAGGAGTGCTTGTGGGCGGGAAAACTTTTATGTAACTTAACGAGCTTTCCTTTACAGTTATTAATTAAAATTTTAATTTTTACTTAAAATTCTCCTGGACGGTCTACATATAAATATATATGCAAATGAGGTTTGAAAGACATAAGATAAATATCAGATTATCTAACATGTGCAAAAATTTAAAATTGCATTCGAACTAATATGTCGCCTTGTCTTTTGAATATAAAATTCTTGTAAAAAAACATTTTTAAGTGCTTTTTGAACCAAATAATTATAGCAAAAGTTATAGGAGGAAGAGGCTTAGCTAATTTTCTTACTATATCTCTCTATCAATCTAATAGATCTTCATGTGTAAAAAGGGTTTAATACCCTTCATAGGTGCACTTCTTATAGCATAAAATTATATAAAAATCTTGTATCTGGATTTCTATCCATAAGTTTGTATGACAGCTATACGCTATAGTGATGTAATCTGATCAATATCTTTGGAGATTATAGCACTGGTTTGGGCAATGACCCATGCAAAATGTCGTGAAGTTATCGTGTCTTATTAAAAAGTTGTCAACACAAGAACTGCATTGAGATCGGTCGGTTTGTATGGCAGTTATATGCTATAGTGGTCCGATATCGGTGATGAAATGTGAAAAATTTCAGAGCGATATCTTAAAAACTCAGCAATATTTGATTTGATGTTTCCATTGAGTAAAACATATTTTTATTTTTCATCAAGAACACGAAAAGTTTACATTTTTTTTTTATATAACTAATATTTACCGCAACACTTCTCGCATCTTGCGCTTGTCTTACCCCCACTCTTACTTAAATGCCATCACGACTTTGCACATTTCATATTCTTAAAGCGTTTCCCTAAGGAAGCAAATGCGGACAGCTTTGCGTACGATTTCATTTCGCTTCATCAAGTCCAGTTGTCGTCATGGCACATTACTTTAATTAAAACTTAATCCACAAAGAAAAAAAAGAAAAATACAACAATAATAAATGTAGCACAAGCAGCTTGTGACCAAACATGGTGGAGCAGAGGAGAATACGCGCAGCGTAGCATACCCCAAGGCGCCATGACGAAACACACATGCAAAAAGCACGATTAATGACAATATGTGTGCTTGTATTTGTGTGTGTATGTTAGTAAATGCACGCTATCCATCATAATAATGCATTTTCGCGCTTCGGCAAAAGAATTATCATGAGGGGAGATGGCATTTAAAGCAAGCAACGTCTTAGCTGTAGCACATATTTAGAATTTGTTTGTAATTTTCTTATATTTGCTATGCCATCAGTGAGCGAAAAAGTAGATAAGGGTAGTTTGTCTATTAATTTAGTAATTTGAGCCTTCTCTGGCAGCCCTCTCCATACAACCAATAATTTACTTAATATTTTCATGACTGCTAGTGTGCAATATTAAGCAAGTACTTAACACATATGCGGCTGTGTCGGCAGAATCATAAACATCCTTCATTGTTATGCAAGTGCCAATGCTGCAATCTTTATCAATAACAGACATTCATGCAACCGATGTGTCTGCGCTCTTCGCACAAGAAGCGAGGGTGTTGCGAATAACTGTCTGCTGATGTGTTCCTCTTCATTCGCTTTGCTTTTAGCCACCAACACGTTCGCATTTAGTTATGGCGAATTATGCGCATTGTAGCATGCAACATTTATATAATCAATACGTGCCACACTCACTTCTACAGAGTGTTAGGGAAGCCGGGAGCGCGCTCCCTTGTGTCTGCACGTTTGAATGCATGCCGTAATCATATGAGTATGTGTGTGATTTTTATTATCTTGACACTTGCACTATTGACTTTTTGGCAAAAGTCAAACGTTGTCAGAAATGTCAAAATGTCATTGAAGCGAGTATATACCTATACATATGTATATATATATACCCCCAAATATTATATTTTATATAGCTTATAAGCTTGTGGCCACCCTCGTGCAACACAGTCAATAAGCTTGTGGCAGTATGATGTGGTGGACTGACAACAAAAATAATAAAAAGTTGTAGGGGGTGACTCGCCGGCAGCTCAAGTGGGTTTCGTTTACCTCTAGTTGCATGCGGCATGTTGCAAGCTGCCTGAGTTTTATGTTTGTGTCCTGGCTATAGTTTTTTTGCTTCATGACATGAATATTGTTTATGCGCTAACTCATGTGTGATGGAGACGCGCGTAAAGAAAATATGCATTTCTGCACGTACGCGGCAACAACAAACAGCGGCGGTGGCAATAACAAATGTCAATTAATTTGACAGCTTCATCCATAAGGCATTTCTTTATGATACCTGTATGTATATAAGGATACATATTATTGTGCTATTTCATGACTTTCGCATCCAATCGCAGGGGAACTAAGATAATAGTGCGGGCTCATATATAAATATTTAAAAATTTACAGTTTAAAAATTGCTTACTAAATTTTTTTTTTTCATAAAAATTGTTATGTTTTAAATTAAAGAAATATTTTTTTTTTGAAAAATGTTATTTTAAATAAGTGCAAACTGTTTTTTTGCAAAATGTAATCTTTTAAATTATTGAAAACATGTTTAAATCAAAAATGTAATTTTTTTAAATTACTGAAATAAATGAAAATTTTTTTCAGAAAAATTTAATTTTTTAATTCAACGAAAAAGTTTTTTTTCGAAAAAAGTTAATTTTTTAAAATAATGAAAATTGTTTTTTTATTTAATGTAAGTTTTTAATTCAAGGATTTTTTTTATGAAAAATGTCCTTTTTTAAATTATGTAAGAACTAAAATATTTTTTTCAGAAAAATCTCATTTTTAAAATCAGCGAATAATGTTTTTTTTAGAACGCCAATTTTTAAATAGATAAAAAGTTTTAAAAAAAAAGTGTTTATTTTTATAATTTTTAATGAAAAAAAGAGTTCAAAACTCAAAAAAAAATTTGGTTATGCTGAATTAGGCTGAACCGTAATTATTTTGGCTGCTACAACAATAAGAGAAGTAAATCTTCAACTTATCTTACACTTATATGTTTACCTATGTATCACTCTCCCTTTATTTATAAGTATAATATATAATACTTGTATATGTACAGTAACTATATAAACTTGTAACGACGGAAAAACTTTCTTTACTCATGCTGTTGGTCATCGGCGTCAGCAGGTATCACCGTTGCTGTCAAAATGTCACCTGCAAAAGAGACCGGTGTTGACGCCTTTTGGCGCATAATAATTAAGTATTTTCATTTTCTCTGCTCGCCGCACGAACAAACTTTCCAGTGACACCTTTCCAAATGGTGAAGGTGTGAAGAGTTGGCGGGGGTGTGGGCGTGGTCGTAAGAAAATTTTGTTTGTTAAAGTAATAAAGTGACAAATCCCCTTTGCATGCATGTCAGCGAAAAGTAATTAATGTTTAATACGATGTGGCAACAAATAGTAATGAAAGCAAATAATTGTGGTGTTGCCTTACCGTTATAATGCTGTAATTTTCATAATTGTTTATAATAATTATAATTGTAAATATGTAATTGTCGGAATTATGGACAAAAATTTTATATTTTGGCTAAAGGAGGAAGGATATGAGGATATATAGAAGAAGTGAGAAACTAAAAGTTTTCTATGATTAAAATTTTTGTACACAAAAAAAAAACAACAAACAACATAACCAACAACAATATTTAGACGATCCCTTGGCTTAAAATAATTTTAATTTTTGGTTTCCAAACCTATCCTTACTAAAAAATCTGTATACTATCAACTTATGAGGAAAAAGTTGCCTACATTTAGGCGTAAATTTAATTTCTTACATTAAAATCAGCGCTTTTTTATACATATCGAAAACGAATGGAATGGAATGGCTATAATATAATTGAAAACTCTCTGAATAAATTTATATGGCTCTGAATGACTTTTAAAATATATTCGATTCTTTGAAAAATTGTACACTTTTAGCTTTTTTTCCGAAAATGTACCAAGTCTTATCAGAAGATACATGCAAGAGCTCAAAATATTACTTTACAAAATTTTATCGGAAAGTATAGTCGTTTCCTGAGGCCTCAGACCAAACAAATTATATATTTTAATATTTCCTAAGGACAAAATTCATATTTTCAAGTTGGTAGTATAAAAAGTTGGTTTATATGAAACCAGAGTACAAATAGCTCCAAGCGATTGAGATAAAGAAGTATAGGAAAATTTTGTTGCACTGACGACTGAGCTATCCTTAACCAATGTTCTTTTTATAAGAATTGTTCACGCAACGCGGCTGATATCTATATCAAAGCATACCGAAGGCTTAAGGATGCTTTTTTGAAAAGAAAAGATAAATTATGACTGATATAAAATGTTTTGACTTAAATAGGACTTGGTCAATGCTATGTACTCAAAATAGAAATCTGTACACTCCTCTTAGATTTAATAGAGTTTAAACTTTTAAGGTGACCTTATGTCTATGCCATATATTTATTTTTATTTTAAAACAAGAAAAGAAATTAACATCGGCTGCACCGCCACAATAATACCCTTCATAGTTGCGACAAATGAGTCACATCTTGAGGAGAAACGGATGTGTGCAAATTTTCAGATTGATATCTCATAAACTGAGGGACAAGTTCTCGTATACCATATACAGACGGGCATGGCTAAATCGACTCAGCTCATCAAGATGATCATTTATATATATACACTATATAGGGTCTCCAACGTTTCCAATCTATGCGGTCTAAATTTCCTTCTCACACCTCTAATATAAAACTAACGATTTCTACTGAATTACATCTCACAAAATCACCCGCTTTATTTAACATATAAATCTCCTACTCTTATTAACCGCAAACCACCATTTCAAACTGTGCATTCTTTCTATTGGGTAATTCGTTGCCACAGGTAAAATACGAGTAAGTTAATTGCAATAAATTCATTAAAGAAAATAACGATATATCTCTGCAGGTAAAACTGCTTTTCGTAGTATCGATGTAAGCGGGTGCAACGTTTGTGGCAATAACAAGTCATTACCAATTAAAATTGTAAACCGTTAAGTGATACAGAGTCAGAAAAAAGAAGCACAAATAAATGAAAAAAATAACAACAAAATTAAATTAAAATATAAAGTGTTGCAAAAGGGTCGACGTGCCACGCAAAGAAAAAACAACATACATATAACGGTTAAATAACATACCTAGTAAGAACAGCAGTAGCAGACATACACACAATCACAAATACATACACACTTAATAGCCGCAAACCAGCCACTGTCTCTCCACGACGCTCCACCGAGAAACTGCTGCAAATTATCGTGCAACAGTAGAGTAGGTAGTCAGCAATGTCATCATCAGCCATTCGCATAATTATAATGTAATCAAAGTATGCTAATTACGTGACAGACACGACCGAACCGAGAAGAAAAGCGTAAAAAAGGAAATAAAAAGCGAAATCGGCAGCGGCAACGACGACGGCGAGTGGTCAACGTGTTGCAAAAGCAATGCTGCGGGGCATTAACGGTGATATTGACCGACAAGGTGGACACTGCATTGACGTTGTGTCAACGTGAAAAGTGACTGGCAATGCTGGAGGTGTGCTGGAATGGTGGTATGTACATATTTTGTTTGAAGCATTTTATGCATGACCAAGCCACAAGCTCTCACCTGTAGTAAATACCAACTGTGCAACAACAATATTGATAGATGTATATGGTATGTAAGCAGCTTAAGGACCTTCAGGTTTACGCTATAACTTATGTGTAAATTCAGTTGCTTAGCACAAATACAAATGCTCACATAATTCGGTGGCGTTGCCATAACACAGAGAAACTCACTCACCGCAGGTGTCTAATTGCGTGAGCGGCTGGAGCTGTTACTAATGGTGTTCAAACACATATACACAATTCAAATTGTTCGAATGACAATGAAAATATGCCCGAATGATTGTGGTTCGGGTCTAATGGTCATTCGTCAATTTGCCTTTTGTACTCACATTTATATGCATTACTTTCGGCTCAATGGTTGACTATGAGTGTTTGCTGGCGGCTGATGTGCTGCTAGGCGAATAATACAACTTTTGGATACTTAAGTGGGGGCATAACTTAAGGGCCATTAACTGTTTGAAATTATCTGAATATTGAAGTCTGTATTTCTACTGTTCTTTAAAGTATATTTTATTTATTTACAGAAATTTCTTCGTTGTTTTTTTTTTTTTTAATTTCCTTTAAAAATTTGCCATAGATATATAAATATTTAAATATTTATGGCCCTTGTCCTGCTTAAATTATGTTAGTTGAGTTGAAATTATCTAAATATTTAAAATTTTATTTATTTACTTATTTTTTTCTGCTTTTATAATATATAATTTTCTCGCAAAAATATAAAGTTTTACAATACATATAGAAATATTATATTTATTATTATATAATAAATGTGGACTATGTCATTTTTAAGTTATATTAGTTCTGAAGTTTCTTCTATGATTCCTTATTGTCCTGAAAAATACTTAAATAAAGAACCTCAAAAAATGTTTCGTGTAAATTAATTCAAGGTTAGTTTGTGTGAAAACTTTATTATGTAATCAGATTATAGTCCTTTTTACTATACCTGCTCAGTTACAATATGTTATGACTACCGCTCCCGAGCTCCATTTCATTGTCACTGTCACTGTTACTGTCACTCTGAAGTTGTCATTAGTATTTCTTTTGTATATATACCACAATCGTTGCATTTATCCACACATTTTCACTGTCACTTTTTATTTCTACCTTTTTATCATGGTCAGATTTTTGGGTCAATATTGCCACTGTAATGTCACAGCAAATTTATACAGTCACCTACAAGCAGTCATAATCTTTGCTTTTATTTGTTGTTCTTTGTTATCGTTAGCACCTTCATAAGGATATTGCTATCATTGTCATTTTCTATGTCAAACAATTTGACAAATTCCTTCCCGCTGTACGTATTCATATTTTTATTATTATTCGATTTATTAGATTACCCTTATATTACTCTCTTATGTTATATACAGTCCCGCTTTCATTTGACACATTTACGAAGGAATTGGTATTGTCATTATCAATGTCGTCGTGACAACCAAATATTGTCATAGCGACTGTCATATTTATTGTAACCATACTATGTGTGTATTTTTATTGCTTCAATAAATAATTGTTGACATTTTCTCTACCGCTGTCAAAATTTATGTCATTATTATTGACATAGTCTCATTAATTTCACTGACATGACGCTTGTGCTCATTATTAAGCTCAATTCCATACTTTTTGTCATCATTTCGACGACTGATATCATAATTGCCGTTGTCATAATTTTTGTCAATGCCTCTTTGACTGTCAACTACTTCTCTTTCGTCATTATTGAATGTCAAAATGATCTTTATTAGTGTCATAGTTGTTGTCTGTAACACCATAATCAACTTTTTCCACCACTTCCACTTACATACAAATAGTTTCTGATAAAAAAAAAACGAAATCATCAAAACAAAAAATGAAAATGACAAGATATTTTCTTATAAAAACACCCGCTGACAAACCTTCGCCCTATCCTAATATGTAGTTACAGCGCGTGGCAAATATGCTACGCTTATTTACATATTAAAATGCGCGCAAAAAAGCCTGAATATATCAGCATATGGGATGTGGCAAGTAGCTTGGTGGTTTCGGTTAGCAATGGCGGTTGCCAACAACGACCGCCATCAAACTATGTTGCACCCAAACCAACTTTTCGCAGCCGGCAATAGTTCATTCAATTCGGTGTAGCCTTGCAACACGATTTTATATGGTGGCGCACTCGTTTGCTCTTCCTCAAATTGCATTTTTCCTGCTTATTAGCTTTTGTCAGTATCGTCTGGCCGTTGTTTTTGTCGCCGTAAGCAATTTAAATACCTACACCTTGAGTATGTGCACTTTGATTGGTGTAGCCTACTAGGGTATTGGAGCCTCTCCGTGCCCTGTGTCGGCATGCTTAGTCGTTACATATATACTGCTGTGTACGTGCAACATTTAACAACTGCTTGCGAATGCAGTAATTTGCCTCTTGCTGTACGTGTATAAACTGTGCTAGCCAAAAGTAGTATATTTGTTGTTGCAACATGTCACTTGTATACGTCGTTGTTGTCTTGTTTATTATTGTCGCTGTTGCTTACTTCATGGTTTTTGTCGGTGGCATTAATGTTGGCAATAACTAAACCACTTGCCACTCGCCACCCATTATTGAGTTTAGTGCTGCTTCTTGTTTGTATGCTTCTTTTTGGTTTTGTTGTTGTTGTATATGCTAGCTGTACACACAATTTGATTGTTTTGCCTACAACCCAGCGGTTGCACTCAATGTCTATTTGCGTCAACGTGGTTACCGTGCACCATGTCATGTTGCAAGTTGTTTGTCTACAACCGAAAGGCACACCAAGCGCCAACTACACAGATACACACACAACTGCAGAGCTGAGCTGAGCATCGTTCAACAAAATATTGCTAGCAACATCATCCTTCAACAATTCACCGTCGGCAGTAGTGAGTTGACTTTGTCGTTGATCAACTCATTGCAGGATAATATTTCTATTACTTAACTGTTTGCAGAGCCAACAGTGTATTCGCAAGCCCCGCTGCCTCGTCTCCGAAACCATGTGACACTGTGCAGACGTTTACAGTGTTCCATATATATCAATAGATCTGTATATATGCAGTAACGTCTGCATGTTGCCATTGGTTCGATGAATTCAGCAAACGTTTGTATGTGTGTGCGTACGTTTGTGAGCACGTGTTGGTGCGCGACAACCCGGTCGTTAAGTGGCATTTTAATAATTTGTTGAACATGCATAATAATGATGGTTTGCAGTGGCGACGGCGAGTGTTTAGTTACTAGCTACTGATGTTGCACGTTGCTGCGCACACCCACCAAATCGCGCTCAATGTTGACAGAAACGTGATTTTCATTTTTAATCAGTTTTACTGCATCGATATAGAATTTTTTTCTTTTTCTCAAAGCAATCTTTATTAAAAACACTTACAACAACTACAAGCAATTTAATTGAAGCAAAACAAAAATAGACACTTTATTACTCGCATATGCTTGCCACGTATAAAAAATCAAGGCAATGTGGCGGGCACAGTTTTAATTAATTTGGCAGCTCATAAAGGTCTTTCTGCGAAAATATCGAGCCAGCAGCCTCCAGTACAAAGTCACTGCGGTGTGTGTACGAAATATTGTTGCCAACGACCTGCTCCGGCATGGAAAACTGTAAATGAAATTTACGAAAATTTCAAAGCACCTCTCTGCACCACTCAGGAAGTATAATAGAGTGTGGATGGGTCTGCACGCCAATTTAATTTGTTTAAATTTTTGGAAAATTGACTCTGCGCTAATTTCACGAAAATGTTTTTAACTTTTTAATGAGAATTTTTTAATTATGAAATATTAGAGGCATGGTGCTGTTGGTAGAGAATATTTGGTATGAATTCTTATTTTTTAGAAGAGGAAAAATAGTTGGGGAAGCACAAATGTTGGGAAAACAATTCTTTTTCTAAAGTATAAAATTTAATTAAATATAAAAACATTTTAGAAATGACAAACAAAATAACATAAATTAAAATTAAAAAAAAAAAAATATTTGTATTTGTTTAAAGGGAAACGTTATAAATTTAGTCAACAGCAGTATTTTCAGCGAATTATTATTGAAGAAAATATACAAAGCGACTTAAAACTTAAAAATAAATGTTTAATGCGATTTTTGGGATTAAAAATTTATTTGTTATGTTTTATTTTGGTATGTAGAATTACAATTTTTTTTATATTTTTTTAATTCGCTATGCGAGATTAAAGTTTAAATAACGAAATAAAAAACATTAAATTGAAATTTTAATTCAATTATTTTTTTAACAATTGAAATTTAAGTTTTTGAAAAAAATGGAGGCTTTCCAAAAGACTAGTCGTTTTTGTGAAAATGTTTACACTTTAGCGTAGCTTAAAAATTCGAAATTATTAATTTGTTTTATTATTTCCTCGCTCATTACCTCACAAGTATTGTATCTAGACAGGTCGTGCTAAAATTTGAAGTCGATTAGTCCAACCGATTTCCATCATCGACTCTAAAAACCGCGTTTCGAAAAACACGTAATTGAAATTTTGTCAACCAATTACATTAAGTTAAAAAATTCACACAAATAGTACATTCATATTTGCGAAACTATTTGCTGAATCAACTTCAAATTTTCGCAGAATATTCGCAAATAAATATTCATGCAATATATTTGCAAATAAAAATAAAACGATTTTTTGAAATGCAAAAGTGGTTGTAACTCCATTCTTTAACTCTATAATCACTCTATTGTAAAGTAAAAATATTCTTTTTTTATCAAAATTAATTTTACTTCTGCTGTTGTATTGTTTCATGTTGTTTAATTTAATTATTATTTTTTGCAAAAATAACTTAGTTCCAAAAAATGTTGGTGCACATGAAGCCTATGTGCACTTAACTCAAGCCGTAAATAATATAAAAGAATGTATATGTATTCAGTTAAAATCATTTATTAGCCAAAAATATATTCTGTTTTTGTTTTTCTTTAGCTTTTTAATGTTTTTGATGTCGTTCCGTTAGGTTTTTAATTTAATTTAGAATATTTTAAATTTCCTGCACTCCACTTTATTTTATTTTATTCTCTAGTATAATAGTTTACTCTTACCCACAAATTTAAAAAGAAAATTTCCACAGCAACCGTCGCTAAAAAGTTTCGAATAAAATTCTGTTGCACTATAAATTCTAAGTTTAAATATACGAAAAGCTTGCAATCCTCAAATATACATAAATAAATAAATATATCATGATCGGCTTTGAAACTAAACAAATTTGGTTTTTTGATATTTTTTCAATTTAGAATTTTTTTTTTTTAAATTTTTTGCAAACCGAATTCGTTAAGCTTGTGTCCGAACTGTTACTCAAAGCTTTGCAAATGAATGGAATATAAAATTTCCACAATCAACACTTTCACTACACACCAAGCTGCGTGCCACAATAGCGCCACAATAGCGCCACGCGAATCAATGAAATCAAAATATATTTGAAAAATACAAAAACCATTTTTTTCGCCAGTAGAAAAAGCTGTCACAGCAGCTTAGTGAGAAAAAAAAGTAAAGGACACAAAGCCTTGCAGTCAAAAACACAAACACGTTGCAATAATAAAGCCGCACACATTTAGACACCGCTACTAATGGTGGTGGAAGGTTAACGGAAGTGGTATATATGTATAATAAAGAAAGCAAAAAAAATCTAAAATTATATAAATAAATGCGTGTGCTGCCACACACATAAAATATTTGCTATCTGCAACGCCAACATTGCTTAACCCTATTCAACTGGCAAATAGTTTGTTACCCATGCAACCAACACGCATACAACCATACACGAACTTACCGCCACATTGGTTTTGTTTTTGTATATTTAGGCCATCGCACGCTCGTTTATAGTGAGATCTCTTTGTTTTTACCGCATTTCTGCAAATATTTTTTTTACCCTTTTCTTGCAACCAAACTATTTTTTACCGTTTGAACGATTTTTCCCATTTAACTAAAAAAATTTTAATTTATTTTTTGTATTCTCTTTGCAGCTCAGTATCAATCACCGCGTATAATCGAGCATCCAACAGATTTGGTTGTGAAAAAGAATGAACCTGCCACACTGAATTGCAAAGTCGAAGGCAAACCGGAGCCGACAATTGAATGGTTTAAGGTAAGTCCATCCTGTAGAAAATAAACGGTAACGGGGATAACAACGTCATGTGGCACACATAGCGGCATATCAGCATATATTTCTATAATATATATATATATTTATATTGGTTTATACATGTGTATATATGAAATTTATTACAAACTTGTAGGTATGTGTATGTGTTACTCTTCGTTATTTATATACACTAGGCGCAAGAGGGCTGCAACACACATGAAAGTGTAGCTGTGTGTGTGTGATAGAGGATTACTGCCCGTCAGTGTATTAAATTCTCTACTTTGCCTGCATACACACTCAAATACACACATACATCGCTACATATGTGGCAAGCATTTTATTTAATTTTCTTCGCTTTCTCTTGCCGTCTTTTTGTTCGACTTTCGTTGAATAAAACAATTGAAAATGTAAATCCCGGCAATGCCATGGCAATAAAGTCGCTTACAATATAAATTGTAATAAATTTGAAAAGGTAGCGGTACATTTAACTATATACATACATAATATAAGCAGCAGCAGCTCACTGCAGGTGGCATTTTTGTAAGGATGTGCTGTAGGATGGCAACACTGGCTAGACAGTATTTGAGCTTTTCTAAGTCGTTAATGAATATTGAGTTGTGGATTAGTTGTCTGCAACAAAAATTTTATAGAATTGTTAATTTATATTTTGATAGCTTGTTTTCAATTGTAGCCGTGCTGGGCCAAATCATTGATATCTGTTATATATAAGATTGAAATTAATTTTCAATGAATATTAATTGATTGAAAACATTTTGGTTATTAATTATTTTAAATTATTTATCAACATGATTGTCTGCAATGTTCTATGTATTTTATATTCTCATTTCATCCAAAATCATCCTAGATGTAGGCAACAGTTTTTACGTGTACTGTTTTCGACAGTTACTTGAGGGGCAGACCTAGTGTGTAAACATGCTGAACTTTTAAATTCTTGTTTGACATTTTTTTGAGCTACAGCTTTCGAAAGTGTAGGCACACACATTTACAAAACTACATGTTTCAAATTGGTTGCTATTTTAACTCAAAACCATTATTCTTACTTGTTTTATTTATATTTCGCTTCAAAGACCTCACAGTATTTCGATTGTTTGAAAAATGTTATTTTGGTAGATCAAAAATCATAATTTTTGAGCAAAACTCGACATATTTTTTCAAACATTGTCATATTGGTAAATTTCAATTTTTTCTTACAATCTTAGGTCACGGAATAGGCAATACTTTACTTGATATAAAAAGTAGTTTAATTATATTTAAATTTTTAACCACGTTGAAGACCGGAATCACTGTAGCAGTTCATAGCGTTGCTTTAGTAACTTTTTTGAAATTCATTGTTTATATTCACTAATTGTGACTTAAGTAATCTTCATTCAGTAGTTTTCTTTAAAAAAAAATTCCCAAAAATAACCTTTTTAATCGATCATACTAATAAGGCAGGCGTTGCCTACCTTTAGGCAGATAAACTAAAATTTAGCAAAATCACACAATTATGATGTTGATTTTTAAGAAGTACAACTATGGTTTGCGTACTGAAAGTCGTATGTTTTGCCGTTTTTAGTCATATTTGATCGCTTTAAATTTCCTATATCTTGCTTACTAAATTTCCAAAATAAAGAAAAATACCTGTAAAGTTGTAGTTGCGGATTTTGATTTATAATTTCAAGCATAAATAAAAACAATAAAATAATAATAATAATTTTCGCTTTAAATTTTTATTTTATTTTAAACGTAGCCTACTTTTAGGCATAGTAAGAATATATTAGTGAGAACACGTACCTTTTTAAGCGATTATTTTAGAAAACCTATAGCTGTAGTTTTGGTATGAGTCAGGAAAATAATCTATTACTTACTCTAATTAATTATTACCAAACTTGTTTTGATACTCGAATTTGTAATGAATTTTAAGGTAAAAGAAATATTTATATAAATATTGTACAACAATAAAATTGAAAACAATTGAAGAGTTTGTTTGGCGTCATACTGAGATTACTCAGAAAAATGTTTTTGTTTTTTAATTCTTTTACTATCAATTTCATTTTGATTTATTAAAATTATATTTAATTTCATACCATGCCATGACTCGAGTTTAGTCTTGTTGCATCTAATGTTTAATTTAAAAAATTATTTATTCTTTTTACATACTATATACTATATATATATATACTATATATATGATACATAAAGCATAGTATTTTTTTGAGACTATGCCATTTTTAGATAATAATAATTTCAAAATACCACTTTTGTATAATTTTTAAATTCGTCTTCGTACAATTAAATGACTAATTTTAGCTTACCGCACCGCTTGCTTTCACTGCAATTGTTTTGCGGTTTTTTCTTAAAAAATTATATCAAACCACAAAACAGAATAGAAAAATAAAAAGTTAAACGCACTTGTCGCAACAGCAGGCAAAAGTGTTTATGAGTCATGAAAACGAAAGTGCCATGCAACGCACACGTAACACACATTTCTTAGCTTGCCACCTACAGTGTAAATTTTAATTCAATTGCACCTGAATTTCACTTTTGCTTTGTCACCAGAAACACACAAAGCGAAGCTGCGCAGTTAAACCGCAAAAGTTTGTAAAGTTAAGAAAAAAAAACTGCGGTTTGTCTTTTTCAACCTGATATCACCGGATGACTTAATTTCAAGTGGTGTGGTGAATGTTCCTTTGTATATATATATATATATATATGTACATATATGTTTATAAATAGTATTCCAAAACCGCATTCATTGTATTTTGAACCTACTATCAAAAATTAATTTTAGGTATGCTAAAATACTAGCTTCCTATCAATCTTTTTGTGATTAGTTTGAGTCTAGTACATAATGCATTTCACTGGTTTGAGTATAGTTATTGGAAATCTTATTCTCATACAAATAAAAATATTATAATTAGTTACATAACTACTCACTTTGAAGCAAATCGAGACTGCTCCAGCATAACATTACACATTTACTAGTTGAGGACTAGTTGTAACTTTGCTACAATGCAAATTAACTAACAATAAACTAAACTTTAATTTTTTTGAGAACTATAATAATCATTTGATTTTTCACCCAAAAACATTACATTTTAATAGCAAAATTTGCAAAATATTTTTCCTTAAATAATTTATGATTTTCTACCCCCTTTTTTCGTTTAGGATGGCGAGCCGGTCAACACAAATGAAAAGAAATCGCATCGCGTGCTATTCAAGGATGGCGCGCTCTTCTTCTATCGCACGATGATGAGCAAAAAGGAGCAAGACAGCGGCGTTTATTGGTGTGTGGCCAAGAATCATGTCGGCAAGGCGGTCAGTCGGAAGGCCACGCTACAAATTGCCGGTAAGTGTAGGAAAAGTGCAAAAAATAAAAAGAGCATATCGTTTTTAAATTAAAACCTTAATTTTACTCTTAAAAATTCAGAGCAAGAAGGGTGGGCAAGGCTCTCTGAGAAAATTAGTCGCTTTCCCCTGTAATTTGTCTTCTCTCTTTTAAGTGCGCAAGCAATGTGTGAATTGAGTTTGGTATTTAACACTGCATTTGCAACCGTACTTTTAAGTGCTAATTTGTGGCGCCTGAATTTGTTAGCAAACTTGTTAGGTTAATTTCAATGAGTCGACTTCTTACACTACTTTTTCTTTCTTCTTTCTTTCTTAGTATTTAGTTTTGTATAAATTGTACACATTGAAATCAAATGTAAGGCTATGGAAATAGAAAAAGGTCTCTCAATATTGCTAGTACTTCGATTCTTTAATAATGTAGAAGTCTTCCTCATGGTCCGGTCTTTTGTAGACCTATATTTTTCTAGGTGGTTGTCAAAAGAATACGCTTGAAAAAATTTAACAGCATTTCTTGAGTTTTAAGAAATACCGGCAGACGTTGTTAAAAAATTCCTCAGCTGTTGTTATGGCAGGAGTGATCTCTGACATAGATAAGAGAGTAGAGAGAAAATTAATTTGATAGAGATTGATGCTCTCTCTTGAAGTTATCATTGTAAAAACCTTGGCTGTCCTTCAAAGGGATAGCTGACCTATTTCCTCGATCTCAAAAATAGACAACATCACGTCACAAGAATTCAATTCAAGATAAAATACATAGTCAGTCTGTCCATAAAAGACATGACTTCAAAGAAGAAGCAAATATTTTTTGTTTATTTATATCCAGATTTTTATTGAATCTCAGTTCCAGAAATCAAAAGGCCCTCCGTTGTGCAATGTGCCGATTTCTATTTAAATGACCTTCTTCGACATAAATAAAGATTCTTCTTTGGTGTTTGTTGTGGTTGTTTACCTATCAACTCTTTCAAAGTTTGAAATTCTGTGGAATATTTGAAACTATAACATATCTCATTCGCTATCTAATGGAACTACAAAATTTCAAATGATATAAAAAACAAAACTTTAATTACACCGTTAGAAGTATCTCTTCTATTGTTGTTGTGCAATATAAAACATCAATCTCCCACCTTGGGGCCGTTGAAAGTTTATGGTTGATTTTAATGTTGTTGTTGAAAGATGGAAGATGACTTTTATGGTAGAAATGATGAAAGTGAATTAAAGCGGAAAAATAGTAAAAATGACGAAATGAAAACAACAAAATGCGAGAGAAAAGTAATAAACACCGCCACAGCAAATAACAACAACTAAGTGCCAGCAAGTGCGTACAAACAAAGCCAGGAGCAAGCGCAGCAAAGCAAACAAACAAAAAGCCACAACAAATAACAAAACTTATGCAACAAAAACTCATCAAAATGCAGCGGTGTGCTTCGCTACAAAGTGAAAAAATAATCCAAAAAAAAAGTTTTTGAAAAAATAGGTAAAAAAAATTAGTTTGTTTATTTTCAAAGGATTTGCCGAAGTTCAGCGTGTATTTTGACCGCAAGCAAAGTGTTAAAGCTTTGAAAGTCGCACAGCTGGCAAGAGCAGCAGCGCAATTTAATTGCGTTGCCACACACACGTCGCTCAGTGATTGCTTGCAACAACGCAACTATGCTCAGGCACGTATGCACACAAACAGCTCGGCAGACATGTCAGTCCGCCAGTCAGTCAGTCCGTTAGTGAGTCAATCACTCACCTGACGTGGTAGTAATCGTAAAAGCGCCCACTACACCCATGGTGGCCGAAACGCCAACTTGCCAGTAAGCCCGTGCAATAGACACAATTTCACAACTTACGCCGCAGCTACCACGCTCCACTATGGCTCACTGCTGCTGCGTGGCTATGAATGAGCCTGTTCTTTGATGAATCAGCGATCAGTCAGACGCTAGACAGATTGTTTAAATTTACTTTGCATTTTGATGAATTATTCTACAAGGTGAATCGTAAATGTTTGCAACAACAATAGCAACAATTATAATTAAAAGCACTTCAGCACTTTGGAGACTTTGTGGGTCAAGTGGTAGCAAATTGTTGAATTATTCTGAAATGTACTGATACTTATACTCGTATTTGTAATTATGTTCGTTTTCTGATTTATTTTTTATTATACCTTGAAAATGGTAACCACGAAGTTTGTAACACACAGCAGAAAACGTTGGAGATCCTATCAAGTATATATAAATTATCAGCCCGACGAGCTGACTCGATTTAGCAATGTCCGTCTATCCGTATATCTGTATAAACGCGAGCTAGTCACTTAATATTTGAGGTAGAGATCTGAAATTTTTCCCAATTCGTTTCCTCCCCAAGAAGCTGCTCATTTGTCGCAATCGCCTATAGCGGATCACTATAGCATATGGCTAACGTATAAAATGGTCAGTCAAAAACAAGTTCTTGTATGGAAAACTTTTTATTTATGAAGGATATTATGGCTTTGGTGCAGCCGCAGTTAATTTTTTTTTCTAACTTTCTTTTAATTTTATAACAATACTAATATTTATGTTCATGCGCATATTTATACTTATGCCCATAGTCATACACTGATTCATACTTGTATGCCAACAACAAAGAATAATCGTTTAAATTTTTCAGAGTACTCATTTTCATATCGGTTCATATTCATATTTACATATAGTTATAATTTGACTTTTACATATATTCCTGTTAAAGATCATATGAATCAAAATATTCTTCTAAAAAATTTTCTGTCTACTTATCTACATAAGAATACTCACATTTCTACTAATAATCATATTCTGACTCCTACTTTTTCTCCTAAAAATGTTTGTGAGCACCCATTGTGGATACTCATACTCATACCTACATATACTCCTATTCATAGTTATACTCTTATTCATACTTGTATACTATAAAGGGCCATATGCATAAAAAAAACTTCTACTAAAAAATGTACTCATTCATATATTCATACTTATACTTATACTCATACTTATACTCATACTCATCCTCATAAGGTTGCATTCGACTTTAAAGACCACACTTCGCTTCCTAAATAATAATCCCCCAACAGCTAAATTTAAAAAATGAGCTCGCTAATTTCCCTCAATCTCAACTACTCAACGACAAACATGTTTCCCCCCCCCCTCCACCCGTGCGACATGAGAATCGTTGAAAACCACAGATTTTCTGTGACAAAAATACTTCAACAAGTCAGCAACAAAAAGGAAGACGACGCCGTTGAAACACAAGTGACACGACTGACATGTTGCAAGGCAGCATAAAGAAGGCGACACCGAGCTTATGTCAGCAGCAGTCAGCAAAATATGGAAAATAAAAAGTCGGAAAAAATAAAGCGTAAAATAAGCACTGAGCAACTGTGCGACAAATACTTAAAAATATGTATGTGTGGCAAAAACAATGAAAAAAGCGAAAATTTTAATTTTACGCCGCATTAAAATTTGTCGCTAATGTCACATCACTTGCACAACACGCGGTCTGCTTTTTGAGCGCACACCACACTGTCCTGCCGCCTCCCCCTCTTTTTATACGCAAATATCATTTCTCAACGCATTAAAAATATATAGTTTTTGTTGTTGTGGTGGTGCTTGAGATTTGTGTCGTTAGTACATGCGACAATTGATGTTTCCTAAGTGTTGCCATGATAGATTTATGCCGCATTAATGACCCCCCAATACGTCCCCTTTGCAAATGTACAGAATATAGTCGCTTCGTTGTGGCATATACACACACATAAATACATATAACTATTTATGTTCAAAAGTACATGAGGATGTGCGCCATGTGCGTCACTTGGCGCTTCTTCCGTCTTCCTCCTTGTATTTCTACAATATTTTGCGCTTATTCCATGTTCTGGCTGTCTGTCTGTCCGCTTGCTTATTTGTCGTGCTAGCAAAAGTGTCAACAAATGTTTGATTTTATATTCTTGTCGGCTCATAAGTGCTTTTGAGCAAATAAATTTGATTTTTTCCACAATGCAATAAAAAATAATAAAAATAAATGTTTCTCAATAGTCAAGCGTGTGCATGGTGTCTAAAGAAAGAAATGAAATAATTCTGCATTAAATTGGCATGAGATACTCATATATGTATGTGCGTGTATGTGTTTGTGTGCGTCTGCTTGTGAAGTGTTGTTGTGCCAGCAAATGTGTGTCAATAAGTTGAAGTGTTGAACAAATGAGTTAAGTACTTATGTGGACTATTTACTGCTATGCGTTATGAATGTGAGTCAATACATGTGTAAACACATAAAATAATTCCAGTGTTTATGTGTGTGTATGTGCACTTATTTAAAAGTAAAACCATATTTACACTCGTACTTTTATTGACTGCAACGAGAATTATGTCAATAAGTTTATGTGTACTTCATGTTCAAATGCTTGATTTACATATTATATTTATCTATAGATATGTGTATGTATGTATGTATATTTGAAATTTTTTTACATATGTATATGTTATTTGTTGTGAGAAAATTTTCAATGCTTACAAAAGATTCCAGAGTATGTATATTATTAGTATGAGTATGTAGCAGCCATATGTTTTAAAATATTTTATAGTAAATTACTTAAGCTCTGTTTAGCAATTTGTGAAATAGAAAATAACCAAAAATTTTCATTTTAAATTTTTTTAAGTAGCTTGATTTTAAATAATTTTTAATACTGTTATAACTATGCGTATAATATACTAAAGTATCTTAAGACCGACCGCACAGGTGTAAAGAAATATTAAAAAACCTTTTTTTAAGTTTTTCTTTTATATTATTGCTGCTTGCACAGAAATTTCAGAGAAAAGTTGAGTAATACCAAAAAAAGTTTTTTTGTTATTTTTTCTTTCACAAATACAACACGTTGTACTACTTACTCTATAATACAAGTAGAAATGTATTTTCAGACTACTTATTGAACAATTAAGTGAAGCTCAGCATATTAACCACTAATAGTGTGCGAGGAAAGCTCCCTAATTTGTCTTATAATTTGCAGTTACTTTCTAAATTGTCTCAAGTAATGAACTAGTTTAAATTCGACCAAGTTTCTTTACAGTTATTCTACCACAAATACTTCAGGATAAGTTTGATCGATTTAACTCGCAGCCTCAAAGAAATCAAAAAAATTTTTTTATCAATTTTCAAATTACAAACAACACAAGGGAATTTTCCTCCAAGCGGAATAAATATCGCTGGACTTCAACGAAAATAAAAAATTATTGTTTAGCATATCTGAAAGTTATGCTTCATGTATGCCATAAATTCTTTACCTACGGAACAGTATTATAGTTTATCAACCAATTTTTGGATATTGTTATATATCGATCTAAAATTTTATACATGCCCTTTTCTCATTAATAAGCTGCTTATTTACATGAAGCGCCAATATCAAAACGCTATAGGATATAGCTGTCATATAAACTGACCGATCAAACGCAAGTCCATGTATGGAAAACTTTATTATTTGAGAAGATTTCTTCACGAAGTTTGGCATGGATTATTGTCAGAAACCATACTATCATCTTCGAAGGATTAGTTTAGATAGGACCAATATTGCATATAGCTGCCATACAAACTTTTTTATGCTATAAAAAATGCACCTGTGAAGGGTATTATAATGTCGATGCAACCAAAGGGACGTTTTTTGTTGTTTTTAATCCAATCATTTCTGAAAATATGGTATTCTTACTTTTTTCTGAAAAATATTTTGTAGTACGATCGGTCTATTCTATTGGTTCTTTAGGTCAACTAGTCATAATCATTTTAAATCTAAAAATATTTTAGATCTATCGGAGTATTTACATCTATGATGGGGTTTTACTTCTGATGTAGTCCACTACGAGTATTGTGAAAAGCTATGAACTTGAGTATTTATTTCCATGTTTCCTTAGTATAATCACCCTTAAGGGATTCAGTTCAGTGATTTATTAATCAACATATACAAGTAATATTTGTAGCAGTAAAACCAACAGTTCGTGATCTTGATATGATCCTGCCTCGTTTGACCGAGCAGTTTCATACCAATAATGGAAGTTTTCAAACAAAAATTTTGCAAGTAAAGTTGAGAAGCGTTCGTGGACTGCAAGCTTTAAACAAAGTTTATATATTAATGTTTCTCTAATCAAATAAGATTTCCACTATCTATACATATTCGTTAGTATTAAGAGATGCGAAAAAAGTCACCAACCTTGCAACGTGAGAAAAAATTCAGAATGAAATTCAAATAGAGGAAATCATAAATTAAGTTAAGTTGTTTATATTTTTTATACCTTGAAGTGCAGTTAATAAGTGTGTGCAATAAATTTAGCAGAGATTTTATAAAACATTTTTGTTTTTGTTTTTCTACGTCTGTGTACATATATGGACACAACAACTTAAAGAAAGTCAGCACAGCGGGTAGCTATAAGGCTGCGATCGAGCGTGAAAGAATTGGCGCAAAAAGCGACCGCCCGTGGTGTTATCAATCAACACCAGTTCAATGCAACATTTTGAGGCAACAACAAGAAGTATGCAAACCAGAACAACGACGATGCAGAGCATAATACAACCGACATATATCAAATATATTATATATAAAAGCGAAGAAGAGCAAAACCGAATTCAACTTACTTATCGTACGCTGCGCTCAAAGCACCGTTACGCCCTCTTGCAATACGAGCGACGCTTATCAAGCGCAAGCTGCAATTTGAGTCAAGAAATATAAAAAAATGACAAGAAATACAAGTAAAACGCGCATACGCTCTATACGCAATATTGCAGCATGTGGCATGTAGCTAGCACAAGTTTGTCAAACAGCGAGTACATTTTAAAAAAGCGAGGCACTCGTGTAAAAAACCGGTGCCATTCTTGTATGTACATCGAAAAGGGTCCAACGACGAGATGGAAGAAACTGTGGCAGCTTGTAACTAAAAAGCTTCAACAAAAGTGTGCATGTTGCAACAAATCACCGCTGTAGTAGCTAATATGCCAAGGCACATATGCAAGTCATTTGTTCCGGCTACTTGCAACAAAAGCGTTTGCTGTTGACAGCGCCAATACTAATTTGCTGCAGTGATGAATAACGCTGTTGCAAGTGGTGCAATTTGCAACACGAGTGAACACAAGCTGATGAATTGTTTACAATTCGTCTGCGCTATAAAGTGTTGATTTGTTGACGGACGGATGGCAAGCGATTGCTGCAAAGCCAATAGAGTATGTGCCACAACACAGCAATGCACTCACAGTATGTAATACTAAAGATGTGGCAACGCCCCTGAAGTGAAGAAAATCATGATAAATCGCTGATTGACAAATGGTGCAACGAAAGCCATAGATTTATATGTGGCAAGTTGCTGATATCGCAGATTTTCGTTGAAAAGTTGCCACACAAGTTGGGTGCAACAAAATGTGTGCTGCAAGTTACTTGCAACAAAAACTGTCACTCTACCACAAGAGTCAAAGCTGGCAGACGTATACAAATTGTAGAAAAATTGCAAGTAGATTAGAAAAAATTCAACATTTAGTGCAGGTTGCAAGTTTGTAAACGTATGAGTGTGTGAAAAAAAGCCTAAAAGTAAATTTATTTCTGCTTCATTGCTAGTCAACACATCTGTGCTCGTGACTTTTGGCCTTGGCCACGAAACACACACACATGCAACATTCATAAAAATTTGCCGGTAGCTATGGGCGGTGCAACCTTCGCTTGCTGTTGCATGCATTTCATTGATGCAATCATTTACAGCGTTGCAAGATCAGCCATAAGCAAAGATAGATACAACTTATTGTGGCTATGAAGTGCTGTGCGATTATGACAGCGCTCCTGGCATTCACCATGAAATCTGTGGCATACACAATGCAGGTCATACTGTAAAAAAATTGCGGAAGAACAGTGTGGCACGAATTGGTACTACACATGAACTCATACATATGTGCGCTTATTTTATTTGTTGCATAAACAATTGCTGCTACGTGCATGTCGCATGTCCAAATCTGGGTTGAAATAATTTACCTGCCCCAATCGTTTTGCGCGAATCCTCCTCTCAACACATTATTTAGCGATTAACCCTAAAGTGTTTGGGTGCACTGATGTCGTGAGCGTGTCTGTGTGTGTGTGTATATGGAAAATTGTCGCTTCCAGCACCACATATCTGTTGCAGCATAATGATTACTCCTGACTGCCACATTTCACAACCGCGTTCATTTTTTATTAATAATCAAGAAGTACTATAGGTGAGATGCGTGTGTCCTGACTCGCCTTTGATGAAAAAAAGCTGTTTGCAAATAAATAGTTACATAAAAAATGTGTTCAGTAAAAATTTGGAAAGACTTCTTAAAATTGAGTTTTAAACCAGATGTAATTGCGAATTGTTGATTACCAGTTTCAATACCCTCAACCTTAATCTCAACCTCAATCTCAAACTCAATTTCATTCTTAACTTCAATCTTATCATCAATCTCAGTCTCAATCTCAATCTCAGTCTCAATCTCATTCTCAATTTCAATCTAAATCTCAATCTCAACCTCAACCTCAACCTCAACCCAAACCTTAACCTCAACCTCAACCTCAACATCAATCTCAATCTCAATCTCAACATCAATCTCAATCTCAATCTCAATCTCAATCTCAATCTTAATATCAATCACAATCTCAATTTCAATCTCAATTTCAATCTCAATCTCAACCTCAACCTCAACCCCAAACTCAACCTCAACCTCAACCTCAACCTCAACATCAATCTCAATCTTAATATCAATCTCAATCTCAATTTCAATCTAAATCTCAATCTCAACCTCAACCTCAACCCCAACCTCAACCTCAACCTCAACATCAATCTCAATCTCAATCTCAACATCAATCTCAATCTCAATCTCGATCTCAATCTCAATTTCAATTTCAATTTCAATCTCAATCTCAATCTCAATCTCAATCTCAATCTCAATCTCAATCTTAATATCAATCTCAATCTCAATTTCAATCTCAATCTAAATCTCAATCTCAACCTCAACCTCAAGCTCAACCTCAACCTCAACCTCAACCTCAACCTCAACCTCAACCTCAACCTCAACCTCAACCTCAACCTCAACTTCAACCTCAACCTCAACAAGAATCTCAATCTTAATATCAATCTCAATCTCAAATCAATCACTCTCGTTCCACTGTACCGTGCAACCGAAACGCCATAGGTGCTTCACAAACAGCACATATTACTCTACTGATTTTTCCAGCTCCATTGCAATTTGCTTTTATATTTGTGGCATGAAGCGCACGAACACTCACATCCTCAAGTAAATATATGCATACACATATATTATTATTTACATATATATATATATATATATGTATATATATATAATATATACACTTGTATTCCGCAACAGACAGCTAACTTTTTGGGCTGACAGTCCGCAACCGAAACCGTGGCAACTGATGCAGATGTTAAAGATTTGCTGCAACCGATAATTCGATATGCTCATTCACAACAACAAAAGACATAACAATGCCGCAGCGCAGTTCAAACCACCATGCCACATCAGCGCTACAGCTATAGCAACAGCCGCAAGCTACCGCACAACAACGCGTGCCGCAATCGCACATTACGTAGCAAGGCTCCGCAATCTGCCACATATACACTTGCAACACATCCACGTGCAACAACTGCACCGCAGCTGGTAACACACGCTTTGTTGTTGCATTTTTATTTTCTATCATCATCAGCACTTTGCGGCTACAACTTTGTCGTGTCTTGCCCCACCCCAGTAGGTATGAAGCGTGCAATTTGTGGCGCTGCAAGTGAGTGTTGCCCTGCCACCGCCTCAGAGGTTAAAGTGTACGCTCACTAACTTCTTCTTCGTCTTTCTCCAAGTTGTCAGTGCCTGGTCGCAACCTCAGGTGATATTTACTCGCGAACGAAACGAAACGCTGTTCGCCAAGTGGGTGTTTACGCGCTGCCAACAAAAACAAAAACTCATCAGCGCTGCATCTCTATTGTGTGGCATGTGTTTATAGGTTATGATGTGGTGTTGTTGCAACATGCCACAGTTGCTGCTGCTGCGGCTTTCATGTGCCGAGTGAGTGCACCTTTGCGGCGCGTTTGGGGGGCTGGAGAAAAGCTTTGTTGCCTGCAGTAGCGTGTAAATTGCTGGAAATTTGCAATTTCACAGCAGATTTTCATGTGCTGGCAATAATAGTTTTCCATTGCTTGTATCTTTTATTTGATTTTATTGAATTTTAGGTAGGTACGGTGCTATTTGTTAGTTGTTGGCACTGATCTGACGATTGGTGAATGCAATTCGATGTTCCTACTTTTGTTATTTGTTTTGTGTTGTTGTTTGTTTTTCTCATTTTTTATATTTTAAAGCCCTGAACAGGGTATATTAAGTTTGCCACAAAGTTTGTAACGCAAAAAAAGTCGGTAATCCTCTAATGTATATATATATATATATCTATTTATATATAAATGAGTCGATTTAGCCATGCCTGTCATCTCTATTTGCGCGAACTAGTCCCTCACTTTTTGAGATATCGATATGACATTTTGAACACGTCCATTTCTTCTTAAGAAGCTGAGCATTTGTTGAATCGCTGTTATCCGACCACTTAGGTGTAAAGCTGTCATACAAACTGACCGATCAAAATCAAGTTTTTGTTTGGAACACTTTTTTGTTTGAGAAGATATCATCACAATATTTGGCATAGTTTATTATCCGAGTCAGAGCTACAGTCTCCGTTCAGATTGACCCACTATAGCATATAACTGCCATGCAAACTGATCGATCAAAATCAAGATAGAAATCTATTTATGCTGCTTTATGCTATAAAGATTACATCTGTGAAGGGTATTTAAGCTTCGGTGCAGCCGCAATTAGCGTTTTTTCTTAGTTTCTTCCAAAATTCAACCTTATCTTAACTAAAGTATATTTCAAATTTAAGCACAAAATTATAAAAAAAACAAAAACTCTCTTCTTACTGTATAATTAACTTATATTTCAAGTATACTTAAACACAACTCCAAATCGTTGAACTCTGTTTTGAATATGTTTCGAGTTTCGAACGCATAGTTTTTAAATTAGAATTTTGCACGAATTTAGGTCTGAACATAAGTGAAAATTCAAGCTTAAACATTTTTAAAACGTTTAGAATAAAAAAATCTCGATTTGAAACACTACAAACAAAAGTTCGTAAAATGTATACTCAAATCTTATTTACAATCATTAAAGTGTAACGCTAATATATACAACTTAACACACTATTTATAGTCTAAACTCAAGTTAAACTCTGCTTTAAATATTCATCGAAAATCAGACTCAACTCCTTCATAAAATCATAACCTCATTTAAAACTCTTATATTAACTCAAACTGCTACAATGCAAATTCGATTAGTATTGCGTACTTCGCCTTAAACTCGAGTTAATAAATTTTGGTTAGAGGCGGCAATATATCACTTTATGAAGTTATGCATCTCAGTTTTTCTTCGCTAGCCATATGGAATAATTTCAGCTCGAACTTCTTTAACACTTAACCCAGAAAGAGAGTTTTTTCTTAACTTTTTCTTCGAATATAAGTTAATTTCGCTATTTCTTTTCATTATTTTCATATCCGTTTTTCTGTTACTTAACGGGATTTCACTTTTCGAAACTTTCGTTTAACATATTTTATGGCTTAACTTCCACCATTCGTACCATAATTGCATTAACTTAACCTCACATTACACACACACACACAAAGTATTGGCACACACGCACCAGAGCACGACTCCGTTTGACTCATAAAACTTCATTTAATTTAACAAAATAGCTACACTACTCATTCGCCAATAATTACTTTGCCAATTACAGCTGCGAAAAGTTTTTACTCAATCAATTTTCATTCAAAATAACAGATCAATAACTTTTCCAATCAACCCAATTTGTATAAATCCCTCAATTGCATTGTAGCTTTACTAAAACAGTAAGACCAACAACGATTACAAAAGGTGGGGGAAGAAATATCGATAGAAACCTGAAGCTAATCGACATTTGTTTTCATAAGTGCTGAGCGCATAAACTACGCTATGCTTGAGACTCCTGCAAGCAACAACAAAACCAAGCATTTCTATTAAGCTAAGAAATACAGGAGGGCTGCACACACACACGCACATACCTACATGTTATATATAAGAGTATTAGCACCGCCGCTTCTCGGCTAAAACAAATAAATCGAGTTGTAAATTACAGCTTAACACTTTTCAACCCCGTTAAATGACCGTGCACCTATGTATAGATACATAAATAAGTATATAAATATATGTATGTGTGTATATATGAAAATGCAAGTATGTAGCATGTGCATGTGCGTATGTTTCGCGCTGTAAACCAATTCAACTGCAATTTAAGCCACTTTTCCTGCGGGTGGTTGTAGATTGGGTCAGGAGTTAGTTGAGCTACTTTGCTTTTATTGCAAATCGTTTACCCTAATCCTTGCGTGAAGAGTTGCATACACGTAACTGTACGAAACGTTTACCTAGTGTTACAAATGGAGTTGCCAGAGGTTTGGTTTTGCGGTTTAGTTTTAGATATTCAAGAAAATATATTTTAATCACCGAAAGCTAAATTGTAAGTCTCTGGGTTCCGAAATATATTTTTCGGGATCCCGAAATTGCGGGATTGATGTTAACGTAATTTGTATTTTTGCCAAACGGTAAAATAATATATTAAAAAAAATTTGCACACTAAATAAATAAAAAAGCTTCGGGATCCCGAAATCAAAATTTTTAATCCTGAAATTTAATTTAAGTTTAAAACGTTAGTAACTTAGTTGTAAAAAATATGATTTCATAAAATTAATGTGGTAACTCTCTATAACCGCATTCAGCTCTTTAAACTCCTTTGCCTGCTGACTCATGCACCAATCAAGAAAGATGAACTGTCGAGCAGACAAGCTGGCGAACCCCAACATGCATTTATTGCAAAACTTTTCCAATTATTTTCCCAATTTTCACATTTAGCCCGAAAAACTTGATGGGCGAAATTGAGCGATATACAAACGTCAACGCAATGTGCCGTAGTAGACAGCCCACAGCTCACCTATCCGCAACGAGTTTCGCACAAAGTGACGCGCTGCTTTCTTGCAACGAAGACTCTACACGCTTTTGTTTTCGAGTGCATACATATATACAGTATGTAAGAGTATGTATGTATGAATGTGTGTGTGCCTGTATATGCCTTGAAAAAGTGCTTGATTCTTGCTCAACTCCTTTGCCGCACAATCACTTACTCACTCCTCCACTGTCTTCCCTTCGTAAACGCCTTTGACGGTGTCTCGCTTCAGCTACACATATACACTCACACATGCACTCACGCTACCAAACAAACTTCAATTAGTGCAAACAACACCACAGCCGCATCAATCAAGCGGAAATAAACAACGGTGTGCATGCTGGCTGACTGACGCTGAGGAGGAGGAGAGTTCGGGTTTTTGCCCAGCGAACTTGAGCCAATTGCGGTGCATACACACACTTACTTGTATGTGTGCTTAAGGAGGAATGAGAATTGCAGTGTGTTCAAACAAAAAAAAAAGTAAATAAGAAAACGCAGCAGAGAAGCTTGGTTCAACAAGCTCACGAAGGCTGAGACACAAACACATACGACACACACACATTTCCGCACGCGCATGCAGCCTGTGTGCAACATGCATGACGACGCATATAATCCTGCGGCTAAGAACTAATAAGTCAATCAAATTGGCTTGAATTTCAGTGTTGATTGCTAGCAAACAACAGCTTTAACAATACAATAACAATAACAACAGCAATAACTTAAAACTCTACGAGTAATAAGGCGAAGAGTCACGAATTCATTTTTAGATGCCTGCAATACCGAAATATAATACATGAGTGTTTATATGTGTTAAAATGTATGTTTGTGTGTATGTATATTGAAAACAAATACTTTTACATATACCATATATATAACATTTGATTTACACCCCATTTTTCGCGAATTGTTTACACACGCTGCCAACTCCTCGCCATTTAGCGAACTGTATCTCTTTCTTTATTTGCTCATCTGGTTTACGCAGGTTTATTGCTTTGTGGCACGACTGCTTAGGGCCCTAAAAATAAAATTAACAAAAGCAACAACACATGGCGCTTAAGCGTGAAAATAAACAAGAATGCGTCGAGCACTCACAGGCTGTTACAATTTTTGACAACTTGCTTATTAAATAAGGAGAGAAGAGAAGTGATAATTCCGGGGAATGAAATATATGAGACTACGAAAATAGGTAGATAATGTATTTTTTTAATGAACCATGTCTATCCGGCTTATTTTTCAATTAGATATTTTTCAATTTTACACTTATTGGTAGTGTGTGTTTGGGATAGTATAAGATTAAGGTGAACAGTGTTTGAAGCGATTACTTTTAACCAACAGCTTTTCTTTTTTCTCAGTGTTAATTTTGCTCGTTTTCCTCCTAAAACACGGTACTACCAATAGTGCCGATATCTAGACCTAATTCCAACAATCATTCTACAAGAAAATATCTAGTATTCTTTATCCTTTTCTTCACCGAAAATCAATCAACACCTTCACTTACTCGCGTTAGGGGAGTCTCTATTACTTTCAATTTCCTTCAAATATCCAAGAGAGCGCAGTAATCTTATAGCATCAAATTCAACTTTAATTTTTTTAATTATCTCAACTACTTAACGACGATCAAACATAAGCCCTAGTCTATGCAACGATAATTCTCATCACAGCAAGCACTTCATTACTTACTCCTTGCCTATTTACTTTTTCATCTACTGAACCTCGTCGTCTGGACCTGTCTTTACAGGAAGTCGGTTACAGCATTTAAATCTTACCCTCAAACAACGTTCGAATAATGCCTACAAAGGCCACCATTAATCTAGTCTACAATAATAAAATGTGACTCAAATAACAAATGAAAAATTTCGAAAAATTTGTAAAACAAAAAAAAAACGAACGTAAATTTCGGCTGCACCAAAACTACAATATCCTTCACTAGTGCATTTTTTATAGCATAAAAGTGTATTAAAAGTTCTTTATCTTCATTTTTAACGGTAGATTTGTGTGGGGGCTATATCCTATAGTGGTCCGATATCGGCGCTTCCTAAAAATGAGCAGCTTCTTGAGGAGTAAAGGAAATGTGTAAAATTTTAGATCGACATCTCGAAAGCTTAGTGACAATCGCGTATATACAGACAGATAGACACCATCTGGGGCCAGCGCAATCTCTCTTGCAATAATTTTTGCTGACGGTTTATATACTCGTAAGTTCAGTTACCTGCAGTACCCGAAAAAAATTAGCTGTCTCTTTGCTTACTTTTATAGGTTTAAAATCAAAGAAAGACAGATGAAAAAAAATCTATAAAAATGGGCATCTGGTATTTTTAAAGAAATTGCTTGATTATACTAAGTGTTGCCAGGCATTTATTGCATCACATTGCTTATGAACCCCGCCTATATTAGAAGTCATTACAATTTTCTTTTGCATAAACTAGAAAACGTTGAATATTTCCATGTGCCTTTGAGTAATTGAAATTAAACTTGATCGCAGACAAAGGCGAATACCACTACCCGCAGGTATACAATAATGCCACAGCATTGTCCTTTATTATTCTAGAATACTTGTCGAGGCTAACCAAATATTTGCAGCATCAAATCAGCCATTGTAAAATAATTAGACACGCCATGATCTCAGTTGCCATGGAAGCCTCTAATAAGCTTTATAACAACAACGGCGCTGGCTTGTCTGTCAAAGGACAATCCATCTACCTATTGTGCTATAGAATTTGGGGGAAATTTATGATTCGATTTATTAGCCTATTTAATGGGCAAATTCCAATGAGAACAAAGCGCTGATAAATGACAGTTGGCCTTCTGGTTTAAGTGCGCTACAAGCATATTTGCATAATTGAACATTCGCTCCTTTTGTGTAGTCTATAAAAAATGCTGATAATGCCTCTCATTGAAATAATATTTTTTTGAGATAATTCTGCATTTGTTGCGAAGGAATTTTGAAAACTGACAGTTTTCCAAAACTAATGGTATAAATTCTCTGAAATATTGGCCTTACTAGCATTGAGCGGAAGTACTTCTTTTTACTTCGATGTCGAAAAAGGCTCTAAAAATTTATTCTTAAGCTTTTTATGAATTGCAGAATGTCCACGCAAGAAATAAGAAACAATATAAATATTGTATATTCTAAACAGTTTTTTCAGAGCAGCTGTCTCGAAATATAACCTTTCTAACTCTAACATTATTTCTTTATTTATCTAGCTTTACAATACATGCCAGTTTTATTTTCTTTTATAGCATGTTTACGTAACAATTTTTAACTTTTCAAGCTTTACATTGATTTTACGATTTTATAGTCTTGCTCTTCTAGATACCTCTTAATATTTGAACTCCAGCTCTGGTTTTTACTACCTTCTCACACTCGTTATTTTATTACATTGTAAAACTGCTACAATTCTTGCGTAAATAAAAAATAAAATGTTCCTAAAAGTTACTGCGTACAATTGACGCCAAATGACATCAAGCATTGTCTAGTTTGAGGCGCTCAAGTCAGTGAAAACACCAAATCAGCTTATTTCAATTCCGCCACTTAAATACAAACAATACAAATGAGTGTATGTACCTTTGCATACTTTGTAGCAAGGTGGAAAAGACTTGAAATTTGTGTCTAAGCGTCTAACTGTCAATATGGACTAGGTGAAATATTTGAATGCTCCAATGTTCTATGTTTTTTACATGCAAATAAGCTACCGTTATTTTGCTGCCGTTTTTGCGCTTTTTGCTTGAAATTTTGGTATTTTTTTCAGTTTAATTCTTTGCTAACAATTGCTTGAGGCATACTTTTAGGCGCATTGCAGGCATAGGTATTAAATATAGCTCATTTATACGTATCCAAACATACAAAGATATAATAAATTTAACAACCGGCAATTAAATTTATACTTTTATTTATTTTTATAACGGTATGGGTGCAAGTATATATATTTGTGGCTTTGTGTGTCTGTGCTACTCGCCTGCTTTCTTTACATTTACTTTTTATTGTAGCAACAACTTGTGCAGCCGCTATAAAATGTGGACATTAAAAAATGTGAAAAGAAATGTCTGGTCAAGCTAGCGCTTAAACACACACACACATACATATATGTATTTGTTTGTACGTATTTTGACCATTCTCCACCCGAAGGTGTTTAGGTGGGTGGGCATTAGCGCTTTAAAATTTGTTTCGTGCTGCAGATTTTTATAGCAAGCGAAACTCTTGTGGCGCATACAAGCACATAACCGTATATTTATTACCACGACTGTGAATAAAAACAACAACAAAAACAACTAGTAAGAAATATATAAGGCATACAAATCGTGTTTAACTTTTAACTTTTAATGCCATCTTGCATAAATCTTCATTTTGCTGCACACATATATAACTACAAAAAGAGAAAAGCGCCGAGATCTGGTGTAGCACATTGCTTGCCATTTTAAATGCTCGCCATTTTATTAGAACATAAAGCAGGCACTGACATAAAGCAGCTACTCCACTTCCAATCTCTCTCTCTTTAATTCGCTAGTTAAATTTTATTGTTTTGTATGTGTGTATGCTGTTACACAGTGGTTGTTGTTGCGCAGTGTTAGTTTAATCAGGTAGCCTATAAAAATCAGCAGGTGTATCCAATTACCAAATTTATACTCGCATAAATTTGAGCACCTTCATTTGTGCTCTATTGCGGGGAATTTTCAAATGAATTTTGAATTTCGTACGAGTTTTGCTATCAAACCGTTTTAATAGTTAACTGCAATGCATTGCATGGAAATTTTTTCGCAGTCTGCTTGAAATTAGGGAGTTTAGTATGTGCTTGCGTAATTACGGGGCTCTGTTTAGGTAAAATTTAATTAAATGGGTGCTTTTATATTGTACGTGGCGTATGAGGCATAAAAGCACTGGTTTACTAAAATAGATGTAAAAGGAAAAAAAGCTTGGAAAGCATATGTTGAGGTTTGGAAAACAAGATTTTCACAAGAATACAAAAATATGCTACTGATCCCTTTTTGCACATTGATGTAAATGAGATGGCTCAGATGCTTGAAAATATTTCAATTTGGATATAAAAATAGTTTTAAACTTTATGAAGAGATATTTTTTTATAATTTTTACATACTTTTAGGCCTATGAACATTTTGCACACATTTTTTATATTTATAACATATTAAAGCATATCTTTAGACTTAGAAAAATTAGACATGTATAAATTGTAGAAAACAGCTGCTTAATGTCAATTAATTTCTTTAGCTAGTTCAACGGTATTGATTCTGAAAACAGTGAATTTTAACACTAATGAAGAATGCAATCTTAAAAAGTAATGCATAATTTTAGGCCTATGAATTTTTTTTGACATTGTTGATTAAATTTATGTGCACTAATATAATAACATGCAAAGTCATCACAGGTGCTTAGAGGATATTCATTCTATTATTTTTTATAACCTCGTATGCGGTCAAAAGTAAAATTTAGAACCACTTATTAAAGCGGCATCTGTACAGTGGGACATGGCGTAGCCAAATTTAAGGATATTATTATAAATCTCTTTATGAAATCTATGAAAAACTCCCAACTGATTTCAAAAATACATTTAAATTAAGGGACTACCTCCACTTGCCAGCCAAAAAAAAAACGTTATTTTCCGGAATAATAAATAAATAAAAGTAATGTGCATTTACTTTGACAAGCCGCGATTTATTTTGAAAAACTTTGAATTTCCTTGATCACGTGGCCGGACTCTAGAGCAGCTCCGAGAAAGGGCGTGCGGAACTGAGGCATATTTTGTGGCTTAAAATTATGTCAATTGCAAATTTATTATTGTTAGGGAAGAATACAGGCAATCGTTCAAACACTAGTCTAAACTTAAATTTTTGACATAACGAAAACGCAATTCCGAAACTATATACTCGTACTGGACCAGCTTCGAATATATGGGAAATATTTACAAATACATGTACATTCAATACACAATCTATGCAAAAAAATATCGATTTTTAATTCACTATTGGTTCTTAACTGATTTGAAAAGAATCTAATTGGATTCCTAGAGTAATACAAACAGTTATAGCAAAGTAAATGAAAAAATCTTTACTGAAATTTAAATAAATAGCAGATTCTTCAAATAAAACGCTGCATACAATTAGGCGAAAAGTTAAATAAATTAAGTTTTACTAAAAATGTATCCAAATCATGCACCATATTCGGCTACCAATAATTTCAATAATAATTGCAGCTAGTTTAAGCTATATTTTGTGTATCATAATATATGATATGGTATGTTCGATAATAATAAAATATACAAAATAATATATATTACAGATTGGACAGATTTTATAAAAAAGTTCCTTTGAAAATCGTATCATTTTATATCTTATCAACTTTTTCGATTGTTTTCATTATTTCTTTAATTTTAAATCACAAATGCTTCGCTTAAAAAAATTTCTTTCGTATCAAATTTATATGACAACACTAGCCATAATTACAAAAACAATATGAGGTCATATACATTTTTCAAAATTATCCAATACCTAGCTAAAACAGTTTTGAAATATCACCTACAATGAGGCTACCTAACCTATTCACCAGCAAGTAACCTACTCACGTTTACCCCAAGCTCGCTTTCATTAAGGGTTGGATACAACAACAACAAATGAGCTGTCAGTAACGCATCATTGCGCTAAAACACGTTTAGCTCTATTATCATTATTGGCACTATCAACGCTGACTTCAACACCACAGCCATGAGACATCAGTGGTGACAACGTCGTCAGACAGCTGAAAGCAAAATAAACAACAAACTCACAAGCAGCAGATATTTATACACATAAATATATAGAGATATACATATATGTGTGCAAATACATATACATATATGTTGATCAAGTAAAAGTAATAGAAAATATGCTGAGAAATAAAAATATCGAGCTGTTTTGGAGCTGCAAGTAAAATTACGTGAAAGCGCTGCCATCGATAATGCAAAACGGTGCGTAGTCGGTAAAGTACAAGTGAAGATGAAGGTGTTCAGAAGACTCACTGCAAATTTGTATAAGTAAGCAACAAACCAACTGACAGCTGAGCCAACTCTGCGCAAATTCATCAAACACACCCACATACACACCTGCGCATTTACGCTCAGAAAGCTTGACGAACAGTTGCAAATATCAAAGGCACAACGAAAACATACATATAAAATTGTATTGTATACAACAAATATGCACACAACTCGCCATAAAACATTACTGAGCACACCGCTAGCCGTTAACAAGCGTCAAGTAAACAAATACACTCAAACATACACAACAACAGCAGACATTTTAGTCGCTTTCCTCAAACTTTGTGTGTAATTTGCATTAACTCTGGCTTCAAGCGTCTTCTGCTGTCACTTTTACAACGCATTTGATGCAAATACATTTGGCTACATATGTGCATGTTTGCACCTTTCTATTTGTATTTGCCACAAACAGTTTGTGCGTATTTACTTTGTGCCATTATGTAGCCACAGGCGTTCAGGCGTTGAGACACTCAACAGCAGCCGACCAGCATGCGAGCGAACAAATGAATTAATAATAGAAGCGACACAATGAAAGAAGAGTCAATTAGCTGTGCTGTGTGTGTGTTGGTGTATCTTTGTGTTTGTGTTTGTTTGCTTAAACCAGACATTTTCAATTCAATTAGATACGCGCCTCGCCCTTGTCTTACTCTTACTCCGCTCTAACTCTACTTGCTTCAGCAATCTCCACTCACTTGCAACTTCCCTGCACACTTGCCTCGCTCTTCATACACGCTTAGGCAACACCTTCATAGCCAATCCGCTTTACACTCCGCGCTTCAGCGATATCACGCGTGTTGCAAATATTTTTGTATGCTAATTATGGAATAATTAAATGCATACACCGGCAGCTAAACTACAATGGAAACAAGCGCGCGCACAAACACACACATATAGTTCATACACACACCACACACATAACGCACTTTCACACAGTCTCGCGCTTATATGCGCCAGCGCTAATTTGCCAAACACATGTCAACGCCCACGCTTTCTGCGCTCAACCCACGAATTTCCGCAATTAGATTGAGTCGCTTTGAGAATTTAATCCTTTCGTTTCTTTTAATTGCGTGCGTTAGTATGTGAATGTGTGTGAGTGTGCGTGCTATTGCCGTTAGCGCTCAGTTAGTGGAGGAGTAGTTTCAGTTGCCTACATTTAGGCGTAGCTACAGCACGCATCGCTTCTTATGTGACGCTAATTTAATATTTTAATTAGCAACTAAATGTGAGTGCCACAAAGCACATACACACACTTAAGCAATTACAAGCAAAACTGTGCAACAGTGTGTGGCTTGCAATGAACAGTTGGTTGGAAAAATTGTGGAAAAAGCATTCATTTGACATGAAACGCTTGATTGTCCTTTGCAGGAATGCGTGCCATTTATGTGTGTTGAAAATTAGACTTGCCTCGCGGCGTCTGCTCGCTATCGTCCTTAATTATTATGCGCATTAGAAATTCTTGGTCGCCTCTCATAGCAATTATCATTTAAATTTTATCTGCAACACATACCGCTGTTTTCGTTTTCTCTTCTCTCTACGGCCATGTTCAGTTAGTGATTTTAATTATCCCAAATCATTTTTTCATTAATTTGATTCCTGTAAGTTTGCTTCTTTTTAGTCAGAAAGACAGGCAGGTGTAATATCAGCTGTCTCTACGGCTTCCGGTTGGATGTGTAGCGGCAAGAAGATTTCCATTTCGGTAGAATTACTCGTGTACATACGAATGTATTGTATATATTTGTATGTGTATATTAAAATGGGTAAAAACAATCGATAATTTTTTTTTACTTTATACTCAGAAAAAATGGTCCTCAGGGTTTCAGACTTCTATTTAGTGTAGAGAAAAAATCATATCTCAGTATCTTTTATTTAATACCTAACTCATCTTTTATATATTGTGGAATTAAAAATGCTCTAAAATAATGATCTCGTAGCTTCTTTCATAATCCTCACTGCTCAAAAGTAGTTTTGAATTAAAGTTTAATTTTGTTAAGCCAAATTTATGTTTTTTCATGGATTCTATACCCGCTATCAAAAACGTATTATGGCGAATAAAAATAATATTTTATTTTAGAATATACTAGTATATGTATTATAAGCAGAATAAATGTATACGATTTCAGCAGCTTGCTAAATCATTTATTAGTACTAATGAAGTTATTAATTTAATATTTATAAGTAAATCGACTTAAATTTACCTGACAAGCCTAAAGACATAATATCCAATTAAGTTTAAATATGTATGACTATAGAAAAAAACAACAAAATCTCGTAAAAATTAAGAGTATATGGTCGAAAGTAATACAAATAAAAGTATTATATTTTATAATGTCTTTAATTTCGAATGATTTTGATGTAATCGCATTGATTCCCTATAATTTTTCATATTTTCTTATATGATACAGGAAGCTAAATGTTGTCAGTCGGAAAAATAGCTTGACCTTTACCACATTCAAAAATTTTAATTTTCAATATTATTTCAAATAAAAAATTAAATATTTTTGCAATTTTTTTTTATTTCAAACAAAAGATTTTGAGAAAATTTCAAAGAAAAATATTCAAAACTCGGCCATTATGACGTCGTTTCCTGCAGTCCCACGGAAAAACAGTACCCCCGCGTTGACAGCAGAACTTCTTATAGGATCATGAAAAGCAAAAAAAAAAAAAAAATACCTATTCTAATTAAGACCATAAACTAAGTATTAGACGAAGCTAAAACAAAAAAAAAAATGAAAATTGTATTTTCGGCAGACGTTTTTACAAAAAATGCAAATTTTAATGAAAAATTTGTCGATGAAATCCTTCGTTAAAGACCTTGTAAGTGATATATTAAAGACTTGTGTAAAATTTCATTAAAATCGGTTGAATAGTTCGCGAGAAATCTCGACAACCGACTTTGAAAACACCGTATTGAGAAATATGAGTTTAAAGTTTTAAGTAACTAGCTGACCTCGTGCACGCAAATTTTGAAGATTGTATCTCCAAAGCTGTTACTCGGATCAACTTGAGAATTTATTAAAATATTCTAGGGATGTTATAGAATTAAATATGGCAATAAATTATTTTTTTAAAGCCGTGACACTTATGTAACTCCTTAAAGATCAGAAATAAATTACGGTGTGTAAAATAAATCGAATAACAGGAAATTAAAAAGCGGAAGACCTTCTATTAATATAAAGAGCTCAAACTTGGAGAGAATTTGTTTGAGGTGATCTACAAATCATTTTTTTTCAGAGTTTAAAGTGAAAAACCAATTTTGTTTGACCCACCCTAATACATAGTACGATACAATTTTCACTAAATTGTTGAAATAATATATGTATATTCATAGAAGGTTTTTAGGTATATAAGATAAATACATTTGACTACCAAATAAAATTATTTGTTGGCAAAACTTTTGCCCTCGATTTGTAGAGCGTTTAAATGGGAGAAACTCAAGAGAAATGGAAATTTTTCATTAAATGCATACAAAATATATTTATTTTGTTTAGAAAATATGTAATGCTTGCCTTTATATCGGTCTAATGAATTCAAATGTCCTTTATCTGCATACAGTGCAAAATCTTTTTGTATTCGGTGATTTATTTGCAACACTTTTTTCGTATTTTGGCAAATAATAGTGACACTGCAGCACAATTAAAGTCGTTAAAATTTCAAAATATGCATTATATGTATATATGTATATATATATCTATATATATATTATAGTATATATTAACACCATTTTCCATTGAACTGTTCAATGGCTGCGCACACTCAGTGCTGCCACATGCGAATCTGGCAACTTGACAGCGCGAAAATTTATGCCTGACACTTGCTGGCGTTGCATAAACAATAAGCGGCAAAGGAAAAGTGGCACAAAAAAAATATTTAAAACATTTATGGCGCAAGACAATGGCTAAATCGCCGAGACAAAGCGAATAATGAAATGCCAACACACGCACACACACACACACAAACAATTAAATGCATGTGTGTAGGTGCAACAAAAGCGGCCAAAAATGATGCAAAATCGGAAGAAAAAATACAAAAGAAAAAAGGAAAATAAGCTTGAATCAAAAGTGGAGCAAAAAATGCAGATAAAATTAAATTGTATTGCAGCGAATTGAATTGAATTGGCATTCAAAGAAAATTTATGAAGCAGGAAGCAAATAATTGAATATGAAATAAATATGGAAAATGAATAAAAATGAAAAAAAATCAACAAAAGCCTTTGCACAAACACACAACTGTCACAAAAGGCAACGAAGGTCGCTGCGGTTGGCTTGATGGCCAGCACGGCGGCAACGTTTACAGCACTTCATGCCACATGCCACTTTCAGCTGGAAAAGGTGTCGCGCTTGTCTGCGGTTGACTTCGTGCGCTTTGTCTGCACCACTTTTGCCAAGCTTGCGCCAAACCTGTGCAGCGCCATTCATTACCGTTGAGATTTCGCAAACGCTGCCTTATACGCTTATGTGGCAAGAAAAACTAGGTATGGAAAAAAATTAATAGTGTTAAAGTGTTTAAAAATGCTGGGCGCAAAATTTGGGTGGGTGTATCACAACTAGCTGTAAATTAAATAAAGTGGCGACAACTTTGATTTATGGTCGCAACGCGTCGCCGCCTGCGAGTCGACACCAATCAACTGCAAGTCAATTGCAAGTCAAGCCGAGTCAAGTCACAGGCATTTGCAACACAAAATGAATTGAATTGAATTGAATTTTATTTATAATTGCACGGGTGTTTAGAAGTAAAATGACAGCAGCCACTCAGAAAGTGTTGAAGTGATTTGGATTTGGTTGAAAGTAAACAAAAACTAGAAAAAACGTTATAATACCCTTCACAAATCAAAAAGTTTCCATACAAGAACTTTATTTTCAGCGATTAGCTTGTATGACAGCTATATGCTATAGGTATCCGATATCGGCGATTTCGACAAATGAGCAGCTTCTTGGGGAGAAAAGAGCGTTTGTCTGAGTTCAGATCGATAACTCAAAACATCATAACTAAATCGACTAACTTATAACTATACAGGGTATTGTTTCAGGGTATTAAAACAGAAAAAGAGATAAGAAAAAATAAAACCATAATATTCAAAATTACATTTTGCATATCGCTGATTAAAGTGAATGCTGTCATTTTGTCACCGCGCTCATTTAAATAAATGTTTACGCTTGTGTCGACATGTATTGCCGCAATATGTTGCACAATTAAGTATAAAGCGTGCATGCCACAAGCTAACCCATAAAAAAATAGATGTTTATAAGCAAATGTAACGAAACAGGCAAATAATTAAACAAGTAATATACATAAAACTCAAAGATTATACTGCATTTCTGATTAAAAGTTCCCGCAATAGACTTCACGGTACCCCGTTGCACGTTCACTTGCGAACGGAAATGCATTGGTTTACCATGCAACTTAGCTTTCAATTAAAATCACATAAATTCATTGACAATACTTGTGTCATTAAAGCATTTAGTAAAGTGAGGCTTGATTAGCAGCTTAAGCAGCAGGCGCGTCTATGCGCATGCGCAGCGCACGACACAATTTCTTCACTATACTGAGTTTTGTGGCTACGTCTACATATGTGGTTGATTTCAAGATTGCTCAAGTGTTTGTTGCATAAAAATCTATTTAAACAACGCTCAAGCCGGTCACACACCCACACAAAGACGCTGGTGATCACGTTAATTGTTGCCCTAATGGAATTTCGTCATAAAATTACGATTATTATTATTACTTCTACACTATACACCATTAATCTGTTAAGTTTGGAAGATAGTGTGTGCATTAATTGCGTAAAGAGGATGTTTTTATGTACTTATATGTATTGTATGTTATATTACTTGGATATTATTGAGTTTGTTGCGAGTTTGGATGGTAAAAAATACTCTTCTGTGCGTCACTTAAAAGCAATTTGATAAGTGGTCATTTAAGTTGTTATTTTATTTTAATAAAATCTTCAAGAATTTTGAGAATATATAATAAAAATGTGAAAGTAGCAGTTGAATGCCGCATTCACTAAATTTGTGTTAGCTAAAACTGCTGTGTGCCTTGCCTTTGAAACTTCTCTTTCCTACATTATTCAACATTACTCTACTCCAGGTTCAGGCTTCCTGATCAATACAACGTCTATCAAGCATAAGTGGCTACCATTAAGCTATCAGTAGGTCTACCGCGCCGGAGCGCAGCCTCCCTCAGAGTGGTGACCATACACTCTTATAATAGGTAGTAGTGCAGCTAAACTAGCCTTGAGCTCGCAGACCATATGCTCTAGACTAGTTAAGGAATGGCTCGACTTTTTAACTCTGGAATCGAGTTACTTCATGATTAGACTGGGTGCCTGGTCATAGCGGAATTGCAGGAAACTGTGAGGCTAGTGACCTTGCTAAGTTAGGTAGTTCTGTTACACTAGCTGCAGAATGGGAACGGGTATTAGCTTAACTGACATCTTATGAACCACTTATGAATGGTTGGGCCTCAGCCGAGCTCAGCAAGCGCTGGTCAGATACTAGCAACTGTGCTATTGTAAGCACCTTCTGGCCTAGGGTAAATAATAAGAGGACTATAGAGCTCCTCACCCTCAGCAAAGTTTATCTTATAAGAGTTCTAACTAAACACTGCCCGATTGGGATTCATGCGGGAAGATTTAAAATTTTACCTGATGCTTGAGTAGGAGATCATTGCAAGACTTTCTTCTCAAAGCCAGATGTAGGCCAAAATACGTAAAATCTTACACTATTTGACATCCCGGTGGATTAGCGGAAATATTAATAAAGTATTTAAGCGGTTCAAGTTGCTATGTCGAGATTTAATATCAGTTTTTATTTGGCTTCACAAATGAGTATAGTTGGCAGTCTAATATGGCGAGGAGTCTTATGGGATGAGCAACCTAACCTAACTTAACTAGCCTAAAATAACCGCAGAGATCGTTTCACAATTTAGGCTTCTTCAGTACCGGTATTTATTTTAAATCTATATTAGTCGTATTTGTTCCATACCATTCTATTCCCCTCCGTTTAAATTTATTCCATTCCGTTCTTTCATTTAATTTCATTCAATTCCATTCATATGGAACGTGTCTTTCGTGCCGATATAGTGGGTTTACCTTGCGTTTGTTCTGTTCTTTGCAATTGCAATTTGATTGATCTCTAGATCTCATTATTTTTCAAATGTATTGCTTTCGATTTATCAACAAAATATTTTTAAAGTATATCTTCAATCGTTTCTGACTTCATTTTCTTTTTCCATTTTAGTTCTACGCGATGACTTCCGCTCGCAGCCGAAGGACACACGTGTGGCTAAAGGCGAAACCGCTTTACTGGAATGTGGTCCACCGAAAGGTACACCCGAACCAGCGCTAATATGGATGAAGGTAAGTGCCAAGAATTACAAAAATATATTAGGAGTACATTTGCACCTATAAACATATATTGTATAATATATACTTGTATATATGCGGTGACACACATCACCAAAATTATCACTATAAAGCAAAACTAGACCAGGATATGCAAAACGAACACACATAAAATTCTAAACCTGAACATTTCGCACTGTCGCCTTGATTGCTTGTTGCATCAAAAAGTTGGTTAATACTCTGCTGTAAGTACGCTGTTGGTGCAACATGCTACATGCGTGCATTATGCATGAGACAGCGCTGTGGCAAATGTTGCAAGTGAAAATTTACATGTTTTTTCATTTTGATTTTTCCCTGCGCTGAAGAAAAATCATAAATAAATAAAAATGGTGTTAGAGTGCATTTGCCCAGCAGGTTGTCAGCTGGCAGCGTTTCATGCATACACACACAAACATAAATTGGTGCATTTATGGCAGTATATATATTGCTCGCTTATGTGGATACAGTCTGACTTTCAGATATGCAAATATGCTTGTATTTATATGTATGTAATTTGTGTGTCTGTGTGTACGTAATCACAAATGTTGCCATATTTATTTGCACAAATGGAAAAGCGGTGAATTATTTATGCGCCCGGCTGTCAGAAAGCGAAATGTGTATGCATAAATTCGCTTTGAAAGCGATATGCCAGCGCAGGCGACAAGCGTTGAAGGTGCAAGTAAAGACGCACGTTAACAGCGAAGGTGTTTTGCCGTATTTGTCAAGCGAAAATGTAAATAAAATTCGCTAAAGTGTGGTAAAATTGAGTGTTTGTAATAAATATGTTGTGAATATGCATGTATATATGTATACATATTTAGTAATACGTACTTGTATTATATGTATACAAATATATTTGGAAAAAGTTTGCAGTATTTGAAACGCAAGTCAAATTAAAGCTTAATTTTGAATGGTTTGAATTACTTACAAGACATCCTCTGCATTAAACTGTTATTAAACTCTCGCAACAAGTTGCTACAGAGTATAAAATTTTTTTCACCTAATGATTGTTAGTAAAATATTAAAGTAATCGTGATAAATATAAAGTTATGTATATACTTATAAATGATCACGAGACGAATTGAATTCGGAGTCACTGTCTGTTCGTCCATCTGTGGAAACGCAAACTTGAGTAAAAATGTATATATCTTGATGGTACACGAGTTCCTCTTGGCACACAAGGGAGTATGATATTGCATATAAGCGAAATTGGACCATTACCACGCCCACAAAATGCTGTTAAACGAAAACACATAAAGTGCTTTAACTAAACTTAAAATTTAGATACAAACCCATTATTTGATACAAGGGATTGTAGTAGAAAGAGGCATATGTGCGCTTAGTATTTTCTAAAAAGCGGGTTTGTTTCCGCTCTCTAATGGGTTTAATGAGCATATCTCACAAACTACTAAAGCTATTTCAACAAAGCTTGCTGATGGGTTAGATCAGATGATAACCACGTCCCCTTCGCATATAATCGTTATGTTGAAAACTACTTAACAGGCGTTAACTCAATGAATAAACACGTCATAGACATTTAATGTTTATTATCTGACACCCAAGATGAGACGAAAGGTCTTCATAGCAGCCGGTGTCAAAATTGACCAATGGGCATGGCGCCGCTTACCTTTAGGTAAAATCGTATATCTCAGGAGCTTGTACTAATTTCAACCAAATTAGTATACGGCATTATTTCGACATTCGTATGTTACGTTGTGAAAATTGCGAAATCTGACAACTTCCCATATATAAAAATTTTATAGTCCGTATAAATATTTTATTTTACGAAAAATAAAGCACTAACACAAATATTGGCGTAAGACTTTGAGGAAATAGTAATCGAATATTTTTGAACGTTAGATGGCATACTTTAGCATCTAGATACTGAATATATGGTCCTAGGTGCTTTCAACTGATTTTTTGCTAAAAAATTTGGAACAACTCTGAGTGTATTATTTAAATTCAGAGAGAATCTTTTTCTGATATAGTATGCATTCGGGTCAAAACTGGATAAAATGGGGTCAATACTTATATAACACTCATAAGCCCCATTTATATAATGTAAATATTTTCGAAACTGTGGTTGACTTTATGTGCGATATTTCTTTAAGGTATCTCAGATCGGGCATTAAACATGTCATCGTGAGTATGTGTCATCGGTCAATATGTGAGATATCTTCAATAAATTTATGTAGCATCTCTGTCTAATGTGTGTTATTATGCGTATAATATATAAAATCAGGTCAATATTATCCCTAGCCCCCATACCTATCGTACCTACTTGTATTATACGCATTTTAAACTTCCGGTTCAATTTATTGCGTATGTATTGGTCAATATGTAAGCTGTAATTACAAAAATAACTGAACACATAATATTGAACAGAATAATTATTTTCTTTAAATAAAGACTAAAATTAATAAAATGAATACTCTAAATAAGGTTTAAAAATACATTTTTTTTATATCACATTTTACTAATCTTTTGTTTTTTGGTTATTGCCTTTCTATATGTAAATCTCACTTGAATTAGATTTTTTTCGAAATATTTTTTATTTTATTTTATAATTATTTGAAAAAAAATTTTGTTAAAAAATATTTGTTAAAAAAAAATTGTTAAAATTGTTAAAAATTTTTTTTAAAAGCATTAATGTAAATAAAAAAATTGCGATTTTAAATAAAAAAAAATTATATAATATGTTATTGTTTAATATGTTTAATAAATTTTCTTTTCATTATATAATAATCGAAAAATACTAAAGTTATACACATATAATAGGCACTGAAGGCTATTAGTTTGAAATGTAGCGCTATTACAGAAATTATTTAAAAAATTACATATATCGGTTTAAGATATGCAACACAGTTGAACCTACTCTAATAACATTGTTGAAAACTCAGAGCCTTATGCTGCTTTAAATAATAATGAAAAGGAAACAGCAAATTACGATAAATATAGTTAAAGCACATGCAACGATTTCTACAAAAAATCAAAATAACAAATGCTGCTGAATATAAATGTAAGATGTAAAGTCAGCAGTTAATAATAAATCGAATTATACTTGTATACTTATAAAAAGATATGTACGTATAATATAAATATATTATATATTGCTTAAAATTCATAAAAAAAATATTTTTAAGTCAAACTAACTTTTTCACTCTCTTTCTCTCTCTTCTGTTTTTTTTAGGATGGCGTACCATTGGATGATCTAAAAATTAAATCTTATGGCCCCACCTCCCGTATACGCGTCGTCGATGGTGGCAATTTATTGATCAGCAACGTGGAACCCATCGATGAGGGCAACTACAAGTGCATCGCGCAGAATTTGGTCGGCACTCGCGAGTCCAGTTATGCTAAATTAATTGTACAAGGTGAGTTTAACCAAAAGTTTGAACACAAAATACAAAAATTTATCATCATCACACAATAATAACCAAGGTAAACTTGCAACAAAACAGCAACAACAACAATAAAGAATTGTAGTAAAACAACGCTCAGTCACGTGCAGCCAAAAAAATGTTGCCACAACTTGCTTTGCCTTATCCCACATAATTTAATTTTCTTATATGCATATTTATAGTGTTTCATGTTGTTTTTGTTGTACTTAACTTTTTGGTTTATTGCTGGTTTACCTGCTTATTTAATTTTGTCTGCTTTTAGTTTTCTATTTTCCCATAACTGGCATCCTTTCGGTTTCTTTATGCGCACGAAACGTGTTTATCGATTTTATTATTATTATTTGTTATGTTTTTTGTTGTTGTATTTTTATTAGTTTGCTTGTGAGGATGCTTTCAAGCAAATGCAATTTGAATATTCAAGCGTTTTTGTTGCCTCAGCAAAAGGTTTCTCATGTTGCCGATAAGGTGTTGATTTTGCTTAGATAACTGTTATAAGTGGTCATGAATGGAACTATCGTTGGTTGTATGTACGTATGTATATGTGGTAGTATGTAAATACGTATCTATAAATTGAATTGAAATGTGCGTGGACACAGTGACATGTTAGCATGGCGTGATAAAAGTGGAATTCTCACTTATTTTCTGATTTTTTTTATGGAACATACATATTTCTGTATATATTTTCAATTTAAAAGAATATAAATGTAGGTATATACCTATGAGTATTTGCTTAAGCGTGTGGTTTTCTGCTGCGTTTATCTCAGTAGGTCAAAGTTTATTGAGAATTACGTAATCTGTAATCGAAAACAAATCAAAATATTTTTGCACAATGTGTCTCAGAGAATACATAGAAAAAGATAGAAACCGTAGAATCGTCTAATTGAAGGTGTGTCGGTACTCCGTTGTACTCTTGCGCTTTATCGCTGGACCTATGAACTTCCCGTGAACTCTGTGAGCGCTGGTCAACAACCAGAACGGCTGTGAGATCCTTCTGGCGCAAAATGAACCGATAAATGAAGAGTTGAATGTTCAACTGTAAATTTGTTGTAATAAAATTTTAATAATAAATATACTTAGGTGAGCATATTTGTCCCAGCAAAATCCGCGACGATTTTTTATAGTCATCAATTTTTTCCATATTACAATTTACTGAAAATCGCGACATATAATGAGTGAGAGAGCAACACAATTTTATTCAATTACTTTTTGTTTGTTTTTTAATTTCAAAGCCCTGGATGACCGGGACGCTTAACTCGGAATCCGGGCTGTCAAACCGGGGCGAATGGTCAGCTAACGATAGGTTTTACACAGAAATTGGGTTCAAGATGTTACATAAAGTTATTCTTTGAACTTTTGGACCCTAAAAATAACTGTTTACCATTAAAATGAAAATAAAAAACTGCGTATTGTGTAATTAATATAAGAAATATTGAATGATTTATGATCAAATTTCCTAATCCCGATACGCTAAGACCTTGGATAAACGAATACAACCGAAATGCGGTATCTACGAACTAATTTAGAACGAAGGATGAGAAACAATCCTACAGTCGATTATCCGGCGTATATTTTAACTCAATCTCGGCTAAAAGTGTCATTATTATTTATCAAATGAAAAAGGTTTTTTTTCGATTTTACTATTTTGTGATATAAAATGCTTTTATAAAGAAGCTTTCAAAGTGAAAGCTCTTATTTAAAAAGTTTTGATCTTCATATAGAATTACCGCGCAGTGAGGCAAGACGTATATTTTTATAAAATTAAAACCGTAACTGTTGCTCTCAAATAAATTATTATATCGAAGAACGATAAATGATCCATAAAATCCTGTCTATGCTCAGTACCGCTATTTATTTTCACTTAAAACTTTCCAAAAAAAATATTTACACAATTTAGACTAATCTCGGCTCTGCACTCTTACAAATGCATATCGCAAATAACAACAATAACTGCACTTACTACTTTTAGCCCTTTATTTGGCTACGCTGAACGAAAATCAAACAGAAAAAATCGGACAAAAACGAACTTTTATTGAACGAATTTGCTATTAGCATAAATTTTCTAGAGAATCTGCTGTTGCACTTAGTGGCCATTCACCGCACATTGGCGCAGTAAATAAATAAATACAGTAAGTCGGGCAGCGGCAGCCAACTTGAGAGAATGTAATGGCAGAACAATAAAAAGTTATGACTGCAATGATAAATAGAAAGAGAAAAAAGGAGAAAAATAAGAATAGCAGAAAAGCTCACAGCAAAAATCGAAGTCAAATGGAAATGGAAATGTGCATGTGACCGAAATGTCGGTGATGCGCTACTTAGGTGCTTGCCACTATTGTTGTTGTAGGGATAGCGAGCCACCAGCAAAGTTCACACAACACAGCGGGCTCCAAAGAAATGTGGCCTGTGCCTGTGAATTTCCAAAAGCAGTAAAAAAAGGAAAACAAGTTGAGTAAAAGTGAATGCGATGATATGCATAAAAAATAAAAGAAAAATAGAAAATAAGTATGGTAAAAGAAAAGCGCAAAAATCGCGTATCAAAGCGACGACACACATAAAATCTGCTCAATTGCATAAGCAAGCTGAGCGCAACATTAAATGCACTACATTTGCGCATATTGATTTTGGAAAGGTTCGAGGGGAGGATCAGTGTACAGCTGTGGGGCAAATGCACACACATATGCACATATGTATGTATGTCTGAGGGATCGACAAGTAAGTCAGCGCAAGTGCATAAGCTTAATGTGTTGGAAAACGTTTGGAAATTCACAATTTGACATACAATTTTATTGTATGTTGACTTCCAAATCATTTCGAAGTCAAAGGAAGATTTGCTACAATGAAAGTAAGCAGCTATGAGTATGCTTTCGAAATTTATATTTAATGTACAGATTTATGTAAAAAGACAATGACTTTTTTGCTTGGTTTGACATTTGCTATTATTTGTAAATAGTGCGAATTTTTTTATATAAATAAAATATTTGCTAAATATACATTCAATATATAATATTAAATACAATATACGTAAGAAATCTTGAAATAGCTCAAATAAAAAACCTCATATTTATAATTAGTTCTCACCAAAAAAAAATATTTTCATTGTCAGCCAAATATTACACTTCGACATATTTCATTGAAATTTTCTAATTTGCATAATTTTCAAAAATATTATTTTTTAACAATATTTATTTTTAAATATTAATTTTTAAAAAATTTATAATTTTAAAATATTTAAAAATTATACGAAATTTTTTATTTTTCTGAATTTTGAAAATATTTTTTGAACGGAGTACGAATATTGCTCAGTATAATTGGTTAATATATTTTAAAATATGTATTATTAATTATTTTTTTTTATCGATAACTTTTTTACGTCAAAGCTTTTTAATTTGAATTATAATTTCTGCAATTTTTTATTAAAGTATCACGAAATACTTAAAATGTTACTTAAATTTAAAATATGAATTTTTATACCCTGAATACCCAGAAGACCGTCGGAGACCCTATAAAATATATACATAAATGATTAGTGTGACGAGGTGAGTCGACTATAGCATATAGCTACCAAACAAACTGATCTATCGAAATCCAATCCTTGTATCGAAAGCTTTTTTTTTGACAAAATATCTTCACGAAATTTGGCATGGATTAACGGTATAATCTCTGGAAAAAATTGTTCAGATTGGACCACTATAGCATGTAGGTGTCAAAAAAACTGACCGATCAAAATCAAGTTCTTGTATGGAATCTTTTGTATATGTGAAGGGTATTATAGCAGTTTCACTGCAACGGCAGTTAAGGTTGCCTTTCGTGACATATCATGCGGTATCAGGACATATGCATAACCTGTTTATTAGTTTCTTTGTCCAATACTATACAGAGTGCAGTAAAGTGTTAGGGACGTATCATTGCAATAACTTTTTGTGCAGAGATTATAAATAACAGAAAGAATGAAGTGCTAAATTTGGAAGAAATCTAATATTATATTTGCATAGTATTGTTGTTGCTTGTGGTTAATTTTAAGATACTAATACTTTTTTCTTTTTTTAATTTATTATTTTAAAAGTAGGATACCTATGTATTTACGTATGTATTCTAATGGTTTGAATATGTACAAAAATTTCAAAAAAAAATTATTAATTGCTGCAACACGGTTTTTTCATTCCATTAAACCATATTCAAAACCAGTAGCAATCGCCTTCCTCAATTAACTACTGCTATTTGAATAGATAAAGTTTTATTACACAACTGATAAGCCAATCGAGTTCATTAGCATTACATTAGTAGTACACACAACCCTAAAAATAGAAACGGCGCAAAGCACAAATGTCATTTATTCGCCTCTCAAGGCATTAAATTAACCTTTTTATTGCACATTCGTGCGCCAAGTATACACAAACAAATATATACATGCATATATATGTAACATAAGTGCCTGAATATGTAAATAATTGGTGGGTCCCTACTGACGTTAGCGACATGTGCACCCATACACACACACAAGGAGTCGCTTACACACACGCGTGCATCCCTTCAGGTGCTTTTCGAACAATTGAAAATACATGCGAAGCGCTTGTAGGCGCCACTCAAGCAGCGTTACGCAAACGATGGCAGACAACAGCGCCAACAGCAACAACAACAATTAGAATACACGTAATGAAATATAGCAATGAAAGTGTTAGCAAGGGAAGCGAAACAGTTTGATGGCGATAAGGGACTCGTGTGTTTGTGTTTGCATATGTATGTGTTTTAGGGAGGCCTGCCGGTGACGCCACAAATACTACCCACGCTGCGTGAGCCACTTAAAAGTGCGCTTATGAATATTTTTGTTGGCTTTTCACTGCTGCAAACATAAATATAGTGAATGAAATGCTCAGTTGTGCGATCAGATAAGTAATTATATATGTATGTATTGTATATAGAACACTCTAACACTCTGCTGTTGCTTAGCTGGTGAGGCCGCTATCAACTCACACATCAAATTGTACACAAAGTGATATGAATATGATTTTGTTTATAGGAAAAAAATCGATTAGGTAAATAAAATTGTTTAACAGCAAGCAAAAAACAAAAAAAAAAAAAAACAACTAGCTATTGGAGTATAGGGTGTGAGTGTGTGGGTTTGGTGTGTGCTGTGCGAACTTGTGCACATGTGTATTTACTTATGCGAGCATGCTGACTATACGGGTCGCTACTTTTGTTTACAAATAACTGTTTATTTGCTCGTGATTACGCTGGAATCAATGAGCTTTAAAAGTGAATATAAAAGCGCTTTCACACGACATGTATCATAATAAAAAAGTAAACAGGAAGCGCATAATGCTTTAATGCATTGTTTGAAGTGAATAATTTTCTTGTGTAGAAATTGCACTGTACTGCATGGAGTCAAAGGAATTGAATATAAAATATTATGAACTTTTACTTGAAAGACTGCAAAGCTTAAAATTAATATTTACATAAAAAAATGTATTTATTATTTTATAAACACATGCACATCTCTAAAGTGTTTCGTTAACGACGCGCAGTCTGGTTTTTATCAGAATTCATTCAAAAAAAAAACAAGTTCTAATATACTAATATGTGTGAAGATTCTTATTTTGATATTAAAAACAAGAAAAACGTTAACTTCACATATACAAAAGATTCCTTACAAGAACTTTGATGCTTTGTATGGCAGCTATATGCTATAGTGACTTGATCTGAACAATTTCTTCGGAGATTACATTATTGCCTCGGGCAATAACGTGTCCGAAATTTGATGAAGATATCTAGTCAAATTAAAATGTGTTCCATACAAGCACCTGATGCCGATCGGCCAGTTTGTATCGTAACTACATGTTATAGTGGTTATATTCGGCCGTTCCGATAAATGAGCGGCTTCTTGGTGAGAAAGACGAGCGATAAATTCCAGATCAATGTCTCAAAAACTAAGAGACTAGTTCGCATATATACATATATACAAACGGACATGTAGACACACTTGGCTTAATCGACTTAGTTAGTCACGCTGATCATTAATATATACTCTGGATATCTGATGCTTCCTTTGCAGTGTTACAAACATTTTGACAAAATTAATATATCTGTTCAGGGTACAATCAACTAGAAACTCATAGAAAACAATTGTTTCCTACTAAAAAACCGTTTATTAACTCTCTGTGTAAAAAATTAGAGAAAACAATTATTTACTTAATTTACCTAATTATTTTAACATTTACAAAAAAACATACTGATAATAAAATTCTAAAAAAAAATAGTAACAAAACGCATATGAAGCTCCACTTCTGCAAAACTCTAAATGCGGACCTAAATTGTCAACAATTGCCCTTAATTGGCCAGGTAGGAGAAAAATTGTGTTCCATGAGAACAACGCTAGGCCATAGACATCGATATTGATTCGCTAGAAGCACAGGGATTTTGGTTGGAGGTTCCTATGCATCTATGTTATAGTCCGGACCTGGCTCTAAGTGTTAACTACCTGTTTCTGTCTATGGCGACTGTTTTTGCTGGTGCAACATTCGCCTCAAAGAATGCTTATGAAAATCGACTGCACCAGTTTCTTGTCATTTGAGACGCGGGTTTCTATAAGAGTGGCATTATGAAATTACCTTAAAATATTATAGCAACATTATACTATAATATAACTTATTAAACAAGATTTTACATATTTGCTTTTAATCGGATAATTCTAGATGTGCTAAATAAAGGCCACAATTTATTGCGAATATAATTGATTCCATTTTATTTGATCCCTTTATCATGCCGTTTCTTCTCCAAAATAGAATACTTTGTTACATAAGTTTTTTCAAAAAGTAGCTCCGAGAAGCACATTAAATCACAATACTTCTCTTCTCTCAAAAATATTCTTTATATATTTAATTGACAAATAGACGAAAGCTAGGCGCATATCTAAATTTCTAGCAGAATTATTTATACCAATGCGCCTAAATTTAGGCAACATTTTTTTTCATCTTAATATATTAGGTCAAGTAAAAAGTTCGTTCGGTTTTTATCTAAGAGATGGCGTTATTGTCCATAGTACTAGTGCAAGGCGTCGCATACTATACGGAGCTAAAAACGTGTTTATTCGCGCTAAAAGTTTGTCTTTGACAGTTTTTCGATTGATTTACTCAGTTCGTTGTGAGCGCTCGTCAAATATGGACACCAACAAAGAGAAAATTCGCTATATTTAACAATTTTTCTTCGATCAAAGCGAAAAAGCAGCCAAAGCGGCTGAAAACATTAATTTAATTTATGGGCCCGATACTGTAAACGAACGTGTAGCACAAAAGTGATTTGATAGGTTCCGTTCCGGTAATTTAGATGTCAAAGATGCACAACGCGTCGGGAGACCTGTCGTCGAAAATTGCGATAAAATCATGGAAATAGTTCAAACAGACCGTCACGTGAGCACTTATTTAATTGCTGAGGAAATAAAGATAAGCCAGAAAACCGTTTTCAACCATTTGCATAACCTTGGATTCAAAAATAAGCTCGATGTTTGGGTGCCACACGAACTAACGCAAAAAACATGACGGACCGAATTTCTATCTGCAAATCGCTGCAGAATCGCAACAAAATCGACCCGTTTCTGAAGCGGATTGTGACTGGCGATAAAAAATTGGTCAATTATGACAACATCGAGCGCAAACGGTCGTGGCCAGATGGTGGCCAAGACCTGATTGACGGCCAGGAAGGTTTTGCTGTGTGTTTGGTGGGATGGGCAAGGAATCATCTACTGCGAGCTATGGCCAAACGCTCAATTCGGACCTCTACTGCCAACAACTGGACCGCTTGAAGGCAGCACTCATCCAGGAGAGGCCATCTTTGACCAACAGAGGCCGAATTGTGTTCCATCAGGACAACTCCAGGCCACACACGTCTTTGGTGACTAGTGATTACCATCTTTTCCTGTCCATGGCGAACGCGCTTAATGGTGAGAAGTTGGCCTCAAGAGAGGCCTGTGAAAATTGGCTCTCCGAGTTTTTTGGCAATAGGGACGCAGTCTTCTACGAGAGGGGTAAAGTTGGCATCTCGTTGGCAACAAGTTTACGAACAAAACGGCGCATATTCGACTTAAATTGGACAAATGTACACAAAGTTATTATCTTTTGAAAAATCAATAAAAAACCGAACGAACTTTTTACTTTACCTAATATATCACTACCGAATGCATTTACTTGCACTCCAATAACAAGCAAGAGTTTTAGAATAAAATCAACACACATATACTTATAAATGTGAAGAAAAAAAAACACTACAAAGGAATTCTTGATATATATTTTTTGAAATAAAAATTTTTTTAATTAAATTCTATTTTGCTTTTAATGCTTTTTTATTTAAAAAAATGATTATTTTTATTTTTTTATGCCTTATCACGAGTTTATTTACTCCCATCTAAGTATCTGTTTATATGATCATCAACACATACATATCGTCGTCTCTAAAACTTATCACCAAAAGCGTAAAAAAGCAAAAACTATAATGTAGCTCGGTTACGGTAGTAATTAATTACTTTTACCGCCACTAAAAGAAACTCGAACAACAGTGATAAAAACGTGAAATGCACTAGTTGTATATGTGTTGTATGTATGTATGTGTGCGTGTATGTGTGAATGTAGTGACATGTGAAAAGTTTAACGAGTGAACAAAAAGCACTGCTGTAAACTTTATCTCATTCACAATGAGTGTCTCCCATAAGAGAGAGCACATTAAAAGCTCTTTAAAATAGTTGACCTGTTAGTTTAGTGGCGTTTTTTGCACAACTGCTCACACACATGCGGCAATGTGAGAACACTTTTTCTTGCAACACGAAACTTTTCATTGCGTGCTAAAGAGAAAATAAAATACTTAGAAATACACGAGAGTATAAAAATAGGAGCCAAAATAATAAAAAATTAAAGCATGAGTAGCAAATTGCAAGCAAAGAGTTTAGTCTGCACAAAAAAAAAAAACAAAAACAAAAAAATTCTACTAAAAAGTGCAACAACAATACAAGTAGTGTGAAAAATAGTTAAGATTTTTTCTCATTAAACCAGAGAAATAACGCTCTTTTATGAACTTAAGTACCAGTACTTAGCAGGACTGTAGAAATTACCGTTAGCGCAGAGAATGTCCAGCAGTTGACAGCGCTGTTGTTTCTTCCACACTTTATGTGTGTGTGTGTGTGTGTGTGCGGGACACTTTAAAGAAACTTAAAACTATTATTGGAAAAGTTTTACCAGCGCCAGTCTATTTCTGGCATGAGTGCCCAAGTGACAAAAGCAGCGGTTTCTCGCAGACTTATCCATTTGCAGAAATCTCCATTAACTTTTGCTGCGCCACTTTGCTTAGACCGGAAGTGCTATGTAATTGCTATTTATGAGTAACGGTACTTACGCAGCCAAAGCTCATTGCATTGCATAGTTGTCGCTTTAATTCAAAACTTTATTAATTTCGCTGGAGTATTGCTACTACGACATACTTTCATAGACAATCAACCCTTTTAATGTGAACTTTATATATTTTAGTTTAACTGCATTTTATCTGATGCTCTCGAGCTCATAATTTTTCAATTGCGCGCACTTGCCGCTTTTTAATACGTTGTCCTTTAATTTTCACCACTCTCTTTCTCACTCTCTTTTTCTATCTCGCCTACAGTTAAGCCGTACTTCATGAAGGAGCCGCAGGATCTCACCGCACTCTCCGGCCAAACGGTGCAGTTTCATTGTCTCGTCGGCGGCGATCCGCCACCAAAAATATTGTGGAAGAAGGAGGACGGCAACATACCGGTGGCACGTGCGCGTATCCAACAAGACGACAAAAGTTTAGAAATCACCAACATTTCGCCAGCCGATGAGGGCACCTACGTGTGTGAGGCACACAATAGTGTCGGTCAAATAAGTGCACGCGCCTCGCTGATAGTACACGGTAAGTGTTCTGGAATACTTTAAGAGAGCGGGGGTGTGGGTAATTAGAGAGCCAGTGAAAATTTTCTAATTTTTGGTATTAATTGTGTGCGCGGGTACAACGCGCAGAGAGCCGCAGGCATAACCGGTCTAGTGGCTTTGAGTGAGTACATGGTAAAATTGGAGCGTAACTTTACTAATTAACGATTTTTGTATGAACTAGTGAAGTTCGTGATTTTGATGTGAAATTTGCAGAAAATAAAAATTATAAGTAGATTTTGCTAACGAGAAATTTAGCAAAAAAAAAAATAGAAAGTTTTAAAACTAAAGATTAATATGTACATATGTAAATAATTAAACTAAATAATATATATACTAAATCATCTGATCAATTTTGACCCGAACTGGTTCATAAGAACTGCGCGTAAATCGATTCACTGTTTCGGTTAAGACTACCTTATCACGAACACAACTCCATCCACCGCCGTTAATAACAATAACATAAAAACATTAAAGAAACCGTGAAGCTTGAAAATCGTTGTCTTGGCATAAAAGAGATAGCCGATGATTTCAACATCTCTTATAGATCGACTTATGAATATTTTGGATGTGTATCTGAATCTTATACAAAAATTACGTGGGCACAAAAGAGATGCTTGACAACATAGCTGAGGACCCTACATTCATCAAATGCATTACTGGTAACGGGACGTGGGCTTACCAATATGACGTAAAAACTATTTAACATCTGGGAAATGGCGTTCCGAAATTGGAAACCGAAAAGACGAAAATTCGCTGAAGGCACTGAAGGCCATCTCAGCCTAGGCTTATAATGTATATGGAAAATTGAAAAATTAAGTATTGGCTTTCTTGTATTGGCTCCAAAAGAACCAATTTTGAGCGCGATAATAAATAATTGTAGTAACAGTCCAGGACAAATTTGATCAGTTGTATAATTAAAAAAAATTTTACGTCTTTACTCACACCGTTTTCTTCCAATTATCCAAAAAAAAAATATATGGCTTTATAATATTTAAAAAATAAAAATAACAAGGAAGTAAAAGCACAACAATAAAAAACTGTTATATTCTTTAAATTAATTTCTTCCTTTCATAATTTTCACACATTCTCTCTCTATTCTGACAGCGCCACCCACATTCGTTGTGAAGCCACAAGATAAAAAGGTCGGTCTCAACGGCGTTGCTCAGTTTCCTTGCGTTGCCGATGGCAATCCGCCACCATCGGTGTTCTGGACAAAAGAGGGCTCCTCCACCCTGATGTTTCCCAACAATTCGTACGGTCACATGCATGTCTCCGTCGAGGGCACACTACAATTGAGTGGCGCGCAAAAGGACGATGCCGGTTACTATGTATGCTCGGCCTTTAGCGTGGTGGACTCGACTACGATACGGGCATTCTTGCAGGTGAGTGATGAGAACTTCACAACAGACATATTCTTTCTCACATATAATATATATGCATCTATTTACTTGTACCCGTTACACAAAAGTGCTTGGTAGGTGAAAGGAGCTAGGACGCTAGCGTACAGTTCATGCATCTGGCAACGCTTAAATTTCATTGCAGTGAAGAAATGAAAATATTTTCGAGCCAGAAACGTATAAATTAAACTAGCATCATGGCAAACATATTTTAAATTCGTTCACTTTAATTGTATGCTCTCTTTTTGCAATTTAATTGGATCAAATTACCTTTGCTGGCCTTAAAAGCGTTTCAGTTACGCTTTTTCCACATTCAAAAAAAATCTTTTTTCACATTTCATCGCTGAAAAGTATTTTTTGCCATAATTTGTTTTTCAGTACCATCATATCATTTGGTAGTATTTGGCAGCCTATTGTAGTGCTCTTTCGGCTTTGTGTTACACATTGTCATGGCGAGAGACGATTCGTACGAAATTGTAACCATGGTTGCCTTTGTGCGCCCACAGTTCACAAAGGATTGTAATTTTACACATTTTTTTGGTATTGTTTTTGTTGGCAAGAGCAAAATTAAATTTACAAAAAATATTCTGAAATGCGACTTGTCATCTACTAATAAGTCAGATTGTAAAGCGCACAAAATCCTAAAATAATTATGAAATACCCAGTGGGAAAATTTTCTATAATAGTCATGTTCAAACTATATTGAGTCAGTGCTAAAAATCTATTTCTGGAATTTTTTATGAAACAGAAAATCCTCAGGCTAAGGCAAAAAGTTTATATCCAACATGCAAAACATTTCCAAAATAATTTTAATAAAAATTAGTCAGCAAGTTAAAATTTCTTTATTCTTTCACTTAAAGCACAAAATATTATCCCACTTCACCTAACTATTCTTTTTTAATTGAATTCCTTGTGTCTTTTTTTGAGTTCTGTGAGTGCTTTTGTATCCTTTTGTAGGCCAATTTTACATAAGCCTGCTTTACTAGAAGGTTTATAATAATGAATACTACATTCTTACTTATCTTATTTGTTGCTATAGGTTACCTCTGTGGATGACACTCCACCGCCGATCATTCAAATTGGTCCCTCAAATCAAACGTTACCCAAAGGCAGTGTTGCTATGTTACCATGTCGAGCAACAGGCAATCCAACACCACGTGTCAAGTGGTACAAGGATGGCACAATGTTGCAGAACGGCAATCGTTATACCATAGTGCAGGGTGGCTCGTTGCGTATCGATGGTGAGTAATGATGAAACATTTAAATATATATAGTTTAATTGAAATAGACAAATATTTAAATATGATATCAAAAGTCCAGAGAAAAACTTATATTTTATTAGTTAGCACTTTCCTTTTGTTTCTCCGATTATTTTTATGAAAATTTAATTGAGTTTAAAATATAACATCCATATTATCACACATCAATGGGTGTGCGTCTCGAATAAATATAATTTATGCGCACAAAACTAGGCAACGTTTTAATTGTTTTATTCCGTGTTTAGTTTGCATACTAAAATTAAGCTTGCCTACAATTAGGTTGTCTTCAAATGAGTTTGTTAGCGAAATAATCCCCTTAATGCTATTTTAAAATGAGAAATCCTTAAATTAATGTTATATAAAGGTCTTAAACAAGATTTACAGTTTGCTAATAAAAGAAATTTCAGTTTCCAACATTTGGAAATAAGTTTTCAAGAGTTTCAAAAGCTCTCTTGTAATAGTAAAATTCAATTTCATTTATGGAAAATATTCATATTTAAAAATATTCTTATTTGAAACCACGAAATCTTTCAAATAATTTTTTATATGAAATAATAAAATTATTTTTCTTTCCTTTAAGACTTACAACAAAGTGATTCCGGCCTATTTACTTGCACCGCATCATCAGAGAGTGGAGAGACCTCATGGTCAGCAACTTTGACGGTAAGTTTCAATTTCCATATATAATTTTTCTAATTACTTCTCAAAAAACTGCCAATATAGCGGACCCACTTTAATATTTAAAGCTAATTACAACACACACAAAAAACTCTGACCAAATTCACAAATTAAATATTTATCGCGTATCAGCTGTCGTCGACAAACAAAATATGCCACACGATATCCTAATAAGCTCGCCAAAATGCGCTTTTAATATAATATTTATTTAAAGGTTTCGTCTGTGTCACCATACTTTAAAATCTCACCCAGCACTCTTGACACCTTCGCACTCTGCTGCACATAAGCACAGACACCGGGGTTTAGTTGTTGTCAGGCTGGCAGCCTTACTGTTTCTCATAAATTCAATTTTATGGCATAATTGTCGCGTCATACCACAAAATGGCAATAACTGTAAATATGCACATGCTCGCTTGCACGCACACACACACACATAAACTAATTCATACATAAATATTACACATGTGTCCAATATATATTTGCGCTTCAATTTGCCTTTCCACGGCCTTCGTCCGTTCAGTATGTTGCAACAAATACTCGCCCAGGCACGTTCTATGTCCAATCACTGACTAAGTGACCCAAGCGTGTCACAGCTGCGCAGCTACTTCATTTACTTTGTCCCCATTTCGGGCGGCCACTGTGGTTGGAGCGGACTTTTATGCACTCTGCTGCTCGACTGCTGGACTACTCGTATATTTAAATCCTTATTTTGCGAGCGTACATCCAATCGTCTGACTCGCAGGCTTGTTAGCTTTCAGGCAGGCTGGCAACCCAGTTAAAAGCAATAAATGTTTAAAATTAATTTGCTGTAAATTTTGTATACTTTGAATTATGCACTTTAATTTTAAAAGTGGTCGTGGCCTCAGCGAATGTAGCATACAGTGCGGAAGGGGGCTGAGAGTGAGAGAAAAGTAGTGTGAGAGTGAGCGGGCAGCAAAACACAGCAGCATTAATTACCGAGTTGTAATTTATAGGCTATTAAGTTTACCCGTGTAAATATTTTATAAATATCCCGGCTGAGGTATATTTATGCAAATATAATCAATCGATAATGTCGCAATGAAGTTAGTAAAAAGGATGCGAATATTTAGCTGTGAATAATTTATATGTATACTAATAATAAATTGAGTTCATTAGTACCTTTTTCATATTTTTCCGAGTTACTTAGCAGGCTTGTTGTGCAGGATATTTATATATTGTATATTGTATATATTGTAGCTTTAGTTTAAATTTAAACACATGATTTATGGCTTGAAAAGGATAAATTAAGACAGGATGTAGAGAGCAAGGTTTAAATAGTAATAGATGAGATTTTATAATTTAGGAAAATAAGTATGGTGAGATTGAAGTGAAAGCATAATTTCGTAAACTCGCTTTCTTCAGGGCTAGGTTTAATAATAAACTGATTTGTCTTATGTAAAATTCACCGACTTTTCAGCGCAACTCCTTCAATTACCGGTCTCTACTATCGACATCTTTATTCCAAAGTTTCAGTAAAATTAAAAGCTATCCTTAAATTAATGGTTCTCATATGCCTGTTTTCAGGTGACAAAATCCACCAATACTTTTAACCTTCTACATTATAGGTGCTACAACTACCCAAGCTAGTTTTTATCGAGCACTGCAGCTTTTCAGTCCGTACTTTGCAACACCCCTACTATAAACTTTGACTTTTTTACCCACTTAAGCCAAATACCAATTATAAAGTTTTCCTTAGCAACTCAATTCATCAGCGTAAGTTCTCGAAAGCTATCTTCTCTCCGCTCAAAGACTTTCCGTAATGACAAAGCATACTATTTTGCAATAATAACAACTCTGGCATTTGATCAAGCAAAAATTGTTGACTGTGATACAAAATTAGTTTACAATTGATTGACGGAAGTTCCGCAATCCATCCTGAAGTTTGTCAATCTAATTCGAATTATGCTGAGTTCGCTTCCATCTTTACTTTAAACTAAATTTTTATAAAATATAAAGTCTAGTAAAAATAAATGGATTATTTTTGCATCAAATTGTGGGTTTAACATAAAATTATCCGATTTAGATCAAATATACACCGTTTAGTTTGATAAATTGTTGCCATTTTGAAGCTAATTTAATAATGCTACTCTCTCAGAAACCCTGGACAAAAAACTGGGACAGTCGATTTTCACAAGCGAATTTTTCACCACAAATTTATTCGCCATAGACAGGAATGTGTAGTGATCACTTGTTGTCAGGTCCGGACTATAGGTTATGCATAGGAACGTCCCAACTAAGCTCCCGAAGCTTCTGGCGAATACAATTATTGTCCTATGCAAAGCTGGCCGCTTCTGGGCGATTGCTCTCTTCAGGCAGTGCAATTGTTGACAACAAAGGTCCGAATTAAGAGTTTGGTTGTAGCGAAGCGGCTTATAGTAAATTATTCTCTGCCAATCTAATCAAACGCATGGCACAACCTTTCCGGCCGTCAACCCTGGCTTGGCTACCGTTTGCACTGGCTCACCGTGATTCGACCATGCTCGTTTTCACTTCATGGTGTCGAAAGTGTCCAACTTTTCATCACCAGTAACCGTGCGCTTCAGAAATGGAGCGATTTTGTTGCAATGCAGCAGCGATTTGCAAATGGAAATTTGGTCCATGAGGTTTGTATGCGTTAACTCGTGTGGCACCCATAAATCGAGCTTCTTTCTGTAATGTGCCTTCTTTAAATGGTTACTTTATACCCTGCAACGATATTTGTAACACACAAAAGCAAGCGTCGGAGACCCTATAAAATATTTATCTAAATCAGAGTCGGAATGATGAGCGATTAAGTCCGTCTGTCTGTCTGTATATACGTGAACTAGGTGCAACCGAAGTTAATGTTTTTTCTTGTTTTTATTGATATTTCTAACAATTGGCCTTTACAGAATCAGGTCCATAAGGCCCTACAGTATAACCCGATCGCACTTATTCAACAAGAAGTACAGATTATTAAAGCCATATATTGGAAAAAATGGACTTCTTTTTGCTACACTTTATATATTTAGGGACAGTCTATTTTATTCTGATCGTTCGCTTGTGGATATTCGAATTGCGTATAAAGTTGTCCGTACTCATACAGTTTCGATCCATCTGCTAGCTTATTAAGACTAAAAAATCGACGTTGTTTTTCAGAGCGATTTATAAAACGACTTCTTAGATCGTCGGCTTTCGCAGTGATACACATGTAGAAAAAATATATATATACTATGAAGATTCTTAAGTACTCAAGGTATTTCCGCGAACTCTTGGGATAATTAAACTTTAGCATGCAACAAAAACTAAAGTATCGCATGTGATTTTAAGCACGAAAAATTAGAGAGAATTGTGCCCAAAGCAAAAATGCTAAATCTCTGCGCATCAACGAGTTTTCGTCAAAATTTACTGCCATTTGTTGCGCCAACAAATATTTAATTGTGCATAATTCCGCACAAACAACAACAGTAGCAACAATTTACCAATATACATGAAAATGCGTCAGCACAGCCAACAAAAATGCGCAGCGCTGAGCAATGAAAATATTTTAATTTGCATTTTCTTGATGCGAAATTTGCAAAATTTACTGGCGCACAAATAAATTCAGCGGAAAATCGCTGAGCCGAAAGCGATAAAGTTGTGCAAAAACTGCAAAACAAATGTGGAAATATTAAGCGATGGGAGCGTAGTGATTGAGGCATGTTGCCGCTGCTTGTCGGTGGCAAGCAGCGCTAAGTGGTGAACAGCAAGTAGCAGGTTGTGTGTGGCTTATACATACAAGTACATATGTGTGCATGTCTAATATACTATGTAAGTGCGTGAGTAATAAGTGGGATTAGTGCGTATGCTTGTGCAACGCGCTCGTAAGTGGCATTTGTGGCATGTGGCGCAAAAATACTCACTTTATACGCCTTGCGTTTGGCTAATCAAATTTTTATGATGCATACCGCAAAAATTCTAAAGCACTTGCAAATATTTCATGTACTCATATGTGTGGCAAGCATACAAGCCCATGTGCGCTCCACCTATGCGTGTGGCAGTTGTGTAAGTGCAGCTTGTAAAACACATGTTAAACGCGCAGCTAAACAAATGATGCTAATTTCGTGCGAAACAACAAAAGCGCACAATTTTGCAAGACAAGCAATAATGTTATTGTTGTAAGTGTTTTCTTTCGATATTCCATGAATCTGTGCATACTTTTAGTTTGCTGCGCGCATACTTTTACAGTTTTGCAAACATTGCCAACATCAAAGTGCAAAGTAATAAAATTTTTGAGGAAGGGCATAACTTTGCTTTAATGCATTTTTGAAGATAATCTCTATAAATTTAGACTGATGAGAGCAAGACCGTGAGTCATAGCAGAACTGAGGTGAGGCGATTAATTGCAAGGAAATAAATAAATACATATATCCCTATGTACATAATTATATATTATATATACAGAGTAAGTTGATTATATATGGAGGCAATAACTTCAATTCGAAATCATATTTGGGAAAAAACATTTTATGATTTCTCCAAATTTAAAATTATTTCAAGAATTTTTTCTAATTATATTTGATTTAAAAAAAAGAGCCTACATATTGTTTACTTTTAAGCAATAACTAAGCTTAAATGTAAGAAAAATCAATTAAGGAAGAGCTAATATCGGGTGTGACCGAGTCTGTGGTATGGGAATAAAGGGTGTTTCTTATCCGATTTTAACGATAAGCGTAAAATAGAAATGTGTGGGTGACTTTACACACCAAATTTGGTTCAAATTAGTCGAGCAGTTCCTGAGATATAATTTTAAAAACTGCTACTATAAAGCCCTTCCACACCATCTTGGTTGTGAAATTTAGTGCTTGTCGTTCATTTATTCAGTGAGTTTTCGCACTTTTAGTGATTTTCAACATAACCGTTATATAGGGAGTGGCGTGGTTATTATCTGAGTTTACCCATTTTCACAGAGTTTGAAGAATTGCTAAAATGATTTGTTCTCAAAAATTTTAGTTGATATAGCTTTAGCAGTTTGGAATATATGTACTTTAAACCATTTAGGCGGCGGCGCCACTCCCACTTGAAAAAATATTTACACCATAGGTGTCCCTTGCTACTGTGATCTCCTGTACCAAACTACAGTATTGTTTCTTAATTTAGTGTTCAGTTATGGCAATTTATGGATTTTCGTTTCATAGCGGTTTGTGGGCGTGGCAGTGGTCCGATTATGCCCGTTTACAATACCAACCCTCTTGGGTGCTAAGTAACATATTTATATAGCAAGTTTCATCAGTATACCTCAATTATTACTCACTTTATTGCTTGCCCGGAGAGACAGTCGCTCGGTATTCAGCTCATCACGTCATCCTGATCATTTATATATACATAACTTGATATTTATCTTGATAAGTTTTAGGTGATACAAACAATCGTTAGGCGAATAAAATTATTATACTCTGTAGCAACATGCTTGTAAGCATTCATGCCTTTGAGTTCTTTCGGAAGTTAGAAATGCTCGATTTAAATAGTCACTAGGACTTTACCAAGCAGTCATTCACATTTTATGTTTTAAACATACTGAGCTGTATTAAAAAATTTAAAATCTAAAAGCAGTTACATAGACCCTACGAAATATCTGAAATATAAGGAGACATTATAAAACAAATTTCGTTTGACATTTTTCACAAACGCGGCAAATGATAACACAATTCTGTTTTGAATCAACAGATTTCTAAGTTAAGGTTAGATGTTAGAGATTTTATACGGAAAAATGCGAAATATGAGAACACTATGTCTGAGAATATCCAAAATTTGTGCATACTAAATATAATAAGGTATTAAATATTTTAAGTAAGCAGTTTCGTATTGAGAAAATATCGTTTGATTAACCTCTTTGGGATTAAAGTGAAATGCTATCATAAAAGCTGGCAGAGCTTGCTAAGAATGTGTCTTATATTCATCGAAATATTTTGTGTTTATATCGCGGTCAAGCCAAAATTATGATAAAGGCTCAATAGTCCTTTAAGATTTATATTGTTCAATCACCTCAAAACGGCAACGCTTTGCTCTATAGTGATTATGAAACCTACTGTGCTACTATCTAGAACCAATTATTTTTTATGATAAATCATTTCTGCATAAATTGAAGAATTTGTTAATAAATACGTCTCTCTTTATATAATATATTGTTCTTTGCTCTAGGGAATCGTTTATTTCGCTCAGTCTTTCTCTTTAGAGAATTTCATTGAAACATAATATTATATAAACTTACTAATTAAACACACACATCTCTGTTGTTTTTGCTACAGTGTAGCCACAGCCTCAGGAAGGTAGCAAATATATTGAAACTTTCTACGCAAATCAGAGTTTCTAAATTCAATAACAGAAATTATATAAATATTCCCACAGTATCGTGAAATTCACGAACAATACCCAATTTTTTTTTTTTGGTGTTTCTGGGTCAATGGAATTTTTAACCTATGACCACCTTTGATCTTATTGCCTTTGCATCAGTTAAAACTAATTTATATTATACTATCGTAATATATACGTAAATTTTTTGTAACAAAAAATTGTTAAGAAATTTTGAGTTAAGTCAATTTTTCCCACAGTATAATTTCCCAGCAGACACGGAAGTTAGTTATCGCCTAGAGAATGATACCATGATTAGTGCCTTCGCTAATCTTTAAAGTTGAATAACGGACTCGAGCACTAATAGAGCGATATAGCTTTCTCAACCAAAGCAGAATATATGTAAATATATACATCAGTTATTTTTGCCCGCATCGGTCATTAAAGTAATGTATTTTTAAAATCTCTTTTTAAAACACCTGGTATATGTAAATATGTATGTACCTACATATATAATGAAATATTTTACATGATTTCCAAATTGGAAGCAGAAAGACAAAATATTATGGTTTTTATTTATATTTTTTTATTAAAAATAATAATGAACTCAATATTGATGCTACTTATTAAACGCATATATTTTAACAGTCAAAGGACTTTTTCACAAAGCAATTTCTTTTTATAAAAAGTAAAATAAGCGAGCACGCATAAAATATTTGGCAATGAAATATTGCAAAGCTTGGGGGCAAACATAGCGTCGAATGGACGTTGGCAGGTATATTGTACATAAATGCAATTCGCAGAATAAAATATATGCATACATATACCTACAAATACACCACAGTGTGTGATAAGCAATTTAATAATCGGCGGCAATTTAATCGAAATTTGTTTACATAAGCGTTGCTATGACTGCAAGAGCGCTGCCGCCACAATTTTGATTGTCACGTACGCTGTTGCATATATTATACTTGTATGTAGATGTTGTTGTAAAATCAACGCGCAATGAATGGAGCGTAATTTTTCAAGCAATTTCACGAACAGCTGAGAGGAGATGAGACAAACAGTTGAATTTTTTATTTTTGTTTTTCATGCCTTTTTTTTATTTTTCTTTTTTTTTTGTAGAAATCAATTTTATTTTGGCTTTCATTTTTTAATTTCTGACCGAAGGGCAATCAATTAATTTCAATTTTTTCGCTGTTTTACAAATGTAAAAAGTTGGCCTGTAAATGATTGATGGCCGGCATAAAATACGTATGACGAAAAAATGCACGAGACAAGCGGAGGAGTCAAAGAGTAAACGACCAAAATTTTATAAAAATATAAAAAATATTGAAAAAGAAGCTTCAGCAAATGCAGTTGAATATTAAAATGCAGCCGGCGTAAGTTTGCCGCTGGCGAGATGAGCGCAATTCAGCTGTGGATGTGTGCGCGATTGATATGAGTGCAATGTGGCAGGGTACTGCGGCAAGCGGTTATTTGTACATTAAGAGGCAGGTGTGGGGTTGAAGCTTGCCGTTCGACTGGATGGGAGTAATTTTTTCGCAAATGATTGTTATGTAGGAATTTTTTTTGTTGCTTTTTTGGGATTTTTTATAAAAATATTTTTTTTTTTTGGCAATTTCCACTGCACTTGCCGCTTACTGCCCGCGCATAAATTACAATAAAATGAGGCTGCAAAAATTAAACCACAAACCAAATAACGTGAAGGTAACGCGTTGCAAGTTATTGTGGTTTGAGGCAGGCTTTTGACAGCTGAGCCCCGTTCGGTCAACGAACAAGACGAGTTTACAGAACTGATAAACGGACTGTCAGGCTGGCGTTGGTGGGTAATAATGCAGCATGAATCGGAAAATATATATATGTATATGTATGCAACAGCATATATGTATATTGCATGCAAGCGCGTCACCTACCTCTGCACCCGAGCATGCTCTCGACAAGCGCAGCAAATTGTTTTATGCAAATTGAGTTGAAAATTGCGCCCATGCAACACAATACCTATAACTATGACCAGCAGCGGTCATTACAAAGTGCCATTGATGCAACAGCAGCCCTTCCAAGAAGGTATTCTAAATATTAAAAAAAAAGAAATTTTTGTTAAATAAAATCAAATTATGTGCAATTACGCGTCATTTAGAACGACAAATCACCGCATAGTGGGCTGTGGCACAGAAAAAAGTTGCAAACATAAAAATTTACAACAAGAGCACATACATACATACAAAGGTGCGTAAACAGTTGTTATTAGTTGAGCGCAGATTTTTTGCTTGCAATTTTATTTTTTTGTTGCAACAATTTTACGCGCATGTTTTTGCTGCCACTGGTATATTAATAAAAATGCAAATTTTATTAGTAAACGCTAGTTGCGATCGATTGTGAGAAGCGCGCGAAGCCACTTGCCGCATAAAAATGCTAACACATGCGCACGCACACACATACACATTTACTTGTATAGCTAAATTGCGGTTTCGCAAAGTTGATGATTTTCGAGAAAAGCACTTTTGATGCACAAAGTGCACGGCTACAAAGTAGTGCATAAAATCACGCACAAACGCATGTAACATAACTGTCACTGATTGTGTCGCCTTCAAGCGCGCTGCTGTTAGGTTTCTGCGCCATTCTGACCCACACAAAAGCAAACGCACGCACACATACACATAATGTGGCAGGTAGGTGCTTTTGGCAGCGCGGCATATAAAATGCGCAATTTATGTGACACTCGCTGTGCCACAACGCAATTGTCACGTAAATGTGGCATAAAGGTTTTGTAAATGTTGCTGCTGTTGCCGTAAGGCCAAATAGTTTGTAAGATTACAACGAAGATTTTTGCTTTTCGAAAAATTCGCTATTTTTTACTTATGTTTTCTAAAGTGAAAAAACTATGCATGTCCTGCCAAAATTTATGGCGTGCGAAAATGTTGACACTTACGCAGATAAGAGACTTGTAAGTGGCATAAAACATGGAAATTATGTTTGTGCGTCAGCCGCGTCATGACAGTTATTCCGGCGGCGACACCTTAAAATCATGTTGCCTACCATTAGCTTACAAAGTGTGACGATATGTTTGAATGTGTGCGGGGATTAGTGATGCTCTGCTTGTGTTTAGCGTTGCTTTGTGAAACTTGCTTTCAGAATATTTTATTATTATAATTTTTCTTTTAGTACTTAAAAGGTTTTTTATGCTAATTATCGCAGTTATTATTGATTTGTTTACCACATTTGGGTAATAGTTCCTTCGAAAAAGTGTTTCAGCGAATAGAAATGCATATAAAGTTTTCGCTTGCTTTACTTTCTTAGAAATGGTTGGCTATGCTATCACATTGAAACTTAGAAGGGTAAATATGTAGTTTAAAAATTATTTAGACATGCGTCTTAAATGACGGTTGCTGTATCACAAACTTCGACCAAATTAAAAACGCACGTCTAGTTGCACTCATAAGTTACCTCCAATTAGATTAGGAGGTCTCCTTACCAGATAAGTCTTCTCAATATTTGTTGAAAATGTTGTCAGTAATAGCTCAAGCTGTCCAAAGTGCAAATTATGGATGCTGAAATAATTTCTTGGATCCATAGTTAAAGTGACAAGACATAATATAGACTAATATTAGCAGTATCACAAACAATGCCATCTGATCAAATTTTAACCGGACTGCCAAAAAACTAAAATTTCACCTATTCTAATACAAATATTTTTTATCGCCTCAAAACTAGCCACTTTTTGCGCTAATGTGAGCAAGCCGATGAATAATTTTTCAGCTTTCCAAACATTTCTTATATACCTCTATGTCTTTATCGAATTTAGTTTTTTATCGGTTTTGCCTCATATATAGTGCATCATTTGCTAGATAGTTAGACATTTTTACGTCATATTCATAAATTCAAATTTCGTTGGCAGTAATGATGCGTTTGATGATTGTAGGGTCCTCAGCTATGTTGTGAAGCATCGCTTTTGCGACCTCTACTCAACATCGTTTATGTAAAAGATTCTAGTATTTTGTTATGAGTCTAGCATTGAAACGCTTCATATGCAAAACATTAACCAAAATGTGTAGAGATGATCCATAAGAGATGTTGAAATCTTCTTGCATATCTCTGATATCAACACGACGATGATATCAAGCATGGTTTCGATATTATCGTCATTTACAGATGCTGATAAGTGACTCGCATGGGACAGGTTCTCGATGAATTCAGGAACTTCACTAAGTACTTTGTACCCCTGAAATATTTATGTTCGTGGTGAAGTAGAATTCCTAAAACATTTCTGCAACATTTTTAGAAATTCTGCAGCCGTGATTCCTTTGGAAACTCAAAATTTAAGCAAACTCGTTGTTAAATTTTTTTTTATGGTAAAAGCCGCCAGATATAGCTTTCGCGTCGTAAGCAAATAGCTGCCAATCATACACTAATTGTCATATGGAGATAAAACTTCACATGAACATAAAAAAGGTTCTACTAATCTTCGAAAAAAAATTGCATCGATTGGGTTTGGTTCAAATTTGATCAGATGGTATTTTAAAGCAATTTGTAGATCATTATAGGCTGATGCTGTACTAATCCGGACGGAATAAGTGTACCAGCCCGCTCTGGCAGTACAGATATACAGATAACAGATGCTGCCTTCTTACGAAAATTTCTATTAAAGCCTCGTTAATTATATTCTCGAAGAAAAATATTTTTATTAGAAAAGCTTGAAAGTTTACGCTAAACGCATACAATTATTTGCATATCAGCCCATTTTTCAACTGAGAAATCCGTCTTTACTTTTAAGCATAAATATTCAATATCTAAACGAAAAAAATTTCAATCGCGCATATCCAATTACCTACATATATCGCAAAATATCATTTTCCCAAGTAAGTTTTGTTTTCTCCAGACTGGAAACCGATTTTGTGAAAGAAAACAAGATATGCATATTCATATGATAAGAAAGCAATAAGAAGCTAATAGCCTCTTTTCTGGTTGATGCTGCTCTTCTTTGTTAAGACAGAAATCCGAATCCGAACTAATAAAGAGTTTAGATCTCATCTTTTGAAGTCTTACAGAAATATTTTTCAAATATTTTGACTATGAGGATATAATGAAGTCAAGCTCGATGAGTAATATTCCAAACATTGTACTTCTAGCATTAAAATCACGTTTCATATAAAAAATACTAATTGAGTTTGAACTTGATTCATTGATTTTTAAGCTCCGAACAGAGTATATTAAGTTTGCCATGATGTTTGTTACACCTAAAAAGGAAGCGCCAGAGACCCTATAAAAAATATATATATAAATGATAAGGTTGACGAGCTCAGTCGATTTAGCCATGTCGTCCGTCCGTCTGTATATGTGCGAACTTGTCTCTACTCTTCTCACCAAGAAACTTAGAGCTAAACAAAGAAATTGCTCAGATCGAGTGGCTATAGCATACAAACTGACTGAACGAAGTTCTTGTATAAAATACTCCGCATTAGATATGACAGTAAATTTTATCTTACAACGCAATATTTTTATATAAGTGAACTAATATAAATATATTGTCGTACATTAGAATGTGGTAATTCCTTTATCTTGATAATTTTTGTAATTTTTTTAAAATATTTTGTAACATATCAATAACTGAATTTTTCAGTTGTCAGAGATTTCAAGAAGTTGGTAATAAATCCATCAAATTATAATTACTCTGCTGATCGCTGAAGTCTGCTAATCGCTTACTCTTTCTACAAACAAGTTTATATATGTACTTGTATTTATATGAATATAACCTTAGGGGGTTGCCACCCCTCGAAATGCTGAAATAAGAGTCTACAACCTTTTTCGGTGGTTCTGTGACGGCAAACTGTCTGTCAACATGCCAATCATGCTTGTCAGTCAACGGTAAATTACAACTCGGCGGAAACTGGAGGCAGTCACATACACATAAATACATACTTACAAATGTACACATAGTAAAACTGCAGCCTAAACCAATAACCAAAACAAAAAAAAATGTTTGATCTTTTTTTTAATTTTACAACAATTTGTTCATATTTTACATTGCTTTCTTCTCTTTTCATATTTGCATTTCGTCCGTGTGCAATTTGGATGCACTGTGATGACATAACGCCGATGGCGATCGACAACCATTTATAATGCGTCGAATCGCATGAAAACAACAACAACTACGCTATGAGCAATCGCAACCAACTAACGCAAAAATAACAAAAACAACGGCGGTCAACAACAACCATGCATTGATGGCTACACTCATCGCCAAATCGCGTCACATCATCATCGCTGCCGCATCTGCTATAATAAAAACAAATAATCTTGTTTTTGTGCTTTGTTGCACGGCAGGTGGAAAAGGGCAGTTCATCACTGTTGCACCGCTCGGTGGACCCAAGCGCCTATCCAGCGCCGCCCGGCACACCAAAGGTGGTGAACGTCACACAGCACAGCATCGCTTTGCGTTGGTCGCGCAGCCAAGATAAGCCGGGAGCGACTACTCCAATTATCGGGTGAGTGATGCACACAAGCTGGTTCCCTTTACATTAAGCAATTTATTTAGTATATATTTTCTTTTTCATTTGCAATTTGCGCTATTGTTTTAGCTTCATTTTGTGTTTCTTTGGTTTTTTTTTTTTTTCTTTGCTTTGGTAAAAAGTTTACGAACCCTTTAAAAGCGCACAAGCGCCATTCAAAATTTTCCTCTCCGTTTTTTTTTTTTTTGGTATTTGTGTGGTGGCAACTAATAACCAAAATTTTTTCCAATTTACCACAAATTTCCTTGCAACAATTTGCTTTGTCTACGTTGTTAGGCAAATTGCTTTGCACTGCTTTGCTTTTGCTCGAGCTTCGTTCCACCTTACTTATTCTTACTTCCGTCAACACTTGACTCCTTTGTGGTCCTTTGTGACTAGTCGCGAGGTTGTATTTTTTATCGGCGTTAGTTTCACTGACTGGGTGATTGACTTCTGCTTTTGTTTAGCCAATTTCTCTCAATTTCGCCAATAAGCGAGAATTTATGCTTTGAAGTGGTTTGCAAATTGCTTTACGGCTTCATTTATTGTTGTGCGCAAAAAATAGCTGAAGGATTGTGTGGCATAAAGAATATTGAACAAATAATGAAGTAGTGTTTGTGAATGTGCGGAAGTGGTCTCACTATTTCTAGAGAAGCAAAGTTGTTGCTGCTTACTGTTGAAATGTTAACTGCTTTGAATAAAAGTACAAACACTTCCCTATAAAATAACCCTAATTGACAGTTCGTAAGTGCAGACAATCACATAGTTTAAATTTGGTTGATAACTTTTTGGGGTTTACATTTTTAATCTTTATTATAACAATCGTTTCGATTTAAATTAATTAAAATGATGACGTAAACAAAATAATTACGAATGTGCTTCAAATTTTCTCTGTAAAATGGTGAATCGAACAAGCAACTGATATACCATCTGATCAACTTTGGCACGGAATAACAAACATAACACCATTTTTTCATATTTTGTTGCCTCCAAAAAATCATTTTGAGCCAATACAAGCATGTCAATGATTAATCCGATTTTCCATACACATGGTATAAACCTCGACTGGCATGGCTTTCAGTGATTTCAACAAATGACAAGTAATGCATTCAATACATAGACTCATGACGCGCTCCTCCTCAGCTTTATTGTCAAGCATCTCTTTTGAGACTTCTCTCGACTCCGTTTTTGTAAAAGGTTCACGTCTTTTGGTACAAGTCAAGCATTGACACGTTTCATACCGAAAACATTAACCAAACTGTGTTGTGCCGATACCATACATAGAAGATGTCGAGATTCTCTGCTATCTCTCTGATGCTTTCACACCAACATAAAAAAGGTTGTATCAATCAAAGAGAATCAGAAAAAAGATTAATTCAGTTTGTGCGCGCACTTTAAATGGACCAGTCCGAGTCAGATTTGATCAGATGTATATTCAGATACTAAAGTAACATAACGGGCTTAAGATGGATTCTAATCGCGGATATAACTAAAATTTGAACGTATTTTTGATCTCCTTTAGATCTACTGTTATCTTGTTGTTTCCGGAGAAACTCTATTTAGATCCAACTCTCTTGAAATTTCGAAGAAATTATCTAAATAATCGAGATTCGGCAATTAATGAGCCGCAACCTCAACTATTTTTAACGCTTAAAGCGAAAGTACTGTTATTTTATGGTATACTGTTGCAACATGCGCCAATGAAAATTTGAATTCCTTTTGTAACAATAGCTAAGTGGCAGCGCAGGAATAGCGAATGATACATAGCGATTAACAGGCGTGGCAGCAACAACAAAATACGTATTGCCAACAGCAAACTTGAACTGTGAAGCGATTAAATTTCAACGAATTTTACATGGATGCGAGGCCGCTGCAACGCTACTGTTGTTGTTGTATGCGCTATGATTTTTTGACTTATAGTAAGTTAAGTGAATCTACTGAAAGCGCTAGCTGCAACGGGCAACTGTTGGTACATGGCACACAAGTGTTGCAAGCACGTATGCGCTAGGGCTATTGTTTGTGGCAAAGCTTTGTTAGGTGTTCTTTTTCGCATGCCTTTTGTATGTTTAGCTTATAGTGCTGTGTAGCAGTGCACATTTTTTTAATTTTTAAAATTTTTTGCTGCTATGCCATCAACACATTGTACTTGCAACACAAACGCTAAGCTCGGCCACCAAGGAAAAGTCAGCAAAAAAATTATGAAAACACAATAATAATACAGTTTTTTGTGGAGCTACAGCAGCTTTGGGCCATTTAACGGTTGCTGCTGTGGCTGCAGCTCTAACTGCACTCTGATTAGTGACGGCGCGCTTCGACACGGCGGCCGTCTGGCTAAACGCTTAGTTCACTTTATATTTTGTGGCAACATTTTAGTATGTTGCATGTGTGTGTGTGTGTGTGTATGCATTGTTTGCCATTGATCACAAGTGGCTTTGTGGTAAGCGCATTGCATGCCACATGCAACGCAAATGCATTTCGTCGGCCATTTCGCGGTTAATGTTTTTGTTGAGCGTTGCAAGACCCTGAGCACAAAGCTTTCGTTTGGCGGTCAAACGGCGCGCATTTCGACCATGCTATGCATTCTTGCAATTCGCTAACAATCTGCAATTTTTTCCAGCGCATTTCTACAACTATTTGTTGCAAGCAATTTCATCCACATCTTCTTTTCGCATTCGCTGCGCTGTGGCTGCTTTGTTGGTGATGGCGATTTAGATTTGCGCAAACTAACATAATCAAAAGTATAAAATGGCACACGCCATAGCTTGGCAGCGTACAACACGCTCAGCAAACGCTTTTATAATTTTGTTCTCCGTTTCGAATGTGCGCCAGTTGCATGTTGCAATGTTAGCTAGCTAGCTTTGACTTTTTCGGGCATCATTAAAATTTGTTGGCGGCACACAATGGCACGTACTTTCTACAGGCACACATGCGCATATGCATTTGTGGCAAGATTTTTTGTTGACGCCTCCAATTCTGTTTTTTTTTTTGTTTTTGGAAAGCTGCTCTCCTTCTGGCTTTGCTTTAGTGACTGCCTGCCTTCTCGATGCTCTTATCGACATTCCAATTGCAAGCGTTTATTGTTTGCTGGCCTTTTGGTTTTTCTTGTTGTTGCTAGAAAAAATCATTGCATTGCTAGCATTTGATAAACACGCCCAGACCTGCAGCTGCAACTGTAAAAGACATTCCAAATTTTGCAATTGACTTCTTTGGAATGTATAAAAATGTGAGGTTATGTGTCTATGTCTATATTTGAATATATGCGCTTGCATGTATATTATATATATAATATATGTATGTTGCTCTTGGCTTTTAAGTCCCTCTGCTATTTTTTTTCATTATTTATTCAATGTTAAAATTTTTGATTTGTGTTTTACGGGCTAGTGACCACCGCGATTGACTCGAAGAAATTCCAGACGACAGTCTCAGTTTCCGATCACTTTTCGCAGCAGTTGAGATCGTACGCCAGCAATAACCCACCGTATATACTCTTCGTCTCGGACTTATCTGCGTAGACAAGCGAATTGACATTCTCTCACAAAAAATTGTCCAGGGACGGCACAGGCGCACGACGCGAAGTAATCCGCTCACCAAAAGTTCTCTTCAATAAATTTATTGCTTCGTTGGCTTGTTGAAATCAAAAATTTGTCCAAATCAACATCCACCAATTCAGACACGAAATAGTCATTAATCTTAGCTCTGTAGCCATCCTCATTGTAACATGATCGGCAGAAATATGGACCAAACGTTGATTTTGTCTATAGTGCACATCAAGCAGTGACTTGTTGAGGATGTAACGGCATCTCAATAATAGCTTGTGGATTAACATCACACAAAATGCGACAGTTTTCTTTATTAACGCACCCATTCAACCAAAAGTGAGTTTCATCGCTAAACAAAATTTTTTTGTGAAAATCAGTATCAACCGTGAACTGCGACGCGCTTGTTGGTCGTTCGGCTTCAATTTTTGCTCGAATTGGATTTTGGTAGCCCGCAAACTAAGATCCTTGCGCAAAATCTTCTATAAATTGGATGGGCACAGCTTCAGTAAAAGTATTGCCTCACTGAAATCCGCCCGTCAATTAAAGGCGTGAAATGGATTGGCAAATTTATTTTATTTATCCAATAAGAGGTCAATGTTCGGCCATCGGATCAGCCTTAAATTATATCATAATTTCCTGTGATCTGTCATCAGTCTGCCATCTAAGTGGATAGTAATTTCTTTGAAGCAGGCTGCGTTTCGGTAGATCTACTCTAATGTCAGCCATCTGTTCATGGAAAATGCAGCAATGACGAGGTAGTCTGAAGCTAGTGTTGATAGATAGTTCCATAATAAACTTCTTCACCTCGGTTCTTAATATATCAAGTAATTTTATTACATTAATTAAGTGTAGTACTTTAAGGGTTTCCGTTCACGAAATTCCGCCGCCGTTACTACAGATCTTTACTACAATAATTTTTGATGCTTTAAAGCTTTTAAAATCTATCTTTAGTTATATAAAAGAAAACGGTTCATGTTGATATATAAATTCATAGAAATCGCCGCTACATTTTATACACAACATTGTATTTTCTTCCTTCAATTCCATTTTTTACATCAATTTCTATTATTCCTCATTATTTTGTGCTTGCAACATTATCTGCTTAATTTAGTTGCGAAATGCAAATTTTAATGACTTACAACTAGCATAGATACATACTTATACATATACATAGATATCATATCTTTACTCCTCTCCTCCTCTATTTGTGCCGTTGGTGGCCAGCTGGGCATCCTTTCCACAGCATCCTATCACCACACTTCACATTTCTCATTTCAAAAGTATTTTTTTTTTTACAATATTTCACTTTTCCCTGTTTTTATTTTGTCACAACGGCCATCATGCCACACACCCACACACCTAAGTATTCTAATTTTTCTTTCTTCTAACGCTTATCTCGTCTCATTTTGCAGCTACACGGTGGAGTACTTCAGTTCGGATCTGCAGACAGGTTGGGTAATTGCCGCACATCGTGTGCCTGATCAGCAAATAACGGTAAGTATAATGTATACACTACTTGCAGCGACATTTTAAAGGCGCCCGCAGAGTCATATGCATAAGTACTTTGCTGAGCTCATATGAGTTGGTAATAAGTGGGATAAAAGAGAAAATGAAAATTCGCCAATTTCACCAGGTGTCCTGTTGCCTTTGTGCAACAAAGTATTGATGTGTGTGTGCAGTGAAAATTTGCGCATACATTATGTAGATAGAGTATAAGTATGTTTGCAAACGGCTATTCATTTCAATTTTTCTGCTGGTTTTCTCATATCTCCAACACATACAAGCATAAAAATAAGCTCATATGCGTTTCTTTGTGAGCTTCTGCATACTGCCAACTATATGCAAATGCCAAATTTTAGTTGTTTTTTTGTTAGTTTAGGCTGTTAGCTAAAATTATTACCTTTCTACCCGAAAGTGGCTCACATTTGCATCTAATTTTTCCTCAGCGAACTGCTTTTAGTGTTTAGTGCCCACATAGTCGGGTAGTTAGAAATATGTTTGGGCATGTGTATGCCGCTAGTCTTCATATCTTTAGCTAAGGAATAGTTTATGCATATATTAAAGTGGCAATTTTCTACCTATGTGTGCGTGCAACATGCTTAATGCACCTTGGTTGTTGCCTTAACGAGCACTTAGAATTTAAAGACAAAAACTAAAGGAATAAACTATAAGGGTTATCTCCACTTGCAAGTCAGAAAAACAGCATTTTTTGTGCTTTTTTTTTTTTTGAAGAGCATTTATTTTAATATACGAAAAAAAACACATGCACACCTACAGAATTTAATATATTTTAATAATTATCAATTATTTTGGAAATTTTTGGGTACTTTTGATACGTAGTCGTAGAGGATCTCCGTAAAAAGGTTTCTAGCGGTCAAGAAAGTTTTTCTGCTTAACATTTTTTTAAAGCCAATAACCACGAAAATTGTATAGAACTATAGATGAATACAAATAATGTTTGAAGGACATGTACAAATTTCTTTTTTTTTACAAAATATCGGCTACCCAAAAAAAAAGTAATTTTTTTGTGAAAAAATTTACATTTATTTTATATGCTCGAAAGTTTCTGCAAAAATCGTATTCCTTCAATCGCTACCTCATAAATGTATCGATCCGTCCAACCGTTTTTTAGAAAGTTTTCCAAAAATACATTTGGTACATAAAAAATATCTAGATTTTGCTCTCTAACTGTGTTTATAACAATTAGTTTAGATATATCTTTATAACCTCGTCTCAATTTCATAACACTTTTAAGTGCTGCATCACTATGTACATAGCCTTATTGACAAAACCAGTTTGTTTGGCAAGCAGTTAAACTTCCCACCAATCAACTCCTTATTCACGTCAATGCATTTCCTTCGATTATAAAAAAAAAAAATTTACTAATTTATTTCCTTTTTTCAGATCTCGGGTTTGAAACCAGGTACATCGTATGTCTTTCTCGTCAGAGCTGAGAACTCACATGGACTGTCTGTGCCCTCCGGTCTCTCGAATGTCATTAAGACTTTGGGCACAGAATCGGGTACAGTGCCGCCAAGTGAAATATCTGCCGCGCGTTCGGTATTAAGTGGAAAGGTGAGTAAAACGCCGTATATCACTTTATACTTTTTTGTATATAAAAGCTGAGTGTGCTGTTATATTGCGAGTGATATGTGTGAATATTATTGTAGTCTCTATACAACGAGCTTCAAAACTTTATTTGCATAGAGCATAACATCTATTTTCTTTTAGAAATTTTGTTTTTATTAAAAAAGGTTCTGAAAATATAAATACTAGTTTCAGAATCCTTCCTTTACGAAGATCAGGTATTTTGAGATAGATCAACACTTTTTCAACCAAAAATTTTAGAGATTTTTTTGGCTAAAAAAACGCTTGGTAATACTGTCTCATGTGCTTTATAACACTCTACGTCATTTATGCCAGTTTTTTTTTCGATGTCCCACTTACTAATTTTTCAACTATTCAAAACTATTTCAATCTCTTTTGTCTTTAAGCTTTAAAATTAATTTTTTTCGATAGAAATTCTCCCGCGAAATGTTCAGAATATTACTTGTAAAATTCCGACTATAAATATGTGAAAGTTTTCAAAGCTTTTAGCAAATGCATTCGACTAAATAAACGTTTGCTATCTCTATTTCATTTATACCAGTATACTTGATTTATACCAATTGTTTGTTCGATTTAGCACTGTCCAATTTTTCCAAAGTACAAAATGATTCCTACTTGTATATCCTCTCTCTTTGCTCTAAAATAGTGTTTCATTGAATATAAATTCTATAGTTGTTAAAATATTTGAAAGCTCTCCTCCATTCAATATATAACTACTATTTGCCAGTTAAAATTTTTGCAATTAAGTTTTCTGTTGCACAAGCAATAAAGTGCCCTTAAATATAATTTCATTTTGTTATCAATGTTGCGCACAGCCAAAGTGGTACTCACAACAATTTGATAAATGCGTTCATTTCCACCACAAATGTGAGTCGATGCATCAATTCAAGCGCTACCGCACAACAACAAATCCAACACAGGACCAGCACCAACTACTGACCCACTTTTTAGCGTAAAAATTGAATAAAAATCGTATTTTTCTGCCATTACACAGCAGAGTCACCGAAGAATTCGTTATTTTCCTGCACAGTTTTTTTTGCTATTTTCTGAACGCCAGATGGCGCATGAACTGCATAAATTTTCGGTTGGAAAACGCATAAATATTGCGCGTTTTTTACGTTTCCCATTTGGGCAGTTTTCGGTAAGGATTGCACACCTGCGTCAATAAGCGAAAAACTGCGAAGTAGAGAAAGTTATATGCAGGGAAGAGTGTATAAATATTGGTTTAAAGTACGAAATCGACGTGTGCAGGGCAAGTGAAGAGCGAAAATTTGTAGAAACATTTTTTTTTTGTTTTTTAAAGAAGAACTGAAACGTAGCGCGCTTGGAGCAGCGCAGCAATTGACCCAAATTGCAATTAACCGTTTTAGTGTCAAGCTATCGAAGAATAATTGAGCAGCGCGAAATTTATGCGCCAAAAAGTATGCAGTGAATGCGCTAGAGACGTGAAAGCATTGCTTGTGTGGGCGTTAATGCGTACATAACCATTATCCTTCAGCAATTAATTTATGGAGACAGCGAGAAAAATAAATACAAAAGAGGGTTAATTACAACAAAATGCTTTCCAGGTGGCAACATAGCTGGATTTCACGGATTAGAAAGCGGTTTTCCACACCAATGGCAAGCAATTTTATTTTCTGTTTCTTGTTGTTATTTTTTATGAACAAAACATAATTTTTGTTTGCTGCATGAGCGATTATCATAATTCCTGCCGCAACAGCAAGCAGCAAGTAGTCGAAAAACAGTGAAACCCCTACCAGCACTCATAATTATATACATTTGTATGAGTAGCAAGCGCCGACAAAGCGCCACAGGATATTGTATGTATGTATATGTATGTGCCACAGAGCAAAAAAACCCACACATAATGTGGGCCGTAGCACAAATTATCATTAAAATAAAATATGATGTGCAAAACTAGAAACACTCGCTGCCGAGTTAGCGTCTTACGGCAACAAGCGCCACACAAGCAATGGCTGTCGCATAAACACACATACACATGCACACGAATGTATAGAAACTCAAGCCTACTGCAGTGAAAGAAGAAAATATACCGATGCTACTAATTTGTGGCAAAGGCTGAGCGCACAGGTTCAGCGCAGCAAGCCTGCGGCGGCATACACTTCCGTTATTTATTTATGATTCCGTTACAATTTATTGCGTGAATAATTTTTATAAATTGTATGTGTGGCAAGGAACAAGAAAATACAAGCAAAAGAGCAACAAAAAAAGGGAAAAGCAAAAACAGATAAGAATATCCGTGCTGAAAAAGGCCAAAGAAGTTACAATAATCACATGTATTTGTTATTGTAGCGCCTGCATATTCTGCCAACAACACACTTTTTGCTGCGCGCACACAAGAAATTGCGTCTATTGTTGCCACATATTTGCATTGCGCCCAAGCTATTCAGGCCTGCACACGTGTGCGTATACATACAAATCTATGTGGCCCATAGCACACACACACCGTCACTTAACTGGTGAACCTTAACTTTGTATGTGTGCGCACTCGCCTCGAAGCGCAGTTTTTACACTGCATTAACAATGATTGATATTGCCACTTAGCATCGCTGAGCACAAAATAAATAAATAGGTGTGTGCGGCAGATTGCCTGCTTTCATCTCGAAGCTTCAAGGCTTATATTTAGATATGTGATAGTATTTATATACATATATTGTATAAACTCAGTCGTTTTGCCGTAAAGCGGCAACTTAGCACCCAAATATTTTCAGCAGCGCCTCCAGCTGTATTTCCTTATGACATTCTCCTCTCCCACGTGCACCGCTCAAACGTCTTCCTTCCACTTACATTCCTAACCGCTTTGCAAGCTTTGTTCTTTTCTTTTTTGCCATTTCTCCATATTCAATGATGCAAAGAATTCCAAAATATTGTATTTTATGCCACCTTGCTGAGTGTGTGCCACGCCCCCTCGCCTAATAACATGTCAAGCTTTTGAATTTATTGAGGTATGTAAGCGGCCACATTTTTTTTCTACAAACTTGCTTCGTTACTTTCCGTATTTACATTGCTTATCTTGAGGCTTAGCATACGTAGAGGAGCGCTTGTGCCATATTCACAGGCTTATATCAATATACATTACAAATATATGCGCAAAAATATATATGTTTGTATTAATATGCGTAAGTGGTTAGGCGTGCTTGCAGGAATATCGAAATGACATCAATAATTTTTGTGGCTATTGTTTCGTGCTCCCTGCAGAAATGCTTAAGAATATAAAGAGTTTGAGAAATTGTACTTATGTATATAGAATATATAGGTGTATATATCTATCGCAAATCCTTTGCTTTGTGTCATCACACTCGCAAACAATTTTTAATTTCACTGAATATCTTAAGTTGCATTACAAATTTCTTTCCGTAGCATACCTCAAGGGGCTAACATTACTTTTGCACATATTTTATGCATATTTTTGATTTATATAATATAATTGAAAATATTTATGCATAAAATAAATATTATTCTTTGATATACTTCGCATGCCAGCATCCTTTGTTAAATTTTATAGGTAATTTTTCTCAGTGTTCTACTTATAAATGCCCCTCAACCTGTGTAGCAATAAAGAAATTTGAATTATTATTACCCATTATTTGTTGTTTCGGCTGAATTGCCATTTTTTCTCAAACCACTTCGCTGGAGGCGCTCAACCTACATTGTTATTATTATTATGGCATTTTTATTGTTGTTCGCTTGCTTAGCTGCTGTATGTCGGCTATATCTGTTGGCTATGCTTTAGCCGTCGAGCAAAAATATTAAGTCGAATTACTTAAGTTTGCCTGAACGGTAAGGTCGAAGCTCCGTTTAATTTGCCGGAACATTTTTTCCTTTTTTATTGAGGATTTTTAGTTATAATCGGTTTTAGATGATTTTCCGTTGGAATTTTTTTGGAATGCTTTGAGATTTAACCGTTTTGAAGCATATTAATATGTTTCAATAAATGCGTGTTTTTGTAAAACTTTAATTATTATTTAAGGTCAGCCTCTCGATAAAGTGAGGGAAGTAGATAATTTTATATATATCACTACTTGTATATTCAAAAAATTTTTGGTTTCAATATTACAAATAATAAATTTTCAGTATTTGTTAGTTCATTTAATAAAAAGATATTGAAAGAGTGTTGTAAAAATGCACTTTAATAATTTAGGTGTACACTAAATTTGTCTACAATTTGCGCCATCTACTATAGTGAACTTCTCTGGAAGTTTACTTTAGCTTCATTTTACTTTCTCCGAAATTTTCACTTAAAATCACTCCATATCGCTCATGCCACGCGCACAAACTACTATACAACTATTGTTTCAACCTTTTTGTTTTTTTTTTGCCATATTTCTTGAAATTTCTGCAGCAAGTTTCACAAAAATCTAACTTTTGCTTCACTGCGCCTAAAAGTGTGCTTGAACTTGCAGCCATACAAATAAAATGACTACACAAGCAGCATTGTGAGTGTGTACGTCATGTTTTCTCTGTCACCAATGCTCTGCAAAAATTGTGCGTTCATGAAATTGTTGGAAAATGTTCACGTTTCCTTGCAACATGAAGCTGCGAAGCTCAAAGTTTTCAACTAACATTTTCTGCATTAATTTTTTTCCAATTTTTATCGCTTCAACTAACACATCTACATGCTGTCTTAATGTGTATAGAAGCATTATAAAAGGAGGCGTCTGGCGGCAATCAAGCGAGTTGGAACAAAATGCCAAGCACGAGCGGGCGCCGTCAACTAACCCTCATCGCGGTCGACAGCATCATTATTATCGACAACGCAGCACTGTGTACGTGTGTGTTTGTGTGTGAGTTTGCTTTAGAGGTGAGCGTGCACTACGGAAAATGAAGCAACTTGCAGCATGCAGCAAGCCACAAAGCGAGGCACAAAAGTTGGTGGAGCTGTTTGTAGCGGTAGCTGAGGGAGAAGCTACCGAAAAATAAAAGCAAAGAATTTGCGGAAAAAATCTCGAATAATGGATATGGCGATTGCAGAGATCTGAAAATCGCAGCGAAGCGTAGGCATAAGGGCCAAGAAGTTATGGCCTCATAGCGCGTAATAGCCGCTCGTTCGATATCGACCGTTTCAATGACAGTCACCACTACCCTCAGCAGTACCACCACAATCACTAAAAATGAAGTTGAAGCTATGAAAAGCCTGGCCGGCGCTTACAAATCAGGCTTTTGAAATATGCAATCAAACAAAGTAACGGCATTTGACAGGCAAAAAATAGCGGCTTGCGTCAATGCAATTTCGCTGCGCTGAAAGCTGTTTGAGTGCGGGAGAGCTGACCGGCTGTCAGTGAAATGTGGCGGCGGATTTTTTTTTATTAATTTTTTTTTGCGTTCTTTTTTCAACTTTTGTTGAGTTCGAACACTTTTTTCTACAAAATTTTTTTTTTAATAATTTTAATATTTTGCGTTGTTGCGTTGCCTTAGAAGCTGCAATTTATTTAGAGAAAAAATAAAGTACCACACAATGATGCAGCTAAATAAAGAGCGAAAACTGATATGGCTTTACGGCGAAAAGCTACTTCAAGTTCGCAGACAAGCTCGAACAATCGAGCGGGTCGCTGCTATATACTACTGCCACTGTGTGCAACTTCATTTGTCTGACCGTGAATGGAAAGAAATTACAATAATTGTTGCTTTTACTGAGCAAATTGCAAGAAAGCAAAATTTTGAAAAGACAAATTACAACGTTGCTGTTGTTATTTTACAGAAGGAAGCTTACATCGTGCTATGAGTTTTGGTTTTTGTAAAGCCTTCTTGAAAGCATGTTGTCTGAAAAGTTGCAAAATTTTTGCTATTAGTTGTTGTTCCTGCTGCACTTCATTATCTCAATTGCTGTCACTCTGTGTCTGTGTCTGCTTACGATCGGTGCGTTGGTCCTTCAGACTATTTTATGTTCTTGAAAATTGCTTAATTTGTTCTTGTAATTTTCTATTAATTTGACTTCAGGGTTTAACTTGTTGTTAGTAAAAGGTGATAATGTAGGTGTTGAGCCAGTTGCGAAACATTTAATTGCAAATCCTGTATGGTATGCCGATTAAAGCATATCCTTATATGCTTACCTTGAATATGCAAAGTGATAGATAGGTCGATTGCTGGTTTCATAGAACATCAACTCATAAGAAGCAGTAAACAAATGGCATCAAAATATATATTCATTAATAAGTGTAAAAGCTTTTTGGTTAATCATCTGAGGAAGATAAATAGATAATTTCCAAATTAGCATAGATAAACATAATATCTATAAAAAAATAGACTAAAAATTAATTTATTAATCTTTAAATCATTAAAATGTATTTTTCGATTAGCACTCGCAAATTATTACGAAATTGTACCACAGCGCCATCTAGCGTAAGCTTTTGTTAATAGACTTTCCATCAAAAGTGAATTCCACTCCAGTGTTACTAAATATTAAACTATTCACATAATTCAAAGTAAAATGTTCGACAAAAAGTTCTAATATAAAGTTATTGATGGAGATAATTTAAAGTATTCTGTTTATAACAAATATTCGTCTTTGGTCTTGGGTCATATTTTGGAGTTAGTCGCGTGAAACTGAAATCGGTGTTTAAGGCGATCCTGATGCAAGTTTAAATTCATGTACAGTAAATGATTCCCTCATGTTCAGATCTCTTACATATAGTGCTGCAAAAGTTCTAAATTATTTTTCTTCAATACTTTGTTTCATATTACTTCAGCTTATAACTTGCAGGTAATTGTCTTTGTTAATACTGCTACACAATCTTGTGAGCAAAAACTTGATATCTGTTCGAAATTGATGTATTTTCCAAGTCGCGATGATTCTGAATTGTTGCAGTGGGACTGTTGCACTTTTCTTTTGATGTCAGTAGCGTATATTTATAATCTTCACCGATTGTGAAGTTCTTGAGGATATCATAACTGTTTTTAACACTATTTAACAGCTGCTTTGTGATGTTCCTTCGCCGCGGAATCACTTTTCGTACTAAGAGTCTCGCGTTATATACCAATTAAGGCAAAAATGAGGAATCATTTTTTAATGGCGATTCGACAGTATCCTAAATTAATTTTGTTAATTTTTAACCTGAAGAAAGGGTATATTAAGTTTGTTAGAAGGTTTGTAATACCCAGAGAGAAACGTATATGACCCTATAAATTATATAGGTATACAAAAGATAAGTGTGACGAGTTGAGTCGAGTTTGCCATGTCCGTGTGTATATAAACGAACTAGACCCTTCACTTTTTGAGATATTGATCTGAAATTTTTTACACAACGTTTTCTCTCCTAAGTGCTGCTCATTTATCGCAATCGCTGATATCGGACTACTATAGCTTATAGCTGCCATACAAGCTGTCCGATAAAAATCAAATATTTGTATGGAAAACTATTTTGTTTGACAAGATATCGTGATGGAATATATATATATATATATATAATGATATAAATTATTATTCAAGACAGTCCTGCAATCTCCAAACTTATTATGCAGATCGGACCATTATAGCATATAGCTGCCATACAAACTGACCTATCACTGAGCTAATCAAGTTAAATATCTTTATATACGCGTTAATGCTAACCCTTAATTACACCTGTGAAGGGTATCAAAGCTTCCGTGCAGCCAGAGCTAACGCGCGTTCCCTTTCGGTTTCTCTGAAAGGATTTCTTTTTCACTCAATTGGTCTCGTATTTGTTAGATAATTGCGTGACGGAGAACGTGAAACTCTTTAATAGCCTATTTTACTAAAAAAATAATACTGACATCATTAAGCAAAAATCTGAAATAAAATTTTGCCTTTCACTGATGCAAATCTTCTCAGTCAAATTCATTTCGCGTAAGATTTTCAAACAGATAATTAAAAAATATTTTTTCATGACACAAAAGCCGCGAAAATATTGAAAAAGTGGTGAACGTTTAATGTTTCTGGCTTTACTGATATGATACAGAGGCGCAGCGTGCGACCGACTATTGACTACGATTGTTGTGGCACAACAACACGCACACATATGGAAGAGTGCTACTTGCCACCGCCGCAATGCATGTTCACGCGATAATTGCGCCTTGTTAGAGATTGAAAGGCATTTGTAGCAAATTTTTTTTGGGTGGTGTGGCACGAAAAAACAGTGGCATGCAACGCGCTGAGCGCAGCACAAGCAACTCTTGCCACATAACAAAAACACACATATATGTGCTTGTGCGCATGTGAAAAGTATTGTTGGTCAGTGAAGTGGCAAGGCACAGTTAGTGGCAACAATAGCAAGCAAAACAATTGCTGCTGTTCGTGCAACATGCATATGTGTGTGTGTGTGTGTGTGTGTGGAAAAAGTGTCACAAAGATTTCTTGCTGATAAGCAGCCGCTTTTTATGCATTCGCTGCTATAACTGTGCGCCTTGTCTTGTGGCATATACACTTGACTCGCAGTAGCTGCCACAACAGCAGTATATATGCATGCAACAAGAACACACCGTACAACATGATTTCTGCTAAACGCCTCGACTTTTGCATAATTTATGCATGTTTACAGTGACAACAACAACAACAACAAACATGCAAAGCGGTTAAGCAGTCAACAGCAACAACAACAGCAGCAGCAGAAATAACAATGTCTGCTTATGTTAACGTGCATATTTGTTGCATGCAACAAGCGCCATCTGAAACACGCTGCCAATGCGGCAATCGATCTTTGTCCAGCTGCTTGTTGCAACGACTTCGTGCCGCTTTTTTATCTCCGTCTTTGCAGCTACTTTCATATGCTAACACGGCGCTCTCACCACATACCAGCCGTATTGTGGCATGCCGTTAGCCGCGGAAAAAATACAAAAAGTGTAAAACGAAACTTTTTTTCTGTCAGCTTGGTCGCATAAAATTTAAATAAAATTGAATTTCATAAACACGCGTGGCAGGCGGCGGCTAGTAGTGGCTTTTTAAATGCCGAGGAGTTGCAAAGCACTCAAAAACAACTGCAACAACTACAAGTCATTATGCATAAACGCTTACGGAGTACAGCGTTTTTACAATACTCTCGAACACTTGCCACAAACCCGCTTGCCAAATGATTTCCCGTTTTACTTTTCATTTACCAATAGAACTTTTTTCTCGCTTATTTTTGTGTGTTTGTGTGCCTCAGAAAGTTGTCATGTCTTCATTTCACACACTTTTTGCAAATTTATTTTAATTTTTCCGCATTTTTTGCACAAATGTCTTGCTTATCTTGAGAATTCCATGTCACGCGATAAAGTGGCGTTAGGAGCCGATTGCACTGCAACTGCACGAAGCAGCCGGCAAATAAAACGGCTATGCTACTGTGCAACTTACAAGCGAAAAGTTGCTCAACAACAGATTTAGATGATTTTTTTTCGCTTTTAACAGTTTTGTGCAAATTTTTTTGGCAGCTGTTGGTGCAGATTTCTATATATTAAAAGCAATTGTACGCAATTAGTGACGTCATCATTTAACACAAATTCATTACGAGATTTTGATTAAATATGAGAAATTACTCGAGAAAGTGAAGTCGAGTTTATATGAGCAAGACATAGGTGCTGCCGAAATTGTTTGTAGCACATTAGAATTTTCAAGAGTTATTCTCTAAAAGCTGCCCATTTATTGGAATCGTTGATATCAGATCACTATAGCATATAGCTGCCATACAAACCGACCTATCAAAATCTAGGTAAAGATTTTTTTTTTTATACTCTTTTACGCTATAAATATACAGCTATGAAGATATGTATTTTAGTTTCGGTGCAGCGGAAGTTAACGATACTTTTAGATATTTTTATATCTAAACTATCGAAATGTTATAAAATTTCGATTTTTTTTTTCAAATTATAGACTACTGTTTAAGTGATATTTAAACAATTTTAAATTTATTTTCTATTAGAAATAAATTCAATAAATAATTGAGTTCAAAAAGGTAATGACAATAATTGCAACGTATTTTTTCTTTAATTTTTTAATATTTGGCAACCCTATTACGAAAACCATAGAAAAATTCACTGTATTCTACATGTTTCTTAGATCGTCAGTACTGTTGTATTAAAAAAAGTTATGTCAAAATATATAGTTATATAATTTTATTAAATGCATTTGTTGTCAATTTGTTTTTCATGGCGACCTTTCTTAATAAATCGAGCCAAGGCTACAAAGTGCCTTTCAAAATCTTCAAATTTATTGAGCTGAAATGAAGATACAGAGCCATAGACTTTGCAGTTTGCCCGCTTGAACATTTCTATTCAAGTGTTGCATTCATTTTAAGCTGGTATTTTATAACCAGCAACAAGTTCATGAAATAAATTAGTGATTACTTGGCTGTAAGAGCCCGTATTTTCTTTACCCGAGCCATTTAAGTCACTGCGGTAATTTGTTGAATTAAATAAGGTGTATATAACTTTAGGTCCTATCTGTCTTTGCTAAAAATGCTCTAGAAACTTAAGTTGTCAACTAACAAAGGTAAGCTTGAAAAGAATTATAAAATATCCGCCAAGTTTTTGTTTAAATATATTTAAGCATGCAACAACAGTCAGTGTTGCATATAAAATGACAAAAGCACACACCCCACAACAAAAGACACAAGTGTTGCAGATGCCGCTTGAACTTATGTGGCAAGCTAAAGAATTTATAAAAGAAATCACAGCTGACGCATGTTTATTTACTTGTAACGCCAGCGATGCGTTGCTGTCGTATCGTATTGAACCGTTTATTGGGGCATGAAGCGCAAATATTTGCAACAGTTGCAGCGGCAACAACAACATTGAGCACTTGCTGCATACTCTTGCATGTATGAATATAATATGTTGATAGCAAATAAGTGCAAAAAGCAATATAAATACAACGATCTGCAGCAATATGCTGTTACAGCAAATACAAAAGCAAAAAAACACATGCGGCAACAACTAAAAGTGCTTAATAGCGCAAGGTTTGCAACGAAAATGGACGATAAATGAAAAACTTTACACTTTTTACCAATCAAGCGCGGCCATTCATGACTTCACTGTGAAAATTTATATAAGCATACATATGCATACATGTAGTTATGACAAGCGGGTTGCACACACAAACATATATACGCGCACACGCACATATGTATTTGCAGACAATTTCTGCCTGGCATTGATTTGCAGAAAGCGGCTTGTGGGTGGCGTGCAAAAAATTATTTCATTATAAAGTCATTAAGCGGCAAATTACACACATTCATCGCCACACAAGCATATCTCTACATGTGTGTGTGTGTGTGTGTATGCAAATGCAAGCATTATCGCCGCTCATCCAAAGCTGCGGCAATTCGGACGGCGTTGCCATGCTCTTTGTGAAAATTACAATTGTTGTTGTTGTAAAAACAAAATGCATAAACATTACAACGGTTCAGGCCGTAGCGTATAAATTGCGAACAGAAATTTAATTTCAGTTGCAATCAGAATTTTTTACGTTGAATATACTTTCAATAAAAAGTGCAATTCGCACAGCTGCACATATACATACATACATACACACATAATCAAAAACAAAATATTGCTGGCATATATTTCTGTAAATATTTCACAGTTATTTTATCATATACACATAGCAAAGCGATATACAACGACTGAGCGCCGTAAAGTATGCTATAAATTTACTTATGCGACTAATGTGCTGTGGGTGGGCGCACGCTGTGCGCGTGAGTTCGCCGTTATTGCGGTCGAATTAAGAACTGAGGCTGGGCAGTTAATTTGCACAGCGTTGCCATAATTGAAAACTTCATTTATTTGCTGCAGAAAACAACAAAATTTAAATAGCACAAATACATGTAGCTTACATACAGACAACGCGCACACATACACATTATATTTATGCGAATATAACGGTAGATGTTTACGCATATAACATCTTTATAATGGTATATACATATATACGCATATAAATGTATATGTAGTTAAAACACTTTTTATAACTCTCTCAGCTTTATTTCCCAATATACTCTTTAAATTCTACCCACCATTTCAAGTGTGACCGCAATTTTTCATTGTCTTTATGTGTTGTGTTTTCTTTTTTTTTGTTGCAGGTTGTCGAATTAATTGATGCCGCAGCAATTAATTCCACCGCCGTACGTTTGGACTGGGTAATGCATGTCAGTGTGACGGAGAAATATGTGGAGGTAAGCGCTCTCTTTGTGTGACTTCACAAATACGCACATATACACATTTATACACATATACCAACATATATAGAGTTGCATTTCATTAAAAGTATTTATATGCTCTTAATAGCATAATTAAAGTGTTTACTTGACTTGCTCATTAATTGTTCGCTCGTCAATTGCACGACTTTACGCTTATTCTCTTTTACTCTTTCACTCTTTGCCACAGGGTCTTTACATTCGTTATCGCGATATAAGCGCCAATTCACAGCAATATAATATTTTGACTGTACTGAATCCTTCGATCGAATCGCATGTTGTCGGCAACTTGAAGGAATATACGAAATATGAATTCTTCTTGGCGCCATTCTATCAGACGCTGGAGGGTCAGCCAAGCAATTCGAAAATTGTGCAAACTTACGAAGATGGTGAGTAGACCAGTATTTGAATATTAGTCAAAATTAAAAGTAAGTCTTACTCAGAGTTGTGAATTTTAATTAAAAAATTACAGTTGGGAATTAAAAAATTTTCATTTAAATTTCGGATTAGAAATTTGAAAATTATTTTTATAATAAAGATTTTTGGGATTACAAAGTTAAAAAAAAAATAGTTTTAATATTAATAATTATACAATAATAAATTATTTTTTAATGCTTTATTTGCGACTTTGCAAATACTACAGCTAAAGGCTTGTGAGTTTAGCGTGAATATAAAAGAGTTTTCTAGAGTTGATTCAGCGTAAAAAAAAAAAAAAGTTGTCGATATCTTGAACTTTAGAGAGCGTTTTGAAATTTTTCATACAATACTAGACATACTAGTCGACATATAGATGGCGCCACTAGAGTTTACTTTGTTACTTTTTTACTGTTTACTTTGGAACGCACCTCGTAGTTATGCATAAACAACAGAAGAGAAACAGAAGGAGTCAAAACGTAGAATTAGCGATCAGAGAAGTGGCTAATCGAAGACGCCTAAAATTAGTAGAATGCAAATACAAGGCTCTAATATAATATCTAAAGCCTTTGGGATAGCTAAAGACTTGAAGTTCTCACTACTTAGCAGAAAAAATGAATACCCATACTTCAAATAATATAAGAAGACTTGCTCAACCCCAAGTAAAGTTGTAAGTACCAATTAGACTATTCACTAAAGTTGCCTGCTTTCTATGTATTGGGGCAGAACAAAATTTTTCATATTAAGGCTGTCAACACGAGTCAAAGTCGGCTCTTTGAAAAAAAAAACAAATTCCAAAAATACTGCCCTGATTTCTTTCGTATTGATATCGTTGTTAAAGTGACTAAGTGATCTTTTTGCTGATATGCGTATTTATATACTTTCCTCATAAAACTTATGAACTTAGCCATTGAATAAAAATCTTTATTATCACTTTCTTCATAATCCAATTTTTCAAACACTTGCTATAAGCCTTGGCTGGAATAACTAAAAACACCAGCGAATTTTGTTTATTTGTTTCGTTTTGGGTAGTTTTTGGAGTGCCATTCGCTCTATTGTTGGATAGTTTCGCCGTCATATTCATTAACCCACGTCTCGCCACCAATAAGGATTCATTTGATTAATATAGGATTCTATCAATCATATTATTTGCGACCTTTACTCGACGACGTCGTTTTTGCAAAAGCTTCAGGTCTTTTGGTACAAGTTTAACCTTGATTCATACCCAAAAAATTAACCAAATGTGTTGAGTCGATCCATAGGAGATGTTGAGATCATCTGCTATCGCTCTGATGAAAACATTACAATTTTCGAGCTCTGTTTCTTGAACTTTTACAATGCTATCCTCATTAACAGATGTGTATGAATGACTTACATCAGGCAAGCTTTCGATGACTTCATTACCCTCACTGAATGCTTTGTGTCACTAAAATACTTTTGTTTTCCACAAAGTGGACTCCCTAAAACACTTCTGTAACATTAATAATGAATTCGTGGTCATGTGATTCCATTGGAAACACAAAATTTCAAGTAAACTTATTGTCGAATTTTTTCATAATAAAAATCGCCAAACAAACTTTTCGCGGCGTATGCAAACTGCTCTCAAACACATACTTATTGACATTTTAAGATCAAATTTCACGCACGAACATAGCAAAAGGTTGTAACAATATATGAAAATAATGTATTGATTTGCTAGACGCTCGCCGCTTGAATGGACCAGTTTAAGAGTCTACTAAGAGACCATGCTTATACAAATTGATAGCAAAAATATTGGAAATACTCGAAAATGCTTAATATGTTGAAAAATTAATATGAGTTTTATAAGCTCATTTGAAAAAAAAAAGTTGGAAGGTGTTTACAGTTTGTTGAAAACTGTATATTTACTTGCATCATTTATATGCATATATGAACTCCTCTGCTCTATAAACTCCACTGAAAAGTGGTAATAAATTTACAAATAATCAATAATATATACAACAGTGTTGTTGTATTTCTATTTACGCGCAAAACAAATATTTATTTAGGGATCATGTCTACAGCATAAACTCTGATACTAAACTCGCCATAAGCACTAAAATATCAAATAATATTAGCAGTGAATATAACACAAGCAGAAATTTATAGACAACAACAATGCTAATAAATCAATTTGAAACAAAAAACATAATATGCGGAAATAAAATATGTTAAACTTTACAGATATTTGCTGAAAACACTCAGGCTTAATACATATAATCAAAGCGCATAAAAATATTTGCAAAGCATAAAATTAATTTTTTTTTGTGAGCAGACGCTTAATGCTAACGCAATACTACCCAAAACGGGGAAATATAGTAAAACTTTAATTTCAAATATTTAACTAGTTAAAAATTTCGCCAAAACATGCATGTGAATGCTGCTTTCATAAAAACTATAAAGCAAATACAATGACATGCAAATAAATACAGAAATACGGGTGAAAAAACAAACACACAGTGCAGAAAAGTAAAGCTTACGAACGGAAATGCTTTTGGAAAAATAATCATGCATGCAAGCGTATGTGTGTGCGGGCGGACATGTGTTGGTGCACGTGCGAGGCCAATAACCGCAACCACACACACGCACTTTTGCACGCTGGCAAACGCCGGCAGCACAAGCAGTATACACACATACATACATACATTTTTGCATATTTCATGGCATTTTCCACCAGCAGTTTTTCCCGTGAAACACCAATTTTTTCGGTTGACTCACTTTTTCTACGTTATGCTGGTACTCGCTGTTACTTCACAGCGGCCCCTACACATATGCAACAACATTTTGCAGTCAAGCTTTTCATTATTAACAAGTTCGATGTGCTTACTGCCAGAGCTGCCATTTTATGAGTACACAGGCAGACTCTTAACTGCACATGTGTATATGCATATATAATATATAAATGGTGTTTTTTCGGAGGTATAAGAATATTTTTTAAGCTATTGCATGAAAATAAAAAAAAGGCAGCAGAAAATGTGGACTGGCCAATATTTTGTTTTGATTAGTTTGCAAATTTTATAAAATTTATGGATTGCATAGAGCAAGAATCCTTGACTTGACCGAATGCCACAAAATATATTGCTCAAATAACAATCACATGACTTGTCACTCTTGAAAAGTTTCGTTCGCCAAAAATTCGCCTTAATCAAGTAGAACTAGACAGCTGCGTCTTTACATATATGTTTTTTTTACTCACGAGTTAAGTTTTGTGTTTTTTTTTTTTTGTTTTGCTTATAAATTCGCAAAACCTGTAATGCGCATCATTGTTAAAAAACTTGTTCTCTGTTGGTTTCTAGCACCGATTATAAGTTTTAGACAGCAATTTCGACAATTTTCAAATGATACTTCTAGTCACGTGAACTTAAAGTTCAATATATTGACAGCTGGTTTAACATCTGTCAACTTAAGAAATTTTGTGTCGCTAACAAAAACACCCTATAAACAGTAGTTATATTTGCTAGCGTGTATTAAAAACTTTTTCAAACTTTACGCTCTTCACTTGTGTTCATTACAGTGCCCTCTGCTCCGCCGGACAACATTCAAATTGGTATGTACAACCTGACAGCCGGTTGGGTGCGTTGGTCACCGCCGCCGCCGCAGCATCACAACGGCAACTTGTTGGGCTATAAAATCGAGGTAAGTGGCGGTGTATTTAAAAACTCTGTTTCCACCTATATACAGTTATATGCTCCTATAAATATTTGATTTTTTGTTTTCGTGTTTTTTATTTCAGCTTTTTTTTATTATTATGTATATTTTTTTTTTTTTTCGAGTACGCTCACCAATGTAAATGTAATTTTGTGGCTGAGCGAGTGTATAAAGTTTATGAAAATTTAATTTGAAAACTTTTTTCTACACCATAGACATACATAACGGTATATTGTGTTTCTATGATGCGGGTATTTTCTATTGAAATTTCAATATGCCGGCGAAAAAAATGCGACGAAAATATTAAATTCTGCAAATTAAATTTTCATGGTATTCAAATATTAAACGATTTTGCGCTTTTTGACTGTTGATAATATTTTTGTAAAGTGAGTAACAAGAGCTTTTTGTTTGCACTGAAAATTGTTTCTAATTAATTGCGTGAAATTGACAAACCAATCAATATATGCAGTTTTGAAACTTCTTAATCGAGTAGGACGTTAATAAAAATTTATTGAAAAATTACATTAAAAATCTCTAAACCAATTACAATTTTTTAAAATTTAATTTAAAATAAATAGTAAGTAAAGAATAATATTTTTAGTGCTTAATTTGTAATATTCAAATTCGAAAAAGGCAGTTTCAGCTACACTCTAAATGGCTATAACTCAGAAAATATAGCGAATATTCATTCAAAATTTTGATAGGTTATCTTTGAATGTATAGACTATCGATATATGCAAGAATGAAAAATTTAGAATTTTTCGAAATTTTACACTAAGTAGTTGTGCCAGTAAAAATTAAAATGCAGAATTACAAAAAATTAGATCTTAAATGGTTATATTTCATAAAACTTACAACCAAATTTACACTAATTAAATTTTAATTTTCAGTTTGACAAATTTTTTACTAAATTTAAAATAAACTCTACTAATAACTAATAAACTAATATTTCGATATAAGAAACAGCACATAATTGGTTATGTTACTAACTAACATCTAGTTCTTAGACGTAATTATATTTTTTAATTTAATTAAAATGTTTAAGAAAAAAAAACAGCTGATCATTTATGAAATTGTGAAAAAAATTATTTTTTATCTATTACTTTATATATTTTCTACTCAAGCCTTCTAAGTAATAACAACCCTTACTTTACTCACTTACATTTATTTTAAACTTAAACAAAAACCTCCTTTATATCTTTTTCGAAATAGGTCACAGCTGGCACTACGCTCAAGGTATTGGCCAATATGACCTTGAATGCAACAACAACTTCCGTGCTACTCAATAATCTTACCACTGGCGCTACATACAATGTGAGACTAAATTCCTACACGAAAGCGGGTGAAGGGCCATACGCGGAACCGGTAAGTCCAACGATCATAATCAAAACCACAAAAAAAAAAAATTATAAAAATAGTGTTGCAATGTGCTAACGAACATGTATGAGTGAGTACCGAAAAAAAAGATCTTGTATAGTTTGGAGCAATAAGAAGTGATAGTTGCTAAATTTTGACAAATTCAGCTGTTTTTACAAGTATGACGAAACTTGAGCGTGAATCCGACAAATATTAGTATGCGATAGTGCGGTTGCATATATTAATACATACATATTAAAAAATTTTAAAATATAATTTGTAAAACCTATGTTGATGCCAGCATTACTTCACAAATTTAAACTACAATTTTCTAACTCCACTCTCTCTTTTTCTCTCTGTCTCTTTTACATTCTCCTTAGGTCTCACTATTTATGGATCCTACACACTTGGTGCATCCGCCACGTGCCCATCCTAGCGGCTCGCATAGCGGCATAGCCGGCAGTCACGGTCATCCAGCTGGTGCTGGTGTCGACGGTGGTCATTATGCTTATCATCCAGCTGGCATGCCGGACGATGCCGCCACCACCACTACACATCATAAATCAACGAATGTTGTACATCAAACTTGGTTTATGGTTTTGGTGATAGTCTTTCTGTTGGTCATATTCTCTGTCACGGTCGGTGTAATGGTATTCTTTAAACGACGTCACAAGCTCACCAAGGAGCTGGGACATTTAAGTGGTGAGTAGCGAAGATTTAAATACATTTTTGTTTTTCAATTATTTTTAAACAGGGATGACATTATATACTTTTCTTTTATATTTTCAAGCGTAAATATATATTTTTCGATTGACAAGCTTGCTTGCAGCAATCAATTTGTTATGAGAAAGCAAAAAAAAATAAATATTCGCTTGCTGCTTCCTTCATATTTTTCTCTCATTAATTCGTCAAAGTTCATTACCGCAAAAATCGTGTACAACAAAGCTGTTGCAACATGTATTATATACATACATACTTATGGTATGTGTCCTTCTCGCGCACAGCAATTAATTAAAATTTGTTCGGTTTGCGCGAAATTCCTCTTACATTATTACAAAATTAATTGCTGCCACATCTTCACTCATTTGCATTCACAATTGCGTAAAATTCCATTTTATACTTCGCTTCATGCAAAAATATGTATAGCTGTATATAATATATATAGATATGTATATAAAATTAACGAGTCACCGAAAATTGTCTCCACTGCCATATTTAATCACCAAATTTGCATGTCTTTCACTTTGTCCACTCACTTTTATGTCTTTCTGTACTGCAGTAGTCAGCGCCAACGAAATCACCGCGCTCAACATTAACGGCAAGGACAGCCTGTGGATTGACCGTGGCTGGCGCACCACCGACACCGACAAGGACTCCGGCTTGAGCGAAACGAAACTGCTATCGAATGCGAATAGTCAATCGAATTATACGTCAGATGGTGGCACCGACTATGCCGAAGTGGACACGCGCAACATGAGCACCTTCTACAACTGCCGCAAGGTAAGTGTGAGCGAAAGTAAAAAAGCTGAAGTAATTTTAAATTATTTTTGTTAAAAGTGAAAATATGCAATTGCCATTCATTACTGCATTTACATTTGCTGCTTCTTGCTTTTGTTACACAGAGTCCCGAGAATCCAACGCCATATGCCACGACCATGATTGTGGGCGCTTCCTCCACGGAGACCACATGCATGAAGACCTCCTCGTCGAGCACTGATCAGGATTCGGGCACGAATTCACCACACTCCGACGGCAATACAGCACAGTGTGTGGGCGCGAATGCGTCTGGTGTGCCAATTGTGGGCAGCGGCAAGCACAACTATCACCCGTATCCACCAGGTTAGTACTGTTTGTGAGCAAATACTTATAAATGTTTGATGTGTTTTTGTTTGGTTTCTTTTTCTAAACTTTAATTTGATTTCAATACTCCATGCTTTATATAAATTTTTACATGTTTTGTGTAATTTTACATATTAAATTTTTGTTCTATATATCATGTGCCATGAACGATTGTTAATACTGGTTTTTGTTTAGACTTTTCTAATTTTCATCTTTTTCACCAAACTTAATCACCTTAAGTTTCTGTTTTAGTTTTGCATGTCACTTTGTAAGATTCTTTTAGTTTTTTTTTTCAGCATTTACTTTACTATCTCACTATCTCTAATTGCTGTCTGTCAACTGATACAATTTTTGACTTTTGAACTTTTAATCTCTTGCTTGCTACCTCTTTCTATTCTTCCTTATGTTCGACTAAATTCGAATTCAGCTTAAATTATTTTTCAAAAACAAAAATATCAAATATTAAAGTGCCTTGTCTTCACTTGCCATTTGGTCATCACTTTGTTCGAACAGTTTCCTGTTTTTCTCGTTATTGATATCCGAGCAATACACGCTACTCCCGGCAAGCTTAAACAGTTCTAACCCAGTAGAACACAGAATAGAAGTTGAGAATATTCCGAAGTAGTAACTGTGGTAATGTTTAAGGGAATGTGTAACTTAACGAATAAATATTTTTTAAATTTGTTACACTGCTAATAGCTAGCTAGTACGCATATTTTCGTATATAGGCAGACAAACGGACGGAGTTCAGATCCAGCTAAATCGACTGAGCTCTCTATATACATACATATGGGGTGGGGTCTCCGACGTTTCCTTTTGGGTGTTACAAACTTCGGGGCAAGCTTAATATACCCTGTTATGGTTATAAAAATGCAAGGAAATTAATACAAATGAATAAACCAACAGAATATTAATACGGAGATCCGCCTATATCCAAATACACATGCAAGCAATCAAAGTAATTAAGTAATAAGTCGATCTACTGCTGGGTAAATGCAAATTCTCTAACTCTTATTTGCGCACATGTATGTGCCACAGGCATAGTCATTCATTTGGCCGTGTGTGATTTTTATCCGATTTAGCAAAAGATTTACTATCAATTTACGTTTCACTTTATTCTCAACTGACAGCAGCTTTTACTCCGCATCCACTTCTCTCCTGCTTTATTTTCACAAAATGCTTTGTTTTGATTTTTTTATTTTATTTATTTTATTTTATTCTTTTTTTTGCGTTTTTTTTAGTTTTACTTATATTTTCTCTTTTATGTTATCACAGCATTCATGGACTGGCTGACATTGCTTTTGTTTTCGCACTCGATTAGATTTGCTTAAAGAGATTTCGGCGTTTTTTGGGTTTCCAAACGATGATATCCTTGCTGCTCCTTATTTCGCTTATTGCAAGCAGTTTTCTATTGTATTTGCACTGCGCGCTTGCATTTAATATCATTTATAGTCACACACACACATATACATCAGCATGGGTGTATTTATATTTTATTTTCAGTATTTCCCAGCAAATCGTGTGCCAACAGCCCGTCGTCTATTGCCGCTGATTGCTATTGACAGCTGCTCAAGTGGCGTGTTGGGGCGATAGATCGGGGCGCACGGCAGTGCTGCTTTGTCCGCTACGTTTCATTCAACTGATTGCATTGTAATTTCAACCCCTGCAGCAAGGATTTGTGGAACACTCTAGCTTTAAGTTTTTTTTTATTATTTTGTATTTTAACTTCTTTTCTATGCTGTGTGGCACTGCGCTCGTGTATCGCCTGCCATTATTATTTCTTGTGTGATTTGTACCGTTTATCCTTCGCTAAGTTGGCATTTCTTGTATTTGCAAAATTAAAAATTCAATTACTTGCGGCAAAACTTTGACTGCATGCCTCACTTTGCTGCTCCTCCCCTTCGTGCCGCTTCGTTCGCTTACGTCCCTTTTTATTTCGCTTGTAATTTTTACTCTGCTTCACCATTTGGCCTTTGAAGTGTTTCCTGTTTCCAAGTGTTAGCTGAGTAGCGGAGCATTGTGCGGGCCTCCATTGTATGCATGTGGCATGTGGAGAATTGTGAGATTGTAAATACTTTGACTGCCAGCCGTTGGCAATTTGCTGCTTTGCCGCAGCAGTTGAGTTGCTCTAGATTTACAGCTGATAAATTGCGGTAATGCCGCATTAGTAATCTGCCCTCAGTACCGCTAAGTACTTTATTTAGTGTCACATTTCTTATGTCGCAAGGAGTAGGTAGTGGCGTAGTTTTTACTGGCGGCTTTGAAGGAATTTAAATTGCTTTGTGGCATCCGGTTTACATATTTCACTAATCTTGATTTGAATATCCTTGTGCATACATGCAAAAGTATTACCTAAGCTTAAGGAAGGACAAGATTGAAAGATAAACGATATTCTGATGAGCGAATATGCTTTATTTGAGGTAATCTTGAGCAAAAACTGTTGAATGTATAAAAAAGTTATCGAAATTATTGAAATCAAAAAAAAATTTACTATAACAGACTCATGTCCTCCAGTAGTTGGTCAGAATTACTCATAAAAAATAAAAACAAAAACCTCTCTAGAAAATAATTTCGATTAGGTGCAAGCCACAAAAAACTACGTTCCAGAATTAAGAACGAAAGTTGGGTGTATGATACTGTACCGAAATATACCAGGGGCTCATCACAATACTCTTAGTGAGTTTTCAACAAATAAGCTGGTAAAAAGCTTACTCACCACGAAAGCTCTGTAACTGCTAAGCTTTTTTTAACGAAGCTTTTGCCCTCTAAATTTAAGCGAGTATGAAAAGAATGCCGAACTAGGTTAATTTTCTCTGAAGATATGTAATAACACTGGCAACATTTTAGAACTAAAAATATTTGAAAGTGGAAAACCAAATCAAGAGAATGACTTTTTATGCCTTTTCAGCAAGTTCCAGCTCTTCTGAAGACTTCTAATCGAACTTGGTTTCGGTTACTAATTCCTGCACGTAATTTCTGCAGTAATTTTCAAGAGCTATTAAATATGCAACTCTTCGTTTCAAGTCGCTTGTTTTATAATTCACCACACTGAACTTTATGCAGTGGTCCAGCTTATGCTACTGCTTTGCCGGCATTAAGTTCTTGTGAGTGTTCGTTTGTCACTCGCTTACTTGAGTCGTATCCTAGAGAATCTGTTGGAATACTCCAAAGCTTATAGTTTGTAGAATTTTTGAAGTCCAACCCATATTGACGATTATTCCAAAGCCTCGGATTTTTTTGGACTCCCAAAAAGAGGAAACTACTGAGTTATACACTGTAGCGCCTATTTCTCGAAAAATTTTCAGAGTATTTCTAATACTAATACTGGCTTCGCCTTGATATTACGCCTGCGAAAAAAGTAAACCATTGTTTTGTATTAGATATTCCTTTAGTAAATTTATTTACGACAGAATTGTGCTTTTGCTTTTACAGACATTTCCTTAATAGTGTCTTCTATGCAGAATGTTTCAACTATTAGTTAGGCCAAATGCATAGTTTTAGGAGCAGAAAGTATACAACTTCAGCAATTTTAAATGTTCTAAAAAGATTTGGAATAAATCTAAATATACATAGATGAAAATTTTTATTATGAGTCTCTTATATGAAGTGACAACTCTGTAAGAGACTATAAATAAAGTTTCTCTAAACATGGATTTCAATACATATTTTTAGGCTGATATTATATTTTAAAATTAGTGAATATTGTTTTTTTTGAAAATCGCTTCAGTTTTTGTTATTTCAAATTGTTACTGGATATTATAAACTTTTAGCTCTACTTCATTAACTATTTCTTACATAATGATTTTTCTTGTCATTATGCAATATTTAGATTAAATATTAATTTATTTTAATTAATTGCTATTGTAAATGCAACAGAATATAGCGTCTAATCCACAAATATTGTCTATATTACAATTTCATGTTCCCTCCAACTTCCGGTTCCTCAACAAACAATTTACGCTCAACCAAATACTTTGATGTTCAATGTTGTAATTATTATTGTGTTTGCTGTAAAAAACTTGAAATAAAAAAAATCCAAAACTAACAGAACAATTTAATTGGTCAGAGTTCTTGCCACCACCACCGGAGCATCCACCACCACTGCCAAGCGGCTGTAATGGTGGCGGCACTAATACAGGCGGCGTAATCTACGCGCCCGGTTCACCACAATCTTCACGCAAAAGCTCCAAGAGTGGCGGTTCGGGCATGTCAACACATCAGAGGTAAGTTTCTAATGCTTTATTGCACGCAGCGCGCGTGATTAATTATTGCTTAACTACAAAGTATTTAATATGATTTTAATTAAATGAAAAATTTCCCGAATTCCTTGCTGCAACAGCGCTTTGAACTCTTCCATACACAGCAGCTCCTCCGGCGGTTTCTCCACGTGGGGTGTGTCACCACAATGCGTTGCCTCGCGGCCAACGGAGAATTACTACAACAATCCTTTGCCCTGTGTGGGCGGCTCACAGAATCGTTACCAGATCACACCGACCGGTCAACATCCACCACCACTGCCACCCTACTTTCCACCCGGTGCTGCGGGCACCGCACAACTACCGCCACGCAACATACATATCCACTACCCGGCGCCCAGGCACGCAATGAGCGAGTACCAGCCCACGGGCACACACAATTCGCGCTGCTCCAATGGACGGTAAGTGCGTGCACCATTGTTGTTACTTTTAATTACACTACCAAATTAACAAAATACACTGAAATTACATTTCGTTTTTACGCTTTCATTTACAGTGCCTGCAATAGCTGCGATGCGCTCGCCTCACCGCTCCAACCGCTGCCACCACCCGGCGACGGCTGGTATCAGCCACTACAGACGCACATGCCGCCGAATGCCGGCGGCGCCAATCCCATCTATCAATGTTCCTCCGAGTGTTCCGATCATTCGCGACATTCACATACGCACACACACGCGCACAACCACCCACACAATCACTTGCATCAACAACAACATCACGGCGCACACATGCACGCGCATCAGCATCATGCGCATGCAACAGCAGCGGCGGCGCACGCGGGCAATGGCAATGACACGCTGCGCTCAGAAAGCAGCCAGGAGGGTGGTAAAGGCAATTATCGTTGTCAGAAGCAAGTAGGCGGCGGCAGCAGTAACGGCGGCTACGCGGACATCAACGAGTCGACGGAGCGCGAGCACATGCTGAAGGGCGTCGTCGGCGGTGGCAATGGCAACACAAGCACGCTGGGCGGTAGCTCGTCCTGCGGTTATGAGGTGCTCGGCGATCACCGGAATTGCAGCGATTGTTGCAGCAGTTCGCGCGAAGGCGACACCTGCTCGTGCAGTGAGGGCTCCTGTTTGTACGCGGAGGCGGGCGAGCCGGCTATGCCGCTGCCGAGCAGCGCACACCTAGGCGGTGGTGGTGACAACCGCGCTGTTATTGCTGCTGGCAAGCTGGTGACGCAGCAGGGCAATTGATATGCGGCCGGCGTGAGTGATGTGGTTATGTACTTTTAGTGGTTACCAACGGTACAGCTGCCAATCTATGAGCATGCTGTAGGCGTTGGACGGTGCAACAGTGAAGGTAACGGCAACATCGGCGCGGCGCTAATTTGTGAGTAGCCTATGTAAGTGGTATGTAAGTTGAAACTAAGCGAATTAATCGTATGTAAGTGAGTAGTTAAGTATATATGTATAGTATGGCCATGTACTGGTGTGCGTGTGTGTGTGTAGATTAAGCTAGTGTTCTAAACGAAGCGCAATGTTGCTTGGCTGTGTGTGTGCATAAAAATGGTTGTGTAATTTTAGGCGCTACCCCAGGGCGCATGACCGCTAACAATGGCGAACATGGCACGTAACCCTGAAAAACATAAAAACAACAACAAAATAACAAGACAAATATAAATGAAAAACAACATTACAGAGATTAAAAAGCAGCGCTAGCTGCGGACTGACAAACATATGCATATATTTTTTGCTTTTAACGGCATTTAGCTACTTCCACAAGGTTCTAAAATAGTCTAATTTTCAAACATTTTTCAATGTTGCCAGAAAACCTCCAATTACAACGCACACACCGCCAGCTAGCAACAACCAATTCTCTTCAAACTTCAACTTGTAGTGTAGTTCCACGCTTTCTCGCGTGACTGCCACACATTTTGCAAGCCAACAGCGCGTCACCAAAACCATTTGCAAGCACGAATGCCGGACAGAGCAACTTGAATAGCACCCTAAATGCCTGTTTATACTCGAAACCATCTTAACTTCATTTAGTAAACGCTATGCTTTGGCATACTGACGCGTCAATTTAAAAAATGGCTACCTTTCAGCAGCGACTGCTTGCTACAATTCAACGCCAATTGACGACAATTTTCTTTGAAATGCCAATAGTCACAAATGTACATAAATAAAACTAAATTACGCCGCCGTCTGACAGTTAGTACGCCAAATAAATGCAGCGCTTGTTACCAAGCGCGCTTTTGTTAGGCGCTCAAATTTATGTAACTCACGCTTATATATTCTTATATACCCTATATAAATATATAGCTATGCTATATAATACAACATGTCAATATGTCTAAACATGTCATGCTCCGCATGCTTGTTGCAACAAGCACGAACAAAATGGCGTTTTAGCAGCAGTCTCAGCATGTTCTTTGTACTTGCGCCTAAAGCTATGCTATGAAAAATGCCACAATCGTTTAACACGCAATTTCCAATGTCTACCCACTTTGTGTTTATCCTGCGCTATTAAGGCAACGACTTCCTCCTTACACCGTTTTCTTTTCTACTTTGATTGCCAGCAAGCGCGTTTTGTCTACAATCTATCATAGTGCTAGTATAAATCTAAGGCAATGACGGTATAAAAGCGAAGTTTGTGCACCAATAAATTACCGAAAGCGGTGATAAATGATTGCTTCACTCGAGCTTGGTGGCTGGTTGGCAAGAGTTTTGGTTGTTGAAGGTTGAAGGCGGCATGAAAAGGCAGCAGAAGCAGTTTGTTTGCTATTTTTGAGTGTTTAATAATATTTTATAACTTCTCTAATAAATAATAAACTGTGTCATATGGTTGTTATTCGTTTTGGAAGCTAAGAAAAACTTTGTCCTACATGCTACGATGCGGCTGTTGACTTAACAGCGGTCCGCCCGATTCACAGTGTTTATGCAGAATACTTGTATACTGTTGTTAGAAAAATAGTTGGTTTTTTAAGTTAAATTTATGTCATATTTTAAAATGCTTCTGAAATTATTTATTTTTTAATTTCATATATACCTATATATATACTTAAATTCGCCTATCGCTGTTATTTAAACATTTTCTGTTAAAATTTTCACTGACTGTGAAACATAACAGCAATATTGTTTGTGAAATACTTTTTAGAAGTTGGTATTTATATATAAAACGCAACAGAACTATTTTACTTAATTTTATTTTTCTTTCCAAAGCGTAAGCTCTAAAGCTCTAGAAAATGAGTTTCTTCTGGAAAAGCGTTTAAATTTTTTATCGAAATTTTTTATTTGATTTAATTTCAGCAATTTTCAAGTATAAAATTTTTATCGAAAGTTTTTAGTTGACTAGTTTTTTCACATACATATATATGACGATTTTTTCACAAATTACGTTGTTGATGACAATAACTTTTAAAAACTATTGATAAGTATTTTCCATAAATTTTACCCACTAAAATATATACAATATATTTAATGCAAAATCATTCAAAAATTTATTTAAAAATTATTTAACAAATTTATTTAAAAAAAATCAATATATTTAATGAAAAAACATTCAAAAAATAATTTAAAAATTTATTATCAAAATTTTTATGTATGAATTTTCTTATATCTTAAAAAAATCCTATACATATTTTCAATTTATTTTCATTCTTTACTGTTATAAATTAGGTTTTATGAATATGTTTTTTTTAATTTTTTTACAAATTGCCATTTTTTAATTTTTTTTTAATTTTTGTCTTGAATATTTTTAACATTCGGTAATTTTTTTTTAATAGTTTTATAAAATTTTTTCTATTAACTTTTTTTTGTAAATAATTTTTTAACTCTTTTTTTTAATTTTTTTTATTTATTTAAAATTTTTTTTCGTAATTGCATTAGTTTGCAGCAATTTACTTACAACAGTATAAAATCTTTCTTTTATGTATCCCTAAATTACAGCACTTGCTCTACTGTTGGAGGTTACGTAAAGGTTAACAGTTAGAGTTAGAACTTTTTGTAACGACATGACATTGAAATAAAATATTTAAAAAATATTTCCAACTTTGTATTCAAGAGGATACAAATTTTTCAAACCAACTGCCATATTAATCTATATACATATGTACGCATATGACAAAAAGTATGCCGTAATAGTTTACGAGTATTTGATACAATAACAATTGCATTTATTCCCATACTGACAAATATATATACAAAAAAAATATTGATACAAGCAAGACTCACACAAATAAACTGAAAATGAAACTGCCAACTTCAATACGAAAGCTAAAAATATTATTTCGAAAACCAGATTTTTCAAAAAAGTATGCAAATCGTTAAATCTGAAATTTTTTTTTAAATTTTTTAACTGAAATTTATTCGCCAAAAAAAATATAAAAAAAAAGTATTAAAGATCAAAATTTCTCAGAAGCCGTATGAGATTACGTCCACATACTTCAAGGACATACAGTAACTTCACAGTGAATAAAAAAGCACAGGGTCTTACACTTAAAATTAATACATGTATGTATGTGTATGTGTGTGATAAATAATATTAATATTTACTAAAAATTACGATGTACAGATTTCATATTTTTGGCGGAAGCCGAAAAACGAACAATTGAAAACGCAAATACGTACCGAAATTAGTGAAAATCGAAGAAAAATATAAACAAAAAAATTACAGCCACACATTTGTAGCTACATGAAGTAAAAAATAAAATAAACTTATAATCAAATCGGAATGTTATATAAGCAAGTTTTAAAAAATTTGTGTTGTAAAGTGTAAAAAACGAAAAAAGTTCACATAATATCTTATTAAATGTGTACGTGTTCAGACATTACGTGACTTTCACCGAAATTCTTTGTGTAAATGAAAACAAAAAAGATAAATTCACTAAAATGGTTGCTGTTTCAATGATTTCGATCAGTGCGTTCACTGTAAAATAAATGAATTGAAATAAAATAGATAATAGAATACAATAGAAAGAGAACAGTTTCGAATGCCGTTATGGCACAATGCGCCTGCGCTGGAGCCTTTTGTTTTGTAAAGTTGTATATAATGGAACAAAAACGAAAATGAAATGAAATTTACGAGCATAAAACGTATACAATGACGAATGGTTAGTGGCTACCTACTTTAAATGTAACTGTAATTATAACATTCAGCTATTGACTCTCTATTACTTACTACCATATACTTGCAAGTGGTAATGCGTATATTTTTTCGTAGCGCGAAAAATTTTGTAGAAAGCTATAAAAATGTTTGAAGTTGTGCAAACTTAAATTTAGATTTTAAGACTTATTTCGATGCATTTTTTTCAGCAAAATTTTTAAAGCGATTACAGTGTTTTATTTTTATCAGTTAGCTTCTGTTTTCGAATTTTCCGAATCGTTTTAAAATAAAATGCTGAAATTAAGGATACAAATTTAAAATATTTTTTTTCGAAATATAAAATCTCTAGATTTATCTAATACATAAATATATACTGCAGAGGTTTACGAAATAACAAAAAGCAGCAAGTTTTTGAATGATTTTGATAATTGACAATTTATATCGATAATTTTCTTTAAAAAATGCATAATTTGTCTTATAATTATTTTTTAGTTTTCTTAAACAAAACCACCAATATTTGTTCTAATATACTAATTTTAATAATGCATATGTTGAATTCTTTTCTTTATAATTTTAATAGATAATACAAGCTAAATTCTTTACACAATTATATTTTTAATTTTTTTATTTAAATGCAATGTGAGTTACACGTCTAAGAATCAAAATAATTCCAAAAAAAAAATTAATAAATTTTAAAATTTTTAATATTTTCGATATAACTACATTAATTTCAATATGCATTAATTTAAATTTAAAAATGCTTACAAACACACTCCGGAAATAAGTTTTCTAATTTGTTTTTCAATCTTCGGCCTTTGTTTCTTTAATTTAAACAATTCACAGCTATTTCAATATACCCATTTAAAAAAAAAATATATTTTCCGGTGGTTGTCTTAGTGTGAACTTCGTTTAAAAAGTCCCTCAAATCAATTAATATTTTAAAGTTTTTTAATTACCAACTGACCACTATAGCATATAGCTGCCATACAAACTGAACGGTCGGAATTAAGTTCTTGTAAGGAACTTTTTGTATTTGTAAAGGGTATTATAGCTTCGATGCAATCGAGGTAACGTTTTTTCTTGTTTAGTTATTTTTTAATAAGTTATATAAATTTTCATTTTTTTATACTTTTAATATAATGTCTAATATATTTTTATTTTATAATTATTTGACTGAATTTCGAACTTTTTAGTTTTATTTCATAACTAAATTTCAAAAATTTTATTTTTGCTCAAAAAAGATGGTTTCGAAAAGTATTATGCCTATTTTGGATTTTACACTTAATTTTTTGTCAGTCTTGCTTAAAAACCAAATTTTTACGACTATTTTTAAAAACATGCATAGTTTTAGTTCAATTCTATATATATTTTTTTTAACTGTATATACCTATAACTTAGTTAAATTATTTTATTTTGCTGGAATCAAAATAACTTATGTTCTTTCGCTTATTGTAATATGTCAACCTCCTCATTTTTAGCAATCCTGATTCATTTTTGAACATTCTGTCAAATTATTTCTTTTACTTCCAAATTTTCCATATTTAAATCTATATTACTTTTATTAGGTCTAAACATCTTGAAAACGACCACATTTCCGACAACAACCATTTAAAAAGTTTATGATTTTTACTAATAAAAAATGTACCTGTGATATTGCATATTTCATTACAATTGAACGAGTTGTAATTTCATTATTATACGACTACATGAATTCTACATATTATGCGCAAAGGAAAGTAATAAATATAACAAAATAAAAACTTATAAGCGGACCTAGACGATAGTGTTAAGAAAATTAGCACATAAAATTAAAATTAATTTAAAATTAGTTACGTATGTACATACATATAAATACACACATGCATGTAATTAAGTCAGAAAGTGGCGAATTCGGGCGTAATTAGCAGTAATTAGCGAAATAGAATGAAAAATCTGTAATTTTAAGAAAACGAAAAATAATAATTATTAAATAATTTTGAAAATTAAAAACTAAAATAAAAGAGTTAAATAACATTACTATTTGTATATTATATAACATTAGTATACATGTAACATAATATAATAACATTAATAGCATATATATGTATGTATGAAAAAAATCTGCAAGAAACCCCACTTATTCAAATTAAGACTTTATAAATATATATGTGTGCATGTGTGCGTGTGAGCGCTAAAACCATTAAATTGAATTCATTATTATGCATTTTAATTACCCAACTAAGCTAATGAATATTAATTGCAAATAATTTACTTAATTTAGTGCATTGTTAAATACTTTAAAGCCGGCAGAAAGCTGACAAATAGCCACACATGCGTCTTTGCACGCACACACGCACACGCTTATATAAAAGTTTATTTTTTTTCTGCGCCAACTTTTAATTACTGTGTGCTTTCTCATTACCAGCACAACTTAATTCCAATGCATTACGCTGACATTAATTTTGACTTTTAATCAAAAGTTTCTATGGAAAAAGCACTGAAAGCTTAAATATTGACAAATTTAATCAAATTGCAATTATTTTTAATGTTTGTTAATTATTTGTGCTGCGTTAAGCGGCACTTAGCGTTAACAAATAAGCAGCTACAACAACAATAAAGCGTGAAATATTAGTGAAAATCAAGAGAAAAGTATATATGCAGATATATATATATATATATATATATATATATATTAAATATGAAAATATATAGTATATATTAAATAAATAAACGAAAGCTTAAATAAAGTAGAGAAGCACGAACACATACACACACACAACAGAACGTTACACGCGAGACGTGCAACATTTGAACGCTAACTGCGGCTGTTCTCAGCTGCATTTAGGCAACATTTGGTCGCCATAAAAAATTGTGAAAAATGTATTTTAAAAAATTAGCATAAATAAAATCTGCAGTTTAATCTATATACATATATACTGATTCATATGCAAATTCTTTGTGTTTAACGGTGAATTTAAGTACCCTTAAGCATATTGAGCGGGTTTTTTCTGTAGCGCAGCGCAACGAATTTTTTTACTGCCATCCAGCAAAAAGCTAATTTAAAATGTATAGCATTTCGATTGCCAATAACTGTAAATGTACATATATTATAAATATTTTTATGAAAGTAATGTGTGTTAATGAACTGAGCACAATTTATGGCGAATTAATAATTATTAATTCGTTTTTTCACTACTTTTATATTGCTCGTTGGAGTTTTTTTATTTATATGCATGTGTACATATTTATATACATATATACATGTGTGCATATGAAGCGACCACATGTATAATATTTATGTGTTATGTAACGGTATTGTATATTAGTAGTAATTAAGGCAGTGAACAAGCCGATTTGAGTGTAAATTTCGAATGAAAAATGTTAAATATAATTAATTAGTAACTATAGCGGTAATGTTAAGTGTAGTTTTACATGTAAACTTAAATATATATAAGTACATATAAATATTAGTTCTAATTATATAAACAGCTAACTGTTAATGTGTGTTGGTATTTAACTAGTTGTATAAAAGGAAAGATGAAATTGCTTACAGGAGTAAAATTTCAATAACGTGATGTATTTAATTATTGCAATTATAATTAATGTCATGTAATTAATTAATTAATTAACGCAATTATGATAACTCTCATGTAAGTAATAAAATAATTAATTAATGTAATTATAATAATGGTCATGTAATTAATGAATTAATTAATTAATTAATATAATGTAATTAATTAACTAATGTCATATAATTAATTAATTGATTAATTTGTTTATGATAAAAGTTAAGTAATTAAATAAATAATTAATTCATTAATTAACATAATTCTGACAAATATAATGTAATTAATTAAATAATCAATTAATGTGATTACATTATATGTATAATGATTAATTTATATAATTACATTAATAATAATTACATCAATGTTATGTAAATGTAAAGTAAAAATAAAAATAATAATAGGAAAAATACGAAAAAGTTTAAATTTTATAGAATAAGTTTTGAAAAGTGAAAAGTATGTAACATAGATTTGGAAAAAAAATGTATAATCAAAATAAAGAAACGAATGAACAGATTAATGTAATGAAAGAAAAATGAAGCGAAAAAATACATATTTGCCATGATTAGCGTAGAAAAAACGAAAATAATTATAATATAGAAACAGAAAAATTAAAACAAAAAAAAAAAACAGAATTACAAAATAAACATATTTGAAAACTAAAAAAAAAACATTATAAAAATTTTTTGTGAAAAAAAAATTAAATAAAAAAAAAATTTTCAAAAATTAAAATTGTAAAAATTTAATAATAATATAAAAAATATGAAGAAAATATGATAAGAAATTAAAGCAAAAAACTTCAGTAAAAATGAATTTAATTAAAATGTATACAGCAAACTCTACTCCTAAGTACTCACATAAAAAACATACATACATACTTAAATTAGTTATACAACAACAAGTATGCATACATATATAATTAAATATGATAAAGGAATATTTAAGTGTATTGTTTAAGAGCAAAAACTGTCACACTCACACTCTTAACTGTTAATGTATGTATGTATTACGCAGATAAATGGCATTTCAAACGACAACAAATAAACGAATTATGTATGTAATTAACATGAAGTTGTAAAACAAATAGCAAACAAATAAAAAGTAATAATGAATTTACCTATAAAACAAAAAAAAAAAAAACATTTAATAAAATTATTGCAAATACAAATACGAATCAGAAATAAATTGAATTAGCATGTTTATTGCGCGTTTTTAGTGGCAATATTTAAAAAACACATGCACACATACTCAAGTATGCATGTGCATAAGAATGCTGTTAAGCAAAAGCAGACGCAAAAACTGAAACAACAATAGAAAGGCAGCGAAAACCCACGAGCAAATAGCGCATGGCAGACGTCAGACAATTGCAACAACAAAAAAAAAATTTAGAAGCTTTTTTTATGTTACTAAATGAATGGTCAATAGCTGTAAACGGCATTACAATTAAAATAAATAAATTAGCTATTTGTCATGTAAGGAAGGAAAAGCGAAAATGTGCAACGTAAATTTAATTACATATAAATGAAAAAAAAAATAACAAAAAACAATATAAACATTAAGGAAATTAAAGCTGTGGGCCATAATCAACAACACATTTGTGTAAGTGGCATTTTGTTGCAGCCCAGAAAATTGAGGTTATGTAGAAATTGAAAGTGTACTGAACAATAGAGAGCACTTAAAATGCAGTAAGCAAAAGTAATGCAAATAAATAAAGAATATAAAACAACTATTAATTTAATTTAATGATAAATATGAAAGAAAAAAACTAAATATTAAAAATAAAATTTTACATGAGATGTGAATTTAAAAAAAATTTTAAAATATTTGCATTTTTATTGGTAACTTTTGGGTAGATTTATAAGACATAAGGACAAGACAAGTATTGACTACTTCAATATTAGCGTGACATTGGTAAGTAGAAAAGCTTCAAATCAGTTGCTTGCGTTAATGAACTTCGCCCGATGGGTAGCGCTGATTAAGGTGACCTCTACATATTTTAAGTGATACTATATTCTTACTTACTACCATAAAAGAAGGTTTATTCTACTTAAATCAAAATCTCTAACTCGAAGCAAATTGTGCTGATGGCTATGTTGGGGTTCGCTAGAACCAGAATTGACTTCGGTTTTCGAAATTGAGTGGACCATGACATCACCAACTTAAAATTCACACCCAAAAGTAACTTAATTGGTAATGTATTATACCAACTGCTCAAATTTGACTCGGACTGGTCAACTGCATGCGAAAACTAATTTTTTTTGGATTCTTTGAACAAGCTTCTTTTATGTTCATTTGTCTGGCGTTTTGAACAATGGAAATAAATTGAACAACGATTTGGCTTGAAATTTTGTATTTCCATTGAAAAGTCAATGTCATTTTGTCTCATGCCAATCGTCCACTAAACTCTGTTAATAACGAAAATATCGAAAAGGCTAGACATATTTTTCGAAAATCAAATCGTTGCTAACACAGGAAGATAGCAGAGGATTCCAACAATTTTGTGCATCGACTCAACAAATTTAGTTAATATTTTGGGTGTAAAGCTTGTCAATGCTAGAGTCATACCAAAAGACCATACTTTGTTTTTAAAACCGACGTCGATTAAAGATCGCACAAGAGGTGTTTGATGACGTAGCTGAAAACCTTACACTTATTCGACGTCGCGAGTGGGCTTATGAATATGACGTCGAAATTGTCCAACAATCTAGCGAATGGCGCTCCAAAAGTTAGCCGAAATCTAAAAAACCTCATCAAAGTGATGCTCATTGTTTTCTTTGACTACCGTTGTGTGGTTCACTGCAAACACATTCCACAGGGTCAAATGGTCAATAAGGAATACTACTTAGCCGTTTTGATGTATATACTTGATACAATTTGTGTGTAAACGGCTGGATTTGTGTCCGCTAACATGCCATGAATCATTAAAAGTCTTTTGCTGAAGACCATCCCAGCCGAAGCTTATAAAAAGTGTATGGAAAATTGGATTAAACGCTAATGGCATGGGAACCCTCTATAAAGGTGGAAGCGCTAATTGGAAATAATATTTAATTTATCTGATTTATTCTATTGTTTACTCCTAGCTAGATGCGAGAAGGAGAATTCCATAATCTCCTGATACATACCTATGAAAGAGCAAACCTATTCAAATTGAGTTAACTCACAAATCAATTTTAAAACTATGTAGCTAATAGCTCATGTTGCTGGAACACGAAAATATTGGATATATAATCCTTGTTGCTCTGAACATTGTAATGGGGCTCATAGGCCTGAATGTAACTAGCTAATTGTAGTTTTCCGAATTAAACTAAACTAGCCTACAAAGATGGAATTTGCTTAAAATGAAGGGTTTGTCCAGATATTTCATAACATTTTCGAAACTTTTTCTTTTACAATCAATGCCAGATTAATATAAAATAAATACATGATTTTATTTCGCTGACAATCGGAATTCTTGGATTCGATAATGATTAGAACACAATTCTTTAAGAAAAAGCAAATGAAATCTTTTTTTTGTTAAGAGAAAAACCGAATAATTTATATCATACATTTGAAAAAAGAAATTTTCAAATGCTTAGCTGGTATGCTAAATGCTGGTAATCCTTGCCTTGACTGAATTGACAAAATTTGTTTAAAATTCAAGACTGATTCGTCGTTTCAGCGTTTTCTTATTTATACACAAAAGAGTAAGTATTTATGTATGTAGATATGTGAGCAACTGATAGTAGTTTGAAATTATTACGAGATGCGCTTTGTTGTCAAGCTACCAAATACTATCCATTGGGGATCAAAAATCGACTTCGTGCCATTTCAAAACGCATTGTGTACCAACAAAGTCCCACATATCCATTAAATCGATGAGCCGCTAATACACACGCCTACATGTATTATACATATGTAGCAAGTGCATATCTGCTAGCACTCGACTCGAGGATATTAACATACATGCCTGCCTTGTTGCAAGTTGTAACAACTTTTCATTTATTTCTCATTCCACAAATAATTGCAACAAACTCGCCGGCCTGAAAGAGGCTACAAATCAGACAGTTAAACAGACGAACAAGTCCTGGCCGAGCATATGAATTCATAATGTTTATTGCTGCAAGCAAGTCGTGTGGCGAAGAGAAATGTCACAGCAAATGATGAGCGCGATTCAGTGGATGAGTGGCGTAGAAGCTGGCCTGTTGGAAATGTTTAGTGAGTTGGGAATGATTTCGTGATTGCTGAATTTGTTGAAAATAGCAATTGAAATGCATAGAAGCGGGCTAGTATTAAGCGTAAGAGACAAAAAAAAATATTGAGTACCACCAATTGAAGTAAGTTAATAATTGTTACAAGGTCTAAGCTATAGTAAGTGACTGATTAAGGGTTAAAAGTTTCTTCGAGTCCACAATTTAGTCCGATATGAAATATGTTTTATTAGCTCCTGCATAGAATTACTTAAAGAGGTTAAATCCGCTTAAAAGGCAGAAAGTTTATTTATGATGAAAGAAGCATTTTATTTAATTGATAAATAAAAAGTGCGTATTTACACAATTTAATGCATTTTAATAACCGGCGATTGGTTTTGAAATATTGAGGATTCTCTTATTCCCGCAACCGATCAGCTGGAGAAGATTCAGGCAAGGGTGTCTGGCAGTGAGTAAAACTTGTCTGCTTAAAATTATCTCAAATCCAAAAAAACAACAAAAAAAATTTTGATTTTTGTTAAAATGGTGGCTTCTCAAATAAAAGTTGCTTTTTAGTGATACAAGTTACATTTCAGAGTGGCTTACCTGACAAATGTAGCTTAGAAAGACGTGTGAAAATTTCATGTCTATCAATTCAACCGTTTCGGAGAAATTTCCCTCACCGACTCTGAAAACAGGGTTTCGAGAGAAACGCGTTTAAAGTTTTGGGAGCCGATCACAATAACTAAAATAACTCATACAAATTCACCCATATATCCGCAATAATTTTAATATATGAACATTCGATAAATGTTTATAAAAACTTTTTGATAGGATACAACAACTTAAGGCAAAACAAGTTCTGAGATGTGAATTAGTTCAACTGGAACTCTGTTCTCAAGACAGTCAAGGCAATATAAATGGAACAGCGGAACGTTTATTACGACAATTTTAACTTTTCCGAAGATCTCATTAGCGGCTCAGGATTTCCTGCCAGTTAGGTGGTTATTAATTATTTGCATATACGTATGTATGTATGTAATTGCGCATTGTTAACTTTCAATCAACGCACACACGTACATTGTTGACTGTTAACGTTATCATGTTGCTGATGTTGACAATTTTGTTGCCATTGCAAGTGCACTTCACCAGCAATCCTTTTTACTGTGCATTTGTACATGTACACCAACGCATACTGAATTTTGTGAGCTTGATTCGAGGGAGAATCCATAAAGACAAAGGGAGCATTACGGGCCTTTGGGGGCCTACGAAAGCATTGATGCGTGGCTGGCAACAAACACTTTACGACACTGTGGGGGTGCACCCTCACAAATATATGAGTACCGTACCGTTTCTCTTGCCTTGCTCTGCCGCTCATTGTCTCTGCACTGTATTTGAGGCGTATGTGAGCACAAGTACATATTTTATGCGTACGAAGTAGAAGCTTGACACAAAGTCATTGTGGAATTTATGCTGATGCCGCAACAATGCAGACGGCATAAATTTACATACTCGCATATATTTATAAATTTTAGAAATCATTCAACTCTTGTTTGCCTGCGTTACGTAACGATTTAGCGGCACGGTAATGTGATGAATTTGGCACGTAGACCGTCTCTTCCATTTCTATTGCATTAATGGAAAGTAAATTTAAAATACAAAAAACATAGAAGGCTTTCCTTTGCTGAATTAATGTTCTTAAAAAGTGAAAATAATGTATTATAGTCAAAAAAGTTAGCAATACCCAGATGGAAACGTCGGAGACCCTAGAAAGTATATATAAATAATCAAAGTGGCGTGTCTGTCCGTCCGCCGATAAGCGAAGTTGTGCCTCAGTTTTTGAGATATCGATTAGAAATTTTGCACATATCTTTTTCACCTCAAGAAATTACTTATTTGGCAAACCGTTGACATCGGACCACTGCAACAAATACCTGTAATTTATGGAAAACTTTTTTATATGACAACATATCATGGATTTGTCATGGATTATTGTTCAAGCGACTGCTACAATTTTCGACCATATTGTTCACATCGGACCAATATAAAAAAATCAAAATAAAAATCTTCGCAAGAGATCTGTTTTGCTATTAAGTAACCCTAATTCGCATTTCAGATTTAAATATGTATATCTAATATAAGAAATGAACTTGAGAAGCGTATTTTAGCTTCGGTGCAGCCGCAGTTAACGATTTTATTGTTTTTATATTACTTCTGGAAACGCGTGTACGAGTTGGAAAGTATTATACAATAACATTTTTGATAGCTTTTATAACTCTGCTCTGATCTCTCTGTTGTCATATTTAAACATTCTCTACACGAACCAGTGCAGTATATCGGATTGCAGAACTGCCGAAAGAAAAAAGCCTCTCGTACTACAGATAAACTTATTTTATTTTAAAGTTATGCATTTGTCATCACTGTATCCATAAAACTTCGAGGCACTAAGTTCACATCATCGGTTCGTGAAGATAATTTTTCCAACAAAACTGTAGATGAAGGTCTAAGCTTAACATAAAAGACGTAGAAACATATTTTTACCCTCGAAATTAGAACTAATTCCTGAAATTATATCCAATGGACTTCGTTAGATTTATCCTGTTTACATGCGGGAACTAACTAGTTCAGCACTTTTGATACAGCAATCAAACTTATCTTTGAAGTAGTAAAGACGGTTGCTTTATGATTTTAGAGGCTTAAAAAATTCTGCGGATATTATAATAAGAATAGTATGATGTTCTACAAATTGTTTCAGCTAAGTTGTCACCAATTTCAAATAAAACTTATTTTGTTATCTTTATTTTAAAATAACATTATTTAGAGATATCAAAAGATTTGTTATGGTTATTTTCGCACTCCACTATAAAAAAAAGTTTATACCGACTATTGTGCCGTTTTTTCGCAGCAACCATATATAGTTTAAAAAAACTCCTCAACTAAGCTCATTGTTATGGAAAACCTACGTATACATACACAAATACTTCGACCTTTTAACAATAAGTTGTTGACATTTAGCTTCCTTTCGGTTTATTTCTTCCTTCGCTCTCCTGTCTACATTTGACTTAATAAGTTGTCGTGTTAGCCACAATTTTGTGTCCATTGTTTGATACAATTCGTTTACTGTTTTCCAATGAAACCGATTTGCATAATATATAAGTATACTTTTGAAACTGTTGTTTATTTGTTAGGTTAAAGTGATTGAAGGTATATACATACCCGAACAACTTGTGCATCTGTGCTGTTTTCTGCGTCGCTATTTGCCTTGCTTAAGCTCAGCTGCAGACATATAATGACATAATTGAACGTCTATTATGGGCTGCTTTGGTATATTTGAAATAAAACGAAAAAAAAAAAAAAAAAATTTAAAGAACCATTAATTCAGTTGTTCAATTGATGTACAAAAATTGATTTTTGTTAGGTAAGTGACATCAAATTTCAAATATCCTTATTGAACGTTACTAATAATATTCCATGTACACAATATAGTATAAAATAAATTAAAATTGACTCCGACTGCTTCATTTAAACTGCGCACGCTAACCGAATCAATAAAAATAATATTCGTGAAGTCATCGAAAACTTGCCTCACGCGGGTCTACTCTGTTAATTACTACCATAACATCGAAAAAGTTAAAGTAACAGAGCTGAAAATTGTCGTGTTGGCTTTAGCTAGATAGCAATCGATTTCAAGATCTCTTATGGATAACTTAAACATATGAAACAGAACCTATGCCATCTGACAAAGAAATTAAAACTGAAAAAATATTGGAAAATATGTGCCAAGACATATGGGTCTAACTAAAGCATTCCAAAAAGAATTAGAGTAATCTTCAAAATACAAGTATATTATATTGTATATTAACAAGATTATCATTTCCTAGAACTCACTAGTCGATGTACCTCATTCATCTTATATCATCATATATTATATTTTGACTTTATTTAGAGAATTTTGGAATGTTTCACCAAGATATACAGTGATTTTTTTGGAGTTAAATAATTGCATAGTTTGAAAGCCGACGTCAATTATTTAAATTATAAACGGTTCCAACACATACAACAAGAAGCCATTTAGCGTACGAAATCATTATCTGAACAAGCAATTGGTAATGAAATCATATCTTGAAATGGGCCTGACAATTGGTGTTCTAAGACATTTTTTATGTAGGTATATAAAGCATATGACTTACGGTGGACTGTCCGATTGATAGCTATGAATGACCAATTGAAGCCAACAATCGGTACTATTGGCTAAACGAAGACGACTAAAGAGGAAAAGAGGTCAAAAAACCGACATTTTTTGCAAATATTTAATTTTGTTTTTATGCCATGTTGTTTGAAATATTGGTTTGAATTATATAGCTATAATATATTCCAATAGACGCTGATGATTAAGGGCCTCCTCATTGCAAACGACATTAGTGGCTCCATCGTAGACTTAATAATATAACATCTTATTAACAAACCTAGACATTTACTACTTACAAAGCTAAACAAGTTTATCTCAGCTGTCGAAGTTAGCTTCTCTATTACTTAGTTGTTTTAGCACATTAATTAAATATAAATCAATTAATTAGTTTATTTTAAAATAATTTTTATATTTTGTAAATTGATTATTATAAAAAAACAATAGATGAAACTTATATATTAATTAAATTTCTATTAACTAATTTTTTTTATTATCTTATTTAATAATTATTTCAATTATTATTAATTTTTTTTTTTGTTATTTATATTTTATCTATTAGTCTTATATAATTATAACTTTATTTAAATAATTTACCAATAAATTAAAGATTTGAAATTTTTTCAAAAAGCGAAAACAAAACGTCACTGTCGATAAGCATGCTTGAGAAATCCACATGCTAGTTGGGCTAAGCGATAAGATAAAAAGGGGCTTGATTTCTAGAAACTTTGAAAAATTTTAATTATTAATTAATCTTTTGGTAAAGATATAAGTATATCCTGAGCAGCATATTTTGAGTTTGACATAAAGTTTGTAAGACCCAGAAGAAAATATCGAAAATCCTAACAAGTATTTATATAAATGACCAACGTGACAAGCTGATTCGATTTAGCCATGTCTCTCTATCTGTCCGTCTGTATGTACACGAACTAGTTCCTTATGTTTTGAGGTATCGGTTTAATGTCTGCACACGTTCTTTTTCTCCTAAGAAGCTACCCCTTTGCTTAAACAGCCAATATCGGACTATCGCATTGAAAAGTTACAGCCAAAGTTTTTTTTTGTTTTAATGTAAAAAACATTTTAATCAACTTTAACACAAATCCCATAGATTATATGTATCTCTAATAAAAAACTGCTCAACATTTCTTTTTACCAATGTAAGTCAGCCCTAAGCAAGTTAAGCCTTGCCAACTAGATCACCCAAAACAGGCATGTTGTGCGTTAAAAGAGCCAAAAGTACATGAAAGATTGGTGAGAAACATTTTTAATAAAGTTGCCAAATTTGCTACCACCAAACGTCAGAGCAACAATAAGATAAGGAGCGTCACTTCATAAAAGTTGATTGCACATCCAAAAGCAATTTGTTATTTGTTGGCAAGTGACTTGCTGTGCCAAAAAGGCACAAATGAGCTCGAAATGCGATAAGCAGGCAACTTCATAAATTCATATTCGTATACGTCCACACATGAATTTGATAAATCACAGGCGACGCCTTGCCTCGCACACACCGTGACGACCTCCACATAAACTTAGCTCGTGCTCCGGCGTTTGGCGCGCGCTGTTCATAACTTTTAATTAGCTCAGCATCATTAGTCTTCGCCCGCAAAAAGGCTTTTGTTAACCGAGTGAAAAAAGACGAGCCAGCATTGTCTTGTTGCTGAGCTCACAAACAGACAGACTGACTGCCAGTTGCAGCTTGTTAAATGGCTTTTTAAAGCTTGCCAAATGCATGAATGCAGCCAAGTGATGGCTGATAGAAGGCGGCGGCGGCGGTGGCGGCGAAGCGACTTGACAGTGCCGGCAGCGCCAACAGCGACGCTCAAGCCGCAAATAGAGCGATTGCGTCATGTCAGTGCGATAGCAACAATAGCAAACAAGACGCTATCAGCGGAGCGATGTCAGTGACTGCCAGCGCCAGCTTTGCAACTAAAGCCAACTGTCAAGTGGCTGTCAAGCCGCCATTACCGACTCGCGCAAATTATAAGAAGATTACGCTCAAGGCTTGCGCTGAGCTGCAGTAATACACGCACACATACACTCACACACCATTAAGCGGTGTTAAGAGCGCTCTAGGTACATGAAAGAAAATTACAAATCATCAGCACGGCGCCAAAAATGGTGGCGGCAACAACAAAGCAAGGATAAATTACAAAGCTCAACCGCAGTTCGGCAACATTTTGCGTAAGCGAGTATGTGTGAAGACGTCACTGCAAAACCGCTAGTGTAGTGCAGCAAGTCTCCTTTATGTGTCTGCCACAAATTGTCTGCCGACTATTGTCAAAAGCGTAGAAGGGAAGGGTAGTGTAGAAGACTAGATAAAGTAGAGGTGTTTTCGCGTTAAGTGTTTGTTTATTGCACAGTTTGTTTCGGGCGCTTCCTGGCAACTGCCGCGCGCCATCTAATTTTGTTTCTAATTTTGTTGTCAAGATAGCTGTGAAAGCTTTGAGCTTAATGCTTTGAGTGGTTTGCTTTTGACAGTTGCTGCCAACTGTCAGTAACAAGTTATAGAAATGTCAGTTTAATTGCCTACATTTTCATTGAGTTTTCCACTCAAGCCACAAAGAGTCTATTAGTGTTAGTAGTTAAGATGGTAGGTTTTAATTGAGATCGCCGGTAAGGTCTGCCAAGTTATTCTGACAAAGCTATCAAGCATAATTTTTTTTATATACTAAGTCGTTTATACTACATTATGAAAAAAAGAAATTTTCTCAATTTTTGATTACTCAAATATATGCCCGCTCCTGCATGTGTTTAATAGTTTCTTATAATTCCCGCAAAGCAAATTATTAAAACTTTTTGTTAAATCTCGTTTCCATAAGTAGTTATTTAAGGAATTATTATTGTTAATCAGCCAAGTATATATAAATCAAGTATGTATAGTAATCAGAAATAACTAAGTATCTTATTTAAATTTAACTTGACATTTTGTAGATACCAGTTCGTTTTCTTGTAGTAAACTGTGGTAAAAGCGCTGTTAAAACAACAAAATTACGCTTAGATTATGAAAATTTTAACGAGTTTCAAAACGCTTGAGTACTGAATCCTTAGCAGAGATTTTCGCTTGGTTTGTACTTAGTAACGTAGCAACGTTTTTAATAAGGGTGTTTCAATGAAAAACAGATGGTATTATATTGTTTAATGATGTTCGCAATTTAAGAAAAGGATAACATAGGTTAAAAAGTTGACAACCATGACAAACTTGATTCAAATTGCTTCCAAGTCCAGGTAATCACCGCCTTCTTCTTATGCTCAGGCTTCAAAAGAAAAAAGAGTCACAGTGAGCCAAATTTGACGAATACAGTGATTGCATGATGGTTGCCGTTTCGTGTTTGGCTTTGGCGTTTCTTGAATTTTCCGTAGCCAAATACGGTCGTTTACAAGGAATGGTTATATGTAAATGCCACAAAATCGGCAAGTAGTATTCCTTATTCACCAGTTGACCCTTTTGAACGAATTTATGCTGAACTTCACCACGGTAATTCATAACAAACAAAACCGATGAGCATTATCGTGATTTTTTACCAACTTTAAGGTGGATTTTTTGGTTTTGGCTCACTTTTAGCGCGCCATTCGCTAGATCTCCAAACAATTTCGACGTCATATTTATAAACACATGTTTCGTCACCAATAATATTGCGTTTGATCAATGAAGGGTCCTCAACAACGTTGCCAAGCATCTCTTTTGCGACCTCTACTCGACGTCGATATTGCAAACGCTTCAAGTGTTTTCATACGTATATGTATACCGTAAATGCGTTGAGTCGATCCATAAGAGTTGTTGAGACCTTAATATGACGATTTTCAAGCATTGCAGCAGAGGTGGATGGACGACTTGCATGCGGTAAGTTTTCGATGGCTGCACGACCTTCACTGATTGCTTTGTGCCACTGAAATGCCAATGTATTGATGATAAAGAAGACATCGCAAAATATTTCAATATTACACTATTTGATATATCGCATTTCACACGAACATAAAAAAGAGTGTACCACTATATTTTTTTAACAATTTATTGCGCGCGAAATTTAGGTAGATCTGTCCGGGTCTAATTTGATCAGATTGTGTTGTTTTAAAAACCTAACGAGTATGTAGCGTCAGAGTTGAAATATTTTTTTTTTGCTGTGAATTTTCAGGATAATAAACTTGGTATTTGAAGACCTCAAGTTGCTGCAAAAATTTTATATTCATACGATTTTTATTTGGTTTAGAAACCGAAGTGAAATCTTGAAATTCAGCAACATATGGCCAACTAATCATCGTCTTTTTCGCTAGCTCCTAGATTGATGCTTTAAGGTTTCACTTAAGATACGCGAAACCAGAAATCCCAGTACTAACGAAGTATCAATATTCTCAATTCAAGCATTCAAATGTTAGCAAATACAGTCAACGAAAAGCTTTCAAATCCTTTTTCAATCAATCTACAATATTTTCGATTTTTCCACTTACTGGCAATTGCAAGACGATTTGGCCATACAACTTGCTGGCGACCCAATATTTCGCGCCAAACTAAAATAAACCTTATAGAGTTGTAATTTCGGCTTGTGCGCCCCAAAATATGCAATAACAATGAGCTATAACATGCGGCTTAGCAAACGAAAATGTGACAAAAACATGTTCGACGAACAAACAAAATTGTTTCACTCAAATATATATAAGATGATGGAAATAAGCATGCATAAATGTACGAACACAATACACGATTGCAATATTTTATAGGCTTATGAGCTGCGAACAGCGGCATTTAGTGTGAATGGCGCGTTAAGCAAACAAATGCGAATCAAAACAGGCAATGGCAAGGGAGAGAGATGGGCTACGTAACAAGTGAGAGCAATTTGTGCGCTCAACAGATTAGCTAAATACAGCGGAATGCACGCACGCTCACATTGACAACCTTTATGCGAACACACACACACACACACACAGACACAAAGGCATATGAATCTAATGTACATGGCATGTCATGGAGTTAACACAGCAACTCATCAGCTGGATGTTAGGCGCGCTCACGTTCAACATGCGCCACGAAAACAAAAAACCGACAAATAACCAACAAACGAAAGAAAGAAATAGCGCCACACACGCAAAGAATAGTCGCCGCACGCGGGGAACATTTGACGCTGAATTGCGCCTAAAATCCCACTACAAACAGGCAGCCGGCCAGCCAACCAACCTGCCTGGATATGTGCCGTGTGGCAGCACTGACGGTCGGACCGATTTTCACCTACAGCACACACTACTAATACCTGCATGCATGCATGCTTTTAGGCGCTGAAACTTTTAATTCCCATTTCGTGCATTTCATCACTAAGTTGTTGTTGTTGTTTTTGTTTAGTTTATGCTTCTCTCAGTTCGCGTGCTATTGTTTGTTGCCAGCTAGCTGTATGCCTCACTTATCTTTATGGCTGTAAGCGGATTAAATCAAATTTTAGTTTTGTTGTTGCTTGCGCTGCCACACGCCGCAAAGTAAACGTTTGCGCGAAACAGTTGCAGCGTTTTGGCGGAAATTTTTAGAAAAATTATGTTATACATGCGCTGAGTGCGCGATTACAATAACAAAACTGTTAAAAAATTGCTGCTGATAAATTTTCAGTTTCGCAGCGAAAACAAAACACAAATCCAACAATAAACAGTGTATATGGCTAAAGCAACACCATTGTTGTTAAACGGTTGTTGGCTAATAAAAATAAAGATTATTTTGTTGTACATATTTTGTGCAACAACAATTGCTTTGCTACTATTTTGCACTTTTAACCTGTACCGTTAGTTTTGCGCTGTCGTTTTTGACACGCGAATTCGTGCGGCCGCGGGATTTGAAATGCTTTCCATCGAAATTTCTAAGCTTCGTGCAAGCTGTAAACACAAACAAGTCGATCTCACACACATTTATGGCTTATGCCGTTACCTGGAATAGCGGTAAATAGTTTTGAGTTTAAAAGCAGCAGCAATTTATATGGTAGTAACTTGTGATAGTTTGCTGACGGCAGCGATTGCGATAAAAGGTAGCAAGTTCGTTATTAATTGCCATTGTTGTTTAGCCGATAGTGAGTTGATGATTTTTTTTTTGTATTTGCGTAGTAGGAGATTGGCAAGTGTGCTGTTAGTGAGCCTATCTAAAGGGAAGTTATGTATCATTTCAAAACTAATCGAAAGTGTATAACTTAAAGTGATGAAACATTAATAGAATGATTTATATAGCTGCTTAATAAAGATAAATATTTCAATGTAAATTAAAAAAACTTAAAGAGATATTAATAGAAATTAATAAGGATAGATTTTTTATGTTTTATTAATATTGAGTATTTTAAAGCCAAATTTCATAGTATCTTTTGAATAGCGCTAATTTAGTACACCTCGACAAGGCTTGTAGCCAAATTATATAAAACATGTGTTATGACTTATTACATAGTTTGTGAGTACATAATCACAAATATCAAATTATGTTAACAAATTAAAGCTTAAAAAATATTAGGACTAATATTTCAAGAGCTATCTTAGCTTCAAGCATCTATTTCTATACCAAAGTGATATACTACTAAAACATACTTGCAGAAGTGTTTTGTGTAGTCTACTTTATTGCGAACATAAGTATTTGAGTGACTCAAAACAAAATAAGAAAAAACTATAATTTTTAACTAAAAAAAAAAACAGCGCAGTTATTTTTTTTTTAAATGAAATTTGATTTTTTTTTTCCTCATTGGTTCATTTGAAGCTCCAAAAGAATCTTTAACTACTATTTGCCAATAACATTCATGCCTAAGGCTACACCCCTGTAAGCAATTGATGGAACAGTACAATCAGTTATAAAAGCAAAAGCAGTTTGGTGCAAAATAAATTTTCATTAGGTTGTTTGGACACTTTTCGGTTTCACTACGATAATAGCAATTTAAAACGATAGAAAGGCATCAATGTTTTGCTTATGATTTCAAAATTGAGTGCTTAAAGTGTTCAGTTTGTTAACATATAACAAAACAAATTGCTTTACGTGGGTTGATTTTCGTGAATTTATTTTCAATACCATTTAATGAAAATTTGAAATTAGCTTTTTTTAATATTTCTCGAAATTATTCTTCTTCGCAATATTTATTAGCGCCAAACGGCAAACAAATACAACCAGATGATATTGGCGACTTAGACAAATCAGAAGCTTCATGAGGAGAAAAGGAAATGTGTAAAATTTCAGATCGATATCTCAAAAACTGAGCGACCAGTTTGCATATATACAGACATACAGACATAGCTAAATACACTCAGCTCGTCACGCTGGTCATTTATATATGTATTACAGGGACTCTTCGTTTTATTTTTTATCAAAAATTATATTTCTTCGATCCCTACCTGACAGCTAGTCGTGCGAAATTTTCAAATCGATCGGTTCAATCGTTTGGTAGAAAATTTATCATCGAATTGGAAAAGAGCGTTTCGAGAAAAACGCCTTTAAAGTGTTAGCATTCGATTACACTAAGTTAATTTTTTTTTTACAAATACGTTTATATCCCCAAAACTATTTTATGGATTAACTTCAAAAAAGAGAAAGAATATGCTCCGCATTCTATATGCTATATTAGCAAAAAGAGGTGCATGTGGCACTCGGGCGCTTCTGCGGTAAAGCTATTGCATAGCATTTTTTTATTACATTATGCTATTATGATTATTTATTTATTTTTTAGCGTGGTGACCGATAAGTAAAAAAATTGTTTTCTTTTATTGAATACTTGAGAAGTTAATATTGTTTAAAATATTTTTATTATCTTACAATACATGTAGGTTATTCAGTAATTTTATGATTGAAACCAGGGATAAAGGGATGCCTAACTTATTCCAGTGTGAGAGCGTCTCAAAATTAGCGTTTTTTATAACATTTTCCAATTTTTGGGAATTTAAATGAAACTTGGGTATTTATTAAGATTAAATATTACTATACATATATCCATTGAACATTTTCAGAAACTATTAAAACCATCTAGCTCTCAATTAATAATTTTTTTTTTTTAATTTGGCGTTTTCTTTCATTTTCATTGTTTTACAATTTTTGTTAGTGATCTTTAACATCAGCCTCTATGTTCACATATTTTTCTGTAAGATTTTAATCTGGCCATCTTTTGCCAATTGCTAAACGTCAGACTTCCTGAACTTTTACAGTTGCCTGAGTTCAGGAGGTTATGACGCTTAGCAATTGCACTCTCATTTCCAGTTAGAGATGAGTTAGGCATCCCATTATCTCTCATCGAAACTAGAAGCTTATTGTAACTGAAATAAGAGTCATAAGTTTAAGACTTTATATCCTCTAAATATCAGGAAAATACCGCGTCAATGGTAGCCCGATATTCAGTTGAGGATTCTTGTGGATCATTATTCATTTTTAAATTAAATTTTTCCGAAAGAAAAGTTGTCAACCGCTGTGATTTTTTATCAGCGAAGTTGATGTTGAAATCGCCAGCCAAAATAAGTGGAAATTTATTACCATTGATAATCCGAATAAAATATAAAATTTTAATTGTATTGTTCAATTCGAACGAGATACTGTTCCAAAAGGTGGGGTAGCTACAATAATTACCAAAATAATAATAATGTCACTAATATTTTGACTCTGACTATTGAATAATTTATTTGTTATTAATTAAATGTTTAGTAAAATCCATATTTTTATTTGCCATTAAAAAGTTCTAATTGTATATTATTTTTGAATCACTCTGCTCCTCAATTGATTTGTTACACTTGAGATATGCGAGAATATGCCTAAAAGTATGCAACAATTTTTCGCATATTTTGTGATCGTGCTCGATTTGTTTTCGTTATGGAATTTCTTGATTCTCCAAGCCCGCGCTAGAACGTATGCAATAGCTCAATAATGTATTTTTAAAACCACGAGTCGAAAAATTCCTTTAGTGTTCACGGTATACAATTGTTTTGATCATTTTTCGTAAAACCCAAAATAGCACGAATAAAAATTTCAAATAATACAAATCAAAATATATGACAGGTAACCCTAGTACGCAGCGCAGCTTAGGCAAGCCAACAGTTGTATTTGCAAACAACAATGAAAACAACTTCACTTTTAATTAGTTGCGCAAATAAATTTGTTTCATGTTACACGGCTATAAAGTAAATGCATTAACAGGCGTAGGTACAAAAAAAAAAAATTATAGAATAGAGAATAGTGCCTGTGCACCAGCCTTCCCACGTTTTAGGGAGCCCGAGCAAGCAATTGACCGTTTGCAGTCATGGTCCCACCATTACAACGTGTCCAAACAAAGGTTAGCTGGAACAAGTTGTCGGTTGGTTGTGAAACAAAGGCACTAAACCCGACAATTAAAAGCGGGCTGCGCGTAGTTGACGAGCTCAAAACTCCAACGAAGTCCTGGTATATACTCTGCATATGCTTTGGAGTGTGTATATTTACATTAAATTCATTTGGCGAAAAGAAAATTAAAAACAAGCTGTGAAAGAATGAAAAAATCGAAATGGTTTGCATAGTTTTGGGCGCGCATACTCGTAGCTTTTTATCGGTTGGCCAATAATGAAAGCGTACACGTTTTGAATGTACCCCAGCAGATGATTCGCGCACATTTCAAGCGTTTATTTTTTCATATTTCGCTTTTGTTTTAAATTGTGACAGCAACAATAGAGTCATTGACGTTGCCGGCGACGGATCTATGCACACATATGCTCCGATCCGCTGGCGTGGAAACGCGCTGCTAACACACTGCCGTCTGATGGAATAATCTAAGCAGGAAATTGGCGACCGGCAGCACATATATATATACATGTATTCAGTATCCAAGCGAGTAGTTCTCGTGCATTTGACTTTGTTTGTTCAACATATGCTATTTATGCAACTGCCACGAAGCACGCAATTTGCGGTTGAAATTCTTTTTAAACCATTCAAATGACTTGCATAAATTACAGCCCAGCGTTTAGCAGGATGTTTATACAATGCATGTATATGGTATATATATAAGTATATACACAATTACATTGATATTTGTTGGCTCTAAGCTACATAAAGGAGTGCATGTTGCTCATACGCAGCGTTGTGCTGGCGCTGGAATTTCATGACTTTACGACATCAAAGTGCGTTGTAAATTTTGAAATTATTAGATTGCCATGTGAAATTGTGAATTCATAATTAAGCATTCAATTATGTTGGCTGCAGGAACTTGTTACGGTAATGTTTATGATAAGGAAATTACATGAAGGCGGAGCTGGCATTATATTTATGAAACAAAGTTTAGTGAAAATTTAATTTATTATGTGATTAATATTTGTTTTAGAATATTTTTTTAAGAGAAAGCTGAGACATTGATGAAGAGTGCATAGAAGCATTCATTTAATGAAGTTTGTATATAACTGAAGGTCTATTAAAAATAAATATATTATTTTTCTAAAGATGGCTTTAGTAATCTGTACATCGGCATGTGCCAGAGTGATCAGGTAACACTCTAAGAGCTAAAAAAATTATATGTTATATGATAAAAAAATTCTAGACAGTTTTGGTATTACTTGACTTAGTATTGTTTAAGAACGCGCCTAAAAACCAACACCACGCCATACATTAAACTTTTTCTTCCATGAAGGCGCAAACTCAAACCAGACGGCCGAAAATGTAAATAGTGTTTATGGTTCTAATTCTTTAATTTAATTTAATTTTATTTTAGCAATTAATAGCCAATCACGTGCAACTCTGGTTTCGTCGATACCATTCAGAAATTTCTGATGTCAAAAATACAGCACAATCTAGAAGAATAATTGTCGAAAATATCGATTAAATTATTGAAATCGTCGAGTCCGACTAACAAGTAAGCACAGCTTTGATTACTCAGAACCTAAACAATGCACAAAAAATCATTTGGAACAATTTTAAATAAAGCTAGGTGCAAAAAAAACCCAAAAGGTAAAACAAAAAAATCTTGGATCGATAAAATTGATCTGTTTCTAACGCAAATTGCTACTGGTGATGAAAAGTGCGTTAATTATGACAACATCACTTGAAAACGTTCATGGTAGAGTTTCGGTTTGTCGGCGCAAATGATGGCCGAGCTAGGTTTGCCGGCCAAGAAGGTTTAGTATGTATTTGATGGGATCGACAGGCAATCGACAAGCGGTATTCGGCTTTGGAATATGTTCCATAGAACATCTCCGGGTGGCCTCTTTCCCCACTATTCTGGAGCTTGGTGGTTAATGACCTACTTAAAGAGCTCAACAAAGAAGCTGCCACCCGATAGCATCCGCACCCCGCCCACATCAAAATGGGAACGAGTTGGATCTCCGTTGTCATCTTCCGTTCTAGCAATGGACCTATGGATCTTGCTGCAGACGTTATCGACGACCAGCTCCTGTGCGACTGTGAGATCCTTCTGGCCTAGAGTAAAACGCTGGATATACTGAACTGCTTGCCATTAACAAAGTTCATCTTGCCGCAATAACTTTTTGGTACTGCTATACATTTTACTTTCATGTATTTATTGTGTTGCTGTTTTTGTTTTAGTAGCACGACCATCCGAATATTAATATAGTTGTCTTATACTTTTCAGCTATAATATAGGAATACTTAAAGTAACCTTCAGTTCTAATTCTTTCTCCCAGCATAACTTCATTGCATAGTAGTTATTTTCTAATTTGGCGAACTGTCAAAAAACATCGACAGCAATATTTCATTACTAAAAATCTTGTAATCGCCAAAAAATGAAAAAAAAAACAAATTAAAAGACAAGACACTAAGAAGCAAAGTATGTAATCAAAGATCAAAGGATCAAAAGTGTCAAAGATATGCGACAACTATGTCAATAAATATGGCTTAAAATTGTATATTCCTAACACACACGCGTACGCGCACTCAAGCACACACACAAAGGTAGAAAAAAGTAACACTTCCACGGGGCGGTCAGAGCAACCAAACGCAATTGCTTTTAAATCATTTCTAAACTTTTTCGTAAAAGCACATTTTCTGCCAACAGCTGTGGGTAATGGTGTTACAGGCGACATGCCAGTGCATACACACACACAAACATACTCGAATTTCGTCAAATAGCTGTGTGTGTCAAGCGCTGCGCAAAAGGACAACAACAACTTTCTTATTACATTTTTCCCTTTTCTTGTTTTTGCTATTTGCTACTCTTCACTTAACATTCTTTTCAGTTTTTCACTGAACTGCATTCGCTTTTGCGCTTGCTGCCGTGCTCTACTCATCTGCTTGTCGCCCAAAATAATGAAATTAAATTTAACTTTTTCCGCACTAACTTTTTGCTACTGTTATACATTTTACTTTCATGTATTTATTGTGTTGTTGTTGTTGTGCATGTTGTTGTCATTGTTGTTATTGTTGACATCGTGTTTGTTGCTGTTGTTGTTATTACTTTTATTGTTGTTGTTGCTATTACTTTTGGTTTTTGTTATTGTAGTTGTTGTTGTTGTTGTTGTTGTTGTCTATGCTCATCAACTTGTATTATGAGCTAAAGTAGCGCGCCAGCAAAGGAATTGTCAGCGACAAATATAGATGAAAGGGATGACAACATTAGTCGTCAGTGGCATTCAGACTGTCAAACACGGTCATGCACACACACATACACACATACATATATATATATCTATATATGTACTTTCACAATATGGAAGCAGCAGCACTTCAGTTGTTGACAAATGCGCAAAAACACGGAAGAAATACTTAAAAGTTGCTTTGGAATTTGAGCGTTGCTCTTCAACCGTTTCACCGACTCCACACCACCACACTCACACCCCCACACGTATACAGCGCAGCACACCACTGTAACTGTTAGCCGTTCAGCGTGTACACGTGGGGCAAATCGGGTGATTGCGGACGCTTGAAGGATTATAATTTCACTCAAGTGTGTCCTGTGCGGCAGGAAATGAAAAAGTTGAAATTTAATCAGCGAAACTTTGCACAACCGAGCATTTTTTCTGCCACACAGTTTCTTTATTTAGATGGCTCTTGGCTTGTTGTGAATGCATTAAATTATTTTGATCTTAAAAAGTTTCGTTGCCAGCGAAGTGAAGGCGAGCACAGAAAAAAAGCGCAAAGGGACAAAATAAAGCAACATTTGCAATTTCTTTAGACCCCTCTACCGCTCTTTCCCTCTCTCACTCTCACTCTGTCCACTCCATATATGGTACATAGTATGCTCTTCATTTCTATGCTGCTTTCCACTTTCTATGCTTTTGTGCTCGTTAAATAAATTCAATTGGCAATTATTTGCCGGTCAATGGAAGGATCAAAATAATCTCTGTTGTTGCAAAAAAGAAAAACAACAAAAAGCAAAAAAAAAAAACGAAAAAAAAAGAAAAAAGAGTTTGACTCTCAGTTCGAAAACAAAAACTGTCGTGGCAACTGTATTAAATCCGCAAATAAAATAAAAAGCCAACTTAAGTTGCATGCCACACCGTGTTGCCTGCTCCTACTCGTCTGCGCTGCATAAAAAGTTGGACCGAATTGTTTTCGTTTGCTACAAAAAGGCTTTAGAAACTGCAATGAAAATAGTTCTGAAGTCAAATGCGCTACTTCTGCAGGCAGGCAGAGCGGCTGCGCGGCTGAGTGAGTTGATTATCCGCGTTGAGAACACTTGCACAGCCAGCGGTCAAGCCATTAAATCTGCCGCTTAACTTGTTGAATAAATGACGCTGAAGCATTAATATGGATCCAAGGAGATTTTTCTTGCCTTTAACAATGTGATGCACAAGTAATCGTACCTAAATACGTTTTTTTTTTTTTGTTTTTTGCAAAAACACTTTTCGAAAGTTTATATCAGCGGTGATTCATGCTAATTGAGACAATGATTTGATAGTTTTGGATATATGTGGCTTGTCTGTGTGCACTTAAATTGTAATTTAATGTTGAATTACTTTAAAAACAAGAAAAATATTTCAATTCGGCTGCTGGAAGCTATAATACCCTGCACAGATGCACTTTTTAAATCATGAAGAATATAAAAACATATTTGTCTTGATTTTGATTGTTCACTTTGTATGGCAGCTCTGATCTAAACAACTATAATTTAATATCTAATTAATTACCGAATATTTATTCGGCATTGTAATCTCAGTTAATTACACTTTCCCAACTTTGTGAAGATATCTTGTTGAATATAAAATTTTTCCATAGAAGGATTTGATTTTGATCGATCAATTGTGTAGCAGCAATATGCTATAGTTAACTGATATCGTAATTTCCGACAAATTTCTTGGCAATTTCTTGAAGAGTTAAGACGTGTGCATAATTTTAGATCAATATCACAAAAACTGAGAAAGTAGCATATAAACGGGCAGACAGACGCTCAGCCAGACTGACGGATATAGCTTAATCGACTAATCTTGTGATGGCATTTACATATAAACTTTACAGGGTCTTCGTTGTTTTCTTCTAGGTGTAACAAACTTCGTAGCAAACTTAATGTACTCTTTTCAGTGTACAATTATAAAAAATAATAGATCAATAAATTTGTATTAATTTCAAATTAGTCCAAATGTTAAGTTCGGAACTCTCGGTTAATTCGTTGACTTAGTTTACACTTCTGGAATTTTTATATAAAAAACTTTTAGAGCAAACCTTTTTGCATATAATTCCGAAAGATGAAGGCAGTCCAATAAGTAAGCAACTGTCAAAATTTCAGGCAAATCGTAGGCATAGTTTTGTTTTGATCGCTAATAACGCTTGTCAACGGAGTTTAAAAATATAAAACAGTGTTTTATCGGTCGGTGGTTAGATTCGGAAGAGAAATGATACAGTAAAATCGAAGAACGCTTGAAGACTGTATACGGCAACGTTCCTCTTTCGAGACTCTCAAAACTTTACTTAACGAGTTTCAATGTGGTCGCACAGCGGTTTTGATGATCCCCGAAAACGGCTACCACAAAAGTTCATAATATTGCATTTTCTAATGACCGATTGAACGTGCGTCAGATAGCAAATAAAGTAAGCATTTCAAAAAACTGCGTGAGACACATTCTGTATGGAATATGGGGCACGAGAAAGCTGTAGGGGCAATGGACACCCCGCTTGCTCACTTCGGAGAACCAGCACAACCGTGAGACCATTTCAAAGCAGTGCGTGACGCTGTTTAAGCGCATAGAAGAGAAGCTGTTGTGTTGTTTCGTCACCGTCGACAAAACATAAATTTTATTGTACACACTAGAGACGAAGCCATATACAAAACAGTGTATTTTCTACGGCGAATCTGCTCCGAAGAAGGCGAAGATATTATTTACATATTTTAAGCGGATGTTTCGAAAACAGCGAAGGCAAGAGTCTTTCTATCAGGAAAAATATTTTCATAAAATAAATTTTAAACCCATACTCAAAGTTCACACTATAAATATTAGAAGAAACTCGATCAACCGCCACCTAAATTTCCTCTGCAGTCTTCAAAAAAAACTTACTTCGCTTTACCTCTAATAATCAAATTATCGACAACCCCACATTCAATAATTCAAAATTGCTTAATCCACCACTGACATCATTCTCATTTCATTCAGTTTTAAATAACCCAATTACCACACAACTAACACCTACAGCAACAAATCTTCTTTAATACTTAAGTAGGTATTTCAAGAGAGCTTAACCTTGCCATATACGGTTTACTTTAAATTGATTATGTCATTGAGTGCCATTTGGACACCAATATCTCTTTACAATTGAACGTGTTTTACACACTCAAGAAGCCATCAATAACCCAGTCGCAAGGAAGAACGAGCGAGCAATTCAATTCTGATTACAATTAATATTATCCTCAATTTCCGCAGCGGTGCTAAGCGTAAATTTTTTAAATCAATTTACTGCCAGCCATCCACTGCACACACATACAGGCGCGCCTCCCCCGCTTGTGGCACAAAATGCGCAGAGCGAAAATAAATTTTGTTGATGGCCACACAGAGCGCATTGCAGCGTGCGGATTGTCGTACAGCGCGCGGTCAGAGGGCAAGCGGCGTTTGTGTGGCAATAACAATACTCGTAATTTCCCAAGTACCGACATAATCGTTAAGGACGCCGCCACACACACGCGTACACACACACACAATTGATTTCCGCGAGGTGGCGATGCGTTGCAAATGCCGCGTTCAGGCGTTCGCCAGCAACGCTGGTGATGACAAGTATCGACGTGGTCGAGGAGAATGTCGCGCTTAGTTTGACATCTCAGTGTGTTGCAAGGCGGGTGCGTTGGTTCTGATTATGCTTTGTTTGTATGGACGATAGAGGAGAGTTTTTGCAGTGATAAATAGCGTGGTGGCCTCAAATCTTCACTGTCCAATGTCATTAAATGTGAATAAGCGTTCTAATGCGTTCCGTAATAGCGTAATTTCCGTTGTCGGTTTTGCTTTTTTCACGCTTTTCTTTTGTGTTGTGTGTTTGCTCAGTGTGCGGAGAGCGAAGGAGCGGAGAGAGTGTCACGAAACTGCAACAACTTGCGTTGCAAGAGCAGTGAAAACATATAGGAACGTATACATATATATATACGCTTGTTTTTGTTTTCAGCAAAGTTCTCCTCTCGCTTGCCTGTCCATTGTGCGTTGACGGCAATAACAAAAGCAGCCATAATAACATTTTATAAAAGGGTTAGACACACACATATACATAATAAAAAGTGTAGCAACAACAACAATGAAAAAAAACCACAAAACACAAGCCAACAATCACATTCGAAAGACTTTTAAAATGTCATTTGTGTTTGGCGTTTGTAAAAAGTGCAGAAATGCCATATAATGAAATAAAAATTGTTGCATACACACCGGCGCTCGTCGTTCGCAACACCTGTTCGCTTGTTTCACTGCCCAATGACTGCGTAATGGCATTTCGTAATATCAAGCGTAATATAAATAAAATAGATTTTCGCCAGTTGCACATTACCATTTGAAATGTGTTCGCATTTTAAAATTATTTCTCTTCGAAGCTCAGCGCAGTACTAACACCTACACGCAAGTAGGTTCTCTTGTTTGCAGTCAAGGTTTGTATAATAAAATATTTATGCTGGCAATTTCATTTAAATAATTCACCTGCGTGTGTTGACAACAGCGCTTACAGCTGTTATAAGTACAGTTATAACGGTGGTAATGTTTTTCTTTGAATTGCAAGTTAGAGGCTGTGATGAGATGTTAGAGGGCTCACTGAGGGGACTAGTTAGAATTAGAAACCTTTTAGAAGTCTAGTAGTTAACAATCAGAATTCAAAATTAGAAAAAACGTTAACTTCGGTTATACCGCTGCTAAAGTACCCTACACAAATACAGAATATACCTTAAATGAGCTGGATTTTGATTAGTTAGTATGCATGGCAGATATATGCTATAGTGATCCGTTTTAAACAATTTCTTCGGACATTGCACCCTTGTCTTGACCAATAACTCATACCAAATTTCTTGAAGATGTCTCGTCAAATGAAAAATTTTTTATTACAAGCGCTTCTTTCCGATCGTTCAGTTTGTATGGCAGCTATATTTATGTTGATCCGATATCGGCGGTTCTGACAAATGAACAGCTTCTTCAAGATAAAAGGACGTACACAAAATTTTAGCTCGATATATCAAGAAGTAAAGGACCTTTTCAGGGTATACAAATTATCTTATTTTTGTATTAATTAAGCTCTAAACATATTTCGGCAGTGAGACTGCAAGAGATATTTTTCTTGAAATGACTTTTAACATTTTTCAAAAGCTTAGACTGTAGAGGCAGGGATCCTCTTGATTAGAAATTGATTGCATTGAACTTCCGTGGAGTTTGAAAATTCAAAGCCAAAGAGTACAATATGGTCACTCTTCGAAATAGCTCAAAGGCGATCCCAGATAGTAAAAAAGGGTACGAGTATATTGCCTACCCAATTGACTACAGTAAAAGCCCAGTGCCACAATTATTTTAAGAAATCTCTACAGCTACTCTAAAATCCACATTGCATACAGTCCCTTCTATCACTAGGTTGAATATCCTTGTAACAGAAATCTGTTTCTTCGTAGCTTGGCATCTCACTTTGAGTCATAAATTTGAATCTTAACCTACTCACACTTGAGAGCGCTCATGACCAGGGACCACTTGTCTACAGCAACGTTTACTTTTGCTTGTTAAGCCAACTTCATTGTCTTTATCGCCCGCTTTTTCGCCTCCGTCATCACATAAGATGCCACTGACTTCAGTAACTGAGCGAAATTGTCTTAAAAGCGCAATCCTTTCCAGCACATTTTTCTTACTTTTTCCGCAATTCCTTCACCTTACCCTGTAGAGCAGCGCAGTTGTGTGTGCCAGCAAGCAAAGTGACATTTTCATTTTCAAGATTTACTCACTTAAGCATAAAGATATGGTGTTTGCTACCGCCAGCCGCCTAGTATGAACAATTCTACCTACATGCCTGGAGTTAAGGCAGCAGTGACGAACAATACTCGTAATACTTTTAGTAACAGCAATAAAAAGTACACTAACAACATACGGAATGCTACACGCTCGCATATCTTTACACCTTTAAATATATAGAAACGCAGTTATGTATGCTTCGTTGACTGTAGCAATTCTTTGAGGCCTACATTTAGGCGCGCACATCTCTTCAGCATTTGCTCACTCACAGCTAAAATGCCTAGCAGCATTCGCACTTTTTATCATTTGTATTTCTTTTATTGCACTTCTGCGCGTCACTTACTGCCGCTTTAGGTGCCAGCATTGTCATTTGTTTTATATACCATTGCCCATACCGTTACTCTCCGTTAGTGTCTGTTTTACAGTAGTAAAGGCGCCAACACAAGCAATTATTCAACTTCTTGTGACAGCTTGTGCCAATTGTTTCGCCATCAACGTGGAAAGTTGAATGTTGCACGTTGAGCAAGTGGGCAACAATGTTTGCAACAATAATAAAATCAACAGTTGTTGGCATTAAAAATGGCAACACTTGACAATTGTAAATGCAATAAAAAGTGGTTGGAAAGTTAGCAATATAAATGTCATATTTTGCAGAGAGTAATTGCATGTACACTTTTGCATAGTGTATATAATTTGAAGGTGTGCTTTTGGCTAACTTACTATATGAAATTTAAGTAGAAATTTGATTGAACTGGAGTAGTTTATTATTTAAGATTTTCGTTCAAAAATGATTGTTATACTTCTTTACAAAATAGACTTAATCGTATGGATACACATTTTGCACATGAGCTAAGCGTATACTTTGTTTTTGCTAACTATGTCAAGAATAAAAGATCCCTAAACGATTGCCTATAGCTTAAGAAGATGTTTTATGATACAGGAATATAAACTCAGATATTATACATTAACTGCCTTGTTAAAGAAATGCATAATATGCTCTACAGATGTCTCATCTACGATTAAGCAAGCTTTCACTGCTATAAGCTTTCAAAGCTGTAGAAAAGCTTGAAATACTTAGCATACAGTTGTATCCTTAAAACTTTTTCTATAATTTCGTTATTAGTTTAGTTCTGCATATCAAAACAAATAAGCTGAACTTTAGTACAGTATTCAACGTCACAACAGCCCCAAATACATCATAGATTTCACTATGATAAGTATCGTTACAGTAAAACTTTCAGAATGGAAGATATATTGTCCGAAAATTCTTTAATTTAGCATTCAAAATATCTTTCATAATACAAGGGATATAGTTAGTACAGCATCCAAACTATAATCTTATTCGACAAAAATTTTCAGAATCAAGAGAAATTGATTGACACAACAAGTCTGTTTATTTTCCCATTCAGTTTGGAAATTAAACCGAACGAAGTAATTTTTACGCTTTGGATGTTTAAATCAATTTTTCCTCAATTTTATTGAAAGACTCATTAAAAAGTTTAGAAATTTAATTTGGCTATAAGCTGTTATAGCACGCTGCATATCATTCAATAAGAGTTACCTTCAGCTACAGTTATCATCAAGCTGAGAAGTGACAATCTGTGATCGTAAAACTTTGAGGAGCGCCATCTGTATTACCGGCCAAAAATAAGCGTTACAAAATATTTCTAATGAATCTGTATCAATATATAAGATATGTATCTTCCATAAAATTACTTTATACACTGACTGCTTGATGCTCTAGTACTACTCCCCCGCTTTTGATATATCAATCTGATTTGCACACGCTCTTTTGTCCAAAAGAAACTTTAGAAACATTTGTAGCTGCCTTATAAACCGGTCGATCAAAATCAAGTCCTTATACGGAAAATTTTTTTATTTGACGTTATATCTGCAGGATATTTGGCACATATTATTGTAAAAGGTAGCAAACAACGTGGCAAGATGCTTTCCTCTTTAAATGTTGGCCGGTAAGGTAAATAATAAAGTATAGTTTCTACAAGGAATTCATCGGTGAAAGGGTATTATAGTTTCGGTGCCACGAACTTAACTTATCTCGAAGCCGGGATCAGAGTCTTCCTTACAGGCAGTCTACGCATTATTGTCTTCATACAGTGTTGTTGTATATTGGTTTTATATAAATTTAGTCTATATCGATCACGTGTCAAAAGAGTTTCGTCACAATCGTTAACTCATCTTAGAACGGAAAGCATTCGACTCTACGGCAATCATTATTTAGCCTATGAGTTTAACAGAGTTATCCATTTAAGATCAAAGAAAAATATATTTCTAAGATATATATTATATTTAAAAGGAATAATTACGAGTTTCTTAGTGCAGACTAGATTAACGAGCCTTACACAGAGCGTTTGAAGAATTTGCATAAGTTAAAGCTCATATGGAACTGAGGTTAGTAAAAACCCATTACGCAATGAAGAAACATTTTCAGATTGAGAAATAAAACCCCCATTAAATTTAAAAAGAAAGAATGTTTCATTGCCCACAGTGAGAATTTTTAATACATGGTAAATATTGAAAAAATTACTGAACCGATTTTTATTTAAACCCTGGCTTTTACTTGCAAAGAATTTCCCTCTAAAAAGGAAAATCAACCATGTTTTAAGACTCTATTCTTCAATTTCGGCTCGCACTAATTCGCTTCTATTTCGAGTTTTTTTTTTTTTTTTTGTAGAAAACTAATGAGAACCTCTGCAACTTATCCATCAAAAGTGTCACAATTCCAGAGCCACAAACAATGCCAACTAAATTATTGTCGTTGCTGTGACTTCGTTACCAACACCAACAAAAGAAATAATAATAATCAAGTGGCAAGTGCGGAAATAGCAAAAATAACAACAACTACAACAATAGTAAAGTGGTGATAGAAACAAAAGAAACGTAGCGACGCCGATGATGGCTAAGAGTAGAACAGCAGTCTGAATAACGGTAGCAACAGAGAGGAAAGCATAGCAGTAAATGACAAATTCAACTCCGATGGAAATGAAAGCAAAGTAACAACAATTTTCATTTGACACGAAAAGGAACGAGCATAATGCGAGAATAATAACTGTGAAATGTTTCCGGTATTCAGCAGTTTGCTGCATATAACAACAACAACAACAATAACCACAACAACACGACTGGAAAGCAGTTAGAATAAAGTATTAGACGATTATGCTGCAGCAGGCGGCGATTGGGGGTGTCACCGGTTGTGGCAGTGTCCCAAGCATTTGCATTTAGACGCCAGTGTCGGCAGCTAGACGTTTTCGTATATATGTATAAATGCAAGCAGTGCATTGTTGTTGGTGCTATGCAGTTGATTTGTCTATGTGTGTGTGTGTGTGCGAGGGCAAAAACTTTTCGACACTGAAACAGACAATTGTTTCCTAAAGAAACTGTGTTGTCTGCGCTCAGCAAAAGTATCATGATTATTTTGCAGCATTTTGTGCACTCCATATACATTTCTAGATATATCTGTGTTCAGTTTTTGCCCAGCTTCAACAGTCGGATACATTCATAACAAATAGTTTGCCCTCAAGTGTTAATAATTTATAATTTTTCATTTGCATTTGAAATTAAAACTTTTGACAACGTCAAATGCAGTGACAAACAAATTAATTTCTGTCCGAATTTTTTAGTGCAAAAGTTGCAAATTTTCAATTAAGAAATGAAAAGCTAAAAATATAAACTTCAAAATACAATATATATGGTATATATTTTTTTATGTTTAAGGAGCATTCTATCCTTTTGATTCTTGCTGAAAGGATTAAGCAACGTTCAAGAGTCTACATCCCTCAGATCTGGATTAGTTTGAAGTTTGATCTACGCATGTCCAATGAAGTCACGATTACAGAAACGTTGAAAATGTTGCAGAAGTGTTTTGGGGAGTCTACTTTATTACGAATGCAAATAGTTCATTGACAAAATGCATTCAGTGAAGATCGTGAAGACATCGAGTCGTCTGGCGAACACTATTAATGACGATAACATGGAAAAAGTTAAAGAAACAGCGTTTGAAAATTGTTGTTTTAGCAACGGAGATATAGCAGAGGATCTCAACATCTCTTATGGAACGACTCAACACATTGTGGTTAATGTTTTAGGTATGAAGTATAGGAACGCTGCTTTCGCACTAACGAGGCCAGAATCTTTTGCAAAAGCGACGTCGAGCAGAGATCGAAAAAATGAAGATTGACAACGTAGCTGAGGACCCTACATTAAGGGAATTTATGTCCACGATTTGCGATCCAAAAACGAACCGAAAACAAAAAGCTATAATAAAGTCAGTAAAAAATCAAACTGATACCTAAAACTATCTTAGTCGAGGATTATAACAAGTGTGTGGGAAATTGAATTAAGAATTTGTTCTCAATTCAGGCTCTATTTTGCTCTTTATAGATGTATCCCATTTTTTAAACAAACAATTCTTAATTGCAAGCTAACTTTCCACTTTTAGGTGCCTTAATCGCTAAAGCTAACCTTACTTGATTGCAAACTAACCTCACTTTAACGCACGCTATTCAATCTTCGAGCAACACTAAAAAAAATTAAGTTTACCTCAGCAGAGATTTCCCATTCGCCTAACAAAAAGCTGCACAAAACTTTAAGCGCTTCGTAGCACTTTTGCTTTTACGCAACACTTTAACACACACACACACAGCTGCAGCAATTGGCTAATACCGTTTTACAGCCGCGCAGCATTGTGGGCATGATTTATGTAAAGCTGTGGACGTCACTAACACTGCAACAGGGCCATCAGCGTCGACCGCTTCGACCGTTTCAAGTCGTCAATCTGCTTTAATTAAAATGTGCCACTTAAAGCGCACTTCCGTCTGAAGTGTTTACCTTGGCGCTTACGGCCACACTTTCAGCGACACCCCACTCAATCCGCTTTGCGCTCGCGCGGCCATAGGTGAGCCGCCCTTTAATTCGGCCGAGCTACTGTGGCCCCATACCGGGCCTCCGGTATTTATCACTGACAGTGGCGCAACAACAATGCGGCATACTGTTAGTTGAGCGTTGAGCGCCTTTTAATGGCCATTTGTAATTGCAAATAAAATTCACGGCAGCTTAATAAATAAAAGAAAAGGAAATGAAATGAAAACGGACCAATGAAAATATGCGTGGAGGAGAGATTTGTGTATGAAAAACCGCTTTAAATTACGGTTTGTATGTCTGCCCTGGAAGAGCTTTGCATATACATACAAGTATATAAAGAAAGAGCGTGTTTAAAGGTGTAGAGGTAAGTGAGAAAATCCTAACGGAAATAACTGTTAAGCGATTTGCAGCCATTTCTTCGCTGATACAATGAAGAAGTTGAATTGGTCACCAGCAGTAGGACTCCTTAGTATAATTACACACATTAATATATGTGTTTATATGTGTGCGTGTGTTTGTGGAAGCCCGGTGCTCTATAATTATCACGTAGTGTCTGCTGAAACTGGAAATTATACACCTTTAACTTCTTTTTGCATGCGAATGCTCGGTAAGCAAACTTAATGACCTGTTAAGCGCCTTTCTACAACCAAGCCACACAACCACATACACGTCTCTCGCTCTATTGTCGCTTCTTTGGTGTTGTGAAATTTTAAATCCGTGTCAAATTCACGTTCAACAACACTTTGAATATTTATGTATTTTCTATGTTTGGGTGGATACCTACTGATTACTTACAAAGAAATGAGTCAGCAGCAATAGCAACACTTCGTACTGGCTAATTAAGGGGTGGGCATGAATGCGGAAGCAAAGTATTTGTAATTATACTCTACGGTAATTATATTGGAATGAGAATTAAATGCAATAAACTAACACTTAAGGGTTATTAAAATTCGATAAGTGTCACTGAGGCACCGTTATTTTAAGTTACTTAAATGGCGTTTTAGGTATAAATGAAAGAAGTTTACATTAGTGAAGACGAATGAAGGAAATTATTATAAAGAGAGAATTCTGAAAAATCAGAGAGAATTTTTAACTTTCTTGTACCTCTTGTAAATATTTAGAGAGATCTTTTAACAGTATTGACGTATTTCAAAGAATTTAAATATATACAATATATATTTTTTTTATATATTATAGGAGTTATTCTACAACTGGAATAACCAAAATATGGTCAAAATAGTGTCGAAGACGCCATTTTTCTCGAAGCATTTAGTCTACTTCGAAGTATAAACCACATAATAATGAACATGTGCCTTCCTAATTGCCTACTAAGGTTTTGAGGTTTTAAGGTTGAGGCTCACTGAATATCATTTCAAGGAAATATCATTCGATAGTCGATATTTTGGCACTTTTCTGTTACTACTTAAGATATTTTTTTGAATGAAATAACTGGCTCTAAGTTCTAAGAAGTGGCTATAAATATTGTGAAGACTTCTTGAGTTCATCAACGAAGTCAATTGTCTGAAAAACTAAGGGTGATGCATCAGCAAAGACCATTCATCTGATCTGAAGAGCATGGGAATGAAAAATTAAAAAATAAGCGACTGATTTTTGTTCGAACTTTGAGGACAAACCCCTTTGTTTTGATTAAGCAGCTGTTACCATATTGTAAGGGATATTAAATTAAATTTCTGATGAAAATCTATTGTATTTTCATCTGCTGATTAGGTATAACTGCCGTTGTTGTTTTTCATGAAGATATACACAAATGGTGAAGTATGACCTGACTGACAAGCAAAAACTACATTTTCAAGCACTTTAATATTAGTGTTTATTATCGCTTTTAAAAGAGACTGCTGGACCAACACGAGCACGCCAACGTTTAACCAAATTTTCCATACATTTTTTATAAACCTCGGCTAGAATGGGTTTAATGGCCTTTAGCGAATTTTGTTTCTATCGGTTTCGACCTATTTTTAGAGCATCATTCGTTAGATTGTTGGGCAGTTTCCACGTTATTTGCATAAACCAACGTTTCGACACCAGTACTGATGCCTTTGCTAAATGTAGTGTATCCAGCTACATTTCAAATATGCAAAAATACTCAAGTCTTTTAGTCAGCAATGACAAGCTACATAATAAAGACATTTACCAAAATGTGTTGAGTCCAATCACAAGAGATGTTGAAATGGTCAGCTTTCTCTCTGACGCCACACGACGACTTTCAAGTACTTTTCTTAACTTTCAAGTACTTACTTAAATACTGATGTTCGTGATTAAGTTGACACCCCAAAATACTTTTGTAACAATTTCAACGTATTTGTAACCGTGATTCCATTGGAAACACAACATTTCAACCAAAATCGTTGTTAAATTTTTTTCATGATAAAAATCGCCAGACCAACTGTGCGCAGCATAAACAAACAGCTCTTAAACATACACTAATTGATATGTGGAGACCAAACTTCGGAGGAAGTTTAGCCAAATTTTATTAGCTAGTATGCTAATATCTTAATGGAAATAATTCTGCTCTAAGCCATACATTTTTTCTCTCAGCAAGCTTAATTGGAGTGGTTTGAATTATTTCTACACATCCTCTGAAGTCAATTGGCTTGATGAAAGTAAAAAAACACAGATTGTCATCCGGTTTGGCGGACTGGCAGTTACGTTATTTGGTACCAATAGATTTATTTGTTGATCGCCGTTACGAGGCAATGAACGCATTAATTTTAGCAGTCCGGTAACATTGGACTCTTTACTTTCTATATGTTGCTACAACAAATTTTTACGTTGCCAAGACAAAGCAAATCAACAAACTACATCATTGATTTCCGAACTTTGCATTTAGCTGAATGAAACTGGGAATATGAAAAAATGCCGCCAGCAGCGGAAGTCGATAAAATTGGTGAAATAAATGATAAAATCGCAGAATTGAAGAAGCGCATACTTCTAGCAGGTGAGCGTTAAAATACTAAATAAGAGATTGCAGGGCGTCCCCATATATTCTCATCCATCCACACTATACCTCTAGAGGGTCAAAAGACAGCCAATGCCGCCGAATGGCAAAAGCAAAATCGCATAAATCGTGAAACTATCGCAACGCTGAAGAAGGAAATCAAGGAGCTGACACACAAATGCGGCCAACTGCGCAATCCACTGCAACGCGCAGTGGTCATCAAGGAAGAGCCGGCCACAGCACAGGAGGTGCGAAAAAAGACAAGCAGCGCCACGACAACTGCAATTGCGGTGGGCAAAATGAGTTACCCGATTGGGGCACGAAGCGTCGAAGATGCCATATTTCTGACGGATTTAAAACTCACCGAACAACGCAAGCAACTGGATCTGCTGCGACACCGCTTCAGATGCCGCAAGGAACGCTTGGCAAAGCTGGTGCAACAATATCGCGGACTCAATGCGGCTAAAACGGCGCAGGTACGGAATTTGGGTGAGAAGCCGCCGGAAACATTGGAAGAGGACGCCAATAGAAAGGTTTGTGTATATAATATTTATAATGCTAAGTAACGCTCTTATATTCTTCCAAGTAGTTAGTTTGTCAGTTGGAGAATGAGATACATCGCACCAATGTCCAATGGATGGAAGCTGAGCATATACGCAAGAAATATCGCTCCATTGAAGCCTCGCTGATGAACGATGCCGAACGTTTTGAACGCAGCTTGCGCGAATTGGAGGCAGCGCTGACGGAGCAGCAGGCAGAGATCGACAGGTTGCAGGTAAATGAGTTCCAATTATATAATTATTTATAATTGTATACATTAATATATCTTAAGCCAACCTTATTAACTCCAGCAAGTCCACAATGAAGCTATAACAATGCGCGACGCTGCAAAAGCTATACTACAACGTCAAGAGCAACAAGCCCATCTTTCACAAAAGACGCGTGAGCGACAAGCGCTCGATTTCCGTAAGCAGGTTGAAGCACGCAAAATGGAGCTAGAACGCATTGGACGTAAACTCTTCGTTGAGAACAAAACGCTTATACATCAAGACAGTCTGGGTTCGAACTCCGGTGATCAGCTTACCGCAAAAACTGAGACCGAGTTGGATGAGAATACACAATTGCAAAACTTAACAGCCGAAATGGAAAATCTATTCAAACAACTAATGGAAGTAAGTGGTGCTACAACACCCGCCGAGGTCTACGATCGTTTTTGCTCGCAAAAAGAATCCGCTTCGCGCTTGTCTTACCTTCGTAATGCGGCAGAGAAAGAGAAAGCTCAATTAGAAGCGCAAAGAGAGCAATTAACACTCTCACTGGAATCAATGAAATTCTCCGACGGCAAAGAGAGTGAAGTGTGAGTTTCTATTAAACCTTAATTTTTCTTTGTTAAAGTGATTTTGGAATTTTTTTGTAGCAACCAAGAGGTCATCGAACAAATAAAATTAAAAATTTCCGAATTAGACTCGGATCGACAGAAGAACTCGGAGGACTCTGAGCATACGCTTACGGTTTTGAAGTTTATCAAAGAGCATTTATGCGAAATGATCTTTAAGTTGCAGGAAGTGGATGAAAGTCATATAAATTTGAAAACAAAGGGTCTATATATACACGTGGAAAATCTACCCAACTTTTTGGCAAACGAAGCAGCAGATGATGACTTCATAGAGGTTGGTAAAATGTTAAATATATATGTCTTTCCAGATGCTTTCTGAAGCAAATAGCGCATTTATTTATATGGGGTCACACATAAAGCAAAAATGTAGCCTACTTTTAGGACTACATGTGATTCCTATCGGAGACGCACACCGCAGACCTTAGTTTAGTTATTTCATATATTAAACATTTTTGCAGATTTTGAAATTCAAACTACAACGCTGCATGGAAATAAGTAAACCAGCAGACATTGGCACGCCTGAAGTGCCGAGATTGGAACTGGAGGTGAGCCTATGGCAATACATTTAACTCTTTCAACTGAAATTTCTTTTCCTAACATTTATTTTTATTAACCAAAAAAGCAGAGCGATGAAGGCTACCCAACGTCAGATGTGCCCAAGTCGCCCACCGTCGCCGAGGGTGAGAAGCCACAACCAATGCCACTTTGCTACTACAATTTACTCGCCGGACGCGCTCAGCGCACAACTGGCACATCCTCTTCTTCACCCGAACAGGCACCAGCTGCAGGTATGCCACGTGTACCGCAAATAAAATCTCAATTTTCATGCACCAATTTTTTAAGTCAAAATTTTCAATTAACTTGATATACATTACGAACTTTTTCCCTCCAACCAACACACAGCTGCTGCGCCCGACGAGGAGAGTGAAGTGCCGACACGTCAATACCTGAAACGCCAATCAGTGCTGCTTGTGGATACCAAGTCGCGACGCAAACCTTTCCGACCAACACCTGCGACCCGTGGCAGGAAGTAAGACGCAGAAAGCAAAGCGTACAATAAAAATATCTAAATGAAAGACACATAAAATGTAAAAATAAAAAATAATTGAAAAGATATATACCAAAAGTGAATTCAAATTGCAACGCCACTCAAGTGTACACGCAGCGCACAACAAACCTAGCTGCTGGGCGTTTACTGAAGCTGCAGCACCGTGCTCTGACTTCAAGTGAAGCATGTAGCAGCACGTTTGTGGCCCAAATGGCCAGTTCAACCACTATTCATGTCCATCTTAATTAAATACAAAAAAATGTACACGAAATGCTGCCCAAAAGTATGCAACAATCCCAAAAGTATGCTTTAAAAATTTAATCTCGCATTGTAAAGCTCAAACCACTGATTTCCATGAAGAGAGCTTGTGTATGCTTGAAAGATATAAATACATTTTTTTGAACATTTCGCTGTTGCTTTTGGTGTATGATCCCCACGCCAACGTATTCAATTTCGTGTTTTTAATAATGTGATTGTTGTTGTTGCACGCTATGCTCATGCTTAATGACCACCACGCCAGTGGACTGGTCGACACACACTCTATGCCCTTGCCACATTCAAAGTCAAAACAGTAAATGCACTAATAATGTTAAGTCAAAGTAGGAAGATGGCTGCAACTACATAGTAGAAGCTGGTAGTGCCGTGCGGCAATGAAGAACGACCAAGCGCCCGTTGGTATGCTATGAAAAATTGCATTTTTTTTTACTGGCATTGCTGCCCTTGTCTCAAAATTTGCAATATGCAACTGAATAACATGCTTAGTTGAGCTCATATTGAGTATGGGTGGCTTCAGGGGTTCTGAGGGAAAACGGCATAAAGAAGTAAATATAGCGAATTCAAAAGAGATAAAAGGAATAACATGAAAGGATTTTGTGGTATACATATTGCAGGCATTTTTGCTGTTGTTGTTGTTTATGTCATTGTTGTTGCTGTTACCATTGTTGTTGCAACTGTTGAACTTGCTAAGTGCAGAAAACAAGCAGGCAGGCAGCAGTCGGCACAACCATTAGCAAATGCACACTCATACACAAACACACGCAGATAATTGCATATTTATGTTGCCAACTGCTGGTTGCTACTTAGAAATTGTAGTTGTACACACATACACACACACATAATATCCAACTAGCCAACCAGTATTTTGGTTTTCAGCTGTCAAGCTACCCACCAACCAAAGCAAACCAATTGCCATAAGCTACACATGTATACATATATACACAAGCATAACTATGCGGCGTTGTTAACACGTACATAGATATATGGTATGTTTGTTTTTGTAGTTGGAGCATGAGATTGAAGACAACAAACGTCATGTTAGCATATAATTTGCTAATGTTTACTTGACCGCCCCTAATTGCATGCTAAGTATTTTTGCATATGCCTGGAATATTTAATTGCCAACTCGACACTCGAGCGCGGCTAGTCGCATACACACAACTGCTCAGGTATGTACGCATGCCAGCAGTGGATTGTGTTGAGATGCGAATTTCATTCAGCTAAGCGTCAGCAATGACCGTCACGTTGACAAGTAGGCAAGCGAATTCAACAAAAAGGGTGAGCATATGCTTGAACCGAGATTTTTTTATAAATACCGGCGCTACATATTTGCTCAAAATATAGTATAAATATATATATATTATATATATACTCACATATTGAAATAGTTATTGCCAGTTTTAGGAAAATCAGTTTAAGCCTTCTAGTGTCCTTGCAGACACTAGTGGCAAGACGACCAGGTTTTCTAGTAGGATTACATTTGGTGTGATTTTTAAAGATGACCACGTGATCTAAAACTAATTTTCCTTATTATCGACTAATCTTTGAAGGAGAAGGACACACACTCGTTCCAAAATGGCTTCATTCTGAGCATTCCAAATTATATTATACCCAAAATCCTATAAGCTAGACCTATTTAATATTTATTTTAAGACAAAAACCTTAGTCTGAGTAAATTAATCTCAATCCATGTACTTAAATTCTTGAAAATAATTTGGAAACGGAAAAATTAAATCGTGTCCAGACCAGCCGAAAATATCACGTTACCATAGTACAGCTATGGTGTACCATACGGAAAGCCACTTTTTTTCTCTTGTCAGTCCAGGTCATATTTGATAACAAAGTAGATTATTTTCTCTCAAGATGATTTCAGTGTTTTCTAATAAACGACGAAACAGCTAACTCACATGAAAGACTATTTCGGAATATATTTTAACTCCCTCAAAATTGCAGCACAACCAATGCTCATGAAAAATTCTCTAGTTCTGAAAATCTTTCTCGCGCGGCTTTCAAAGTACTTTTTCATTGAATTTCAGTCACACATGCACCTCACTCAGCAATGTCAATCACCGTACAAACAACTTCCTGTCCGTTATGCTTGCTCTTCATTCTTTGTGCTTTATTTAGTTATTCATGACTGTTGCTATGTTTACCTTGTCCTAAAATAAAGAAAAGAAAATAAAAGTGGGAAATTGCCCGTTTTGACGAAGTGTGCGCAAATTAAATATTTGCCTAAGATTGTCAGATTTACGGATTCTTATAGTGATATTATGGAGACGTGAGCATGAGCAGGAGAAGTGACTGAGTGACTTTTCACCAAATCAACTTGAATTTCGGGCTTAATATAATTCCGCTGTGGGTTAAATGATTCCAAGCAAAGGTCTCGAATGTCTAATAAAACAAGTTTCGGCCTTTTGAGACACAGGAAAGCGTCTGTAGAAATCATGGATAGATTTTGGATAAATTGTTTTGATATATATGACATAATTTGTTTGCAATCGAACAGCGAGTGAGTCGCTAGTTGCAATGTTATTGCATAGATTTTTACGTTAAAAAACGCACTGTAACTAAGGGAAGCGTTAGAGAATGCGAGGCTGAAGCGCTCCAGAGCTGCCAAGCTTCGTAACTGTAGGACTGAGAATGTGTGTTGGAGTTCCTTTCTCATTTTTTGTATGCTTTTTGACAGATAGGTATCATGTAAGTGAAGTAAGCCATAGCCAAACGTCAGTACTCGGGCGATCAAAATATAATGTAGCGATTTGTAGCTCTTTTGTTTTTGTGATTCTTCCAGGCCTGATGGGTATCTAATCTATCAGGTGAAATTTGTCTCCAAATTCTTACTAAATAAGTTCTACGGAAGCTGGAGAGTTATTTTTATACCAGCAACTTCTCCTCTAAACAAAGTATTCACAGCGAACCTCGTCGTTAGGGGAGAGAGGAAGCCGTTTTTGGAAAATTGGTATTAATATTTGCCAAATTTAATACTTTCACTAAGGTTTTATTCTCCACTATAGTAAGTATACGATAGTAGAGCTGCTATACAGGTCTTGAGCTCACTAAAAGTAACTCGCGGACTTGTCGATAAGCGAATGCCCTTTTAATACAAGCCTAGGAGTTTTTGGCATCACAATGGACAAGACTCTCTATCTATACAAGTGAGTTTATTTGTGGCCTAGCCTAACCTAACTTAATCTATTGTAACTTTTGTTAAGAGTGAAAAGTTCAGCAAGCTAACTAGCACTAAAGAAGTGAAACTGAAATTACTACAACTTTAAAATTCCAATTAATCGTATTACTTCTCCAGAAAAATCTGTATTTTTTCATATTAAATCAAACCGTACTATATCGACACAACACAAATTTATATATCATATATCCTTTTCCAATGTCCAACAGTACATCACTGTATATACATCTATATATATATAAGTGGTATATATGTATAATGCATAAGTAGTTAATACCCTGTTGTCTTGCATGTAAAACATCGCTTTCACTTGTGTACGCACATCACTTTTTCCATTATCCTTTGATGGATATCTTGCCACTTCAGTCACATCAGCCACTTCTTACACACTCAACTTCCTTGCTTCGTTTGAGTTCCTCATTGCCGGAGGCAAATGTGGCGCGCATGTGAATGAAATGCTGCCACAGCTTTATTCGTTCTTGTTGTTGCTACTAGCACAAATATATATAAAAATGTTCCACATTTCTACAACATGTCCAGTCAGCGAAGTAGAGCAGCAGAAGGAGAAGAAGCAGCGGCTACTGTCCGCAAGAGGATAATCAACTTGACAGTGAGTAACTCTCGTCGCTGGCCGAGCGCTGGCAGCGTGTGGCAAGTGCGGTAAGTGTTGGGAAAGGGGTACAAATCGCATACGATTCGTTATAATAAGAAATTGTTTTTACATATTTGTATGTTGATCTGCTTGTGTGTGCTTTCTGCTTCATGACTTAATCACCGCCACTGAATGGTTATCATGCTGTTTGTTATTGTGTGGTTAATTAATCACAACCTGATACTAAATAGAAGACACAGAGCAAGGGCAGCAGGCGAAATGGGATAACAAATACAAATGATAATTTCCGTATTGAATGAGAGGGAATTTGTATGGATATAGGTTGCTTTATGGCATCGGTGTTATAGTTCGTAGTGGCGCATGTATGTACTGTACCATATGTGTATCAAAAAGGATGTGGATGAGCACATATCCGTATCCGTTATGGAATCATATACTGCAATAGTAAAAAAACTGCTTGAAAAAGTAATCACTATTTTTGTTCTTTGTTCGGTAAATACTGCTTCTAATTTAGTAATTGCTTATTAACCATAGAGGATACAACATGTAGAGACCAAATATGCATAAAAGCTGAAGTACTATGGACTAGAAATTGTACTTTTTGGAAATTGAGATATTATTGCCATTATATTTTTATTGTAACCTTAAGATAAAGTTCACATAGTATAACAAGACACATATTTTCATTTAGAACGAGATTTAGTATGAGACATTATCCAACCTATCAGACTCTTTAGTACTCTGTACTCAATGTCCGGAAAGTAAATCGACATTCAAATTTATAAACACACAGCTGAAAAGTTCGTTTCGTCCTTAAAAAAAAACATGTTTTTTTTTGAAAGAATAGATATTTCGTATCAAATTGGTACTCTAGTATATTAAAATGGACTTAAAATGGTTGAATATGATCTCATTATCACTTGCAGGTCAGCTTACTTTTCAAAGTCTATCACTTACGTGTTTGATAGTAAAGAAAACTTCGTTGAATGAGCGAAAAAAGTAAATTGTTTTCAGAGATAACTAATAACTAACAGCATTCTTTAGACAACGAAATTAAAATTTTTGTAACGCAGCTTATCTCAGACTTTCGGACACTTAAGGAAAGTTGACCTATAATAAGGTATGTGACCACTATTTAACGAAAACCTTTATGATTTTATTTTTGTTCTTTGTGGGATATCACTGATTAAAAAATCTGTTTTGCTCTCTATATACGTATACAATAGTAGGCAAAGGCAGGTTTTTTTTTACTACTGATGGTATATTAGAGATTTCTATCGAAATAGCTATATTTTCTGATCAAAAAAGCTTCGATTTCCATTATTATTTATACAGAAGACACTTCTTAATGCACCTAACACCCTCGAAATTAACTAAATATCTTGCAAACCAAAATAGCTTCAAGGTTCCACACCACGTATTTTCTACCCATTGAAAATTTTTCAGAAGAGCAATTACCATTTACGGGACAATAATGTAGTATCAAAGTTTGAAAGATTTAAACAATCCACCTGAAAATTTCTGATACCAATGCAGATTTAAGATTAAAATAAATACACACACAAGTTTGCACATTTTTTTTTTTATTTCTTAATAATATTAACATTCATTTTGATCACATTTCCTACAAATCCTTTCAACACGTTTCTTTGGAGAAATTTAACTTTGCTTCAGTATATAAATTCTTGGCAACTGTTTAAACTTCTCATGTTCGTTTGATCCGTTGTAAGATTATATTATATTTCTGGTACTCGAAATCTTATGCTTTTTACATTTGCTACGTAGAGCACGCTTTCGCTTCCTGGCATCATGTTCTGTCGAAAATTTGAATAATACTTTCTTATTTTTCCCCTCCGTTTTTAGTGTTTTTGTATTAAGATCATATGCTGCTTCTGTAATATTAGTGTAGGTGTCATCCGCCCTCAATTTCAGCGCGTTCGGCGTTGAGGGATCAAATGTGAGGCTCGTAAATATATCCTTGCGTACCCAGATTCTCGCCATCGTTTTATGGCAATTTTAGTTTACTTCGATGATTTATTATTATTGATTTTTGAAGAGCTTCAATCACTTAAACAGATAGTGTTCAACTGGTGAAGGAGTGAGCTGACCGGTCTTTTATAGCCTAAAATCTTACTTGCAGCTATGCAGGTATTAATCTGCTTTATTAATTAGCAATACCGTTTTTCGAAAAGTCGTGGGCAGGTAGAGAATTTTACCTGGGGCGTGATTAGTTTTGTATTGTTTGAAATTACAGCTTTTCTACAAATTTTTACCTGACCTTCACAACCCCTTAACTACGTTTGTAGGTAAATTGCAATTATAAAGAATTAATGTTTATTCTTCATTCAAAACGTTTTTAGAGCTCCAAAAAAAGAATAGATTAGATTTGCTCAGACATAAAGAGCTGAGAAATTTAAAACATTCTAGCTGCTAAACACAAGTTTCATCACATGTCCTCAGCATTCACGATGTCGATGATCGTATGATCTAAGAGAATTTTCGCATTGTTCGCCATGATAACATTTATGGAGACACTGTATGGTATTCAGGTAAAATTTATAGCGATAAATTAATATTCATGGTGTTAACTTCTTCTGTTTTTTTCGTGTTTCAAAAAAATTAATATTCGCTCGTGCTTTAAGCTTAATATCCACGCAAGGCGGTCTACACTTTACGCACTTGCCTTCGGTTCTTAATTCGATAAAGCCACGACTGTAAAACTGTTTAAATAGATCCTTCGCCATTTTAATCTAATGCTTCAGGTGTTAGCAAAGTTTTGGTTTTCATATTAACACTTTCAAAGCTCCGACACTTTATTTGGCTTATCTAAAATATCAAGCAGGCTTCACGTACTTAAACTAATAGATTAAGACAGTGCTCAAAGTTTTTTTCAAATCTATTTCTTTTTCTTCTTTACTCAAGAAAGCAACAACAATAACTGGTAGTAATTTAAATTGGCCTTCCATTTATTTATGCTTTGGAGCATACAACAACTACAGTTATATGTATATTACTGTATAATTCATATATAAATAAAACAGCAACTAAATAAGCCTTCGGGCTACCGACGTCTGCCCAACCGCCCAGCCAACGTTGCATTTAAACTACAACAACAACATACCCGTTTGCACTGAATTTCGCTTCCTGGAGAATTGTGGCTGCTTGATGAAGTGGCCTTTGTTCTTGTTGTTGTTGCTTTTCGACTTTATTCGAATCTACAAAGTTGGTATGTGATTTTGCGAAATTTTCCAAAAAGCAAATATGACGTTAAATTGGCAGATTATGCAAAGTTTTGCCAGACAGACAGTTCAAAAAGAGAACGAATTAAAAAAGAAAAAGTCAAAATGAAAATGGAAGTAAGAAATTGATAGACTCTACAGCGCTAGTGGAGTGGACACAGCCAGCAATAAGCGTTCACTGTGCCGTCAAGTGGAGCCCAGTGTGGGTGCAGCGCATGGTTGTAACGGTAAATTTGCATTTTCCAAACGTAACTGGCAATAAAAGCGTAATTACTTGGCAACAACATAAATAACGGTATAAAAAGCAGCAAGCAGTGCAGCATTATATGACTGTGTATATACTTCTACTGGTCACTGCATCGCCAATTTGCGTGCTTGTAGACAGGAAATAGTGATCTTTCGAATTTTCTGTGTCTGAGCTATTCGAAGAATTTTAATTTCCATTTTTATTAGGAGAAGTCAGTTTACTTTGAGAGACAGAAACTTTCCTTCTCTTAGATAACCAAACTGACGAAACAAAACTACACACATACAAATACATATGTAATAGCCAAGTATGTGTGTGTCGGCGTCGCGCGTGTGCCACATGACCCACACGTACAACGTGGAACGCGTAGTCAATTTTTATTTATTTCAATCAGCTTTTGTATTTTTAATGGCAGGCGTAGGCGAAAGCAACAACATAAGCAAAAAATACAAAAACATAAAGACACCGAAAATCTGTTGTTGCAGCAAGAATAAAAAATCACAAACACTACTACTTTGGTGCTGCGAACGCAATTGAAATTACAATAATGTCCTTTTATAGTACCGTTGCGTATAACGGCACACCTTTTATGCCACGCAGCGCACCCTGGCATATGCAGGGTTGCTCAAAGCGAGCATAATGGCGCACCGTATCAGCGGGGACCTAGACAGAAGGCTGCCGAACATTACGTATGCAGTTAACGTTTCTGATTGAATCGAACGCATTGATGGTGTCGCCGTCCGCATCGCCGCATATTTTTGAAATTTTTATATTCATAAAGCGCCAGAGAAAGGGCTATGCTGATTGTGACATGTGGGTGTGGGTAATTGAAAAAGTGCGGCATCAACATAAATTGGCATTAGGACAACTCTTTTTTGGAGCATCAATAATGTGACAGGCAGCAAAGATGACTGCGTTTGCAATAAAAAAATTGATGTTGGTCTCTGATTTTTGGTGGACTTAAAGCTACTATTTAATACTAATGAACTGCTAAATGTAATGGTAAATCACCAGGGTATTACTGAAGGCAGCTTAAGAGTTTTATTTCAAGGAAAATATTACAAATGATTTATTCAAAGTGTGGCCAATCGCAAGTCACAACTTTTTCCTATCTTTCTGGCAAAGCTCGAATACCATTACGATAAAACTGTTCATCTTGTGATGTTATCTCAGAATCAAGCCAAGTTTCGATGGTGCAATATCTGAGGAATATTGCGAGTAAGGTAGGACTTCTCATTCAGGCGTTTCCAGGTAAGTTTAAACGGATTTGGCAACGTGCGACCGAGCGTTGTCATGCAGCAGAATAACTTTTTTTTGTTTACTTTTTTTAGCGCATGTAGGTGCTTTGAAATGGCTTGGCGGGTGACTGCCAATACTGAAGCAAGCTTCTTGCGTTTTACATGGATCGTAATCGAGCAACGTCTCCGGGAGCACCTTTGTAAACTTTTGGAGTTCCCGATGTGCTTCAACCGCCGATATTTTTCACCGAAAGAAGAAAATCAACACTTCCTCGCAATTGACGATTATGTGGCAAAAAATCAGGCATTCGCACAACCAAAAGGATATGACACACAAACAAAGTCATTAACATGGAAACACAGTTTCTATTTCAAATGTCTAGGTTAAGTTTATCACGTTTTGGATATAATAAAATCGGTAACCACTAACTGCTGGAGCCCTTTATTGACATACAGCGAGAATTTAGTTGCGCACCTAAAACTGTTCATCGACGATACATAAATTAGACTGTCATCAGGTGTTACCACACTTTCGGAATGTTCGACTATAATTTTGTAAGGAAATTTCAGCAAATTATATGGATGTCTTCAAGTCATTTCAGATAACTTCAAAATTCAAATAACTTCAGATTAACCTGATGATAACAGCTCGTGTACCTCATTTTAGCTTACGTAAAATCAGACCGATGCTAGATTTGCTCGAAGTCGAAGCTGAGAAGCAGTAATGTTACTTTTTTTTGACTACTGCTGAAAAACTGAAATGTCACACCAATGTCAGTTAGTCGTTACCATTACTAACGGGATATTTCAATGAAAACCATATTGCCGCAGCGACTTCGACTTATACAATTTATGACTTAAACTTTAGTAGGTTTAAACTTCTGTTGGTTTAAGATGCACAATGTTATTTATGATTCGGGGTGGACCTACATGCCAAGTAAATTAAAGACTCTGATGAAAAGACTACACCATCACGGATTAAGATCGATTTATGGCGTGGAGAAGAAAAGTACGCCATTATAAGCACGCCAACGCTTGAGTTTATTTTACGTACACTTGTTATAAGCCTCGGCTGGAATAACCTTCACCGAATTTCCTTTTTATCGGTTTCGGCTTATTATTAAAGCACCATTCGTTAAACCGTATGACAGTTTCGATGTTATTTTCATAAACTCACATCTCGTCACCTCTCGACCTTCTTTTTGCAAAAGATTTAGGTCTTTTGGTACGAATCTAGCCTTGACACGCTTCATACCCTAAACATTAACCAAATATAAGTGGATTCTATCCGTAAGAGTTTTTGAGATTCTCTGCTATCTCACAGGTGCCAACACGACGGTTTTCAAGCAATGCTTTTACTTTCTTGTTTTTATCGTCATTAACAGAGTTCGATGGCTGACTCGCATGAGGCAAGTTTTCGATGACTTCACGATCTTCAATGAATACTTTGTGTCACTTAAACTTTTGTGTTCTTTATAAAGTAGACACCAAAATATACTTCTATAATATTTTGAACGACTCCTTTGTTATAAACCTTCATATTTTATATACAATCTGAAAGTAGAGACCTTTACGAACAAAAAGACTACTGATTTTTAAAAAAAAAGTTGCTATTGAGAATTAGGGACAGAAGAAGATAAGTTTCCGACAAACTTCGTGAAAGAAAAAATATTGTACCAGTTAAAAATAAAAAAACTCAAAAAGTTGGTCATTGGAATTTTTCACATAAATTTTGAGGTTATGTAAAAAACAGACAATATACAAAAATCATAGAATTTTCTACTATCTAAAACTTTGCCATATAACTTTTTTCTGTAGAAGCCATAGTTTTGCCATAAATAGAGCCGTTTCTAACCCTTAGAAATTCAATCACGCCCCTCTTTTTCCTTTTTCCGACTTCAGATAGCCCGTAAATTATTTTTCCCTTAATATTTGTTATTTAATCTTTTGCTTCCGATGGGTTTCAATCTACCATGAATTCCTTTATTTTTTCTCATTTTCAAAGGCTTCTACACTAGCCTTAATGTCTAACCAACACTTTTTGCAACACCTTATACAATAGGTGCTTCTCACATTCATAACACTTGAGGAAAATGCTTATAGAGTTTTTATATATTTGATTTTTTTTATTTATTTTGAACATCCGTTTTTGTTATCTTTACGAAATGTTTGATACTCGCTCCCGCATGACATCCATATTAACCCGTCCCTTTAAGGCACATCATTCACAATTTATGCTTCCTCAAAAGGTTGCACTATTCACTAAATGCACAGAGCAGCGTATCAGTTGCAAAGTATTACACATTTAATCAGTTATTTTTTGTTTTCCCACCAACTATTCGCTAACCATAAATGTAAAGCATGCACAGCGAAGAGCTGATTAACATGGCAAAGCGGAAACTAACTCGCTTCCGTCGCAACTGAGCTATGTAGAGTGTGAGTAGCTGCAAGTGGCAGCCAAAATGTTCAGTCATTGACTTTGTTGCAACTTTGTATGTAAATGAATAAAATAATATATTGCATGAGTATGTGTGTGTTTGCGGATAGTTATGAGCTTGCAAAATTATCAGTGACGCTTTAACGAATACTTGTGGCATGCAGGTAGCTATCTGCAGCACATTGCCCATGTGAATTAATATTTTTGAAAATTGCACGCGATTCAGAATAAAATGGCATGAAATGAAATATTCAAACGAGAAAATTATTTCCGAAAAACTAAAAATTTATATATTTTTTTATACAATACTTTGACGGAACAATTTTCCAGCGTTTGCCGCTATGTTGCAGGATGTACTTATATGTCTATATCTTATCGCTCCACCCACACATGGACTCATACATGTGGCTATAATGCAGTCGGAATGTTGCGAACACACACACACATATACACATATAACTCAATCACACACACGCACGCCCCTATTTTTCCACTACTTTGCCACATGTGTGCCTTGTGGCATGATTACAAAATAATAACTATGCAAATATAACATTGCAAAGCAGACAAAAGTCGCAAATTGAGCAGTGCGAGATGGAGTTCCGCTCAGCTGCGCGTTATGTTGCATAAGTTCAGCAGCCAAAAGCCAGTCCACTGCCGCATTGGTCTACCGTTTTGGGCTAAACAAACAGCAAAGCGAAAAGTGAGCAAGCGAGTTATTGTAGGAGTTGTTGCACGCTTTTTCTCGACCGCAGAGAATCGTCCTTTTCGAGTGGAAGTCGGCTGCCACGTGAGGATAGTAAACAGTGGCCTGCTTGTGACCGGATATACTGCATTTTCCGGGAGTTTAGTTGAGGTTTTTTTTTTCTCCCGACTGCTTTTCTGGCTTTGCTGCGCTTGGAAGATGAGTAACTAAACTCATTGCTGAGTTATTTGAGCTTTTTTTTTTAATATTATTTGTGTTTTCCTTTTCATAATAATATGCGAGTGTGTGTTTGGCTACTGAAGGGTTTAGTAGCTTCATTTGCAGACGAACCGCAACACATTGGCCATTGACCGCCTTCATTGCAGACTTCTATCTGATCGGCCCTAGAGCTGCTACATCCAGTTGGATTAATTTATGTAAGTAGCTGCGGCTTAGACCCTGAATGCGTTCCGATGTTGTGTAGTTGGGCGCGTGGAGTTGTTGGCTATTCAGCCGCTACGATACCGCTAACTGACTGGCTGCCGCTGAAGGTTGGCTGGCTGGTTTTGTGGTTTTTTGAAGCAAATAATATTACATTTTTTCAGTCAAGTTCATTGGCCACGTTTATAGCAAATAAAAAATGTTATTAAATTATTTGAGTTATTAAAAAATTCTGAAAGTGTAGCTCAAAAGGCAAAAATAGCGTCCTCAAGGTATTTAATCTAACGCACAAAAATGTCGAGATCGGTCAACAACTTTTCAAGGATCTAGGCACCAAATACGTAGACACCAGTGCACATGGAATATCGGTGACTCTATGAGTTCCAATATTGAAATTCGGGCAGAATATTTTTGTGATAACTGCATGCCCTAAAATCGGGTCAATACTTCCCTTAGCCCCCAAATACCTAATATGAAATTTTTCGACTTCGGGTTGACTTTATACCGCATGTATCGGCCAATATGTAAGAAACCTTAATGAAATTTCGAAAGAATATTTATATTATAATATTGTATCTCCTAGGCTGTGATTGTAAAAAATATATGCAAAAATTTCTACTTTTAATTAAAATGTATACGAAAGTCTCGAGAGTATAAAATGTTCGGTTATACCCGAACATAGCTCTTCCTTACTTGTTTATTTTTCAATTCGATAGTTGGGATTAAATATTAAAAATTCAAAATAAATTTTTAATCCGGCATCTGGGATTAAAATTTCCCAAATACGGGATTAAAAAAAAAAAATTATTCAAATGTTGATTCAATAATTTTTTCATGCATTATTTACTCTAATTAAAACATATTTAACCTTTATTTAAATTTTTCAAAACTAATTTCTTCATGTCACTAATAAATTAAGCTACCGAAATTTACCAAAGCCCTGCAACACCCGCATTAAGCGCGCACATTTAGTTAATCAAAATTAAAGTAAAAAAGTTTCAGAAAAAAGTTAAAATCGAATGCAATTTGTTCTTTGTTAATGTAAATTGAATGCCATTATCCTGGCAAATCCTGTTTTGGTTGACTGCCTGCATGCTGCGGTGACGATTGGCAGATTCTTCCGCTGGACGAACGAATGGCGGCGTGGCTATTTGGTTGCATCGTTCACTGAGCGTCGACAAACAAATCGGAGCTGTTGCGCTCACATAGCCAAAGAGCGGTGTGGGAGTGTGGGAGTTTGAGGCAAACAAATGTATATATACTATATACTAGGTACAAATATATATGAATTTATATTGTATGTGTCTATGATAGGTGCTAACGGTTTATATGCGCTTGCATGGATATTTGCTTTTGTTATTACTGTTGCTGCAGACAAACAGATAGCAGAGTAAAAAGGCAGTATTGTTGAAGAAAATTATGGTGTGAGGGGGCAATTCGATGGAGGTGCTATTGCATGTAATAGCATATATATGTAAATATGTGTATAAGTGACAGACATCTGGCATTAAAATATGTTAGCGCTCAAGGCTTAAGGCAATCAATCGGAAAATAAAATTATTGTTGTTGTTGTTTTTGACAATTGTATTGAACTGATATTTTTTGCACAATTGCCACTTGTGCTTGAGGGTGTGAAAATATGCTAAATAAACACACACTTTTGTACAAATACTAATACATGCACACACTCATTTTATAAAAACTCACACACACACAAAATAAAATAAAGCAGAATAAAATGAAATAAAACGCAATAAAATAAAATAAAATTGCAAGAAAATGGTTTGTGGCAAATGCATTTGCGGAAAAGCGTATACAAATGAGCGCCATTATGCCAACATTTATATATGTAAGTGTGTGCCACACATACCACTGCCACCGCTACTAATGCGCGCCACTTAATAAAGTGATTATGCCACAACCTGCCCACCATAGCGCCTGCCGCTGTCCTGTCAGTCAGTCAGACAGCCTATAACAACAACAACAGCAAGACATTTAATGAGCCATTAAGCGCCGCAATTCCACCACACCACAGGCAATCGAATGTTGGTTGTCATTAACTTTTTGTTTTAGCAATTTGCTAAAATACATATTTACACATACATACACAAATACATATACGTAAAATTTCAAGACTGCAACGAAAATGTGTAAAGCAAACTTTGCTACAGTTACACACATATGGCAACTCTGCCAACATTTCAATCGCCTCAATGCCACAAATCCTTTTTACCACATAAGGTTCTTCTATGAGCTTTGTGTCGTTGCATGCCACACTGTCATTGATCAATTAGCCGGTAGCTTTATGCGCAATAAGGCAGCTCTCAATCCTACAGCCACTCAAAATCCTCATTTCATTGCTCCTGAAACCGAAAATCGTACAATGAAAATGCATTCGTCTAATTTGCTTTTTGCGGTTGCAGGCGTCTAATTCAGCCAATTCAGTTTTGGTTGCCTGCTAATTGTACATTTGCTGTCACATGTGGCTTACTTAAGCTTTTAAGTGTTGCAGGTTGGTTTGGGCCCATTTGTTGTTGCTGTTGTTGTGCTTTTACAAAAAGCTTACCTTGTCAGTAGTTTGAAGATATTGCGGTTGGTAGAATGAGGTCATTTAAGAACATGTAACCATTGCTGAATTTCGCTTAAATTACTGATTTTTTTTAGAATATGAAAGGGACTAAAAGCTTGCGATGTTGAAACCATTTAAACCAAAGTGAGTTGATATTAAGTAATATCAAAGAAATACCTCCTGTTATATGTACATTTACACATGTATATCCTAATGGTCCGATTTTTATGCCTGATGAAATTTGTAACATTCAGAAGAATACATCGAAGACCCTATATATAAATGATCAGCTTGACGAGCTGCGTCGATTTAGCCATTTCCGTCTGTCCGTCTGCACACACGCGCATCATTAAACTCAAGCTTTTAAGTTTGATAAAGAATTTATTTGTTCGTTTACAATCATGTTGTCGCCTTCAAAATAGACTCCATTCGATATTCCAATCGTCGAAACACGCATCAAACTCGATTTATGGGATAGCCTTTAGTTTTTTCAGCAATTTGCATCTATTTTGTAAAATGACGCCTTTTATGGTTCTCTTTTTTTTTTGGAGCTTTTTACAAACGAAAATCGCCAAGCTCATAAAATACATCTAACCTTAGCGACTGTTTTAGACAAAGTAAATAATAAATACAGCTGAAAATTTTATCGAACTTCAGGAGCATGTAATATATCAAAAAATATTAACTTCGGATGCACCGAAGCAATAATACCCTTCACAAATACAATAATTTCTTACAAGAACTGTGATCGGTCAGATTTTAAAGCAGCTATATGCTATAGTAACTCGACAGTGATCAATTTCTTCGTAGATTGCATTATTGCCTAAGATAAAAACCCGTGCCAAATTTAGTAAAAATATCTCGTCAAATGAGAAAGTTTTCCATACAAGAGCTTGATTTCGATTTCTCAAAAACTGAGGGACTAGTTAGCGTATTTTGTAATTTTTTTTTGTTTCAACTGTAGGTCATTGCGCGGACAATTTCTTCTAGAGACAAGTTTCGAAAGTTTTCTGAAAAATTTGGCAAAGATAAATTTGATAATTTTTAAAGTTTGATTAAAAAGAATTGAATTAGTTGAAAATTCTATTATATAATCACTATAAATAGTTCCTAGCTCAATCTAACCTTTTGCTTACAAATCCAAAAAGAGTTTGAAAAAAGCTGAAGAAGTCAACCACTTGTTCAATTTAAAGATGTTTTGTTCAGACATGACAAATTTTAGTCCTGAAATCCGATAGCTTTAAAGCCAATTTTCGAACAGAAAAAAAGTTACCATTACAGCCTCACCACAAAAGATATCAAAAAGCGAACTCAGGCGAACACATCTGCATGTTGGTACCTAAAAGCTACCATTTACAGTTATGGATGACAAATTGCGTATTTCATTAAATTACAGCAAAAAAAAAACACAAAAAAAAGAAAAGCAAATATCTGCAGTGCCATGCTTGAGCGCCTCGCTTGCCATTAAGCCAGAATGTGGCACAGTGTGAGGTTATGTTTGTGTAAGGAGACAATATGTGTGTACACATTTAAATGCATTTTGAATGCGTTGCAATAACATAGCAGCTGCATGTTGCAGCAACAACGGTACATTGCATTGTATTGCTACACATTTGTGGCACAGCTTAATTATCCTGCATATTGTGTTGCGGTGGTTTGTTGCACACGTTGCTACAGCCGCCACTACCGGTCGCTCGCTGCCGATGCGTTACCGTTAGCAACGCATTGCACGCATCAGCGGCACAATGCAAATGGCAAGTATGTTGTGCTTATGTGTGTGTGTGTGTGGCAATGTGACAAATTGAAATGGCAAACTCCAGTAGCATGGCAACTCAAAAGGTGAGGGGTGAGGAAGTGAGGGTGTTGGTTTGTGTGACGGCATGAATGTGTAATAAGCGAAGTTGCGCATGCAAAATATGCAATTTCTATTATAATTTATTTCAAGCAAGCAAAAAAAAACGCTTGGTTTTGTTAAGATTAAAACAAAATTTGAATTGTTCGCGAAAAATATATGCGTAACTGTTTATGAAATCTAATGAAGTCAGAAGTTGAAAGGCCAAATGCCAAAAGTTATGGAATTCCGCCAAGGATTTGCGCTTATAAATTCAAAAGGATTTCATTGCATATTTAATGCTAAGCTGCGGAAATTCACTTAAAAGCTTTCCGAATGCTTGTATACAACAACTAGCGCTAAGCAGTAAGCGGCAACTTAAATGGTGCAAGATAAAGTTGAAGGAAAATACGCAAATCTTTTTGAATTTTAAATCAAGAAAGGCTGAGAATGATTTTAGCAGATGCTAAGAAAGTGCAAAAGTGTTCTTGCGTGCGACAGATTAACAACAGGCATTAAAATTTCGAGTTCGTAACAAAATTAAGTATATGAATTTAAAAATAATTCAAAGAAAAAACAAACTGTAGCTTCAGCCGCCACAAGCCTATAATACCCTTCTCAGGTATATTTTTGTATAGATTAAAGGGTATAAAAAGAGCTCTATCTTGATTTTAGTAGGTAAGTTTGTAACAATGTTGTGTGCAAAGTTTAAGGTTGATATCTCAAAAACTGAAGGAGTGGCTGATGAACATGACTCAATCGACTCAAATTGCTACGCTGATCATTTATTTTGTTTGCTAAAAACTTCCTGGCAAACTCAATATACCCTGTTCAGGGTATAAAAATATTTGTTATGTTATTCTGCTAAAAATTAGCAAATATCACTCAATTTTACCGACCACAAAAGCTTTGTCACTTAAAACCGAATTCTCCAGACAAAATTCGGCCTTTATTTAACGCAAATTCTTCACCACACAACACCACCTCCATATCGCCATCACTTTTTGTCAACAAATCGCGATTTCAAACCATTTGGCCAGCCATGGCGGCTGAGCAACTTATTACTTAGGCACATAATGCAATGATACGCTCGACTAAATTGTCCAAAGACATGGGAGTAACAAAGACGTGAAAGATAAGAAAATAAGCATAAGCAAGTGCAAGATGGCGTGGGTGCGCATAAGACGGACTTTCGTCTGTAGTGCTCTGCTGTTGCAAGGTTCAGCGTAGTCTGTATGTATGGTGGTGCGTTTGTTTGGGTGCTGCATATGGTTCGTTTGACAATGTCTGCGGCTTTACGGCTTTCTTGATAAATTAAATAAAAGCTTTAACTGCGTGAAGTCATAAATAATGACACAAATGGAAATGTTGCAAAGGATAAAAGGGCTTTTGAAAATTTGGTGAATATTCAGGTTTAAATGATTTCGTGGAATATAAATGAAATTTTCAGTGCATAGTCATATATAAACGTTATTCAAATACATACTACAATTTATGTAGTCAATTTAATTTTTAAGAGCAACGTTGAAAAGTAACGATTAATATCACAAGAAAAGAAAATATCCGAATTAATTATCGTCAAATTTGCAGCTTGTCATATTAATAATTGAAGCTAAGCTGGCATAAAAAAAATTAATATGTATCTTTGGAGTTACAGAAAGTTTGAATAATATTTCATATTTTATATAAAAAAAAATTATTTAAACTAAGGTGTTTTTTGATCGACGAAACCCGTGTAAGAACCCTTAAGAAAAGACGGAATGTTTCTAGCTGTGAAGATCAATAAAGGCTCTGATCATAATCATAAAATATCAGAGCTATCTAAAACCCATTTAATAGACGCAGACATGTGATAATTGTTCCTGTACTAGTCTACAAAAATAAAATAATAGTGTCTACTTATAAGAAAATAGTTGGAATTGACGTCATAAACTCTTCAAAGAGCTGTTGAAAGCGCTGAATGCCTACATCCCTTCTTCAAAATAAACCGGATTCCTTGCACTTCCATTGGTGATATTCACATAAAATAAACGTTACGATCATTAAAAGAAATCTTTAAAAATTACGGCACCTTTACAATATAATTACTCCAACTAAGGATGAAAATCAAGGCGAAAAATAATTGAGTAAAATTTTTCCTATACTAATTTGAAAGGTTGCCTTGCAAAAAATATATACTTCACCATTATGTATTACGATGATAAGAAGTGGATTAAGTGTGCCAAAAAAAAAAATGATCACGACATACGAAAGAACTATTGTCATAATAAATTTAGACAATGTGGGAAAATAACAAACTCTGAAATGCTTTGAGATCTTATCGAGCAGTTTGTAACAGCAGATGGGAAGTAAAAGCGGGCGACTCTCAAGTGAAATCGAAGAGAGACAACTTGTACCGCTTAATCTCTCTCACAAAATCCAGTAACTGGTATAAGAGCAGTAAGCTAGAGAAGAAGCAAACTTGTCTATATCAAGCTAATTATGGCTGCATAAGAATTAAAAGAGAATATGGAAAGGTCAGTTAAAAGGATAATTTTCTGACCAATGTGTAAAGAAAATATTACATTCATTAAATTAGAAAATATTCTATGTATTTTTATTTTCAACAAAACATAAAAGCTTTAGCTCCAGAATACTAAATGATTAAGATTAACTAATTTTTTTGAAATTCCGTTCAAAATCTGCAAAACAATATCTTTTTCAGTGAATACTTGATGCCGTGCTTATGTAAAATATTTCGCATTTTACTCTACTCAGCTAGCCGCTGGCCTCTCTGCACTACTCAACTGTCATATTACTAGCAACTGAAGAGCTGCAGTGAAATGTGGAAACAAGAGGAGAAGCAGAAAAGCAAAAGACTTGCGGGCCGACAGTCAACGGCAGCATCGCTCAGTTGGCAACAGAATGAAAGCTTATGATTTATTAAAATTTCGCATTTCCTGGCAGTAAACCGCACTTCAGCAACTCAACTCGACAAACCGTTATGCCTCTCATGCTCCCCTGCATATTGCAATAAAGAGACACAGAGTAAATATGAAATAATAATACAAAAACAACAAGGCAAAATTTATGCATAATGCCGGAAGCGAAAATATAAATAGGCGCATAACTGTACACCAACAAACATATGCCCAGTGTAAGAGCAACTGTTGCATATTGCCTACTTTTAGGGTGTGTCGGTATGAAAAGAATTGAGGAGCACAGCAAATGAGTGGGAAAAAATATGTATAAGTAAAATAGAAATAATAATAAAAGATGCCAAATAGTGAAACACAAAACGATTAGAAATAAAAAAAAAAACAAAAACAAACATACTTGTGAACAATATTAAAAAACGGTTTTATTACGAAAAAGTACAAGAGTGTGCAAAATGCAGGAAAAGTTGCTCGCGGCCACGTTGGCAACATTAGAAGTCATTATAAAATATGTATAGCTACAACAACAACAAGCGTGGATTTGTACACATACACATACATATTTTCCAGTGCACATATAGTGTTGCACGTAGAAACATAATATTAGACTGTATGTTGCATGTTGTAAGCTGTAAGCAATCAGTTTGTTATAAAAAAATCTAAGCAGCTCATGATTTCTGTTTCGCTGGAATAGCTATAAGCGTCGCTTAAAGCAGCTGAACAAATTTTAATATAAAACACTAAGTACTTTTAGAGTGAATTGTGTGCATTTTATTTCCAGAAATTTCAATATTTTTAAAGCATTAATCGCGCTCTTAACTCTGAGCTAGGAAAAGCTGCTTAGATTGTGCATTTTGGATTTGCCTTTAATGCCGTCACTTTTCGCTCAGGTAATGCATTTTTGCTTTGGTTATTTACTTTTTTTTAAATAATATTTCTACAGCTCTTAACAGTGCTAACGTTGTCTTAAACATGCCAATATTAAGACAGCAGTACACTGTAAAAAAATTACCTATTTTACTCCTTTCTTCGATGTCAGCAAACAAAATTTTATTCAGGAGAGAATTGCTTAATAAATGAATTGTCTAAATATAATCGCTCTTCGTTAAATATTTTTGCATATTAAACTCACTTGCAATTCTATAATAAGGTTGAGAAGTACAGGTATTAAATGCTTATGTGAATAAATAAAATTTAAACAGTTACTTCGGCTGCAATACCAGCTGGTATAATACCCTTTAAAGCTGCATTTTATATAGCATAAAAGGTTATTTGTCTTGATTTTCCCCTACCAGTTTATATGGCAGCTATATGCTATAGTGACTTGACTTATGAAGAGAGAAGGACCTGTAGAAAATTTCCGATCGATATTTCAAAAACTGAGTGACGTATAATAGATTAAAAAATGTCTCGAAAAAATTTTTCTCTTCGACAGCCAATTTCGGGTACACTGAGCTAACTTGCAATTCCTTAATAAGATTGAGAAGTACAGGTATGCAATACTCAAATGAAGAAAGCCATAAATCCGAAGTGCCAGGCGCCTAAAATTATGTCAGTCAAAATAATATAATAACATGTCACAGAACAGCTAAAAAATTAAGCACATATGTAGAAATATTACTTTTTGTATTGGAAATTATTTGCAGTAAAACTTTGTTGAGACGCCGGGATGACAATTTTTAGCCGGCAAAAACTGTGTACCCTATCGATTAAATAGAACATATAGTCGTGATAATAGCACGTCTTATTAGTCTTGATAAAATGAGGAACAAAAGAAGAATGATGAAAAACTCACTTCAAAACCATTTTTAAATATCTGCGAATAAACATTTGTGTATTTTTATATACCTGACTGAAGTTCGACTAACTTCAAGCCAAATTTATAAATTGGACACTAGATTTATCTAGTACTAGCAATTCTCTCCAAACCTTCTTAAGTCTGCCAAAATATTTATTATCTTACATATTTTCTTACAGTGTATGCACTGCAACCCCGCATCATTAATACTGGTTGGTTTAGATTTAAGTTCGCTTGCTTGATGCATTCGCGCTCTTCCTTTCAAAGTACTCTATTTATATCTCCTATTTACGCCGAGTTTCAAGCACCAATGCAACAACACACACCCAGTCAAATAGCACCTACTTGCAGCCCAGTTTATCCTTTCATTATGGAGCTGCCCTGATTTGTATCTTGCTTAGTAACTGTCACTGTGCACTTTAAAAAGCGAGTGCGATCCACGCACAGGCGTTCGTATGAAAACAAATAAAAAGCAGCAATAATACGAATGTTGAAAAAAAGAATGGGGAAAATGGTGGCACGTCATTTCAATGTTTAGACTTTTTTCCTTGAAAGCGTTGGAGCTCAAAGAGAAATTCGTAATAATAATATATTTTTTCACCTCAGGCCAAAAGTGTTTTGTCAACGCGCATACACACATATACACACAAACATACAGCTGATCTCCTCCCTGCTTGTATACTTCTCTAATAGCACTTTTAGCTGCTGCACTCGTCAACTGCTTAGCTTGTCATCAGCTTGTGTGATTTTACCTTCATACTCTGCTTCTTGTTACACCCATTTGCTTTTATTGTTGCTGTTTTTATTTTTATTCCAGCTTAAATGACATTTTCCTTAGGAATTCTAAAGTCTGTCGACTTTTCATGCACTTTAACCCTGCCTCAGGTTCACCGGCTTACGTCCCTTTTCAATTTCACTGGCATTGCAGCATAAAATCTTTGCCTGATTCCTGTTGCAATTTAGATTATCCGGTTTTTTGTTTGCATTTATGCTTGTTTGTTTTGCTGTATACATATATAAGTATTTGTAGGTATGTAAGCGTCCATGTTCATTTATTAATGAATTTTTGCTATATTATACAAGCAAGAGTGGTTCTACTATAGTTAAGTTTGTATGTGTGAATGAGTTGATACAAAAGCCCGAGTTCTCAAAAGCGGAAATTTTTTGCTTTTGGTATTTTCCTTTCTTTAGTGATCATTATTTCTTATTTTACTCTTACTTTCATCCTTTCTGAATACTGAGGCAACATAATATCTTAGATTATCCAAATGAAAGTCTTTACATTCTGCTCTGTGCTTCCTTGGGCTTTGAAAATAACTGTTTAAGTAAAATTTAACATTATGAAGTAAGCAATTCAAACTGTTGATCAGACTCACATATGCTCCCTGTAGATTAGGCATGTAGTTCCAAAAAAAAAACATTTTCGACTCAGCTATATATTCGTTCTAATATACTAAGCCGCATTAGATTTAAACAAAATAATATATCTTGATGGATCGGAAACTTAAAGGAGAGATGAAGGGTTCATAACAAAAGGTCTCCACATATTTTTATACGTAACTAAGCGTAATCAGCGTGACAAATTAAGTCGATTTAGCCTTGTCCGTCTCTTTGTTCATCAGTCTATATGCATACTAGAACTCAATGTAGATTATTGTTCAGAGCAATGCTAGAATCTCAGAACATATTGTTTAGATCGGATCAGTTCAGCATATAGCTGGCATAAAAACAGACCGTTCGAAGTAAATATAAAGACTTATTTATACCCTTTTATGCTATAAGAAATATATCTATGAAGGCTATTGTAGGTTAGCTCCGGTGCAGCCGAGTTTAACGTTGTTTTCTTTTTTTTTTATAGAATGCAGATAAGTTGCCTTATATAAGGGTTTCCCTATATTATGATAAGGCTTTAAGTAGGATTTAACCAAATTATTCGAAGTCGTGTTCGAAACATGCAACGGTGGAACGAGCTATTAAAAATTATTTTATTCCATGTGGCGATCTTTCCAATATAAATGTAGAAAATATTCCCATAAAAATAAAAAAAAACACATCACTCGTTGAAGATAACTTGGAACCAGAAATATAGTGGTTGTCCCAAATTTCGATGACTACTAGGATACAGTGGTATCATATTTTCATCATCGAGTAGATTTCCAAAGTTCTTGAGAGGAGTTAAAGATGATATGGTTCATGTGACACTGTTCTGAACTACCTGCGTTAAAATTTTTTAATACAACATGGAATAGAGAAAAGTTATAGCTAAGGAAATTATTGTGTTATGCTTAAACTTTCTGGACTGTCATACTCTAGAAACTTTAATTGATGAAAATTATATTCGAGACTTTACCTTAGATCTGTTAACGGCGTTTCTTCATCGAACTAATGCGCTTAGCTTTGTGGATTCTGTCATCTCTACAAATATTAAGTTCAGCCCAGTGCTTGGAAAAGTGAGTATACGTAATAGGAACGCACTCACATCTGTATATACCGAATGACTTTTATTAATATTTAGTGAGTATTTTACATCGCTAAGATAATAGTGTTAAAGAGAAGATATACTTGTTGTAGAAAAAATCTGATCAAATATGACACGGACTAATCCATTTGTGCTACCCGGTTCAAATTGGATAAGATGGGAACAGAGTATAACTTTAAACGAAAAAGTTCTTAGCGCCAGCAATTTTTGAAGAATATCAGCACACTTTGACGTGAATTATACTTGTGTTCGATTTTTTACCGGAGGTCTGTATATAATATCTCTACTTCGTATAGTTCTGTTATTGATTATATCAGCAGTCTAAATATTTACACTGGGCGAAAGTCGGAAGTACTTAATAGGATTAAATTTGCATTTATACATCCATTAAGAATCACACCTGTACAAGAACGTTCAGGTAGCCGTTACTCTAGAAACTTTTAACTCAAATAATGAAAGACAAGACCTTCACAATAGTGCACTAAACACCACGAAAATGTATCTGTACTCACTTTGAGAAGCCCACGAAAAGTACTGAACATTCTCACAGAGCTTAATGGTGCAAATCAGAACAGTTTTAAATTTTTTTTCGACAAATTGGTTATTTTCCCAGAACAAAGAGGTGCTACATTTATACTATATATGTGTATGTGTGCTCTATTCATGTAATGATCATTTTTGTTTCCAACTCGGGGGTCACCATTGTACTCATCAATGCAATCAACACAAAATTTTATTACTCGATCAACCGAAATGCAATTTACGTCACGGTGGTCATTCGTGTTTTCGTATTTAATCCGCCAAAACAATTTGGACAAATTAAAATTGCAACATACACAAAACAAATTGCGACAGAACGAACTAAAATAACAACAAGAAAATAACAGCAAAAGCAAGCAAATAAAACGCCAAAAAATCAAAACGAAATTGGGTTGTGATTGCCACAAAAAGTAAACAGAAAGAAGTCCGCAAAATTTTAGTACAAAATTGTTTGGAATATGAATGTTTCCATTTGGAGCTGTAATTGTATGTGTGTGTGTGTGTGTGCTTGTGCCAGCAAATGTGAGTGTTATTATGATGTTGCGCTGGACCTGCTGCATAGTGTCGGCGATAATCTGTTTCCAATCAAGTCATTACATTCCATTAAAATGGTCGCTGGCAAGCACACATACAGCGCAACATATGCGCAATACACAAATATAATATAAGCAAACACAGTTGTATATGTGTGTGTGTGTGTGGAGATGTAGCCGTAACATAGTTAGACTTGCTGGACGATAGCTGTACAATTTAATTTCCGTGTGACGCGGAAAACACAAACACTTGCATACTTGCTACCGGTAGTCAGCACATGCAACTTGCCACATGGCGCACATTTGTTCGCTTGTAAGCATTTGGGCAGGCGAAAGGGAGACGTGAGTTGGCCAAAAACTGTACACAACTCCATTTTATGTGCACTTTTTGCTGCTGTTATTGTCATTTCGGCCACAGTCTGCTGCAACTTCATCAGATAGTGGTGTGGCAGACAATGACAACAACAAGAAAGCAAGCACTGCAAGCACCGAAGACAATAAAAATAATAACAACGGTGAAAAATAACTCGACGCGACCATAAAAGTGCAACTCAATTTGAACTCCAGGGGGGAGAGGGTGCGGAAATGAAGCAGCGGAAGCATGCCGGCCAGGCAAAGCAGCCAAAACGCAGCGTGGCAGTGGCAAAGCAAAACAAAGCGCTGTAAAATTTCATAAAATGCCACAACAGAGCTGCTAAAAAGCCAGCGAAGTAGAAGCGAAGCTAAAAAGCGAAGAAAAACAATAACTAAAAGAACAATAAATCCGATGAGCGAACGAGTTAAGGAAGACAACAGCGGTACGTGTGTGGCAGCAGCAGTTTTTCCATAAAATTTTAATTAAAAAGGGTACACCATGAAACGCTGGTACACACACACACACACACATACAAACAAGGTGATGTACTTGTATGTAATGGAGAGCAGCGGCGAGATAAGGGCACTCACGCTCAAAAATTCATAGAAAAAGCAGCAATTCAGTGGTCCGAGGTGAATATGGGTGCGTGTGTGTGTGTTGCCTTGTTAACCCCACCAATTCACACTACATATGTTTATGTATGTATGTGATTATTACTTTTTGTAACTGCGTGCAAATATTTGCACCAAACAGTTAACCAAGCGTAGCAAGTCACAATGCGAAAGCTCTTGATAAAAGCTTTGTGTGTGTGTGAATTGTAAAAAATAGCGTCGTTAACTTGGGAACGCGGCTTCTGCTAATGACCAACACATGTAATAGCTGTGGACAAAACAGTGGCAACCAATTCTGGACCTCCTTTTTTTCGCACTCGAAGACTTTGGACACAGGCGACACTGCACCTTTGTGGCACAAGCGATGGAGTTAAGAACAATTTACATGTTTTCTTCACGCGGAAGTGTTACAACACCTGCGGTGCAACCGAAAACATAGAGTGTGATAGCAGAGAGAATTTGCATTCAATTATTAAAAGTCATTAAAATCAACAAAAGCCAATCTGAGGCTTTAAATTTATACTTAAGTAGTAAGGGTCTTTCGTCGGAGGGAAAAAATCTAAAATTTAAATTTTGTGGTTTCAATAAATCACAATTTTCCGGAACTTGTTTTTTTTCGATAATTGCGATTTGGTTCATCACGAATCCAATCCAATGGGACAGACGGTCAATTAAGAATATTATTTGAGCGCTTAGAGACGTTTGCGCGAAAACGACGTCGTAAATGGCCAAAATTCTGTCCCAGCAATTTCCGGAAACTTTCTGGTCTTAATGTAATATATAAAAAATATATTTAAAAGTTTACACAATACAGTTTAGTATAGAAATATAAAACTTTGTGTTCAAAAATTATTTTCAAAAAACACGCTAGATGGCACTGAACATTCAATATTCATAAAATCGTTTCTCATGAATTCACTTTAAAAGTGAGTGGACCGCCTCTAGATGTTAAAAAAATTTTCTGTTTTATAATCTACAAATTTTACCCTCAGGCTAAGCTAAAAAAATTGTTTTTTTGCTCCACCCTATTAGGCATATGATTTTCAAACAGATAACAAAGGCGCAATTTACAAACAAAGCAAGAGTATTATTTTCTAAAGAATATTGTTTTCAAAGGCCTCGTCTCAAACGACTTCATATATCTGCACAAAAAGTAGTCCAACGATGTTAAATCGCACGATCATGGAAGCCACTCCACTGGCCCATGATACGAGACAATGTGCTCACTAAAAGTTTCTTTCAATAAATTTATTGCTTCATTGGCTGTATGGTATGTACCACCGTCTTGTGGGAACCAAAGCTCCTCCACATCAACATCCTACAATTCAGACACGAAAAATTCATAAATCATGGCTCTACAGGGTTTCCCATTAACTGTAACATTTTTGAGGAAATATGGATCAATGATTCGCTCTGCTCATAGAGCAGCATAGAGCGAAAAAAGTATTGCCTCATTGAAAACTACACGTCTAAACAAAAAACGTCTATTCAAAACCTAAATATCTTAGTGACCAGCAACTCTAAAAACTCATCAACTATGCTGATTGTTAGAACTCAAATCCTCTTTTGCATATAACAAATGGATCTCAATGATAATATTAAATATATATAATGTGTATATACATATGTATGTCACCTATACAATATATATGTATATATCCGCATCAAACCCGCAGCTATAAGAATAACTTAGAAGAGTACTACTAAATCTTTTTTACCGAGCTTACGAAATTAATTTCTACTATTCTTTGTCTTCCATTTGTACAGTCCCTTGCTTCTGCAATCAACTGCATTTTCCATTTGTTTGTTCCATATTTCATTCTCTTTGTTGCTTTCTATTTTCGATTACAGCGAGTGTCATATGTTACGGATTTAGCAATAAAAGTCATAAATTTTCAATGTTAACTGCATTCATTTATGCAGAACATTTCACAAAAAAAGGAAGTATTTCCGAGTAAACTGAAATTTATGGCAATGGCGTGGGAACAGAAAATAGTTTAGACTTTTTACAATTAAATTGCAATCGGCGCTCGTATGAAATTACTTTTCATGAAAATGTTATCAGATCAAATATTTCTGTTATATGTTTCATATTCAGTAAACTCCGTCCGATGACTCTTCCAAGAATTTTGTTTTTCATGCAAATATTTACACTTTTCTGCAAAACTGTTAGTAACTTAGTTCATTAGCTGCAGTTTTACTTCCTCTGTAAGCAATATTTATCATCATTAAGACAAATAAGCACATGTTCTTTCATCCTGAAGTAGAGACAAATTTATCTTCTTTAGAGATAATGTAAGGATTTAAGGCCCTTACGGGGCTTCTCTTTAAAAGCAATTAATAATATGAACGAACTGATCGCCGTCATACTTTCGAGTCTTTGTATGAGGAACATCCATTCCGTTATTCGATTTCACTCGAGATTAAGTTATTTATTCAAAATCTATCACAGCTTCTACGTCTACTGCGGTGAGCATAATTTTATTTCTTTTCATCACATCCAATCAGGAATGTTAATTCTGCTTTCAGCTTCTTCTCGACTTTTGCTATAATCGTTGTATGGAGATCATCAATAGTTTTTACAGTGCATTATTTTGCTGCAACAAAAAAAGTATAGGCTGTAGTCTATTTCAAGCGGTTTTCCACAGGTAAAAGCATTGATCAGTTGTCTAAGTCAAAAACAAAGTCTAGTGAAAGGAAATCCATAATATTTGCATTGAATTTAGTTATATCTGAATTGCTGTAACTTTGTAAGGTAACTCCATAATGCCGCTCTCCATAGATAGAAACTCTAGTTCCTATTGTCGAAAAACTGTTTTCACCAATTTCACTAGAGGCGAATTTTTCACCAACAAAATCATTCGCCATAGCCAGGAAAAAGGAAGAAATCACTTGGTCCCAGGTCAGTTTTATAAAGTAAAATCACAAGAACCCGCCAAATAAGCTCTCGGCGCTTTTGGCGCGTCAGTATTAATGTGTGTGTCCTAGCCTTAGCCTTATGGAGCACAATTCCTCTTTATTTACCAAAGCTGGCCGCTTCGGAGTGATTATTTCCTTCAGATTGTTCGATTGTTTGGTCGATGGGAATTTTTTTGCGTTAACTCCTAACTCTGTTCTGTATCCAACCTTATTGAAATGATTCCAAGTGGTTTTTTGTGTAATCTTTAGCTCTTGGACAACTAAAGCGGTGCTTACATGACGGTCGGTCTTGAGGACTTCCAGAGGTTGACGCATCTTTCACACCAAAATCACCGGAACGGAATCGTCGAAACGAAAATTGCGCGTAGCTTACATTTTCGCCTTTATCAAAAAAAAAACTTTAAATAGGGCGTATTTATTCTTGCTTGTGTCCAATTTTTACGCGTTCTCAAACACTAGGCAAACATGAAACTTTTTGAAACGTATTTTAATACAAATTCTTATTCTTTTAATACCATATAGCATAACCTGATCCGAGATACAGGTTACTGAAATCATACATTATATTAGAAAAGTAATGGATATGTTTTTACTAGACTGCTAATTGATGCATATAATTTACATAAACCTCCAACTCTCAGCCACACACACACCAAACTCCAGCCATTTTCAAAAGTACACACGTACTCACATTCATATGTGTCTGCCACAACTCAAGCGATAAGCACTCCTTTCTAAAACGGTCAACTCAATAGCGACTTACCTATTTGCCCAGCACTCAGCACAACGCAATGTCCGCTTTGTATTTAGAACAATCAGCGAGGATGAGTGCACACTCACACATACACAAACCTGTTTATATGGTACATATATGTGAGCATTGTGTCTGCGGCGTTTGTGTTGCGCGTAAATCTGTTTTCTCAGCACTTCTCAAATCGATGCCTACTAAATAAGTACAGTTATGTATGTAGTAACAAAAGCAAAGCAATCAACAACTGCACTCTGGCAGTCAACGAGGCATGTGTGTGAGTGAGCATTCTACGCTGATGACTCCATTAGGCGTCTCCGCAAGCCGACAGCTTCATTTCCATTTCAGTTCAATTGTCGTTGTGCAAATGCAATTACGCGCCCATAATTGAGGCCTCAACCGGTGCAACACAACTCGCTTCACACCATCATACACCTCACCTTACTTCACCGTACCGTGAAGCTAACTCAACTCAATCGAGCTACACTTAACAGTACAGGCTTGGCGCGATTGTTGTGCCTATGTATTGGTGTATTAACGGCATTGTGTACTGCGTCCACTTGCTGGCCGGCACTTGTTGTTATTGTTATGTGGCAATTGCATTGCCAGCAGAATTTCCAGCGTAATGAAGCGTGGCGCTTAAATGAGTTAAGTTGCTGTAGTCGTTCAGTCCGGTTCTGTTCTTTTCTTCTTTCGTTTTGTTGGCATAGTTCAGAACAAGTCGTCGTCTCCTCTTGAGCTGCTACCATCTCCGCCTTCTTTCCTCTCTCTGTTATATATTTCTCTTACACCTGCATTTTTTCGTAACTGCTTACCATTACTTTTAACCGTTTCTCTCATCTCACATACCTTTTTTAATGCCTTTTTTTCTTGTTTAGTCTCGTAATGCCGTAATAAATTCGATTTGATCTCCGTTCATCGTTTGGCGCTTATACATTTCCACTTTTTCTTCTCTTCTTACTATTTTTGTTTGGGTTTACTTTTGTAGACTTTCCCTGGATATTATGGCGGCAATGTAATTTCTTTCTTATGCCGTTTGCGTTGCTTGCCTCTGTTGGAAGGTGCAACATTTTTCTGCACTCTAATTAAGTTTTTGCAATAATTTCGTCATTTTTGCTGATTTTTGTTTTACTGTTATTGTGGCTATTGTATTGCTTATTGCATTTGGTCGCGTTTGCCTTTATGTTATACCCCTGTTTAATATTGCAACAAGGTATCTTAATACGGTTTTCAAGCTTCCAACTTACAACGACGGCATATTTCAAATTTGAAGGCATTATTTTCGAATCCATATCATATATCTTCCAATCCCCTTCTTCCTCGCTCTATACCTCTTTCTCTCTCTTCCTATATCCACCTTTTCCTATATCCACCTCTTTAAATGATGAGATCGACAAAACATGGTATAGCAAATCAAATTGTTATTGTTGTATCGGCAGAAAACATTCATCAAATGATTTTAAGAAATGCTGCCGAGTTTACGTTCCGCGGGCAGAAAAAACTCGGCTCCATTCCATTTTTCGTAGATCCATCTGTCTATTAAACGGTTCGAAACCAGGTCATCACTACTCGTGTATGGAAAAATATACCATACAGAGAGATATACCATACTGTGCTTTGAGAATTGGGTGGTGTTAGAGCACAGAATAGATCAATATTTGGCCGCGAAGGATTAAGTAAATATCTTGCTTATAAACAAACATATACAATCCAGAGAAATTTAGAATTAATTATATATTTGAAATTGGTGCTCTAAAGACCACATTTAAAAAAAAAACCTACGACAACATCACCGGAACTTACGAGGAAGCAGAAATCGCGGCCGACAATCTGGTGAATTAGTATTGCACAAACTAACCGATATTAAGATCCCTTAACCGAAGCTATAGTAACCTTACAGAGGCATTTTTTCTAGCATAAAAGGGGAATAAAAGCGCTTTATCTTGATACCAATCACTAAGTTTATATGGCAGCTAAATGCTGCAATGATCCGATTCAAATGTGTCTCCGAACAATGAATGTTGTCTTGAACAATAATCTGTGAAAAATTTCGTAAGATAATGTGACAAATAAAAAAGTTTTCCATACAAGGACTAGCTTTTGATTGACAAGTTCGGATGGCAGCTATATGCTATATTGAACCGATATCAGTGATTCCGATAGGACTTGTGAGAAATTTCGGATCGATATCTCAAAAACTCAGAGACCAGTTTAAGTATATATAGACTAACAGAAGGACATGGCTAAATCGAGGACTCTCCCAATTGCTCTTTACTAGCAAAATAGAGCCAAGAATTATTGGCAAAGCCACAAAACTTGATTTTCTTAGAAACATATAAAATTAAAAAGAAAAAATTAGAAAATTAGAAAATCGGGACTAAATTCGTGAGATTATAATTTTTAATAGTTTCAAAAAGTATAAAAATAAAATATTTACATATCCATCGTGCTTCCAAAATTAAGTTCCGCGCGCATCTAGCATCTTCCTTACTAAGCACTTTATATTTATACCAGCAATTGTGTTTCCCATTGCATTTGGCTGTACCCACATCTACTTTCTGCTTTATTATTGCATTTGAGATTTATTTTTGTTATTACCATTGTTGTAATTTGCCGTGATTTTTTTTGTGTCTTTCTACCTCGTTGCACAAGTCAGACATTTGTTGAAATTGAATTGTTGCACGCGCCACATACACTTATTGCGCGCCACCGGGGTCGCCCATAGACGACTGCACACCGCTCTGCGGCCAGTGACCAACGTCATTTGTGTGCTTAATCAACGAACTTGTCCATAATCAAGTCGATAATAAATTGCCGCCGCGGTATGGACAGGCGTAAAGAAATAGCAAAAATAAGAATTATAGCGGTAAAAAAGAAAAAACACAACAGTAATTATAGTCTGAAAAGTTTTTTGAAAAACTTAAGCTACTTTCGTTGAAAGAATTTGTGCTCGGACGGATATTTTTCACACCTCAAAGCGTCTTATAAAAGCGAGACATTCGCCAAGATTTATTTTAGTTGCGTATACGCCACGTCCGATACCATAGATCAATTAATAGCTGATCTATACTATTAATATATTTCTGCCGTTAGTCACTCAAGCATGTCTGTACAACTACAAGAACAACAAAAACAACAAATTGATTCCGCTCACGCCTTCCGTTATCTTTGGCTGAATTGGCGTTTGATTGGCATGCATCCGACACGTCGCCATCGCTTGCCTTACTACATCTACTCCGCCTGCATTAACATCTCGCTTGGCATATTCTTGCCTGCCACAATGATTGCTAAATTGTTTTTCATTGAAAATTTGTCACAACTTATTGGTCTTCTCTATTTGGGCGTCACTTTGACCATGGCCACGGCCAAGCAATGGTCGCTCTGGTTACATCGTTCAAAACTGCTGGCCGTCAACTATTATCTGTCCAAGTTGGATGTGCGTTGCATGCCGCATGCAGTGGATCGCCAGCATATACTCACAGCTATACGTATCTGCCATCTCTACTACGCTGGCTATATGTTTGTGTATGAGTTGAGTAGTAGTGGTTTTGCTTACATTGGTTTCTCGCTGCGTCAGCTGGTCTACGACGGCTGGTTTCCTCAGCTCTATGCTGATGCGGCGCAGAATTTGACTGTGACACTGATTTATCAGAATTTTGCGGTAATGACATTTTTTGTGCTGCAGAATGTGAACAATGATATGTATCCGCAGTGCTACTTGGCCGTGATGATCGGACATTTGCGTGCGTTGACTGCGCGCATCAGTCGCATCGGCAAGGACGGCGTACTGAGTGTGGAGCAGAATATTGCAGAGTTGACAAATTGCATAGAGGATCATAAAAACTTGTTGGGGTGAGTTAAAGAATACGATATTCTGAAAGTTACAAAAAATGTTATATTTTAGCTTTTACTTATAACTGATTCTACTTGCTACAACAGCTTACTTTCTATGACCATTAGCTAAAGCAAATTTTCAAATATTTATTTCTACGACCGTTAAATCGAATGGTCCCCATAAAACCCTATAAATATTGTATATATATGTATATATATATATAAATTTTCTTTAATATAAATTTTTTTACAACTTTGAAAATTTTTTATATTTATAACATTAACTAATATGAAATTTAATAGTGCTGGCAACTCTATTTTTAATTTGAATGTAAAATAGTAATAAAATACCTAAAAATATTTTTAGCTTTGTACGAAACCTGTATTTAAGATGGCAACTCTCCACAATAAATGCACTTTTTTTTAAACTTCTTATTTAATATACCTATATTAGTTTTAATTTCTTAGAGTAACTTTTTTGTTAACCATCAGTTTAAAAATTTTAAAATTTTAATATAAATCAGATGGCAACGTCAACATGCTTTATTTTTAAAATAAAACTCTCTTTAAATATAATTTTTGTAATATAATTAAGACGATTTATTTACTTTTCTAATATTAGTTAATATGAAATTTAGTATTACTGGCAACTCCGTTTCTAATTTCATTAAAACAATCGAAAATATTTTTAATTTCGTACGAACCCAGTATGGCAACCTTTAAATATTATTCATTTGCCAAAAATATCATTATATGAAAGTGGCAACTCCCCAAAGTAAATTCTACTCTTTAAAGATAATTAAGATAGATTTAATTTTGTAAAGAAATGTTTTGATCAAACATCCTCAAATATTTGTTTTTTTTATAATCATATACATATATAACACGGCAACGTCAAAATACTTATTTTTATGATCACACTCTAGCATAAATATTTAGCATAACAGTCTTAAGCATAGTATGAGGTTTGAAATGTATTAATTTTCAAATTTTAACTAAAATTTTTAATTTAAATGTTGGACAACACTCTTTTGAATATTTTAACATTAAACCACTCGCTAATATTTTCAGTTTTGTACACACCATTTTTTAGAAGATTACTTATTTAGTTACAACTTTTATTTTTATTCAGGTGGCAACTCCTTTAAGCAAATATTTTTTTAAGATTTTTAAGATATTAATATCGGGCTTTTGTCGGGTAGCCGAACTATAGATTTTCACTAATTTTTTATATTTATTCAAGGGGCGGTAAGACTGTATTTACAAAAGCGAGAAGCAGACAGTTTTCTCAATAAAGTTAGAGTCAAATATAGAACAGAGAGTTACTTATTGCAAAATATTAGAGAAGAATTGTTTCGATACACTTAATATTAAATAACACATGTAACTACATAAGTTGACAATATATGTACCATCTGATCAAATTTGGCTCGGACTACATTGTCATGTATTTTAATACAAATTTGTTATCAGCTTCAAAATAGACTTCTGAGCAGATACAAGCATACCAACGCTTACCCCAATTTTACATACATTTGTTAAAAGCGTCAACTGGGACGGCCTTCTGTGTCTTCAACAACTTTTGGAAACCATTGGAAACACAAAATTTCCAGCCAACTCTTTGTCCAACTTTTTTTCAATGGTAAAAGTTGCCAGACAAACTTTTCGCTGGGAAAAATATAACACAAGTAAGGAAGTGCTAAGTTCGGGTGTAAACGAACATTTATACTATCAAAAGGATCAAAACCAAGGAAATACTTTTAGATGCTGACAAAACTTTACTTTAAACTAGAGGAAGTATTGCCCTGATTTTCGGCAAGACGATACACTTTTATTAAAAAGAGAATCATCCTAAGTTTCATTAAGATTTCTTACATATTGGCCGCTAAATGCGGTATAAAGTCAACCGGAAATTATAAATAAAATATTAGGTATATAAGGACTAACGGAAGTATTGACCGGATAATATATATATAAAAATATATTCTCCCCGACTTTCAAGACTAAAACATACAGATTGACCGATATGTTCGGTAAAAAATCAGCCATATGCAATGAGGTCCACGCATTTGGTGTTTAGTCCCTGAAAAGTTATAATCCAATTTCGACAGTTTTTGGGCGTAATATGAAGGATATTGAGGGCATTTTTTAGGCAAAGCTGGTTGAAATTGGAAAATATATAGTATTTCACCTAAAGGTGGGCGGTGACACGCTCATTGTCAAATTTTTGCAGCTGAACCCATAAAGCCGTTCCCTGTCATCTTGTGAGTGAGTGTGCTTATTGTTGGATTTCACCCATTTTCAGTGTGTAGAAAAAGTGCTAAAAAGACTTCTTCCCAGCCAGGTTATTTGAGTTAGCTTAAGCGATTTGGAAGATATGTACATTCAACCATTCAGGAGGCCGAGCCACGCCCACTTTAAAAAAAAATTCAGGAAATAGGTGCCTATCCTATTATGCAATCCCCTGTACCAAAGAACAGTTTTATATCTTAATTCTGTTCTGAGTTATAACACCCCTTCCTTCGGGCGCCAAAGAACATACATAGCAAGTTTCATTAAGATATCTCAATTTTTTCTCAAGGTATCGCTTGCATGGACAGATGGACAGACGGAGAGACAGTCATCCGGATTTCAATATATATGAATAACTCCAGATCTAACTCGATTAGTTGTAGCTGATACAAACAACTGTTAGCACCAGTAGACACATGTTGCGAAAGTATAATAAAACCCACAAAAAGAAAAATTAATTGAATGTGTTGAATTAAAAATTTGCATTAGAATGTAAATAATCCTCAGAATATGCAATATTGTTAACACAAATTTATTTAGCTTTGCTTATCAACGAGGCCAATCGAAAAAAAGTTCATATAATCCGCAAACCGATTGAAATGAAAATTAATTTGGATGTCACTCGACTTCTTTACAAACAGTACAATTTTCACTAGTGAACTTAGACCCATATTTAAAAAACGGGATCCAAATTCAACCAGTTTATCAACTCTTATCTTATTATCTAATCTAAGAAAAAATGCCAAAAAATGTTTGCAGAAAGAAACTGGAAACTGAGCTGGGAGAAAAATTTGTTGAAAAATAATGGAAAAATTAATTTATGGCCAATAATTTTCAATATATTAAATTCATTTTATATAATAAGCTTTTATTGGCACTCTCACTCACTTTTTACAACATGACTTTAAACTTTTAAACTATCTCCCGAATTTTTTTATTACTTCTCGCTCATAAAATTCAATTCGCAGCTCAGAAACCGAATTTCAAAAATTCGCAATTTTTTTATTTATCACAGACGCGAAAGTTTACATTTTACCCACTTACTCTCCCAATACAACTACCCTCTACTCACTTAACTCTCGCAGCCATAAACCGTTAGTTCTAAGTGAATTAACGTGCTCGCGTGGGAGCAGCCGCAAGTCGATAACACAAATCACGAAAGCTATGGAAATTCTATGGAGCATTTTGGTATTTATTGAAAATTCCAGCAACCAAAGTATGCGGCAAGTATGCGTTGCATGCCAAAAACTAGCTGGAGGTAGCATACACAATACATACAAATAAACTATGGATTAACCGTAAATGCAATGAATGAAACTTTTATGCAAAAGGCAAACATAATAACTACAATAACAACAAGAGCAACAACAATATTAAAAACAACAAACTAAATCACCGCACAACTAAAGGAGTCACCAGCGGAAGTGCAACACTAAGAGTATTGTAGTTGCAAATGAATCCATTAACCAAGAATAACAACAAAAATCATCAGTTATTCCAAAAATCGCTCATTGATGCTACCACGACAACTATTAGTTGCACAGATTGCACTTTTTGCTAGCTGTTGTCTTTATCAACGTCCACCTTGATTGCATGTAGCACGAGTGGGCGCCTGTGGCACGTTGCAAGTCTCAGGCGAAAGAACACAAAACTTTTCGGCTGTAAAGTTACTTAGCATATCATCAACATTTGTATCAGGTACCCACAAAACTTTTAACGGCGCTTTTAAGCGCATTTGAGTCCTTTTTAGCACGTCGCGTGGCGTCAACGCAAACAATAGCAACAACAATAGACTACATTTCACCTACAAATAATGGTCTTGCAATGTGTGGCAAAAGTTTCCGAGTATTTGTTGTCAGCGACGTACGGTCACAGGATAGTCTTGTTGCTGCTGACAAAACTTGTACTAAACTAAGCGCCCGAAAGTATGCAACTCAACTCCCAAAGATCGCTAAGACACACAGGTGCTGATGAGCAAGCCGCTTTCTATGTCGACGACGCCATTAGTACACATGTTAGAGACACATACACATGCATAAGCTTTTCAGGTTGCATACACCTATGCACACACATACAAGCTCACACGCATATATTATGAAAATACTTAACGATGCAGTTTTGACTGAAATTACAGGGTGCGTGACAACAGTTTTCAACTGTTACACACATTTATTTTGCACTCAAAGAGATTTTTGGTATTTTTACAATAAATAAGTTTCATTCTTCTACTCCTCAGCTACTTCGCCTGCATACGTCCGGTTATTTCGCGCACAATTTTCATGCAATTCGGCATCACCGCCTTCGTTCTCTGCCTGACCGCCGTCAATTATGTCGCCTTCGAGCGTGATGCTGCGCAAATACTCATCGCTGCCACATATATTTTCGCCATACTCATCGAAGCGCTGCCTTGCTGTTGGTACGTGAATTCGCTCATGGAGGAGTGCGGCCTACTCACCACAGCGCTGTACAACTGCCAGTGGTATGATCAGGATAGAAAATTCCGTAAAATGCTTATTATTTTCATGCAACGCTCACAGCGCACAATGGTTCTCATGGCGGGTGATTTGGTGCCGATCACGCTACAAACATTTCTAAATGTGAGTTGTTTAAGTGAGCAATTGTTATAAATTCACACTTTTTTTTCTCCTTTAAGATCATCAAATTTTCATTCTCGATGTATACGATTCTAAAGGGTTGAAATGATGATGTGACAAGGCGTATACGTAACTTTTTGTGAAGCATTGAAAAAATTTTTATTTATGAAACCACTCAAAACAGAAAATAATTGTGTTTTTATTGAAAGAAAAATCCAAGATATTAAAACAGCCATTTTATTGCTTATTTCGCCACCCTTTTTGAATTCAAAAGTTTTCAGACATGTCACGTTTATCTATCCGTTATGTTGCCACAACTGACAATTAAAGCCTTAAATACCGTGCGTGTCGCACCATATAACTATAATAATTATAAAAAGGTATATTTTATAATTTCTTGCTTGTTATCAACACATTCGGTGTTACATTTTGTAACAACGTAGGCCTGAATTTCGAAATTAAATTTTAAAATTTTAATCATATATCTTCACTCCTTAAATGTAGAGAATCGTGAATTAAGGCGTGGAGGTGTGGCTCAAACGTGAGTAATACGTGCTGCCCAAAAATGAGCGTTTGTTTACATGACTCAGTAGATATCGTCAATATTTTATTTGTTGTTATGAATCACTTATGTCTACTACGGTTCCTTATATACGGCATTTGAAATATTGTGGAAAATTATAATAACTTTTTGACACGTCAGGCCGCTTGAGAAATTATGCATCGGTAATTTTTTCAATACACCTTATATGTACATTCAATATATCTGGTATAGTGTCAGCAAAAAGAACAAAGACTCGCTTATTCGGTAGAAAATATTTTTGGGTCAGAGTTGCCACATGTTAAGCGCATAAATTATTACTTACTCTATATCAAAACGAGGTAAAGTATGAAATTCAAAATGGGATTCAGCAAAGTGGGTTAGGTTAACTATAAAACCATGTTGTGAATTAGTACCCAAAACGTTTAAGGTGCCACGCCCAGTCATAAATTTTTTAACATACTCACATGAAAGCCTACTGTATCATTCTTGTATTTAAATAGCAAGATATTTTTTACACACTTTCGGTGTTTCATACATAACCATCATACGTCCCTTTCCCACTGCGCTGTCAAAGTTGCCGCACTTTACTTTTTTCTCCAAAAATGCGAGACGAGCATATCAATCGTGCAATTCCGATTAAGTCGTTTAACCAGTTTTGTCAGAGTAACTAAATTTTTACTAAAGTTATCGCCTAAATTAATGAATGGACGAATAAAAGACTCCCGAAATTTAGCTCGTCGCGTCGTTCTAATTGTTTCGATCTATATAACCTCATATCAATATAGTTTAAGTTTTTAGGTTAGATTAGATTAGGAAGTCGATACTAACCGGGATCTCACTTTCACAGCCTAGAATGAAGATAGACAGTCCTTTTCTAACTTTGTGCGCACAATTAGCGAACTCAACACTAGTATTGTTAAAGAGACTGCACTTTGGAATAGTAGATCTACTGATACCTTAATACCAGACACTTCTGCCTGAATGACACCATAGTGATCCGGTAATCTAAAGCTAAGCTTGACAGAAAGCTCTTAGCAGACAACTCCCTCTCCAACATAACCTCTTAGCTTTGACCCAGCAGTAGAAAAATCTCACTTCTCCTATTCTACAGCGACTTCTCCCCGTCCACATACCCATCTAGCGTGTTCTTGTTTGGACGCTTCCATATACCCAACTTCCCTGAGCCTTATAGCGATTAAGTGCCATTGTTGGTCCGTAATGCACCGTAGATGTCGATGGATAACTTAAAAAATGTTTATAAAAAATTTTACAACCAATTTCTTTTTACCATAAATTTTATTGACCAGTGTTAAATATTCTTAATATATTACTCGAAAAGATTTTTTGGCTCTCACGTAACGCTGTGGTTCAAAAAACAGTCATAACTTTTTCCACCAAACCCTGTTTTCCGAATTCTCACGCTACACAAAACTCAAACCTAGTAATTATTATTACACAAACATACATCTGTCATGAGATAATCACTTCATTCAACCTTCGAGCCTTCCTATAAATACCCGCAACACGGAAACAATATTTAGTATTTAGTCTTTAATAAATACCTACAACACTTGGACACACTTCGAATCTGACCTGCTTAGAAAATCCAAATGGCCAACCAACCACATTCTGCTACACGCTTGGACTCTAGCGATGCGCTGCGTTACATCTGGCTATTTTGGCGCATTACGGGTATACACCCGGTCAAAAAGCATCGCTACATATACTATCTTTACTCCATGCTGCTGAACTTCACCAGCACTGTACTTTTTATATCATTTTACGTCGTCACTTTATTTATCAGCAACGGTCTGCTCGAAATCCTTACAAACCTTAGCGTGATGGTGCCACTGATCTACAGCTCAACCAAGCACTTCGTCGTCTTCTATCACATACGTGGTGAATTGCCGAAAGCGGCGCTGCATTTACAAGCGTTGGACCGACGTGTGGAGCTGGAGCCAGTGGCGTGCACGCACCTGAAGCGCTTAGTGCAACGATGCCATAAAATATACCTTGCAGCATTAGCTGGTATTGTGGTCTGCTTGGCGCTTTACGCTCTAGTTGGCATTTTGCGACACAAGCTGCCCTTTGAGGGTTGGCTGCCGTTCGATTGGGAGCACTCGCTTAACGCTTACATATTGGCTTGTGCATTTCAGCTGTTCTGCCTCAGCGTTCAGTCGATCTATGCGCTGTGCAACGACATCTATTCGATTGTATATTTGTTGCTGTTGGTGGCTCATCTGCGCATCTTGAACGCACGCATTGCTCGAATTGGTGGCGTGTGTGCGGAGCAGCACAGCGAATTGGCGAATTATCAACAACTTGCGGCCTGTGTGCGTGATCACTGGGAGTGCGTAAAGTGGGTTTGTGAGTGCTTTTTCATTACATATTTTTTACTAAACTCTTATTCAGCTTCTACAGGTGCATCAGCCCAGCCATAGCTGCAACAATCTTCATTCAATTCATCAGCACCGCTTTGGCACTCTGCACAGCCGCTGTGGCTTTCGTAAATGCCGATTCAATTGGGGAGCAATTGATAAAATTTCTGCCTTATATCTTGGTAGTGCTTTGTGAAATTGCGCCATGTTGTTGGCTTATGGATGAAGCTGCCCTTGAAATGTTCAAATTGACCAATGCGCTCTTCTCTTGTTGTTGGTATGAACAGAACTTGCGATTTCGTCGTTCGTTGATTATATTCATGCAACGCTCTCAGAAAGTCGAGCAAATATTGGCTGGTAAAATCTTTCCGGTTTCGTTGGTTACTTTTATTAAAGTGAGTTTGTTATCTCTCTTTTGAAGAAATACCTTCGTTTAACATTACTTTATTTGCAGATTATACAATTTGCATTCTCCTTGTTCACACTTCTTAATCAATTTAGGAAATAAATGTAGAACACGTGCCTTTATCGATGTGTTATAGAATGGTATTATTACTAGTTTTAATTCAAATAAATGTTTCTATAATTTTTTGTTATGATTCACATCCATATATTTTCATTTCCAAGTCCAATAAGATTCCTTTCTATCCACAAAAAACGAAATCCGAATTTTAAAATCTTCTAAAGTTGAATTTCACTACTCTGTGCGATATAGCGCACATAGACTTAGCCTAAGCGAGAGAGATGGTAGGTATGTATATTTCTAAATATAAATCCAACAGAATTTAGCCATAGATCCCTAAAGAAGAATAAGTCGTTTCCAGCCTTGAGCACTGTAACGCTCCACGGTGAGGAAGTAGCAAAGGTAGATCAGATGAAGTATCTAGGATTGATGCTAGAGACATAGAATAACAAAAATTATTAGTATATGGGAGTGGGGGTGATTCGTATATACAATATATGATATACGGCCAACCGAGAGTTTGAAAATTTTAGAATAGTTCTTTGAGTGCCATGGCAAGTTACGAATATATGTGGTATAAAGTAAACTGGAAGTTCGAAATCTTTGTATTAGGTATATGGCGGCTAATAGACGCTTTCATCCGATTCAACTCATTTTTAACATACAGGCATACTGGTATCAGGAAAGGAATTGCGTCGAATTTCAATAACATATCTCACAGATTGACCTAATGTTTCTGTTATATGGGAGGTGTTTTCATCGGATTTCGACTATTTTGACAGTTCCGGTAGTGATACCTAAAGGATTGGCCCTGAGCGAATTTAGTTATTGTATCTTCAGTAATTTAGGAAATATATACATTAAACCTTTTCGATGATGGTTTTTTCAAAAGTTTTAGTCCACAGGTGTTCCTTGCTACCGTGATCCTCTGTGTCAAATTACAGTTTTGTATCTTAGTTTTCGGCTTAGTTATGGCATTCTATAGGTTTTCGATCAATGGTGTTTTGTGGGGATGTCCGTGTTTCGATTATGCCCATCTGCAACACCAACCGTCTTACGGTACCAAGAAACATGTGTACCAAGTTTGATTACGATATTTCAAATCTTACTCAAGTTTTACTCTTGCACAGACGGACAGATATATATGTATAACTGCATATCTAAATCGATTCTTTTAATGAGATACAAACAGCCGTTAGGTGAACAATACTATTATACTCTGTAGCAACATGTTGCAAGAGTATAAAAATCTTCCTTACCACCATACACCCATTTTTGGAGCACCTTCTAGAGATCGGCTACTATTAATTTGTTTATTCATTTATTAAATAAAATGCCTCTTAAAAAAAATACACTAAAAGAATCAAAGTTATTAATTTAAACACAAATCCTACTCACCCTAATTTATCTCTTCTTATAACTATTATGACCACTAGCACCACAAGAAAGTAGGTGGATTATGCTAATTATGTCATCAATTCCTCTAGTATCGTCTGAATGATATAGTAATTAACCATTGCATAAGGTATCATTAACAAATCACCCTTTTTTAAATAATTAATTGTCTTTCTTTAATTATAGGATGTATTACTAAATATTTAGTATGTCTGTGACATCGGTGAATTAACAAAAAAATAATAACAAATAAATAGTGAAAGAACAGTGCTCAGATAAGCGCAAAGTTGTCTTCAGAAATTTAGTCCAAAAAAAATAGTTGTAATAATATTAAAGTAGATGAGAATGTTGCCGAAACAGTTAATTTTTCTTACAGAGTTATGAGTATATAACTGGCTTAACGGTCTTCTTTTTCTAGACTTTTTAGATCTCAAAGCTCAGTATAAATGTACCCTTATTCATAAAGATGCGCTTCAAATTAGACCTTTGTTTATAGTTGGAAAATAAGCAAATTTTTGTCGAACGCAATGCGACCATAGATGTTGCCTACTTAAAAGCGATCAAAGTGGTTAAAACTCAAATGCTAACCTGAATAGTACCTTGAAATCCGAGAGAATCGTTTAAGTTTGTAATGTCTTAATAAAGTTTAGCTAGAATTTGTTCATTATGGACCACTGTGTTTCTTAATTTAGATTTTTTTAACGACCTTGATGAGTTTGGTTATTCATTTTTTCTTTTTTGCAGAACTTACTTTTAGTTATGTCCGATGGACAACTTGAAACAGTTAAGATCTAAAAGACCACAGTCAAGTTATTTTTGAAAGCTCATTTACTGATTCACGGCACAGGTTCTAAAACCCGTTTAAAAGCATCGTTTCAAAATATTAATCAAATCCACAAAAAAAAAAAATGTCGGCCAACGAAGAAGAAGAGAAATTTGCAACAAAAATAAACTCCATTGATGCAGTCAGTTACATTTGGCGTTGTTGGCGCTACCTCGGCATGCACTTACCCACCCGCTATCGTTGGCTCTACTTAACCTTTTCCTTGCTGGTCAATTTCTTAACGGGAGTTATCTTCCCATCATTGTATCTGGCATCGTTTTTTATGCAAATCGATTTCGACGATAAATTCGCGAATCTCAGCGTCGTATTACCATTATTCTACACTGCAGGCAAGCAGATCATAATGTTCTATTACATACAAACCGATTTACCAAAAGCTACACAACATTTACACGCGCTAGATAGACAAGTTGAGCAACAGCCTGAAGATATCGCTTACTTGAGACGTATCATGCGTTACTGCGTGTGGAGCTTCTTGACGGTTTTTATAGGCTTCTGGGCCGCACTTATTTTCTACGGGCTACTTGGTATTATGCGTCACAGACTACCTTTCGAGGGCTGGATGCCTTTCGACTGGCAGCACTCATTGCGTGCCTATTTTTTCGCAGGCATCATTGAATTATTCGCCGTAGGTGTACTGTTGATGAACGCCATCTGTTGCGACACCTACACTGTGGTGTATCTGGCCTTGCTGCTGGCACATTTGCGCATCTTAAATGCCCGCATCAAACGTTTGGGCGAATGTCGACAGCAAAGTGAGGCGCATCATTACCAGCAGCTCGTGGCGTGTGTGGAAGGATATCGCGAGTGCATGAGGTAGGTGGAAAACCACTACTTTGGTATTTGAAACTAAAACTTTATGTATAACTTACAGTTATTACAAATGCATACGCGGCTCTATTGCCGGCACCATCTTCGTACAGTTGCTGTGTACCGCTTTGGGTCTGAGCTTACCGGCAGCTACTTTTATCGGTAGCGATTACACTCTGTCGCAAATGATGAAATTTCTGCTTTTCTCCTCTGCTGTTATAACTGAGGTGGCGCCATCTTGCTGGCTTATGGACGAGGTCTTACTGGAGATGCGTAAATTGACTAATTCCATGTTTTTTTGCCATTGGCATCGACAAAACATGAAATTTCGCCGTTCTTTGATTATTTTAATGCAAATTACGCAGAAACCCGAGCCTTTACTGGCTGGAAATATTGTACCTGTCTCCTTAGAAACATTTACAAATGTGAGTTTAATTGTGGTACGGGTGTATTTTTATTGGATAATAACTTTTGATTTTCTTTCAGATACTTAAATTGGCATTTTCTCTATTCACACTCTTAAATCAATTAAAATCTTAAGGTTTATGCCCGAAGATCTTAATCTTGTCTTGGAAAAAAAAAATGTTTAACATCTCACTTTTAAAGTAAATTTCGAGTTAAAGCGACAAATTTATCTACATTAATAAACTTTAGATGCAAATTAGGATCATTATTTCCTGTACCTTTCACTGGAGAATAAGGCCACTGATTTCTCGTGTTGACATTACATGAATTTTTCACCCCCAAGTTCGTTGTGCAGCCTTTCGAAGCATTGGAATTTCTCGATACAGGGTTACCTCCTGGCGATTTCCCACTCTTGACGTTTTGATCCAAGTTGAAATTATATAAAAAGAAATTATCTCTTTCCGATCATAACTCGAACTGATGAGCAATAATAACACGGAAGATGTGGGTTTAAGCAGTTTTAGCGGAAAGCGCTTACAACTACACACCCACAGTTAATAGCATAATTATCACGGAACTAACTACGCAATGAAGTAAAGCGGGACTCTAATGAAACTTTCTTTGAATTGGAATCCGCTATTTCACTTTCTCCTTACACTGCTAACTTTTATGGCTAAAACTGGATGAATGTGCGGCTTCAAGTGTAAACAAAACGTATACTAGCTTCAATCACATTTTTGAATTAAAATGCAACTAATGGAGAAAGGAACTCAAAGTTTACAAAACATCCATCCTGCAAACTTTTTGCTAAGATTGATAAGAAAGAACTAGCTAAAAATCTTCGCCATTTCATCCCAAAGTTCAGATATACCCTTGCAAAAAAGTAAGTTGGTGAAAAAATATATGCTATCCTCCACTAGCAGCTCTATATAATTACGTTCAAATACAGCAGATTAACACTGCGCTATATTTTTGGGAGTTTATAGACTGTGTTCTCTTTTCCGTATAAGCTGTTGTGCATTTACGATAAAAAATATGTTTTAAGGTTTGCTTCCACGAAACTCTCATCTTAAATACCTAGCCAGGATTTAAATTGCAAGCCAAGCGAGAAATGCCTGTGCTGCTGAGTATGGTCAAATCCATTAGCATGTTATATAATATTATCTGAGCAATGATAAGAACCACGAACAAAGAGTACATTACTTCAAAGTGACTTAATTACACCAAAATCACAATGAATTTAATTCATTCTCCATGTTAAAATTTTTTCTTTGAATTTTCATGCATGTATGCGCATATCAAAATTTTGGAAAAAATAAAGAAAGAAAAGCGAATTGTAAACTTAGCCAGCGACAACATAAATTATCGCCGAAATGCTGATTGTGCAGCATTAATGACGTGCAGTCAAGCGTAGATGGCAACGGCAGCTGGAGGGAGGTGAACGCAGAAATTTATGCTCTTAGAAGAAGAGACACAAATTTATGCGAGAAATACACAAAAAATGTGAGATTGAGCAGTTACAGTTACAGTTATGCGCTGTAACCGGCAGACGACTACACTTCAGCGAACGTAAATGGACAAAAACTTAATATGCCATAGTTAATTGCATTGTGTGTGTGTGTGTATGTACAGAGAATGCTGCTGGTTGGCTTGTCAGCAGCTAACACACGCGGAAACAACCAAACAAGCATACAACACATATACATTCGCACGCTCACTGACCCATCTTACATGACCTTTGCTAAATGCTTGCATATCTTAGTTACTAGAGGCCTTCAACTCGCCGGCTCGGTCGTCCTTTCCTTCGCTCATTCGTTGCGCGTTGGTTCGTTGGCTTTTTGTTTTTGCCATTTGAAGCGTGAATGCCAGCTACCAAGCCCATCGCCTCGACTTGCTTGCACACCCGGACAGCGTGTGCTTATCATCTTAGCTGCACTTTATTGTTGTTGTTGGTTAGTTGGTGTAGTGCTTGTGTGCGCGCTTTCCCTACGCTGCTCCTGTGTGCCAGCCATGTGCACTATCTGTATGTAAATGTGTGTGTGGTAGATTTCCATTTCAATTTTACAGCAGATCCATCATGCTTAATGGCCCTGGTCACATGAATATCTTTGGTTTTCTGCTTGCCTGCACCGCTGCCGTTGTGGCTTTGCAGCGCTCACTGCCCCTGTACTGCCGCAGAAATGCCACCAAGAGGCACGTCCTTTGGTATTCTGTGCGCCTTGGCATTGTTGGCATCCTGCGCTGCTTGCCGTCCGCTGCTTGTCATTTAAGTGCTTTGGCCTCTCAGCTAGCATGCTACCTTAATATGTTAATTTATGAGTGGCTACGCTGTGGTAATTTGCTTGCATGCTATTTAGAAATGTTGGTGGGGCTCATTGGCGGAAATGGCATCGTTGATGGCGTTATAATTGCCGAAAATTCGTATATTAAAGCTGAGTGAAATCACCATGCCCATTCGGTTTGATTTGTTCCGTTTGCGTAAAATAGAGTTTGCATATAGCCATGTGTGTGTGTTTTTATATGCAAATTAATGTACATTAGGCCAACGGTGCGTATGAGTGACACTAAGTAACTTGAAAATGTTTGACTTGGCTGCTGGAAAATATTAGTGGGGAATAATAAATGCACACTCTATATACTTATATATGTTGTATATATAGTTACATAATAATCCAAATGCTAATGATGTCTTGATGAATAACCTCTACAGAACGTAAATTTTTGTTGTTCTTCGACAATTTAAATTAGTAATATTATATATTGAAATGATACTACGCTCAAACACGAATACTAATAATTTTCTAGTAATCAGGAAGTCGGAAAATCACTAATCCTCGCATGGTTCGAACCAATTTAGCCATAAAACTATTCGCGAACGCATTTGAAACCACTTAGGAAAAAGAAAATTATGTCAACGAAAATAAATATATCTAATAGATCATGTGCAGACTTTTTCAAGATGAGCTTCACCTGAAAATCTACCGTCAGTCAACTGGTCACCTTCTGACAAGCGATTTCTTTAGCAGCCAACGGCCTTGAAAGCATACTTTTTACAGATGAAACAATTTTCACAGCTGAAGATGTTTTTAATAAAAAAAAAAGAAAAAGTCTACGCTAAAACTTTCAAAGATGCCGAAAATATTAATCCAAGACTTCAACGTGTTCGCCATCTAGCTGCTGTAATGATTTGGTGCGGAATCACCTCTAAGCAGCTGTGAAAAAGGGAATAAAATTGTATTAAAAGAATGTTGAAGAGAGCAAGGTAAAGCATTGAAGCAATCCCCATCTTCAATGGAGACATTAGATCTTCCATCAAGATTCTGCTTCAGCACACAAGGCAAAAAAACACCCATTAGTGCCTTAAAAGCAATATTTATAGTTTCCTAGTGGCCTGTCGAATATCTCACAGAAATTTAAAGAGTCTCAAAAGATCTCTCGAACTCTCTGTCTGGTTCGAACAGCGTCGTCAATACCAACAGAAACTATGCGTGCTGCTATTGATCAATGGCCGAGTCGTGTGAGGGCTTGTGAGAAAGCAACAGGTAAACGTTTCAAATAAAATTTCATACAACGCTCACTTTATATATGTATTATTAAAAAAAAAATTTACTTTATTTAAAAATATTTTATAGTTTCTTTTTTATAACGGTCTAAAAATTTAAAAGAACTAATGGCAGGACTAATTATGTTTGGCAGCTTGACTCTAAATCAATTTAAAGCGCAGTATTATAATTTTAAGAACCATATGGTTAAAGCAAAATTAAGACCGTATTCATTTCTATTACAGCTGTATTTAAACTCGAACCGTCGATTAAAAGCAGCAATGTTACCTTTCACAAAGAAAATGGTAAATATGAACAAACTGTCTTGAAATATTAAAGTCAAAAATTGAGATTTTGTCAACACTGAAGTCATGAAACATGGATTCTACGGGTTTCAGTTGGTAGCCGTTCGCATGGACCGTAAACGATGAACTCAATTCAAAGCGCGGCAAGGCGTAACAAGCTCATCGCAAGATTATTTGAACTATATTACTTGAACGCATTTAATATTTTTAATCGACTATCTTGAAATGACAAATAGGTACTCGTTTCAAGGGTTTTTTTTCTGTTCTCAAGTTTCAAGAAAATTTTTTTATCGATTGTAGCTCTAATCAATATATCAGCCTTGATATTTACTATGTTGAATAACAAAATCGAGGTTTTCCAAAAAAAATTTGTCTTGCTGTAATACGACATGAACTTTCCGGCCCATCTGTTATATTAATCAATCATTTAAGACTAAAAAAACTCTCATACAATCTCCATCTGGAGATCAGCTCAAGGTTGACACCAAAAACCAGAATTTAAACTAAAAAGGGTTCGTTTTCAATGAAAATGGAAGATTTCATTTAGATTATTCAAGACGTTTCAAGCCATGGAACTTCTTGTATGGAAAACTTTTTTTATTTGAAAAGATATCTTTACAAAAGTTGCCATAAATTATTTCCTAAGACAATCCTATAATCTTAGGATATACTGTTCATTCAAACTGGCCGATCAAAATCACGATAAAACTTTTTTTATAACGTTTTATAATAAACTAACCTGTGAAGGGTATTATAGCTTTGTTTTGTTTCTTTCTTTTTGACAAGCTCCAAACAAAAATCAGTAACTTTCCAATTTCTTATAAGAATTAGCTTGATGAATATACAGCTAGATGCTTTCATTTTCTACTTTCGACTTTATTTTTATACTCCCATAACTTGTTGCTACAGAGTATAATAGTTTTGTTCACCTAACGGTTGTTTGTATCACCTAAAACTAATCGAGTTAGATATATCATTTATATATATATATAAATGATCAGGATGAAGAGACGAGTTGAAGTCCGTGTGACTGTCTGTCGGACCGTCTGTCCGACCGTCCGTCCATGCAAGCCGTAACTTGAGTAAAAATTGAGATATCTTTATGAAACTTGGTAGACATGTTTTTTAGTACCGTAAAACGGTTGGTATTGCAGATTGGCGTAATTGCACCACTGCCACGCCCACAAAACGCCATTAATAAAAAACAAATAAATTAAACTAAGCTCCACAGCAAGATACAAGACTCTTATTTGGTATAAAGGATCAAATTAGGGGGGAGGCATCTGCAGTTAAAATTTTTTTTAAAGTGGGCGTAGTCCCGCCACTAATAAGTTTAGTGTGCATATCTCCTATACCACTGAAGCTATAAAACAAAATTCACTAAGAACAAATGTTTTTAGCATCTCTATCGACAGTGTGAAAATGGGTGACTACCCCGCCCACTCCCCATATAACGGTACTGTTAAAAACTACTAAAAGCGCTATAAATCAAGCACTAAACAAGTCAGAGACATTAAATTTTATCTCTGGGATGGAATACTTGTAAGATGATTTTATAGGAACCACGTTTAAAATTAGATAATAAAAACCCATATCTTAGGATCTGCTTAACCGATTTCAACCAAATTCGGTACATAATATTCTTCTATCTACAAAAATGGACGAAATCGGATTACAACCCCGCCTATTTTCCATATAACATAATTTTAAATTCCATCTGATTTTTTCACTTTCCACTATGCAAATCAAGCAATGATAATATCGAGGTAAAAATTTGCTTGAATAATACGTTTAAAGTATGCCACCTTGTGACCAAAAATTATCTAAATTGAACCAAAACTGTTCAAGTCCCTAGGTACTGAATACGTGGACCCCAGTGCCTATAGTTGACGAAAATATCGGTCAACATAGAACAAGGCGGCAAGATCCACAAAGAAATCTAAAACGACTATACCATTTGACTTTGCGAGAGTATAAAATGTTCGGTTACATTCGAACTTAGCCCTTCCTTACTTGTTTACAACACAATTTATTTTCAATCAAATAAGTTAAGGTTTTAAGAAGAAAAAAAAACAGAAAAATGTGCTCTAACCTCAAAAATAAAAAAACAAACGGAAAAGAAGCCATCACAAACTTTTCGTATGTAAACATGACTTTGCGGCCCTTTTAGAGTGCAACCTATAAAAGCATATAAAACTGCACAAAATTGCACATGCCACACTCCACGCTCTTAACCCTCACCGCTGCTGCGAATTGCGGCGACGCAAAGTGGAAGAATGTGTGTATCAAAGAGCAGAAAAGCGACGTTGACATGAATTTTATATCAACTGAGCAACAATTGAGCACAAGGCTTTGCAATCGCACGATGCTGTGAGCACATCCAGAGACATGCAAATATAACTGCACTTGAGTGTGAGTGCTGTGTTGACAGAGGAGCTCAAAGTTGCGGTCAAAATGGCCAAATGGGCACTGAATGTCAAATCGTGTTGTCTGTGCCCCGGTCAAAATTGTTAGAATAATCAATTTCAGTCATATACCGTTAGTCTATATATGTAGATGCACTTTAGCACTGCCTCTGCTAAGTGATGACTGATGGCTGGGAAGGCGAGGTTGTGGCACTCGGCGCATTTACATAACGGCACTAACAGTGAATGACACATTTAAATTTAGAAAAAGAGAAACAACAACAAAAGTACATTTTACCGCTAGTTGTCAAAGTCGGTGATGTTTGTTGGTAATAGGTGATCTTTGGCTTAACATTGTACTACACTAAATAAACATTGCAGCGTTCGGGCGCCCAAATGTATGCATTGAGTAACGCCAACACGTTTAACAGCCGATTGAGATGACATTTCGTACCACATGTAGTATTGTAGTATTTACAACAAAAATGACAACAGCTGCAAAGGCACTAACAAAAACAAAATGACAAAGGAGCAGAGCTGTAACGCATTGACAGCCAAAGTGAAGCTCAAGTCAAACATTTGGTCAACCAGACAAACAGAATCCCCTTGGTGGCAAAGTACGCTTTGGAAGTTAGCAGTTAGTGTGATGGCTGCTGGCGAAGAGTGACAGAGTTTCTCAATTGCAGCAGTGGCTAGTTTTTGACAGCACTCACCCATACTCACTGACACACACGCACACAAGTACTCACACATATTGAAAAAGTATGGATAATCGTTGCAACTCCCTTTCTATTTGAGTTGACTGCCGCATAAAGGTACTTTTATGCTTGTGTGTATGCGCACACACACATACCCACCCACCAACCACTCAAGTGTCGTTGATAGCCAACGAAGCCTTCATGTTTGCGCAAGCTGGACATTTTCGATATTGAGAACACTGATTGAAAAGTTATTAAGTGCATGATTAGTTTGTTGTTGCCACAACTGCTATTTTTCTGCTGTTGTTGTAGCTATAGTGAGTAATGCTGCTTTTTGGCAGTTTGTGCAGTTTAGCCACTTGTTGTTCTTACTTTTTAGCCGAAATTGTTTTACTTTCCTCTGCGAAAGGTAAAGTTGGTTTATTATGCAGCTCAGCTTATGTCGAGTTTTCGCTCAGTTTTAGTGGTTTATGGGCACCCTAATTGTAGTTCCGTCAAAATTGAAGCAGATTATGTCACTTCGTTGAGTAGAGACTGACATGGGAGGAATAGTGTAGACTTTGGTTACAACCTGTTGAAATATAAAATTGACAGTTGCAAGTCTTTGTAAGGCAAAAGCTTTAGATATACATTTCTCTATGCGAAGCAGCAGTGATATTGTTGGAATTACGAACACGCAGGTATTATTTTCACATTGCTTCAGGCTGACTAACCTCAGTTTGAGTTCCTCATTGGCTCGACTATTTAATTAAAGACCAACGATCTCCCATCCATTTTCTCCTCCATCATTATGGACAAGCCCAAAACCCAAAGAAATTCACTTTCTTAGTTTCGGAATATCTTCTAGGCTACTAACACAGCCGCAGAAGATAATGCTTGCGGAACTAAATTCCTTTTTGATGAGTTTTTCTTATTTAACCCTTCAAAGGGCACCATAGAATAGCAATCGCATCGATGAGTTCAATCACTTTAGTCATTTAGGGCTTAATTCCGAATAGTTCTACTTCTTTATACATTACCAAATAAAGCGATTTCTGTTAACAAACCGTAATTGCTCCCTAAACCGGTTTTGAGACCGAAGTTGCAAATTAATTTTAAGATAATGTTTCCCCGCTTTTTTCTCGGGTAAATGAAACAGATGGTATATGGTATAAAAGCCGAAACTAATAATGTTTTGAAAAGTGTCAGTACATTGGCTTTGTTGGACCAACGCAACTGAACTTTGATAAACTAAAGAGTATTAAAGATGATATGAAAATATCAACAAAAATTAAAATATAATTTAAAAAAAAAATCAATGTTTGACTCCTGTTTCAACCAACATAAAAAGTTTTCAGATGCGGTCGCTTCTCAATATGCAGTTATAAACTTGTAAGCACATTTCAACCATGGAAAAAGCCTCTTATAAAATCGAACGGTAAGAGCTCGGTTAAAATTGTTCGCACAACATTAAGGTCCGAAGCGAAAATAGAGTAAGATGGTGGACTAACTGTCTAGCGGACAGAGATGTAATCCCAAATTTAGCTTGGTTGCGGAGACCCTATAAATACAGCATGACGAGCTAAGTCGATTTGTCCGTCTGTATATACGCGAACTCGTCCCTCAGTTTTTGTGCCTTGGATCTGAAAATTTGCACACGTTCTTTCCGTCCCAAGAAACTACTCATTTGTCGCCGATATCGGCCCAATATAGCATATAACTGTCATACACCCTGAAGAATCAGAATAAAGTGCTGGTATCGAAAACTTTTTTATTTGACGAGATATCTTCAAAAAATGTGGCATGTCCAATCTCCAAAGCAATTGTTTTGATCAGTTCACTGTAGCATATAGCTGCCACACAAACTGAATGATCAAAATCAAGTTCTCTTATGGAAACTTGTATAATTGAGAAGGGTATTCTAGCTTAGGCACAAGAAAAGTTAATGTTTTTTCTTGTTTTTTTATTATTATTAATATCCATTATATCACTCCTTTTTTTATTTATAAAAACTTCAGCTCTATGTCGAGAAATTGGAAAATCGATAACTTTCAAAGAAAAAAAAAAATAATAAATACTTAAAACTCGGCAGAATTTCGTTGCAAGTAACATGCAAAGCAAAATAAAAAACTAAGAAAGTCAACGAAAGTCATAGCTGCAGTTTGATGATGCCACTAAACACATTACACAGCAAGTGGCAGCAATTTTTGTACGAATATGTTTATTTGTACTAGGGTGAATCAAAAGCTAACCTATCGAATTCATGGGCTAAAATGAGCCCATATACTATATGTATAAGGAAAACAATAAAAAACATTTTCTTCGGATACAAGCTGTATACCCAAGCTGTAATACCTTTTATATATTATCAAATCAAAAAGTTTTCCATACAAGCGCTTGAGTTCAATCGGTCAATTTGTATGACAGATGATGCTATAGTTGTCCGATCTAAAAAATTTCTTTGGACATTGTAGCAGTACTGATAAAAAAGTTTTCCTTACACGGACTAGAGTTGTATCGGACAGCTTGTATGGCAGCTATGTACAATAGTTATATGCTATAGTGGTTTGATACCGGCGATTCTGACAACTGAGCAGCTTCTTAGAGAGAAAAGAACATGCGAAAAATTTCAGATCGATATCTCAAAAACTTAGGGACTAATTTGCATATATACAGACGGACACACTGGCATAGCTAAATCGACTTAGCTCTTCAGGGTTATCATATGTATATATTTTATAGAGTCTCCGACGTTTCCTTTTGAGATTTACAAATATCGTGGCAAAGTTAATATATCCTGTTCATGTTATAAAAATATCTCTACAGGGAAGTATTAAATTAAAAAATGTTTTGAGTCGTGTAGGATGATCTCTTGTACATTGCGGATTCTTGTAGAGTATAAAAAATTCAAAAAACCTTAAAGGGTTTTTTCAACTTAATGCAGATTTTTTAAATTTATTTTTTTTCCCCGTTCAGAGATATATTTTTCTCTGTATGTATCTTTATTTTACCTCATGAATTCGAGCGGTCAGTTTTTGGCTAATCCTAATGTTTACATACGTAACAGCGTCTAGTAATAGACAATATATCCCAGTGGTTTAGTGTAAACTTTTGCAACATAACAGCTGGACAAATGTGGCAACAATTTTCTGTTGCACTTTATACACAATTGTTTATACGTAGATGAAGAAATAGCCGCAAAAATTATCAAGAGAAATCAAAGATTTTAACTGCACCTCAGAGAATTTTTTTCAAATAATTCTAAACTCTCCGTTTAGGAAGACAGATATTCATGTTTTGTGCTATATATACTCGTACATAAGCAAAAGTACACTCATATTGTTAGTTGTATATTTTCATGTGTATAGTAGTAGACAAAGCGAGGAATTTAGCACACCCAAACTATGCTTACTCTCCAAACTTAGTAGTCTGCTTTCGCAATATTCTCGATATACATACATATATGTTAGTGGATATATGTAGGTATGTATATGTGTGTCTTTGCATGTATTCTCTAGTGTTTATTTTGCTTATGAAATTGTTATAGTTCAATGCCAGACTTGTATGCTGCCTTCGATTGAGAATTTACGGTGTTGCCGTGTTTATTATGCCAGCTACAACAACAAGCTACAATGACATAAAGTTGTTAGTGTGTGTATGTGCTTGTTGTTGCAACTATACTGCGTTACGATCTATAATATAGTTGCAGTGGCGCTTAGTCGGCTAAAGTAATAACATTTCTATTGTGTCGGTATAATGAATACCTGTATGTAACTACAAATATATAGATACACATATTACAGATACCAAAACATATGTGACACCAACATACACTCACAAGCCTTCTTCATGCTTTTCTTCATTACAAATACATCATTCGTGGTGTTTTTATTTTATTTTTGAAATATTTCCTATATTGTTTTTACTTCAAGTCCCGTAATTGCTTGCCATGCATTGATTGCCGAGTGCCAAGATTCTGACATTGTAAGCGGATTCTTGTGCTGAATATGCAGCATGAGTTCACTAATTGCTCTCGATGCAATGCTTCATTCAGAGGCGAGTATAAAGTGTTCGTATGTGTTTCTTTGCTGCTCTCAATCTATCCTTCGCTCGCTCTTTCTGCCTGTCAGCCATCACAGACTTTGCCGCCTTTATTGCATCGAATTCACTTAAAATAATTAAAACATTTTGCCATCAAATGTCAAAATCTTGTTGTTGCATCTACATTCCTTTTTTTTTTTGTTGTAATTTATTTTGATTTATAGATTTTTATTTTATTTGAAATTGCTTTATACCTATATGCTCAAATCTGGCATAGATTTCTGCTGAGATTATGACTTGTTGAAGGATTCTTATGTGATTTTGGATTGCTAATGGAGTAATTGAATTACTTCGTTATAAATTATATAAGCTGTTGTTATTTAAGTTCAGTTAGAAGACTATAAATGATATTTATAAAATTAAATACTTACAGCACAACAGTGAATACGGTTTTAGTCAAGAGGATTTTAAATTTTTAAGAGTTTTATGCATAACCCAGAGAATAAAGCAAGAATTCGAAAAAAAAATGTCTAACATTCAAACGCGTAGCGTAGAACTTCTCTGCTGAGAGTATTGCTCCATTAAAATTGTTAACAAACGCAGAAGAGTTTGTAGAATTTTTGGGAATCACTCGTGAAGCCATTTCAAAACGTTTAACAACATCGGATACATTCGAAACCAAGGAAAATGGGTGTCATATGTATTGGAGCCAGGAGACGTTGAAAGATGATTTTGCATGTAACAAATGCTGTTTGAACGCTACAAATGAAAACTTTTTTCTATTGGATTGTGACTGGTGATGACAAATGCATCCATTCATATGTGAAACCAGCCAAACCAACAGCTATGCTGAATATCCATGGCACCAAGGTATTTATTGGGAGCAGCAGAGCGTGCTGTATTATGAGCTCCTAAAACTAGGTGGAACCATTAATGGGGAAGACTACCGGAATTTCCGACTAGACACAAGACAATAATTTTTCAGCATAACAACTCACAAGGTATGTTGCAAGTTCAGTTAAAAACTATTTGGAAAACTGCGGCTGGGAAGTTTAGCATCACCCGCCTTATAGCCTAGAGCCTCTTCCGACTACCATTTGCTCCGGCCGATGCAAAACGAACTCACTTAAATAAGATTCTTCTGAAGATGGGAAGGTGTTATAAATTCAGAAGAGTAATACATTCAATAATAAATATTTTTTATAAATAAACGTTTATATTAAAAAAAAAAGAATGCACGAATAGAGTTACAATGCAATAATAAGTAGAGATTTGTTAATTCAGCTATCAAACTCTATCATATTTTTAAATAAAGACACAATTTTGAGTAATTATAGCTATAACTTACAGTTGCACTTACCAAATATCATATATATATTATTCACGAACCTCCATTTCCCCTAGAACTCAACACACACTATAAGTTTAGCTCACTGCAAGTAACTGCAAAGAGGGAGAATGCAAACACGACACAATTATGACTGCGACTTAATGACAAAGATTTATGACATGGATGATGTTGTCCTCTAGCAATAAATGCCAAAAACGACAACTACAACATGCACACAGTAATATTTTAAGATAACGGTAATGGCAATGCAAATGTAATCATTAAGTCAAATAAAGTAAAGAGAGATGAAGAGAGTCGTAGAGAGTAATGTTAGAAATGCACGAAAATATATATATATTACCAAATGGCAATAAAGAATGGGAAATAAGAATGTCAAAAAAGGAATATATATATCAGGTGTTCGTTATTTCCTAAGTTGATTTTTTTTGCAAACGTTTACAAGCTCTTTATTTTCAATTCAAAATGTGCCTAAATTATTTTACTTTTCCCCTATATCTATTTAGCATGAGAATTTTTGATCTCTAGCAATAAATTTTTTTTGAAACAAAATAAACCTACAACTTTAGAAATATTATATTCCAATAAAAAATTTCTTCTCTACAAAAAAGATCTTAAAAATGTTTTTCATAGAAACATTCCTTTTAATGTTATACCTAGTTGATATTATGCATCAAATTTACTGTCTTTATATAGTACACCATGTCGTATGAGCAACAAAGAATGTACGAGTATACCAGAAATGACTTGTATGAACACTCACGACATTTGATGTATCAATTTAACAGAGTATAACTTTTAAAAGAATGTCTTTAGGAAAAAAGTCATGAGAAAAACCTTTATTGTAGAGCGGAAAATTTTAATTTTATATAAGAATATCACTTCTTTGAAGTTGCAGTTTACTCGTTTAATGCAAAATATCATGTTATATACATGGGAAAAGAAATATGATTTAGGATTAAAAGTAAAAACAGGTTGTTTACGTTGGCTTCTTATTTTTAAAGCAAAAACTGAAAGCTATAAAAAACCACTTGGAAAATAACGGACAGCCTAATATACATTACGTATATATATATGTATTTATGTATCTACGCCCCACAAACACTGAGGTGTTTATTAATATTGTCGTTGCAACAACTGCAACTGTCAACTTAATGTGACAATAACTGCATACAATCGTCAACAAGCATACAGCCAACAATTACAGTTATATTCGTTATAGTCGTGCCACCAGGCGTCTCGACTTGAGGTTGCGAAAATGTTGATGATTTTGTTGCAGTCAAATATTATTGTGACAGTTATGACTACTATCACATTTTAATTTGATTGTTGTTGTTCCTTTAGCTGCTGTTGCGCAGTAATAAATGTGAGATTTGTTGACAACTGTCGTGTGGCAATCACAATAATACACTACATTTCCTTGCCAGTGGTGCTTGAGAGTAAGAAGGAGAGGTGCTTGAGAGTAAAAGATGCAATTGTTGTTATTGTGTATATATGTGTTTAGATGTTGTGGCAACTAAGCACCTCCATACATCCGGCCGCAATGCAATAATTATGACAACTGCATTTGTTGCCAAAGTTGTGGCAACATCAAAGACGTGTTCAAGTGCCTCTAAGTTCTCTGAGTTGGCACGTAACTATTTACGCATATTCTTCGACACATGTTAACTTATGGCAGTGCATACGCAACATTACAAGTACATATGTGACTGGTTTACACTTGACACACTCAGGACGCTTGTGTTTAGCCACATTCGCCAGCACATACCTACACAAACACATGTACAAAGGTAAGTGTAAAGTAAGCAAATATATGCCACAAAGCACTTATGAATAATTAAAGACCCCTTTATGGCTTTACCTGATGACAATGCCAAGCAGTTTGGAACTGCAGATAACTAAATAGAAATAATTTTTAAAACGCAAATACGTCGATATACATACATACATATATATTTGTGTAGATATATAAAAAAATTAAGATTTCCTGTTTTTTATGTTCACCCAGTTATGGGTAAATGAAAATACTAACTTTTCTTTAAATTTCTGATGTTATAGTCAAAGTATTTAGGTGTTAGTGTACAATTAGACACGCGTAGCAAAAAATGTGCCAAAACCTAGTAAAATCATTAATTTACTTGTACTAAAACCCGACCCCTATATAGGTCTTAGTAGAGCGTAAACCCGCTTATGTTTTCTGTTGGGAATCTTTCAAGCATAGGTGGCTGTCATTAAGGTAGCAGTAGATGTATTGCTTCGAAGTGCAGCTTCCTTCAGAAAGGTGTGTCTTCACTTCGACAGCCGAGCAGTTATACTGGCTTTGAATTAGCAGACTGTGCGCTTAAAACTAGTCAAGGAGTGCTTGAACTTGTTAGCAACAGCTTCTTCCATATTAGACTCGTATAAGTGCCCGGTCACACCGGAATCGCCAAAAACTGCAAAGTCGATGAGCTTGCAAGAAAGTGCATCCTTACTCGAATTTCATTCGATTGGAAGCAAGTCGGTTTTGCGATGTTCTCTTAGTGAGCTCGACAAGCGCTGGTTGACATCCAAAACTTGTGCAACTTCGAGCAGCTTCTGACCCAGAGTGAACCGCAAGAGGTCGTTCGAATTACTTGCTCTTACTGGGCACTGTTCAGAAGGCTCACACAAGTTTCGGGTAAATATCTTGTCGGATGTTTTTTGCCAAAGCTGTAGTGAGTTGAAATCATCTTGTCACTTTTTCCCCTAGCCCGGCTTCTGCTAAGATTGAAATAACTCGATAGACACATTTTGGGCGAACCTGGGATTGAAGTGGCTGAAATTATTGTTAACCACCTTGATAAATTTGTGGAAAGCTAAAAACAGGATCTAGTGATCACCTTTTTAGAACTTATGGTTAACACAACGGACGAATATCTGTGCAAGTAAGATCCATCGTTTATAATTAACCTTAATACCTAACCTAATCTATGACCTAACAACTTACACACATATATAACCCTAGTACTAGTAGTAGATACAAGCAGGAAGAGTCGGTTGTTCTATCTGAAGATCCGTGTTATTTTTTTGTAACGTGAATTATCTCGAAAAATTCTTAGACAGATGCATTTATAAAGATTTTTAAAACTATAGTGAGTGAATTTAAAAGCTCAACACATTCTAAAGTATTTCTTCTTTCAGACGATAAATGAAATTTCTATTTCAAAACTTTACTATCAAAAAGGAAATTGTCTTCAAAGTAAAAATATCTTAAATTTCGGTTTTGTATACATGAGACTATAACGTTAGACGCAAATGTACATACGTATATTACACAATTTCGAGAAGGCCACATTCACCTCATAATTGTATTTCCCTGTATACAGTCATAGCATTTTCCTTGGAATTCGCATTTTATTTTCGAATTAATTTCCCACACTTTAACAGAACTCAAGTCCCATTACATAATTACAGCGAATTGTCAATTAAATTGAATGTCGTAAAAGCGAATTGTCTCAAATAATTACATACAAGTATGTTGACACGCTTTAGTGCTTTGAATGGTTATGCGGCATGCGGCAAGTAGTGTGTGGCAAATGACATGCGGTTCGAAGAAGCAGCAAATTCAACAGAAATTTCGTTCAAGGCCAAAGCTGTCAAGCGAATGATGTAGATAATAAACACACACAAGTTTTAGTAATCCATTTTGTGGTTTCAATACTCGATAAAGGATTCGTTTATTTTTGCAACTTTGAACAATCATTCAATTAAAATTGCAACTGTAAATAAATTTTATATAAAGAGTGTCAACAAGTACATAAGTATGTGTGTACCGACATGAGAGTGTATGTTTTACAATATAGACAATGAAGTAATAGCTCAAGACCACACAAGTAAAGAAACCTCAAGTTTGTAATAAATAATATAAATATGATGAATTAAATTATTGCTTAAGCTGTTGAATGGAATCGGAAGTTATTTAATTCAATTTTCTATTCTATTCTATTGAGATGTTAATACCAAATGTGACACTTCCGGTATGCAACTGATGATCACTTCATATTTCGTGATAGACATCTCTTTCGTCATATGATGACACAGATGCTTTTTAGAAATATTTCAGCTCTTCGGTAAAAGTTTTTATACGCTCCCAACATATTGCTACAGAGTATAATAGTTTTGTTCACCTAATGGTTGTTTGTATAACCTAAAACTAATCGATATAACCCTATATCTCGTTATGTATATATAAATGATCAAGATGAAGAGACGAGTTGAAATCCGGGTGACTGTCTTTCCGTCCGTCCGTCCGTCGAGTAAAAATTGAGATATCTTTATGAAACCTCATACACATATTTCTTGGTACCGTAAGACGGTTGGTGTTGCAGATGTGCGTAATCGGACTACCGCCACGCCCACAAATCGTCATTATTCAAAAACAAATAAATTGATATAACTAAACTCCACAATAAAATACAAGACTGTTTTTTGGTAAACAGGATCACATTACTGAGGGGCATCTGCTGTTAAAATTTTGCCCCCTAATAAGTTTAATGTGTATAATCGGGTAACACTCCCCATATAACGGTACTGTTAAAAGCTACTACAGACATTAAATTTTATCTCTGGGATGGTATCAGAAGACTTTATAGGAACCAAGTTCAAAATTAGACAATGGGCGTGACACCGCCCACTTTTAGTTGGAACCCCATATATTGAGATCTGCTTAACCGATTTCCACCAAATTCGGTACATAATATTCTTCTCATATTTCTATGTTATAGTACGAAAATGAGCGAAATCGGATTACAACCACGCCTATTTCCGCTATAGCATCATTTTAAATTCCATCTGATTTCTTCACTTTCCAGTATGCAAATCAAGCAACAATGATTGTATCGGGCCAAACTTTGCGTGAATAATTCGTTTAAAGTATGACACCTTGTGACCAAATATTATCTAAATCGAACCAAATCTGTTTAAGCCCCTTAGTACTGAATACGTGGACACCAGTTCCTACAGTTGACTCTTTATCGAAAATATTGGTCAAGGTGTAATATATATAATTGAAATTCACATTCTTGGTTTCACTTTTAGTGGTTTCCAATATAACTGTTATATGGGGAGTGGACGTGGTAATCATCTGATTTGACCCATTATCACAGTTTATGGAGAGGTATTGTACTAAAAATACGTCTTCTCAGCAAGTTAAACTAACTTAGCTTCAACGGTTTGGAGCATATGTATATTAAATCATTTAGAGACGGTACACAGCCACCTTTTTTTTACCACAGATTTTATCCTCGTCACTGCAATCCCCTGTAAAAAAATTAGAGTTATGTATCCTAATTTTATTTTACTTATATAAGAAGTATTCATTTAATGACCTTTCGTGGGCGTGGCAGTGGTCCGATTACGTCTATCTGCAATACCGTGCTGCATTGGCTGCCAAGGACACATATAATATTATATATAGCAAGTTTCATCAAGATATCTCAAATTTATTTTTATCGCTTACACAGACGGACAGAGGGACGGACAAGCAGTCACTCAGATTTCAACGCTCCTCGTCGTCCTGATAATTTATATATACCTATATAACTCCATTTCTATCTCGATTAGTTTTAGGTGATACAAACAACCGTTAGGGGAACAAAACTAGCATTACCATATAATCTGTAGAAACATGTTGCGAGAGTATAAAAGCTACTGTATCAATTGTTTTACAATTTTAGGAGTATATTTATATATATTTTAAGAGTACGCAGTATTTTTGAAGAAAAAAATATATTTTTTGGGTTACACACGATCTCTGTGGCAAGGCTTCCAAAAGCTATTTTTGCTTCCTACAGAAATATAAAAAAGCCCTCGGTTGTGTTTTACCGATACAAGAGTACATGTAGTAAACTCAGGTGACTTGACATGGTATATTGACACGAAAATATAAACTGCTCTCATGGAGCATATCAAAGTAAACTCAATTTGATTTAACTATTCAACGCTTGGGTATAATGCCAGATATTTGCACACCGGAAGCATTGAAAATTCTTAAAAGGCTACTAAACAACAAAATATCTCAGCTTACAAAAGTATTAAAAAGTGCTTAAATACTAAGTTAGTTATGCAATTAAATGTAAGGCTTGGTAGCAGCTAAGGATGACAAGCAAAACCAGAATATATTTATTTAGGCTGGACATATACATACTTATATATACATATATACACGCATATGTACATATGTCTGCATAATTTATGAGCACTCTTTTTAGCTCGCAGTTCTAGTTATACACGCTCATCTATCTTGAATAAAAGAAACTGTTAAAATTTAAATTAAATTGTCAAAAGAAATTGCAAAGATGCAAATAGAAAATTGTCATAAATAATAAACACAAATCATATAAGAAATACATATGTATGCAAAAATTGGCGCAAAGATGCTGAGCAGCAAGAAAAGACAACGGCAATTGCATGCAGCGAAAGACTTGAAATACAAATATACAAGGCATTTTAAACAAATTTCATAAGAGTTTGCCTTTTGACCGAATTTAGCAAAATAAGAAAGATGAAGCGTGTAAATACATTATTCTTGTTTGCAAATAAAACAAATGCTGAGCAAGCAAAGAAGACTAAAATATATAAATACATAGGTATATAAGGTACTCGTATATACAAAAATATTCAACAGTTATAGTATTAAAGCAACACAACGGCTTACATATAACTTAATTTAAGTGCTAAGTTAGCAACTAGGTCGTCATTTCAGTAGCAGGTTTTTAGATTTCACCACAAGGTAAGTTGATAGTCATTCGAGGTATGGCTCTCGCTTATAAGCTTTCTCAAGTCTAACAACAATCGCCCAATCAGAAAATACCAGAAATTTCTTTTCATCCGTTTTAGTACCGTGATCCCCCCGCATTATATACACCAAAAAGAGAAAAACATTTTTTTTATTAAAGTTCGCTTTTGTAGAAATTTTTTTCGTATTTCTTTTAGGATCGTATGTGCAAATCAGGCCCACTCGTATTAGGCAGAAGTAAACTTTAAGAGCAAAAAAAAAATTCCAGTATTATTTAATGTCTATAATCAAAACGTGAGCATTAAAACAAAAACCCCAAAAAAATTATTTTGTTGACCGGGTTTAGTAATTATAGTTTTTTCGGAAGTCACATACTGTAATTATTATATAGTTTTGCAATAAGCAAAATTTCTAAAATCGTAAAATAATATCTCGATTTTGGAGCCTAACTTCGAGAAACAGTGATATTCATCTTAATGGCAAAACTTCACGAAAACCTTTGGTTTGGTCCAGTATCCTTTCCTCTGCGAATGGCAGGCACCTTGCCGTGGTGCAGGGGCTTAAGTCGCAAGGCATCCTCGGCATCTCCCAACTGGTGCGAGCGGTGCTTGCACCCTCACACTGGTTGTCAGAGGCCGTATGCGTGCGACAACCAAGAGCTGCCACCTCCTAATCCAGGGTGTTATGCGACTCCCGTGCCCATTGGATGATTTGCAGCCAGGAGGTAAATTCGGCTGTATTCTAACGGAGCCTTCCCAACACCGGGCCGCATTGGGAAGTAACGGTGGCCTTACCGCGTCAAGGGGCTCTGGCGCGGCGGACTCTTTGTTCCCCATACAGAAAGCTGACCCGACGGCTCGCCTCGTCGAGCCAAGGGTCGTACGAACAAGATGAACAACAAAAACAAAAACGAAACAACAACAAAAACAAACGGATCTCGGCAACAACAACAGCTAACGACTATGGAAAACGGCAACGACAAGGGCAGCGGTGCAGGTAAGGGCGAATCAGGGGCTAAACGAAAGTTCAGCTTCCTGGACGCCCTTTCGCCAGAGGAGCGAGCGCTGTTCGAGGAGCATGCCAGGGACGACGACGATGACATGCCCTCGTGCAGCGGCGTTCAGCAGGCGATTTCAACTGCGGCCGCTGCGGAAAAATCAAGAGAGAACCCCACGGAGACTCTCTCGAGCAGGAGCAACTGCTCGGATGTAGAGGAGTCGCAACGGGCGACCTCCGGTGGGGCTCTTAAACGGAAAAGGAAGAGGGGAGGCAGACTACCCCCCCTGCCACCAACGGGATGTCCGGGAGGGGGGGACGATCCCAGGAGAAAAGGTATGAGCGGTGCCAGCCTGAAGTGGTACCTGAGGCACCTCCAGGAGGGAAGAACTCCGGAGGTAGCAGAAGACCTAGCGCGGAACAGGGTGAGAGGTGACAGCACTTCCCCGGCTTCCGGAAAACAAAAGGGTGGAAATACTGCGGCCACTAGGAAACGCAATGGCAACAATCGAGGCCACTGCCCAGTAAACGCAACTCAGCTCGCAGGCCGAGGTTGCGAAAGGGCAGCTCCCTCGACCACCCAAGCGGCGAAGCGGAAAAGACAGCTGACGCCACAGGAGCCGCCCAACACCAAGCGGCAGAGGGGCAACGTGGCTCATGCGACTGGTGGCAACCGCTCCGCCCCTAATCCCCCCGGGTAGCGGAGGGACAGCGCAGGTATGCGGATGCCCTCAAAGGCATTCGTATGGCGGTGCTGCCGCTGAACTACCCGGCGGAGACGCTGGGGCCGGAGGAGCTCACCGTGCTCCAAGATTCAGGGGGTCTGGATACAAAGCCTCCTTCCATGGGGTCTACTTCAAGGGAGGCATATTGCAGGTAGACTGCAAGGATGAAAGGTCGGCTTGTTGGCTGCGGGAGATCGCTCCCAAGCTGGCAGGCTGGAATGGACCCATCCTCTGCGCGAAAAAGGGGGACGAAATTCCGCCCATGCATAGCATGACGGTATTCCTCCCCAGATGCGCAGGCAAGCCTTACGAATTTGCTCTAGGGCTCATCCGCAACCAGAACGATGGCCTCAATACATCGGCATGGCGGGTGACCAGCAGCACTGAAGAAGATTCAGGGTGGAGGCTCAACCTCTCCATAGATGACGAATCGTACAAATTCGTCAGGAAGGTGAGCTTCCGTCTGAACTACAGGTTCAGCTCGGTGGTCCTGAGGCCATTTAGGCCTAAACCGACCACCATGTGCGACGCAGGGGAAAAAATGCAGGTGGATGAGGTTGCGACTCATCCCTGCGCAAGCACGTCAAAGCAGGCGGCAACTGCCGAGACATTGGTGAAGGTCCCCTCCGAGAAGACGGGCGAGCAAGGGGGGGCGCTACCCTCCACTCAGGAGCTTCTGAAGGGGCTCACGAACCTGGCGGGAGACATCGCGGAGGACGGTGAGAATGAGGACCAGTTCCTCATGGAGCCGATCCTGTAGTGGGTCCGCGAATAGAAGTTGCCCAGGTAAACCTGCACCACGCGGCGTCAGCCTCGGCGGTTATCGCGAGCAGGTTTACGATCGATGGTCTGGGCATACTACTGATCCAGGAGCCATGGGTCAGAAAAGGAGAGGTCAGGGGCCTCAAAATGAAGTCAAACAAGGTAATTTGGGACCTCTCAAGTGAGAGACCCAGAACCTGCGTAGTACTTAGGAACGATATTGATTATTTCTGTCTTTCAGAGTTCCTAACACAGGACCTGGTCGCTGTACAAGCCACGAACGACGAAGGAGCGGACTTCGTCGTGGCAGCGGCCTATTTTCCGGGGGAGACTCCGATAGCACCCCCAGAGGCAATCGGCAACCTGGTAGAGCACTGCAGGCGGAATAAACTGCCCCTCATCATGGGCTGCGATGCGAATGCCCACCATATAGAATGGGGCAACACGGACTGCAACACACGGGGTGAGTCTCTTATCGAGTTTATAGTTAGTAATAATTTAAGTATAGCAAACGTGGGGTGCGAACCCACCTTTGTAACTAGTGCCAGAAGGGAGGTGCTTGACATCACTCTCAGCAGCGAGTCTGAGATGGGGCTGATCTCACAATGGAGGGTATCATCGGAACCCTCCATGTCGGATCACCGTATCATAAGATTCGTGCTGGGGATGGGTGTCGGGCAACTCTAACCCTAGGAACACGGACTGGGCCGCTTTTAGGGACTCGCTTAAAACAAATGTTAGCAGTAGGGAGCAGCTGGATATAAGCGCAACGGCTTCTGGATTGGAGAGCAGACTGTCTGCCCTAAACCAATCCATCACAGAAGCCTATCACAGCAGCTGCCCCCTAAAGACAGTCGCCAAGAGCAGTAACTGCTCCTGGTGGTCAAGTAAACTCTCAGTACTGAGAAAAACGGTGCGCAAGCTATTCAATAAGGCTAAGCGCACCGGAAACTGGGAGGAATACAGATGCAGCCTAACTACCTACAATAAGGAGATTAGGACGGCGAAACAGAAGAGCTTTAGAAAGTTCTGTGAGAGCGTCTCCTCTACCCCAGAGGCAGCTAGACTGCATAAGGCTCTGGCTAGAGGCAAGACGGATACAGTACTAGCGATCAAACGATCTGATGGGACCTATACGTCCAGCGCAGAAGAAAGAGCTACGGCCCTTCTACTAGCGCATTTCCCGGAGACGATTCATGAAGACCAGATTCGACCTATGGTCGAACGAAGGCCGTCACGCTTGGACTGGACAGTCGCAAAACAGCTCTTCACTGCAGACTCCATCAAGTGGGCTCTGGCCTCTTTTGAAAAATACAAGTCACCGGGTGCGGATGGAATCCTTCCAGCTTTTCTGCAACAGGGGGAGCAGGTGCTACTGCCCCACCTTGTTCGGCTGATGAGGGATAGCCTAGCGCTGGCATATATCCCAGAACCATGGCGCACCGCAAAGGTGATCTTCATACCCAAAGTAGGGAGGAAAGACTACTCATTGGCGAAATCGTTCAGGCTAATAAGTCTTACTTCCTTCCTACTCAAAAGTATGGAAAAGATCATAGACCACGAATTACGATCGAAGGTGCTGAAAGCTTCACCGCTTCATGAGAAGCAACATGCTTACAGAGCAGGTAGATCAACTAACACTGCTCTGTACCAGCTAACCTCATAGATCCAGAATTCGTTAGATGGGGGCGAGGTGACGCTATGCGCCTTCCTCGACATAGAAGGTGCTTTCGACAACACGTCTCACGAGAGCATGTCAAGAGCACTGGAAAAAAGGAGTGTGGCAGCACCAGTGCGCAGATGGATTGAAGCCGTACTGCGCACTAGGGTGGCGGAAGCCGCAGTAGGCGAAACTAAAATTCGTCTGGGTACAACAAGAGGTTGCCCACAGGGCGGAGTGCTATCCCCCCTACTTTGGAGCCTAGTTGTAGACGACCTCCTTGAGCGGCTGACTAGCAATGGAATCCGCTGTCAGGGATATGCGGATGACATTGTTATCTTAGCTAGGGGAAAATTTGAAGACACACTCTGCGATATCGTTCAGAGGGGATTGGGACTGGCAAAGGGGTGGTGTAGGGGGGTTGGCTTAAATATCAACCCCGCTAAAACTACAATCATTCCATTCACCAGACGGAGGTCACTGCCGGGCCTCAGGAATATATCCCTGGACGGCAGAGTGGTTGAGATGTCCAGCACGGTCAAGTATCTGGGACTCACGCTGGATTCCACACTGCGATGGAATCAGCACGTGGACCAGACCCTAACCAAAGCTACAAAAGCACTCATGGTGTGCAACCGACTTGCTGGAAAATCCTGGGGGTGCTGCCCAAGGACTATCAGGTGGATGTACACCATGATTGTGAGACCGATTATCACGTATGGAGCGGTATCGTGGGGTTCGAAAGCATCGCAGACTTCGGTAGGACTTAAACTGTCGAAGCTGCAAAGACTTGCCTGCATCTGCGCGTCGGGAGCAATGCGAACGTGTCCGACCGCAGCACTAGAGGTCATGCTAGAACTTTCACCGCTACACCTGGTAATCAAACAGACAGCCAAACGAACTCTGCTCCAAATGACAGCAGAGGGAGCTGGCAAAGGGAAGGTAATCTCATCCCAGCAGATGAAAGAGCTAAGTGAGGAAATACCACTAGCCCTTCTCCCAAGGGATAGCATTACCAAAGTAGTAAACTTCAGCAGGAAGTTCCAAGTAACCCTTGGCAGCAAATCTGAGTGGAAGGACTCTGCACTAGACCTGCTGCTAAAGGGTTCCACCATCAAGTGGTACACCGACGGGTCGAAAACGGAGGAGGGGATTGGTGCAGGGGTCGCTGGGCCAAGCACCAAACTCTCCATTCCCATGGGAAGTTTCCCTAGCATATTCCAAGCCGAGGTCTATGCTATAAGTCGGTGTGTAGGAATAAATCTCCAGCGCAACTATCGCAATAAAAGTATCGCTATACTCAGCGATAGTCAGTCGGCACTAAGAGCGATCAATGCCTATGAGGTCAGATCTCTCCTAGTGATGGAGTGCATAGAACAGCTGAACAGCCTATCTGAGCACAACCGAGTGCACCTTATTTGGGTGCCCGGCCATAGGGGTATAGCTGGGAACGAACTAGCCGACGAGTTAGCTCGCTCTGCAGCCTCTACAAGAATGGTAGGGCCGGAACCATACTTAGCGGTTGGTCCACATACCATCAAAGAGTTCCTCCGCAGGGAGGAAAGATCAGACAGGGAGATACACTGGCAACAACTCCAGGGCATGCACCATGCCAGACTGCTAATGGGGGGTTACGACCTCAAGCGGTTCAATGCCATAATTAATCTCCCAAGAAACAAATTCCGGCTACTGGTAGCGTTCTACACCGGCCACTGCAGGCTCAAGAAGCATCTCTTTAACATGGGCATAGCCTCTTCTGCAAACTGCCGGTTCTGCGACATAGAGCCGGAAACCCCCGAACATCTGCTGATGAACTGCACAGCAGTCTGCAGACGCAGAATCAAGGCCCTGGGATCCATGTTTCCACACAGGGATTGTATCGCCTCACTAGCACCCAGCAGAATTTTGGAATTTATCAATATGCTGGGCCTAGATGACACGATATGACTTCGGGGAGGGCACAATAGACCGTAGGTCGCGGTGCATACCTCAAAATTAATCAATCAATCAGCATCCTAGCCGAGTATTGTATAGTGTTATAGGTAAATAAAACTTTGATAAAAGTAACGTGAGTTTGATGGCTCTTTTTTCAATTAACTAAGGCCACCGATTTCGAAGAAAATCTGAATTTCAATTTGGACAAACCCAAAAATTTCCAAGTTTCTTTTACACCGTTGAGGACAATCCGTTGCTATTTATACATTTCCCGTATTTTGTTTATTATGGCCTTCCAATGTTTACTACAAGTATTTCTTTTGTTTTATATCCACAACGTCTGGTGTTCCTCCTGTTGCACTAATAATGCTTAGAATTACACTTGTGGTCATTCAGCAGGAAACCAACATAGGCGACAACAACACTATAATGTAAGCTCGAGAGACAAATACACTCACACACATATTATATATGCTATACTTAAGAACGAAGAAATATTTGTAATTATACAAGTATGTTTGCCTTGTGTATTTGTCGGCCATTAGATAATAATACATGCATAAAGAAGTGTGTGTAAGTATCTATGTGTATTGATTAAAGTTGTGCTTACATGCGAGTAATCCTTTGAAAATGTATACACTTATATTCACGTGTGTGTGTGTATGTATGTATGTGTGAATTAGAATACAACTATTAAGATTTCCAGAGGCATAAATAAATGCAGAGCGTAAATGTACGACAAAACAATAGCAAGGATATGTTAGGGATGCTTTAATATTCTCACATCCTGCCATTATTGCTTTATATGTGTAAGTATTATATATGCATATATATGTGAGATATAAGAATAGTTGGTCGCTGTGTAAACGGCATCTTTGCCACTACCATCTCACATATTTGTCTATGTGCTTGTATACATATATGTGTGTATATGCATATATATTAGCGCTATTGTTGTTGTAACTAACAAAACATTATTATTACAATGCATTCAATTCAAGACTTCCCTTATGAGATTTCAAGAGAAATTTTTGTTGTTAGTTTGTAATGCAGTTCCTGCTGAATATCGCTTTTGAATATACATACGTATGTGTGTATGTAGAAGTTAATATATAGTACATGCGTACAGTAAATATAATATATAAATATATGAATACATATGCATAGCTTGTTGTGCGTTTTATCTCGTCTTCCTTTGGTTTAAAGCCCCGGAAATACACAAAATAGTCGTAACACAAATACCAGCAACACTAACTACAACATAATAAACACTTAAAGAACAACAACAAACCATAACAATAGTTGTAAAACAACAGCAACTATAACAAATATTCAATTTTAGTTACAGAGCTGATTACAAACTAAAATCATAATGTGAGCTCTTGCACACACACATTTGTACATTTGTATTAGCTTGAGTCTATGATGTGCCGGTAGCTTAGCTATTCTCGTAAGCCCTGTATACTAATGAGTTCTAGATAATTGGTACTTTCAATTACTTCATTATATAATATACACATATATTGGTGCGTATAGTGGTATAGACAATACAATTAATTAATATTTAGTGTTAAACGATAGTTTAGTACATTAAATTGATATCCAGCCATTGGAAAATAATAAATCTCGGCTATATCGCTCTAATGAGTAAAAACATTATGTTAATCTTAGAATAAAGTGAAAATAAACATGCAACAACGTTAACTTCGGTTGCATCGAAGCTATAACCTTTACCTTTCACAACAATAAAATATATCACTTTGTAGGCCAGCTCGGAGATTGCACCGTTTCCCTGTACAATACCACGGACGGATTTCGTGAAGATATCGCGTCAAATGAAAAGCTTTTCATACAAGCACTTAATTCCGATCGTTCAGTTTGTATAACAGCTATATGTTATCGGCCGTTCCGACAAATAAGCGGCTTCTTGGTGAGATGAGACCTTGTGCAAAATATCAAATCGATATCTTAAAAATTGAGGGACTACTTCGCATATATACAGACCGACGGACAGACAGGCGAACTTGGTTAAATCAACTCAGTTCAACACACTGATCATTTGTATATAAACTGTATAAGTGTTTAATTTTGGGTGTTACAAACGTCGTGCCAAACTTAATATACCCTGTTCAAAGTATATATACAAGTACTTGTATATACTTGTATGCATTTAATCAAAAAGTAGGTATAGTTGAACTATCAAGTTATGGTAGTATTATATTTTAAGCCCTAATTAAGAATAGTGTTGTTCAATCGATTCGATTTCTTATTACATGAAATGAAATATTCCTCTGATGTAGGGTAGAGGTACGTATTAAGTAAGCAGAGTTTTGTTGAATATACTAATTCTGAAAATATATTGTGTTTGTCAAACAGTAACGAACTACCGACGCTGGGAGACGATATATTCATGGGTAAGAGCCAAAATATATTTTTAACTCACAAACGCTCTCTTGATAATAAAAGAGACTAGAAAAGTACAGAGAATACCTCATGTCCATTTGGCAGTTCAAGCTATAACAAGATTGAAAATTCGGTTATCCGACTGAAACTTGATATCTATATTTTATGCAGATGGAAATATGGAAAGCAATCGGGCCATTGCCAATATAAAGTTCTCTAACTCAGACACCAATTATGATAAAGATTATAACTTGGAAAATATAGCCACAGAAAAGAAAGAAAGTGTGATTTAAATAATCGATGTGACGCCTCCCACTTATCAGTTTAAAAGTTATGACTTATAAGATACCCGAGTTATGACTACCAAACAAAAGAGTAAAATTTAATTTTAAAGATGATACAGCTGAACAGCTGGGCCTGGCACTACCCAGTAGTAAGCGAAATATGACGAACTCCGATATTCGGTTTCTCTTTACACATTTATAAGTATATATGCGAGAGCTAAAATTAAGACAGTACTGTTTGGAGAAAAAAACTTCCTTCAACACTGAAAACAAGAATATACAAATCTTTGTTAATTATGCTAATGTAGATATTTGGTTGAAGAGAGTTTGGCTGAATTTATATATAAGTATGGTACATCTAATATCCAGATGCGCCCAAACCCTTCTTTTCCTTACTCATTTACTGTACTAATAACCCACCAACCGGTTCAGCTATTTAATGTATCATGTACATACAGTATACATAAATGTACATATATTTTATGTTTCATTTCACGCTCAATTAAGTCAAACGACAAATTAACAACAATCACAGCGAACAACCTCAGCAGCAACCTCAAAATTAAACGCAACAGCTGCGTTGAAAGCAAAGAAAGAGCGAAACAAAATAATGTGAGTGAAAATTGTATTAACCACAATCGAGATTGTCACATTTTGTTGCAATAAAGTGACAGCAAGGAATTACTTTTTATTGTTCGACAACTGCGGTGAGCAGCACCGATTGCTTTAGTCGAAGACACCTGCTTGCGGTAAGAAAGTGCAAGTGGTAACTTATCAAGCTTGAAGAGAAGAGTTTTTCCAGCTTCCGCTGTTGCCACAAAGACTGTGTTCCTAATGCAATTTCACACCTATCTTCGTGAGCGGTTCAGGTGAAACAGAGCAAGGAGATAAAATACGAGTATGTGTATGTGGCGTATATGAGTAGATAAAAGTATTGCATATATGGTTTCACGGAAATGCTTATAGAAGATTGCCAGTTGGAAAGCATTTTCAAGTTTTCTTCTAATCTATACCGGCTCACAATACTTATCTAGGGGACTTTTACGATTGTACAAACTTATTTACATTATTACATAGAATTGGCGCTATAAACCATGCGAATCGTATAGTAATTTTCTAAGATTTTCCAAGTAAGTTTTGCGAGCATATTTCTGTGCGAGATTTATTCTTCAATGTATTAACATTTTTGTAACTTTACTATAAAAGATGAAAATAACTAACACAAACATTGAATTTAATGGGTTAACCGGGCTTTTCTATTTTAGATTTTTCACTCTTAATAATGATGGCTGGCGTGAAACTAAGCTAGTTCATATGATTACACAAAATGAACTCAAAAGGCCCCCGTTCAAGTAGAAGATTTCTCATCGTACCACAGCCAAGATAGCTCTCAAGCACAATAGTAGACCTAGTGTGACGAAGAGGCACGCAATAGAAAATTCATATTTTTGACAGTCGACTCATTATTTTAGAAAAATGGAAGAATAATCGGAAATGTTTATGAGTAAGAGATATTTAATATATATCTTATCAGCTAATTGGTATTATGTATGAAAATCAAGTGAACTTCTATATCCAAGCCAAAAGATCTTACTTAACTTCTTTAGAAGTTCTTTGGTTTTGTTCGCCTCTCCTTTTTTTTCAAATTATAAGCTTAGTCTCTCTTGAGATTTTTGTATTGAAGAACGAAAAATCCTCTTATCTGATACGATCTGAGTCTTCCTTGACAGCTTTATTAATACGATGGCAAGCTAATACGCTAAGTAGCGTAGAATCAATACTGGGTGCCGAATTGAAAGAGAAATATTGAGTTCTCCGAAAAATGTCGCTCCTTCGAATTTGGATCGTAATTTTTGTCTTGCCGTTTACCTACTCGATTATTATACAGACTTACACCTGGAAATTAAAACATAGCTTTTTGTAATATGTTTTCTTTGCTTTGAATCCATCCAGGATGCTGAGCTCTCTAAAGACAATCAAATAATATAATATAATCAAATAATAGTCATAAGAAATGGACTTAAATTCGAATTAAGTAAACAATACTCTTGGTCCGCCGTTTAGAGATTAGAACCTTATCGTGGACTCAGTCGGTTTCTAATTAATGAAGAAGATTTCAGTTGCACCGGACCTACTCGTACAATAACCTCACAAATAAAAAGTTTCCATTCAAGGAGGATCATCTTAATTTCGATGGATCAGTTTGTATAGCAATTATATGATATCTCGGTCCGATATAAACAATTTTGTGAAATTGTATTGTTGCTTTGAACAATAATCGGTACTAAATTTCATGAAGATATCTCGTCACTTGAAAAAGGTTTCAATACAGTATCTTTATTTTAATCCTTCAGTTTGTATGGCAGCTATATGCTATAGTAGTCCGATATCAGCGTTTCTGACAAATGAGCAGCTTCTTAGCTAGAAAATGATGTGTGCAAAACTTCAGACAGATACCTCAAAAACTGAGGGACTAGTTTGCGTATATACAGACAGAAATCAGCTCAGCTCGTCACGCTGATTATTTATGTATATATATTTTTTATGAGGTCTCCGACATTCGGCTCCGGATGTTACAAACTGTGTGACAAACTTAATATACAATGCATACCTTATTCAGAGTATTAAAACCCAGCGATATTGCGAAATAGCTAGTTGGAGTGTATAGCCCAAAGAAAGTAGGTCTTAGGCTGCTCATTGATTATCTAGACTATCAAAACTTCGTTCGGTCTTATATATGGAGCCATAAATATATATTCAGGCTATCGAAAACCTTATAAATATTCTAAATTAATGATTTCTAGCAGGATATTAGCATGCTACGCCATAGTTCTTCGGAGTTAAGCGCTATATCAACCAAAATATTGGCTAAGAAAAAGCCTAAAATGATATTTTCCAGAAAATTTAAAAATCTAAAAATTCCAACTGAACCTCCTTGAAAAAATCGAGACTGTAAATGAGCAGCTGAAAACTCAGACTGGAAATTTCTCTGTTTGCTGACGACGAAGAATAACAAGAAATAAGCTGAAACAAAATTTCACAAGAAAGCCAACAGAGAAATCGGTAACAATGAAGGTATAAACAGGAAACGAGTAGAAATTTCCAGCAAATGAAATTACAAAATGGAATTTACGCGCAGTTGCCTGCAAACAATCGCCAGAGTAAGCAGTCGAGCGCTTCCGGCTGTGTGTTTGTATTGATAAGGAGAGGCACGGGTGAAAAATGCAACGGTGTTTGTGTGTAATTTTCATTGTATTTAGCGCACATACAGGCTACACGCTCAAATGCACAGCCAACACGTTGGCAAACACAAACACGTAAAAAAACATTCGCACACACACACATATGGAAATTAGTACACATACACTCCCACCAGCGCTCTGCAGCGCCCACACAGTCAATAATCATCAAATAAAGAAAATAAATAACCAAGCTGTGAAAATAAAATTACTCAAACTGAAGCAACGACAAATAAAAAAACAGCACAAAAAAAGCGAAACGCTTAAACGCAATGAAATGTGTTGTTGAATGGCGCACTTAATTGGGTTGCAATGGCGGAAATCGTTTATGATTACTGTAATAATAGTCGCCACCGTTGTAATTCGCTTGCGGCGTTTATTTTCGCAACGATTACGTGCAACTTTATACGCTCGACGGTCTGCCGCAGGCAAGGCGCGGGGCACAACGCGACGAACTGTGTTGCAGGCGTCGTAATGCGAATGACCACAATGCGTAGCAGCAACACTCGCGTGTCCAACGCATGTGTGGTGTGTGTGTGTGTGTTGCAGAGCTGTCCTAGTTGCGTAAACCGCATGCGTACACATACTCAGCGCAGCGCACGCACACACACTTCCGCAAATATGGTTGCAATCGCTTGCAACTGTGCGCTATGCAAATGCACGCTTTGGCTATGCTCAATTGCTGCATGCAGCATGTGGCAACACATTGGAAAAATAAGCAAATAAACGTGGCGGTAACGCAGGTGAACTGGTAATATAAGAATGCATGCCCACATAACGGTTTGGAATTGAGGCATGTATGTGAATAGGTAAATGTGTTGGAATATTTGCAGTGCCACCCTGTAGGAAAATCTAAGCGGCTCAAAAAAAATAATAAAAATTCATCATCGACTTAATGTTTTGATAACAGTTAATGAGTCACTTCAGCATAATTCGCAAAAAACTAATTCGCAAATATTTTATAATAGCAGCATTGATGTCATGCAAGTGATCTATTAAATACATAAATCCAAAGATTCTGCAATATATGTTAATGCAATCTATTAAATTAATAGTAGCTATTTAGCAGACTTGAAGTCTTCCAAAATATCTTAAAAAAACACAACAGCACGAAAAACTTCTATGCGTTTTTAAAGAACGATCTCTAGACCAAATAATATGTTTACCTGGGAGGAATATGTGGATGCAGCGAATCCGCTTTTCACGCATGGACCGAAGTTTATGGGAAAGTTGGGAGGGGGTTTCCATCGACTTCAGGTATCAGACCACTGCAGTGTCTTTCAAACGGAGATGGCTGTCATCAAGGAAGCAGTAACAGTACAGAGAGGTGTGCATTCACGCTGATATCACTTTGTTATGTCTGTTCAATAGGCCAAAGTTGTATGGAATAAGGCAAGGTGGAATCGTCTAGACACTTTCTTCTCAACTGTCCAGCTTTTGCCAGACTCAGGTTAATTATCACGGTAAACTCATTTTCGGCGAACCTGCATCTTCAGTGATTGATATTAGCCATCTTAACAAATTTGTGATGAGCTCAAAGCGCTTCGTCGATCTATAAAAGCCTGGTTATGCCTATCTGTGATTTTTTGTTTTTTTGGGCATCACACTGGAGCAGCGTTCACAGTTATGATCAATCGGCAAGGATCAGCCTTATGACCTAATCTAGTTCATGGCTCTCATTTCTCTCTATAGATACGAAAACAGATAAGTGGTCTAATTATGAACAGATCATCACAAAATATGTCAAGTTTACTCGACAACTATAGCGCCATCAATTTGTATCGAAATTTATATTCAGATAAGCGGCATCGGTCAAAGTACTCTAGAGAGTTTTTCCTTGGCTTGAATATAACTCCCCCAAATTTCATTAAACCTGTGGTTTGGTTATCATCTCCTTGAAGATTTAAATCTTTTGGTCTGAGGGAACTGGTCACTTAATGCTGTATTTTTTGATCGCAGAAAACTTAACAGTCGTTGCACATCACATTTTAGGATTATCATATAGTATATATATAGTTCAACAAATTTGATTCAGTACTGATAAGTTGTTTGAATTATAATTTCTTCTTCTGTTCGTATTTAAGAACGAACGCCATTCACGAATAGGATTCAGTTAGATTCATATGCAAGGCAATTAAATTCCTTTGGTAACCCGACTTTTCTGTCATAAATATTACATCTTAAAGTTTTTGCGTCATATCGAGATTGCAGATTCAAAATTATTCGGCGCGAATGGTATACATCTCAACAACTTGAAGGATACTCTTTTCCTTACAAGGTTCGCTAGCACATACCCATAAAAGTATAGTGGTGTTATTTACTTGCTAACAAATACTCATTGCCACAATTTCATTAAAGCAGCAAATTTCATGCATATGGCTGTAGTATTATACATGTATATATATGTATATATATATGTATATATATGTATATATAAATATATGTGAATATATATATCTATTTCAATATATATATTTGCGTGGCGCTGCAACTGAGTATCCTCACTTTGCTCCAATTACGCATTGGATATGTGATAATGTTACCCTTTTTATTTGTATGCATGCCAACAGCATCGTTAGCAACTTTGTTAGCCATTTTGCCACTCTGTTGCACTCACACGAACAAACGATTATTCGTAAGCACATTTAATACACTGAGAAAAATTATTAGTTACAAAATTTTGTTCAATATTTCACATTGAGCTGTTGTAAGAAAATATCGACATACGCCAAAGCCAAGTAAAATTTGGAACTGAAGAGAGCTCAATCCTCCGCTCTACAGAATCTTAGAATGAATTTCTGTTTGAATAATAGGTGACCAAATCGATAGGATAACTTACATCGATCCTTAAAAGCGTCCGAGTATAGATAGATATAGACAGAACTTCATGAATTGAATATCATAGAACTGCCAGAACTGCAGAAAAATTGGCATCGGCGGAAAGTTAAAGGAGTTTCCCGAAAGATCTTAACTTAATTTGATTTTTTTCTTTCAGATACCTGATCCTGGAAACTTTTTGGTATCCTTAAAAATTTTCTTGTGTGTAGAAGTGTGTAAACATTGTTCGGCAATCCAATGCAAAATTCGTAAACACCACAGTCATGAACAACTAAGTTTTCTTTAATCAATATTTTCTTCGCTTGCCATTCTCTCAATATTCTCGTTGGTCAGTACTTTCTTCCGATTCCACTCTTCCCCCCCCCCCCCTCTCTCTCTCTCTCTCGCTCTCTAATCTTATCATTTATCGCGAGAATTTCGCATTATTTTTATGATTAGATTATCTTATCACTCTGTAAATAATTCCAATAATTTTCGTTTCGTTCTCATCAGCCCAAATCTACGCCCAAATTTTTATAGTGTAATTTAGTATAATAAAATTTAGACGAAATTGTTTCTTTTATTCCAACCAACTAAATGCAAATTGTGCACATTTTGGAAAACGCTCTCATTTAAACGCCGTTTACATGCAACGATTATGTTGCACATGATGCAAGTGCAAATGTAACCGAGAAACGAGTAAAGAAAACAAGGTACACAGCTGAGTCATAGGAAGCGTCTCTTTCTGTTACCGACTTTTCCAACACTTTCAGCAAAATTTCGGAAATTTTTGCATAAGAATTAACTTGATTATCATAAAATGCGTTTGGCAACAATGTGTGAATATAAAGTATATTTTCTTACAATCATACAAACACACACACACACGCATTTTACACAGCAATGTTTTGCATTGCCAGCGAAAAGGCAACCCTGTAGGAATAAAATAAGGTAAGGATATAGGTTTTGAGAAGGAGGGAGTGAGAAAGAGCGAATTTGGAGAAAGAATACTTAGAACACCAATTTTAGAAAAAGAGTACAACCACGGCACTACCGCTATTTCTTTGAGATGGTAATAGATCAAGCCGTTAAAGTTATCTTGCCAGCTCAATGTTCACCTCATATACTCAGCGATTCTAACTCAAATTTCCAAAAATTAGAGACCAAAGCCATAATCTGAACAACGGTATTGGTCTCAGTCAAAAAATCATCACTGAAAATATTATTATACCACCTAAGCAACGCGCCCTCTGTTGTTAATATGAACAATTACATGAAATATATTTTCTAATAAGGATTTCGATTATGGTTCGAGTTTTTATAATGTTTAGACTGAAGAAAATTTTTTTGCCGACACCCACTGTAAGCCAGTAATAATTGTACCCAGGTTCTTCTACACAAATTACGCCCTATGTTTTAGCAAAATTGTATGAAGAGTTGGAGTTATTATATTCATATTCTCTGAGTTAAGTCCGACCTTTACTACTCCCTTGACTGAAGATGTTATCAATTAGCTCTACATTGTCGTAACTTAGTCCGCATTACACCTAACTAGCACACGTATTGGGTTCTGTTGAGGTTCAGTATTCGAAGAACACGCAGTGCCTAAAACGCATATATGGTAGAAAGTAACTAAAATTCTTTAACCTACTACACCCCAAATAATAATAACAAGATAGAGTATACATTTGAGGAGAGGAAAATTTTAAGTGAAGTCTACTACAATAAATGAGCATATAGCCAGCAGCTTTTATTATCAAAAAATCACATTTACGGACAGGTGTTTGGCCGGTGTCCTATCTTACCTGATAGAAAAATTTTTGTTTAACTTTTAGCATTGAAAAGTTGCAGGCAACCACTCTAACTGTTAAACTTTTTAATAAAATCGTGGTGTTACATGACATAACTGAGAATCGAACTATATTTTACACACAGGTAGCCACGCACCCAGATACCTTATGGCAAAACATTTCATAGAGAACCCATAAACCCTCCGCGGTGCTTGTAAATGGAAAAAATATGGTCACTTTTCAGAGAAGACCCAATTCACAACTCTAAATATTGGAGATCTCTAAGGGGCAGAGCAGAAGTGTAAACCTAAACCTATTTGCAAGTGCATCTACAATTTGAGCACGTGCTCATGTATTTCAATAGTACAAATTTTTACACAAAAATTTCATGGAAAACGAAGCAAAAATAGAAAGGAAATGCAAATGGAAAAAGGAAATAAAATCTAAATCCATTTGAAGATTACAGTAAAATGCAATTTAAATTTTTAAAATTGTGCAAATTCATTTGCAGTAACAACACTAATAACAATTAGCAGAAGAGACACTCGTCGTATATTTCCGACAAATGACAATTTGCGGCCAGCACCACTCCACTTTTCCGCATATCAATTTACTAGTATGTACATATGTATATATATTCTGTATATATTAACACAAGCATACGCACTGCAATTTGCCTTAACACAATGACAATCGCCAAAGTAATGGTATGCCGTTATTCCACTCAGAAATTGGGGGAAATCGGGTGGCCTGTTAAACAAGTGACCGCAGACGAATACAACATGATGTTGCTCACTGACAATCACATGCACCTGCCCCATCAAAATTTATGTGTTAATAAATGTCAGCAATGTGTCATGTACGAGTGGGCGCCGAACATGGCCCCTTACACCATATGCACTTTTATATGTATATATTTGTAAATAACGGTTTGTTTTTATATGTGCTTACATAAGGAACCCCACATGAGCCTGCAATGATATATAAATGCAACTGCAATAGCAAAAATGTTCCCTATCGAAAGTGCATTTTTGGCAGCAGCTGTCTTTTGAGGGGGCGCAGTGGGTATTTGGGGATACTCTGCGATGAAGACAAGGTCTGCATATAGATGTATGTAAGAAGTTATATTGAGGTCTCTCATGCAATAACCCTTTATAGGCATACGTTTACAACATATGTGTGCCTTATAAAGGGTGTTGGAATGTATACCTTTACTTAAACTTTGATTCAAAGGCTAGCCCCTATGCCATCTAAACGCAATCCGCAAAAAAAAAAAAAAACACAAACATTGTTTTTGATTTTTTTTTAACAAGTTTGGTAAAATAAATCGTACCAGCGTTCTGTTGTCAGTCTTGAAACGTGAATATTTCTCAACTTGACGCATAACTTCAATATCTCATAAATGGGAGATTAAGCTCGGTCAAAAATTTTAACTCCATAAATCATAATTATTCGTTTCTTTCTTCATTTCGTTTTCGATAATCCAGAGGTTCAAGATCAGTAGGTGCTTCAGTTTTGTCTTCGCTAATGATAAGTTTATACCATCTTTGCTCGATCGTAAGAGTTCATAGTGAACTGGAAGATCAGGTTGATGTTTGAGAGGAATAGATTATGTTTTCTCATCGCCAACCACATTTTCTCATTTAATAGGATCTCCTATTAAAATTCGATGCGATATGTAGAAATGGTTCGGCTCTAATTTCCGAAAATCACACGACGACATTCGTGGGGAGAAATTAAATTTCTAACTATAAATAAATATAATTATAAATTGTTTGTTGAGGCCCTATATTCAATTTAGGCACTATCGTCTTTTTCTCTCCAACAAGCTGCTCATTTATCGGCTATCGGATCACTATAGCATATATCTGTCATATAAACACATCAATCCAAATCAAGTTCTTGAAGAGAAAACTTTTTAATTTTATGAGATATTTTCACGACATTTGGCATGGGTTACTATCCAAGGCAACGATACAATTGTTCAAGAAGTTGTTCAGATCTCAGATCGTTTTATATCCTTTTAAACTATAAGAAATATACAGCCCTGTTTTTATTTTATCCACATTATTGCTTCATTATTTTGTCCTTATTTACTTTAAAAACGTTTTCAATCAAAAAATAGTCCAAACTTACTTCTTTACACACCCCTTATTTGCACTTTTGTGCAAAATAATAAATGTGCATCCGCTTTTACATATTCCATTCTGAACAATATTTACAAATGTGCATGCGTATGTGGATTATATGACGTTTTTCAAGAAAAAATTGCTCAGTGCCTACAAAGCAGCTGCTGTTGCATTTTTCATGCTCTAACGAGACAAGTAAGAAAATGCACTTAAATTAAATTGCACTAAACCGCAACAACAGAGATTTTTGCGGCTTACTTGCTTTTCTGAGTTTATTCGACTATTGCTTGTTGTACGCAGGATTTAACGGTAATAATTAAGTATACCCCTTAATTCAACCTAAACATCAATTTCATTACAGATGCCTGTGTAATAAATATTTTATAAAGCATAGAAATGAGCAGGAAAGCCGGAAACAAATGTTGAAATATTTTAGTAAACTATGGCATACATTATATTATAAAAAGTATTATATATACTGTGGTCTAAATTTTGGAATGAATTTTTTTCTTTTCGTCAAATGCTGATAAAGATGGAGTCTTAATTGGTAAAAGGAAAGATTAGCTCTAATGGCTTACTGGCATTAAACTGAACGATCTCTGGTTGCCGGGTGGTAAATAATCTTTCCGTGTGCCATTATTTCTGTCTGGAATATTTTTCTGCCCTATCATCTTACCAACTTGCCTATCAAGTGGCAAAGAATCTATTGAGATAGCTTTGTATAATTTGTTAGCGGCGATTTGAAAATTTCTTCATTATGGTTGAATTCATTCGTTTTTTGAACTTTCTCTAGAGATTTGAGATTCCCGAAATCTCTTATACCAAATTCCGCATTTTACTTCATTTAAAAATTGATTTAAAAACGAAGCTGGAAACTGATGAGCTAGTCTAGAACCTTTAAGCTTTGGCATATAGCTACTTCTCCTCTTGAAATAAGTTTCTGAGACAACCAGATTGCAATAGAGGGAAAGTTTATTATTCTGTTTCATAGTAAATACTTGTAAAGACAATTTTTTGGCTTCTAACAAGAGTGATGCCAAAAAAGGTATATCAATTCTATTAAATTCCAAGCTGATAAGCTCTTGCGCACCTGATCTGTCATATACGTATATATAGTACATACATATATACCATATGAATATTTTAGTCATTAGACGATTGAGCTAGAAAAACTCAGGACCCTCACCGATTGTCATAAATTAAGCGTAAGAATATGGGAAATGTATAAAAGATTGCCGATAGACTTTATGGTAGTAATTCTCTAGTAGAGCCTAATTTCTCTAATTCTTCTCTTATCCTTTAGCAAAGAAGTTTACCTATAAAGGAACTAGCTCTCCGTAAAACCTCACACAGTACTCACTTGAATATTGATTTCTTGTTGCGAATGAGTATAAAAGAAAGCCTAGACTATTGGATTTCACTGCAGCAAACCACAAATAATGCCAAATACATTGAATTTAAATATATTTGTATAGGTTTGTCGAGAAAGCAACAATGTTAAGTGGCACATGTGCCATATTCGAATGACCACAACAGCTGTTTCGCATACAATCCTCTCTTTAGATAATAGGCACATATATATATATATATATATTAAGTTGCACACATACACAACGCTAGATAAATACTATATGTACAATACATTAAAACGTACGGCGATTGATTTTATAATGCACCCACACTCAATCTGAGCTTAGGCAAAGTAACAATCGAGATTTTGCAAATGAAATTAGCCAATTGATGGAGTAAGAGACAGACTTACCTACTTAGGCGGCACCAAAAACCAGTTAAATGCTTGCAAAGTGCTGTAGAGGTGGGACTGTCTGGATACTGCATGGAGTAAGGCAGGTATTTAGGCGCAGACTATTCCAGACATAACAAAACTGACGTTGGCACAGCATGGACTGACAGTTGCATTTCACTGTCACTGCTCCCTTCACTGCGGTCCCTGCAGTAACTGTTTTCAAAATAACTTTTTGGGCTTCGAACTAGAAGAACTCAGATACACTCTCTGAGCGACAGTAAAATTTCGGGTGAACGAACGATCGATATACATATATACATATATTTATATAAACACATATAAAGCTTGCATGCGCCCCAAATGCTATTTGCTTCAAATGTCTCTAATACTCATTTTGATTTCGAGAGGCGAAAATTGCCAAACAATAGACAAGCGGGCACAAGTGACACGTCGAACCCCGCAGTGCCGCAGCAATGTCAAACAAGTGTGTGAAAGTGTCGAATGCACAAAAAGCAAGTAGAAACCAACACACACTTATCAACTGTGGGTGAAATGACACATCAACTGACAGTTAAGTGTGTGTTCAGCACAAAGTAGTAAGGACAACATGACAACAAGCTATGCACTTTACCTTACAAATATATTTATACAATAGAATGGACTTGAGCAAATATATTAGAGGGAATGTAATTTGCATGCACAGGAATTTACGTTTCTGTGTTTGTTATTTTGTTTCAGAATTGGGAAAATTGAATCAACAGTAAATGACAACTGCATTGCAGTCGCTATTCTATGCAAATCTATTACTGGTAGCGGAAAGACACAGGCGCCCTTTATTTTGTAGTTAAGTGATCCTAAAAGTATGCTAAAACAATTGAAAAATATGAATTTACTGCGTCGAGTTTCTGAAACTCTACAAAGCAACACAAACATAAGAATTACTATTGAAGAATTCTCGGAAAAGTACTACTCTGATTCTGGTGTTATTTTTTTTTTAAATATTCGACAAATTTTTAGAATAAAAATATTTAGCAGCAGCAGCTTAAATTTTAGCTGAAAACCTTAAATTTGAGGCTATGCAATGTGAAAATATATAAAAATGATTTAGTGAATCGAAATTTTGAAAAGCACCTGATTTCAACAACTAGAGCTTCTAACAGAAAGGCCGTGTTCCAAGTAATACTGTTACCTTCCAACTGTTTATACTACCAACACGCGAATTGCCCAATCAACGTTTATCATCGCGACTCGAAATTGCGGTCCATAAATACAAACTGATCTATGTCAAAATATGAGTTTATCTAGATCTATGGAATATATTTACTGAAGAGCAGTGTCAGAGCCTCGCCAACTTCTTTACGGACAAACAAATTTCATATATTACAATTATCGAGAAAGTTACACCTAGTCATCATTCTGTTAAGGTAGTACACCAATGGCTGTCTCTACTATTGTAGTACAGTTTATATAATATATTTCGGCTTCAACCAAATGTTTTCTCAACACCAATTCAAGATTTGCTAAATGCGAGTATTTCGGCTGAAGTCTTATGTTGGATTGCATCACCACAATCTTAATTATGATTTTCCAGAAGTAAAGTTATGGAAAACACACAATACTTATACGAAATTTTAGTGTCATATACTTTTTTGGGCTAAATTGCTTCGATGATAGTCAGACTTCATAAAAATTTAGAACTAAAGTACAGTTAATTGAAATAGTTTTTAGATAAATACTTTGGCTACCCAGAGTATCAGTACATATGCAGCTGTAAACTGAAATCACACAGCTACGCCAATAAATCAAATCAAATTTTTACTCCGGATTAAAATATGCACACTCACCTCATATAGCTTAGTGCCAAACTTCATTTAAATTTCCACAAATGTATGCATTTTACATATTTATTGGCAATTAATAAACTTTCCGATTTGCAACGCCTAAAAGTATTGCAAACATGCTACATTCAGCCTAAATGTATGCTTATCTTAGCAAGCACAGCATTTTCAATAATCTCTATTTTTCGTATAAAAGTAGTGCATGCGAAGAATGAGTGTGACACAAATAGTGTATATGGAAAATATAAAATAAAAGCTACAATAAATAACTTCAAAAAGTTTTAAGTTTTCTGCATTGCGCCTGCAACTATGCAATAGAAATTTGATAACTGCCATTTTTAAGCTTAACTAGCAAATATGAATTAAAAGGAACATGTTAGAAATTAATAATACTCTATATTTGTTTATAAATAAAGAGAGATTCTCAAATTTCTTGTGAAGAAATATTAAATTTCAAATTGCATAATTTTAAGATGAAATTAAATATTCACTCAAATAAATCGAGTTAGTTAGAGTTGCATTATGTTATTGTGTAGCAATTAAATGTGTTCTATTTAGGTGCAAATACTTAGTTATGAGTGGCAAGTAGTCTAGTATGTGCGTTCCGCTTTTTTGTGGCTATAATATAAATTTAAATAAACATGTAAAATATTCGTGTGGCAAAGATACCATTCTATTTTATATAGATTGAATTTGTGCTTATTAATTTTATATTGAAGATATTGAAAAATTGTTGGTACTCAGGGCTTGCAACTGCATTAAATATTATTATCATTAACATTGGACTCATATAATCTACTGTATCTCAAAGCCATTCGAGCTACTATATTTGTTGTTGCTGGTAGTTTGGCTAGCATGGCATAAACGTAGAGAGGGTTGGCACAGGTGTTGAGTGACTTGATTGATTTATAAGTTCTTTCAAATGTGTTAACATAGATAAGCAGGCATCCGGACCGACGATTATAAAATAGTAGTCATCTACGTATATTTCACTTCTCTCACATTAACACCTGCCGAATTATTGGGATCTTGATTCAAAAAGTTCTGACAAAGGCTTTAAGATATAGATCTGATATTTTGTAATGTCGCAGGTTCTCACAGAGATAGTATGCGAGAGATGTCGAAAAGAGATTCCTTTATGAAATCGCAAATATGTATAATGAATGCTATTGGCAGAAAACTAGGTCAAAATGTGGGGAGTAGACAACAGCATTTAGCCCGATAAGCAGGGAGTTCATGTACCACAAACCCTCACGTTTCTGTTGCAATGGATCTGGAATATATTTCTAGGAGATTAGATGAAGCACAAAAATTGGATATTAAACGTGACAGCTAGCACGACATAATCTAATCTAACTCAACCGAAGCCACCTACCTAGCTGTCTCATCCTAACCTGAAACTGTGATGTGGAGTCGTAATTAAGAACAGAATGAAACCTTTTACTAGTAGTTTTGAATAATCACCTTCAGAGATGGCTGCCGTGAAGATACCTCCACTCTCGGTGATTAGCTAGTGCCTTAACAAATTTAAAATGTAAATATTTAAATTCTTAAAACTTTTCATAAATTTAATAATTAAAGAAGCCACAGAGTAACCAACGCCACAATCCTTTCATATTTAATTTTGCATTGTATATTTAGTTTACTTTGTTTTGTTTTTTATTACACCCCGAAGGCTTTCAAACCTTCTTGCGCCTGGTTAAACGGTAAATGAGTATAAACTGGGTTGTTGACTGTCGCAGTGTCGCAATGTTGGCGCATCCGGTGCACTCATTCACATTATAATTGCCGTGGAATTGTTGTGACAAACAAATGGCGACAGCAGCAGCTGACGTTGCAAGTAAAAGATAAGCAAATAACAACAACACATTAGCAATGCAAGTGAAACAAACGGTTGTTGGGGCCGCATATTAGCGCCAAAGGTATGGCCATTTGCCACTTGCCACTCACTTTCCACTCATAATTCCTTTTGCTTCGTCCTCCATCTGTCGCCGGTCGGACTTATCACATGCTCTTTACTTTCTATTTACTTTTTTTTATGACTGTTACTCCATGCAGATACGATTTTTACTGCAATGTTACTGTTTTGCTAGAATTTTCTTTTGTTTACATCACAGTTTGTATATTAAATTGCGGTACAAAAAGCGTTGTGGGGTTAGTTGATATAGCAATACTTTTAGTAGAAATATTCTTATCTGAAAAATCGTATCTTTTCTTTTCCCCATATTAATAACGAATGCTTTTGGGTATATGACTAATAAAAGCTTTGAATATAAAAGCAGTTTTTAAGGGAAGCTTGCACTAAAACAATTTTTTAGTTACAGAATAATGCTTTAAGTGAAAACTTAGTGCATAAAATCGGTTATTGGACAGACTAATGACTTAAGTCAAAGCTTATAGCAGAAAATCAGTTCTCTGGTGAAACTTTCACACATAATGAAATATTTATTATTATATAGACAAATGGCTTAAGTGAAAGTTTAGAATATAAAATTTGTATGAACAGACTAATGACTTAAGTCAAAGCTTATAGCAGAAAATCAGTTCTCTGGTGAAACTTTCACACATAATAAAATATTTATTATTGTATAGACTAATGGCTTAAGTGAAAGCTTAGAATATAAAAGCAGTGTTTCAGTAAAGGCTTCACGCATAACGAAAACTTTTTTGCACAGGCTAATTACTTAAGCGCAAGCTTTGAGTATATAACAAGTTTTTGCGGGAAGCTTTCATACATAACGAAAGCTTTTTTGTACTAATAGCTTAATCGAAAGCTTACAGTACAAAAACTTAATTTCTGAAGATTACAACAGCAACTTGACGAGTTTTATGAACACTGTTAGGGATCCCTATTGGATTTTAAGGCAGTAATATGAGATAGAGATTTGATCTACTTAATATATATTCTTCTCAAGGTGTAACAATAAATTACAGTCAAATATTCTTGGAAATGTATAGTTTTCGAATAGCATTTTATATTTCCATTCATCAACCACAAAAGTAGGGTACATCAACAATATGTAGACCAAGCACATTTAAAGCTTCTTTGTTGCAATTGTATTTTTTTATTTTAAACCCTTTCTCATAGTCTTCGGCTATTTAATGATTTCCCTCCTGACTTTTTTTTTCTCTTTCTATTTCACTCTCAGAAATCCCTGCTACCATTACACTCCCGCGCCAAGTGTATTGTTGTTGCGCATAAGTATTTGTCGGCACCGCAGCTGCATTGCTTATGAAGGCGCACAATTTTAATTGCATTTAACGTCATTTGAATGCCGCATTTGCCATTGAAAATCGGTCGCCGGAGGCAGCCACACCTGTACGCTGCAGGACAAAGGCAAAGGGCTTCTACACCACACGACATTTGTATGAGGAATTGCAACTGTCTGCTGTAGCGAACTAGCCAGCCAACCAGCCAGCACCCTAAGGACCAACTGTCAGTATGCACCAACACGTCGGACATAACAGCATACATATAAACACGCATAGCTATGCATAGCACGTGTATAACCCCCGGACTGTTTATTGTGCGGAGTACGTTGTCCCTTCGTAGAGGCTCCGAGGCATCAGCGTGCTCCGACAACTTTAAATGGGCAACACTACGTGCCGCATTGTTGGCATTTAGCAGCCTTTTAAGCGGAGAAGGTGGGTGGCTACCGTAAAGCAAGCGGTGAAAACGAGTAAGAGAGTAGGAGAAGAGTAAAAGTGTGCGCGGGAGCCGTACCAGCGCTTGAGTGAATAGGAATTTTTGAGCTGAGTTCGTAGTGCTGAGTCTGTCGCTTCAGCTGTTGGCGCTGATGGGGGGTAGGAAGCACAAAAGACGGGCATTATCAGTTGAAAACGGAAAAAATTATAAATCATAGCTTAATTTTCCTGTTTCCGTTTAATGCCGTAAATGAGTTTCGGTTTCATTTGCGTTTGAATTTTTCGCCAGCCGACAGACGACTGTATACAGTTGTAAATATTTACATATATTTTTATATAACCAAGTACATTAATATGCGCACAATATGGTAATAATCTGTCTGCCTTTGACATTTTCTACACTTCTCTCTCATTTTCACATCTCTTTTACGCTCCTTTACTTCCGGTTTTTACCGCCATCGTTTTCTTAATGCAATTATGAAAAGCTATACCCCTCTCCTCGTACTGCGTGTGCAATGTAATGCGGAAAAAAGTGTGTCTGCCGCGTTTGTTGTTACTCTCATTTGATATTTTAACGGGTCTGCACGTCAGTTTTTTTCATTGTTGTTGTTAGTATTATTTAGAATTATGTTGCAAGAAAAAATATTATAATAATATAATAATGACAAAGTAAAAAGCGTGAGTTGGTCCTTTAATCATCGTTTTTTTTTCACGTGACATTTACGCAAAAGTGAAATTAAGTCTGCGCTTTTAGACATCAGAGATGTAAATATTAAATAGAGAGGGTTGCTTTGCTCGGAAGAAAAAAATCTCATTATAGTGTTTATTTTAAATCAGGATTTATTTCTTTGTTAAGAAATTTCTTTTTGTGTATTTTATTCGTGAAGCTCTCGTATTTAAATAAGCTTCTGAGCATATTTGCGCCAAGTCTAGAATATGAGAAAAGCTTAAAAATTTCGAAAACTTGAAGGAAAATAAAAGAAATGCATGATGGAAATTTGTTTATGTATTTAAAAGAGCAAGCAATTAAGAATAAAAGAAAAGCAAAGGTTAAGGGGCAAACCTTGTGTGAAATCTTTAAAAACACGTTTTTCATATGTCGATAGGTGATACCCTCCTTATGCTTAAAATTGGAACTCGATACATCCAGTAGTTTTTGAGTTACAGCCTTCTAAAGTGTAGCCACTCAATCCAAACTTTTATATTTAAAGTTTATTTAAACGTGCTTTTCTCTTTTTACTCATGGCATCTATATTCGTTCTCATGAGAAATTGTTAACAATTCTCCCTAGATGCGATAACAACTTAACCTAGGCTAGATTAGGCTACTTTTTTATGAAATAAGATTTCTTAAAGGATAGCTGTCACAACATCTCTCATCCCCCGGTCTCCACTCTTTAGTGTGGTCTTGTTACCTATCTTAAGGCATAGGATAACTGATGCTATATTATTTGCAGCTTTTTCCTTCCCAGTTCTTATGAACGTGGCAATATCAAGGAATGTTTCATTAATGATTTCCACAAAAGTTTGAAAGAACATTTCTGAAGTATTTAAAATAACCTTTCCGAAGCAATTACGAAGCCTAAGAGTTTTCAAAGTCAAAGTTTACGATGCATTTTAATCTCTAAATAATTCAAACATAAGTGACACACCTTAAAAATGCATAAAATCAATTAAATTAATAGAATAATTAATAATTTTAAGTGAATTATTGATTGCGTTTTTTTTTATATGTGCCAGTGTTCTCAGGAACATAAATTTTGCTTTTTGTTATGCACAAAGACTTAAGCTTTTTTCAAAGAACCTTTTGTTTGAAAAACTTTCTCAACTAAAAAACATGAACATACACATACTATACGCTGCAACTAAGCATACTAACCTCAAACTTTACAACAACTACTAACATCCTTCTCTTCCATTAATACATTTTCACACGATGCTATAGACTTGTAATTTCAACATGCCCCCTGCCGAATTAGTTAAGCGAGTTTTAGTGCTAAGATATTTGTTGTCACTTTACGGTGTCTTTAGTAGCATTATCTTAATTTCGATCGTTCAGTTGAAATGACAACTATATGCTATAGTACTCTGATCTGAGCAATATGTTCGAAGATTGTAGCGCTCCATTGAATAATAACCTATGCCAAACTTCGTGAAGATATTTTATCCAATAAAATAGTTTAACGTACAGGAACTTGAGTTTGATCGATCCGTTTGCATCGCAGCTATATTCTATAGTGGCGATTCCGCCTAATAAGCAGTTTCTTGAGTAGAGCAGGATTGTGCTAAATTTTAGTTCGATATCTCAAAAACGGAGGGACCATACACGAAGTATATACAGCTAAACAAGCATGACTAAATCGACTCAGATCGTCATCAATTATATATGCATACACTTTATATAGCTCCTGACGTTTCTTTCTGGATGTTACAAACTTTCTGGCAAACCAAATATACCCTATTCAGAAGTCCACAGTGTAGTGAAACACAGTGTGAGTGTTTGTGGAAATCTGAAAGTTTAAATTAACCGGATTTGTCTTCGAGGAAATTCGAATCCAAAACTATTAATTTATATTTTTTTTAATAACATTAATATGTGTAATTTATGTACATACTTATATGTATGATCTGAAGTACTTACGTTTCAACAAATTTCCTTTCATGGACATGTCACATATTTCCTATAGGGTTCTAACTTTTTCATACCAAAATCCTTTGCCTTATAAATCATCACTGAGCCAAAGTTCAGATCAGAAAGTACTGACAGAATAAACGGAAAAGACGTGTTTTCAGCGCAAAAATTTTGGATCACTGTTTTAAAGGTTATAATTTATTTAATAATTTATTGTAATATTTAACACGATTTTCTCTCCGTGTTCGTGGTTTTTACTTTTTATTGTTTTTTCTTTTTCTGACTTTTGCCCATCAAGTTTTTTCAAGATTCTGATACTGGTTACTATTCGATAGGCTAAGATTAGACTCAAGCAGTGCAATTAGACATAATGAGGATTTATGTCATGCGAAATCATGACAACCCAAACAACAACAAACAAGTTCCTTCTTCGAGACATTGAAATACAGACTGTTAACACTGAATATTTTTTCGTAAAAGTAGAATTTACCAGTAATTTTTTTCTTGTAAAATATAAAGCGATTTTTGTGCAAAAATTTTACCAACAATGAAAGGCAAAGTTTTCAAATGCGGATGGAAGAAGTTCGAACAAGTCGTGTCGAACATTTCAACATTACCAAATATTAGAAAGTATAACAGTACATCTGCTGACCCGACTGAGACGAAATATACGCTTACAATATTATATGGTCACTAGAGCGTTTTAGTCTAGTATTGTACGTTAAGTATCGTGGGTCCACTTATCGAATTTATATTACGCCTACCATTGACTTGACTTTTTGTTCAAAAAATTTGTTTGAAATTCATAATTTTTCCATTATTTTCAGCGTCCTACAAAAAATAACCGACATGCAGAAATTCAGCGATTTCTTATACGGACGTGTGCAAAGTGACTGCGATACAAATAAACCATTCAAAGTCCTACTTTACTTCTATGCCCTGATCGGTATAAAGGTGAAACCACATGGCTTCTTGCCCACAATGCATATGGTGTTCACTTCGATTGCGTACGCTTTTACGCCATTTCTATCTATTGTGGGCTTCTTACGGTTCCAGAAAACAGCAACTGTAACAGAGTCTCTTTCAGCTTTACAAGCATTTATCAATGCTGTATTTGCCTCAGCAAAGTCATTCGCGGTGTTGGTGAGCTTTAAGCGTTTTCAAAAAGTCGAGCCGATAATGAAAAGTTTAGATGAACGCTATAATATGCCACAGGAGCGTCAGCAAATAACGAACTGTGTTGCAGCTTGTACGCGCTTATATGCCTCAATGGGATTCATCTATTACTTATATGGGATTCTTTGTGTTATAACATCGTTAACATTGCATAAGCAACCATTTGGTGGTTGGTATCCCTTTCTCGATTTGATTACCAATCCAACGGTACATTTCTATTCATGTTTGACATTCGAATCGTGTTATTTGTATTTCTTACTGACGGCACAATACTTGCATGATATGTACCCTACTTTATATATGCGAACAATACGCACACATATACAATTGCTAAGAGGACGTATCAGCCGATTAGGTGTGGACCCCGACAAGAGCGATGATGAGAACAACCAAGAATTGATCGAGTGTATTGCTACGCATCAGCAAATATTACAGTGAGTTAATAAAATATTTCAATTTTTTCAATTAGTAGCAGTGCTTAAAGCTTAACCACAAACTGGAGTTTAACCCGAAAGTGTTTAAGAAACTCTGAGATTGCTATGTTGACATTTTTGTGACGTTCTTTTTTACGAGTTAACAAAATGTCATAATGTACATAAAAATTTAGCCACAAACTCGAGTTTAACTGTCAAGTGTTTAAGAAACTCTGATTTCACTTTGACATTTATATGACATTACTTTTAATGAGTTACAGAATCATAACGTACGTGCAAGTTTAACCATAAACTCGAGTTTAATGGTTAAATTTTTAAGAAACTGAGTTTAATTTGACATTTTTATGACATTATTTTTGACGAGTTAAAGAAAAATCTGTATATTTTAAACTCGTTGTTTTTGAGTAGCATTAAACAGCTAAACACAACTCATTTTATTTTTCTTATTTGTTTTTCACTTTACAGGGTGGTGGATATGGTCGGCTCAGTTTGTTCACCAACCATTTTTATGCAATTTGCTTGTGTTGCTCTTGTACATTGTGTTTGTATGGTTAACATTTTCATATTCGCCGATACGCTTAATAGGATCATTACGATATGGTACTATCTTATGGTTGCAACACAAATCTTACCCACCTGCTATGAAGCATCGACGCTTGCGATGGAAAGCACTAAATTGCCCGTCTCAATATTTCACTGCAATTGGCTGGCTTTGGATAAGCGTGGCCGGAAGTTGATTCTCTTCTTTATGCAGCACTCTCAAAAGGAAGTTGCTTTTATTGCAATGCAATTGTTTCAAATCAATATGCGAACATATTTATCGGTAAGTTAACCAACGATAATATGAGTAGTCTGTTTTTTATAATTATTTTTTATAAATGAACTTTTTCTTAGATTGCAAAATTTTCATTTACATTATACACATTTGTGAATGAGATGGGATTCGGGCAGAATATAAAGGAATTTGTAGAATAAAAAGGAACAAAATAATAATAGTGGTGAAGCGCTGTAAGGCAGCCGAATTTCGAAATAGACCCTTGAAGTTGCATTTGGAAAGTGGAAGTGTGATCTATCAAAGTACAACATTATGGATAAAAATTAAATTTAGTTTTGCACCACTTTTTCAGCAATCACTTTCTTTTATCATTAACTAAATATTTAGTGAGTAGAAAATAAAGTTTCTAAATAGTAATTGACGTTAGCGCTGTGATGTTGTTTATAAAAAAGTAATGAATTGTAGATGATTTTTTTTTATTAGATGAGTAAATCCATTGAAATTTTAAATAAATATGATCTAAAATTTTTAAAAGAAAAAATCTTGAAATATCAAATAAATATATAGACCGATTTTATCAAGTTTCGGTGTCAAATTAGGATAGCCTTATTCCTAAGTTCTGGTAAATTATTTAAATTCTAATTTTTTCTACACTTTTTGAAGCATCTACCAAATGGTAGAAATATGCTCGAAAATTAGTCGTAACGCAACTATAAAACAGTTTTTAAACTGCTCGGAATAAGGATCGATCCGATAGTTTGGTTCTAGAGTGGATTTCTAAATCGAGCAATTTATTATCACAGAACCACTAAGCAGCCTTAATCAACGCAATTAAAGAACCTGCCTTAACCTAGCTCGAAAAAATTAACAAATTAATTTTCATGCCCTGAATAGGGTGTTTAAAGTCGGCCGCGAAATTTTTAACACTCAGAAAGAATCGTCGGAGACCCTATAAAGTGTATACATAATTGATCAGCATTACGAGTCGTATTATCCATGTTCATATCTGTATCAATTTTTGAGAGGTTATTTATTGTTTTCAATTGTTTACAGGTTCTTTTATCCCCAAGAAGCTTCTCATTTATTAGAACGGCCGATATTAAACCATTATAGCATATAGCCGCCATAAAAGCTGACCGATCAAAATCTAGTTCCGAAATTTGGTATAAAACATTATCCAAGGCAGTGGTACAATATTCGGACAAGTATCGGGCACCTAATGCATAACTCATCGATAAAATCAAGATAAAGATCATTTCAAGGAGATTATCGATTCGTTGCACCGAAGTTAATGGCTTTACTTGTTTATATTGGTGATGATTTAGCTTTATTGTTTTTTTTTCAAGAGAAAAACTTGTCCAGACTCATATACGGTTTCAGAATATTATTTCGCCCTGTTTAACTTTATTGTCTATGTTTTGAAATTATTGAACATTAGTGAAGGGCCAAATTATTAAGGGGTTATAGGGGTTGCACGGCTTAAAACAAAATTATGGTTTTATTTTATTTTAAAACATATCTAGAATATTGTCCTAAATTCTCAAGTTGATCCCAGTAATAGTTTGGAGATACAGCTTTGAAAAATTGTGCGCTCGAGGTCAGCTATATAGTCACTTAAAACTTTAAACGCGTCTTTCTCGAAACTGTGTTTTCAAAGTCGGTTGTCAAGATTTCTCACGAACTACTCAATTTACAAGGTTTTGCCGCGGAGGGTTTTTTTTTTTGTTCAATTACAACTATTTAAAAAACTAAAAACATCAAGAAATTTTCACCAAAATCTGCGTGTTCGTGTTGTGTCTGCTCAAAACACAATTTTCATTTTATTTATTTTATCTCAATCCTAATAATTATTTAATGGTCTTAGTTCAAACACCTATTTTTTCTTTTTACTTTTGATGATCCTGTCAGAAGTACTGCTGTCAACGCGAAAGCACCTTTTATCCGAGGGACTGCCAAAAATGACGTTGTAATGACCGAGTTTTGAATATTTTCCGTTAAAAATTTCACAAAATCTGTATCGAATATGTAACTTCGGAATAGTAAAAAGTTGGAATAAAATATTTCATTTTTTATATGAAAAAAAAAATTATTGAAAATAGGACGTCTTTTGCTTGACGAAATATATGTAACCCCTTAATTCCAAAAGTATTCTCCTAAGGAAATGTATAAATATCAAATTTGCCAAACTTAACAATAGGAGAAATAGCATATCCTACAAACTACTCGACCGATTTTAATCAAAAAAATAAATAAATAAGTGCAAATTTTATCCACTTTCCAGAGAGTGACAAGAATACCGCCTAATAAGTGAGGATTCTTATGGAGTAAAATTAATGGCAAAGCTAGAAGCATTGTCCGCTAGTTGGCTGAGATAATATATGGACAATTTTCAAAAATGACATTTCGTACTAAAAAAAATTTTGTTTTGTGACAGTTTTGAGATAGGTTGATTCAGTTTGAGCGCGCGTCAAAGGTGGATACTAGCAAAGCGAAAATAGCTGTATTTTGCATCACGCTCTGGAAGACTAATTATCGAAAAAATCGATCAAATAATGGAAATCGCCGTGTCAACATTAATTACGATTGTCCAGGGCCTAAACATTGCACAAAAAACCGTTTGGAACCATTTGAATAAGGCAATTTTATGCAAAAATAATAGATTTATTTTTACTATACCTAATATATCTTCGCTCACAGCCTATTTTAAAAGCGCAACATGATTAAGTGAGTTTACAGTTTCACTTTATTATATTTATTATATTTTCAAGTAATTTCCGCTGAACATGCAAACATTGAGTAAAAATGTTGTAAGTCAACAAATGAAACTTAAGGCGCACAATAAACGATGAAAAAGGCAAAAAGAGTTTACACACACACACACACCCACAGATACATGTATGCCTAAACCATTTCAGGAGCTTACGTAACAACACAAGGGTCTATGCCTCAATGAGTGTATATGGGTGCATATGTGCATGTGTTTGCTAGCAGACAACTTAACACAGAGCTGCACTGCACATTGATGCTTGTTAAAATACACGGAAAAATTTGTTATAAGCCAAAGTAAGAGACCAAAAAGTATCGAAGACACACAACAACATACAATGATGACGCTGATCAGAACAAGAACAAGAACGGCAAAGAACACGAGGAAGACGACGACAATGATGTCAATGTTGCGAACGCACTCTGCCAGCCGGCGGTGCAAGAAATCACAAAACTTTGCTCAATAAATAAAAGCTTTTGCTTTTTTCCACCATTGTTGTGATTGTTGTTGCTGCGGCATATACCAGCCACAAAATGCACCATAATGCACTCGGCACCGGTGGCATTGTTGGCTGCAGCAGCAGCAGCAACAGCAGGTCGGTTGCAACTTGTAAGTGTAATACGAGTTACTTGTAAGTTGCAACTACAAATGCCCCGAGCACGAGCACGAGAAAGAACACAGAAACTAGCATCTTTGCTGCTCCCATGAGCAATGCACCACTACACGCTGCTATTTCCTACTCAAACTTCGGTGCGATTTTTTTTTTCCTGTGCCTCGCCGCATAAATAATGAAAACTTTATAAAAGCCGGAAATAATGCACTTACAAGAAAGTTTTGTGCTCACAAAGAGGAAGGGTGAAGAAAAAGGCATCAAAAGTGTATGGAAAAGTCGAGAAAAAATTGCTACTGAAAAAAATTGTCTACTTAAGCGAAATACATAAAAAATATTGTCTACGAAAGCAAAGTATTTGTAAAAGCTAACTTTTGAACGCTGGCAACATGTTGCACGGAGTATTATAGTTTTGTATAACTAACGGTTGTTTGTAACATTTTGAATTTATCGAGTTGGATATAGAAAATTTATTAGAATAACGACTTCGATTGCCGAATAATTTTCTCTCCGTCCGTCCAAATCGAACTATTGCCACGCCCATTAAGTAGCGTTAATCAAAAATCATAAGTTACTATAACTGGATAGAGAAGGCCACTTATTCTACAAGAAACGGTAAACGTATTACCAAATTTTGAAAATTTTTGAAATGTGGGCGTGGCACCGCCCTCTAATAGGTTTAGTGGATATATCTCGCAAGCTACTAATGATGTGCCAGCCAAATCAGATGGTAAACATTTTGTTAGCTATTTCATGCTACTAAGGGTATAACCACGCCCACGACTCTAATAACGGTAAATTGTATAAAGTTTAATACCAGCAAAGTGAAGAACCACCACAGAGATAATACAGTAGTCTTACCGGCAGATCAGTTCAAATATTGTGCAATTGACTGCGCCCAATTTTAGGCGAAATTTCAAATCTTCACCAATTTGAACGACCTAGGTTTGTAGGAATGTAGAAATTGATGGAAATGAAATACAGTCACCTCTACTTGCCACAGGACTACATTTCCAAAAACATTACCTTTTTTCTATGCACTGCGGATAACTGAAGCATCAACAAAGTCATATAAAAAATCGTTCACAAGTCGCACTCCTAATAACGTCGATCCCAAAAATTATCGAACTGGTCCATACATTCTACTAAACACTTATAACGATTATTGGATCACGATCCGATCGCCATTAATTCATACAAATATTGCAATTATCGAATGTTCGACTACACCCGAACTTAGCACTCCCTTACATTATTTTCTGTGCATACATTTCTTTTTTATATCCATTTTTTGTTTATTTACTCCTGTCAACTTTGAAGTGTTAAAGTTGCAACTTCTTTTGCCGTAGTCTATCAGTGCATAGACTTGCATCGAGTCGTCTTTCAATTTCGACATCAACGCAGCTTTATTGACAGGTCTTGAACCTCAAATGCTGCTCGTGTATCTTAACTTTTCTGCAAGTTAAAACTTTTTATAACTGTAGCCTTGTTTATCGTCGTAAAGCCTCATTGTGCGATTTGTTTATTTAATGGCTACAACAACTCTTAGTTGAGCTTTTGAGCAAAGTGCAGTTTTGTTTAACACTTTGCCGCAGCCTATAAGAAGTAGTGATTAAAAATATAAAAAACATTATGACACAATTTGATTTTTGATGCTCTGCTTACTTGCATTCTGAATTTAGCCTATAGGATATTAATTTAAGCGGTACAGGTTTACTGAACTGTTCAATAGAAAAACAAATAAGAAAATTAAATTAAGCGAAAAAAAACATTTAACCCATAACAATTTTAGCGAAGTATTGTTTGGTTAGCAAAGGAAACATAACTGACAACATAAAAATTTGAAATTCTGTTAGTAAAAAAAATTAGTTATATTTCTGAAATCTACGTGCTAAGACTATATAATAATTGTCATAAATTAATTTCTAAAGAAGCTTCAGAAACTTAATTTCGTAACTTCTGCAAAACTTTTCAAAATCCCTTTTTAAGTTTTTTTGTAACAGAATTTTTATAAGATAATTAATTACTCAGTTTTCTGCTCTTAAAAATTGAAATCATGCATTAAATTGTAAGTTCCTGGTTTTCTGTCAAATAGGTTTTTCTGTGCCAGTTATTTGAAATATGTTTTATATTTTAATAGTAACTTTCAGTAAAAATAAAGGAGTACTATACCTGCGTACTATATTGAATTTTTCAGATTCAAACTAAAACACTTTTTTTGCTTTCAATTTGTTCTTGTAATTATTGATTAATTCAGAATTGTCAACGGAAAATAATTAAAAATCTGTTAGTGCAACCAATAAATTCTGTTTCTGAAAACTGCGTACTAAAATTATAAATTGTCATAAATTAATTTCTAACAGAAACTTACTTTAAACGTAACTTCTGCAACAACTTTTAATAAGTTCTTGTCAGTTTTCTGTAATAGGATTTTTTTAAGTTAATTTAAGTGCTTTTGTAACAAATTTTCTGCTCTTAAATATTATCAAACATATATTTTCTATTGAATTTTCCTCTTTTTCCGGAAAATTCTTTTTTCTGTTTTTTTTTTTTTTTTGTTCCTGTTATTCAAAAAAAAATTTTTTTTTCAGGAAATATTAAAGGAAGTTGTGGTTTTATATAAAATTTTTCTGTTTTAAATTCAAATACTATTTTCTGTTTCTGTTTCTGTAATTGAAAATCTATTTTATACTTAAATAGTAATTTTCAGTAAAAATAAATAAAGCTGAAGTTATGGTGTTATACTGATACTTTCTATTTTATATTTTTCTGTTAAATAAGATTATAGTTATACCCAGAACAGGTCTTGCAGGAAGCATTTTTTAAATATTACTTTAATTTATTTTATTTTATTTCATTCCATTTTATTATATTTTGACTTGTTTTATTACATTTTATTTTATTTCGTCTTATTGTATTCTATTTTACTATATATTATATTATTTCATTTTATATTATTTTATTTTATATATTATTTATTATATATATACATACCACTTGTTATTATGCAAAAATATAAGCAAAAAATTTTGAACAATAGCATGCTAGTTGAAAAGTAATACACATTTTTTTTGCCAACGCCAACCAGAAGAGCACTGGTTATTTGCTTTATTGCTATTTCCTATGTTGCGTTATGTCAATTTAGATTTCGAACAAGCCCATTGCACACCCATAGTACATATATATATATATATATGTTTACACAGAAACAGCGCTTGTATTGCACTTTTATTGGCACACTTGTCACTCATACGCCCTCGTGCGCTCATATCGAAATGCGAGTAGGCGAAGACAAACTATAAACTCTTGCAGCATTCGCCGAACAAACCATTTTACATTCTTCCACTTTTTCCTTTTACACTTTTCTAGCAACAAATCTGCATTCGCCCTCCCACCCTTTCTCACTCCCCTCTCTCGTTTAGTTTGTGGCCATTGAATAGCGTCGCACAAAGAAAGTTTCACTTGTCTCAAGTTTACTAGCAACATGTTACCAATTTATTTATTTATTTATATTTATACGAGTACTTGTTGTACATTTCAAAAGTTATTCGCTTTCTGCAAGTTTTTAAGCGTCTCAAAGCTGTTGTGTTCTTTTGTTATCGCTGTTGTTGTAATGTTTGTATTTGTGTAGCTTAAATTCGATTTACAGCTTCTTTACAGTATTCATCTGCCTTCGGCTGCCTTCTCACACAACAATGCGGCAATTCGACAAAAGAAAAGTAACGGTATAAATGTATAGCAAACAAATAAAATAAATACATACATACAGACCAATAAGCCGCTCTCGGCCAGACCAATAGCTACGCAATAAGCAACCCAAAATTGTCACAAACTCAATTTACTCGCGTAATAAATAGAGTGGAAAATGTGCTGCTCATGTTGTTGTCTCCAGTATTTTACGTTTTGCTTTTTTTCTTTGCTATGTTTTCTTTATTTTCTATTTTCAACTTCTTTATTAGTTCTTCACTTTGTTCAGCTTCCTATCGGGCATTGTTGCCATTGTTATAGCTTTTATGCTCGACCTCCGGTTCGCCGTTAGCTGTGCGCAGTCACTGACCATAATGGCCAATATAAATTGCAACAGATTTGTGGACTCGAGTCTGGTGCTGTGGAATTGAATTCGATTAGATTTGCGTCGAACAAAATATGCTTTGAGCTCATTGATTGCCTCAAATGCGTTCGAACAGCCGGCAGCTAGAGATAAGCGGCGGCAAAAAGCATCGCTGTCAAAGAATAGCATATTCTTTAAAATTCTGTGTAAAGTGTTGTGTCATATTGAAAATTCGAGATTGTTGTTGGTTTTGTAGTTAAAATTATGACATATTTATTGAAAGGATAAAGTGAAATTTTAGAGATCACAGTATATTGAATTTTTTTGATTGAAAAATGAAGAAATGTTTCACAGCAGGTCATTTTTAACTGAGAAAAAGTCTGAAATTTTTAAAATCTCTCATTTTAGTTGTCTTTATAGCAACATATAGTGTTGAGGCCTGACCAAACTGGATATATACACTTTGCTTTTTAAAAAATCTTAACACCATATATTAGCTAACTTTAATGTGGAGCACCGTATAACAATCGAATAGATATGAGGCAAAGCAAGAACAAAATTAGACGGTATCTTGATCACATGAATTTAAACTTTTTATACTGAAGTCGATCCATACTCTGTAAGTTTCCTTTTTAAAAAAGCCAACGTAATCATTGCAATATAAGAAAGTGGCGTTCTTTGTAATTAGACTTAAAATCTTCGATATTATCATAACCAGAATGTCCCTAGCGCTCTAAAACTACTTACTTGATTATCGCTTTAAACGTAAGAAAATTTTAAAACTCTAAGTGCAGAGTTACTTCAGGTCTGATAGACCATCTAATCGGCTGCAAATTCCCAAGACAACGATCACGGTATTCCATATTTAACTATCAGTATTGTATCAATTACTCATGCTATAATGTGCTGGCGAATTCAGGTGTTATGGTACGCGTCTTGCATTTACAAGCTTCATACCCAAAACATTAATCAAAATATGTTAACCATAAGAGATGTTTAAATGCTCTGCGATCTCTCAAATGTCAACACGATGACTTCTTCAAAAGTTTCTTTAACTTTTTCGATATAATCGTCATCAACAGAGGTGGATGGACGACTCGCATGAGGCAATGCTTTTACGACCTTCACAGAGTGCTTTATGGCACTCAAATACTTGTGTTCGTGATAAAGCAGACTCACCAATGGCTAAAAATCGTCTGACAAGCCTTTCGCGTCGTGAACTAACAGCTGCCAAACACATAATAATTAACATATGGAGATCAAACTTCACACATACATAAGCAAAGAGTGTACCAATCCAATTCTTTTCTAGGAAAAATATTTTTATCGATTCAGAAATTCGGTATAACTTCTATCTTCAATGTTGCCAAGTTTTGTTTCGCATATTTTAGCTAACTTTTACTATTGAAAATGGTTCAAATGACAGAGAAAATTACAATTTCCTTTTTTTTTTTGTCTTTTTAAAACATAAGACATAAAATCAATTATGATAGTTTATAGTCAACCAAAATAAATGGTTACAGCAACGTTTTTTTAAAGCGAAAAAAAATAACTACTTAAGAATCATACACTATTGCGCATGCGTCAGAAGACATGTTAGCGTAGTCTTGCACCACAAGTGCTTGCCGTCTGATATAATTCGTTCGATTCGCTGGGAAGTAACGCTTGGCGAATCAAAGACAGCTATAATTAAGATACAACCATTCCAGAGATCTTGTCTAAATTAGTTAGATTTTTCTCTGATTGTAAAACTCTCCGTTTTTTACAGATATCATAAAAAACTCTCCGATAATTATTTAAGTTTAATATATCTAAGGCGTAGTTGTGTGTATATGTATAAAATTATTTAAAATACATTTCTTCATAAATAATTGCTCACATAGGAACAATCCAAACATATACACACCTATATTAGGTCTTTAGAATATGATTAAAATTATTTTTCTTGCAGAATTATTAATAATAATAAATGTGACATCAAACACAGAAAACTACAAGAAATCAGAAAGCAACACCTACATGACGGGAAGAAAAACACCCATACTCACAGCTAAAAAAACACAATCCACATGAATATTTTATAGCAAAGAATCTTAGTTTTAAAGCAATGAATCATAAGAAATTCTTATATGACATGTTCCGATTTTTCAGCATATTTATCAAAACAATTGTACACACAAACATATGTACATATACTCTATCAGTGTTTGTAGTTATAAGTAAAATCGCATAGTTACTAGAGACGCCCACTTGCGCATTTATTAAACTACTCGAGACAAATAAAAAAAAACTCAAATTTAACTCCACTGCTTTTTGCAGCACATATAGTACTTCTGCACTTAGCCAAATAGGTAATTAAATTCTAATTTCAAATTTCATTCTCAATCGAATAACATTGATTGATTAATTAGAAGTTTGTTGAGCGCTGAAGCACGCCCCGAAATTCTTTGCTTAATTTAAGCTTCAAATAAAATTCAACTATAATTACAAATGAGCTGCGATGTTAATCGCGGGATGGAGCAACGATTATGTAAAGTTTTGAATTTGTGGAGAGTGAGTAAGCAGTTGTGTATAGCAAAGTCTGTATCTATCTATTTATAATTACTTTAAATATTTATTTATACAAATTGCAATCAAATAACGCGATTAACTTTTTTATTGCTGTAATTACTATAAATCGACACTTAATAAAAATTATAAATAGCTATCACTCAAAGATGTGCTTGACTATTGGAGCCTTCTACTTGTATTGTTTAATTGTTGCTTTGCTCATTGGAGCTTGTGCTGCTGTATTGAAGTTACTACAGTTCCATGACTCAATGTTCATGATTCAAATTTTATTGGAATAAATCAAGTTTTCAAATCTCCAAACAAAAAACGTACCCTCGTAAATAGCAGTTAAGTAATTATTAAGCACAGAATTTTGCTTTCACATAATATTTGTTGCTGAAAAGCTGATTTACCTTGTAGTTGAAATTTGCATAGAGGTAAGTATACATAATAAGCACTAATTTATTATGCAATAGGTACATACATATGTGTATATGTCGTAATAACATTGAAATTTACACGCGAATATAATTTTTTATATATTCTTATTCTATAAATGAGGCATCTGAATGAAATAAGAATAAAGTCCTCTTGACTGATTAAATATAAAAATACTGAAATGGCGTTATAGCGGAGATAAAAAATTAGAGTTGCCATGTAGAAAATTTAATCAGATGATAAGTTGACTTTTTTCATCATAATAGTGTGTACACAAATCATATAATAGAATTACCAAATGTAACAAAATTCAAATATATATATATTGCGAACTAGATGTTTCAAATAAACATAGAAAATGAAAAAACAGCTTTTACTATTTTAAATTTTTTTTTTTAATATGGAGTCTATAGCTATATTTCTGCGATTTGTCAAGATATGACGTACTTGATTGTTATTCCTGTGCGTCTTTTTCAGTGTACATATGTCAATCATTTGAAGTGGAAACAACAAAAAAATTTTTCACTCAAATATCTCGCACTTTGTGCCTGCAAAAGTGATTTTCCGGGAGTTCCTTTTCATTACATAAATTTGAAGAAAATCACCACCGAAAGTCTTCGTAATTTGGTGGAAGTTCATATTGAACATGCTCAAGCAGAGCGAACGTGCCAAAATGGTTTGGATAGTTTATAAGAGGTGATTTTGGCTTCGAAGACACACACTGTGTTGAAACTGGAAACATTACTCGATGATAAAGATAACGACAAATGCAAAAAGAGCTTCCAGAAACTTTAGGAGCCAGTTCAGTTCATCTCCTTTTAGAAATTTTTAACAATTATTTATTGTAACAATCTCCAAATTTTTTCTATAATTTAGGTTGACAACCCTTTTTCTTGCCTGCGGTATGCATAATCGGCTTTCGCGTATGTAGGAAATACTTTACTGCTGCTAATGCAATTGACCGAAGATTGTTTTCTCCCCAAGCACACACTTTTTATTTATTTATTTAAATTCACCAATTCCACACCGTCTCAATTAAGTAATTCTGTGAAATATATACATATATAGAAGCATATATGTACAAGTATATAGATGTATACATACATATACACATATTGTATGTGAATTAAAGTAATTTCGGCAAGTCAGACATTAATCACTACTGTTATTTTATGTTGAGAAGTACTAAGAATGATTTATTTTTGAACACTTATGTATGTATGTTTCGCTTTGCTACTCGTTTCCCTTTTGGCTTTGTATTCTTAGTAAATTAGTTACGCACAAAAAAGTCATTCACTTTTGTAGAGAAAATGTGTTAAGGTTGAAATTGTGTTATAAAGTAGGGAAATATATAGAGGCAAAAATTTAATGAATGGCGAAAAAGTTGAATAACAGAAATGTATATGAAGTGAAATAAAAGAAAACCAGTTTTATCTTGTCGAAAAAAATGTATATGAAGATTATTATATATATAATATGAATATAAAAAATAATACATTTTTTAGTAGTAGTATTATATTTTCTTCTTTTTCTAAGAACGGAATGACAATTCTAAATTTTATTTTTATATTTCTTGCTATTTATTTATTTTAAAAATATATACATTCTAATTAAATAATTTTTTCATACATCATATTTCTATGCGATTAAAAAGTCAATAAAATAAATTTTAACCGCCAAAGCTTGAATTAAGTTTCAAGAAAAACAGCAACAACGTATAAGCAAATTCAGTCGCCAGGTGTGAACATCTTTAATAATAGTGTGTAATTAAAGATGAAAACAGGGAAAAATTATATATGACACTGAAGCAATATTTTAAACTACATATACTATATACAAGCCAAAGTCAGATCTAGCAAAAATATGAGGAATACTTCAAGCATTACGAAACATAAACAAAGTTGGTACTTTTTTGTTTCATAAAACTTTTTTTATTTTTGTTGCTATTTTTATAATTCATATAATATATACTTCACAGCTGAAAAAGCAAGATGATTTTTTACAGGAACGTACTTACTCATCCGTAGAGCAGATGACTTGATTTGAATGTAAATTTCCCAAGATATGTTATTAACTTAAATTCCGAATTTTTCGCTGACAAAGAATCGAAAGTGACTCTTTTAAGTCAATTGTATCGACTGGATAAAACGTTTGTCAGGGAGGAAGAAGAAAAGTCTACCCTCAACTATACACCGATATAGTTATGTACATTTGAGTGGGTAAAAAAACAAATTTTTTTGCTTGGTACGATGAAAAATATGTTCTTAGACAGCTAAACAAAAATATCCTCGAGTATGAGCTGTTAATTTTAACGGGAAGGTCATCCGCCTTACAGTTTCCTATTTTTTCTTATTATCAGATAGAAAAATTCATATTTCGTTTCCAACTACTTGAAAAAAAAACTCGTTTCATAAATTTTGTAGGAAATTTAATGCTCTACAAATGGTCCCTTTCGAGTTTTTATTTATGAATGTTATAAATCAATGAAATAAAATCGGAGTATCAAGCAAAAAAAAAATATTCGTTATTTTCACCCACTCAATGTACATAGCTTTAGCCCTGGATTAGTAGATTCAAGATCTATACTCATTAGATGATTTTTATGGCATCGATATGGCACAATAACTAATTTAACTAATGCGTTCTAAAGTCTAGTTGACGATGCCAATTCCGATTCCGATGCAGATGACGATGTCTCGATATGGATGTCATGATAACACGACCCGATACTCCGCTTCTCTTATGCGTTCAGAAGTTCATTTGACAGTTGACGATGTCGATTCCGATTCCGATACCGCTGCCTTCATATTGATGTCATGTTCTGATGCCGATGTCGATGCTACCCGAACTCCATTCATTACGTGACTCTCATGAAGCATTATTTAGACTACATTTTCAAGTTTAGTAAAATTAGCTCTTGAAATCAAATTATTCTAAGGAATATTTATCTAGATTACTTAGCACTAGGCCCTTTTAGTAAAAATCATTATAGAAATATCGTAAAAGTTCGCAAAATTACCCTTCAAATGTCTTTTGATATTCAACATATGTTTTTAAACTTTTGGGTTTTTTGTATAGGTTATGTTTTACGTCTTATTTGTAATATCGAAAAAAAAATGGAACGAAAATTTTATATTTTTTAATTGTAAGCCTGGGCCTGTTTTGAGAGCATATTCTACAGATTAGTAAAAAATAAATTTTTGTATTAAATAATTCGACTTTATTTTGGCACTTTTTAAAATTACATAGTAAACATTTATAGGTTTTAAAGTACATTAAGCCACTATTTATAAATACTATCTCTAAAGTCGTAAATAATACTAAATTAAAATTAATTATACAAATCACACATAAAAATATATGCCAGGTTGTGTTTATTTTTGAAAATTAAATTATAATTTAGTACTTCCAGAATATTGCCCGCTTACCTAAAAAGGAAAAGCGTTAACCCATACTCAGCATTGCTCTTTTACCAGAGCTACAAATCTGCTGCCACTCAACTGTCCAAATGCTGCGCATGCTCCAATGGCGTCACTTTACTTTTAGCCAAATATTTTAGAAATTCTGTTGGCGTGCGAAACCCCTTTATTGGATATTTACCAAAACGGCCATTGGTTTTAGAAACCGCATAGTAAACCGGATAAGCGCCAGGCGCCACACGCACATTCATAGTTTTGCTCACTTTATGACCATCCAAGGCCTCCTGATTGTAGAGAAAATGTAGATTCTTCTTATGATTGCGACTAGGTTTACGGAATTTCGGTTCGGTAAGCTGTCGAATGATCGGCGATTCCGCAACCTTGCTGTCGGTGGCGGCCTTAATATCATTGGGAGGCATTTTCTTGACGCGCATGCGATTCGAGTTTACATAGTTGCGATTTGCTGGCAGTAAACTCTGTATTTTGTAGAGTGATGAGTCCTCGCTGCCGCTGGAATCTTCAGACAGCGCTGGCAAATCGAGTGGATTGACGCGTATCACTTTTTGTGTTGTATTCGCGACATCGGGTATGACGTCCTCGATAATGACGACAAATTTGGCGGGCACTTCGGTTGGTTTGACAGGCGCTGTGTCATCTAGCGTGTAAATGGAGGCGGCTAGTGTGCAATCTAGCGCCAAAACGCTGAGTAACAGCGACAGGTGCTGCAAAGTGAGCAATTGCGAGAGTTGTTAACCTTTTTATTTGATATTTATAGCGCAACATAAAGTTTTAATATTTTTGCAATTTTAGTATTATTTAACACTAACTTTTTTTATTGCCTTCATTAATATATGTTTCACCTTTAATTTTCATGCAATTAATTTCATTTGAAGCACACACAATTTTTTCGCAAATCATATCTCTTCCACTCTCTCTCTCTATTAACACTTACCAGCAGAGCGCTTTGACAGCGTTTCATGTTCATTGTCCGTCTTCTATCGAATAACTTCACCCACAACACGCTTATAAAACGCTTGACTTGCAATATGCGATTTTTTTTTTTTTACTCAAACACTTAAATTAATTGCGTGTGTTTAATGTCGCGAACTTCCACGAACTGTAAAAATGTCGTTGGCGTCTGCTATAAAAATTTCTTTTCCGATACTTGTTGCTGTCAGCACTGATATTTCCGTTGTTGTTTGGTGCTGTTGCTGCTATTGCTGTCGGTGCGATTGGTTCGGTTGCTTCCTACAGCCAAAGTGAAATGTTGTCGACTGATCGGCTTGTAAGGCTTTGTGTTAAGTTTTATGTCGCCATCGACAGCGCCAGCGCCAGCACCTTAGCTATCGTCTGCGGCCTCCGGTCTCCGTCGTCTCTGTTGCAAAGTGCCACAGCACAGCTTCCAGAGAATTGGCTTCGCTTTGTGCGATTGTGTGACGATGACAAATACTCCAGTGATTGCTGGTGAATCTTAGCTTTGACTTCTTGCTATTTGTTGTTATTGTTAATATTTATAATTCTTCTTTTTTTACAATAATCTTTTGCGTTTCCCTCGCTTTGTAGTTGTGAAACGCAAAAAGCAGCAAAGTGAAAAATAAATCGCTTAGCAAAATGAAAAACAATAAACATGACGGGCAGAGATACAATCTTTTGCGTTGCTCACTTTATTTAATTTCATATTATTCTTATTTTGTTTATTTGATTTGGCAGAGACATTCGAAAATTTTTTTAACCCCATCGGAGAGACAGTGTGTTAGGAAGTGAAAAATTGTATTCAAATTGCAGCTATATGCTATAGTATTCCGATCTAAACAAAATGTTTGGCGTTTGTAGCACTGTCTTACGTAATAATATATGCCAAATTTGTTGAAGATATCTCGGCAAACAAAAAAGTTTTCCAAACAAGAACTCAATTTTGATCGCTCAGTTTGTATGGCAACTATATCGCTGATAATGTATGTAAGTACATATGCATTAGATGGGGTCTCCGACGTTTCCTTCTGGGTGTTACTTCGTGGCAAACTGAATATACCTTTTTTCAATATACTTTTCAGTCAAACAGAATATTGTTACATTTTCATAGTATATTGATCTTTGATGTGAAATTCTTTCATTACTTTTTCGGCTGAGCACCGCGATCCCCTGTTGAAAATGATGTAAATTGACATTACAAAAAATTATTAGTTAATTTGAAAATTCAGAAAAAAATCGTAAAAGAATAAAAACATTTCAAACTTTTTACTACTTGAATTACTATAGATTCGATATTCAAATGGCTTTTCTTGACTGATAGATATCTGGTCGTCTCATAAAAATATCAAACGTCTAGGAAAGCATTAAGACTTGACTGGTAGCTCCTAATTAATAACTTATGATTGTATTTGGTGACGCCTTAAGAGGACATCGTCTGAACTTTCTAATATAACTTGGCCTAGAGAGAAAGAGCATAAGCCAAATTCAGCTTAAGCTGTAATATCCACTTATAAATTGCAAATGAAAAGAAACGCTGTTTTCAGTGTCAGTGACTAAAACTTTTCCCAAACGGCTGTACCGATTTACATGAAATTTTCACATGACTTTCTTATATACATTTCTCAGGTCATAATAGCAGGAATACGATTTTTTAAATAATATCGATTTTTTAAGCCATTTTGAAATGTAAATGTGTTAACAAAAAAGGACTCTTTTTGGGAAGTCTTAATTTTTTTACAAATCAAACGTTTGACTAATCCTTCGATCATTACCTTTATTCACCTATTATAATAATTTTAAGCTGAAAAATCTCCCTTACTGACAGAGACTATTTAAGGGAGTCCTCCTGGAGATCGGTTACGAGATCAATTTAATCCAAAGTTTTTCAAAATAAGTCCGCTTATTAAATGATATTAAATTTTGAAAATGTAAATTATTTTTATTCATTTATTAAATAAATGCCTCTTCAAAAAAGTCTGCGTCTTTTCTGACTTGCATGTAAATATAACCTCCTTAATTTGTAAAAAATAAAAAAATTTTTTGCATTTCTTTGAAATTGCTCCACCGTGCACGATCAGTTACATTAAGAACGCAGAACGAATGATGAAAACGAATAAAAGCAAATTGTAGACACTACTTGTACGAATTCAATACAGAATATACACACAGAGATTATAGCATTATAGTTCTGAAGCGGAGCTGGAGATGACGTTCGCTACGGTGTCTGTGACGGCTACGTTATGCTTGTCGCTTCAAAAAATTTCATTTGCCAGTTTTTGTGAGTAACATGTTGTTGTTGTTGTATTTATACTCGTTATTGTGGTCGTAAACTTAAAGTTGATAATTACGAGTATTTGAATTGTAACTACGCTTGTCACTTGTAAACTTTTGAATACTGAAAACAGAGTTTTGAATGCGAAATAGCTAAATTTGCCAATTCTCTGCACTCCAAACTTTTATTTTTTTGCTTTAAAGCTCCTGAATCTCGTTTTCAATTATTCGCTTGTTTATTTTGATTATAAAAAGTAAATAAACATAAGCGTCGATTACCTCAGCGAGTTTTAATTGGATTGCGTATTTAAATTGCACAATAAATTATAATTACAAACAAACACATACACACGCACTCATATAAAGATGTACGCCTCAAATGAGCACAGTCGAAGCTCTTCAAAACTCCTCAGCAATGTGCTCGTAAGCATTCAATTGCCGACGCGAAAAGTTTCCGAATCCGCTAATAATCGAATCGAAACGAATATTTGTGACAATTTCGCAGACAAGCATTTCTTTGCGCGCCAATTTTTAAGCCATCAGTGATTGCATTACACCAGTGATCCAGCTCTTTTGGCAAAATCCACCGCAATTTAAGCCGCTTTGTGGTCTTGGCGTGAGATTCGTCTGTAATAGATATAGCTAAACATACATATATAGTGGATAAGTATGTGCTCGTAAGTGTGTAGGTTGGCAGCGTCTAAACTGCTACTCTCTCTTCCTCTTCACACCTCTTCACTTTTAAAACCAAAAGTGGGAAATCGTAGATCGAACAATATTTGAAAAGTACAACTTCAAATACATATGAATGTATATATATAAATATAATATATATCTTCATAAATACTTAAGGCAGTTATTAATAATTGCTTGTTGTTTTACTTTTTCATTTGCTTCTTAATTATGTTCTCTCATATATTCGTGAGTGTGTTGAGATTCAAATCTCCAGTTGCCGGCAACTGACGCAGCACGCAGCCATGTATTTATGATTAATATTTGTAATTTGTTAATGATTTAGAAAATTTCTGTATGGGGGGGTTTATTTGCGCATACAAGGTATATATGTACACATGTACATTCATATATTTGCATGTATAACTCATTGTATACTTTTAGGTATTTTATTAGGCATTAATTCTTTCAAATTGAAATTTTTATTTTGGTATCAATAAGTTTTGGAATACAAGCGTAGACCGCCATAAACATTATTTATTAGATTTAAGTCTCGGTTTTTAAGTTAGCTACGGTTCCCAAGTATTTCCAAGGTTGGCAACCATAACGAAAGAAGACGTTACTTATAATAATCTGTGAAGTCAGACATTGACTCTCTGTAAATGTTTAGATTGGTTAAGTTAGGTATATAGGCTGATTCCTCATAAGGCCACAAATAATCTCACTTGTCTGTTGTGCTGTCCAGAAATCTCGATATTTTCCATCAATTTCTATTAAATTATTGCGAGTTAATATTATTATTTTTTAATGCATGCCATTATTAATTTGGTATTTAATAATAGCGAAGATTATGAGCTAAAGTTTATATATATTTTTACAAAATATTTCCATTTAGACTTGCCTATATTTTATTTATTAAATGTATATGTCGATGTGTAAATATGTTAAATTGAATATGTTTGTAATTACTTATATTAATTTATACGAATCATGTAAACAAAACGGCGCTGAGTGTGGCGATAAAGAAGAAGAAAAAACTCCTCGATTTTTGTTTTTTTTTTTCTTCGATGACACATTAGAAATTCCATCTTGAAACTCATTAGCATACAAAATAAATGCAAATTGTATTATTATTAATTCCATAAACATATACACATGTTATAAATGTATGTATGTGCACGTTTTGGCTACTCATATATATTGCTTGAGGCCAGTGGCAGGTGCAGCGGCAGTTACACACACAAGCAGTTAAAATAATAGTTCATATATATAAATTATATATACGAAGATATGCATACACATATGCAAATATATATATTCATATATTTTTGTAAGTAGACTCTCTCATATGCTCGGCGTCATAATTATACTAAAAACAAATGATGCGCATGCGAACAAACCTCTAAATAAATAGAATTCGCAAAGAAAAAAATTATGAGGTGAGATATACGAGTGGTGAGCATTGCTTGCAGTTCATTAACTTTTAGGCCATAAAAGCGTTTAATGCAACAATAAAATTTTACGCTTGGAATATTTAAAGAGTTTTTGTAAAAAATTTATATTTGTTTATTTTATTTGCTTTTTATTGAAAAGGCAGGTAATTGTGTTAATCAAAATTCAATTATCATTAAAAAAAAAAAAAAAACACCAAAAAAAAATACTTTGTATATTGGTAAATATGTAAATTTGCGCTGACAAAAATCTAGGTGAAAGCTCTTAAAAGTAGGCCAAATGTAAATAGGAAATATATATCACAATTTTTTGAAAATTTTTCGGCGAGAAATCAGTGTAAGAAACGATGAATTGGCAAAGACCGGTTGAACTGGCCATTGTTTTCACGCATATTAAAGTCACAGTAGTCATATTACATATTGATGATTCTAAGCCAATTTGAACGCGTAATATTAATATATATATTTTTTATATTTTTCCTTTATTAATTAATGATTTTTTATTCGTTTTTAAATTAATATTTTTTTTTTTATTAATTTTATATTTAATTTCATTTTATTTAATTTATTTTAATATAATTTAATTTTTAATTTAATTTTAATATATTTATTTTTTTTTCTTTTTTTAAATACATTTGCATTTTTTTTATTTTTGTATGTAATATATTTTTTATTATAGATATTTTTTTCTTTTATTGTTCGTATATATTTTTTTACTATTTCTCAATTTTCTAATATCAAGAATTTTTACTGTTATTAATAATTTATCTTTTTTCATTTTAGTATTGAGATATTTGCTCACTTTTTTTCGACTAACAAAACTTGCTATTAATGCTGTTGACCCAATTCGCTCTTTGTCTACATTCTTACCGTTACGCCAGCTAATCTGCAGTGTTTGTTTTATTTAAATAACAATTTGTTGCTATTTCTTAGTAATACACAAGTAATATTAAAAGTGTGCGGCTTTTTTATTTAGTTGTTGCTTGACCAGTTCAGCGACACCTTTGAATAGACGGTTGACCGTTTTCTTTTCTGCGGGCAACGCACAAATTTACACATTTGAAAGAAATATATACATATATACAGTAGTATGTAGTAGCGGGCAATGTGCGAACTTTAGTCATATAATTAATTCATTCAGCGCATATGTGTGTCATCTGGCAGCTAGAATGCCGTTTTTGCCATGGGCTAATAATTTGTTTAACCCTTTGGTTGAAAGGTTGATAAACTGATCAAAATGTCTATTAAAGCATGGTAATCTTCTAATAAATGACTTTTCGCTGCTGAAAGAGTGTTGATGTAATATTATATTAGTGTTATGTGACAATTAACAAAGTAAGTAGTAATGTATTTCTTACATAAATATTTGCTAAAAAAATAGCTAATGAACAGTAAAAAACCTTCTTATCTCTCAGAAATTATAATCTAATTTGTATTCAGTTTTAATGAGTCAATGCAACTCTGGTAGTTTGAAGACCTTAAAGTACTACTGACAAATTGCTACGGGGTTTTGCCGGCTCGGCTCGTTTTACTTCATCGTCATCTATGACCAAACGATGTCTTTGAACGACATGAAATCCGCCGTTAGAATGCGTAAAAAAGAGTCAAAAGCCAGTGAAGCTTCAAGCAATCAGAATAAAGTGGTCACAAGATCAACTTTCATACATTTTAGTACATTTCAGGTCGAATTAAAGAGGTTTATGAGCCAAGCAGACAAACTAAGGAGACAGCAGAGATGAACTTTGCCTGGAGCAAAAGTGGAGAAAGGCACAATTTTTTTTAACAAAATATGTCAGACTAACAGCAGAATAGACCAAAAGAGTGAGATTTTTAAATTTATTAACGGCGCTGGCACCTATTGGTTGAAGAAATTTTACCACAATGACCTCTAGCGAGTTGTTTGGTACCCAATTTATGCCGAGGCCCTTAGCCGAAGGTGTAAACGTTCAATTTAGACAGTTATTAAACTGTAAACGCTGTTTACAAAATGTATACAAATTTTACTAAAAGCTTTTCATTTCAATAAAACAACTAATCACCAACTTTAAAAACGCTTAGCAATTTTGTATTTCATAAACAAAATTTGCAATAAAATATTAACAATTATTAGTCTTCATTAAAGCGCGAAATTATTGATAGAGTATGCGCTTACTAAAAGCAATTAAAGTCGCAATTAATTAAACAAGAAAAATAAATGAATTAAACAAAATTAAAAAAAAAAAATCTTAATCTTCGTTAAGCAGCTTTACATCAATGGCATTTTAAATGTTGCTACAAATGACAAAGAGAAATGAAAATAACAAACAAAATCTTAATTCCATCTCTAAACCGTACTGCACGGTATTTATTTGAAAGAACCCAAAAAGCAATAATTCACCAGACTGTAAATAAATATATTTTATATAATCCAAGCGGTAATGAGAGAGTGTGCAATTTATTATAAAAAAAATATTTGAGGTCGGACAATATTTTTGGTGGCATGAATAAATTTTCATTTACTTAATCTCTAATTATCTTTTTTCATTATAATGCATTTGGATTATTACTAAATTTGTTAATACAATAACAAACTATTAAACTAATATGTTTACTATTAATAGCCCTAAACATAACACTAAAATAATTTAATTTAATTTTCCGCCTAGACGTTGAATCATAACGACTTATATTTCCTTTCGATATGTCATATCATACATTACAGAATCACAGCAGCAGCTCACACTCTATCTAACATTTATATACTCTTATGAGTCTTATGTAATAAAAATTTGAATTTTTTAACAAAAATGAGAAGACATGATATCACATAATATGATAAATCATATCAAATCATCACATCTATTTTTTGGGTATTAATATGTGTATAGCATTACATAAATTGACTATTGGGTTGTTACTGGATATTTGCAGATATGATATGAAATCACTTGGTCATATTAGGACATCACATTACCGTATTCACGTTCTTTTGAACAATTTTCATTATGCAGAATCATATCACATGATGTAAATATCAATTGTAATTATGACATCACGTCATGTGTTAGTTTACCTCACATAGCATTGATATATCATTTTCTCATAATAAAAGAAATAACATGACGTCATATGTTAGTTCAAATGAGAACATCACATAGCATCATTATTTAATGCTTAAATATAGGTCCTACTCTACAGAAGGAATTGAGCTAAACTAAATGACTAGTTCATGACATCACATCACAAGTATGCTTACATCGCCAAATTACGTCGCGAAGTAAATCGTTACTTCTATAGCATAAAAACTTGCGAGTTACATATTGAAAAATATTCTTCAGCGCCAATATCGTATTAGTACGATGAAAATATTGTTTGACCTACTTTTGAGTTATCGCTTAGATTTCGAAACATTCCTTGAACATCATACAAATCAGAAGTATTTATAATAAATTATGGAAATATATATTTATACATATTCACTTTCAAAATTTCTATAAAATGTAAGATATTTTCTACAAATTGCTTTAAAACTATATATTTTTAAGTATTTTTATAAGTGTTTTGAAATGTTTTACACTCACCAAGGTTCATTACTTGCTGAAAAACAAAACAAAAATGTTTTAATATTTTTCCAAGCACTTTGGTACAAATATAAATACATAAACTTATAATAACATAATTACTTTTATTAAAATAATATATGCAGGAAGACAACTTTTAGCAGCCATTATCTTTGCGTGCTATAAAGGTCAGCGAAATGCATTTTTTAGTCAAGCTATAGTTTCTTCTATAAGTAAAGTAAATGCAGGCTTAGGCAATGCCAAATATAATCACCACCGTCAAACCGATATTTATGTTCTGCTATTATTAAAATTTATTGATATTGAATATATTTTGTTGCTTTAAAAAAAACAACAACGTGATTGTAGAGCTTATCAGCGCTAGTTAATTAAATTTATGCACAACATCACACAGCTTTGTTGAAATATTTTGAAAAAATTTTGAAATCGTGCCTGATGCATTAACTCACTAAACATTTGAAAGGCAATTTCACTAATTGTACAAAATTCATTACTGAAAAGTCGCTGTGGGAAAGGCTAATACAAAGAAGTGTTCAATTTACATATATTATATATCACATATAAGTAAGGGATAGGTTCGGATGAAATCAGATAGAAAAAAATATATTTTTTTTTATTTCAACAATACTGGTTGTGCATATAAAATCAATATTTATTATTAAGCGAAGTTCTGACAACTTTTGGTACCTTAAGCTAGAGATTAGTTATCTTCTGAGTTCATTTATAGCATGAGGGTTAGGAAAAAGTATGAACTATTATTTACATTTTTGGTTTATGGTAAATAGAAAAGCATGATTATAGTAAAACTGTATGTATTTCCTGATCCTAGTAAGAGATATCGATAATTCGATTTTTTATATTTTTTGTTTAGATCTATAAGCATGATAATGACATAACCATTTCCTAATCATAAGGTAGTGATATTTATTGGAGGTAGGAAGCACCGGTGATATCTCATACATCATTATTATCTAATGGGAGCTTGTCAGTGTTAGGATTTACGACAACTATGGTTTTGTGAAATCTGAAACTCTACTTTTTCACAGAAAACTGTAACTCTAAGAAGAAGAAGGTGCATAAAGCTTCGATCATTTTATTTTTCTACGGAAAACAAATCGGTTATAGTTGGCTCAAAATATTCGAATGGGGTATATACAAATTCTTTTCCGAGATCTGATAACCCTTTTTATGTTCGTGCGAAACTTTATTTCCATATAACAGTTAGTGTGTGGAAAACGTGCTTGCTTGAAATTTTGAAATTTTGTGTTTCCAATGGAACACCGGCAACGCAATCGTTATAAATGTTGCAGCAATGTTTTGAAATATAGACTTTATCACAAACGACATCGAAAAAGTGAAGGAAAAAGTGCTTTTAAGAAAATTGTGGTGTGGGCATCAGAAAGAGAGATAACAGAAGATCTCTTATGGATCCACTTAATCATTTTGGTTAACGTTTTGAGTATAAAGCCAATGCTATCTCTATATTCAGGTATTAAAAAATCATATATCTTATAAACAAATATTAAATTTAAAAACAAAACTACTAAAATATAATGATATATACTTTAAAAATGTTGATCTTATTTTAAAACCAAAACTAGGCTCAAATATCACCAACCAGGAACCATTTCAAAATTAAAAACTAACACTTTATGATTATTATACGAAAGTCTTTTAAGGTGGTTACATAAAGTTGAAAACAAAACAACAACACCAACCAATTAAGAGTGCCATAATTAAAATAGCAATAAACTACATAACTAAGCAGCAGTTCGCTATATATTTTAACGCCTTCAGTCTTTACCAATTAAATAAACAACAACACTTCCCAACAGGGTGCAGCTGATGAAGATGAACGAGCTAACCATGTACGACACGCGTTGACTTGGCCCCAACTAACGCACAAGCAATGTATATGATTTCCGCAACACGCCCGTTATAAAACTGAAACACTGGAGCATCCGCCTCAATTTTCCTCTTTTTTCCCCAGCTTCCACCACTTTACGCCAGTGCAGCGCCTTTCGATCGGTGACAATCGATCAAAATAATTCCGTCCCCCTACTCGAAGCAACAATTCGCAATAACATCCGTGACTCCTAACATACTTATATCTAAAATGATCGCCACATGGTTATTGCTATTGTTGTTGCTGATGATGCTAACATTGCTGCTGCTGCTGTTCGTTTGGACTCCAGCACTCGGAGGTGTGTTTTATTGTTTTTTTAATATGTTGATGAGTGTTTTTTTTTTTGTGCATGGCTTATTCATCGTTTCTTCGTATGTTTGTTGTTTTAGCCAATAACAAAAGTTGTGATTTGATGAAACATGCTTTTAAAGTGTTGCTGACGCGCTGACTTTAATGCCGTTGACGTTGATGTTTAGACATGTTTAGACAGATGGCAAGTGTTGTTGTGCTCATGGCAATATTTGAGATGAATTTGTTTTTGTTTTTGCTTCACTTTTTACGTTTTTCGTTTACAAAACGCGCGTGCTCTCTCTCAACACTTGTTTAAAGGCGTTTAAGTAATAATAAAATTTATTTAAATACTTTGGCATCACCGTCTTTGTTGTATGCTTCAATTCGTCGCACGGTGGGTTAGTTTGAGAGAACAGGTTATAAGATAAATATATGTGTATATATATTATTGTTCTTGAATCTCATTGACTCGATTTTATAGTACTTGTACATATTGCCCATACAAAATAATGGTCTCAACGCTTGTCTCTAGAAAGATCCATACTCTAGCGTAAATTTGATATATTCGCTGTTGGAGCCTGAGGGTAGCTAGGTTTCCTTAAGCGGCACAACCACCGTGAAATTAAAAAAAAAGTCAACTGTTTTTCATATTTTCATATACTATACCTTTAAATGTATCATATGTACACAAATTTAAAATCGAGAATTCGACTAGTTTTTGAGTTGCAGCCTTCTAAAGTGTAGCCACCCAGCTCATCAGATCCATCAGTTTATCTTTAAACGCGTTTTAATCAAAACTTCTCTATACAATGACCTACAGTTTGTTGAGCCGATCAAAACTCGAAATTAAGAGGGTATTCTAGTTTAGAATTTCCAAAAAATCGATTTTTTTCATATTTTCAAAGTATAACTATTTAAGAATATGTCTGTGAGAGGATTTTAAAAAATTTAAATTATTTTCCGAGATATAGACATTTTACTGACCGGCCTTCAAACTGGTTCGGCTGGGTCTAATTGAACAAAAAACAATACAATTGCGACATCATTGCAGATTGTTAATTTTTTTTCATTTCAGATGACTAGGAGGTTTGAAATCATGTGTATGTTCTTGTGCCAATTTTTTGAGACCTCCACTTCGTCAGCTGGCAGTTTTTTATATTATAATAATTCTTTTTTTTTCTGTACTTTTGTAACATTAATGAATAACTGATTAAAAAAATCGGTAGTAAAAATATTGATTGCCGTTTTTTTACGACACTTAAAAAATTATCTAAAATACATGTATCTAGAGTAGAATACCCCCTTATGGGGGGCCATACATGTAAACGCCTGAATCTATGCCAATTTTTAGAGGCTTATTTGAAATGGAAAAACTAAATGAATAATAATGAAACTCAGTATGTTTATTAAGTACATATTAAAATATCAAAATCCGATTTAAAAAAAAATTTCAAAATGGCCGCCGTATCAATCGATCTCTTGAGGCTGGATTTTTAGCTTCAGTTTAACTATTTATCAAAAAAAAATAAATAAATAGTAATAAATTTTACATGCATCGCCCCCATTAAGCAGGTCAAAAACGACCAAAATTTTGTGTAGAATTCACCAACGTCACTATTTTATCAATTTTGAATTTTTTTATTTTACCATAAGTTATTATATATGTACGGATAATATCTTCTATGTAGTACAGCATTCTTTTTAAATTTGGAAAAGATCGGAATCACTGCAGCAGTGGAGGATGTTTTTTAGGCTGTCACATTATATACCTAGGTATGTCTTTGAGTTGAGATCATAAAAATAGTAGTTTTTAGCAAAACTATTTGGATGAGATCCAATAAGAGAATATCTGCGTGCTAACATCGAGCAAAAAAACCAAATGTATGCATGAATATTGAAACCTTAATCACGGTAAATCCAACCGTTGACGTTGTGCTTCACCACAATATTTATAAGGTAACCTGAATAGATAGTAAATCGTAAAGAAAGTATTTTATATAATATATTAAATTATCAAATTTCTATTTCAGTTTTTATTTCAAAATCTATTTTCTAAATCAACCACTGTGCGCGGTGGCAGCTACCGCCTTTTGTTACTATAATTAAGTGTTGCTTTTTTTTATTAAATTCTCTGGTTGTGGTTATTGTTGTGCTTGCTGAATTTTTATCATAAAGCACAAAAAATCGTGTCGAATTTTAGTAAAACTTTGCCTTTTCATTTAGGAATCTGATGTGAGGCGATATAAAGTCTAAGCGACTGCGAGGCGCAGACTTTAGTTAATTTAGCTGATCAGCCTAGTCGTGAGCGGACAAGTGTGTGTTGGTTGCAAGAAAAGTTCGAAAAGTTGCCCTTTGTGAAAGTAAAAACTGTGAATTTCAGCGACAAGCTATTTGAATACTAAAAAGCCGCAGGATTATCAAAGGATCATTATGCTTGAGGTAATGGAATATGGGATAGTGAAAATTAAAAACAAAATAGAATGTGAAAATTAAGTGAAACATGAATTATATAAAGCAAGCCTGAGTGAAAAAATTAACAAAGAAAAAATATTATTTACTCAATAAAAATAACGATTCAATATTCGAATTAATTATCAAGATTGTGAATGTCCAAAAATATTCGAAGAGATATAAATTAAATTGTTAAAATCAATAAAAAAAGTCGTAACGGTGGAAATGTCATGGTTTATTGCGACATTCGTATGTAAGATCTGAAACTAAGAAAATCTGGTATTTGTTCAAGCCTTCTGCAGATCTCTTGAAGATCTACGACAGAACCTAAGCTCTACTTCTGCGAGTATATCTAAACCACCATGATGTTTGTAAGACCCAAAAGAAAGCGTCGTGTAAATTTTACACCAAGAAGCTGTTCATTTGTGGGAATCGAACAACTATAGCATAGAGCTGCCATACAAACTGACCGATCAAGCTCAAGGCCTTGTATGGAAAACTTCACGAAGTTCGCCATAGATAAATATGCAAAAACTTGCTACAATCTCTAATATAGTGTTTAGATCGGGCCATTACAGCTTATAGCCGACCGAAAAATTAAAATATTGTTTTATTTTTGCACCTGTGAAGGGTATTATTGCTGCGGTGCAACCGAAGTTAAGTTTTATCATACATTTTTTCACACAAAAATCTATAACAGAACTCAGGAATCCTGTAGTTTCTATGTGTTTTTATATATAATATTAAAAATATTATATATTTCCATCAAAAAGGAACGTCAGGTGTCGCTGTGATCGAATTATTGTTAAAAATTCATTTAATAAATTCCTTTTGATATATTTAGCATAAAGAAGGAATAATCTGCGATAGAGTGTTGTGATATTACTTCTTCGAATAGTTAGTTTCAAGATGAAGTTGTTCTTTTAGAATGGATACCGTTATTCCTTGACTTCATCGTTGCCACATTTGGTTTTTATACAGACTATTACTATTAAGTCCTAAAGATCAACGTTTATTGGACCTCTCAATATATGTATAAATATTTCAATGATTAATTACAACTAGCCGAAGTGAAGCCAACACATTTTATTGTTAAAATAAATAACCAGTTTCAATAAAAGCTGAAAATTTTCTTAATGCCAAAGTGAATTTTTCAGGCTAAACACACACATAATTTTCGATTATTGTAATTATAGCTTCATTACGGACTTAAACTTAATTAAATTTTAATGCTATAAATATAAATAACAAATTGAAATCAACAGATATTAATATCGTAAATAATTTAACTAGAAAATAAATTACTTGCAACATCGCCATAAATACTCCGACGCACTAAATTTCGCATCAGAAAAACTAATTATCTGCCAAATCGCTTAAGAAGCTTTTGAAGTTATACAAATTACTTTCAATATAACAAAAGCAACAAATTAAATTACACTCTTCTGCCATCAAGCTTAAATAATCTCTACGGCTGTTACATGCACTCAGCACAGTACAAGCTGATTGAAGTACTTAGACAAGCGACAGCCTTAAATTGAATTTGCGTTTAGTCATTAAAATGATTTTCTATATTTAATCCAATATGGAAATTTACTTTGCATATTTTACGTATTTTATAGCGCAACAACACCAACTACAACTGTGTACAGCTACAACTTTTACTACTCTGTTTCATACTAATCACCACCACCACCAGCATGGCGCTGCCCATCATGCCGGACTCACCCATACAAACAATTATTGTGCCCTATCAGCGGCATACCGTTAGCGGTCATCCCTATCAATACCCGAAATTGACGAGCGAAAAGCGACAGGTGTTTGTGCCCGCTGTGTTAGAGGTGGTGCCGCGCTTCAATCTCAATCAAGGAGAAATAGCTCTGGGCAGCCAGAAAGGTACGCCCGTGAACTTCGTGGACGGTGCCTACCCGGTCTACTATATGCCGAGCAATGTTAATGGTAAATTTAATGGCAAAATTGCGCTGCTGGAGGGCGTGTTGCAGTAGTAGTGGCGAAAAGCCTGGAGTTTCTAAGCAAACACTTATTTAGTACATACATAACTATACATACATACCTGCTTACTTTGTAACTTAAATAGTAATGCTAATTTACTTCCACCTAACGAATACACTGTGATACGGAACGTGCGCAATAGTAACATTAATGAAAATAGTTTTAGTGATTTGTAAATTTTAAAGAGAATATATAATAAAGATGTGGATTAACAGCTTTAAATAAATAAAAAATTATTTAATATTTAATTTGCGTTGAAAAAAATGGACGCAACTTGCAGAAATTAGTGAAAGCTTCCATCGTTCATTTCGATCGCAATCGCAGCCAAATTGACGTCGTCTTGTTTCTTCTGGCTCGTATTATATTTGCATATCATTTGCCTTTATTCAAATTCTTTTTCACTTCATCTTATTTGTTTTGATTATATTCGTCAAACAGCTTTCAGCTTTTTCTTCCAAATTGATGGATGAGTTTTATGGAAGCGACACACTTACATTTTTAATATAATATTATTTCCCAAAGATTTTGGAAACTATTCATATCTGAACAACACCTTTTTTAGAGCATATTAGCAAATTATATCTTCTATATATTTTTAAAAAGTACAATTGGTGAATATTTTTAGAAGCGGGCAAATTTGGCCAATATTAAAGGAATTGTGTGAGTTGTAATTAATGTTAGCTAAGGCTCTTTGGCTCACATTTTTTTAATTGCAAGGAAACATTGTGGTTTATTCGATATACTAAACCATTAAAGCCATGTTAACGAAACTATTAATATCTCTACTTAGAGGTCTACATAACATATTCTATTAAGCTTGACTAACGTAAATTATATGTTTTCATTGCAAAACTCGAACTATTTTCGAGTATTTCTTCCTATATTATACAAAGCTCGATAAATCTCCCGAACTATATACATAGGTTTAGCGTAGTCAAGTGAATTGACGGTTCTGTTAACCCTTAGTTTGCTTCTAAAAGTTAGTGATTCTGGGTTATTAACCTCTGTCACGAGGTATTAAATGATTTTTCCACAGATGTCATAAGACTCACAAGACTACTGCTACCATTGGTGGCCCTGATCAAGAGCCTGTTATAACTACGTCCTAAAAAATTCTTAATTAGAACGCAACCAAGCTTAAAAACTAAATTCTTAGTAAAATTTGGGCTCGTTGAAAGTGTTTTGATTGAAGTTAGTTGCAGTTGTTTGAATATCTACGAACCATAAACAGGAAATTTTAAGTTTGCCACGAAGTTTGTAACACCCAGAAGGGATCGCCGAAGGCCCTATAAGGTATAAAGATCAATGATCAGCATAACGATCTGAGCCGTCTGCAAATACGGGAACTAATCCCTCGGTTTTTGAGATATCGATCAGAATATAACTACCATACTAACTTACCGCTCAAAGTCAAGCCCTTAGATGGAAAACTTATTTATTTGACAAGATATCTTTATGAAATTTAGCATAGATTGTATATGTAACAATATTTTATCTAATTTATGGTATATCAATAAATTTTGAATTACTGAAGAACTATTCTAAGTATTATCAGACAGAGTCAGTACAGCTTATACTCAAACTCCTCTCATATGTAATTCTTTTGCCAGAGAATTTATCAAAAGCTAATGACCTTAATTCTTGGAATGTTTATTTATTCAAGCATTAAATTTAAATTTAGAGACACCTATTTTATTCAATATAATTTTATTAAAAAAATCATCCATTCCCAACACTTCGGAAAAACACTTAATTAGGTTTCTGAAACATAATAAAAAAGTTTACCTTATAAATCTGAGCGCATACAATACCTGACCGCAACTTTGACATGAATTAACCCTATAAACCCACTAGCAAAAACTACTAAAATCACAACCGCGCATGCTCCTATAAAGAAGCCGGTAAACTAAGCCGTGAACTAACGGTACAACAATATTTGCCATTGAGAGCCGCTTAACAAGCAAAACTTGTAACAAACGCTTGTCGTGATATAAAAATATAAGTAACATGATGTAAAAATATAACAACAACAACAAATACAACATTAGTATGGCACCCCACAGAGTTTAGTTTCAAATCCTGCTAACAAAAGCAAAAAACCGTTAACAATAGGTGTCGCCGCAGCGGTAACGGCAAGCTGTGAACAATAACAGCAACCAACGTTGCCAACAACTAACGTCAATACCAGTGGCAACACTATCATTAGACGTGAAAACCGCAAAGCAAACGCAGCGTGGCGGATGAGGATGGCGGCTCAGTAACAGCTGAAGTAAAAAGGAAATAATACTGCGGCTGGAGTGGGTATTTGGCGTAGCGCTGTTGATTGAAAAAGGAAATAGCAGTGTGGAAAGAGTTAGAGGCGGTTGTGAGGTCGCAACGCTTAGCTGTTATTGCGACCCCTAATTACATGCAGCAAATGCAAAATCAAACTTAAAGATATAGAGTTTTGTACACTAGGAGAAATATGAAATAAATGCTTCTTTTAAAATGTTAGTATTCTTAATGACGATTTAAAAAGGATGACAAAAAAATCATTTGCATACTAAACTGTTATTCTTACGTAATTTGCTGGTGATATAGAACCATCTCAGTTCGACTGTGTCCTTTTTGCGTGTATAAAGCTAATTAATGGTTCAAATGTGATCTCTCGATAAGGAATTAATTTTGAGAAATGCTGTCGGACGGATAATAATCTGGGCAATTATTACAATTGGTTCACACTTTTCGTAAATTTTCGCTTGCAATTTATTACAATTGCACCTAAAAGTATGCAATTTCTTTTTGATATTTCCTGTAGGCATAAAATATTTACACAAACTACTTAATTGTCTATTTACTGGTAGCTAAAATCAACGAAAACTATATATTATATTTAAACGTATGAGTTTCGGTATAAGTCGAAACAGGGTTACCATTTTTTAAACTAAATATGCCTTAACCCTAAAATGTATAAATATCTATGTAAAGCAGTTGAGAGAAGGATTTTTAAGTAAATTTGGTTAGGTTATAATGACTGGCTGTTCCACAATATAGGCCTACTTTTTCTTTCTAATGTTCTAATTCGAGCTAAAGTATTCGTTACACAGGTGTCAACGCGTTTTTCAAATTTTTAGCGAGACTTAATTGCTAATTTTGTACATCATCTTATTCTTTGAACTGCGAAGTTTTAGATAAGGCCGAACAAACGCAGAGGAGGGGTTTCAGCGACATTCTTATATCTACTTCCCTGCAGCTTGCGCTTGTATCATCGTTACTAAACTAACGCTATGCCAGATCAACAACCGTCCTGCAGTATTTTCGAGACCGTGTAAGTAAAAATAAAGCGTGTTTTTGTGCGAAAGCTTTCGCATTCAAATCTAGTAAGGCATTCGATATAGTATTTTTGTATTTACATCTACTGTCTCCCAGCTTTTAAGGACATTTTCTGACATAATACGATGTGGGATGATTGCCCCAATCGCCACTTAGTTATCTTATCGTTTATAATATATAATTTATATTGTTTGCTGCGTTGTTAGCTGTCTCAGCATCTTTCCTTACCGTAAAGATCTCAGTCTGGTATTTCGAAGTTGGAAGTCTTGCCGTCCGCGGAGATCTTGATCCCGGCGCCCAATTCCTCAGCCATTTCAAGTAAGTATTGAAACAAAAATATCGATAAATCATATTGCCACTTGATTTGTAACACAAACATAATTGATATTTAAAAAGTTAGTAATATGTTCAATAGTAAAGATATTATTTTAAGTAAAGGACAGAAATTGTTTCAAAAATAATAATGAGCTCGGGAATTCATTTAGAATCACTTAATGTTTGAACATATTGAAATTTTCTTTCAAATAAATATTTGTATTTCTATTTACTAAGAAAGTTTGGCAAGGCAATGTATAAAAGTAATGTAGAAACTATTTTTCTTTCATCAAACAACAAAAACAAAACAAAATATATTAATTACAAAAAAAAAAAAGTATGAAAATTTTTATTAGTCAAACTATGCATATCTATAAATTCATTAACACAAATATTAGTTTTAAAAAAATTGTAAACCTGTTTGTTGTCGCCCAGTGTACTTCAAGCACTTCCTCCGAATACTTTCGAATTCCTTTTGCCGACAAAGTCATTATTGCCATGCTTATTATTATTATAAATGTTGTTGTTATTATTACTACGTGCATTATTGTTGTTGCCTTAAAACGCATTTTTGCTGCTAGTTAACTAAAAGCAGTTCCGCACAAACTATATCAACCCTACTGCCGACGCGCCATGTGGCACCAGAGCCAGTAAGCTGCTTTACTTTCCGCAAAAGCCCAACGGGCAACAACAACAACAACACAACAAGAAAGCATAACCAAACCTAAACTTGAAACTTGCTGCTTGAAAATCGCACCGCAATGAGCAGCACGACCAAACTGTGTCTTACGTTCGTTAGTCGGAGTAATTGTTGTTGCCTGTCGTTGCCACGACCAACAATAGCATTGTCTGGGCTATCGTGTTGCACGGCGACGAAAATGCAAATTTGATTTTTTAAGCCGTTCAACGACAGCGTCTGTCACTGAACTCTACTTAGCAGCGCCGCACTCTAACCTATCCCATTATTGCATACACTTACCACTTGCTGCTTGTTGCAAGTGCAACTTCAATGCTCGACACCTGCATTATTTCGTTGCTCGCACTGTCGCGCGCCATTAAGGTTCGCCTGCTGTTGACTTGTAAGTACCGTTCGATGCGTTGCACAGTTTTCGTTGCATACTTTGAGGCGCGTCTAAACGTAAAATATTCAATTAAGAAACTTTTCTTAATTTCACACACACACACATGCACATTCGTGTTGCTGCCGTTGTCGTTGCGCGTTATTTTATTGCCACTTGCCGTCATGTGGCAGCAACATGGCCATGAAAAACACTACAAGTTGGCATTTTAAGCCAGCGGGCTCAGCAGCTTGTTGGCACTTCCACTTTTTGCCATATTTATTTATTCCCTTACGCTTTTTTTTGCGATTTTTTGCTTAACTTTTACCGCTTTAACGTTGTCTTGAGACCGAAAGGTGTTGCGGTAAAAAGTTTCTTGCGGCTGCTCTTTGTGCCTGTGATTTACGGAGTTTATGCTGTTTTTTTATTTGTATTAATTTTTTTGTTTTGTACTCAGCATGTGGCAACACTATGCAAGTGCATATTTAATTTGTGTTTGAGTTGCGTGCGCGTATTCGCTTGTATGTGCAGGTGTGTGTGCGTGTGTGTCGCGCATTGTTGTGGCCACCAAAGTTTGTGCAACAAATATGCGTAAAGCAAATACACGGCACCGCAATGCCACATTGCACTCCTGCGGCTTTCAGTGCAGCTATTGCGGCTATCGCCCTCTTCACTGCAGCCTATATCACCTTTGTTACACCTCTCCTTTTTGCATGTTCAACCTCTTTTTTGTTGTTTTAATAAGCGCACATGCTTTTTATTAGCTTTTTGTGACCACCACCGCTGTTGCTGCTGCATAAAAATTTGAATTTCAAATTTTGCGGTTAATTTAATTTCGTTACGCTCTCTGCGACTGCCATGTTTGTTCATAGTTTACACCAATTCAAGTGCTGACACGAGCGGACAGCTTATCACGGTGCAATTAGAAATGAGGGCATTATGAATAAATTAAGTAATTTTAAGTGTGCGTGCAGCGAATAAAATTTTGCAATAGTTAAAATTTAATGTTATATAGTATAATTTAATATAAACATAAATGAAAATTGAAAGTTAGAACAAGAGTTAACCACCCCTTATTACCTTTTTCAATACTGATATATGTAACTTGTTGAGTATGCACTTTCATCTTATTGTAGTAAAAAAAGTGTTAAGTTCAGGTGCAACCTGCAAGAATCAAAGCCCGGGAATTTCCATCAGGTGCTGTCAAAACGTTATATAACAAAATCTTACGTTAGAATTAAACATACATACATTATTCAATGAAATCGTGAATAAATTACAATCAAATTTGATATCTTCTTGACTTATATTGATGGCCTTGGTTTTATTGCTATATTTTACTTCATGTCAACTAAAATTATATTAAAAATAACTTCAAATGTGTTATACGTGACATTAACTCGATCGAAGAGGCTAAATGTAATAGTATATTGAGATGATGTGGAAAACGTCAACCAGAGGATGGGAATTCATTATATTAGCAATATGAAGTTTAGACCAAGGCGCTAAACGACATAATTTTTAAGAAAACTTTTCCATTTACTTCACTAAAATATCACATATTTAAACCAACCTAAATGGGTTAAAGACAGTTGGAAAGACTGAAATCATTTTATGAGATATATTGAGGACAAAGAAAGGGATCGGCTCATTGCTCAGATATACTCGAGAACACATTTTGAAACAATCTTATGTATAAATAATACTCACCGACCGACATATTCGGCATAAAAATTGTTAAAATAATGAAAATCATTATAAGTAGTATATGTGAGTTGGGGGTAGTACTGACCCAATGATATCAAATTTTGCCATTTTAACTATGTTAAGCACAAAGATACAGTGTTATGAGCAAAACACGCTCTCTCATTTTCATTGAGCTAACATAAATATTGGTCGATATATGCGGTACAAACTCACCCGAAAGTTCAAATATATTTATAATAGGTATAAGGGGGGTAAGGGAAGTATTGACGCGATTCAACCCATTTTTGATATACAGATAAACTATTATTAGGAACGCATCCTCTCTGAATTTTAATAATTTACAATTTTATCTCACATATTGAATGATATTTTCGGTAAAAAAACAAGTGAGCACTGGGGTCCCCTCTCATAGAAACCCTCGTGCTAGTTGGCAAATCCCAGTAAAATGATTTGCCATGCACAGGAACTGATAGTTATCAAACTTATTGACTGGTCTGTACTATAAGGTGAATACATAAGGAACTCCAAACCATGCTTCTGGACTTTCTGACGAATCACCAACGCTGTATGTGGCCTAACGTTGTCCTGAAGAAACAGAATTCCTCTTCTATTGGCCAAAACTCGCTCGTTCTGGGCTATAGCTTCCTCTTGACTATCCAATTGTTGACGCCCCTGGTCCGAATTAAGAGTTTGGCCGTAAGCAGCAGTTCAAAAGAAACGATGAAGATGTCCATCCTGTCTTGGATACCGTTTGGACTGCGACATAACCACGAGCGTTTTCGCTTAACGTTGTGGTAAGTGACATACTTTTCATCACCAGTAACTCTCCGCTACACAAGTTGATTGATTTGTTGTGATTCAGTAGCGATTCGCAGATGGAAATTTGGTCCTTTAGTGTTTTTGCACTAACACCTGCGGCACCCATACATCGAGCTGTATGTAGCCTTCTTTAAATGGTACAAAACAGTTGGCGTATTTTCTCTTTTCTGAGTCAAGCAATGTCTAAACTGTCCAGGAAAACAGATTACTAAAGCCATCTGTTTGCAAGTTAATGGATTTCTATATTGGAAATATATTGCGTATAAGACATGTAGCACAAAGACATGCTGCCAAAGGCTTAACTGGACTATCTTTAAAATTCTACAAAATACCACTTTTTATATTATTTCAAATTCCACCCAAGTCATCTTAAATATGGTATATTCAAATTACACTTAGAAAATGTTAATTATCGCTCAGTAAAGTAGAAGCTGAAAATAATTTTTTACCTGAAAGTAGCCTATCCTTAAACAAATTATGATGGTGAAGATGAGTTACAACATTGGATCAGTATGAAATATCATTAGATATCTTACCAAGACTTTAGGAAGAGTTGGTGATCTTAACAAAAAAATACTTAGATGTGAACCTACTCTTAAGCAATATATGTATATGAAGAAATTATAACTTTCCCCAGTGAATGATTATTTGAATCAAAATTAAGATATTAAATTAAAAAAATTAATTGAATTATGCATTTTTTCTCACCGTGTCTCTCTGTCCATCTTCCTTTTAAAAAAGTCTCCACCAACTTAGAAAATGTTGTTTTTTTTTATTCATATTCTTTTAAACATCAAAGATTTATTTTACAGAAATTGAATTTTATATATACTTGTTGTAACTATATAGCGCTTAAAGCCTTTTCAAAACTCTATAACTTGATATCCATACTGTAGTAATTCGTTCATCATAATAATTGTTTTGAATTAAAAAAATTAAACAGGTGGCAACTTTACACGAAACCTATTTTAACTATAAACTTTCCTAAACAACATTAGTATGAAAGTTTTATTTATTATTTTAATTAATTTTAATTATCTCTCTTCAATTTTTTTAACAAGTAGCAACATTCCATAACTGAGCAAAATAGTTCATACACTAAAATGAGATTGCAGCAAAAAAATGCAACCTCTAATCAACAGCACCAACTGTATTATACAACTCATCAGCACAGCTGTCTAATGACAGTTAACAGTAGTAACTTTTCTACCTATTTCATGCGACATGCCACATAAAAAATTAAATCGCTATAAAAAGTGCTAATTAAAATTCATCAATTTTATTTACTTACAGTTATTTTCTGAACTAAATGCAAAAACTGCAACTTACAACTAAGTCTCATGGATACAAATACAAATACATGTATACACATGTAATTATGCAAAAAAAAAAACGCATACGCCATGGTGTTAGGTAACATATTAACACGTACACATACATGCATACACATGTAGAATGTAGTTCAGCATTTCTTGCCATTGGCAAATAAATAATAGAAATTAATTAACGCTGTTAGCACTCTATGCACCGCACATAAATTATTAATAAACAACAACAACAGCAACACAAATTTACACGTAGAAAGCATTATGTAAAACTAAACTGAAAATCACACACACATACGCAAAAAAGTGGAATTTATAGAGAAACTGTGCCCTGCGGGAGTTTGTTGAATAATGCATGAGTAAATGTATGAATGATGGAATGAATGTGTTAAATAAATGCAAAAACAAATTTAGATTTCAATGGCGCTGGCAATGTTTTGCATTTTGGTACGCGTTTATTCATTAGGGGTGTCTTTAATTGTTTGCATATTTTTTATGGCCTGAACAGGGTTTACTAAGTTTACCACGAAGTTTGCAATATCCAGTAGGAGACTTCATTGGAGACCTTTTAAAATATATGTGGTATACAAATGATCAACGTGACGAGCTGAGTAGATTTAGTCTGTCTGTCTCTACATAGACCTGATTACTTTACCTTGTGAAATATACTTGTAGGTTTAAAATTGTGCACACTTTTTTTTCTCCTTAAGAAGCTGCTCATTTGCCAAAGCTGAGCACTATAGCATATAGCTACCATACAAACCGATCGATCAAAATCAAGTTCTTTTTAGGAAAGCTTTTTTATTTGTGAAGAATATTATAGCTTCGATGAAACCGAAGTTTTTACTACAAGGTTGCCTTTATGGTTTCTTAGCGAATTTTTATAGATTGTAGGATTGATTTGTTTTCTTATCTAATGATCTTCTAAAAAAGCATTTTGAAATTATGTGTGATTATCCTACAAAAATAATCATATTTTTTCACCATGACAACAATAAAATATATTTCCATGGTACCGTTGTTTCGTCTGAAGTTTTCAATAATAGTCTAACTCCAATATTAGTATTGAATACATAAACTACATCAATCAAGGTATCGATTGAAGCTGGCGCATATACCGAAAATTCATATTTACCCTTATATGATTCATTGGAACTTTTGAGTGATTTGAAAGAAACTATTTTTTCGTAGAAATAAAATATACATAAAACTATTTCAAGCCTTATAACTTAAAAGTCTAAATTGTACTATAAGAACAACTCTAATGCACTCGTATATAGAAACAACGTACTTAACAATATCCCACCACTAAGTTATTTATGTATATTACATTTAAATCTGTTTATAATTCATTAAAAATTGTTAAATTAGTTTGTTGCTGTGCGAAAAAGCGGAAAAGCGGGAAAATTGTGAAAAGAAACATTAAAACACATGCTTACAAATATAATGAGCGCTTAGGTCGCTGGTGTGGAAATTAATACAAACATACTGTAATAAGCATGTTGCATAAAATGATCGCAAATGCATCCGTGTATGGAATTGAGTTGCTATTGAAGATTACCATATGTTTGTTTGTTTTTTTATGTATTTAGCCGACATAATATTCGAAAATTCACTATTCACCACAATTTTTAATGCATTTTGTTTCATTTTTAAGTATTTTGCATCACTCATTTGTTTACTGTTATTAATACCAATATCCCCATTGAATTTATTATGCTGCTTCTAACGGTATTTTTAGCAATATGCTCTTAATTGTAGAATAATATTTGTCTTTATATAATTATTATTTCAACGTGTTGAAATTTTTTTAAAATTTCGTGCAAAATATTTGGCCTTTTCGGTCATTTTTGTTCTATTGTTGGTTCTATGTAACTAAATTATACCAAGAGAAATAATATTATTAGTTTCCTAATTTTGTTTGATTCCAGCTTAAATTAGTTTCTTGCTTTCGAAATGTATGCTTATAAAATTTAAATATTTAAATAAATCCACATGCAGTTCTTATCTAAGTTAAAAAGTAGGTAAGAGTGCAGCCCATGTGGGCTGCGCCATTTTTATACACTATCGTAAGACCCTTGTATCTTGATATTTGTTGTGTTCGAACCCTCAATGAAACTACTCACCGATATGCTTTTTGTAGATAGACATTCAAGGTTTGGTTTGTGATGGATTCAAAGAGTTAGATGTCCGATTTCTGATAGAGCTGGGCACTCGCAGAGGAAGTGAAGAATGGTTTCCTTACTTTTTGTATTGTTAATGTTTCGCTATTCTGCATTTGATTGTAGATTTCGAATTATTTTGAACTATTTATGCAAATTGTGTATTAAGCTCCTTCCTGATCATTTCTAGCATACACGATATTATCTCTGCCTCGAATTCGTCTAGATAGTCCCCTGACAGTGCCAACTCGTCTGCTTTTTCGTTGCCGAAATTGTTCCTGTGACCGGGAAGCCAAGACAACTGGTGTTGACTTGCCAGCGAGCTTAAAGCCTTCCTACATATGTTTACTATGCCTGGCAGTCTGTGTAAATGGTCGTTTTGTGTATCCTCCCGTAGTTGTTCAGTAGAACACCACAGCCCTTCTTATATCAATCAGTTCCGTTTGGAAGATGCTAGCTGAGTTTATTCGATGAAAAGATAGAGGGATATCAAGAGCCTCGAAGTATATCAACGCCCCCACACTGCTGTCTATTTTGGACCCGTCGTTATAGATGGAAGTAGTATCCTCCTCCCTGACTAAAACTATTCTCCATTCACGTCTATAGGGTATTCTCAATTGGAAATAACTATTAAAATGCAACCTTGTGAGGATATAGTGTGATTTATTTAGATTAGTATCGAGTGGGAGAGAATTTCGCAAAATACCATACATGACCCTTCTTGTTTCAACCATCAATCTCCTTAATTCTTAAAGCTGAAAATATTTTCACTTTCCATATTAAAACTATCCCTGTATTTCATTTAATTTTCTGATGTTATATTGTTTCTGTAATGCTGGCTACCAAACGAGTACTCCATATGTAAGAGTTGGTATAATGGCCGTATACATTATATAGTAATGTTCGGTTTAAGGCCCTAGTTCACTGTGCGAATAAAGGAAATCAGATGATAACCGCCAACCATTTCCCATGTAACGGTTATTTTGAAAACCATCAAAAGTGCGATAGCTCACTAAACATTCAGTTTCACATTTGAGATGGTACGAAAGAGCTGCATGGAACTCATTGTAGAAAATGAACAGAGTGCACACTACACAGACCACTCACTTTTAGTTGCATATCTCAGATACTACTCTACCAATGTCAACTAAATTTGATGGTATCAAATTACGATACGATCCTTACACTTTACACTATATAAATGAAAAGGCAATGAAGTTATCGAGTTTAAACTTTGCAAAAATATAGTAGTGCCATGATAATACACCATCTCCCAACCAAAATAGGTCGAAATCCAACCATAAATTTTCACGACCCCAGATACAGATAATGTTGACCTCGTTGCCTATGTTTAATGTTGCCTTTATACCGAAAGTATCGGTTAAATTTTGAGACATATTAATGAAATTCAGAGAAAATATTTTCTTGTTAATAGCGGGTGGAAAATGGATAATTAATTCTTAAAGTTCAATATTTCTATTTAAAGTTCATATACCTTATATAAAATCTTTTATACTTTTGCAGCATGCTGCTACAGAGTATAATAGTTTTGTTACCCAACGGTTGTTTGTATCATCTAAAGAAATATCGTCAACAAACTTTGTACGCGTGTTCCTTGGTCTAATCGGGAGGACAAGTTCGTAGATAGGCATAATCTGGATCTATAATTTTGGCTGGAATTATATTAAAATTAGGAGGTTATGGGTTGTTGCGTGTTTTTTTCTTTTTTGCAGTTTAGAGGGATTAAGTATAACTATGTATGAGTAAGAATACTGCTAATCGAATATCTATAAATTGCCATAACTAGGCCGTAAATTAAGATACAAAACTGTAATTTGACACAACGAAGTGTAATAACGAAGTTGCCCTCGTTTGAAAATTTAAAAAAAGCACCCCTAATAGGTTTCATGCATATCTTCTAAACCGTTCAAGCTATTTCACCCAAATGTGCACAGGACAAATAATTTCGACACTTCTTGTGACAGCGTGAAAAGAGGTGATTTCGGATGACAACCACGCCCACTCCCCATATAACAGTGTTGTTAAAAACTACTAAAGGGCGATAAATTAATAACTAAATGCGTCAGGGGAATTTTACATCCAGGATGGCACAAGAAGGCTTTATATATCCGGATCTACTCGACCATTTTCAACCAAATTTGGTACATAGAATTAATTTAATATTTCCAGCTTACAGTGCGAAAATGGTTGAAATCGGTTATTTATACATATATACCCAACAGATATCTCACTTAAATTGCTTCAAAATGTATATACTCATATATAGAAACAACTGTCTCTAAATTCAACTTGATTTCATTTTATTTCTCTCTAAATGCACATTTACTTTCAAATGCAAGCAAGTGTGCAAATGCCAAATATATATGGCACTTCATTAATCTGCGCTTAAGTGGAAAAATGTTAAATACACAGCTTGTCAGAAGTCACAAAATCTGGAACTGCACATAGGTACAACAACAAAAGGCACTTATTCAACTACATAAAATGCTTGACTCCAAAAATGTATATGTATGTGTATATATGTATGTGCTACCAATTGCCAACAATAACTAGCATAGCTACTGAGCAGATGTGCTGCGAAACACAGACATATACAGATACTATTTAGTAGGCGGTAACTGCTGGTTCATGAGTGTTTCACCACCTTTTAAACTTTTTGCTCCTAGTTCAACTCCAAATATCAGTGACATCAAAGACAAATTGCACACAACACAATGACAAATTATTTCGCATTCACCATACATAGCCATTAATTTTCGCTTGATATAAGTACATGAGTACTCACACCTGACTTACTGTTTAAATACATATACATATACATATATGCTTAACGACAATGAGTGTGTGCATTTGCAAGGTGACTGAGGTGATTTGGGGGCGTTACCATTGTGAGTTTTCTACAATAAAAGAACTGCATAGAGACACATATATAATATATACACATGCATATATACTTATAGGTATTTGTATGTGGCTGAGTGTTTGTTGTCAGTCAGTTTTTCATTTTATTATACCTTTTGCATGAGAACAAGTTACGCCTCATATAGTTTTGCAGGTGTGAATGTGCTCGGCATATATAAGCTTAATTTCTCGCACTCTCACTTCTTGCTCCTTCCATTTGAAATTAACTGAAGACAATTTTGTTGAAATTAAGCGCAGACAGGAATTTATACACTTTGGCGCTTTCGCTTCATTTATCATTGATTTTTGTTGGTGTGAGCGAGTGCAAGTGCAATAAATAAATTAAAGTTAGCGAAGTTAGTAGGTAGTGAAGTGGAAATGATATAAAATGTATTCAAATGTGGCTTATAATTAGAGCTGCAATTTAAAAATATTGCGCTCAGTTCAATTATTGCTTGTATAAATTTGCCCTCTAATTGATTATCACTCATACGCCCCGCTGACTCTGAGATATATTTGCTGTGCCTACATGTGTTCGGTAGGGCGCATTATGAGAATAGTTTCACTAATAAAAGATTCAGCGACGCATATTGAAATTTGAAATACCTTATAATTTTAGGCAATTACAATTATTGTCACGTTAATCTCAATGAACCGAGTAAATAACAATTGTTTAAATTGCAAGTTTATGACTTAACCGATACACTCTCGGCAATAAAACAACAACAGAAGATTATCGAAATTGAATTTTGCAGGCCAAAAACGACTAAAGTTTGCGGTAAAAACCTCACTGTGTATTCTTGAAACATGTATTAATATACCCAAAAGATTTCAAAACGATCGTTACAGTAGTTTTTTTTTCTAAATTCCCAAAAATCCATATTTATATAGGCTGTGACACCATGTGTGCCCTTTAAGATTTTTATCTTGATTTTTCTCTTGATTTTGATCGTATCGTATATAAATGCGATCTGAACAAATTTAATGAAAATATCTTAACAAATCAAAAATTTTTCCATTTAAAGACTTAATTTTAATCGGCCAGTTTGTATGCCAGCTATTAAGTCGTTCACCAAGTAATTTCGTTTTTTAGTGCAATTTAAACACAATGTTAACCAAATTCTATCTTTCGACTTTATTTTTTCCAGATTCCTCAAGATCGAGTTTGTGCAAACCAATTTTCTCTTTAGCGTTCGATCAACACATCTTCTCCACCGAAAAACAAAAATTATTCCAATTTAAGAAATTTTTTTACAAACAAGCCAAAATCAGCTGTTCAAATATATTACGGTAAAGCTGTTAAGTGTAAAGTTGGCTGCGAAAAATTCAGCTGTCGTCATCAAACTAAATTACTTAGTGAACGACCCAATATACTCTATAATCCTCTGAAAACGGTCGTTCTGACAAAATGAGCAGCTTCTTCGAGAGAAAAGGACCCGTGAAAAATTTCAGATCGATATCTCAAAAACTAAGGAACTACTTCGCGTATATCTGGACAGAAGTACAGAAGTACGGACATGTCTAAATCGACTCAGCTCGTCGCGCTGATCATTTATATATATACTTACTAGGGTCCCCGACCTTTCCTTCTGGATGTTACAAACTTCGTGGCAAACTTAATATTTATAATATTCAGGATAGCATGATGCCCTATAAGATCTTTCAGAGACTAAGACTGTACATTTGTATAGAACTCACGACTAATATATTCTACTATGAGAAACATATATTTAACTTTCCCTAAACAAAACTTTCTTAAGAACTAGTTCAAATGTATACTGATATTTAATTAACATCCAATTAGTAAAAGCTTTTATCCCTAAGACGGCACTCTTCCAGTGTTCACTGTATGTACTTAATTTTTTATTAAGTTAAAGAAAAACCTTCTAGATTACTTGACTTTCGCTCTCGCAAAATCGGGACTTGGCATGTAGAAGTGGTATAATGATTCAGCAGCTTTATTTAGAAGCCGCAGTTATGAGCGGTTGATCTCTCCATTTTTTAACGGTTATTCTTTAGAATTTCATAGTTTTATTTTAAAATCTAGGAAGAAATGGCTGTGTACATACGACGTGCTGGAATCTTTACTAAAAAAGCTTACGTATGTATATAGGTATATGAGTAGTCTTTAGACGAAGGCAAAACTTCATTAAATGCCAAGATTGATCTGGTCAAAAGGTGGCATTCAAAAAGGCCAACTTGAAGGCTGTTGCTTGTAGAACTTTATACCAACCTTATACTTATATATTCGTATTAACCAAACACTTTAGCTCTCCAATAAAGTACATTTCTAGTAACTTCTCATGATAAAACACCTAAATTTCACCATCCACAAGTAATCAAGTTCAATGGCAGCATATTTCATAAGGCACACAATCGCTCACCCGAGCTCTTAATGATGGCAAAAAGTCTAAATGCAACACAATTCGACACTCAATCGTGCTAAATGTAACATTAGCTGCAGCCCAACAACAAAAAAAACTAATACTAAAATAGCAGCAGAAATGTTGGTCATAAATATTCTAATGCGACCGCGCACTAGCTGAAGCCTGGAAAAAAATCAGACAAAATAGAGAACAAGGCCGCCAGCAATGAATGTGGTTGTGGTTTGGGCTGCAGTGATGAGCATTTCACCGACACTGTTACCACACGGTACCTCCTACAATGGCGGATACGGATGTGTCTATTTGTAAATGTTTTCGCATTTGGATAATTCATGAGCACCATTAGTTGCAATAATGGCCGAATCACGCCAACGGCAGCCTATCAACTCGCGTATGGGTATACAATTACAAACATAGAGAAACAACTAACGTAATAACGGACGCTTTTTTGCTCTCCCCTCAACGCTATCTCATTTAGGATGGCCAGTAGGAATGAGGGAGGTTATGGAATAGTTTAAATAAACATTTTTTTAACTTAATTAAGATTTGCTTTAATGGAGTTGCCACATAACTTTGAGTGTGAATTTGCAGAAAAAAATAAGTTTAAAATGTCATAGATTTAAGTGTAAGTATAATTTTTAATTGAAATACAATTTTTACAAAAGATACGAAAGGTAACGATTCATATAGTTTTTATCGTGTGAATTTTGGCAGGATTGCCACCTGTTTTGAATTTAAATTGTATTTGTTAAAAAAAACGTATGGCTCAGCAACATAACGAGATCAAACAAACGCGTTTATCAAAACAAAACAAAATATATATTTGCTTCGGTTGCACGAAAGATTTAATACCCTTCACGGTGCATTTCTTATAGCCTAAAAGGGTATAAAAATCGTTATCTTAATTTTGATGGCTCAATTTGAATGGCAGCTATATGCTAGAGTGGTCTAATCTGGACAATTTCTAGGTAAATTGTATCCCTGCCAAATCTTGTGAACATATCTTGTCAAATAAAAAAAAAATAAAATTCATAAAAAACTTAACTTCGCTCGTTTAGTTTTTATGGCAGCTATTTACCATGTTGATCCGATCCGAACAATTTATTTGGTGATTGTACCATTAGCTTGGGAAAATACCAAATTTAGTCAAGATAACTTTTCAAGTAAAAAAAAAAATGTCTATACAAAAACTTAATTTTGATCGTTCAGTTTGGATGGTAGCTACATGCTATAGAGGTCCGATATTGGCGGTTCTGACAAATGAGCGGCTTATTGAGTAGAAAAAACTTGGGCAAAATTTCAGATCGCTATCTCAAAAACTCATGGACTAGTTCGCGTCGTATTATATATACAGACAGACAAATAGGCTACTCAATTTCAGTTAACCACCATTTCCTGCTGGGTCTATATTTTGTCTGCAATATCTTGTTATTTTGCAGCAACTTTTCCCATACATTGCCTAGTTTAAGGCGTTGCAGCGTATATGAGTTTTACAACTAACGTCATTATGTGGCTTTTCTATGAGTTACCACCAACCAAGTACGGGCATGTGTGCGCCACGGACTGTGCAAATGTTAACGCATACTTGCTACAATTATTTACAACTGTAATAAAACATGCCTTGCATCCTGCCCGCTGCTTTTGCTCTGCACAATTAAATAGCCTTGTTGCGTTGGGTGCTTAATGCGACTTTGTTGTAACAATGTATTTTGTATAATTTGCCGTTGTTGTTGCGTTTGTTCTACGGCGTGCCGCATTTGGTCAGTTTGAATAAATTTAAATGAACAAACAAACACACACACTTCTACATATGTTGTAAACCATATATAGACGGTTAATGGCTATGAGCTTTTGAATTTGTTGTGGTTAACATGCTTAACAAAAGCCGACCACGCCTACATTTTACAAGCCACCTGTGTCACTGCACGCCCACTCCTTTCTAGCGCTAGCTCAAACATCAAATTCGCTTGCTGACTTCACTTGTGTGTGTATGTGTTTGTGTATATATTTGTCCGGCAATTCTCTAACTTTTGCCATTACAAACGATATTTTTTTGCTCAACATTATTGTTGCGGTCATAAATGCATTGCGGTCGTCTGCCTGCTACGTTACATATTGTATCTGTGTGTGTTTGTGCTTTTGCATATTTATTTGCGTTTGTGATTTTTGCAACAAAACTCATTTAAATTAGGCGCACTTAAAATGATTTATTGGTGTGCATCGTACGTGCTTGGAGCCGTTCGGATACTTTATGGCTACGAACATCAACCTGTACGTACACAAATAATATACACACATACCTATATAATATCATATAGAGTATACCTATACCCGTATGACTTTCTTCTTATTTGCTTAATGCTCTTTACTTTCCTGTTTGTTGATTCATTTGTTTAATTTGGAGTTTTAGTATTGTCATTCTGTCAGTTTACAATGGTTTTGTGACCTGCTTTTGTTCTCTTAATATCTTCAAGCTTTCATTTTCGAGAAATTGTGTTTACTTTTTGGTTACAAATTTCGTATAATTTGACTTCCAGCCGATGTAAACTCATCGTTCATTTACTTTTAGATTTTTGGCTATTATTTATTGTGTGTGCAAATATTTAAGTTGAAATTTGCACTCAATTTCACTATTTTGATTTTCCTTTCCAAATTCAAAATCACTAAAATATTTGATTTTCACTACTGAATAACGGCATTAAATCCTCTTCAAATATAACAACAAAATTATTTCGAATTTTAAATTTATTTGCATTTGGTTTTATTACACATTTACAAGTTAGTGGAAAAGTTTCTGTGGTCGTAATGAAAAAATACTGTTTTTGGTACGAAATATATTTTTTTATTCAATATAATCTCCCTTAACTTCAATACACTTAATCCAATGATCCTCCAATAATTTTTTACCATCTGACCATGATAACTTTCCTGAAGCTCTGCAAAATACCGGTCTACAGCTGTAATAGCTTCTTCATTCGAGGAAAAACGGCTTTTTTCTGGTTCTGAAGAGGTAGTAGTCGCTGGGAGCCAAAACTGGTGAAGACGTCGTTAAATATTTCATTGTTAAAACACCTTTGTGAGCAGGTGCATTGTTTTGATGAAAAATGATTTCTTTGTGCTGCAAACCAGGTCTTTTCTCATGAACTTTTTATCCAGCTGATCCAAAAGGCTGCAATAATATCCAGAGTTGTTTGTTTTACCTTTCTGCAGATAATCAATCAGCAAAATTCCTTTTGCATCCAAAAAACTGATGCTATAACCTTCTTTGCTGATCGTTGTGACTTCATCTGCTTTGAAGCAGAACAACCAGCTTTAGTCCACTGTAAACGTTTTTGTTTCAATTTAGGATCATGGTGGTAGATCCAAGTCTCTTCCATTGTTATAAAACGACGCAAGAAATCGGTTTTGTTCTGCTTAAAGTGCTTCAAGTCATGCTGAGAAATTTTTTTTCGATCCAGTTTTTGTTGAATTGTAAACGTGTGCTGCACAAACTTTCTAAACAGCTTTTTCATATGTAATTCTCCATATAAAATATGAAATACTCGTTCGTCTGAAATGCCTATGGTGTTAGCAATTTCACGCTTAGTCAAACTTAGACCTTCACTTACAATATTATGAACATGTTCAATGACTTGTAACTTTGCATGTGCTCTTACTACAGATGTACCAACTTGAGAAAAAAAAGATTGGAGCTAGTCTGGCTATTGATTGGTGTGACCAACCAACTTTTCAACCAACCGGTACATTTTGTTTATGGTCATAGTTTATAGTCTAGTAAAAGAAATCCATTATTTTTGCATAAAGTTGATAATTTAATTGAGCTGATAGTTAGAATTATCCGATACATAAGAAGCTCTCAACTAAGCTCACGAAGTTTCTGGCACGTCATTATCAATGTATGAGTGTTGTAGTTGTTCTGATGGAACGCAATTCCATCATGGGTCCATGAGGTTAATTTGCGTTAACCCCTGTGACACCCTGTGATATAGATAAAAAGCTTGTTTTCCAAACTAAATAACAAATTTTGTGCCCGTTTCTTTCACCATAACCGGTCTAATCACTGCTCTAATACGGCATATGTTTGACTTCAAATTATCAGTCATATATGCATAGTTTATCAGCATGGACCAGTGTCTCGATGTATAAGCTTAAAAACTAGTTTAGTGGAGTCAAATCTCCTTACGAATTCACGTGACGAATTAATAGGTTCATGATAAGATTCGATATCAAAATAAATTAAAAATTATCTAATCAAGTCATGCTTTCACGGGCGTTATAGTTTATTACTCCATTCAGCTGGCACAGCTCCTCGATTAGACGATTTATATTGAATCGGGGAGCTCATAAAAATGAGACTATAGTTTGTCTATCAAGGATATTATATATATATAGTCGCTTACAATGCTAGTAATAGGTTTAAAAGCAGGTGAACCGCACACATATACGTACATACATTTTATAGGAGATAATATTTCTTAAATTGGTGACAAGAGATTTTAAACTAATCAAAAAGAGATTGGAATGGCAGGAAGCATAAGATAGCAAAATTTTAGTAAAGTATTCTGTATTATTCCGTAATATGATGAGCCAAACGTATTTCAACTTTATGAAGACTAAATATATAATAATATATATAATACCAAATAGGACTTAAGAGTGTAAGCCTTTGAAAATTCGAACTTTTACGACGGAGGGAAAATTATGCTGCATATGATTTAGAAATTATAAAATAGATGAGTTTGTCGAATAAAAAGTTGCCTATACCAAAAAGTGTTTTGATGAATCTTTTATAGGCACAGAGGATATGATTTTCGGTGTTGTTGAGGAACGTTTCAGAATCACATATTTTTAACCATTCGAACGCAGAAGCTTTCATTCAAAAACTGTTACATAGAAACGACTCAATGTACATACTCTTATTAGGTCTAATTATCTACTCCAATATTTAGTTTTTCTTCTTCTTATACTTTCATCCTAGTGCATTACTGCTTTTCATAATCAGCTCCTTTTGAAAGAGTAGTGTAATTCACTCACAATCTCATAATTAATCAAACGCTCTCCAGCAACTTGCATAACTACACCACTTAACATCACTATAACTGCCAGCAGTGTTCAAATAATCTTAAGTTTGCCAACTTAACGCAATAACTTTCATCATCTACAACCAATTTAAAGCATAACTTGCAACGGTTTTTTGCGCACAACTTGGAAGTAGTAAAAAAGAGCGAAAGAAAAATATTTTAATGGGTAATTAAACGAAATTGATTCGACGGATGCTGCTAAGTTGGAACTGTTAGCGAAATTTAATGAAGTCTTAAGCGAAGTTTTGCCCCATTTAATGCGAAAATAAAAGCCACACATAGCGTTAAGACGAGGCGTCCAAAGCAAAACTGGCAAATACTAATATACACAGTTACATAGGTTTTTATACCGTAAACGGGGTATATTAAGTTTTCCACGAAGTTTGTACAATGACACACACACTCTATAAAGTATGTATAATGTATGTATTTAGCTAAGTACTTCTGTCTATCTGTATGTACGCGAATTAGTCGCTCAGTCGGTCTGGAATTTTGTTATAGCATATAGCTTACATATAAACTAACCGACCAAACCTAAGACCTTAAAAGGAAAACTTTTTTATTTGACAAGATATCGTCACGAAATTGGCACGGTTATTGACTAAGACAATGATGCGATTTCTTAAGAAATTTTTTAGATCGGATTGATAAAACATAATGCTGTCATTCAAACAATTCGATAAAATTAAGTTAAAGATTATTTTATTCAATTTTATGCTATAAAAATGCACCTGTGATGGGTATTATAGCTACGATGCAGCCGAAGTTAATAGATTTTCTTGTTCTTGCGAATATTAGCAAATGCTTGTTAGTTCACGGAAAAGTAGTTCAGTAATGTGTAAGCACTTGGCGCCGGTTACGTCCAAAATGGCGGACCACCAGCGGACCACTCGATTTTCATTCACATAATTCTACCAACAGCAACAAAAGCGGCCGCTGCCCAACAAGTTGATAGTTGTAGTATTTCACTCAGTGCGGACATGTAGTTGTTGTTCTTGCGCTGCTACTTATTGTCACAGCTGGTGTCGCATCCAATTATTTGATAATTATGTGCTTCAATGAAGCGCATAAGAATGGGACAAGGCAAGCAGTGTGCTGGACTCATGGAATACACCTACAGCCATACATACATACATCTTAAAGCTTGGTCATAAGATGCGCGTCACTATTACATTGTTGTAGACACTAAGAGGGTCGCTGGCGTAGATAACCGCCGTGGCAAGTGAAATTAAGGACGAGCAGACAAGCTGAATAGCAAGTAAAAAGGACTTTAAGGGGAAGTAAGTGGGGGAGGAGATTAGTGGAAGCGGGTGCTGAAATAGAAAGCACTACACTCACTATGTATGTAGGTATATGCACAAATTTCATTTAAAATTCTCTGATCCTCCTTGAGTCCACTTCATTTTACCAATTTTGTGCTGCTTCCTTAGTAACACACATAATAGAGTGATGTCTACAATTTCACTTTAATAGTTTTAGCACTTTCAATTTTTCTATTTTTTCAGAAGAAATGGCAGCTTTGTAGATAAGTAGTTGCCAGCCTACGTCTTCAAGATTCTGAAGTTCTTCACGTGGTATTTTTATTAATTTAATAATTAAGACTATACTGTGATATAATATACTGACGAAAGATGAAAAGTAAAAGTGCACAAATGGATATACAAGACATTTTAAAAATATAAAATAAAAGCATATGTAAGTGAAAATTTAATGGGCACAAAAATATTAACGAAATATAATAAGTTTAGAAAAAGTATTTATTTCGACAAAAACTTTTAAATTGACCAAAATCTCTTATTGGCGCAATAGTTTCAATGAAAAAGGCCATCGCATCGCAATTCAAAAATTATGTGGTGCGTTTGACCCAACTCGGCGTTCTTTCCTCAAATTTCTATAGATCATTAATTGAGGACACCAGTAAAGCAGCAAAAACTGTCACTTGGACTTAAAAAATTTGAAAAAGTTCTTAGAATAATTTAACTAAAGATTAAGAAGAAATATTACGCGTATAACCAAATAGTGACGTCACAACACCATTTCTATTTCAAAGAACAGAATATAAAATGTTAATCTCCTATTATTTAACGCAACTAATTTCGATCACACTTTTTTCAAAAGTTATGATAGCTTCAAAAATATTTTTTACACCCTAAAAATTTCATCTCACCACAGCCATCTGGCATCATCCATGTGGCAACTGTCATCCAATAGCAGCCACCTGACATCAATCATCTGGCAGCTGATATATATTTACTCATAAGATACTAAAGTGATGTTAGCATAATAGCTGATATTGTCAAAATTCTTTATATCACAACGTGATCAATCTTTACTCTCTCAATACGAAGGTCGATCCAAATACATTTTTAACTTTAAAAACGATAATAATAATGAAAGAATGTATATAAATAAAGTCTGAACTTTATGAAAATATGGAGATCATTTCAATAGCGCTTTGATAGGTGTTTCGTTAATAATCTGAATGTTTGCAGCAAAACGTTCTTTAATTTTATAAAGTCAATTTAAATAAGGTATACCCGCAAAAACTAAGTATACAAATGTCTGAACTACAAGATGATAGATGTCACCTATTTTGAAGACTACTTTTCGCTCAAACTGCGAACGTTACGCCATGAACCGTTGGAAGTTACACTTAAGAATAAATATATTATATTTGTCAGGCAATAATCGAAAGAATGTGATTTTAACAATAACTATGACATTTTAAACTACTCTAAAATTTAAATTTTCTTACAAAAATTTTAAGCCGGAAAATCTTGCTAACCGCCAGATAATTTTTTCGGAGGGCGCACTTAAGTCGGATACCCGAACAAGGGACTCCAACATCTTTACAAATAAAGCGCCGGTCATTAAAAATGCCATTATTGTAAATTATTGCAACGATATACTAACTCAATCATTATTAAAAGAAATATTACTGACTGAGTTATGCTTGTGGGCATTTTATGTTAAAGTGATTGCTAGTAGCATTTAAAATTGCTAGGAAAGAGAATTCAAAAACTCACTTATTTATTAAAAGTTTCTAATAGTGAAAAGCTGAGCGTTTATAGTATTTAATAGAGAATAAGAAATTGGAAAAAATAAAGAGCAAAAATTTAAAACAAAATAGAAGCGCTTGAAAAAGAAAAGCAACAAAAATGTACAAATTTATGTTTTATAAATTATTTTCCGTCAAGAGCATTCACTATTTTTTCTGCTCTCTTTTATATACACTTTACCCTAAAAATTTTTAATTTTTTGCATCCGATTTTAAATACCATTTACAAAGTTCAACTTGTAGCCCACTCCATGGCTTCACTTTCAATAGCAAAATATTTACTTTATGTTTACCGCTATTATGAAAGCTTAAGGACGCTATGCATAAAGGATAAGTGTTAGTTGGAAAATATTTTTCTTATAATTCATTCGCGTTCAGAAAGTTGTGCTGCACAGCAGTTGGTGGTTGAAAAACAGAAATTAAGTTATAAAATAAAAAACATATTGGATACTATACGATGGAATATATATTCGAGGGGTCTACCAAGCAAGTTTTAAGGATAAAAAGAAAATCTATATAGATATGTAACCATTTAGCTACTAATTTTATTTATATAATAATAAGGAAAATTAGCAACTGTGAATTATATAGTTCACTAACATCGTAAAATAGTACGCTTTTAATAATTTTAAACTGAAATCAGCGTTCATTGCTAAAATTTAATACAATTTTCCACTTTCTCTGCCTCAACTATTCCACTTTTCTGTATCACAAATTACGTTTTAAATGAAAATCATCTATATTTCATCAAATCATGCTTAAATGAATATAATTTATGCATTCTAAAACCCATCGCTTTGACATAAATTACATTTAAGCTGCTTTTCATTAGCTTTATCGCCATTGAACTGTTGCAAATTGAGAAATTGTTGAAATTAGCGACCACATTTTCGGCTTTGAACTTTCCAACTTTTAATCTTTTATGATCGCATCACTTTCAGCGACTCCGCCTACAAACAATACATATAAAAAACTTTCTTTTTAGTATTTGCGCCTCAATGTAGGCAATAGTGTGCTGCACACTGAGAGTGAAGGTAGAAAAATATATGATGTACTATCACATCCACACAATTTTAAGTATTTTTGACCAAGCACGCACATCCTGTTCACAAATATATTTACCATTGGTCTGGTATCTGTTTTGGCTGTGCGCCGTCTAGGCTCCTACGTTGGCTGCCGCAGGACTATTATCTTTTGAACTTTACTACGTTTCATTAGCGCTGTTTGCTGTCAACTCAATTCAGCTTCAGTTCAGTCGTGCTTTAGTTCAATTTTTGACACTTTTTGACAATCATTAACGTTAGCTAAGTTTTGAGACTTAATTTTCTGGCTACTTTTCACTTGCTTTTTGGCATTGAAGACAATCAGGTTGCTTTATTTATGGTAGTTTTGAGTAGTTTGAAATTTTATTAGTTTTCTAAGTTAATTACATATATATATTATATAGAATTTTTTGTTAATAATATTTTCCGTGTGTTACATTTTCGTTTTTATTTTCACTAATATTGTATAAAAATTTGACTTTAAAATATTTAAACAGGTGGCAACATTTTTCCAATTTTTTTTTACTCCAAGGTTTCTATTATTTCTAAAATATCTTTGTTCTAATACACATACGAATAATTAGTTTTTCTCATTAGTTTGTTGCATTTCTATTTTTCAACAGGTGGCAGTCTCCTTTGTAAAAAATTTTGAGCTGAAAATATAAAAATGTCTTCAAATCCATATTTAAGGTCTACTTAAAAGTTTTCATTAAAATTTATAATTTTCCCACTTAGTAAACCTAGGGTGAAAAGTTATTTGCACAGTGTTGCCACCTCTTTTTTATCTAATATAATTTCAAATATTTTGCTATTGTCATATATATACCTAATCCTTGGCAAAATTATTTGAAACCCTAAAACGCAAAAAAAAAAAGTATTTCCTAAAATGTCCTTGCAACACAATTCGGAAAACTAACCTCACTCTATTTTCTTCACACACTTTACTGTCATTCGCACACCCGCTTGCAATTGCATTCCTGCCAATTTATTGTCTGCTAGCGCTGATTAGCCCCAGCAACAGCGCGATTACCCCAACCCTTCATGGTGCAATGGTCGCTGCTCTGCATTCCGTTAGTTGAGTGGCTCGTTTCATTTCATTTCATTATATTCTATTCTCTATATTGTTTACATAAAATCACCGCAAAATTCTTTGCTGCCAACTATTTGCTACGCGCCACAATGTCACGCACACACACATACGCTGTCAGAGTTGTAAATAGTAAGCGAAGAAATTGACTTACATAGAAAGAGAGGGCTGCAGTGAATTAGGAAGTAGCATACACACACACACACTTGTAATAGGGCATAATAAACAAAGAGATATGAAGTAAAAATACACACACAGGCATATTTTGCTCGCACAGCGGAACTAACGAGTCGCTTCTTCCCGCTTCCCTCAATATTTGGAGTTGAAAAGAGAGTTGCGCCTGTTGGTATGCTACAAAGAATGAAATGTGTAAACAATGTGTTGGGGCAACATACAGTAAACACAAGGAAGGTAAACTGGAAATGCAGAAAATGAGGGAAAATATAAAGAACGCAGAGTTTGTGCGATACACATACACATACTTATCAGCAACGTATGTATATACATGTATGTGATATAGAAAAATAACACAGTATGGCAACGAAAACTTTGCACCCATATCTTCGCTTTATTCTACAAATGCAAGCTCGATTGTTGTATATCTATAACATTGTTGTCAACTACAATGAAATAAACGTCAATTGACCACACAATGTCACTGTGTTGTCATTTTTTATTATTTGTTGGTATTTATTCGTTGCTTTTTTTTGTAACAAATGCAGCAACGTTTTCCTCTTTTGTTGAAGTTTTTATTCCTTTCTTTTATTTTTAAGGCTGGGTAGGAAAGAAAGCACACCGAATTTAATCGAAAATATATTTCTGGAAAACTTTGTAAAGGTTTAAATAAGTTTTATGAAGTTACCTGCCCGAGTCAAGTAAAAAAGTTACAATAAAAATTTTATTTTCGAAAATCGAAATATTATAATTTAATTTAACGTACGCTATTACATATTAAAAAACACAAATAGTATGTCAATTTGGTGTTGCCACCCTTAACAATAAATTAATTTGAAAATGTTATTATGAAAGAAAATAAATTATATTATTATTTTTAAAACTTTAGAAGTTTGTGTTATGAAAAAAAAAAGTATTCTGACAACAGTCATATTTTTTATAAAAGTTGCCACTTTAGTAAAATTGTAAATATTTATTGCTTACTTTCATAAAATACTAAAAAAAATATATACAGAATTTATGATAAAGCTTATATAAAACTATTATTTGTGTAAAGTGTTATCACTATTAATTTTTTTATATAAAACTTCTGAGTGGCAACTGTGTTTGGGTCAAAAATTTATTTTTTAGTCAGATTTTCAAATTGTTAATATTTACTTTAAAATAAACATTTATTATGTAATTTATTTAAGACGCGGAAGTCCTATTTGATATAAAATATTTAAGTGGCAACTCTATGAAAAACAAATTTTTAATAATTTTTAGTACAATTAGTATTCGAAATATAATCGAACCTAAAATGTTTTTTTTATAACAGTGTTGCCACCTAAAAAAATTATAACGAATTTTTTTAATAATCACAAAATTCTAATCTTGAATGAGTTGGAAGCTAAAACTACATATATACAACCATTGAAACCCGCGACTAATTCGACACCATTTGAATAGATTTAATTAAATTCTTCAGCTATAAATTACTTTTGAAAATACATACTTAAAAACGGGACTTGCAAAAGTAGAGATATCTTTTATAGTTCCACAAATATTTCAGACTTTCCTAGTCACTTCCATTTTACTACAAATTGAGGTGACCTTACTTCAGCTATTTTGTTTAAATAAATTTCCAGCTCCTGCTCAAGGTGAACCTACTATTGTTGAGGCCACACAAAAAACGCTACAAAAATGTTTGTGGAGAATGAGATGAGCGAAAGCAAAGCAACATTGTGCAGTTATGTGCAATACCTGACTGCAACAATAAAAACAAAAATCATAGCAAGAATGCGGCAAGAACAAAAAGCTACGCATTATCTCATACAAATAGTAGTTTAGGGTGAAACTTCAAAAGAAAAATAGTCGAGCAAGTTGAACATTTTAAAGAATCCAGTCACGTGCGCAGACTATTGCAGCCAACTATTTAGTCGTGCATAGCTGTAGACTTGCAATCGTCGCGCATATACACATTGTTTCTGCCACACCTACAAGTGAAACTAACTAAACGTTCTGACTGTCTATCTGACTGTACCTCATCTTCGCCGGCGTCTGAGCACAAGAGCGTTGTTTGTCTAAGTCTCAACGCTTTTTCTTGCTTACTTGTCTGACTCTTTGGCTCGCACGTCTATTAGACACCACAGCGTGGGGTGCTAAGCAATTGCTTAACCCCCTTTTATACCCTGAACAGCGTATATTTAGTTTGCCAGGAAATTTGTCAGGCCCAAATCAAAACGCCAGGAAAACGATAAAAATATATATACATGATCAGCATTACGATCTGAGTCGATTTAGCCGTGTTCATCTATCTGTCTGCATATACCCGAATTAGTTCCTCTTTTTTTGAGATATTGATCTAAACCTTTACGTACATCCTTTTCTCAATAGGAGGCTGATTATTTGACGGTACCAACCACATCAGACCACTATAGCATATAGCTGCCATATAAACTGAACAATCCATAACAAGCCGTTGTATGAAAAAATTTCTTATTTGACAAGATATCTTTGTCATAGATTATTTTCCAAGAAAGCGCTATATTATCCGAAGAAATTGTTTAATTCAGGTAACTATAGCATATAGCTGTTATACAAACTGATCCAAATAACGTTTTTGATAGCTGCCATACAAATTAACCCATCAAAATCAAGTTATTATATGGAAATTTTATTATTTGTGAAGGGTATCATAGCTTGGGCGCAACCGAGATTAACGGTTTTTCTTGTCTTTACTAACAATTTATATATATACATAGAAATAAATGTGTACATGTGTATGTTTGTACGCACACGTCTCGCTTTCATTTGCCAAATCCCGAAAATCATCACTCCATGCCTTTTAAACTCTTTCAACTTCGACATTGACTGCATAAAAAGCAAGTAATTTGTTGCTTTTATTGTTGTTGTTGTTGTTTTTAGCGGCTTGCTATTGTTCTTGCCGTTAGTTCATGCATTCGCCACCACTTGATTTCATTTTTCATGCAGCCCTCGGGCATTTTCGCTAGCGCAAAGCTATCTACATTTCTATTCAAGTATATAAACACACATTCCAACACATACATATCTTTATGGTGTACACAAATATACATATTACTATATATTTTCTTGCATATTCACAACTTTACACTCTCCAAGTTTAACAAAACGGAAACGGATACGCTAACGAACTTCAGCTGAATCTGCCACTTGAACTTCTTCCGCTCGCATGCAACTTTCGCCGCAATGGCACACCATTTTACTAGCACGAAAAACAGTTATTTTTGCTTGTTGTTGTCATCCTCAGCATCGCATTCAACCGTATATATGTGTACAGTTGCTCAATATCCCTTACTATGTTGCCGTTCGTGCTTGTCGTCAGCACATCATTAGACAAGCGGCGCGATTCCACTTCACCGTCAGATCAGCTCACTTGGCTACGCAACTCCTTTCCACACACACACACATATATACATACAATCACAAAAGCATAATCATGTATTTTCATACTCAACACATTCCTCTCAGCTAAGTTCCACTCCGCGCTTGACGTTTAGTTTGGCAAATCTTACTTATGCTTCCGCTGCTTCTTCTTCCCCTCAACAGCTCTCAAATGTGCCTCAGCAAACATTCCTCTTGAGCTATTCATTTGTATGATTATTTCTTTGTTATTAGTCTAATATTTGGTTTTCTTATTGCTCTTGTTGTTGCTATGTTGTAACTGAAGTTTACGCTCAATTTTTGTTTTTCCTTTTTTTTTTTTTTTTTTTTTTATGTGAGCGCGTAGATTTTCAAACGTCTCAAGTATTTGCAGTTTTGCCACTTTTTCAACAGTTATTCGTTCATATTTTTTTGTTGTTGTTGCATTTCTCAAGTCTTTTGCTACACGCTCAACATTGGACAATATAAATATGTAGTGGCGTTATTTACCTAACTACCGTTACAGCCAAATATTTGTTTATTTATAAATGCTTGCGTAACTGTGTGTTCGTGTGTGTGTGTGTGTATGTGGAAACTAACTGCTTCGCCTGTGTGCACTTATCAATACTTCACGCAAGTGTATATGTGTGTGTAGTGCGCTCTTGAGTCTGCTTGGTATCGTATTGTATACTTGCTTGTGTTTGCCGACATGGCGTATGAGTTATTTGAGTTGGCTGCCGGCAGGAATTCGAGGTCATTACTGTGGAGTTTTCTTTTGTGCTAGTGTTTGCTGTGCAAATAAAGTTGTATAAAGTTGAAACATGTGTTTACCTTTCAGAAATGTCAAGCAGCAAAAGAAATGATCTGTTCGTCAATAAACTTCAATTTGTAATACACCTACACATATGTACATACAAACATGCACATAAATATGTAGTACTTCAACATGTTAAAAAGTAATTCACACTCGCTGATATATCTTTTCACTGGTATTTGCTTATAAGAGTTTGTAAATGTATATATAACAGTATTTATTCAAGAAGTATATATAAAAGCAATTTTGTACCAATTTGCATTTGCCAAAAAAAAATTATTTAATAATCAAAATTCGAATTTGGCACTTTTTGGAGTTTCCATCTAACGGTATTAAAAGTATTAAAGTTAAAATTTAATTTTATCGTAATTTTCGTTTAAATTGAAAAGAAAAGTTTTAAATTTTTAATTTTGAATGTAGCAAATTGTATGTTTACGAACATTTGGGGTTTTAAGAAACTCTGAATTTAATTTTTTTAATTCTTGAGTATTTAAGTATTGAGTATATGGTATATAATCGTACATAAGGTTTAGCAAACCAAAAATCTATTATTTTTACATTGAGTTGAAAGTTTTATCTAGCATAGTATGTTGTAATATGTTCCGATTTAGGAGTAATATAGACCGTTTTGTTCGATAACTTATTGCCATTTGGAAGGTAATTATATAATGCCTCTCTTATAGAAAATCTCAGTCATAATGGCAAAATACATGGACAGTCGATTTCCGCAAGATTCTCTTGAGGCGAATTTGTCACCAGCAAAATCATTCGCCATAACCAGAAACAGGTAGTAATCACTACATTCCAGCTCCCGGTTATAAAATAATTGTATAAGAACATCCCAATCAAGCCCCCAGTGTTTCATCTCCATTGATATCTTTGCTGGTGTCTAGCTTTGACACGCACCTTATAATATATATAACAATACAAGTATGTAGTACATAACAACAAGAAAGCAAAATTTTTAATTCGTGTGTGATTTATTTTATGCAAAACAGCTTCAAAACTTTTTTCTTTATATACATTACTTTTTTAATCGGAACTCATTAAAAACATTATGGTAAACTCCTCCCAAATAAGGAGTTAACCTTTAGTCAAGTGGACAACCTTTATTTGCATCTAGCTAAGACAATAACTTTTGTTTACATAAATGCCCACAAATGACCCTTTTGTTTTCATATTGCCGAGGTCATTGACCCCTTTGTTTACATTCTATATGTCAATGAACCTTTTTTTTTTGCGTTTAGTCCGAAACCTTTGTTCACATTAAGCCGTCTCAAGAACCTTTGTTTACATTTGGGGTCAATGACCCCGTTTATTAGAATGTATGGGCTTTGTTTACACTACGAGGTCAACAACTCTTTTATTTACATTTAGCCGAGTCAACAACCTTTTGTTCACATTTGGAGTCAATGATCCTTTTGTTTACATTTTATTTGGTTAATGCTAGCTCTGTTTACATAATGAGCGTAATGACCCTTTTGCTTACAATTTGCCGAAGTCAATGCCCCCTTCGTTTAAATTTTATAGGTCAGTGAAACTTTTGTTTACATTTAGCAAAGTCAACTACCTTGGTTTACATTATGCCGATTATTTTTGGTGTCAGTGACCCTTTTGTTTATTATTATTGGTGGGTGTGGCGTTACGCCCATTTACATATCAAACTTTCACTGGTGCCAAGGGACATATGTACCAAGTTTCATTAAGATATCTTAATTTTTACTCAATTACAGCTTGCCGGACAGACTACTATAGCATATAAGTCCATATAGCTACCAACTGAACGATCGGAACCAAGTGTTTGTATGGAAAAATTTGTTATGATTTTTACCTTCACAATGATACAATCTCCGAAGAAATTGTTCAGATCGGATAACTATAATATATACTGCCACACAATCTTAACGATCTAAATACGTTTTAACTGAATAAATTAACAGCTATAACAAAGAAATGCATATATTATAATTAACAATAAAACAAAAATGTTATTAGGATTATTAAGCTATTACATAGCTTTTATCGCAGGCTTTGAAAGCGGGGACTGAATCAAGAAATTCCGTAACGGAAATGAACCTAACACGATCACAAAATATGCGCGAAATGTTTGCATACCTTTAGGCATATTTTCGCATATCTCAAGGGGAAGAAATCAATTGGAGAGCAGGGTGATTCAAAAATAATAATATTTAAGATAATTTTTTTTTTGATGGCAGATACAAATTCTATCAATAAAATATAATTTATTTACTATTCGGAGTCATAATATTAGTAACATTATTATTATTTTGGTAAATAGCTACCACATCGCGGCAGTCCCCAAGTACCACACGTATCTGTTTTTTTAAATATATGGCAACAGGTAGTTTATTAAGAGTAATAATTGATAAAATTTGAAAATTACCAAATATTTAAAGAGCAACAATGTCTCTTACTAAACTTAAAAAAATTTAAATTCAAAGAAAAACATTCTTTATATGAGCTAAATAAACCAGAATACACACCCTCACAGACAAATAGAGTCAGATAAAAGGGCAGACATTTTGTTCTTTGCTACAAGTACGTGCCAAACGTGCAGCACAAACACACATTCACACCAAAAACGGTAAAAAAAAACCACATGAAATTGTAGCATATTATATAAATATATATACATATATGTAGCTAGTATATAGATATGCAACAAAGTTAAAACTACATAAATATGCATACGCACGCATGTGCATTTGCTAGTGAGTATTAGCAGGTGTAAAATTTCGAAAGATTTCCAATGCCCAGCCGGTTGTAATACCTCAGGCGTTTAGCTAACTGTCTGCTGCCACACACCCGCACCGGCAACGGCAAAGCTGCAGGAGTGCTCGCAAAAAACAAATAAATATGGTTATTGTAACTAAACAAGCAGACAGTTATCTGCATGTGCGTGTGTGCGTGTGTGCGTTTATGTGTGTGTGTGTGTGGGAGTACTACTATCTATGCTTGTAGCTTAGAAAGCACAACTGCGCTTTTATCTTTTGCTTCGTGAGTGCGTATCAGTTGGATTTGCTGGCTTTTACTACAAGCATACTGTTGTTGTTATTGCTGTTGTTTCTGATGTTTCGTTTTCAACTCGAATCGTTTGCACTCATAACTGAAGCATATTGTGCTTTATATCCTTTGAGATCCCCACGCACACACAGTCCAAAACTGCGACATTGCACTGGCTGTGGCAGGTCTGTCTGTCTGCTAGTTGTTTTTGATTTTCTCTCTCTCTTTTTTTCGGTGCAGAAATACAGATATGTAGGAGCAGAGAAATAAAAAAACATAAAAGCAAATCGTACGTGAGCAGATTTTGTGTAGGATTTTGCAACAAATATGCACATGCACACATAAAAGAGACACACATACACACTAGATCATTTTAAAATGTACATTTCGTATTTTTGTTGTACTTTCGTTTTGCTTACTTCCATTTTAACCGTTGTAAGTGTTTCTGCTTTGCGAAACAATTCAAGGATTTTGCATAAATCCCGTGTTGAAGGCAACAGCGACAACGGAATTAGAAAGAAAGTTATGCGAGCGGCGTAGATGGACCAATACACATGTAAACGCACGCCCACACGCCCGCACACATCCAAACACTAACGCTCACGTAAGCATAAAATCCGTGTAAATATACCTGAACTCTCCTGTAGCAGAAAAAGGAATACAAAATGCAATGCGAGCAAAAATAACATGAAATAGAAATACAGTTACTCGGGAAAAATCATGTTTCCCAGCTTGGCAAGTGCACAGCGCAAGAAATAGAACACTTTTACAAGGACATGAAGCCAGCAGTTACAACGACAAGTAGCCAATTGCAGGTACAGAACTTTTCATGTAACGGCGAATATATCTTGCAGCAATGCCATGCAACATGATCTTGCAAGCAATGCGCGTTCATAATGTAGCCTGCTCGAAGAGAAGTAGGTTACTTGAAGTTTACCCGTTTTTTGTAAGGCAAGAAAAAACATTAACTTCGGCAGCACCGAAACTATTGTATAATACCCTTCGTGGATGTATTTTTTATAGTATAACATAAAAGTGTATCTTGATTTTAATCGAATCGATCATTTTGCAGCTATATGCTTTAGCGTTTCTATATGAGCAGTTTGTTTAAGAATTGTAGCGCTGTCTTGGATAATAATCTTCGCCAAATTTCATAAAGATAACTTGCAATATAACAAAGTTCGCCATAGAAGGGCTTGACTTTTATTAGTCGGTTTGTATGACAGCTATATGTTATAGTAAACCGAACTACAAAATTTCTTCAGAGATTACAATGCTGCCTTGAACAATAATCTATGCCTAATTTCATAAAGAGAGCTTGTCAAATAAGCAAGTTTTCAATACGGCGACTTGAATTTAATACATCAGCTTGTATGGCAGCTATAACGTATAGTAATCTAATATCGGCGGTTCGAACAAGTAAACAGCTTCTTAGGGAGAAAAGAATGTGTGTAAAATTTCAGATCGCATATGTGTATACATACGGACATGACTCAACTCGTCAAGCTGTTCATTTATAAATCTGCTTTAAAGGGTCTCCTACTGAGTGTTAGAAACAACGTGACAAACTTAATATGCCCTGTTATTTAGTAAGTAGTTAGTATCTAGTACCACATATAACTACTTCATAATTGTAAACAATTCGTAAAGTAATTATATTGAATTATTTCACAGATAGTCTTGAATAAGCCTAAAAATTTTGGTTCTCACAAGCTGTAGATCTCTCTATTCAAATGCTGGTTTAGTTTCTTTAAATAGGTGTCACTGTATCACTTCGCGAATACTGTCAATATAAGATTCAAGTTGTGTGACTAAAAGAAGTGTACAAAAAATGCGTTGACATGCTGTGGTTTACATACATGGACCTTTGGCTGCATCAAACATGAAATATTTTCGTTAGCATAAATTTTTTTAATGGATTCCTCCCAAAGGGATCGTTCAAGTCGCACTTCCACCTGAAGTCAAAACCGAGTTTCATTCTTATGTCTCTATATGATGAGTATAATGATGGAATACTTAAAAAATAACGTAACATAAACTCTCACTTATTAAAAGAATGGAACTTGAATTTTTTATTCAAAGTCTTCTCTACTATTATAAAGCACATAGCTTGAACTATTTTTCAGTTCATTTAGATTATCGAGGAGATGACCCCAGTTACAAAATGTTCAAAGAAAAAATCACTAAAAATGTTCAGATCATCAGTTCTACAAAGTGGTTCTCTAAGCAAATCTTATAAATGCAGAAATATTCGAAATCACATAAAATTGTTGAGCAACCCAACTAAAATATGTATATGCATATATTCTACACACGCACACCGCCCACTCCTTCAATACCCACTTGGAGCGAAGTGCTCTTGCTTGTTAAGCTGTCTGTCGCGCTTAGTTACAACGATTTTCGAAATTGAAAACAATTTGTTCGGGTTACACATGTGTTCCTGTCATGCTTCGCTTTGCACTTCTTCTTTTGCCCCGTTTCGTGCCATTGAGACAAACTGTGATACTCAGCATAACGAGTGTCGTGTTCTTTTTACAGCTTTTTTTTTGGTGTTAACATGAAACGTTTGATGATATTGTTTAACGCACGTTTGAATCATTCCAATGCAATGAATATTGATAAAAAAAAATAGATAGATATGTTTTAAAGTCTATTTTACAATCTACATGATACAATGATTGGCTCTTAGATATCAGTTTAAGTTTCGTCATGTCTTTCAAAATCAAGAAAGATTTGATAATGCTCTTGATAACTGCTAACAGTAATTGACTTGACTTGCCTACAGATCCATAAAAAAATTATGATCATGGGGACTCCTAGTCATCGCAGCTGGTTAAAATTCTAGCTCAGGGAATAGAAAGTGTCAACGAAACAGCAAATCATATGTTACATCTTTTAAGGGCATTTTTGTCACAATTATAGAACTATTTTTGAATTTTCATTTAATAAATCCGTACTGTAAATAGGAAGTCTGAACAATCGCAGGCTTATGGAAAGACCAGATCTGTGATATTTATGTGAAAGCACAAAAGCTCCCCTCGTGTGCATATGAAAGCACAAAAGCTGTTTACGTTCACTTTTAGCTCAGATTATGTGCTGTATGCGATTGAGATATACTAATTTTAATGCTATTTGAGCTCGAAATCTACATTTAAATACTAAAATCGTTTATTCTTTTCTTGCATGCATGATATAACTCCAGATCTAGCTCTCCCAATATTAGAAAGGGCATCCTTACTACATTATTGCTGGATTTCAAGTTATCATTCTAGTCTACTTTTGGAGGACTAAGCTAAGCAAACATTGCACAATAGCTTCTTTCAGTATTATTCAGTAAGGATAAATAACTTCCCTTACCCCTACCTTCGAAGCTGTCCCGAAGATTCACACGCTTTAATGAAACTAATTTTGGAGCATCTGAACTCTCACTTCTCAAGCCCAACATAGAATTTATCAGTTATTGTCATTAATCGATTTACTAAAAATATGAAACCATAGAAGGCATCCACAATTCAGTTTTAACTAACCTAACCTAAAATACCGTAATTTAACTAATCCCTTTGTCAAATTAAATTGGCACTCACTTTACTAAAATAATTTGCCGTAACGCTTCATAAATACTACATCTGTACATTATACTTGCAAGCATATTGTCGAATAAAATATAAGCTTTATGTATGAGATGTTTAATTATAGCAAAAATCAAGTTCGAAGTTTTAGTCAATGTTTCAAGCATGCTTTGCTGCCGAAAAACCGCAAGAACTGATAAGCATTTGAAATATGATAAGCGCTTATAATATACCTAAGCTCGATTATTAGGTCAACCACTTTTTTTTGTTTCAAGGCACAATATTGTGAGAGATAACTATTCTTGTCGGTATATTCGAGAGCGTTGCAGCATTTGATTTGTTTAAAATTATGATTTCTAGAAAATTGTATATCACGAGCTGATTGAAATATAAGAAGCACCCTAATGAGTTTGTAGATTTTCGCTCGAACATCATCTGCTCTTGAATTATTATAGGTTTCTAAATATTTATTAGTGAAATTTGCTTGCTGTGATTGTTTAAAAGTTGAAATGTCGCGCTAAAGAAAAATTTTAAAGCATTAATATGTTCGGCAGAAGGCTTTTCACATGTAAGTGCTGAAAATAAAGATTCTAAAATTTGAATTGAAACAGAAAGCAAAAAAAATTGATATTTACAGACTTTTCACTCTGGCTCTTATGCAGTTCAAATCTTGCACTGGCCTTGGCCGTCACCACTACAGCAGCAACAACGGCCAGCAGTGCCAACGCCACCGATTTAATGCATTTGTTGTTGGCACACATACTGGCAGAGGCGGATGCAGCAAGGAATTTTGTGATTGCACCACAGGAAATGCTGGAATTGTACCTGCAACTGCATGGCACGGACAAAGAAATCGCCACTGCAGCCGCCACACAGCACGATGCCGCAAGCAATGAAGTCACCAGCGCCAATGACAGCGGCATGCAGCAGTTCGAAGAGTTTTTCCACATCACAGGCAGTCCGATTCTGGTGAACAACACGCTATATGCCGATGTCTACAATGCACAAAGATTCACACGGAAATTGAAAAATCTGCAATTTGTGCTGCACGAGGAGAGTGACGAAGAGAGCGGGGCGCATAACAAAAGCTTGGACAACACCAGCATTGAAGATGGCGACAAAGGCCGCAAAATCGATAATAATGATGCGGCAGTGGCAAGAAACAGTCAAGCGTCTAACAGCAATAGCAAGCACAACAACAACAAGAGCGACAAAGACAGTGGATGCAGCAAACGCAACGAACTAATCAGTGTGGTGCGCATAAATTCACGCTGGGCGCACAACTTCCAAAAGCGTGACACACACAAGCGTCAATTCTACATGCCACAAACGCACACACACGCCTACCTAAACGCCATGCGCAAAGACGACATCTTCCTTTATGGTGAATTGCCGCAATTGAATGCCAGCGCCTTAGAGCTGTCCTTGCAGCGGCAGCAATTGAAAATGCTCATCGTATTACCACATGCAAAGAATGGTTTGCCACAACTGCTGCAGCGTCTAAGTGCCAATGTGACATTGCTCGATGACTTGTGTGGCCTGACAGGCGACACGCCGAACTTAGGCAACGCACAACAGCAACAGCAGACAGCAACTACAAGCGCAGCTGGTCGCCTACGCCGCCATTTGGAGTCGACTTTGGTACGCGTTTTCTTGCCACAATTCAAATTCTCACAACGCACTAATTTGGACGGCGCTTTCAAGCAGGTTAGTACAAAAACAACAATACAAACAGCACCAGCTCCTTGTAAATGCTTGTATTGCTTATATTGCACTGGGGCTATTGTGCAATCGCACGCATTTTGAGAGTTGCGTTTAATTTCAGCTACTAAATGCCACAGCAAATGTGGACCTGCATTGGCCCAGCGCCTGGCAGGTGACACAGGAGGCGCATTTTGCCGTGAGTGAGGATGGCATCGGTGAGCTGCAGGAATCGAGTAAGCAATGAATTTCAATTTAATTACCTGAAGCATTGATTGAACGCATGAATGAACCGTTTTATGTACGACACGAGCGTATTTGTAAGCTTAATTTGTGTACTCTCATTTGTAGTGGTGTTGTTCTGGAACGCCTTTTCGTCGTTGCGCTCTAAACCATTGATGTACTGTGTCGATCATCCGTTCTTCTTCATCATATACAATCGAAGGGGCATACAGTTGTTGGGACATTTGGCGCAACTGCATGAATGATGTAATAGTGCTGCAGTGTATTGTGAATTCAGTCAATATCTATATACATATTTATATTAACGTAATGTATGTATATTTACATATCCACGCAGTGCGTAGTAAATAAAACAAGAGAGGTGATCATACAAATAGCGCGTAAATAATAAGTTTCTGATTTTTTATGAAAAATAAAGTATTAGAAAAATCTTCAAAGTTTCTAATAAAAACAAGAAAAATCCTCAATTTCGGTTGCACCGATGCTTTAATACCCTTAACAAATATAAAAAGTTTTCCATACAAGAATTTAGGCTATAGTTTTTCGATCTGACCAACTGTTCGGAGATTGCATTATTGCCTTAAATATTAAACCATGCCAAATTTCATTAGGATATCTTGTTAAATAAACTTTTTTCCATACAAGGAATTGATTTTGATTATTCTGTTTGTATGGTAGCTATATGCTATAGTGGTTCGATATAAACAATTTGTTGGTATATTGTAGCATTGTCTTGAAAAGTAGTCCATGCCAAATTTCGTACAGATATCTCGTCAAATTAGAGAGTTTTCCATACAAGAACTTGAATTTTATCGATCAGTTTGTATGACAGCTATATGCTATAAATATGCTATAGTGGTCCGATCTGACCAACTGTTCGGAGATTACATTATTGCCTTTAACAATAACCCATGCCAAATTTCGTGAGGATATTTTGTCAAATAATGAATATTCACTTTGTGTGACAGCTATATGCTATAGTGATCCAATATCGGCAGTCCCTACAAAAGAACAACTTTTTAGGGAGAAATTGATGGGTGAAAATTTTCAGAACAGTAACAGACATGGCTAAATCGACTCAATTCGTAACGCTGATTTACATGTCTATATAATTGAAAAAAATATTATATTATTATCTTATATAATATTAAAAATTTATTGCAGCAATTGCCTCTTAGCAGTTGATTAAAACTTTCGGCTGTATTTTTGACTTGACAATAATTATTTTGGAAATAAAAATGTTGCAAAAAAGGTTTCGAACTTCCACAGAATCGTTAAAAAAATTTTAGTGTTATTTGGCTTTAGTTGATGATGAACTCACTCCTTTCCACAGACAACTAACAACAAAATATGACTATAAACATTCACTCTTTTCTCACAAGCACTAGTGAAATTACGCATCACAACATCTCTTATTATCTACAATTATGGAAAGCATTTATTTCATTAGAGCATCTCATAAAAGATAATTCCCAAACAATTCCATCAATCTAGGCTATACCGTCGCTAACACCGGCTCACCGCAATTCCACCACGTTGAGTAGTTTTTTTTCGCTAACTTATGTGACACCCATATATCGATAAATACCTGAACAGAAGCGACGAAACCAAAATTGCACGCGATTGGCTGTTACAGTATCAGGATCGTAAACACTATTTCATTTCTGGTCTTCATCTTTGATACGTGACGTCAGCATAAGCTGAGCGAAGCAATCACATAACAGTCAGTGAAGTGTTTTTAGAACGAAAGTATGCTATTCTAACCTAATCGCCTCGGTCTCTTTTATGGACTGTGTTCGTTCAAATATAAAGCTTTGAATTTTGTGATCACTCAAATCAAAGATTTTTATAGTAATTATAACTCCAATTACAATTTGAAAACCATTATTTATTACATTTATATTTACATTATATTTACAGAAAAGCATTTACACACGCCAGTAAGAGTGCACATTTACAATAAAATTACGTCAACTAAAATGATATGCTTCAAAAAAACGAGAAAAGCTCAAAAAACCGCAAATTCGATTTTCCGTTTACTGATGTAAGTGCATTGCTGGGGCTCACTGCAAAAACAAGCACACAAGACGAGCAAATAGCAGCTAAGCAGTAAAAATTCAGCATACCCAACAACAACAATGTCATTTTACTGTCATTCTACGTCAACAAGAAAATCTCAGCAGAAATCGCAGCTTGACAGCAATGGGCGACAGCCAATTCATTTCATACCTCTCACTCATACAAATATATTCATGCGTTTTCACAGTTCCCATAGATGTATATAAACTATATATATACATATATACTTGTGTAAGTATTTGCTAACCTCCCACATATTATTATATGTTTGCTTGTTGGGCTGTGTGTGTGGGTGTAGAAATATTTTGCTGTCATCATTGGACGTTTTTGAAAAGATTTCGTACGTCATAAATATGTGGCACGTTGACTTTTCTCGAGCTGCTTCGACACATACATGAGTATATGTATTGGTATTAAGGTACCAAGTAGGAAAAATATAATTATGGGTTTCCTACGCATGGAGAGTATGCCGGAAAATATTAGTTCTTTCAGATGACTGTTGGATTGCTATAAAAGTCGTTGTCATTTAAAAAGTTTTCTATATTTATCATACATTAAGCTCGAGACCATGTCCCTTGGTGGTGGTAGTACTCAGCTCTATCGGCTGCCGGTGTAAATCTATTCGTCCTGGTTATGTTCTGCAATAAGTATTAGACGCAGAAACTAATTAGTAGTGCTGAGATTTTTGCTGTAACATTATATCAACATATTCATAAAACTGATGAGAATTACAGGTTTTATGTAAACGAATGACAATAGAAGTAAATAAAATTAACTGAAGTTAAAGAAACAGTGCTTGAAAATCGTTGTGTGTAAAGACATAGCAGAATGTCTCTTATGTATCGATTCAAAACATTTTGGTTGATATTTTGTATATGAAGCGTATCAATGTTAGATTCGTACCAAAAGAGATGCTTGACAACGTAGTTGAGGTCCTTACATATATCAAACGCATTATTGCTGCTGATAAGACGTGGGCTTATGAATGTGTTGTCGAAACTGCCAATCTAGGAAAGGTGCTCTAAAAAAAAGCCGAAATTGAGAAACAAAAATTCACTGAAGATCATCCCGGCCGAGACTTATAACAATTGGTTTGTAAGGCTCAAAAGCATATTTCTAAGGCAAAAATAAATATTTGCATTAAAATAAGTTAAAATGTAGTTATTCTTTTGTTCGAAAATTTGTACCGAAAATATTTTCCAAAAGTATTTAAGCTTTTGAACAAACTTTTCGAGAAGAAGTAGAAAGGTTGAAGGAAGTATTTTCCCCTGTAAAAAAAAAACAATTTTTTTTATTTATGTAAATTAAATTTGGTTTTTAAAAACAACTAGGATACATCAAGTTTCAGTAAATGGATAAAGAAACCATATATATTTTTCTACAGGGAAGCTTAGCAAAACAGATAGTATTCGTTCTTTTCCCTTGCTCTCTTTCTGTTAGAACTGCATGTGGATTCTTCTATAGTGGTTATTGAGGGCGCGTAAGCATATGTGGCACGCTGGTATGGCAAATGTAATTTGCATTGTCATCAAAGCTTACAACAAAATACAAGCTCACGTAAGTAGCTTGTGAAAATCTGGGGAAAAATAATTTTACAAGTGAAAGAAAAATATGCGTTCACCAACCAAGCACCGGGATTCGCAATTGACCATATGGTGTTTGTCGTTTTGTAAATAAGTAGTTTACTAGCTACACATAGGTATAGAGGGGTACACAAATAAATTCTTATAGTTATAGCCTATATGGCACCATCACAGAATGAGTTTGTACTTTTGTTTCGAGTGGTTGTGAGTTCAACATGCAAAAAAAAAACAGAATTGTGGTATAAATATGTAAACAAATACATAGCTTAATTTGCGGTGAATATCTTGACTTTCATTTATTCTTTTTAATTTTTTTATTTTTAATCTATAAAAACACGTTTTGCTAACTTTAATTTATATAATCTACAAAAATATTTACTTTCTGTGTTTTTTCAACTTTGTGCAGGTATTACTTTCATCTAAATTTAATTTCAAAGTATATCACAGGGCGCTAAATGAAACAGACTACATTTCTGCTCGTAAAATTAACACTCGTTTTTTTTTTAATGTCATACAGTAAATATCGCAAGCAATAATGCATATTCAAAATTCTTTCATGGCGCATTCCACCGGTTATAAAATAAATTATTTACTAACGGTACATAATAAATACTTCACTAAGTCGCACGTTTTCGACAAATTCGCGCAAGCATTGCACGTGCTTTTCACTTAACATTGCGACTAATGAAAGCCGGAAGTCAATAAAAATGCTGCCAGAGCAGCGAAGCAGCAACAACAGAAGATAAAATACTATAATAGAAATAAAAATAAAATAAAGGTGAGAGAAAGAGGCATGGCGTTAAAGGAATGCACAACAAAGTTAAAACCAAATCACCAAAAGTTGAAATGGCTTCCTTTGTATATATATATATATTTTTTTTTTTTATATATCTGCATGCTGCTCTGCACTATCTCTCAACCAGTCGTCGACAGCTATTGACTGCCGAACTAAACTTAGTGCCTTTGAGTGGAAAAATAATCGCCTTTCACTTCACACAAATCTTTAGCAACTGCACAAGTGCTTGCAAACACACTCACGCACACATACTATGTGGAGGCAAAGGCAAAGCCAAATTGATTTTCTTTAACCTTCACCTTCATCACGAAATTCAGTTTGGTTCATTCAATCTTAGCCTTTAAGCGAGCTGAAGTGGCTCTGGGTAAGTGTCGTGGCAGCAACGAATCGGTAAAGCATTTAAGTGGCGAAATTGTTGAAGTGACAGAGCGAGCACCTTGAATGCTAAAGTGAACAGTCGACACTTGTCGAATTTTTACTGTAATCTGTATATACACGTATGTATGTATGCGCAAGTGCACTTCAGACTAGTAACTCTTCTCTTTGCTTCCCTTCTCTTCACCTGCTCACAACCATGCCCATTTTTATCTTGCATTCGTTTTGCCACCTTCTTCAGCTAAGCTTTAAACTATCTGGTTTGTGCTTATGCTAAATACTATTACACTAATGCGCACTCTTTTGATAATGATCACCACACATAAACCTCGCATAGACACAGAATCTACTTGCACTTAAGTCGCCCAAGCGTCGTCAGTATAGTGAGGTTAAGTACGAATAGCGCATGCAACGGTTGAAGTGAATGTGGGTTTGTACGCTTATTGGTTGTTATAGACATCATTAGGATGCGCTTAATGATGTACTTCCTTTGATGGCAATGACAACAGCAGCAATAACAACAAAAATAGCAAAGCGACTAGTAGCAACAGCAATAATAATCGTATTCGCGTAAGTCTACGCTTAAGTTGGGCTATTAATACTAGGATACGACGGAAGTGCGAAAATGTACGCACCAACAACACAACATAGCGGAAGTAATGGAAAGCGGGTTAAGATTATAGCGCTGATTTCCAGTTTCCACTTTGCAAATCCTTTGGATGCTAATGCGTTGTTAAGCAAAAGTACTTAAGGGTTGAATACAAACATTTGTGCGGAAACTGAACCTTTGCAAAGTTGAAAATGTGAAATTTTTTTTGATTAGCATTATTGAATGTGTCGCCTAAGTGGAAAATGTTTCTGGTAGAAAGCTTCTTGACTGAATAAGTGATCATTTAGTAGAAAAAACTGAGTCAACATTCAACTAAATCGAGAACCATTTATACTATTTGCTTAATGTTATATTATATTAATTGGCATAGTTTGTTATATCCAAAGAAGCTATTAGATACATATTGGTCTAAAATTATATTCTTGCGTTTTTTTTTTTTTTAATTGAACGATTATTTAATAAAACAAGAAAAAACATTAACTTTGGCTGCACTGAAGCTATAATACCCTTCACATGTGCATCTTTTATAGCATAAAGAAGTATAAAAAAATCTTTATATTGATTCCGATCGTTCAGTTTATATGACAGCTATATGTTTTAGTGGTCCGATCTGAACAATTTCCTCTGTTATTGTATTACTGCTTTAGACAATAATCCATGCGAAATTTCATGAAGATACCTGGTTAAATGAAAAAGCTTTCCATACAAGCACTTGATTCCGATCGTTCAATTTGTATGGCAGCTATGTGCTATAGTGATCCGATAGCGGCTGTTCCGGCAACTGAGCAGCTATTTGGTAAGAAAGGACGTGCGCAAAATTTCAAACCAATATCTCAAAAACTGAGAGAATAGTTGGCGTATATACAGACAGATGGTCGGACATGACTAAATCGACTAAATCGAAATATAAATGTACGGTTTTCGAAGTTTCCTTTTGAGTGTTACAAACTTCGTGACAAACTTAGTATACCCTATTCAGGGTATAAATATGGAACAACATGGCTGGAACAATAGTATTATTCAAAGTATTTTCTATCTAAGACAACAACATTTTCCCATCTTTCTGTTAATTTGTGACTTCCTCATCTTCAAACTTTTTTGGCCTTCTAGGACGTTCTCCGACTTCCACGCCTAAATAACCTCTTTGAAATCACTTTTGGCACGTTAGCTCTGCTGAAGTATGCTCACTACAAACTTTCACCAAAATACGATGACTAGGGGTAAGATTTTCTTTATGTTAAAGTAATATTACAAACTTCGAGATATATTGTAAAATAAAAAAATGTCCATAGGGATAAGGACTTATTTTTGTTCGATCAGCTTGTATAGCAGCTATACTACTTGTATAGAGGTCGAATATTGGCGGTTCCAACAATTAAGCCACTTCTCGGGGAGATAAAGACGGGTGAAAATTTTTAGATCGATATCTGAAAAGTTGGGGGACTACGTTCGCCTATATATAGACAGACACACAGACGGACATGGCGATATCGCTTCAACTCGTCACTTACATATTAAATTTAACATGGAAATTATTTCATTGTCTTCACACTTCAAACGTCAGTTTTTATACGTCAATTAAAAGAAATATACATTGGCACAGAAAACATCTAACCTCTTAACTAAATTACATTTTCTACTAAAATATCACGAATATGAATTTATATTGTAAAATAAAATCAATTATGACAAAACTACAACTTTAGCAAATTGAAAGCTTTCACTTAAAAATTGCTTCAAGCGGTCAGCTGTTGAGCTAAACTTCGTAGCTGCAACACCAGGACTCCTCCAGCTCAAGTCAATGCAAAGTGTAGCTTAAATTTTTTCAACATTACCAACAAGCAAATTATAGATGTACGCTGAATTTTGCGCGAAATAACAGCGGATAGACGACACGGTCGAGGAGATTGGCAGCGAAGGAGGCGAACTATAACCGCTAGTCGGTGCAGTTCACTGAATTGCTAAAATTTATGTACTGGAAATAAGCAGATGTCCATCTGCATCGGCAATGGCATCAACAACTATTAGCCAACAGCGCGCGAATACGAAAGACAGCAGCAGCAACAACAAAAATAACAGCAACAGTGGTCAGAAACCAGTATGCAAAGTACAATAGTGAAAAATATAACAAAAACAACAACAACTATACCGAAAACTCCCAATCACCACAATGCTAAGGGCATTCTGGGAAAGAAGTGAACAAAACCCGTTAGTTGGAAGCAACATTAAGAAAAACAAACATACAAATAGCTGGAAAAATCAACTAACACAAGCTCAGCAAAGAGCATACACAAACAAACACACAAGCATTCGTAAATTTACAATGCTGCAGTTGTTGGTACTGTTGTTACGCGTATAAGCCAAAGCTGCATGTAACTGTATTCACCTGGCAGCAGACAATATTTCAGTATATTCTACGGTATACGGCAAAACGTTGTTCATGGCGGATTGAGCAATGTGAATGGCGAGATTAAGTTGCAACAGCATATGGAAATGGCTGGTGAGAAAAAATAAGAATTTATGCATTTGCTGAATTGAACGCATTAAAAGTATTTGTAACTGAAAGAAAAATAATGCTGCAGATATTTTAAATAGCGATGGGCTAAAAAAAAATTTTAACACACTCGCATACAAATAAAAGATAAGAAAAAAAGAGCTCTTCACAATATAAGTTTGGGAATCGGCAAAAGATGAGATAGCAAAGTAAGTGAAGCAAAGTTCGGAATAATCTATTATGGAGCCATAATGCTAGTAGTAAGTTCTTCAATACAGGAGCGTATTCGTAAAGCCAAAGGTTACCACAAAGTTAAAGAATATATAATAAATAATATAAATATAATAATATCTTTTTTAAAAATAATGATATTTTACAGGGAGACACGCAACCATTAAAATGTTTAAAAATCTAGTCACTTCAAAATTTGATCGAACTGTGCGCCTGAAAAAGTATTTTTTGCGAGGAGCTCTGCTTTTATGGTAAACATGCTCTAACCAAGCAATCGTGCCAAAATTGATTTGCACGATTTAAAAATTGGTGATTTTAGCGTGAAAGGCTAAGAACGTGAACGCCAAAAATGTTTGAAGGTAATGAACTGGAAGAAGAACTCGATGAAAATTGTTACCAAACACAAGAAGAGCTCGCAGATGCACTGGAAGTTACACAAGTAGTCATTTGAAAATGTTGAAAAGCAGCCGGAAACATTCAAAAGTAAGGAAATCGGGTGCCATTTGAATTGAAAACGAAAACGCACCGCATAAATATACATAGGCATAACCGCAATACTATTACAGGCAATAACTTGACAAGTTACGTTTGTAGGTAAAAATTTAGCTGTTTGCTTTAAATTGAGAATGACTTTTATTTTGTGCTTAAAATATATTTAACTTGAACTTTTAATTGTCAATTACGAAAAAACGGACGTTAAGTACCGATTATTCATGGAGTTCTTAAGAAAAAGTTTAAAAAAAAATTACTTAACTGTTTCCAAAAAGGTCTGGAATTTCGAAATTTTGTTCCTGCGACAAAAATGAGTTTTGAAGTTTTTTTGATTTTGGAAAAAATTACATAATCTTCCGAATATTGCTGCTAATGCCAACTTTGATCGAGATATAACTTCATAAATATTTTATATATACAAATCAGAGCTTTCAGCAGCATATTTTTACGAACAACTGATGATATTTCCTTTATTCTTGCAAAATTTGCTCCTTTCTCGATACAACCCTCCTTGAAAAATGGAAGTGTTTGCAAAACTGATAACCCTAAAATACATCTACGCTTCCACTGTTTCGTTTTTTTAGGAATTCTGCAAAGGAAGGAAATAACGGAATTTTTGTTTATGCCTTGAATTGAGTTCTTCTGCTTGGCAGGGCAGCGCTTTAGCCCATAGCGGTTATTGTGGTCACAGCAATGGCGGGCGGCCATCAAAGTAACGCGATGGCTTGATTTTTTATTATTATATTTTTTGGCGCGCTTACTTTTAAACTGATTTTTGTTCGTTTTGCAACTGCCGTTGCCATTGTAATTAATATTCTCAAGCAGCGCAATAAATTTTAAGCCACTGATTAATCCTGGCGCACAAACGCACCGCCAGGAGCGTAATTCAGTCGGCACCTTCATTTATAAATACTATATGCTGCTATATATGTATGTGTTTACCACACCTACACTCTTCAACAACAACATATATAACTGTAAAAGTATGTAAATACAATAACAAAAGGGGGATCAGCTTTCACGCGCTTTACTACCGTTGCGGCAGTTGCCATGGCATTATTGTTGTTGGTTGCTTTAATTACTCGCGCAACCGAAAAGAACCGGGAATTTCTTGGAAAATGTAGAATTCTCACTGAAACTAAAATTTCACGTTTGTTTTCCACTGCAGCTGTTTCAGCAATGTGTTATGCCGAGACCACGCACAAGCTCTTATTGTTGTTGCAAATGGTTTCGCTTGTTTATTATCAATGCCACTGCTGCCCCACGCGCCATGCTAAATATGCAGCATTCACAAAGTCCAAATCTTAATCGGTGCAAACGTGTGGTTTTCCAGTGTTTTTGTACGACCAACGGTTGTGCACAGAACATACATACATACATAAATACACACACATATAGGTATGTGTTCCAGCGCTACTCACTTTATTGTTGCATAGCAATAAATTTCAGCGACTGGCTTTACGTAACAAATGAGTCTGCTGCATGTTTTTGCCAGTGGCAGTAGTGTAGTGTTGTTATTGCTGCTTGTTTGCATGTATGTATGTACTACATTTCATTTGTTTGCACTATCTGCACTTGCTTGCCACTGCCATTCCACAGCGCAGATTCCATAGATAAAACAATAGCTGGAGATACTCGTATTTTCGCGTGAAAGCAACCAAAATACCAGGTGGATGCGAAAGGATTCAGCGGTGTTTTTTAATGCTCGAAGCGTTGGTTAAGGCAGCGCATCCGTAATAAAACAGGCGGGTAAGTGAAAACGTACTACATAAATCATGTCATGAAATGTACCAGCTCTTCGGTTTCGTTAGCAAGTGAAATGGAAATGGTAAGGGATTTTCGGAAAGAAGTGAAATTCAGCGCAATTTGCGAAGCTTATCTCATCTTCAAATATCATTCATCTTATCGCAAAAGTTCGATTTATTTAAGTTTGTATAATTTTGCAAAGGTTTTCCCACAGAAGATGGATTTTATATTTAAGACTTCGTTAATTTTTGGCATTGCCTGGTGAAAGATAGGAAATGTACACAAAAAGTAGCCCATTCAAATTTATTAGAAATTTTATCTTATTATTTCATTATTAATATATAAGTAAAAATTTTTTTTGTTTTGTAATTCCAAAAATTTTGCTTAAAAATAATTTTCAAATTTCTAATTCGCAACACCGGCTTGAAAAATGAAAAATAAGTTCTTAATCCCAAAAACCGGATCGAAAATTAAATGTAAACTTTAGCCTTTAACTTCAACCTTTCACAAATAAAAGTTTCCATACAAGAACTTAATTAGGATCGATCAGTTTGTATGGCAGCTACATGCTAAAATAGTCCGAAATAAACTGTTCCGACAAATAAGCAGCTTCTCGGAGAAAAAAGTTAGTGTGCAAAAATTCAGATTGATATGTCAAAAATGAGAGACTAGTTCGCGCGTATATAGAAAGGCAGATGGACTTGGCTAAAGAGAGTTAGCTCATCACGCTGATAGTTTATATAGGTAGTTTATATTTACCTATATTTTATAGGGTCTCTAACGTTTATTTCGCGGTGTTACAAATTTAAAATACCCAGGGTACAACAATGTTAATCCCAAGTTTTTACTTAAAAATTAAGTTATTATTATTAAAAATTATTTCGCGCATGCGCTTACCTTGTGCTAACCTTTCGGTTATCTTTGTAAAAAAAAAGCTTATTTTTATTAAAATTTCAATATATTTTAACATTCTTTGCTTCTGTTGCAAATTTGTAAATCTTTTCAATACAGTTTTTGGGTATGAAAATTATTTTTTTTATAGTTGTTACTCCGATTTTTATCAATTTTTAATTCCAATTTTGGGATTAGAAATTAAATTTGCATTTTGCTATTTAAAATTAAACTTTGAAAACAAATAAATCTTAAATTTTTAAACCGAAAGCGCGAATAAAAATTAAATTTTTAATGTAAAAATGGGAAATAAATTTTGTAATGAAAAATTTATTTTTCAAATACAAGTTAAATTTTCAATTAAAATTTATAGTCCCGAAAACGCAAATAAAAATTATTTTTTCAATACCAAAATGGGAAATAAAAATATCTTTAATACAACATTATTTTGTTGGAAAATTTTCAACCCTATATTAGAACTTGATTCGTGATGGATGTTCAACACACATTACTTATAACAAAATGTCATATATTTGCGAATGTGATTACAAATGTGTTCATTATGTCATCTCAAATAATTCATTGTTACAAACATTATTACAATATGTAAGCTGTAAGTCTTTTTAAAAGTTATATCACCCGCAACAGTATAATATTCTAAATTAAACCTTTAAATAAAAAATTTTATCTTAAAAACACTTACCAATATTTTTTAGAGATTTTTGCTGAATTTCTGTGCCTTCACCTTTACAATAATTTAGAGTTTTCTATATTTTACATATATTTATGCAAACCAGAAAATATTTAACACATATTTCAATTTTATTTTTCAATATTTTTTTAATATTTTCATTTTACTTCTTCTTTCTTCATAGTATTAATATTCACTTAAAACAAATTAATTCATGAAATGTTCACATTTGTCTAACTTGACAGCTGCGCAGTTGTTGTTGCCGTTCGCCACGAAATGGCTGCTAGCGCATGTACACTTCGCAAATCTCATAATTATTATTAAAACACTGATAACGATCGATATTTCAACAATCTACAGCACAAAATCATTATTATACCCATTTAAATACAAAACTTTTAAATTTACTAAACAATATGAATACGGATTACAATAGTTTGTCTGCTGCTTTTGAGCAGCTGACTTACTCGCTAAAGAAAAAACTGACGAGAACAGTGGAATGCATGGGAAACGGAAGTGGAGTTGCAAACCCAATAAGATTGTGCACAGGATAATATTTCAATATTTCATTGGTAATAATTACTGAATTAAATTTAATTCTATGCAAGATATAAATAAACCCTCAATTATTCTCAAATTTATATATGATATCAAAGCTAATTTTTAATTAATTTAATTATTTTACAATGCAAAATCGAGCTGTACATAACGTTAATTATATTTCTGAGAAAAAATTGTATTAATTTTGTTATTAGAATATTGTGTTACATAAGAGTATTAAAGGTTAAAAATATATCAAAATAAAATTTAAATTATTTCCAATGCAGGTGCAACCCTACTTCCGCTTCCCATATGAGGGCACAGTTCCTAGAGGCGACAAGAAGATAATTCACGATGTACACATAATACTTGTTGCTACCATATACCGGTACGTTTGAAGTGGTTAATTTGTTAGTTTTCAAATATTCTCAACAATTTATTTAATTATTAAAAACCACAATGAAACTCTTTCCGTTTTCATAAGTTTATAGAAACTTTTTTAGAATGCGTATTACATACATATATTAAAGCACTAATAATAACATTCTATGAACAGCATATAAACTGATTATATATATAAAATTTAATTTATAATTGGATTTGATAACAACATTAGCAACAAGTATTTTATACATATTAGGGTGGTTCACGAAAACTAAAATTTTTTTTCCCGATACCTGGAAAATATCGTTAAAAACAAAATGAAAATCTGGTAAACTTTGAGCTGTAGATATTAATAATCTTTTAAAAATTGTCGATTTTCCATATAAATAACACAGCAATATTTTCTTATTCGGTTCGGATGTTTAATGTATTTGAACAAGTTATTGTATAGTGAAAAGGAAAACTTATTATTGTAGGAAATTTTAAGATCTTAAGGTTCTAGCACGATTTTTTGCTAAGTCGACAAGTTTAAAATTAATTCGAGGTCAAAGCTCAAAGTTTGAAAAGTAAACTTTTTACATTATTTTACAAAATAAAACCTCAAAATTTTTATTCGATAAATTATAACATTTATTTTTTGATTTAGCACTATTGAAAAAAAGCGTTAAAAATATATTTCATAATAATATAGATAGAAGTATTGAAAAGATTAGAAATTTTATTGTGTAGTAAAATAATGACTTTTATTATTGTTTGTATAATTTTAAAATATGGCAATTGGTTGAAATTTCACAATAAGTGAGTATAAAGATACATAGGTATGTATATATCGTGAATTACCTTCTTGGCTCTGGAAACTGTTCATATTTGATCTACTGGAATACTGTGCAATTGTTGTAGTCTTTAATCAGCAAATAGTCGCTAGCGCATGCACATTTTTTATTTTAGATAAATGGAAATAAATCACTACGCGCCATCAATATTTTAACATTCACTGATACAGCACTATTACATTACTTATTCAATTAATCAACTTTTCCATTAAACACACAATTTAACACGAATTTTTACATTTCTATTAACCGAATATGACGAACTTGCTTACTCCTTAACGAAACGACCGAAACTGACAGGAACTGGAATGCATGGGAAACGGAAGTAGAGTCACCAACCAATTAGGGTTGTGCACAGGTTGTACATGCTACTAGTTCAAAAAATTTACAAATAAGTTTTGATTAAAAAATATTAATTTATTGATTATTAACATATTTTTTATATAATGAGTAGAAAATTTACATTATTTATATTCTAGTTTTTTAATATCTAATTTTAAATTTATATTTATACTTTTATACAGTACTAATTTGAATTGAAATATCAAATAATAAAAAATTTATAATAATAATAATATAAATTATGATTACATTTATTATATATTTGGTTATTTATAATTTATAAATTTCTTAAATAAATTATTTTTTAAGTTACTATAAATATTGGAAAGAATTTCCAGTATAAATGCAATCCTGCTTCCGCTTCCCATATTTTCTTATTCGCGTTAGTGTTCGCGTTTTTTCAACGAGTGTGCTGGCGGCTGAATAGCAGAAAGTGAAAATCTGTTTAATTTGTGTTAAAATCGTCTTAAGTAACAAATTTTATTGTAAAAATAAGTCCTACAATGGTTCTATAGTGTTTTATGATAAGATTTTAAACCTGTGCAATGAATCTCATCAACATTATTTAAAAAACAAAATGTGCATGCGCCGGTGGCCATTTCACAGCAAACAGCAACAACAATTCGCAGTTGTCAAATTCTAGAAAGTTCAAAAATGCTGTGTAATTGATGATTGCTCTAATTTGCTAATAGAATCTGAATATTTGGTAAATTGATAAATATTTAGTTAATTAGATAGAACAAGGTTTTAAAGTAATTGGTGCATACTAAATCTTATATGGCTAATGTTTTGCCACCGAGAATAATTGGAGCACTAATGACACGATAGACCACGATCCTAGGAGTGACTGTGCAAAATTTAAAAGAAAGTGTATATATGTATGTATGTTAGTGTATGTCCATATGTACATATATACCATACTTATGTACGAGTATATGTATATGTGTGTTAAAATATGTGATGTGAGAGTTCTTAGTTTTATATTAAAAGTGTTTAGTGTGAATATGTTTGTTTTGTTTAGAGTGAAGTTCGAGGAAAAATCAACAACAACAATATGCAATTCCAATGTCTAGTGTGTTTTATACTCAACTGTTCGGCTGAATGCATAGACTCAGGAGAATAAATAATTAAAATAAATCTTCAACCCTAAAGATATTACAGTTGCTGGGTAAGTTTTATTATATTATATTTAACAAGTGAAGCATTTAACTTCACATTTATTTTATTATTGCTATTGGGTCGATAACTATAATAGTCCAGTTTTTTCAAAATTTAAACGGTTATTTGAGATAAACATCTACAATAATATTATTCAAAGTATTGCCCATCTGAAGCTATAACACCTTTCTGGCAATTTGTGGACTCCATCCGAAATAAACTGCGCCGTCTTGGCGGCCAAGAACGAATCAAGACAATTTTTGATACCCTGTTCTGAAGTGAAACGCATTCCAGTGAGGGCGTTCTGAATCGGCCGAAACAAATGGTATTCAATAGGAGCAGAACCTAAACTAGAAGACATGTGAGGCAAAACTTCTTAGCCGCTGTTTTCCAAATAGTTTTCAAACGGTATTACAACATCAGGCCGAACTCTGATATGATGGAAAATTATTGTCTCGTGTTAGTAACAAAACTCCGAGCATTTTTCGACAATCGCTCGCTCCAATGTGATGAGTTATTGTCTCACTCTTGACAAACCGCACGAATATAGTAATAGACCCATCAGCTTACTCAATTATTTAGAAATATTTTTATTATAAACAATTTTGACTTTTTTGATTTCGTAGATCACTCACCTTTATATTCATTTTTTCAATTACTCATTAACATTGATTCGACAAAATTTAATCTCAATGCAAAGCAATTAATATGAACAATTATACTTGATTTTTGGTCGGCTCCTTATGGCGATTAAATTCAAAGTCTTTCTCTTAAATTTTACAGTAGAAGTCCACAAAATTACATGCTAATCAAAGCATTCAAAGAAGATGATAATTGAATTGCAGACCAACTTTGTTTGCATAGAAAATAATAAAATTCTCCTGCTGTTTTTAACCCTTCGCTAGCACTTCCCAACATGCTCTTTGATTGCATTGAAAAAGTTTTTCGTAATTTTCTTTTATCCTCTGACTGCAATTTATTTCAATTTAAATTAGCTATATTATTTTGCCGTCCCCAAACTACCCACCATATTGTTACGGTGAAATTTGCCTAATTTGCCGCCATTATGCAGTTACTCCTGCGCCTAACAGACTGAAAGTATTTGAAAATTCAATTTGAAATTAACGCGAAAGACCAAAGGTGCCAGCTACTGCCACCCCCTACCAACTACCAACCACCTGCGAACTGGAGGAAAATAGGTATTACAACACACTAAAGCCAGCAAACAAAATTAGCTGGCTTGAGCTACCCTGTGTGAACGTGAAGTAATGAATGCATAGTGCAAGCAAAATGTTGGCCCGCAAGGATAGACAAGACATTTTGGCAAATTTACACCGATGGTCGGCAAACCAGCTTAAACTAGCTAGCGCTTTGTTTTACTGCAGCTAAAGTCACGTGATAATCGAGTTAACCGAACCAAAACAGCCGGATTGAGGATTTGCGGCATTCCTGGCCGCTGTTGGTGTGTCTGTATATGTGTGTTTGTGAATGACGACGTAAAGTTCGAGCCTTCGCTCTTAGTGGTCGACAAAGCCAGCGCTTGTGGGGAAAGTTCGGTAGCACCAATATATAATATGTGTGTACCATCCGTGTAGCGGCTGAGTAGGATCAAAGCGAAAAGTTCGGACTTGTGCGGTAACGCAGGTATATTGGCGTTACATACATGCACTATATGATTTGATTTTATCATATATGTATATACATTTATATATATTTACAAATTGGTGTGTGCAACTGAACGATTTGAAAAGTTCATGTAAAACTTTTTAAATTAAAATTATGAATTTTTACACTTCTCACTCGAGTGTGCTGCTTCATTCATTCAATATGTGCACAAGTGCCCAAGTGTGGCTCAACTAATATTGAGATTGGGATTTAGGTGTCAAAGTTGCAATGTATATGTGTGCACAGGTTCGTATGCCCTTACTTACAGCGGCAGTCATATGTGCAGCCAATTCTCCATTAAAATATTAAAGTAGCCTCAAATTTCATATCATTTTGTTCTTTTTTTTGTTTTGGTTTTTGTTCTTACATCTGCCTCCACAAATATTTTGTTATTATAAATGTACCGGAAATATACCGCATACTCGCTTACTTTGGCAATCCCATGTGAGTCCCATGTGGCGTTTACGGCCAATCTGATTTAGACATTCCGCAATGTTTAAAAAGTTTGTCTTAACTTTTCATATAAAATCTGCATATTGCTTTGTAATCCTTATTGTTACCCGCTTGCTGTCTTTTCGTTTTGTGGCAGGCTGTGTTTTTGCTTTTGTTACAACTTATGAAATTTCAATTTTATTTGCTGTTAAGCGGATAATTGATTTTTCTGTGTGTAAGAGATGCACATCGTGTAGGCAAGAGATATATATATATAATATATATACATTAGGGTGTGTTAGAAAAATCACGAATTTTTTTTCTCTTGGTACTACGAAAAATTGATCGGTAGACACCTCTAAGAAACGCTCTCCAAGTATCAGCTCTTCATTATAACGACAAGGTCCTCGCTTTACCGTTATCTAGTTTTTTCTTATGTTCGGGTAGAAAGACTCATATCTCGCTGCCAACTATTTGAAAACATATTTCGTTTTATGAATTTTGTAGGGAATTGAATGCTCTGCGAAATTATCTCTTCTTCGTAAACTTAGCTGTTTAAAAGATATTAACGGTTAAAGTTGACATTATTATTTAAAGACAAATTTGTTTATTTTTTCTTTTGAATTTTATAACTAAATGAAAACATTATTTTAAATTGCAAAGCTCATAGAATCAAGTAAAAAAACATTTCTTTTTTTTTTTGCCCACCCTAAGGTATATAGTTCGACATTTTAACCCAGTTTTATATATATTTGTATGCATGTAAATGAATTTATTCGTATTTATAATTATTAGCTTTTGCTCACACTTGCTTTTGAATGACTTTTAAAGAGCGCAACATGAATGACTTTCAAAGAGCAAGGGCATACAAGTTTTAAGCTTAATTTGGTTAATTAGAATGGAAGACATTCAAATGATTCATTAAATTTTCCAGAAATCATTTTGGTATTGTAATAAAATGTTTTTTGCATAGTATCTAACAAAAACAATTTTACATTTATAAAGTAGGAGAATGCGACACTTGAAGCTTTTTCCCCAAAAATCTCAAACATTTTAAACAAATTTCTTGATATGGGGCTTAGTTGCTGCTACCATTGATTTTAAAAAATGTGTTCCGGTGGACAATGATCCGGCTACGAATAAAAATTTTGAGTGCTAACCCAACATTAGCGTTGACCAGGACTCGAAGCTGTATAGCTCGCCTAAATAACATCATTTTATTCAAATACTTTCATTCTTCGGTTACATCGAAGCTATAATATCCTTTACAGGAACATTTATTATAGCATAAAAGGGTATAAAAAGATCTTTAACTTGATTTTCAGCTGACAGTTTGTATGGGAACTATGTGCTATCGGGGTCCGATCTAAACAATTTGTTCGGAAATTGTAGGGTTCGTGAAGATATCTCGTCATATCAGAAAGTTTTGCGTGCAATCACTTTATTCCGATCGTTCAGTTTGTATGACAACTATCTGTTAGAAATTGGATAGAAGGACGTGTGTAAATTTTCAGATGAATACCTCAATAACTTATGGACTACTTCGTATATGTACAGACGGACAGATAGACCGACGGACATGGCTAAATCGACCCAGCCCATCACGCTGATCATTTGCATATGTATATACTTTATGAAGAATCCAATATTTTCTTCTGGATATCAGAGTATACCTAATTACCAAATATATGATAATTTATCCCATAAACACCTTAAACTGAATTTAAAATCGTTTTTTGTTTTCTAAATCCACAGTATACGCACTTAAGAGCTTTTAAGTTTATAATTTACTTCCAGTATTAAATGTATGCTCTAGCAAATTTTGGACAAGGCAAGTTTAATCAGTTCAATATGATATACTAGAAAATTGCGGTACTCACTGAAGTCAAAATGAAGTATTTATAAACCTAACTAGACACCATAAATTGAATTTAGATTAAAAATTCCAAATACAAGCATTGATTAACAACATCAAATACTACACAATTATTTTGGGAATTACAACAATTATCTGCAAATATCAATACTAATTAAGTGTAGTCCTCAAAACACTTTATAGCCAGGAATGTGCTTTTAATAATAAGCATGTGCTTTCAAAGCGCCTTCCAGGCTTCACATTAAATTTGAATAATGAGCAAGCAATCAACAATAAGTCAACTTCATAATAAGACAAAATTATTTCGTTTAACTGTTAAATACATAGTGCGGCACAAAGAGTCTACGAGCAAATAAATCCTCTGTCAATTCAATATGAAATATTTACTGATTCCATAATTTATTAATTTTTGAATATTATTATTATTTTTCATTTTAATGAATGAAATTAATTAAACTGATTTTCATTTCCGCTGCTTTTCGCACAAATAAATCAAATAATATTTAATTAAATGAAATATTATATTTACTTATACATATGTACGAGTACATACAAATATAACGGCTATAAGAAGAGCAGCAACTTAAAACTGGAGATAGAATGTATCAAATTAGTTTGTCAGTCAATTTACTCTACAGGTTACAATAACGGTTAAATGAACTAAATAAATAAACTATCAGATTTCGTGCAGAAAGCTAAGTGTGGTGGCAAAGGTAGAAAATAAAGTGAATATGAGCAATGTGGCAAATGTAGGGTTATTCTTGGAATATTTTAATTAATATGAAAATTTGTATATATATGAAGCAGAATTTGTGCTTTGTCTGATATTAATTTCTTAATTGAGTTGCAAAACCAAAAAAAAAAAAAATTTTTTTTTTTTAATTTATTTAAAAGTTCGTTTTAAAATATTTAATAAGTAATTTATGCCACGTATCCAAGCTTAGGTTTTTTCCTTAATTTTAAATTTCATATACTTGTATGTATGTATCTGTACGTATTTATGACCTGTTCACATTTACCATATTTACCGTATATAACAAAATACAAGAAATTATTATAAATACACGAATACTTTACAGTTATTTGGACAACAGATAATGCAAGTACATCTAAATTAGTAGTAAACATGTAAAACAAACAACCACGCCAACATGTAATATCATCTATCAGTCTGTCTCTCTGTCTGTGTGTACAAAATTCAATGCATTTGATGTAAAGTCTAAAATTAATTGCAAAATAGACGAGTATATTTACCATTTGCCCAATGGCAACAAATTCAATTTGTACGAGAATTAATTGAAATATTCGCACTCTGTTAATATGGCACCGCCGTATCTATGAAGAAGCTCCATGAATACAAAATAGTATGCGAACTTAATGGCCCAGCAGAAATTTAAGCAGCAGAATTGAAAAATTGTGGCAAGAAATGAAAATGAATACACTTATTTAAGGGTTTTTTTTTTTTTTAGAAAAACCAAGCTTAATCGTTTGTATCTCTAAAATATTGGAATTTGTTGTTGTAATGAATAATAATAACTTTCAGTTTTCATACCTCGAGCAGGGTATATTAAGTTTACAACGACGTTTTTAACACCTAAAAGGAAACGGAGACTCTATAAAATATACTTATGAATTATCATAGCGACGAGGCGAGTCGATTTAGCCATGTCCATCTGTCCGACTGTATACCATATACGCAACTAGTCCATCAGTATTTGAGATATCAAAATATAAATATTAAAATCAAGTTCTTCTATAGAAAAATTTTTTATTTGATATAATCTGAGAATTAATTGTTCAGATTAGACCACTATAACATTTAGCTGCCATACAAATTAAGCGATCAAAATCAAGTTCATGTATGGAAAACTTTTTTTTTATTTAAGAAGATATCTTCTTGGCATGGATTACTGTCAAAAACAGCGCTACAATCTCCAAATATATTTTTCATAAACTAATCAACCTACATCAAGCGTTTGTGTGGAAACTTTTTTTTTTGCAAAGGGTATTATAGCTTCGGTGCAACCGAATATAACGTTTTTACTTATTTTCACACAATTTTAAATTATTGCTTGTAATTTCTTAAGGAAATGTTTAGTTTACATAGAAAAAGTATATGTATTGTATGTATATTGCAACTATGAAGAGCTTTCGATGAATTGAAGAACTTACTGACCATTTCTGGCCTCTACACGCACCTCTCTCCACATATTTGAGAATATAAAAGTGTAATCTGGTTATCAGAAGTTCTTTCGATTATATTTTTAAGCGCTTCGCAAGAATTCATCATCGAAACAGCTCATTCTACACGCAAGCCATTCAATTTCCTACTGGGTATCTCAAATGTTGCTTGTTTTCAATGTTTTCTAGCAACACGAGTCATTTAATTATTTATGTTGCTGTTGATTTTGTTCGTCATAATTGTTTATTTGATAAATTCGATAGCAATTTACGTTGCCAATAACATAAACAGCTCAGCAAACAAATAAAGATACAAAGCACAACTTATCAGCTTTTGCCACAACTTAATAAATAAACAAGGAAATAATCAAGGTAGCTTAGATTGCAAAGAACTTGTAAATGTATACACCCAAGGTCGACATTTTACACGGATAAATCGCTATTTAGTATTTTGAGCTGTCAGCACAAAAGCAAAAACAAAAACAAATGCACATCATTAAAATACGCCAAAGGTATATTCTGCTTGTAGCCGATTAGCAGCTGACAAGACTTTGGTTTGCATGGCAACTAATGAAAGCAAATTGTGTCTCTGTATAGGTATGTATGTATGTGTGTGTGCATGTGTGGGTGAGCATTTGACTTCAGCAGTTATAAAGCGCACAGCAGATAATCGCGCTTGCAACATCTCATTTCTTTTCAAATTACCAGCTTTCACCAACAAAACCTAGGCCACACTCATAGTGAGTGACCGCACTTTTTGCATATTTAACTGTATTTTATGACAATTCGCTGGCTGTCATCATTGATGTTTTTACATCAACAAATAGTTGAACAACAACAAGAGCAAACAATTTACGAAAAAAAAATATGTAAATGAAATTGACAACAACAACTGCAAAATTCTAAACCAACAATTAATGCCATTTAAAATGACCGCAATCACGCACACATTTCTTTTTTTGAATTCGCTTTGCTTTTTCCAATTTGCTCTTTTGTGGTTACATTTTATATTTCATGCAGTCTGCATATTCGAAAGTGCACAAAAAAAAGCTCAAATAATGATTTCAGTTTTCATTTGCCCTTCTGCTCGGACTATTGCCACTCAAATTGTTGCTCATTTCACTGTAATGACTTTTTGAGTTACTCCTTCGTATACGCAATAATATTGCATTTTGCATTTTGCACTTAGCTTCAAAATAGCTAGATAATGAGAGCTTTTGCGAGTTTGATTAGTTTCGCAATTAATTTTTTAGCATGCTTACTTTCTATCAGTTGGTCGTGTGTGAATTTGGGACTACTCCTTTTGTATACCAAATCAATATCCGATCAAATTTGACCCAGACTTGATTTTTGACCGACCTTGACGTGGTCTTTTAGGTTTCGGCACATTTTTCGAGTGCCATTTGTTAGATTGTTGAATGTAGAGACCCAGCTACGTCGTCAAGCATGTCTACTCGACATCGGTTTTGCAAAAAATTGAGGTTTTTTGTTACGAGTCTACCAATGACACTCTTAATACCCAAAATATGAACAAAAATGAGTTGAGTCAATCCATAAGAAATATTAAGATCCCTCGAAATTTATCGATTCGGTATACGCGCGCATTTTATATGGATGTTCTATATATACATATGTATAAGCAAATAGTCTTCTAGAAACTTGGCTACATATTTATTGTTATATGTTTTGATAAAATACCATGCTATTGCTATAGAATTAAATTTCTTCATAACATTTATAAAACTGGTTCCTCATTCAATACAACCGGTTCGCCATCCAATTTCCGTATTGTGGGCAAACGTTTTATACACTCAGCGCGCCATGTCGCCTCATCCATGCCTTCGGATATAGGATTTCCTACTACCACAAGATCTTCCAACGCTTCCAGTTCTTGCAGCCGTGTAAGCTCACTCCAATCTTTGATCAAATTATTACTAATATAAAGCACTTTTAAAACTTTCAAAGCTGAGAGGCCCTTCAGCTTTTCAATTAAATTGTAACTAAGCCACAGCTCGATGAGTGTGTCGGCGACAGCTTCCTGCAAAGAAATACAAAAATAATCAGCGAGTTAAATTTCGACAAATATTTGAAAGTCAGTATCAAGAGGTCCTACCAATCCTGATACATTTTTAATGTAATTCCGCGACAAAGAGAGCACACGCAAGTGTTTCATGCCATTCAAGCCGAAAATTTTCTCTATCATATTTGTAGAAAGACTCAGTCGTCTGTTAAGTAATTAAATATTGATTTATTTATTATTTGCGATCACAAGCTGTGACACTTACTCACAATTAACTAAGTTACTAAGCGTGTTGTCCATTTTTTCGATTGGCGGCCATTGAAATTGCAACTCGATCACTTTAGACTCGACGGCACTTTGTTGCTCACGTTCTTCCCAACGTTTCAGCGCTTCCTTGATTGTTGTGGCTTTTGACATTGTTGAAATAAGTTTAGTGCTCAAAAACTTGCCTAAAGTGGTAATAATTGAAATAGTTTTTCTTCTAGCAGTAATATTAATTGATAAAACATTTGAGTTGTTATGACTACTACAGCAACTTGCTAAGCAATCGAAGGCGAAAATAGTAAAAAACTAGTGGTAAACAGGTCAAGATAAAGCCGCTGTTGAGAAGGATACGGATTTGTATAAAACGGAGAACTATTACATTCATAACTGTGCCTAAAATACTTCATATTGGCATAGATACGACTGCACTACTTAGCTTAAAAGTCATGATCCTCGTGATAATAAACATTTGTGTTGATAAAACGGTTGGAATTAAGAGCAATGCTCCCAAAATATTAACTCTTCAAAGCAATCATTCTTTTGCAGCAAATTTTTGACTACACTTTAACTAATATTATTTACCAACTTAGGGTTGTAAACAGGTTTAAATGAGCGAAAGTACAGTCTTTTGTAAATTAAATCTGGTAAATTCCAATAAAGCTTCTGATCTAAAACTTTTCGGACCGACATATCATCGACCACTAAACAAATTTTACATAATCCTTCCCAAATAAGTCGGGCCTACGAACTAAGTTCACAACTGCATTCCACAGAAATATCTAAGAAATGTTTTTTTATACCCTCAACAGAGGATATTAAGTTTATCATGAAGTTTTCTACACACAGAAGGAAACATCGGAGACCTTATAAAGTATATAGGTATATAAATGAGCAGCGTGACGAGCTGAGTCGATTTAGCCATGTTCTTTCTGTGTAAACGCAAACTTGTCTCTCAGATTTTGAGTTACAGATCTGAAATTTTGCACACGTTCTTTTCTCCCCCAGATACTAGTCAATTGTGGAAAATATCGTTATCGGACCACTATAACATATAGCTGTCATTCAAACTGTACGATCAAAACAGAGTACTTGTATGGAAACGTTTTTTATTTGACAAGATATCTTCATGAAATTTGGTACTAATTATTGTGAAAATCAACGTTATAATCTGAGAATAAATTGTTCAGATCGGACAACTGTAGTATATAGTTGCCATACAAACTGAATGATCAAAATCAAGTTCTTGTATGGAGAGCTCTTTTATTTGACTAGATATCTTCACGAAATTTTTCATGGATTAGTGTCCAAAGCAACGGTATAATCTCCAAACAAATGTTTTAGATCCGACCACTATAGCATATAGCTGCTATACAAGCTGTACGATCAAAATCAAGTTACTGTATAGAAACTTCTTTATTTTTGAAGTGAGTTCGGTGCAACCGTAGTTAACGTGTTTTCTTGTTTTTTTTTTTTTTTTGTTACAACAACAATAACTTTATCATAATTTTATATAAAGGGCCTAGACTCTCAGTTAAGGCCGGGCGTAATCGGCAAGAAACTCAATTATAAATTGCCAAGGACTATCACACCGCAAAATTAACACTTTTATTGTCCATAAATAAATGATTACTGTAAAACAAACTGTGAAAGCATTTTTCATAACCAATTTGACCTTGGCATTCGCGTTGATTATAGCGCCAGTAAGCAACAACTTCATTAAATATGACAAATTGATGTAAGAATTTTTAAAGAAACAGTTTTGTTATTTAAAAAATGGCAGAAAGGCGTTTCTGCGGTTACAATTTCAAAATTGCGTGGGTAAAAGAATGTGTCGCGCCAATTTACCGTTAATACCAGATGTTAGCAACTCATTTAGAACATAAATTTTACGAAAATAAAAGTTAATATAAAAACCATAACAACAGCTTTGCTCCACACAGTGCAATTTTCGATTGTGACCTCATTTTTAAATAACGCGCCATGAACGCTATCGAACGCAACACAAATTTCACACGCTTCACCGCCGGCCCAGTTAGATATTTCAAATTTATCGGCATTTGCTTGCAACCACCGGAAAGGCCGCACACCAAATACAAACGCATGCTAACTGTGCTCACCATAGCGCTAATGTTTCTGCATCAGATCGCCTATATACTAGAGCCCGGACGCACTTTTGCCGAACAATCTGCCGCCGCTGGCCTGCTCAACTACACCACCGTTAGCGGCGGAAAGATACTCTTTCTCATCTACAATCGCTGCCTGCTGCTGAGCAATCACTGCCAATTGGCTGCATTGTACCCGAGCGCAGCGATGGAGCGCCACTACAAATTGGAGCATTATCTGCGCATATATGCGCGCGTACAAACGCTGCTCTACAACTTTTTCAAATACATTTTAATCATATACTTAATATATCCTATAGCGCAATCATTATACGACTTATGGTCCAGCGGCGTCTACTCATACATCATGCCTACACTTTTCTGGTATCCCGTGCCATTGGAGCAATCGCTGTACGTTTATATCGTTTACTTGTTATTCGCGTGTTTTTGCAGCTTTTGTGCGGGCTTAATTATATTAAGCGCCGATTTGTGTCTCTTCAGTTCGGTATCGCAATTGATGTTACATTTGGATTTGTTGGCGCAGCGCATAAGCGCACTGCGACCGGCGCAGGAAGGAAGTTTAAGTGCGTTGAAAGCGATCATTGAGTATCATCAAAAGATTTTGACGTGAGTGTTGCTTTAAATAATGTGGAACGCTTAGTTGCATAACATTTTGTATCACTTGCTTTTAGACTTGCGCACAATGTGAATAGCATTTTTGCGCCCTCGATACTTTTCAGTCTGGCTTCGTCATCGTTTATACTTTGCTTTAGCGCCTATCAGCTACTCGATGATGTCTCCTTCATTTTCGTTTTGAAAGTGTTCCTTTTACTATGCTACGAAATGAAGCAAGTGGTCATCACTTGCTACTACGGCGACAAACTGATGGATAGTGTAAGTGATACGCTTACTAAGGCGTTTAAATATTTAAGAATTTTTATATCTTAAAGAGGGTATATTAAGTTTGCTACGAATTCACAACATCGAGAAAGAAACGTTGAAGATCTGTAAAGTATAATATATACATAAATTGCATAATGAGTCGATTTAGCCATGTTCCTCTGTCTGTCTGCCTATTTGTATATACACGAACTAGTCCCTCAGTTTTTGAGATATCGATCTGAAATTCCCTAGATATTAGACCACAATAGCATATAGTTGCCATACAAATTGATTGAACAAAATTTAGTCTTTGTATGGAAAACTTTTGTATTCGACGAGATATCTTCACGAAATTTGGCACAGATTATTGACCAAGGTAGCACTATATATATACAAACTGACCGATAAAAATCAAGATAAAAGAAAATAAATAAAATAAATTTTTCTTGGTTCATTATTTTTTTTACTGCTGACAGAGTGCAAATCTTTTTACCGCTGTTTACGCGCACAATTGGACCGATGGTTCACCAGTTTACAAGCGCCTCGTTTTGTTTATGTTGGTACGCACTTATCGGCCCATAGCATTGAAGGTAGCTGGCATATCAGACGTTTCGCTTATCACACTCAAACAGGTAAAGCAACATTTTGCACAAATTATCAGCATATAAAAATAACTGAAATTGCGTTTTTTAAATTACTTGCAGGTCTTAAGCACCTCTTATCAAATTTTCACCGTTTTGAAAACAACATAAATGAAAAGCATGTTTTTTTTTGTTTTATTATGAAATGCTATTCAAATTCACATATTTATTAGTTAAATACATAAATTATTTCATAGCGCAATGTAAAAGTACATTATTGAGTTTGTTACAATTCAAAAAGAAATAAAAATAAAAGCTAAAGGTTTCAACATTTTGCCCGCCCAACAGCAGCCCAACCGCCCACTTGCCACACGCTTAACGTCTGTCCGTTTTGCCCGTACCACGTTTGCCAGAGTACAAATGCTTGGGCATTTTGGTGCCAATAAAACGATCGGCTTCGCCCTTCAATCCCAGTCGTGTCACCTTCTTAGCAATATCGCGTTTCGCCATCAGTTGCGCCTTCTTCTTCATCGCCACATTCTTGACACCCATTGTATCACGCGCTGGCGCACGCTTCAATGGCTGGCCTGTGCGCTTCACTACCGCTGACGACTCCTTGTCCAGCAGTGGTTTCTTCAATTCCTTGCTGCCAACAGGTACCACACCGCGACGCAGATCCACCACGGATTTTGTGAAATTGGCATTTTCGCTGCCAGACATGTCGACACCCAGATTCTGCATGGTTTCGCGAAGTTTAGCGACCGAACGATCACGCACCTTGGGTTGCTTGTGACGTGGAATTGCTGGCTTGTTCTTTTTCGATGCCAGACGACGGTCGTCGCGCAGTTGGAAGCGTTTGCCGCGTATTTGTTTGGCCATATCGCGTATCTCCTTGAGTGTTTCATCCATGGTCATATCAGGTAGAGCGTATACACCGCCTTCTTCGCGTATACCCTCATCACGTTCGAGTTCTTCCAATTTGGAAAAGATGTCGGGATCAATGTAGTCGGCAATATTGTGACCATCCCAAATTTCGGGTATAACATCGTAGCGCTCCTCTTCGGGTATTTCGGTGTAATTCTTTTGCAGATCCAACGTGTAATCATCGCCCATTTCCTCTTCAATATCACGTTCGAGTTTGCGTTTACGTTCGGCTTTCTCTGCCTTCATTTCAAGACGTGCCAACGCTTGCTCGGGTATGCATGGTGCACGTACCTTATCATCACGTGGTTTGGGTTCTGCTACATGCAGACGATTTAGTATATTATCTACTTTTTTTGTGCGCATTTTTTGTTCGACACGGTATGAAAGCAGACGCTCACAAGCTTCCATTTTTACTTCCATAACACCCTCGTCACTGACTGTGGATGTGAACATTACTGGCACATTTTTATCTTCCTGCAATTTGGTGATAATAGCACGACGGTCCTCCGATAAATCTTCAAGACCAATAATATCGATTTTATTGATGGCCAAAATCAAAGGCTTGTTTGTGAATAGCGGTTTTATGCTCTCGAACAATTGCACTTGTTCTTCTATTGAATGACCGCACTGTTCAGAGATATCCATGAAGTACAACACACAAGAACGCAAATGCGCCAAAGCGGTGATGGCTTGCATTTCAATGACATTACGTTCCTCTAGTGGATGATCTAAAATACCGGGTGTGTCGATGACCTATAATATTGTAGAGAGCACAACCGATTAATAGAACACTTGCATACTTGTTTTATTATTTATAAACTCACCTGCCAGCGCAAATACTTGTAGTCTGTGTGTCCCACATAAAGTGACTTGGTGGTGAAAGCATATGGCTGCACTTCTACATCGGCGCGTGTAATCTTATTGATGAACGACGACTTGCCCACATTAGGAAAACCACAAATAATAATTGTACGTGAATAGGGATCAATGGTAGGCAAACGTGATAAATGTTGACGCACTTGCTCCAAATATGTAAGATTCGAGGCTTGCTTCTTTAAAATTGTGGCCATACGACCCAGCGCTGCTTTTTTTAGCTGTTTGCAACGATAAAGCGAATCACCATATTTTAACAAGCGCACATAATCTTTGGCAACGCTGTAAATTTGAAATAAATAAATAAAATTACACGTGGCTAAATGTCAACAAAAATTAAACTCACTTGTCAATTAAGTGTCTAGCTGTGTTCAGCTGACCCAAAGCCAATTTGTAATGGTCCTTATCGTACAAGACATTCATCAAATCGGCATAGAATGGATGTACGTCATCTAGTTTCGGAAAATCCTGTATAATCTGTGACAGACGATCGTGGAAATTCTGCTGCGTGTACTTGACTTTACGTGTGTAGAAGGCACGAATACGCGATATCTTATAACCCTTGTGCACAACTGTTGGTGTCTTGCGCTGTGTCTTTGAGAGCATAATATCGATAAAGTCCTGCCATTGTTGTTGTAAAATAAAGAAATGTACATAAATATTAGCAAATATGAAATTTCACAATAGATTGTAAACAGACAACAAAAGCGAATGCTAGTGAGGTTATGTGGGAGGTGATTCGCAACTAAGTTCTAAGCACAATCATTTCACTTTTGTTTTGGTAAAAAAGTAAGTTATATTTTTACATACCTTTGCTGGCGGAACCACCATAATCTTTTTGAAGTTGTACAAACTCATTTTGTTGTGAAAATTTTATTCTCTTCACAATAAAAAATTAATTTTAAATGCGATTGCGTTGCGTATCAAACACACGCGGTGCAATGCAAAATGAAAAAGAAATGAATGGCAATGCCGCATAACAGATGTGCCAGCTGTTGGTCGACGCGTTGCCAAGTGTTGTTAGTATTACAATTTTACATACCCAACGGCGCCACCTATATGCTCATAGCTGAGTTATAAGTCAAATGCCAAAGGTCTTCCGTTTATTTAAAATGGTTTTTGCATTTTATTATTTTTTGTGCGTTTCTTGTTCATTTTATTAAAAAAAATCTTTTAAAATGCGGTGAAAGAAGTTTATGTTATATATGTAGTTTTGGGTGCACAGGTGCCGGCAGTGATAGAGCTTTCATCTAAGTCACTTCTCGATGTATATATTTCGCATATAGAAGGGAGCGCACGCTCACAATTTACCGTTAGCCAAGTGTTCTCGCTGCTCACTGCAATGCAGCTAATATTCCCAAATATGTCACTGAAATTAAGATATTTCTAATATAAAACAAAGAAAAAACATTTCACCAACAATTACCCGGTACGTGGATGACCCGGCGCCCACGCTGCGTATTGGAAGCAATGCAAGGGCTCACTTTCCATATTTCTATACACAATATTTTCACTGCTGTAGGAGCGATTGAAATGCAGGCCAACATAAGCCAAAGTATGCTGCCGTTCACGCTGTTGCCGTGCTGCCTCATTGTAGCTCCGTAGCAACGCCGCAAAGCCATCCGTGCGCAGTGCTGATGCAACATGCGCCAACATGGCCACACCACCAACATCTGTTGCATTGCGACAATGCCGTGTGGCATTAACGAAACTCGTCGGACTCACTTGCAATTGGAACAAGCCCACTTGTGGTATGCAAGTGTAATTGCGAGTTGCTAAATTGAAAAGTGTTAAAAATTTAGAATTCATTGTGTATGGTTGTTGTTAGTATACACACACACACCGATTGGCTCGCCATATAAACTGTAGAAATCGTAGCGACTGTCATTCACCAGACTACGCATCGTGTTATTCTCGGGGCAGGCGAGTATGTGACAATTGAAATGCTGTTCTGGCTGCTGCCAAACGCTTTGCCGATTTTCATTGTTGTGTGTCGAATTTGGACGCGTGACTTTGAAGTGAAAATTTTATTTTTATTTAAATTTGAATACTAAAATTCACATTTTTCTTTCATACTTTGTTGCAGCCTCGTTAGCAGTATTGCAAAAGCATCACTGCCCTCCACCATCTGCTTGCTTCTTATACGCGTGCCAAAATTAAAAGCCAAACCGCGCGCTAATTTCGCCTCACGCATGCAATCCTCTAAGGTAAATGCATTTTTGTAAGCGATCGCCGGCATGTCTGAGCGTTGACACGTGCGTACGAGACTGAATTTTAATTTATCCAAATGTGTGCCGCGTGGACATATCGCCTTGTTGTGTAAAATTTCAAGTGTTAACAGCAGCAGTAGCGTCAGTACACGCGCTGATGGCATTCTGTTGCATACTGACATGCGTTATCTGTGTAAAAAGATATATGTGGCGCCTAAAGTGATTTGGAGGTAAAACATATTGCGTGTGTGCCAATCAAGTCAACAAGAAAAGGTTATAATAGTTCTTCTGTCGCTCAACTGTCAACCTTTTTATTAGCATTCAACTTGTTAGAAAGGCCTTTCTGAGAATGGCTACGTCGTAATTAGGTATATGACTATGGCAAGGGACTTTGGAAGGTTACTATTAAATGCTAATTTAGTTATAATGCTATGACAACTAAAACAAAAAGTTTATAATTATTCTTTTGAAAAATCGTATAAAAAATTCCAAATTTCAAAAGCTTTTGACACGTTCAATCATACAATGATATGGCATTGAAAAATCTAACTCTCTTCAGTGTTAAAGAGGTGGGTCATGAATTATCTGATCTGTCGACAATCATCCGTACTATTTCGAAGTCAGAATTCTAAGCTAAGAAGAATTACACAGAATGTTCCGCAGGGTGGTAGCGGGGAGAGCACTATTATTTAACTTCTATATCTCGAGGCTTCCTCAACCACCAAAAGGAATTTCCAACACCTCATACGTCGATGATTGTACGATATTGAGGTCAGACAAAGGAATTGATGGCATGTGCCCGAAAGTAGACAGCTAGCTCACCAATCTTTCTCGCTTATTTTCTGCAGAAGCCTAATACTCTCCTCCAATAAATCCTAAGCGATCATATTTACGAACTGAACGATGGAGTACAAACTGGATCTTAATATCGCAGTCTCCCATTAAGAAATAGAATGCATTCCTCTCACAGTTTCTGAGAGATGCCTTCATAGAAATCACTCTGGATCATGAAGGACGCAACTAACTTCATATATGCACTGAACGTCATTCGCAGTAGAGTCATTAACACTTTCACCGACTCACTGTGATTGGTGTACTTGGAGTCAAACCACCATCATTGCAAACGAAGAACTTGAGTTGCGAGCCTCTCAAATCTAGAGTGACCTTGGTGCAACTTCGTTCTAGATATTATAGCAGGTTAAACTTCTACCTTTCCAAAATTGACGCCAACATACCAAATATATGTCCTGCAACGAGTTCCCGCATCTAACCATCTCTTTGCATTTCCAATGAATCCCAGCTCGCTGTGGTCCGATCACGTCGAAACAGCGCGTTTCTTGAGCCTCCCGTTAGATGATTTCGATGACAATTTTCTTGAGCTTTGCCAACCAAACCGGGTCTAGATAAACGCTCCAACCAGAGCAACATTGTTTTTAGAGTTGATATACATAGAAAACTGCGAGCGGAGACTGGAATTAATTAATGACGTTTGAGGGTGAAACTGTACTGCTGAGGCTTATCTTTTTGTTTTAAGTAACGTAACCTCAATAGCATATTAATAAAGAATTTAGTGTTCAGTACTATCGTCGCTAAATATTTATTATGGTATCCTCAATAGGTAGAAATCAGTTATATGTATATCAACTAAGCTAAATATCGGACCAGTTCATGTAACTATTTAGAAAATAATTGATTACATTACAACAATAAAAACAATATATTTTCTCACCTTTAGAAATATAGTTTCGAAAGTCCAAGAACGCCAATTTTTCCATCTTAGATCCCTGTTTATCACACAGTGCACTAAAAGCTTTCATAGCCCAAAAATAACTGTTCTTTTATAAAATAATACAATATAACTTACGTTTTTTGAGTATCAAAACCAAATATCCACCCATTTATACACAAATCATTTTCTGGACGTTTCAATTTAAGGGCCTTTATTATTTTCATAAATTTTATAAGTACATTTTTATTTCATTTTCACGCCATAACGACACACTTTACATTTTATGAATTTAAAACGCATACATTTTTAGGTTACATCTTCTACTTCTACTTCCCATACTACATAATTGGTTTTAACAAATAAATTAGTTCGATTTATATCTGATTTGATAGTTTAGTTAAATAGTAAAAAAAAAATATTTTAAAGTACATACAAAGTTAAAATATTAAGATTTAAGTTGTAATGACAAGATAGTACGTAGTATACACAATATTCTTCTCATTTCTTCACAGTTTTTTTGTTGTTGTATTTCAAATCTTTAATTTGTTGCTTTATGTTAAAAGCCCATACGAAAAGTTATTAATTTTAGTTGTTAAAAAATTTTATTTTTCTAATTTTTTTTCTTTCTCTAAATCTTCAAAATTCTCGGTTTTCGAATACATACAAAAACAATTTCAATATAGAGGAGAATAGGTTAATAATTTAAATATTTATACGTTATATTAGAATTAATAGTTAATAGTATCACCTGAGCAGGTTGTGCGCATTCGTTGTACATACAAATTACACAAAAACAAAAAGCATACTTTTGTTGTAATATTTGACATTTTTGTTGCGGCGCGCCAACCAAGCGTTAAGATTAAGTGTAGCAAATTGACCACCACCAAAAAAAAAATTCAAGTTTTATGAGTACTTTTACTTGCTCCAGCTGAACAAAGGCGCCAAAGAGCATGCATTGCATACTTTTAGGTGTTATACCTTTGCGATATTAAAGGGCAATCCTTCTAAGCTTACATATTTTGCTTTCATCAACATTTTTTATTCTCTTCTTTTTTTACTAATTTTACCATTTAATTTTTTATTGCCCAGTAATATCTGCGCTGTTTACATACATATACTGACTGTATTGAAGTGTGCTTGTGTGTGCGTGAGTGTATATGGTATTGGGTATACAATATTTTATAATAAATGTAAAGACTTGCTCTGCTAGGAAGCGTGTGCCGTGGCTTACTATAAACTTAAAGTTAATACATTCATTATTTTAATTAATACATTAATTAATTAATTGCATTTTTATGGGCAGCTCGAGTTGGCGCGAAGCAAATTGCAGCATTAGAAAAATATTTTAGTTTTCTTTTTCTTTGCCTTTCTACACTTTTGCTCTGCGCCTTACACATTTATACGCGAAAAAACTATTGTTTATTTTTTTATTTCCCATTATTCGTCGTTATTTGTGACCTTAACAACTAAACACAATGACTACTATAGACTGCGCTTATTTGCAGCGGCAGTGTACAAAGAAATTTTTAACTTCTCTTACATCAATATTTCGTTTTGCTTTAAAACACTTTTAGTGTTCATGTGTGGTGTTGTGTGCGTGTGTAAACAGAAAAATAAAGAAAATCTTTCAAAAAACAAACTTTCGAAATTTTTTTTTTCAAAAATTAAAACTTTTCAAAATTTAAAAATTTTCAATGAAAAAATGTTCACAATTTAAAAATTTTTAAATTTAAAAATTTTCAAAAGTTAAATATTTTTAAAACTAAAAATTTTCAATATAAAAAATTATTTTCAAAAATTAAATTACAAAATTCGCATGAAAATAAAAAGCTCTAGAAAATAAAAATTTTGCAAAAAAAATTAAATATTTAATTCCTAACTCTCAATATATGTAAGTGTTGACGTGTGTATGTATGTTTGTGTATATATTTTGCATTTAACTGCTATGCGAGAACGCTGTATTCGTATAGGGACCACTATAAATGGAGCTGCCCGAATTCGACACACTCTTCGTGCTCCTTCGGGCCATAATGCAGAGTACGGCGGCAACGACGGCCAACATCAATATGAGACCGGCGACTGCTATGGCAATGGCGAAGGTGCGCTGCGACACGCACAACGCATCCTCAAGTGTCTGCGAACATACAAGAAGAACAAAAACAGAATTAAAATATTCAAGTGTGTTAAAAATGTATGCATTAATATTTATTTACCCGCTCCTTGAGCACTGTATCATCATCGCCTTCGGACACATCCACATTCTCATTCACATACAGACCGGAGTAGACTTCGATGGTGGCCGGTTGGCCGTCTTCGTCTTTGTTATCGTTGTTAGTTTGTCGTTTCGGTCGTTTGCCGCTGCACGTAGGAGGCTAAAAAGCAACAACAACAACAATATAGGAAAAGTAAATTCAACCGCTTTGAAGAATCGTAGCGCAAAATCAATTAGATTTGCAAATAAAATACATTATGGTAATAATGTGGCAGCACTCACCATTTGGCACTCGGGATCCTGCAGGGCGCACAAATGCACATTGCACTGATAGTACACGGATGTGGTGTAGGGGAACTTGTGTGCCGGGAAAGTAACATTGGCCGCCAAATGATCGCTGGTGTAGTTGAATTGGCCCATAATCTCATTATCCATTGGGCAACTGTGTAAAAATTTCAGAAAAGTTATAATTTTAGATTACATTTTTAATAAAAAACAAAATGTTTTTAAGTATTTTCGAAATTTTATTTATTCAAAAATATATTGTTTTCGAAATTTTATTTATTCAAATATATATAACTTTTCGATACTGTGACTGTTTTTCTAACGAAAATAATGAAAAATAAATATTTAAAGCATTTTTTCTTGTATATATTTTTTTTTTTACTATTTTTCGATAATTTTTTTACTTATTTTCAAATTGTGTTACTAAACTTTTAAACAGTTTTTATGACTTCGTTGATAATTTATTGTCAAAACTGTTTTAAAATTATGTGAAAAAGGTAGTTCCGAAAATCAAAATACAAAAATTGTTGTTTGAAATATTTATATACATTAGTTTTTATTTTATTTTTTCACTAAAATTGCATTGGAAGTATGTTCTTTTTCATTTGATAAATATTATATACTTTCAGCCGCGCAGAATACTCTCAATTTTTTCTTCTCGATTTCAAAAGTTCAAGGAAAATATTAAACTACTGTTTAATTTTAAAATTATAAAACAAAATACTCTTGAATTTAGTATACCTTTAGGAGCAATCAGAAAAGCCAAGCTACATAAACGTACTTTTCAATATTTTTTGAGAGCGAGAGAAGTATTGTAAATTAAATTTTCGTAACTTTCAACTCAAATTCCTAGAAATTTTATGGAATATCCCTTTTCATTTTCAAATTGTGCTCGGTACCCCTTTTCATTCTTTCTAACAAATAAATTTTCTAACAAAAACAAAATACCTATACTCAAATCTGCTCTCCAGTCTCATAAAATATTTTATATTACTCACCCATCATCGCCCAACAGCCGTTGCTCACCCCAACCTAAACCGTCACGCACAATACAATCGGCCACATGCAGACCGTACAGCTCCTGTTTGTCAATACTGATGACAATCGTCAGCGGATCACCAATTTTCACATCATCAGCAATTTTATGCTCGGAATTGTAGATTTTCATATGGCAACCGGGCATCGGTATCTCATTGAGACTGTCCTCCTCTTGATTGCCCACATCCACAGCATCATCGCTGTCGTCACCGTCATAGACGTCTTCCTGATCGAAGTCATCGCCTGTGGCACGATACTTATCCAATGAGCGACCATAATCGCGACGATCGCTACCCACCCCCACAGCTGCCGTTTCAGCGCTACGAAACGCTTGCGGCTTTTGCGCATGCTTACCACTGTTCGCTTTGCGCCGTTGTCCATGCTTCTTTTTTGGCGTAGCCGCATCGCGACTCTTATACGAGCAGCGTACATGATAACCACGACCGGCGTCGGTGATGAGTTTCAAATGTGGTTGCAGGACAATGGTATTGAAGAACTCAATGCCGCCGTCATCCTGAAAGTAGAGTGAAAGAATATGTGAAGAGATTAGTTTCATGTTTATTTTTAAAAAAGAAAAAAGAAATTAAAGTGTATTTTCTTCACTTTTTTATTGCATAAATTTAAGAGGAAAAAATACATTTAAGCTTTTGGAGAAAAATATTGTTTATTCAATTTGTTTAAGTAATTGATTGCACACCACATTTCTAACACGATTACTTATGTAAGCAATAACTTAAACATATTTACATATTCCTCAAATTTGCATTTTCGTATAAATTTTTTAAGGCTGTGCAATAACTCGTCGCTACCTTTTCTCTGTCTCAGACACGCTGCCAGTTTGATTAATATCTAAGTAGCTTTCGAAAGAAGTTGTTGTAGCTTTTTATTTTTTTCTTTTTCTTTTTTTATTAAAAGGAGAATGCCGCTTATGAACGCTCTCTACCGCACTTCGTTCAGTAAACTCATTCGCCCGACCATTTTCCTTTGCAATTAAGCAATCAATCTTCCGCTTGATGTTGTTAAATATTTGCAAACATTTTTATTTGAAATATTTATTTTTGGCTATAAAATTTTGTACCACAACTTTCACAAGTATATAACAATAATATATATATATATATATTTTGCAATAAATTAGTTGTTTACTGGCGTTTGATTGCACTATAATGTTGATGATTTAAATAATTCCAGATATATATTTTTTTTTACTTTTTTATATATTTTTTAACATCTTTACCTAATTTTAGTACAATACGGCTTGATTAGCGCTTATTGTTTCTGCTAGATGATTGATTGAGCAAGGCTGATAGATTTTATAAGAATTTTTTCAGCTGCGTAATACATTAAAATATTGATATTTTCTGCCAATGGATGACGAAAATTAAAGAGGTTTTTGTCTTATTGGTTGATACTACATTTTGGTTACCCATTTATACAGTTCTTTCATAAATCGCTTATACTGACCGATACATAATGGATGAAATTAATTGGAAGTATTGAAAATTCTTATATTCAGTATATGAAAGCAAGAGAAAAATATATATAGTGTACCGCTTTTTTACATTTTTTTAGTGCTGTATATAGCGGCTTTATAAATAGCAACTTTTGTTTTGATATCTTTATTTGTGCTGCAAGTAAATTGTATAAGCCCAAATAAGCTAACCGGATTAAATTTTGATCAAGTGAGTAGTAGATGATGTTTCGACCCGATTTGTTACATTTTCAAACCGTATTAGAATACTATTATGGAAATTTTTTATATCAAATTTCATTATATATTATGCCCAGTTGGTTGGAATATAAAATGTCTTCTTAAAATGGATAGTGTCTAGCCCCTAATCCTATACTTAAATATACGTCTGATACATAATCCTTACAATAAAATCTTACGCTTCTGACTTTTTATACTCTCGCAACCTGTTGCTACAGAGTATAATAGTTTTGTTCACCTAACGGTTGTTTGTATCACCTAAAACTAATCGAGTTAGATATAGGGTTATATATATACAAATGATCAGGATGAAGAGACGAGTTGAAATCCGGGTGACTGTCTGTCCGTCCGTCCGTCTGTCCGTCCGTCTGTCCGTCTGTCCGTCCGTCCGTGCAAGCTCTAACTTGAGTAAAAATTGAGATATCTTTATGAAACTTGGTAGACATGTTTCTTGGTACCGTGAGACGGTTGGTATTGCAGATGGGCGTAATCGGATCACTGCCACGCCCACAAAACGCCATTAATCAAAAACAAATAACTTGCCATAACTAAGCTCCGCAATAAGATACAAGACTGTTATTTGGTACACAGGATCACATTAGGGAGGGGCATCTGCAGTTAAAATTTTTTTTAAAAAAGTGGGCGTGGTCCCGCCTCTAATAGGTTTAATGTGCATATCTCCTAAACCGCTAATGCTATAATAACAAAATTCACTGGAAGCAAATATTTTTAGCACTTCTATTGACGGTGTGAAAATAGTTGAAATCGGGTGGCAACTCCGCCCACTCCCCATATAACGGTACTGTTAAAAACTACTAAAAGCGCGATAAATCAAGAGCCAGAGTCATTAAATTTTATCTCTGGGATGGTATGAGATGACTTTATAGGAACCGCGTTCAAAATTAGACAGTGGGCGTGGCACAGCCCACTTTTAGGTGAAAACCCATATCTTGAGATCTGCTTAACCGATTTCAACCAAATTCGGTGCATAACGTTCTTTTCATGTTTCTATGTCACAGTGCAAAAATGGGCGAAATCGGACTACAACCACGCCTACTTTCCATATAACACCATTTTAAATTCCATCTGATTATTTCACTTTCCACTATGCAAATCAGGCAACAATGACTGTATCGGGATAAAACTTTGCGTGAATAATGCGATTAAAGTATGCCACCTTGTGGCCAAAAATTGTCTAAATCGAACCAAAACTGTTTAAGCCCCTAAGTACTAAATATGTGGACCCCAGTGCCTATAGTTGACCTTCTACCGAAAATATCAGCCAATCCACAAAGAAATCTCAAACGAGTATACTATTTGACTTTGCGAGAGTATAAAATGTTCGGTTACATCCGAACTTAGCCCTTCCTTACTTGTTTAATATATTTATGTATTTTTAGTAATTTCTTTTTTTCGTTTTTTTTTTCATCTCAAATTTTAGTAAGAGGTGATATAATAAACTTATTTTACTCTATTTTGCCGAGATAGCTCTAGCAGTGGGTATTATCTGTTCGCTATCGCTTTAGAATGTGGGCGCCAAAAAGTATACTAAATAAAAATTAGACTGCTAGTATTAAGTGAGGAAGACACACAAATTTGCTTATATTAGAGAACGTAAATGAATAATTCATTAACATTCTCTGCTTATATGCCATTAGTTATATTGTGAAAACTAACGAAAACTACTGTTTTTAATGCCTCGAAATGCCTAAACTTAGGTGACCATATTTTTCCCGACAAAATCGGGGACGGTTTTTTAGTCATCGATTTTTTCCATATGGATCCATATTCACTGAAAATCGCGACATATAATAGGTGAGCAAGCAACATAATTTTATTCAATCCATTCTTTTTTTTTTAATTTCTATGCCCCGAACGGCCGGGACGCTTAACTCGGAATCCGGACTGTCCCGGCCAAACCAGGACTAATAGTTTTAGTTAGTTAGTTTTACTTAAACTAATTGTGTTTATCGGACAAAGTAATTGCAAAATCACTCAATTGGACTAAACTCGCCATATTCTATACCACATAAGTTTATGTAGAATTTTTAGCTTATCTTACCCTTTCCCAATTATATTTAATAAATTCTTTTTGGCATAAAGTATTAGAAGAAAGATATATTGTATATATTTTTAATTAAAAACTGTATCAAGAAAATAAATACATATGAGTATGTATGTGAGATCAAGTTAATATTTCCAATACACTCCCTAAAAAAGAAGCCTTCAAACACATATTTTTACTTATTGTTCTATTTCTTTACACAAAAGTACTCATAGCATGGAATTAAACAACTATCATTATTAAAAAGTTAATTTACCACAAAAATTTCAATTTAATAATTATATTAAAGAAAGAAACCGATCGCCAACAGTTGAGAAACCTTCATATTCATCATATATTTAATTTTTTATATTGTTATTATTGCCATCAACTACAACCAGCAATTTGCACAATAACGGTTATACACTTCTACTTCCTTATTGCATGCAAATGCACCGTTTTTCATACAAATAACCAACAACCACACTTATGTGTAGTGAGTGTTTGTATGTATGAATGTATATTAATGTGTGTGTGTGTGTGTGTGTGTTTATGCTTGTGCTTCGGCTATCATCGCTCATATGTAATTTGCATTTATTTTCACATCCATCTTCATTACGTTGCTTGGCTGCATAGAAGAGTAGAAATTATAAAGAATACACACGGTAGAATGGCTTACCTACGTCAAATAATGCCATTAAAATAACGGTGCTTGCTATTCGAGATAATGGTAAACAAAAGACTTAAGACACGAACACAAAATAAATAATTGAAATTTGCATATAATATTATTCTATCATTTTTTATTTCATTTTTTGGAGTCTATTATATTGAAATGAAAAAAGAGTTTTAAAGCGAATAAAGGAATTTAATTTTTTGATGGTTTTTTTTTTTGCATATTGTTTAATTAAACTTCATAAATGTGTAGACAGAAGTCTTATGAAATGCATTTGTGCCTGGAAATGATGATTTTGTATTTTTTGGCCCAAAATTTGGCTTTTGAGCCTTTATTGTCTTAGTTTGTGTAATATTTGCAAGAAAAAAATATTTTCAAAGAAATATTTATCTAATCCAATATAGTTCTGTCGCTTTGAGCCGAAATTTTAAGATATTAAACGGTTTTTAGATTGAAATCATATCATTGGAGCAAATATATATACCTCCAATAACACTTAAACTCGACAAAAGCGCCATCTATCGGAGTTTTAACTTTCTCCAAAGTTTAAAGACATTTTCCTTCTATATGCACTTTCTAGATTTCAATAAATAGTATAAATTATTGCATAAATCGAGCTGAAAAGTTCTCAAACCACCCTCTCTTTGCGTTAACTTGGTACTTCCTGGAAAACAGCTACAATGATTCACAAATATTCACTGCACACACATGCTTATAAAATATATAAGCACATGGGTATTTATGTTATTTGCTCGTTAAGTTAGCATAGTGCTTAGATAGTTAAAGTTTTAGTATAGATTTATCCGCAAAAATATATATACACATATATAGATAAATAATTGCATATACATTAGGGTGGAGCGAAAAAAATTTTTTTTTTTGCTTAGCCTGGGGGTAAAATCTGTATATTATAAAAATAGAAAATTTTTGGACAAAAAAAAATTTTTTTTTAATATCTAGAGTCACTCAATTTTAAACCAAATTTTCGAGTTAAAATTTTTATTTCGTAAAAACTTTTCGGTAAGTGTTCTAAAAGCTGTGGAGAGTCTTCTTTCTGGCGCATTAAAAGTTATCAACTTAAAAAATTTTTTGTGGTCATTATTGGAGTTTAAAAAAAAGTCTTAAACGACAACATGCTTTCCTTAAGTGTTAAAATAAATTTTGAGTCAAAAACCATCACATTTGGTAATTTTTATATAAATGTAAAGAGTTTAAAACAAAAATTATATTTTCTTGTCCAAAAAAAATTTAACTCGAAATTTAGTTTAAAACTGAGTGCGCCACCTCTAGATGTTAAAAAAAAATTTTTTTTGTCCAAAAATTGTCTTTTTTTATAATCTACAGATTTTACCCCCAGGCTAAGCAAAAAAAATTTTTTTTTTCTCTTCACCCTAATATACATACAGAAGTATATCTACATATAGACACAACAATGAAAGACCCAACAAAGCTAAGAGTTGTTTTCTAATCTAACTATTTGCTACACAGCATGATCTCGTGTTTTGTATCTATATACACATATATACCTACATATATACATATATATACTTATATTCTAACGTCGTTACTTTAAAGGGTTTCATGTGGTAATTTTTCTATAAAAAAAAAAGAAGAAAAAAGAATTTCATGCTTAGCTTAGTGTGACGCTTGGTGCTTGCTGTTGCTATTTCGCTGGCGTTGTTAGCTTTCAGAACACAGCGAGATATTTTTCTTGGTTATTTCCTTTTCCATACTTATTCATGTGTAAGTAGTTATAGCGCGTTTTATTATTTTTAGTGCTTTTTTTCAATATTCAAGCAAATATGTATATACATATATAGCATAACTATGGTACAGAGTTATAATTGTATGTGTTTCTATTTTATTTGCAACAAATTAACAGCTGCTTCAATCATTAAGAGTCTCGGTGTACTTATATAAGAGTGAATGTTGAACGTTCCTACTTGCTGCTAATGATGGTGATACAGTGAGCATGTAGTGCTCTTGCTTGTCTCTATTTTCTAGTAATTAAAATAATGATGATGCAATAAGCATTTCCGTTACTCATTAAGATTTGGCAGTGAACATACATAATTGAATTAGAGGAAAAAAATTTGCAATTTCCTCACTCTGAGTTATTTTTCAATGGTTGAGTGGAAATTTTTTTAAGAGTATATTTTACATACTATTATTGAAGACTTAGTCCATTTGTCTTATGCAAACTAAGTAAGTTGGTCTTCGAATTTTAAGTTAGCTTTTCAGCTAAACTCTTTGAAACGATTTATTCATTCAACTGTTCCTATAAGTTTATATTTGTACGCTGAACAGTATATATTAAGTTTGTCACGATATTTGACACCTAGAAGAAATAGTCGGCGAACCTATAGAGGATATAGTAGATATATAAAAGATCAATGTGACGGAGCTGCGTCGTTTTAGTCATGCCCGTCTGTCTGTCCATTTGTAAACACGCCAACAAGTCCCTCAGTTTCCAATATATTGATTTGAAATTTTCCATACTTTATTTTCTACCCAAAAAGCTGCTCATTTGTCGGAACCGCCGATATCGTACCACTTTAGCTGTCATACAAACTAGTCGGTCAAATCAAGTTCTTGTACGGAAACATTTTTATTTGACAAGATATTTTCATGAAATTTCGTATGGATTATTGTTCAAGGCAATAGTACAATCTCCAAACAAATTATTTAGATCGGACCACTATAGCTTATAGCTGGCAACAGTGAAGGATAAAGGGGGGAATTCAACAGGACAATTCCGCCAGTGACCGGAGTATTAATATTCTATAGATATGAAATATTACGTCCTTCATGATACCTTTACTTGTCCTAGAAATCCCTTTAAAGGTCCAAAGATCACCACTCTATTAGTCTAAGATTAGTTATAAAATTTAGTTGTAGTTATTATATTCTGTAAAGAAAATGCTCTCTAGAAATATTAAAAAGTATGATATTCCTGTGAACAAATCTGTAAGCATCTGAAATGTTTCTCAGAAGACATAAAAATATATCTTGTGGATATGTTGCAGAAATGTGGGGAGCTTCAATGAATAAGGCTTCTTGTAAAAGAACATTATTCACTTTTATTGAAACTTCACTGCATTTATGTTTATATTATTTTATATATATACCAAATGGGCTACCGGAATGCTATCTACAACAAAAGACTCAAGCAACGTACCTCATTTAAATGCAATGCATAAATTTGGCATAAAACACAAAATTTATATATATTTAACTTGCTATTTTTATAAAGACACCAATAGCATGATGGCTTAAAAAAAAGCTAAAACAATAACAACAAATTACAAATTACAAGAAGGGCAGCAAATTTCACCAAGCAAGAGTTCTTCCCTGTGCAATGGGACAATGTGGCGCAGAGTCGAACGAACTGCCGTTGGCCAACAGCCAAGAAAAGAAGTGACTCTTGAAAGAACCCACAACTTTGCCAACAACAATTACGTGCTTCGTTTTATTAATGCGCATTGAATCAGCGTAAATTGCACACACACATACCAAGTACATATATGGCGTGCAACACGCATTTTGCGGCCTCTACATGCATATAAAAAAATATATATATACATATAAGCACCTTTTATGTATTTCCATGGATCGTATATATGTATATATGCCCATGAAGCATAAATATATTTGCTACTTTTGTGCTTCTTCCATGGCATAAAGCTCTATGAACACATGTGATATTTATATACTTACATATATACATATAATATTTATTACGTTCACCTCTTGTAAAGTACTCACACATAAATATTCGTGCCATTTTTATAAATTAATGCACTCTAGCATGCCTTGATGATTTCAAAAAAACCTATAACTAAAAGTTTATGTCCCTGCGTTGCCACATGTCAATTAGTGTTTGAAAATTCGTACAACAACAAGTTTGTTAAAAATGTTTCAGAAGTCTTTTGGGGAATTATCATGAAAGCAAGTAAATATATGAGTGGGGCAAAGCATTCAGCAAAGGTCATGAAATTATCAGAAACGTATCTCATGCGAGTGCTCTATCCAACTCTGTTAATGACGGTAGCAGCAAAAAATTTAAAGAAAAAGTGTTTGAAAATCGTCGTTTTGGCATTACAGAAATTGCAGAGGATCTCAACATCTCTTATAGATCGAATCAACACATTTTGGTTAATGTTTTGGGTATGAAGCATATCAATACAAGACTCATACCAAACTACCTTTACCTTTTGCAAAAACGGCGCGCAAAAGAGATGATTAATAACGTAGCTGAGCACCCGACATTCATCAAAAGCATCATTGCCGATTAAGAGACGTGAGTATATGAATACAATGTCTAAACTGTCAAAAAATCTAGCGAATGGTGCCTTAAAACTGAGCCCAAACCGAAAAACCCATATAATCATAACTAATTTATATAACATTTTTTCCTCTTGACTTTACTCCATACTCAGAAAGGCACTATAGTCAAATTAAATGCACCTATAACGGAGCTTATTGAATAGTTTAAAGGAATAATAAGTTGTTGTTGTATTTGTATAACATCTTTGGTTAATTGACTTCATTATATGAAACTCCTTAGTTCTAATAATATAGCTTCAATTCGCAAGTTACAAATGTACATTGAGCTAGAAACTATGCCGGGAGAAAGCTCAATCACACGCAATTAACAAATCTAAATTGAAAAGTGTGCATCAATGTAACAGTCATAACAACCACATTTTAACCGACTGCCGGCGGTTATTGAGAAACCAGCAGGAAGTGAAAAAATGGATTTGATTAATTCAAAAGCATAAAAAGAACTTCTCCAAGCCACAATGAAACGGAAATGACAAATACCGAAACGAAGTAGAGTGCCTAGCCGCAAGGCGCAAAACACTTATGTAAGTATAATATTGTGCGAGAAATTTTATAAATACTTATTAGAGACATGAAGACAATAAATTGAGTATAATTTAGCCACTAATAAGTGAAGTGGAGAATTCTGCTAATGAAGTGCATTTAAGAAGACATAAAGTTACTGCAAAAATTTAAGGACAACAACAGCTACAAAACTAATATAAATAGTTCGAATCAGTTGAGTGGAAGACAGCAATCAGTTAAAGCAGTGGTAGCGTTAATGACAACTACAAAAACAAAACCAACATTAAAAGCAGCAAAACAAAGATTGTTAGAATTGTCAACAGAAGAGTTAGAGAAATGTTTAACAATGACAACCGCAACTGATGCTGCGAAACAGTATGTGATGTGGAAGAGAGAAGGGGTCAAGCAAATATTTGCTTTAGAAATGTACTAAAGCCATTACAACGGACACTATAGAAGAGGCAGCGTTGATTTTAAAGCTGCCCAGTTATAAAGTATCGTATCCAATGCCAAGTTGTAATAACAAAATGAAATTTAAGCGCATCAAGTTGACATAACGGTTGCGGCATCATTATATCATTATATGACACTTTATTTTTATTATGGTTCATTTTCGTTTTATTTGTTTTGCTTTCTTTCTCTACGCTGTCTACTTCATTGCTTTATGTTGTTGTGATTTTTCAGGCTTAGTGCAGCATTTTTCCCATGAAACGGAGCACAAGTTTACCAAAGTGTCTATTGGTTGCTGTGTGAACGCAACAAACGTTGAACTGTCTTCAAGAAGTGTTTGTTATTATTATTGTGTTATATATAAAAATGTATCTCCTTCTAAAACTATGTGATATGGCCTATCATAGCTTCAGGCAGAGCCGCGGCGTGGTAATATAGCCTGTCATTGCTCCGCACACAGTAGCCGACATAAATACGTGTTCCTTTAGATTATTACGCACTCGCCGACACTTCTTTGACCGCCGCTTTGCCACATCTTCTTTATTTTTATACGTTTTTCTATAACCCTTTGCTACCTTTACAATTAGTTTTGTATGTTTGTATGTATAAGGCATACGCTAATGATAAGTTAAAAGTTGATTATGCTAATTATGGGCTGATGGGCATCATGTAAATGTAAACTTTTATGCCACTCAAGTGTGCTTGTCCACAAACTAGTATAAACTTATAAGTATAGTTTGGTAGCAAGAATTTTCTGTCTGTGTGTGTCTGTACATACAAACATCTAAGAATTTTTGTAGAAGATTATTAAAGCTGACAGAGTAGCATCGCCAGATATTTTAGAAATTAATACCGTTTAATTTTGTTTTTGGTGAAAAGTGGGTACTGGAAATATTCGTACAATTTAAAAAAAAATTCAAGTATTACTAAAGGGTACTTTAAGAAATAAATTAAATTAACTTAACGCGCTGACTTACCTAACAAGGAGTATAGTTTTATAAATTTATTTTTTTCAAAAAAAAAATACATTTTTATACATTTATTGTAAACTATTGTCAGAAGCTTTTTAAAGCATTGCTAGATACAATTTTTAACAATAAAAATTTCGAAATTTTTCTAGTCATGACAAAAAATTTATTTTATAAACGCTTTGACTGGGAAAAAACTATAAACAGCGTTGCCATTTAACCATACACATAGTGATTGCAATTCAACCAGAAATAAATAATATCAGTCTACCATTCTTCAAAAACGAATCCGTTATATTATAGACTTAATGATATTTTAAACTCTCTTAAACTTTGAAAAAGAGTTGACAACTATATTATTCGAGAGAGTATTTTATATTATAAATATATTTTATGTCAAAACATAATCTTGAATCTTTAGTTAAAAAGCAAGACTATTCTACTAGAAAAAAAAACGAATAAAGAAAAGACAACAAAAAAGAAACTTTCTTTTTAAGTTTTTTTTTACCTAAAATTCTTAAATCTAAACCATTTTTAAACTCCCTTGAATATACACAACAAATTTCATCAGAATCGGTCTAGCCGTTTAGAAGGAGTTCACTTCCAACAACACGTACAGGAAATTTATATATATATTTATTTTTTCTAAAGTATCTAAATATATAAGAAAGTTTTATGGGGTAAAAAATATAAAAAGTACTAAATTTAAAATCTATGAAAGATTATCTAAAAAAAAGCGAAAATATTTGTTTGTACCAAACTCGAAATAGTGCTGATGGTATTAAAATGTATACCGAAATACAATTTAATATATATATACGTATAGAATGTATATAAATTACAGAGAGTGCATGATTTGCAATGGAGAAATACATATACATATAATATTTTTTTAGAAATAATTTCGCTATTAATTTAATATTCATTTAAACTTAAATGAAAACATATTCATTTAAGAAATATGTTACACAAAATCCCTCGAAACACAACAAAACTCTAAATTATTAATCACAAATTATATAATATAATATGTGTTGCCACCTTTATTGTTTTTATATTGTGAATTTATTATTAATTATTTTTAATACTCATACATATACTCATATATGATAATAAAGTATATTTCTATTTTCACTACTTTTAATATACACTGTCCTAGGCAAGTTTGTCAAGCTGCAAGACATTAATATTAAAGACTTAAGCTGCAAACTTAGGTAGTATTTGCTGCAGCCAAAAAGTTAGAAGTAACATACAAGTGTCCCTAAAAGATTTTTAAAAAGTGCCGAATACATGAAAAATTACTATACTTAAGAAATTAATTCAAAAAACAACAACAAGTACTGTTGAAAAACAAAATAGTTATTTTATCAGTAAACATTTATTCTTACTTAAAAACCTGTTGAGTTCCCAAGAAAATATCACATAGTGCTATCGCCCACATTAATAAGTTTGACAAATACTAATAGCAAGTGCATACAAACACAAATGAATATTCTCAAAGTTTAACTCGAAGAGATAAAAGTAAAAGAAAACAAGAAAAAATGTTAACTTCGGTTGCACCGAAGCTATAATACCCTTCACAAATACATAGGCTCCTTGCAAGTACTTGATTCCGATTGTTCAGTTTATATGGCAGCTATATGCTATAGTAGTCCGATATCGGCAGTTCCGACAAATGAGCAGCTTCTTAGTGAGAAAAAGACAGGTGCAAAATTTCAGATCGATATTTGGAAAACTGAGGGACTAGTTTGTATATATACAGATAGACGGCTGGACAAACGGATATGGCTAAATCAACTCAGCTTATCATGCTAATCATTTATGTATACAAGTATATTTTATAGGGTCTCCAACGTTTCCTTCTGGGTGTTACAAACTTCGCGGCAAACTTATTATATGCTGTTGAGGGTATGAAAAACTAAGAGAAGATGAATCATGCAAGACTGTTCACGCATTCCTTTCATAACCGTACATTACTTCTGCTCCAACACGCCATGTCATAGCGTGTAGGTGTTAATTATTTAGCCTTCAGCATTCATTATTATTACCTCAGCTGCGTTTTTTCGGCATTTTTCACGGTCAAATGGTTACATCGACACATCGTTGTCACCAAATTTTTCTACACATGCCAACTAAACATTTATACATGTGTACATGTGTATGTATCATGCTCTGTCGGCCCTTCCGCTTATGCATCATGCTGCCTTCTTGCACTCTTCGTCAACTTTTGTTTTCTTTTTTCTGAGTGAGAGAAGACAACTTGCTTTTACATGTTTATTTACTTCAAATTTTGTGTGCTACCTATGAAGGCGTTAAAGAATTTTTTGTATAAATATACTATATTTATACTACTCTTTATGTGTCTGTGAATATCTACACATTGGACTAAGTAATATCACTTGTGTTCATTGCAGCATATCGTGATTTAGCGTGAAATGGGATATAAAAGAAATGAAACGAATCGATTTCTACTGTTTCAATTTTTATTAAGTTCTCAAATGAAATGTCGAGTACGAGTATAAAATATAGTGTAAGGGTATATTTTTTGTTTTTACCCAGGTAGCAAAATATGTATTTCTATAACATAAAAAGTAAAATGGAATAAAAATTAAACAAATTTCTAATTGTTGGAACTAATTATGCTGAAAGCAAGGCTTTAGAGAGTGCGTAATCGAACAAGGAACTGATCTAAGTTAAATATATTGCCATAACGAAAAAGTAGCCTACTTCTATTCGCTACTTCTCTGCTCGCGATGTTTGAGTTCTAGACTCTTCTCAACATATATAAATTTTAAGCCAGAAAGTTATACGATACAGTTGAATTTAATGCACGATGATAGTTGAAGATATCAATGAAGCTAGCTATTTATATTCACTTTATTACGATTAAATATTTTACATTAAATACTGAAATGTTTGACTTGAGAATCGGCTGACGATTCAAGAAAATTCTGTTGAAAAATTATGTTACCGCAATCAAAACATAAACATATCCTCATATTGTATAATGCATTCACTTTTCGACATAAACTCGAGTTTAAGGTTTTGTGTATGCTAAGGTAAACTGACTAATAAAGACAAGTTAAAGAAATTTTTTTTGGTATACTCCGTATTAGATAGTAGTGTTTAACAGCATATAATGCTTTCATTACCCTTTCTACACATTTATGAAACTTACTTGATGAAAGGACAAATAAGATCTAATCAATTTTACTCTGGCTGATCTATATAAATTAGCGTGAAAACCGATAATAAAAATAGATGAACAAGTTTGTCTTAGAATGGTACTAATTTTTTATAATTATGTGAAATTTGATCGCCATAATTCAATTAGCGAAAAGTTTTCTATACTTTTACCATTGAAAAAATTTAAAAATGAGGTCGCTTGAAATTTTGTATTTCCAATAGTATTTTTGGGAGTCATTAAGTTGAGGTCGTGAAAATATCGAAAACTGGCCACATGAAAGTCGTCCATTCCCTCTGTAAATGACGATAATATCGAAAAAGTTAAGGAAACAGTGCTTGAAAATCGACGTATTGGCATCAGAGAGATAGCAGAAGATCTCAACATGTCTTACAGATTAACTTAACATACAAGTACAAGTATTTTGGTTAATGTATTGAGTTCTGGTTGATGTGTTAATGCTATAATCTTATCAAAAGTCCAAAATTAATAAAAAAAAAAACTTCAAGTAGGGATCGCAAAAGAGTTGCTTGCCAACGCAGATGAGGAACCAAAATTTATCACACGAGGCTTATAACAAGTGTATACAATATTGGGTTTAGCTTTGGCATCCTCATATTGGCTCAAATTGAGCTTATTTTGAAGACGAAAACAAATATTTGTATTAAAATACGGAAAAACGTAGTTTTGTTTATCAGTCGGGATCAGTTGTGATCAGATGGTATGGTATGGTGTTATTCGGTCAACATTTTTAATTTTATTATTATGTAATTTTGAAACTAGTTTCGCATGCAAACCCTCGTTTATATTGTCATGTATGTAGGTAATCCGAAACACTAGATTTATACTTATATCCGCAAGAAAATACCGAAATATAACCAAAATGCACAAACACGCCTTCACGTTCAATCGCTTTCGATTAAAATCAATTTTGACGTTTTTTTATATTTTTTTTCCGTCTTTTTCCATGCGATGGCCAAAGCAAATAATTTATAGCGTCCTTCACACTTGAATGACACACGATGTGTTTGCCAACCAGCGTTGAGATGCTAAATATTTACTCTACTCGCCGCCATGCATACTTATTGCACTTAAACAATTTTCATTTTTTTCGAAGTTTCGAACTAACATGCCAAAAACTAAACACAAATATAAGAATATGTAAATACATATATGTAAATTGATGTATTCCTTTGCATATTTCAAAACATGTGAATAAAAAATATGAAGGTGAAACCGGCGCGTAAGAACCGACGCTGGTGGAGAAGAAGAAACGCAAAAATAGAAAAAGTCAATAAAATCCGAACCACTTCGGTTTGCTTACCACACTTTTAGTGCAGGAAATGTGCACGGCACGCAAATATTTGCGTACTCACTTGCAGCTAATGCGCATGCGCAACAAAAGTCACAATGCATTAGAGGCGATAACTGGCAAGCAATAATTTTTTTTGTTGTTTTATGCATTTTTTGGCACACAATTGATTGAAGTTGACAGCGTGACGGTAAAAATTCAGGAAAAATCAATTAGCCATATATGCGCATATATATAATACCAATGTACATATGTATGTATGTGGTCACATAAGTGCTGGCGAGTATTCCTAAGCTTGGCTTGCGCCTCAAAAGGTGTCATTTTGTTGTTGCCTGTTATTTTTCACATTTTTTGTGCTGTTATGACTATAAGTTTATTTTATTGTTGTTGCCTTTTTTGCTATGGTCATTTGTGTCGCCGACGCCGTTGATTTAAGCTTTACTTCGCCTAATGAAATTGGCGGCGGCACACTCGAATGACTGTCCATTACTGATGAGCTCATCATTAAATTTAGTGTAGAAATAAACAGCTATCTGAATATTTACTTTCTTATAGTATAACTTAACTGGTGGACAACTTTCCGCCTGAGTCATTAGGCGCAAGTATGTATATAAAAGATAGTGTTTACATAAGTGAATGTGTGCCGTGCTTAGTTGGTGGCATGCAACAGGTGAATGGATATGTAAGTCCCAAATTTCATATATTTTAATACGACATAAATGTTATATTATAGTTGAGTTATATAAAAAATTTCATCATCCACGGTATATACTCTAAATTTCGACGGTCTAAGATTATTTTTTTTTTTCCGAAAAACGATCTCAAAGGTAAATGCTTTGTGAAGCTAGTAGTTTTTTGGGTCTCACGACTCAAAACTTTCACGACTTTTTGGTACGGTCTTTACGAATAGCATTCAAGAACCCATTAAAATCATCTAGCAGTCATTTTTGTAAGCGACACTCAAAAAATGTTGAAGCTACCTCCTGTATAAGAATCGACCCGCTAAAGATCACCGTCGTTACTATTATAACTGTACCATGTAATCGTTGTTCTCCACTACGTAGGGAATAAGTTGTTTCCATACCGTGCACCATGATATAGAGACCCTTTGTAGAAAATATCTATTAAATATCGAATCATCGAGTTCGACCATTAGCATTGTCATCATTTGAAACCGTTTAAATAAGGGTGAATATAAAACGAAGCTCAATGCATAGGTGCCACATGATTTAACGCAAAAAAAACTCATGAACCGAACTTCCATCTGCGAATTGCTGCTAAAGAACAACACAATCGATAAATTTCTGAAACGGAGGATTACTGCTGATGAAAAGTGGATCACTTACAACAACGTTAACGGAAAACGGCCATAGTCGAATCGCGTTGTGCCGGCGTAAATGGTGACCAAGTCAAGATTGACGGTCAAGAAGGTTTGGCATATATTTAGTGGGATCGGCAGGGAATAATCTGCTCCCTTACGGCCAAACTCTTAATTTGGACTTGTATTGTCAACAACTGGACCGCCACAAGAGAGCAAACGACCAAAAGCGACCAGCTTTGGCCAATGAGAGAGGCACTGTGTTCCATCAGGACAGCGCCAGGCCACACACATTGATAGTGGCTCGCTATAAACTCCGGGATCTTAGTTGAGAGGTTCTTATGTATCCACCGAGTGATTACTACCTGTTTTTGTTTATGGCAAATGATTTTTGTGGTGAAAAGTTTGCTTCATGAGAAACTTGTGAAAATCGACTGCCCCTACAAGGAAGAAGGTTAGAAGTTATTAAACAAAGCAGCGCATATTTCACCTAAATCGGATGATTAATTCAATTTGATGCAAAAATAATGAATTTCTTTGTACTACAACTTATATTAAAATATTCTTCAGTAAAACTCACCAAACCTTAATTTTGGGTCAAATTGTGGAGAGATTTAATTAAATTTGTAAAATCAAAATAAATTGTATCAATGAATATATTTATGCTGCTGAAGGAAAAAAGCTGAAAAAAAATATTTTGAGTTTATAGCTCCTATAAAGTCTCTATAAAAATATATCGCTCATCAAAATTCTCAAGCGTGCTTGAAAAGATTCAAGCCAAACCGGAAAGGTAAAGTTTGTTTATTTTAGACTCTTTTATATGTCAAATAGTAAATTTAAATTATATTTAAAGCAACGATTACATAATCTTATATACGCGTATACATATATTTTATACAATATATTACGTATGTCATGTATACCATATATATATATAATGTAATCATAATATATATATATATGTATAGAGAGACACATCGCATAATAAAGAGCTAGGTAGGTAGGTAGGTAAAGTGGCTTAATAAAGAGCTAAGTAAACTTAAAACGATTTCATCTACTACTCTCTCTTCCCATCAACTCTATCTTTCTCCTTCCACAAGCTATTATTTTAAGTACTTTGTGGTTGAAAGTAATTAACTTTTGCACGGTTTTACATAGCTATGCTTTCGACGTCACAAAAGTCAAGTTAACTTCCTTGTCAGCATCTAGTCAACGCAAGTCAGCCGAGTCAATGAGTTGACGAAGCGGCGCATGCGCATGTGAAGGTGCTGACTCTTGCCATCAAGTTCATGGTGTGCCGTTAGTTATTGCTTTGGCCATGTTAGATTTTGTTAAAGTTAGCTAATGTTGTTGCTGTTGTTGTTATCAACACTAACTATAGTAAACAGTTTCAGCTTGAGATTTTTCGCATGCTTACTATAATTACAATTTAATTACGGTAAACATATGTTGTTGTAACTACGAAAGGCATATAATAATACCCACATTAACTCACAGATCGCCGAGGAGGCTACAACTTTAGATTTACATCTTGTGCTACTCAAAAGTCAAGTCAGTTCATTATAATATGTTTGTATGTAAACACACCCTCACACCACTCCGTTCCATTGTTGACATAAAATCTTACCCACAATTAATTACAATTTTTTTAGCCAATCTGTGGCCTCTATTGCTTTTAACGTTCTGTGAACTCTCTCTCTATCTCTCTCTCTTAGTATGACAAAGAGTTCAAGTTTAATCAATGAAGGTCAAAGTCACTGACACTGCAAATGTCGCATCACTGTGTGTAGCATATGTACGTATACCATAGAACCTACTGGTAATTAAGTAATTGTTGGAAGCTCTGTTAGCCATAAAGAGCTCGCTTATGCTTATACTATATAAGTATGCAGTATGTACAGTGGATGCATGATAGTTTACCATAATTATGGCATTCAAACGAAAAAAATATATATTACAGCATAGAAAATAAAGGGGTCAATGACACATATTATTACAAAAAGAAAACGGAATACTGAAGGTTATTTTTATTACTTTTTAGAAATAGTATCTAATAACAGCACAGCCACGTTCTAAATGTGTTTTGAGGATTTATATTAATCAAATCGCTCAGCAAAATGTCTCTTACACTGGAAAGTATCAAGTTTTAAGTAAAATTTTAAATTTAATACAAATAGCGTATCTTACTTGTGATAATTCGTATCTAAAATAGTCTGAATATATCTAAATATCTCTCAAATAGTAATAGAAAGTAAGAGTATACATCACTCCAGTCCTCATACATCGACTGGCGAAGAAGATATCTCATTAAAGTTAGTTAAAATATCAAGTGGTGATAGGTGCTCTTAACTTTACCGACCTCCAATGTGATGAATATACTGATTTCAGTATGAATATACTGTTTGTCAGAATATTGGAAATTCATGCTTAATTGAGAATGTAACTAAATGAATCACAATCGCATAGTCTCAAATTTAAGTACATAACGCATAGCAGACAATATTCTCGTGTGAAGCAAAGTGCAAGTGATAGGAGACAGTGACTTATTGGCAATTAGGTAAGTGTAAAAACAAATATGTTAACAAAATCAAAGATAAACTATTCACTTGATATTTCCTTTGTAGATTTTTATCAAATATAATTACTGTGTTATGTGCAAAGAAAGTAGCGAAATGAAAACGAAAAGAATTAGGCGTTTCATATACAAACAAATATTTCATGTAGCGCGCGCATTTGATAAGATAACAAATATAACACAATGAGAAAGCAATAATGATGCTGCAAGTTAAGTAATCATGTTGTTTGATTATCAATAAATTACATAATTTGCTATTAAAAAAAATGTAAATGCAATTAGAGTGCTACAGATTTATCTATAATAAAATATTAAAAACAAACGCGTAGCGCAAAAACAAATTAATATTTATTTGATAATTCTTAGAGGTTTCTTTATTCAAATTTTAATGCTTAAATATGAGAAAAATTACTAAAGTTAGCTGTTTTCACCAAATTTTTTTCTAAAATTGTGATTTAATTTACTATATGGCACCCCTAAACAAAGAATAAATTTTAGTAATCATAAATTATGTATTTTTATAGTTATTAAAAAAAAACTATTTTTAAACCATAACAAGTGATTATATAAAAAGTTCGGCGACCCTTAACAACAGTTCATTCATATATAATTGAATAATAAGAAAGTAGACTTCATTAAAATGGTTGCGAATTTCAGAAAATAATATTTGCTTTAGGCAACCCTTCGCTAAGTGATGACTAGCCACAAATTTTTTAATTCGTACATGTTTTATTCAATATTCTCCACTTACCGTTTCTTGTGGCATGGTATTACAACTGCGTAACGGTAACTTGTATCTCAATGGGCCATCATGATCCCTAAAAATAGAAATAATTTCTTAGAAAACATATAATATGTTTTGTTATTCCACATTTATTACACTTTTTTGAGAGAAAAAACAGTTTAACTACTCTAATTCTAAGAACACTTCACTCACCTATACTCGGTAAGACATGTCGAGTTCTTCGACAGCCCCTTAGGATAAATCATGCCACTAAAGAGGCCAGTCTCATGATTTAACGGTGCATCTTTGATGGTTATCAACATGGAACCGCTTAAACATTTTATTCGCACTGTGGGTTCAATGCTGGATTTCGCTGTGGAGATGGAATCGGACGCTTCTGCGGTGGCGTCCAATTCTGACAGGGCTTCTTCTGCAAGAAATTAAAAAAAAATATATATTATTTTATCACAGGGTGTTAGAATGTGTGTTTTAAGTAAGTGTGTATTATTTAAGTAAGTGTGTATTAAGAAATTTAAAAAATATACAAACAGTTTAAAATAAATTTCTAAAATATTTTTATTAAATTAAATTAATTTTTTAAAACACACTTCTATTCTTTAGATATGAATAATTTAATAACTAAAATTAGTAAAACCATCAAACAGAAAATATTTGTACTATAGAAAAATTTCATTGCAAAAATTGATACAAGCAAAAACACACCGTTAGTTTAAAAAACATATATTTTTTCTGCACATAGCGATATACTATCAAATAGACAAAAATAATTTGCACTCAAACAATGTTTTTGTTACATCGGATGTATACGATTTGAAAGTACGATAAATAATAGCAGAGATAAGATGCAATGAGTGCAAATGCAGTGGGGTAGTGAATGATAATTATTAGATAATATTTTAGTGTTTTGATAGATTTTTACGAAAAAAAGTAAGAAATTTAATATAATATATAAAAAAAATTATAAAATTATTGTCTCACATGTTTTTTTACAATGGTTGTCAATTGTTTTTATGTAGAAAATAAAAGATAAAAAATTAATATTAATTCTTTAAATTAAAAAAAAATTAAATTATGATATAATTAATTAAAATAAATTTAAAAAAAAACTAAAAATTTATTTTTAATATTGATTTAACATAACAACATAATAACAAATATTAAAAAATTTACTTAAATCTTAAACATTATTAAAAAGGTTATATATTATTTATTAAAAATAGTTAATCTACAACAATTGATAAATATTAAAACAAGTTAAAAGTCACAAAAATTAAAAATTAAAAATAACAAATTTTTACAACAAAGTTTCGCCCATTATAGTACACTGTGCCTTTCAAACATAGGCATGAGCATCGTTAGCAACGAGAAAATAGTCAATTCGTTGCTATAAAAAGGCTAGTGTCAGCGCAAATTAAACATTATTCTCACATTGTAAACAGAACACCACAGTTGTCAGTATGCAAAAGTAAGTGGCGAAAAATGTCCAAAGATAAAACTATTACTATTTAATTTTTCATATTTTCAGAACTATTCTAACAATCGTCACCTTGGCGCTCTTCGGCATCGCTCAAGCACAAGTGCAATTTAGCGGTGCTTGTCCGTGTAATGTGCAAGTACAACCCAATTTCGATGTGGCTGCGGTAAGTAGTTACTCGTAAAAATATATTTTAGTAAAGAAATTCCTCAATTTTATTCCATGGGCATTGCAGTATTTGGGCACATGGTATGAATATGCCAAATATCCTGCATTCTTCGAGGCTAATGGTAAATGTATAAAGGCTGAATATACGCTCAGGAATAATAGTCAAGTGGGTGTGGTGAACAGCATGATCAACGAAGCGTGAGTAACATTTATTTAGGTATAAATTTTATACCCAATTCGTTGCTAACTTGTAACTATTACGCCTACTAGGTATCTTTTTCTAAATTTTTTTTTCAATTCATATATTTCTCCACTATTTAGCACCAATCAAACCACTGATATTGATGGCTATGCCGTGGTGGTCGAGAATGCTAAATTGCTAGTTACCTTCGCTGTCAGCCCTGCCTTTAATGTTTCAAGCAATTATTGGGTTTTGTCCACCGACTACAATAACTACAGCGTTGTTTACTCCTGCCAACCGACACAGGACGATTCACATAGCTGTACGTACTCCTATATTTATTTTCTTTAACTTTTATCCATATTCTTTTGTTCACAGTAATTGTTTGGATCTTGACCCGTGAGCGAATACCATCTGCCGAACTTATCGCGAGAGCTGAAAATGTCCTGACTTCGAACGGTATTTCCCTTAATCAATTGGTTATCACCGACCAAAGTGGGTGTCAAGCTGCTTCCGCTGGTGACAATTGCGCATAAAGGCCTGGAGCATGTGACTTTAAAATTAAATTGGCCTAAATTTTCGAACGTGTAATACATATTATAATGGCATTATTATATGTACATATAAAAAATGTAAGTCAAATAAATCGATAAAGTGAAATTCGAATACAAATTTGTTTGTACTTTTTAGTATAGTGAAAAGCCGCTTAGAATATATAACAAACGATTTTAGGACAATATGTCTAAAGAAATTTACTTAGGTAACATAAATTTAGTCCTACACATAATTTCTGTATCAGAACGCCTAGAAATTATAACCTCAAATACGCAGGCTCTAATCACGGATTTAATAAACTGAACTATAAATCCGATGCTGAGGCCGAGATTAGCCGTTGTGAGTGAAAAACTTCTTAGCTTAACTTCATAATAAAAAAAACATTTAGGTTTAACACCACAACTCTTTTGATGAGCTTCCGAGCGGAGAAAGTTCTAAATTCAGCTTCAAATTTAATATTGAGTATCGAATCATATAATGAATGAATCATATAATGAATTTTTCACCAACATCTAGTAATATATAATGTTTGTTTGATCATTACATGATCTATTATAACGTCCTCACGATAGACATTTCAAACAAGCGATAGCTTTGCTTATATACTTGACTTAAATCGGGTAAAATTCTCCTTCAGAGCCATTCAAATTATATACGGGACTGATTATTGGACGCTCTTAACTATTTCGCTTCAATCGCTATTATCACGAAGAACATAGTTTTTCAAACTGTCAACAAGACTACTTCCAAATATTTATTCACTTAATTAATTACCGTAAACTTGAACCTAACCTCAATTTGTTTATTCAGTGATTCATGGTATGTGACATCTGTAGAAACAGAAATAATGCATTACAAAATCACTCGCAGACACCTAGTTAAAGCATGCGAGTTTATCTGTACATAAATATATATGACAGTATGTACTTGTATATGGTATGTACCTATGCAAAAATAAATTTAAAGGTGCATCCACAGTTGGTAACGACTACAGCGTTCATGACATTGAGACAAGTCAAAAGTAGAGACACAAGTTGAAGGAACTCGAAAACCGAAGAATTGCGCATGCAGAAACGCGGAAGCAAATAAGACTAGAGTACATGGTAGAAAAAGAAGGAGAAGAAGCTTAGCTGAGAAGCAGCTGAGCTTGTTATGGCATGCCAACTGCGACACATTGCGGCAATTTAAGGTACACAGCCAGCACACAAAAAAGACTCCAGCAAGACTTGCAATGGCAAAAGATCACCGAGATTAGCGTTTGTAAGATGCGACAGAAACAAATACCGAAGCCGCCAGACACAATCATATAGAAGCAACCAAAGGTGAGTTGCCAGGAAAAGATGCATGTTTGTTGAGCTTTAAACAAAAAAAAACAGCTACAAATAATCACAACAACAACAAACACTGAACGAGAAGGTATCACTCGCAATGGCATGCCACAAATGGCATAACTGTGTGGGCCAAGAAAGTTCTTTGAACCCACTCGTGAAGCCATGATGCTAGAAGTAGAACCTTTTGATTTGTTGCAACTGCGGTTAAGTTATTGCTGATTTCCTGTTGCACAACATTTGAGTCGCTCAGCCGGTCGCACACCCGTTGCGGTTCGGCAATTATCGTGGTAGCGAAGTGCCGCCTTTGCCCAACACCTTTGGCATGGTAAAGGTTCGACAAATAATATTAGTTCATATATATGAAATTGCGTAACAGTTGTGTGTAATAAATTTGTACACAGAGGTTTGCAGTTAAATGTAGTGCAAGAACTAAGTAACAAGTAAATTTTTTGGCTTGAAAAGAATCACAAATGTAAATCAGTCACTCAGAGTAGTCTTAATACCTTCGAAGCTTTATATTCAATTAAGGAAACCACTCTTACTACATATATGTGGGGCATAACTGAAAGCTTGGAAAAAGCTCAAAGCAACAGCAGCAAAAAACTTCGCATTTACTGCATTTCCTAAAAATTTACCATAAAGATCCTTGACCATCTCTAATTTTTGGTAACTGAAGGTTAACTGAAAGCTCGGAAAAAGCTCAAAGCTTAAAAACAAATATATATTGGTATTTTTTATTCTATATGTCGCCCATATCTGCCTTCGAAAAGCCCTCATTTTTAGTATTCGAAGCTTAATTGAAAGCTCTAAAAAAGCTCAGAGCTTAAACATCAGAAAACTTTGTAATTATATATTTTCCTTAATATCGATCATATCACACATCGGATTTTCAAACAACATAAAAATATTATACATATGGTATATGACAGTTTTCGCACTACAAGCCATCCAAACATGCAACAAGACAAATTGTACATAATTTTTATACTAACGACTAATAAAAGTGGCAATTTAGGATGCACATAAATAACAACATCCATTAGACAGACATCACCATTTGCCTAACACACGTATATAGCCTTACTGCCGGTCAATACCGTTGCACTATGAAGACCCACGGATTGCTTATTGCCACCGATTCAAATAAACTACCAACATCTAACGCTGACTACGCCACTAATGCTTCCGGCCTGATGCAAGCATGGTCCGTAAGCCACACAATCACATAGACTATGTAAGTAGGTATATATGTATGTGTGCCCATATTTCAGCATTGCTGCCACAAATGCCGTTGTCAAGTTCACTGAACCCTTTTTATTTTTGCACCCAAAGTGCAATGCCTTTCAAGCGCTTCTATGTGCAGGCCACAGCTGGCGTTTACAGCTGCCACAGCCGTTGTGGCGAGTAACCGAGCCAGCCTACTGCAACATCTTCTATTGCGAATTCTGCGCATAGCTGCTTTGTTGCATTTCCCCCACCTTGCCACACCGAAGGCGACGCTACAAGTTAAATCTATTCTATAGTTGCAAGTTCATGCTCTTCATGGTCGCCAGTTTTCTAGTTTCTAACCGACATAACTGCTTTTCTAGCGCTTTTTTCATGCGCACGCCCTAACGAATTGCTTTATCCGCACACGGCAGTTCATTGCGGCGACACCGACTAAGGCGCAGAAGCAGACAAACGAGCAGACGAAGGCGCAGGCGCTGTGGCAGTTGCATTTGCAGCCGTCAGCAAGTTTTGTGATGTCATAAAAATGGCAACACAGCATCCCAGCGCAGGCAAGCGCCTTCTATGTTCGCCGCCCAGCTGCTTACACACACATACACAGTGCCGCCACATTGCCAAGTCCGCCAGCAGCGTGTTGCACGCGTTGAAGTTGTGGTATTACATGACTTTAAAATTATATGCGGCAACTCAGCAAGTTGCATGCCACATGTTATACTTTTTTCAGCTATCCACTTTATAATTCTGCAATTTCTTTAGACTGATTAAGTTTATTAACCATAAACGCAGCCAAAGCTGTAAGCGCACTACCGTGTGCATGCATATGCTATGTGTATGTGTTTGTATTGTACACATGCATAAGTCTACGTATATAAATACATATGTATCTCTAAGCTCATAGCAACATGAATTTAACTCCGCTTAATCCGATGACCAAAGCGAATTTTTAGTATTTGCTGAATAGAGACTTTTCACACACGACTTTTCATATACCTTTAACATAGTGTGTATGTACATATGTATATGTATAGATATGTATTTATAAAATTGGCATTTCTCTTACTATTCTTTTGGAATCTAAATCCTGCTGTTAAAAGTATTAGTTGCAATAAATTTTATAATTTCATGCTAATCAACAATGTAAAGCTGCAAGTTGAGGTTAGGTTAGGTTGGGTTAAGTTTAGTTGTAGACTATTGGTGTTAAGACTATAAAAAAAGCTTAGTATTATTTGACAGCATAAGCCTCTGTAGAATGAGTTGAATATATATAGCACTAGCTTTTCTGTCTTAACTTAATTACTTATGTAGTATTTAGAAAAGTAGTAAACGGAATAATTCAAGTATTAAGCTGAAAATTCTTAGTGCAAGCGGATACATGGAATTTTTATTTTATTTTCATTTTTTGTACACCATCTGATCAAATTTGACCCGGGATGACAAAAAAACCTTAATTTTCACGTATTTTGATAACAAAAATAAATTATTATCGTCTTCAAAATAGACTCCTTTTGAGTCAGTACCAGCATGCGACCGATTAATCCAATTTTCTATACACTTGTTATAAGCTTCGTCTGGAACGGCCTTCAGTGTGTTCAGCGAATTTTGGATTGCGACTGATTTTTGCAGCGCCATTCGCTAGATTGTTCAACAGTTTCGACGTCATATTCATAAACACACGTATTATCATCAGTAAAGATACGTTTGATGAATGTAGTTGTAGGGTCCTAAACTACGTTGTCAAGCAGCTCGTTTGCAACCTGTACTCGACGTCGTTTTTGTTTTGATTCTTTTAGTACTAGACTCATACTAAAAGACAAGCTTTATAACCGAAACATTAACCAAAATGTATTGAGTCGATCCATAAGGGATGTTGAGACCCTCTGTTATTTCTCTGTTGTCAACACAACGATTTTCAAGCATTATTTCTTTAATTTTTAGTTGTTATCGTCTTTTACAGAGGTGGATGGACGACTCGGAGGAGTTAAGTTTTCGATAACTTCACGACCTTTACTGAATGCTATGTGCCACTCAAAGCACCAAAACACGTCTGCAATATTTTCGACGAGTCCATAGCCTGATTGGTGCGTTTGTGCGCGCAGTTTATATTAGCCAGTTCTGGTCAAATTTGATAAGATGGTTACATAAATGTTCTGGTGTTCCTGGTGTAGAATCTAACTACTTTACTTTTGGCATATCTATTCTATTCCACAATATTACGAAATTCGGAATGCTTTCGATAGACATTTTTGTTTTACATTTTCTAATATATATATTTTCTAATATATAGGTATATATGTTTTTGGTGGGCTAGTCACAAGAATTTGTTAATTAAAGATTTCCGCTTCCTTAAACTACCGATTTATGGAACGTAAATATAATATGTAATTTGTAGTATCTTGCTCAGATTTAGTCTTTTTCAATAAGTAGTAAGACCGTTTCAAAATTATGGTTAGAGTTCGACGTACCTTTAAGGAAAAAATTCTAAAGGTCTTACGTCTGACAAAAATATTTAATTAGCCCTAAAATATTTAACTAATTTTTAATTTAAAGTCTCTTCGTATGATTTCCCAGCCTCATATATTTGAACTTTCGGTTTAAGTAATGGATCATAGATACTAGGTAATCGATAACAGGAAATGAATAAAAAATAAAAAAAAGTGTTACAAACGTTTCTCGCATCTCCCTCTGTTTTTCTTATACTTCCCTAACACTATCTCCTCCTATTTCTATTAATTGTACCATTAAGAAAGCATTTAAGTTTAAAAGACTTATTTATGCAAAACTGATATTTTCTCTCTTTTCATCCCAAGAGTTTGCTCATTTGTCGGAATTGCCGATATCGGAAACCTATATCATATAGCTGTCATACAAACTGAACGATGTAAATCACGTTCTTGTATGAAAAATTCGTTATTTGTGAAGAGTTTTCCAATTCCAATCTATGAGCATATACATATATATATATATATATACATATATACAAATACACATACTACATTTGTACTTCAAACCACAATATTGCACCTAATTATCCTTAACCTAATTACGAGCAGTGCTATCCTAATTTCTTATCTACAATAAACAATATTCAAGCAACTTAGTGAGAGTGTTTGTGTACACACCAACATTTGGCAACAAAGCGTTTGTCATTGGGACAGCAATATGACAAATGTTATCGCAACTGTGCAATAGCAACAATTCAACTAACAATAATTCATTTCCAAACTGTTTTTACGAAATGAAATTTGCCACAATTTGCTAATGCCAACAAGTAAATAAGCTCACAAGTATCGGCGCATGTGCGAGCATATTGCAGTGGCATGTAACTATGTGACAGCGGTCAAATATTAAAAACAATGCGATATTGCGAAATAGTGAAAGCCACAAAGGCAAATCAATTTTTCGGTATAACATGATCCACTGGGATTGTGTGGGTGACAAAGTAAAACACCCCGAAAACAAAACCCGGCGGTTGGGCATAATTGAAATCATATTAAGACGATGTCGGCAAAGAGATACAAAATTTTATTTCAAAAATATAAAAAACTTCAAAAATATGCAATGGAATAAGCAATGAAATGTGAAAAAAAAGTAAAAAAATATGTTTGCATTTTTTTCACAAACTCATTACACAGACAAACCTGTAAACAGCCGCTACCGTTAAGCGGCGTTTTTGTCTACTTCATATACAATTGCCATGTATTTCGAATAAATTTTTACTTAACAAGTTTTGAATTGTTTTTGCTTTTCGTTAGCTTTTTTTTTGTGCCGTCCACACATTCACTTTCATGCGCCGCAACTAAAGTAAATTCATGCCGGTTGAAGTCAGCTGTGTGCATTTTTACGCTCGTTATTGCTATAATTTTATTTGCGATCGCAACAACAGCTAAAATGAACTTTGTTTGTTGCATATTTTTTGCGATTTTTTAATCTTTTTTTATCTTGCAATTTAATTTTTTTACCAAGCGAATAACTAATATTTTTACAATTAGGCCGAAAAAAATTTAGTATCTGACCTAAATTTACTTAATATTTTGTTATATATATTAAGAAAAAAAATCATCAGACCTCGATTAGTCATATACTGACTTCCTTCTCGTAAAGTCCATTTCCTTCCGAACTAAATTGATTTATATAATATATCAGAAAACAGCGAAGCTAATGTCTTTAGCTGGATATTTTACTGAAATTCATCATATTCAACACTTTAAAGATGTGGTAAGTCGCAGCTATCGCAGTATTCCCGTTATTAAATGAAAACTCAATGCAGGGAGAAGAAGTGGTATCAACTTTGGAACTTGAGAACTTTTTTCAAACAATTGACAGGCAATCTCCACCTTTGCAGAGAAGTATTTGGAGATAACATGCGACTTTTCCTTCTCCAGCTCCCTCTCACTTTTTTTAATTCTCTAGTCACTCTCCCTCTCTCTTTATTTCTCTGTTTTTACTTGTTTAACCATTGTGAGGGTTTAAAGCTTAAAGGACTTAATTTTTAATAAATAAACTTTTGTAGTTATTTTAGAAAACACTTTTGTGCAACACTGATATACTCGATTCTCATGATAGAAACCTCGATCAACCGGAAATGGAACACATAATTATGTTTTGGAAAACGTAAGATAACACAACTGAAACGTAACAATCGAAAGAGTGGTGACTTCAGAAAACGAAACTAATTCGAGTACACTGTCTGCTTGACAAGGAATGATAAATGAGAGAGTTTTGAAAGAGAACTACTCTTATCACTAGAGTATAGAATATTTTTGGAATATCTTGCAATAAAACTGAAGACTTTTGTCTGTTATCAGTTTGTTCCAGTTTCACCTTTAAAAGATCTGTCAGTAATTGAGTTGCAGAAGATGTTGACAGCGCAGCAAAATCTTTTGCCGATTTTCTTTTAAATCTTTTCCTGAACTTCAAATAGGAAAATTTAAACATTTACAATTATTTCTTCGATTTATTTTTTAAAGAGAAAAATATTTCAAACTACCATAAATATTTCTTAATATTTTTAGAAATTAATTAATGAAATCCACGCATTTAAGTTGACTTCTTTCTATATAAACAAATATTTATGTAAGTCACTAAACCGTTCGCCTTTCATTTCCTATAATTATCTATCAGCAGCTCTAATTATTTTTTTATTAATTCCAATCACAATAAATATATAAGTTTATGCATACAATAATTACATTTGTGTGTACTATAAAACTCTTTGCGATTGCGCACTCAAAACACAAATTCTCCATTCAATTTGTGTTAATGGTTAATCAATTGATTCACTTATTGTTATTTTTCTCTGCGGTATTCATACAGTAAAATTATCATTTGCATTTCTAAAATAATTAACTTACTCGTTGCTGTTGGAATTTGTGCACCATGTGTGACCAAAGTGGCGATTGTCTGGAAATTAGAGAAAATAGAAGTCATTATTTTATTGTTTATAAAAATACATATTAACTACCATATAATGTCGTGGTTACTTTTAAAATGAATAATAAATTGGAATTTATTTTATATATAAGTATACAAAAGATCCTAACTCCAGTTACCCACTATGGTGGTTTTTGAATGCTACAACTTATTTAGAAAGCCTAACGCGGTTGAACTGTAATTAGTTGCAGATCATAATAGAATACATATACATGTATACTTACACATACAAGATCAAATTATTATCTGTTTGAATTTAATTCATTCCAAAGAATATAGCGGGTTCAGAAAATATTGCCAGTTTCTTGTTTCCTCTCATTGTTAAGTCAAACCTCAGCAATTGACAATATAACCATGTCACGCAAATAGTAATTTTGTGCGGAAAGCTGACAGGTGACAGAAAATAATTTTGAATATTGCAAGGGGTCTAGTTGTTTATGTCCGTGATATTCATGAACAATTGATAGAGGTAGGGTATTTTTCATAATATTTTCTCATTATTTTTTGGCCATTGAGAAAATTTGATTAATTTTTACTTTACTTGATTACTAAGATTAGGATTTTGTAGAAGCTTACTATAAAGTTGTCAAATATCTCCTTTCCGCTTTTTTGTCTTTTGAATTTCGCGGCTATGTACAAAGCGCTACAGAGCTCGTATCTGGCAACACTACATACATAATTTGAATGGTCTTGACATAACCTACAAAACAACGCTATGCATGATTAGTTTGGATATTGCGTTCAACAGTTATAGACGTGTAAACATGGAGTTCACTAACGCCGAAATTCGCGCTATTTTAAAGTTTTCCTTCGTTAAAGGCAAATCCGCTAGAGAAACGTTCCGTGAGATTAATGCTGTTTTGGGGGATGGTACTCTATCACTTCGAACCGCGGAGGAATGGTTTCGACGATTCAGAGCCGGTGAAAACGACACCATGGATAAGCCAGCCGGCGGAAGACCTGTGACGACAAATACCGATAAAATCATGGAATACATCGAGTTAGACAGGCATATGGCATCTCGTGACATCGCCCAGGAGATGGGAGTTAGTCACCAAACCATTTTGAACCATCTGCAGAAGGCTGGATACAAAAAAAGTTTGATGTTTGGGTGCCGCATAATTTGACGCAAAAAAACCTTCTGGACCGAATCAACGCCTGCGATATGCTGCTGAAACGGAACGAACTCGTCCCATTCAAGGGAAAACGGTCGTGGTCGAAGGCCGATGAATCGTCCCAAACAGTGGCCAAGCCGGGATTGACGGCCAGGAAGGTTTTGCTGTGTGTTTGGTGGGATTGGAAGGGAATCATCCACTATGAGCTGCTCCCATATGGCCAGACGCTTAATTCTACCATCTACTGCGAACAACTGGACCGCTTGAAGCAGGCGATCGACCAGAAGCGTCCAGAATTGGCCAACAGGAAGGGTGTAGTGTTCCACCAGGACAAGTGTTCCACACACTTCGTTGATGACTCGTCAGAAGCTACGGGAGCTCGGATGGGAGGTTTTATCGCATCCACCATATAGCCCGGACGTAGCGCCAAGAGATTACCACCTGTTCCTGTCCATGGCGAATGCCCTTGGTGGTGTGAAGTTGAACTCAAAAGAGGCTTGTGAAAAGTGGCTGTCCGAATTCTTCGCAAATAAGGAGGGGGGCTTCTACGAGGAAGGTATTATGAAGTTGCCGTCTAGATGGAAACAGATCATCGAACAAAACGGCTCATATTTTAACTAAATCCGATTACTGTAACACTTTTTATAAAGCATTGAATGAAGAGCAAAAAAGCGGAAGGTAAACAACGGCCAACCTTATATTATATATCTTAACAGAAACTGTCACACATTAGCCTGTAAAACATTTCATTTAATAAAAAAAATGACTCAATTGTGGGAAAGCTTTTAAAAGACACGTATAAATGTGACGTAAGATTTAACTATATTTTATTTTCTTTTCATTTCTTCATTTGCAAATGCATTTCATAAACACTTGTTTTTATAATAATGATGCAAGTAGCACTGCTCAACAACCACAAGCGGTCTTTATTTATTAACTGAAGCATAATTCATAAAAAATATAAAAAATTATAAAATTAAAAATAACAAAATAGTATCACATCTCATGAACAGTTATAGTAGCGTCACAAAATAGTGAAAAATATTTACCTAAATGGGAAAGCAAAAATTAAATATTTATATTTACAGATATATATATCATCTAATTTCCTCTTTATTTTCTAGTCAAAGTCCAAATATATTGTAATTAAATACAAGAAAAAACGTTAACTTCATTTGCACCGAAGCTATAATACCCTTCACACATACACAAGTTTCCATACAAGAATTTAATTTTGATCGCTCAATTTGTATGACAGCTAATCCTACAGTGGTCCGATATCGACGGTTTCCGAAATGAGCAGCTTCTTGGAGAGAAAAGGGCATGTGCGAAATTTCAGATCGATATTTCAATAGCTGAGATATATACAGACAGACAGACAGATAGACATATATGGCTAAATCGACTCAGTTCGTCACGCTGATCATTTATATGTGGTATATATGTACTTTACAGTGTATCCGACCTTTCCTTCTGGGCGTTACAAACTTCGTGACTGCATAAAGTATCAAGGTATAATAAAATAAAAATCTGAACGAAGTTTAACAAAACCATTCTCTCTTGAAAACCACTACTATGTAACACTTTAGGCCTAGTTTCAGTCTAGTTAAGGCCAATTACTATTATTTCAATTTACTTGTGGGTTAACTCAAAGTGAATTTCTCTTAACTCCTTTAAATACTCCTCACCTAAAAAATAGTCATTAAATAAAACCAACGTGTTGACTGAAAATTAGATAATTAATTTTCTATTTGTTACCGCAAGCTGACAACCGCAGTTAAGCTTTCAGGAATTTCAGAAAGAATATCGTAATGCAAAACTCAAGCAAGTGAAGTATTGTAAAAATTGCAAATCTTCAGTTAAAACCATTAACCAGCCACCAATGAATATTCGCAATAAGGAAGATGTGTAAAATTACATTCCCACGTTGCTAACTAACGGTATAGGCACTTTCGCCAAAATTACTGCAATCTACGGAAATTAGCTGTTTTTGCAACAAAGTTCTGCATACACACATGAGTATAGGAACTTCATAAAATATCGCTTCTGTGTGGATTCCCATAGAAAAGCTTAGATGTATATGCATATGTGGATTTGTGCATGGCTAGCTTGTAAATGATTTGAGCGAATGCAATGTTGCAACTGCACAGAAGGTGGCGAAATTTTATTATGCTGGTAGTCTGAGGGAATATGTGGCACATATCAATTAACCCTCTGAGGTCAATACAAACAGAACTTGGTAACGAACTTCATGATACCGCGTGGTGTTGCCGGACTACAATTTACACACATAAACAATGACTTGCAATAAAAAAAATAAAAAAAATTTCGTGTGCTGAATATTTTTATTAGACGATTTTGAATTTGTTTGCGGGTCACTGGTCATTTTATGGTTACTTGGGTTCAAGAAGAACATTAAAGCTAGAGACTAAGCTTTTATGATTTGTTTTTAAGATAATTCGTGTATGTTTCCAGTAAATGGTTGTAGTTCCAAATTTTTTTATAAGCCGATTTCTAATAGCATTATGATTTAAGCGAAAATATATCTTAAGGTAAAATACTCACGATTATTTGCAGTGCCGCATAGACAAGTTGTGTGAATGACTTCATATTTGCTGCAAAAAAATATAAGTAAATAAAAATATTAAATTATTTTAAATTATATATATAATATTTTATATTTTTAAAAATTGTTTTGGGTAGCATAAATTGAGTATGAGCGAAATTTTACTTTTGAATTCTTATATATACTTACGAATATACCAACTAAAAACTAAAAAAGTAATACGTAGCAGTAGTTTAACCAAAAAGTATTAGATTTCTGGTACAAATACATTTTTGAAAACCATTTTCTCATCATCACAGCTCAAACCAAATTTTGGCATTATTTTCTAAGCTTCGCAAATAACCGTTTCATGGCCAGCAGACACAAACCAAAGACAATAATAAAGCGATATATAACTTTGGACCACATACATGAAAAATAACTATTTACCTCCGCTCATTAACACTTTTTGTGGTTATGGCATTAGTCGAAATTAATTGGCAGCTCATGCATAGCACACAGGCAGAGGCAAAAACACCAAAAAAAGAAAAAATATATATAAAAAAAAATTGAAGAAGCGTATTATACAAAGTACTTTAAAAATAATCGTATTTTCGGCACGAGAAGTCGTCTTAAGCTGGTAGGGTGTGGTTGAGAAGTTAATGTGTTTTTAATTTCTTAGCTTTGTTAAGAGTAAATTAAATCTTTCCGCCATTTTTTCGACAATGTATAAGTAATTGCTTATTGTTGCTAAAAATTATTTTACTGTTTAAAAAAGATTATTAGTATTTTGTAAGGCGCAACAAAATACAAAATCAAAATTGTGGAATATAAAATGCAAAATATAACAAAAATATAAAATATAAAATACAAAATATAAAGTAAAAAAAATTATAAAATATAAAATATAGAATCGCTTTATACAAATATCTATTAAGCTAATATCTCTAAAATGTCAGTAATTAATGTTCTTTTATAACTACTATTAATTAAAATTAATTGCATATACAGACATTGTAATATGCTATACTCAGATATTTTTAATAATTGTAAACTTTAATGAAACTTCGTTAACTAGAAATTACACAAATTATGAAATAAACGGAAAAAAGTTCTTTGCTAAAGTCTTTGGATTATACTGCGATACATCGCTCATCAACGGTCGTCGTTTGAAATTGTCAAAATTCAATCAGAAAAAACCTCTACTATTTACCACATTTATTTTCTCAAATAAGAAAACAACAACAAAATTTTGAGTTAAATAAAACATACATGCGTACATACAAACAACCGTTTTTGCAACCGCCAACTAAATCCCGCTGACATCAAATCTTTTGATAAGAAAAAATATTCAAAGGCTTTTGTTAATTTCTGTGGCTCGGTGATAAATTAGCGCAAAAGCAATTGACCCAAATCGAAGGTAATACAAAGCAAAAAATAAAAATAAAACAAATTTGATGAATAGTACAATAGAGGTAGAGAAAAGTGCAATAAAGCAATGAAGCAACTAAACGAAATTGCCCAAAGGCCAGTAAATGACAGCAAAGAGCAAATAACAATTGACCAGCAGCGCCAACATGAAACACAGACAGCAAATGATACATAGCAAAATGCCACATAAGAGAAGAAAAATTTGTCAATTAATTGCATGCAAAAACCACTACGGCTTAAAACCACAAACATTTTCGGACAAACAAAAGTGGTGCGCAATGCTTCATATATTTTATATAGATGTAGATCTCCTAACAAACCAACAATTTTCTCACATGCGATATTTGTCACGTCTAATTACAACGAAAATGTCACCAGCACAATATGTAAGCGACCAAAAAAAAAGAAACTCATTATAAAGCAAATCGCTGGATTTAAATACAAGCGGCGTCGTCAGTGTTGATCTAGGTCCACAATGGCCATCTCAAGTGATTGCAACATTAGCTGCGACTATTTTTAAATCTTAATTAAGCGACTGTGACTCTGTCTGTGGAAATAAATGCATTAACGATGATAAATCGTAAATGTAAAAATTTTACGATTTTTAACGAAGGTTTTTTGTACAAATTTTAACGAAATCTATAGAATTGAGTTATGCAATAAATTTTAGCATAATAAGTAGAAAAAACATTAAATTTTATAATCGTGCATAAAAAGCACTTATAAATTAAGTTATATTATCGTCATTAAATGAATGTAGTAATTTATTTAAATTCTGTTGTCAGTTTGAAGGATTTATGACTCAGCATGGATATTCGTCTATTTAAAAGTTTTAAAAGTTTACATCTGGGTGACTAATATAAAATTATCTGAATTGAAACTGTATTGGGAGCATAATGTGTGCTATATAATGACTTAAAACCTTCCAACTAGTAACGTATTTCAAGCGTTCCAGATAGTGATAGATTTGGCAATAAAGCGCATTTTCAGCCGTACATTTCAATAGCGAATAATTTTCATAACTATCCCATCCACGGATAGGCCCTCATATCTTCTAAAGTATCCTACTTTACCTATTTTATAAACATGGAAGATATTATTCCATTAATTTCATACGGCCGTTAAGTAAGTTAAGCTCTCGAAAGCAACATGAAAGTTAAAGCCCGACTTGTAATTAAATTCAAGTTAGAATATTGTCAAGCTAATATTGGTACTCGTTATAACATTTAGCAGGAATGGCTGATTTTATTATATCTTCTGCGAAAAAGCGAATAAATAAATTTGTTCAGAGTTTGGCAACAGTTTTTGTCCCATATAATCTATTATACCACAGAACATGCTAATTTTTAAATATATTTTGGCAACAAATCACGAACTGTTTTACAAGTAAGGTCGTTATGAATTTCATTGAAGATTTTGGAAACGTAATTTATTCTCTTTAGCTGATTTGAAAATTTCGATCGAGCGTAATTTTATTCACTTTGCTTTCGTGAAAAGCAGGGTTCTATCTGTATAACGTATGATGAAAGTTTCTCCGATCTCACCATTCTCGTTAAGTCTTTATACCACTCAAATGCTGATTATATCGATAAATAAAACTTTTACCGTGTTTTTAATGGTTCCATAGAATGTAGGTGGCAAACACATATATATCTCCCTTACGTTGTTCATGTAGGAGTAAAGGGCCAAGAAGACATTACTAATGCAGAAAGCAACATCTTCCCGATTCGGTTTTCAGACGGTTGGATTCCTCGGGAAGAAAACTGCCATATAATGCTACAAAATTATCTAAAGCATTGAAGCTTAAGCTTCACTTCAACAAGCAGCAAAGAATATACCTATATAACTCAAAAAAAACATCACTCCTCCACTTCACATCTTTCATGCCCTCAGTTCAAACCATCGCCAATTTTAACATTAACACAATAAATATTAGCGGTCTGGCCTTCGTTTAGTGCACGTTTATGCAAATATTTCAGCATTGAAGTATTTTAAACTGCTGCAGAAATAGTGCCAACATAATATGAAATATGGAAATTTCTCTTTTCGTCTAACAACAAAAACCATATGCAATACAGATATAATCATCTTTAAATCGGCTTACTTGCGCACAAATTCTATGTAAATCTCAAACTTTCTTCACCCCGACGCTGCTTCCAACAAAAGATCAAACACAAACACACACACACATACAGATAGAAACAAGAAGCACATAAAAAGAAAATCAAGTTTCTTGGTTCATTTTGTAGCATAGAGCACGAATTTGACCGCACCGATCATGCGACCCAGCTAAGCTGGCTTATCAACACCAAACAACCACTACACTCCACTCCAACGCGGGCTGTCTCCTCACCTGCTTCTTCAGCGATATACAATACGAAATTTGCATATTAAATAGTTTAGAAGAGAAAACACAATAACGCCAGAGTCTAAAAATAATGGCAGAAATGTAGAAATTTTCTTATTTCATTGTGTATTGGCAATAAAGAATATTTCAATAGTCAATGAATCTCATTTCATTCTCGCTGCCGCTACACCAACTGGCATGCGCGGCGGGCATAGAGAAAGCTACGATGCAGCGCCGGGTAGAAAGACACACAGTAGTAGCTGGTAGTGGCAGTTGTCACTGCAGTTAGCGCTTGAACTTTGGTGTTGCTGCTTTTTCTTTTCTATTTTTTGTGTCTGCTGATGCCTATGCAAAGCAGCAAGTTTTTCTTACTCACCCAAAGAGCTGGTATAAAACAATTTTTTGTGTGTAAATGTCTGTGTACATATGTCGACCCTTTTTTGAAGCCATTGGCTGTCGACAATTGTTACTTGTGTCCCAATGTTCTTTTCTTGTGTGTGCTGCTGTCACTTAAATTGCCTTTTATGGTTTGCTCTATTTTTCCAACAACAAATTATCGGGATCAGGGTAGCCTAGAAGTGCTTTAAATGGCAGCAACTAATATTGAAGTTTGTTAGGGCAACTTTTGTTCCAATTACCACTTTGTTAGCAGTCAGTTTGAGGTGTGAAAATATTTGCTTTTGTTGCTAGAACAATAGATTATAAAAGCAAAATTCTTTAAAATGGCACTACGCTAACTAGTCAACAGTTTTTGAGATATCGATCTGAAATTTCGCATACTTCCTTTTCTTCCAAGAAGCTGTTCATATGGCGAAATTGCCGTTATCGGACTATCGTACTATATCATATAGCTGTCATACAAACTGACCAATCAATGTCAAGTTCTTGTATGGTAAACCTTTGTATTTGAGAAATTATATTCACGAAATTTACCATAGCTTATTTTCTAAGACAAGACTACACTCTTCGAGTATATAGTTCAGATTGGATCACTATAGCAAGTTGCTGCCATACAACCGGATCGTTTAAAATCAAGTCCATGTATGGTAAACATTTGTATTGGAGAAATTATATTCACGAAATTTGGCACACATTGTCCAATGTAATCCAATACAATGCTACATATTGTTCAGATCAGATTCCAAAGCATATAGCTGCCATACAAACTAACCGATTAAAATCAAGAAAAAACTCGTTCTATACCCTTTGATGTTTTAGGAAATGTACTTCTCGGTGCTGCCTGTGTATATTGCATATTAACGCTCATTAGTTCACTTTTGAACAATAATACCGTAATCAATGCGCTCTTGCCGGAAACTTCAATTTGCACGGTAGCCACATGAAGGAAAACAGAATAACAAAGTAATGCCCAACCTACCACACAAAGTCACAGAAATAACAACAGAAACTAAATGAACTTAAGACACACACATAAGCATTACATATGCATACAAGTACACATATAGCTTATAGGTATGTAGCTTCAAAAACTTAAATGTATATATGCAGCAAGTGCTTGTGACCTTCCAACAATGACTTTTCTGCTTTCTTGAATAGCGATATAAATGACTTCCAACCCACTGCGTATCAGCAAAGCAATTAAATATTTTATTCCAGCGTAAACTTAATTTCCGGCATCACTTACAAACAGACATACAAAACATAAGTACAAATATAATTTCATCGGAATATGATATGTATTATGAGCTGTCATAGAATGTGTGTACACGTAAAGCTATGATACTCTTAGACATTCACTTCGTTCTATGTGACCTTACACACGGACATACACATGCAAAAACGATAGTGGGCTATTAGAAATGTAACTGCAGTGGCACAATCGAAATGTTTTAAATGCGCAAGTCATCCCTTTACACTTTTCGTGTCATGCACTGACCGCTAAGTGCGTGGCAGATTGAGCGTTGAACGCTTAATTGTGGCATGAAAATGTGGAAACAATGGTATGTGTCTAAACATGCGGTGCATTTGGGTATAACAATCATGTACACTATTACTGTTCGGGTATTTAGTGTGAACTTGTGGGGAAAAAAATCAAAAAACACAACAAACAAGAACAAATACAAAGCAGCGTAAAATACCCTTCTCAATGATTAAAACACGTGCAGTTTAACATGTTGCTAGTAGTAAAGATGGCACTAGTGATTAGAATAATTATTTTTCAAAATAGTTTGATAAGCTTTGCTATGTAATATTATTATGTGTTTGAGTTACATATGATTTGTTAATATAATTTAATTATTATTTATAATCTGAGGTACTCTAAGATGACTCCCTACTCTCCCTGTTATGTTTCTAATGAAAGACTATACAAGCTTTAAAGCTCTCCCTAAATTACGTATAGACTCTAAAACGAACTTTCAAAGAGCCTTAAGGACAAATCGAATTTAAAAAAAATTTTCCATGAACCTTTTCCACAAGTTCAATAGCTTCTAATAAAGCGTTTGTGCCATAAATTTCATCAAAAGATATTATATCACCAAAAAACGCCTTAAATCAGTTCACTTTTTCGTGAATGGCATGCATTGAAAATTTGAGTAATTCGAAAGCTTGTGATTGTTTCTTTCACTTGCACCCTGTTGTGCTAAAGTTAGTAGATATGGCAATACGGTCATATTCAAGTAGTATGATATGTAGCTAATTTTTCAATCACAAATTTCAATTAATTGCAACAATAACAACATAATATTTTCGATGATTTGCATTTTCTATGAAATTCACTTAATTTCTTGACTTTCACAAACTTAAATTTGTTCACCGAAAGCTCACATTTACAGTTTCGACAGAAAGCCTCTGGAAAGCTTATTGATTCTACGAAAAGCTTTTTCAAAGCTTAAATGCACTTAAATTTTTTTCAATGCCGCCAATAGGAGACAGTTACAAGGAAAATTTTTTTTTGGAACTGATCCTGCGACTTTGTCATCTCTTCGCAACCAATATTACAGCTATAATAATGTCAGCCTTGAACTCCAAAGTAGCATCAATTTTTTCCTTCTGGTACGAATATAACTTGGTTCTGAATGCAATTGATAAGGAAAATCCTCCATAGTACCATAAATCTTAAGTATCTTATAATTTTCACTTTACTTATCACTTATGTTAAGTTTGAATGGTATTTCAATGAGTAGCAAAAACCTTGCGAAAGTCTTGAGGACTGCATGCCTGATGAGCTGATACTTCAATATGACTATCGGGCACAGTGTGACATAAAAGTGGATGATCCCTTTCACCTAAATAAAGGTATTTATACATACATGTAGGTATAGTAGGTCATATACTGCATGTACATATGTATGATTGTACATACAGTTAACTGAAGATATCTTCAAAATAGACGCAAATGGATGAGAATGTGAACATCACCTGCATTGAGTGAACTTCATCATTTGCGTTTACACCATGTATATATGTATATCAATTACAAAGTCAAAACAACAGCTACAATGCAACAACAACCAAACCGGTGTCGATCTAACATTCAAATTGTGGTTTACACTTAACTGTAATTTACAATATTCATTACCGGTTGAGAGAATTGAAATTGGTTTTGTTGTTGTTTTCATTTTAGTTTATTTGTATTGTGTTGCCTACTCACGAATCACCGTTGGAAATATTCTTATGTTGTACAGATATACATACATTTGATGTTTGTTGTTGCTGTTAGCGTTACGCAAGCATTGAGAGTACTTTATTGAATTTCATTGATCTAGTACAATAGCTGGAGAAAATTACAAAGCACAAAAAAACCAAAGCCCTTTTGTGGGCGTTTAATCGTAAACAATGATTTTATTTGGACTTGTAAGTCATGCTCTTACATATTTACAGTTACTTGATGTAACAGGTTAAATACAATTACATTTAAGTGTATTTTTTTCACTATTTAATGTTTTTCTGTTTATGGATGAAAGTTTGATTTAATCGGAGGTAAAATGTAATCGATTAAAGCGATTAAAAAATATTTAAAATATTTAAATATAAATCAAAACTTTAAATAAAAAATATTAATTTTTCTTTCATTAAAAAAACATTTTTTTTCGAAAATAATGATATAATTTTTTGTATTTGTATATAAAAAAAACGTAAATATATAAAAAATCGTTTGCATGAAATTTGTACAACAATTTTATTCGAAAGTATTTTAATAATTCAATACTTACTTAATTTATTTCAGTATTTATTTTAAAACAACTTTTTACAATTTTTTTAAAATATTTGTCGAAAAAATAATTACAAAAACTTTATTACAAAATGTATATTGTATGAGTTCAAGTTCGATTTGATAAAAACAAATTCGGAAAAAAATTTTTATTTAAAAAAAAATTGTTCAAATCGTTTTTAAATATTTTTGGAAAACTAATTCGGAATATTTGCTTAAAAATATATATCGTACGAGTATAAGTTTGAAAATAAAATCAATTTATTTTCATTATACGCAAAAAGAGCAATATTTTTTACTTCGACATGAAATTTTTTGTAAAAACTGCGTCGTTTGAAAACAATTATAATGAGTAAATTCCTTTTGATATGTTTTTTTTTTTAAATTAACCACGAAAGTTGGAAAAATTTAAGTATTTTTCTAACAAAAATGTTTCTAAAGAATACATTATCTCAAGAAAAGTAAAGCCCAAAAAGTCAACGTTTTTTATTTCAATTTTCTAAAATTTTTAGCTTTTTTATACTTAGTATTTCATCAGCTAAATTTTTGTTTTGGAAATGCACTAGTAAAATATGATGATCAGTTGATGCAATGGCAAAAACTTAATTATGCATAAGGGTTTTCGAAACTCATAATTTTAAGAATATACAACTCGGAAGTTTTTCAAATTTTTCTGTTTTCAATTTTTTAATAATCCAAACACTTCAATTCGAAAATAACTTTACACTACTTCGCAACAGTGTCAGTCGAAAAAAAAGTTTAATATTTTGGTCATAAAATTTTCATTACATCAACACTAAGCCACCTAATTTTCACTAAAAATATAGTTAACTCACTTTGTTTAAAGCAACGCTTGCACACAGCGATACTATAACACGACCGGCGATTGCAAAACTGATTGCTGTCGATAGGCGAATGCAAAAATTTCATATAAATTCACTCGACTCATCTAATGTTTACAAAGTCTAATACAACGCTTGCAATGAGCAACACATATGTACTTATTTACAAAAATATGTGCACATGTATGTATGAATCTGGAAGCAGATAACTCTAGCTATTGAGTTTACAGCCAGATATGCAACAAAATACGCTAATAACAGCAACAAATACATTAGCAAATGAATAGGCGAAAAAATTTGCAATAAAAAGATTGAGAATTGCGCACAAAAAAAGACGTGATAAAAGTGCGAAAAGCAAAAAATGCAAACTACAAAACTCAACGCCAGCCCAGCAGCCCAGCAGCACGGGCAACAGCCATAACAGCAGCTCGAGTGGTAGTAGCAAGCGAAGCTTAGCAAAACAATGCAGCGAATTAAATGTTTTAACTAAAATTAGACAAATGACGTAATATTTGTGTGTGCAAATATCGTCGAACATATGGCGAGCTGACGTTTGTATATTTTTTTGCAGATGCAATCATGAAAAAAGTTTAACTGAATAACCAGTGTTGCAATTAAGTTCGAAAAAATTACAACAAAAGTGTGAAGGTGAGCTTGCCATGTTCTTGCGCCTGCACTCGCGTGCAAATTTATTCAAATAAAGGTGTGAGGGGGTTGTTCAGGGGGTAGTTGTGCCATTGAGAGATGAGTTAAGGTAAAAAGTGCAATTAACTGGGAATATACAATAATTTTTATAATAACACACATGTAGAGACAAGGTCATGTATAAACTTATATGACATGTTTATTTATAAATAATTACGCTTTAATGCGCATGTTTATTTGGAATATTGATTATTGAGTAAAAGCATTAATCATTGCTTCAACAAGGTATTTGCATATTTCTTTATGCCTACAAGAAGAACCAATATTACTTCAATTCTGAGGAAATATGTGTTCAGAGTTTGTCAATCTGAGCTAGATAAACTTGGGAACATTAGTTACCGGTCGTATTTTTTCAGTGATTCCTTTTGCTTTTTTTCTGGACCAAATCAATACATTTATTATTATTTATAAAAGTTTTTTTATTTTCCGCATTTAACTATGGAATAACAGTTTGGTCTATTACCTGAACCAATTAGTCTAAACCAAACCTATTCACATACCATAGTACATACCAAAAAAATTTTAAAGTAATTATCACCTCATTTGACTGGTTAAAAGTTAAGCCGCTTGCAATACTCCGGTTTCGTGAAAATAACCAAAATATAGTTAATGTGTTTGTAAAAGAAGACCTATAAAACGAAGAGTGGCATGAACTGAAAAGAGCTAGTAGATAACTGAAAGAGTTTTTTATCCTGTCTATCTACCACAAACCGGTGTTTGGTCCAATATGTTTCCAGTACCAGGCATACAACAACACAACAATCTCCTTCGAAAGCCATCTCCTTCGAATTTCTTATTTAATCAGCCGTAAAGCGAAAAGGTATTGAAATCGAGAACAATGTTTCGAAATTTCTGCAACACTTTTTTTTTAAATTTTTCTTATAAAATTAATATTAATTTGTAAGTGAAATAGTCTATAGATGAAGCCGGAAAATACATTTTTATTACCATAGATAACAGGCTTACTTAGTTTCATTACTATATCTTGCTTAATATCTCATAGTCAAGAATGCGTTCTCTAATATACCTGTATCTGAGTTAGATGAAGGTATAACCCAATTTCATCCATATTTGGTATCAAATCACAATATATTACTAGTAGTAGTAATTATACTCTGAACAAGGTATATTTTACCTATGTCTTTCTGCCTATCCGTCTGGATATACGCGAACTAGTCGCTCAGTTTTTGAGATATCCATCTGAAGTTTTGTCCTTTTGTCCCAAAAAAAGTCGCTCATTTTTCGGAATTGCCGATATCGGACAACTATAGCATAAAGTTGCCATAAAAACTGACCGATCAATATCAAGTACTGGTATAGAAAACTGTTTTATTTGTCCAGATATTTTCAAATTGTTCAAATTGGACCACTATAGTATATAGCTGCCTTATAAACTGAGCGATCAAAATCTAAATCTTGTACTATAGCTTATATATAGTAAATTAGCTTATATATAGTAAATTAACAACTTTGCTTGTTTTATTTAATATAAAGTATGTTGGAGAAGAAATTATCGATTTCTTTTACTTAATCTTAATTAATTAAACTAGTTTTTGATTAATAGTTTATATACATATCTTCATCATACTTCGACTAATTAATTGAATATGCAATAATTTGCAATCCAGCATCGCCTTAATTGAATATCACAAACACATACAAACCTACAATATTCAAGCAATTTGTAACTCCACTTTATTTTTGCCAACAAATCGCAGCTAAACTCATTTATCTTAGCGAAGATGACCTCAGCGCAGCAATGCGATAATGAAACCGGCACAGCACAATCACCATACACACTTACATACACACAAGTGTCGAAATAACGCGCTTAGCAATACAAAATAAAATAGAAACAAAAATGCTAACATCAAAAAACGCGTTCGAAAATTGCAATTAGTGTTGCGTTTTTATTTTTTTGCATTCCCATTTGAAAATAAAATAAAGAATAAAAGAGCGCCGCAAACACCCACTTTTGCTCAACTCACCATTACTCAGTCGAAGGGGTGGCGTCTTATGGCTAGGCAGTAGCCTTATTTTGATGCTACACAAAGCAAAATGTTGAAACTTAAACAAAAACAAAAATAAATTATATATTTTTAACGAATTATTAAGCACAAGCTTGGATGTTTTTGCAGTTACTGCGCTGAGTGCCTTATCAACGACGCCTTGTTGTTGTTGCATACGCAATTTAAAACAAAAACTGACCAAACTGTAAATTAAAGCGGTGTAATTATAAGTGAAAGATGCTTTTTGTTTACTTTTAAATTTTTTGCTTTTTTTGTTGTTGTTGCCTCTCCACCGCCAACAGCAATTGCCGTGCGGCATAATTACTGATTGCAACTGATTATCGCTAACTATGGCTATGCCGCTTGCCTAACAATATAACGGCAAACCTGCATACGCACATGGATGCAATCTATATAAAATACGTGTACAGCAACATGTGTTGTTGTTCGAGTTGGTCAATTCACTTGTTGCCTTCGCCTCCACCACAGCGTTGGTTGTGTAAACGCTGATTTTATGCGAAATCAACATTCAACATTCAAAAAGTTAAACACGAATTTGTAGCGCAATCAGTGGGTTTTGATGCAGCAAGCGGCGGCAGCGTTATAAAAGAAGTGGAAGCCAAGTGAATTGATTGAGATGCAGCAATCACTGTGTTGTTGCATTGATTGCTGATGTAGGCCTCAAATTTGAGCACTTGTTGTAGTTGGTATTTATCGCTGCTTTTGAATATCTTAACCCATAAAATATTTTTTTGTTTTTGTTGATTTTTTCACATTCTACTACATTCCTACTGTTTATTATTATTATTTCTATTCTCTTTTTTTATGTTGTTATGTTGTTTAGTGAGTTGCAAGCACTTATGTTGTTTCAATTGAGATCAGTTTCACGCTCCTGACCTATATTTCGATTTTAAGAGGCTGTAAACACTTGACTTGCTGCTCTAAAGAACACTTTTAATTGTCAAGACAACGAATTTTCCGAATGACGCTTAAATGTGAAGGTCAATGTGTGGAAAAGTCTTCCGAAGTGGTTTACTGTTGATACTGTGATACTGTGATATTGTATACAAGTCACGAATTGGTGTTATAGGTATATAAAGAAGAGATATGTTAAAGTCTATGAAATAGGAATTTTGAAAGCTTAGTTTTACAGCCACTGATCACAGGACTTTTGTACCTTCGAATCATCTACGAATCAAATTGTAAATGTGTTGTAAACTAACTAAGGACTTGTATATGAACTTGTAAATTTCAAAAAAATTGCTTTTGGTTTTTGCCTGTATATCGAATGCACATATATTGTATATGAGAATATTCTCTATATTTGTGGGTAAGCCGCAATTTCGGTTTCGGTGATAGGAGAGCATTTGAAAGAATTTTTTACCTTAGCGCAATCGGCTCCCAAAACTTTAAACCCGTTTTCCTCGAAACGCTGAAGTCTTGAAATTTTATACAACATTTTTATATATATTTGTCCGGTGAAGATTGAAGAAATACGATTTTTGATAACACACAAAAATCGACTCTTTTGTGGGAAGCTGCCATTTGTCAAAAATCAAAATATTGACTAGTCCTTCGTTCACTAACTGTTTTCATCTATAGTAATAATTAAGGTTTATGGATTTGAGATAAGTAGTATAACTTCCTCACCGCCAGACAGCCTTTTCCGAAGGTCATACTGGAGAGCGGCTACGGCAATAGGGAAATCAAATTTTTTGAAAAATAATATAAATGTATTCTTATTTTACCTATTTATTAAATGAAGTGCAAAAATTCACAAAAAAAATGCTTGTCTGACTTACAAGTGCATATAACCCTTAACAGAAATTATCTTGACGAAATTTGGCATAGGATATTGTCCAAAGCAACATTACAATCCCGAACATATTATTCAGATCGAACCACTATAGCATACCATACAATCTGACCTTTCAAAATCAAGATACAAATTTTGTTACACCATTTTATGCTATAAGAAATAAAGCTATAAAACAAAGTTAACGATTTTCATGTTTTTTAAACAAATATGCACTAAATAGTCTAAAGAAAATTTTATTAACTCACTTTTACTACCAATGTATTTGTTTTTGGCATAAAAAAATGTATTATATTTTTTTGGAATCCCATCAGGTGCTACTAACAGTTACTTCCGTACTAAATTTAAATTTATTAACCGATTCAGTGAATCTAAATTGATTCTTTCATTACTTTGATTGATAGATCATCCTAATTTGAGGTCAGCACTAATTACTTGCATACAAATGCACAAAGAACACCCAAATGAGGTTTATAGCTACGCCAGTTAAATGCATACAAAACGCTTTGAGCGCACACACATACATACAGTTTACAGCCAAACGTTCTGTTACTAGCGCAGCTATGCCCACACACCTACCAAACATTGCATTTGCACTCTACGCCACCCGGGAAGCATTCCTCTTGAGCATTTCGATTACTTTGAGAATTCGAAAATTAATTTGATTTGATTTAAAATGCGATTTTTATAGCGGTGCGGCACGCGAAAGCGGCAACCCGCTGTCAGCACATTTATACATATGCCGAGAGTCACTCAGTTGTGACGGCTAATATAGCGGTAATTGAAAAACAACAGTAATGATATGTGGTGAAAAAAGCAACAACAGTCGAATGGAAATGACCAACTGACCGAATCGCTGAATCAATGCAACGAATGCGGCCGATGTGACACTTAAACGTGTGACACATAAAAAGCCAATGTGATTACATTTGTGTGTTTACATGCGAAAATGTAGGCGATTGTGTAGTGAAGCATGCAAATGCATAAATTATTTAACAGTATTGACATACAAACATTAGTAAACAAAAAATAAACTTAAATGGAAATAGCAACAACAATTCAAACGGACAGTTGAACAAACACAGCTGCCTAGAATAGAAAAATAAACGCTTGCGTACCAATTGTAGCGAAGCGCGCAACCTCACTTTGCTCTATTGCCACTTAAATAGTGGGTGCCACTGTGCGATATGTGGAGCAATATATGCTAAAAGGCATATATGTAGGTATATAGAGTATGTACAAATTGTATATATATATTTAAACCTTATAAAGCAACGTATGGCGAGCAAGCATGCACGTTTATTTAGAGTATTAGGCAATAAAAGTAACACAAATTGCTTAAACTTCACGCTCGAACAACAAAATCTATAAGGAAAAAACAACAATGAAGCAACAATAAGAAAAAAGTTAACACCGAAGCTATAATACCCTGCACAGTTGCATTTTTAATAGCATAAAAGGGTATAAAAATATCTTTATCTCTATTGCGATTGGTCAGTTTGTATGGCAGCTATATGCTATAGTACCCCAATCTAAAGAATATGTTCGCAGATTGCAGCGTTTCCTTTGATAACAATCTATGCCAAATTTCGTGTAGATAACTTGTCAAATACAAAAATTTTCCATACAAAATCTTAAGTCCGATCGGTCAGATTGCATAGCAGCTTTATGAAATAATGATCCGCTAGCAGCGTTTCCAACAAATAATCAGCTTTTTATGGAGAAAGAGACGTGTGCAAAACTTCAGATCGATATCTCAAAAACTGAGAGACTAGTTCGCGTATATAAACGACGACGAACAGTCAAACGGTTTTCTTCTGGGTGTTACAAACCTCGTGACATACCTAATATACGCTGTTCAAACAATTCACGAACAAAAATGCAATAAAACTAAACGAATTTTCTAAAAACAATTGCAAAATTGTGATAAACAAAAATATTTGTTAGCTCAATTGAGCGACAAATGCACTACAATGCACATTCATGTATATGTATGTATGTATGTTTTCTTTCTCTGTATATATACGCAGTTTAATGTGTGTGAACATATACATACATATATTCACCTGCATTGACACCCATTCATAAGACACTGCGCTCTTTCTGTACGCTATGCGCTGCTTCACCATGATAAATTACCTATTTATGACACATTTTTACGGTAAATAGCGAAGCAATTGGGCGGAAAATATAGCATGCGACAAAAAATTACTATGCGCTAATTAGGTGCGAGCAAAACGACAATTAAACATATTTCATTGTATTTAACCAATAATAATAAGCAAATGCCTATGCTTCCATTTATATATATATATATATATGTATCTATAGGTGTGTATGTACAAGTATATGCTTGTATAATATTTCATGCCAAATAAGAGCTCGCTCACAATTATGTACAACTAAAACGGACGTCACCTTAAATAAGTATTCATATATACGTATTTATGCTACGCATATTAACAAAAGACTTAAGCGACGTACTTGAAGCAATTATCTATGCACTGTTGAATAGCGTTGCGGTTAATTATATGGGTAGGTTTTATAATTTTATTAATTATTTAATTTTTATGAAGTTCAATGTGACATTGAGTAATAATAGCTTAAATAACTGCAATGCAAAAAAATTTATGGAAAAGGACATAAAGCGAAAAAAAATTATAAAATTTATAAGAGTAGGCACAGGGGAGCGATAATGTTTCCTTCACGATTTGAAAAAATAGAAAGCATAGAAAATATATAAATTATACCAAATAAGCCGTAGCTTCATTAATGCTTCATCAAATAAAAAAAGGCAGATTGTAACAAATATAAAGAAAAGAGTCCTCGGACTTCGGAGATCGTTAAAAGTCTAAAAAAATACGCAGATATGCATGCACATTCTCATTCTCTTCGGAGCATGCATAATACGGTTCTACACAGACCTTAAGTTTTTCCGAAAAATTCTTTTTAATAGGTTTACAACCTAAACAAAGGCGATTTTTAAAAATTGACAATAAACTACTGTATCAAGTGATTTGCAATTTTAAGCGTATATTTATACATATTTTAAAAATACACAGTAAAATGTTTTAAGAAAAAATTAAATATATTTTGAGTTATACGCGATCTCAGACGGCGCTTAAAAAAAGGTTCTTCTCCGCTGCAGTGATTTTGCTGATATCCGTGGATGAAACCCAAAAAAAAATTATCTCTAGAAGATATTGCCCATACAATTGAAAGAAATCAAAAATTTACAAAATGGCGTTGTTTAAAAACAAATATAGTTGAATATTACCCAAATTTTGGAAGCTTTCCGCCTGCCAAAATTTAGCTACACTTTTAAATGCTTTAACTCAAAATATATATAAAATATTAATTTAAATTTTTAGTACGGTATTTATATGATATGGAAATGTGCAAAAAACAAATATTTTATCAAAATTTTAAACTAGATGTGCCACTAAACTAAGATAAACCTTGTTTAATATTTTGATATTTTTATTAAAAGGAAATCAACCGCAATATATTTTTTAGTATTACTTCATACCATACACTTTTAAGCAATCTCAATAAAATGGGAACTTCTTTTTGGAAATTGAAGTTTACTCTGTGTGATAGTTAGATAGATAGTATAAATTACTCCTCTTATACAAATGTGGATTCTTATTATAATCAAGGTATAGGAAAAATATGAATTATGGGTATGTTCATAAAAAAAAAAAACTTAAATCTCCAATTATTTTGAGTTTGTAACTGTTAAATTTTTAAATGATCCAACAGCTTCTACAAAGAAGCATTATAATGATTATAAATAGTATACAAACAATGACGTAAAAAAAGGTCTGATACATAAGGATGCTCAAAAATCTTTTATTTCTTTTATATACCTAAATTTCAAGGTTCAATATGTTTCGCTTTTTATTTTAATTCTGAAGATGTAATATAAAAATTTTAACACAAATAAATTTGATTAAATTTCATAAATTTTTTATGTTTCAGAAATTTTGATAATTATGAGATTTTTGCATTACGCAGATGAAAAAGTATTTACGCATGCGCAACTTTAAATTAACAAACAAACGAAGTAATGGGAGGAAGAAGAACAAAAACTACTCAAAAGCAGCTGATGCATACAACAGCAAATACAAGTAAGCATAATTTAATGTCTTTACATACATTTTAGTATTATGTATGTATTTTATATTTATGTATGTATAAGATCGTGCCAACCTATTTGCAGTATAAAATGCCAAATACAAATAGACAGATCAGCAGACGGCGATAAGTAGGCAACCCATTTTTATGCGATAATTAATTTTCCCCTTTCTCCACCACAACACTATGCGGCTTAGGCGCAGACACAAGTATGAGCATGCTCTAATGTGTTTATATGTTTTTAAGTGCGGTACACACCCATATGTGCATATGTGTGAGACTAACGTATGTCTGAAAAGTTAGAAGTAGCATAAAGTGCTGCCAGAGCGAAGCTAAGGAAGAGGTGTGTATTTGGAATCATAGCTCTGGCATATATGACCTCATTTTGTGGCTTTTTGCGCATTTCTTTACTTTTTATTATTCAGCTTTTTTCATTCAGAAATGCGCCACTCTTCGCAACTGTCTTCAATTTCGATTATTTTTTCAATTTCGTAATTCAAAATTTGTTAATTTAGCGCAAATCATATCAGCAAGCAAGCGAAATTGATCATTAGTAGTCAAAATATAAAGTAAACTTCGCAGGCGATACAAAGTGTGTACACATATATTCATATAATAAATAGATAATGCCAGAAGTACTTAAAAGCACATGTCATAAATTTTTTTCGAATATCGTGCATTATGATTTTCGCATTACTCAGCAAAATGAAAGGGGTTTGCAACTATTTGGCTGTCTTTTAGATATGCAAAGTTCGTGTCTTAAGTCTTTTGTTACTTTGTGATATATTTGATATTGACCTGCTTTTCAATTGTGCGCGTATTTATGCTACTTCAATATTGTTTTTTAGTATTTTGTGCTTACGCTTTTACTTTTCTAATTTGTGAAATATTTATTAAAAGAATCTTATAAAATGCACACACTCACAAACACTTCAATAAACTGTATGAAAATATCGTGGTTTATATTCATATGTTTATGCATGTGTGTGTGTGATCACACTATATCAATCATCATTAGTTCGGCCTTGTGTTCTTTTCTCACTTTCAAGAATTTCGAAAGTACTTTGTAATTTTTTTCATTTGTTTGTCTAACACTTTGCATCTTTTGCCATGCTGTTGAAAGAAAGTAAACTTATCTACTGCAATAAAATTTTAATGTTTTTACAGATTATCGTTAAGGTCTCTCCAGTTGTGCGACTCATCTTCGGGCACATTTGTGCATATGTATGTGTGTGATGCTGCCGATGCTTGAGTGTTATAATCTAGCTTTTGTTGTCGCTTAATTATGGCAATTAAGTGTGGTGGCCCAGTCTTCTTTTTTAGAACACATGTTAAGTTATTTTCTATTGGTTGACCTCATTTTTGTTCTTGGTTTTCGTTAATACATAAAAGAAGTTTACCATCGTTTAGTGGATATTAACACTTTTAATGACCAATTTCTTGTTTTGCCATGAGTTGGAAAATGTCTTCTTCTTATTTTTGCAGCTGTTGTACTTTAGACACACTTTGCATTTGTATACATAAATCAAAAATTGTAGTAACAAGAAAAAATTTCATAATTTCGAGATAATATTAAAATTCTTTTTTTTTAATTTTGTGGTTTAAATTTTAAACTAACATTTTTTTGAATATCGAATAATTTCGAGATAATATTTAAATTTTTTTTTAATTTTGTGGTTTGAATTTTTAACTAACATTTTTTTGGATATCGAAACTTGAGACTTGAAGATTAAAGTTGAATTTTAAGTTTTTATTTTGGAAAATTCAATTTCGAATTTTTAACTTGAAGAATTTTGAGTTTTAAATTTTAAATTTCGAGTTTTCGAATTAAATTTTTATTATTGGAATTTTGAATTTAAAATTTTGAGTATTAAGTATTGAATATTAAACATAGAATTTTCAATTTTGAGTTGCAAAATTGAGTTTTTAAGTTTCAATTTTGAATTTTGAGTTTTAAAAATTCTCGAATTAGTATTTTTTTCAAGTTAATAAAAAAATTTGAAATTTTAAATATGAAATTTTGAAGCTTGATTTTGAATTCGGAACTTTTTACTTTGAATTTCGAAATTTGAGTTTTTAATTTTTGATTCGTAATTTGAGTTCTTAAAATTTTAAGTTTTGAATTTTGACGATTATCAAATTAACCCTTTTTTCAATTAATCAAAGAATTTCAAATTGGTATTTTTGGAACTTAGAGTATTAAATTTGGAAACTTGAGTTTTGAGTTTTAAGTTCGGAAAAGTTTACTTTGCATTTCGAAATTTCAGTTTTGAATTTGTAATTTCGAAATTTGGAAAATTGAAATATTTGAAATATAATTACATATAAATAGTACTATTACATGTCAGTATATCTTTAACTATACATACATACGTATACCTAAGTAAGGAGTGCAACACAAAATAGAAGCGTTGAAGGTAAAATTGTTAAACACACTAATTTGCATATCACATTTACTTTGACTGATTGCATACTTAATACGCGAATGCCACATACCAGCTACTCAAAATTATATGCAATAACACCAATAACACGAACTCAGTATACTGCTCATTACGAGCACGTCAAGCAAGCGGCGAACAGAGCTCAGTATATCACAAGTTTTATAGCAATCGGGTACATTGTAGTAAAAATACAAAGAAATTTCAGAATTCAATCTTACGGCGGTGACCAGTGAAGCGTTTCACTCATGCAAAAGTCTGGATATGTGAATACATATGTACAACAATAATTCAAATAACCCACAGCTAAATAGTAGCACTTGCTAGTGGGACTGGAAATCGTTTCTAGTTGCTTCGCTAGCAGCATGTGAGTTAGTGGCAGCTAAAACACACAGTTTGCAATTGATTTTCGCGCTTACCAAGGTTAACTTGTGCCCAATGCGGGGTTGTATAAAATCTGTAAATAAATCGCATATCAGCAATTTGCTAACAATTGTGCCACACAATAGACGATCTAACTGCTGATGCTCCCAAAGTCGCTGCTGTGATGAGTCGCTTGTTGCTGCCGGTGCTATTCTATCCACTGACCCAACTCATAAAACGCATACTGTTAAACGTTAACATTTATGCTAATTACTAATTGCGTAGCAAGTATTTCAAGGTATTTACTAAGCAATATTTACAATTTAGTGCTGATATTAAACTAGTGAGTGTTGTTGTATGCAGTTATTTTTTATAGCACTCTGTAGAGTTACATTAATGAAGGTCGGCTGGACAATAAACACTTAACAATACTCACAAATTTGTTCGCATCGTCATTTGAATTGCATAAATAATTGTCAGTAATTAAAGATAATGCTTCAACATGAAAAACTTACAAGTTTTTTTAATATCTCTATTTTGTAAACATAAATACGATATTAAGCATTAGATATAATCGGACTTTTACAAAAATACTACAATCTATAAAGACAATGACTTAAAATTTTGATATCACCCAACAGAATTATTGGCATGACAACGTTTAGTAATGTATTCTAGACTAAAATGATCTACGACCTCGTCTTCCACCTTAAAATCGGTGGTGCTCCTTAAAAGTTATTTTAAAAAATTCGATAGTTTTTTGATTAATTTCAAATATTTGTTCTTATTAAAAATTAAAAAACGAAGTCTGGCGACTATTATATATATAGAAGAGATAGCAGAAGATCTCTCCACCTCTAATGGATAAACTCAACACATTTTGGTTAATGTTTTGGATATGAGTGCGTTCATTCGGCCAAACATGAAACGATAGCCACTGTATTCGCTAGATTTGGCTCTCTGTAACTTTTTTCTGTTTTCGAAACTAAAAAATTAATTTCGGCAACGCGCTATGAATGATTGGCCCAATATATACAAATTTCCAGAAAAAGTTGTGGCATCGTAAACAAACAGCTGCCAAACACACACAATTGAAATCAAATAGAGATCAAAAATCATACAAACAAAAAAGTTTTTACCAATCTAGGAAATTTCTTTTTATCGATTCGGCTTACACGGGCAGTTTATATGAACCTGTCCGGGTCAAATTCGATCTTTAATGAATGTATTAGTAATACATATATTTGCTTAGCGCTGATCACTGTAGAATTAATGAAGACTTAGTTAGAAGCACTTTTAATTTAGAAATCAACCGTTGTTATAATAACATTATTTTCGAAATTAATTCGTACGTATAGGTACGTACGTACGTCAAACGTTTGCAGGTATATATCAATGCTTGCACGGCACATATTTATTATGTTGACGCTGTTGACTGCTCCATTTCGTTGATAATCGCTGGCGCTGGACTAGCGTGCAGAAAAAGGTAGCAATTTTCTACAAAACTCATTGCAACATGAAGCAGACAGCAGCTAATGCATAATACATACAATAATACATAAATGCAGCACAGACGCAGATAAACAATATAAATATGCGCACACACATACACATATAAAGGAGTATGTGTGAGAATGTTGCAAGCACTAATGAAAAACGGCGCTGAGAAAATAGAAAATAAATCTAAAATTAAGACCAAAGGTGCAACAGTCCAACAATCACCGCTGCCCCCACCAGCGCCGCACAGCCAGCGAGCTAAATGTTAAACGGTATTTATTTGCTGATTGAATGTTTATAAATGCTGGCGCTGGCACTGGCGCTCAAACCGCCGGCGTGACTACCGTGCCATGTGTAACTGTGCAATTGCAACAAGAATTACAACAACAACGTTTAAATATATGCAGTAATTGCATGGGAAATGTATGCAACAAATGTGTAGCAATCAGAAGGCGGACAGTTGAAGTGAGACAAGAGGCTGAGAAAAAACGGCAACACAGCGCTCGGTCACTTAACAGTTTAAAGCATGATCCCCCTCTTGCCCACCACTCCTCACTAGCACATATTTTAAGCTCACTGCTATACTTTTTGCCGCCCGCGAATGCTTTTGCCAGATTGTCATTGCAATTCGTGTGAATGTGCCACATGCTTAGGCACGTGTGTGTGTGTGGGCATATGTTCTGCACAAGGACTGCCCGGCCACAAAAACTTTCCATTTTATGCGTTATGCGAGCAAACAAGTTTGTTGCTGACTGGAAGTCTTTCGTAGGCGAAAAATATTTCTTAGTCATAGACTGGATTAAATTTAGTTATACTTGCAGGCTGCTTTTGTTTATGTTCACACGAGTTCATATGCATATATAAATATGTAGATATCAATGTAAATGTTTGATTATAACTCAATCGTGTGTGATTGGTTTGGGTTTGTGTCTCTTTGTGAGTTGTTGGGTTTGGTTTGTGACCGTTCAAACATATTTTTCAAGGCTGTTGAAACAACGTTGATTTGTTACTTGCTCGAAGTCAATTAGAATATGCACGATTTGTTTGTTGTATTTGACTTGCTTTTACTAACAATCAATAGTTAAATACATTTTAGTTGGTTAAAGTCGCTTTAATTACAATTTCAGAAGTGTGAAAGGGTGTGGCAAGGCTTAACTAGATTTACAAATAGCAATACTTAAGCAACCAGAAAACTTGTTAACTTCGGTTGCATCAAAGCTACAATACCCTTCAGAAATAAGGGTAACACCCAGTTGGAGATCCTATACAATATATATATAAATGATCAGCATGACGAGCTGGGTTGATTTAGCTATGCCCATCTGTCCGTCTGTCTATCTGTATATCAATCTAATTTTGCTCAAGGTCTTTACTCTTAAAAAGTTTCTCACTTTTCGGAACTATTTGTCGGATTCTTGTATGACAACTTGTTTATTTGTGAAGGGTATTCTAGCTTCGATGAAACCGAAATTTATGAATATTCGTCCCAATTCTGTAGATTTGGAAAAGGCAAATAAATTTCGAGTAACCACAAGTACAGTCAAAGTTTAATAAATATTTAATAAGAAGAATATCCAATTTGACTTGAATGATTTCTATTATTTTCTTCAATATTCAAGAATGATTAAAAGGGCTCGCAGACAACCTGAACAAATCTACCAATGAGTTAAATTTTTAACAAAGCTTTCGAAAACTTTATATTTTTTTAAAATAAAGTGGAAATTCATCTTTAAATAAATTTAAATTACTTTTTAAATCCCACTCCAACTACTGAGCTAAAAATATGTTTTTGGATTTATTATATTATTTCATGAGCTGTGCTACACATTTAGACAATATTTCGACTACTTCCATATAGAAAAAAATAAGATCGACTATATTTAATGTTAAAAAAGCATTATTTAAAATTTTTATATAAGTATATTATGTAGCATATATATTTATAGGTATGAAAAAAGTCTAAGTAAACTGAAGCGTAACCGCATGTACGGCAGATCAAAAGACACAAGCAGAAAACTTGTTCGTCATTTGATATCCAGTCGCTTCCAATTGTAAATAGAAATAGTAAGTTTCAAGCGAATATATTATTTACAAAATTGTCTGATATTAAAACTGGTATGTAGATAGTTTTTGGAGTATGTTATGCCTATCAGATAACCATTAAAGGCACTTTTATTATGTTTTTATAATTTTCTGTTGTTATCACAGCTTTATATGTTGTTAAAAGCAACAATAAAGTATGCTAAAGTTCCGGCAAGATAAAGTAATCGATAATTCAAGTGCGTGTTTTTGGAACTACAACACAAAAATCGATATTTATACTCAAACGCACGACATCAAATTTAAACTTCGCCGTTCACTACTGTTAAAAACCCAATTATTCACAGTAGCTATGTGATTGACATTAAATATTACTGCTTTTATTCACTCACTTGATCGAAACTGTCTGATTCCTATTATGAGTAAGTGTATATATATTATTGTTAGATATTAACTGGCATTTTTAAAAAGTAAATATATTCAAAAATCAAATCGAAATTAGTTGGTATTTCCAATAGTGAAGGGGAAACTTTTGGTTAGAATATCCGGTTATAATCGAAATAATATATGTACATACAGACCATATATTGTAATTGTTCGTATTTACAATTATGCTGATCTCCGATTTATTGAGAATCCAGTTGGTCTTTGGAAATTTTGAGCAATATACTTCAGTATATCAAGTCGAACTCATGAGTTCAATATACTATTTTGAGTTCAAATTACAATTGGCAATTAAACATTTTCAGCTTTTTACTAAAAAGCTAGCAAATTAACATCAAATTAAGCACTATATCTTAATCCATACCAACTTTTAAACATTAAGGTAGTACAACTTCTATGGTCAACAAAAATTTTAATTCAACGAAAAGTGACAAAAATCGTTCCTTGGCAGCTATCATAACCTCTAAACGCAGACACATTTACTTGCACCCTGGGGGATAAACCTAGTTACAATTCTTCGTATAAAATATTCAGCTGAATAGCCTGATTTCCACAAATGAGCAGATCAAATGTGTTGGCGGCAAGTTGCCAACCAAGGCACAACACAATTAGCCACTCCCTACGGCACTGACCGGTCAAAACACGGGCCACATTCAAACGTGCGAGCTTTGCGGCCATTCATCTAATTCTCCCACTATACATGATCACTCGATTTTTTACTCTTTTACTTCATTTCCATTGCTAAATTTAAGATGCGAACTGTAGACAACATCAATGCGCCAGTCACTCGTGCAGACTTTCGGGCGAATAAAACTGCTCGCGTAGTGGAGGTCAGAACGGTCATAAATTGTATTGAAGGAAAATAAACAACAATCGATCGATTTTCAATGATAATGAGAACTGAAAATAATGCAAGAAATAGACCAAATAAAAATATTTGTTGCAAGTACCGTTACTCTGTGTAAAAACAAGTTATAAAAAAAATTGTGGCAATGAGTCATAATTGGCGCAGTAAAAGACCCACGCTTGAGTATGGAAATGGAATTAATTATGCAGTGGTTCCAGACTTGCAGTTGTCTGTACATATATATATATATATCTACATGTATTTATGTTTCATGTAAGCTTGGACACACCTTCTTGTAGCTGCAACACCAAAAGGCAGTGAAATTACTAGATATTTGGTACTAGTTTTGCACTCTCTGTGTGGGGATATACAGTTTTATGACTATTTTTACGCTTCGAACTCAACATCCGTAATTCCAAATATATATTTGTGTTTTATATGGAAATTAGTTTTTATTGCTTTTTGATGCCGCTTTTGAGAAAAACCATTTGCAGATTTATTTCGTTGAAGTGGTTTCTTGGTTTCATAAAATCAAGACTCATATTTTTAATTAGTTACAGTTAAAGACCTAGATATATAAAATACGAAGACACAAAATTTCTACAAAAATTCCTATATAAGATTAAACCATAAATTTTAAAATATAAATATATATATATATATACATTTAATAAAAATATATATATATTTAATAAAAAAAATATTAAAAAAAAAATAATTGCATAAAATATTAATTTTGATTAAGGAAAAAACAAAAAAAATTATATTTTATACATTTATATTTTATTATTTTTTTTTTATAAAATCTTAAAAACCTATACAAGCAACCTAGCCTGAAATTATACCAAACTCGTTCAAACTTAAGCACAAGCCCCGAAATCGCTACTGGTTTGCTTTGGTTCACTTAAAATACATACAAACATACACATTCATAAAACTGCTTATAACATATTTGTTTTGAGACGCGTACATATTTACATTATGAACATTCACTTATTATTCACATCTATTGCCGCTTACTTTGCGCGCTAACATTTATGTTACTTACCATAAACACAAGTTTTGCCAGACACAAACGCGCACAGGCTATCAGCTGTTATAATCTCTAGCCATGATTAATGTCGCCAATTAAATGACAATTTTAGAGTGACTGTGGTGGCTTACTTAGGCGTTGCGGATATGCAGACTTGAAATTGTTCGTAGAAGTTTGTCGCTTAAGTCTTTTTTAGATAACATGTATATGTGCAGAAATTAAAACCAATCGATTTTTGTTTAACTGTTTGACACTTTTATGTGTGTTCTAAATTCAATATTGATTTTAAATTTACCAGCATTAAAAAAATTTTAAAAAGTATGGTTTAGGCTACAAAATTAGTTTCCCTAAATAAAAATAAATTAAATTGTAAACGTGATTTTTTAGAGATATGTGTATGAGTATGCGAAACTTGTGATGTGATTGGAGAGTGAAACCAAAGCTTGAAGAAAATTAAACTTATATAAAAAATTTTCCAAAGTAATTGGAAAGAAATGCATTTAACAAGCAGTATAAACACATATTATTTATCGTCTCTGTAAATTTATTTAAACTTTTCTATATAATTCTAAAAATAGTATATTAAAATTAGTGTTGCCACCTAAGTTTATATATTTTGATTTTGTATTTATGTTTGTATTAAAAAACTTTCAATTGTCTCAGGATATATAACTTCTAAAAGAATAACTAAGTTCAGATGTTTATTATTGCTGTTATTTTAACCCTCTAAAAAGTTTGGTAATTCAGGTGGTATTTCTTCTATATTTTTTATCTGTAGTAAATTGCAGAAAAATAGATCTGCACTGGTTACGTAGATTCGACTCTCATGGAAGCTTCTTTGATATTATCTTTCTTCAGTTACCAGTTTAAACTCTGAGTACCAGAAACGTCATTTGAAATGTCTCCCAACACTCAATTATGCATAACAAATGACAACACATCAAAATTATAACAACATTGTAACGTTTTACCACACGGCACATGCAGTTGATTACTGTTAGACAAATCTGAAATTAATGTCACACAATAAAATTTACATGTGCTGCAACAACAAATCACAACAAAATAATTTGATAAACCAACTGAAAGCATGGCAATAGAGTGATGGCAATGAAATGAAAGCTGTCAATACACACAATTTAGACAAACAAGTAGCAGCAGAAGCCGTAGCAAGAACAAAAACAACACTGTTAGATAATATGAATGCACAGAAAACATGACGGAAGCCAATGACAATGGCCCGAAGATACAGCAATACATAACCAACGCTGACTACATGCACCCCAAAAGACAAAGACCAACATCCCACCGCTCACCACTCACCAATGATATCCGCATCTTCGTGATCTGCGTTGCGATCGGTGCTTCGATGATCTTTGCTGTTTTCTTGTCGATTTTCGTATACGATTTTGTACGGACAATGCACTCAAAAAAAAAAAAACAATAATAATTGAACAAAAACAACAAGTTAGCAACAATCTTACTTTTCGTACGGAAGTGAATTGAAATTTCTATGCGGCGCGTTGCCGTTGTGTAGGATGATGTGTTCGTATAAAGCATATTTCTTCTTTGTATGTGCTTATGTTTGCATGTAGGTGTGGTTAACCCCACAAGAGATTGGCATATGCTAAGAAGTTCAAAATCGGTGTGAGCAAAAAAATGTAGACGCTGTGGGCTGTAAGCATATGCTGTTAAGCGCCTTTGTTGTCGGTCGATTGATGATTAATTACAAAAATGATTGGGCGGCAAATACGTGTAATCTCTCTGCTTGTTTTATTTTTATTTCTCCACTTTTCTGCCATGGCACATTTAAGGTTGTTGGCATCATGAAGAATCAAACTGCTGCGTATAGTGTGTTCTGTACCTCCATTTATAGGCTTTGAGTTATCTTATAAGCGCACGCACACACATAAATAGGACACACATAACAGCGGTTATTAGTGGCAAAATCTTACGCATGCTTTTTGGCAGTCATTTTCGAGGAGAGTTCGTTCAACTTACAGCATTAGTGTCTTGATGTTGGCATAATGTTATTAATCTTTTTTTTTTTCAATCAAAATAAATAGCAAACTACAACTAAGCAAAGCTGTAATATTAATTTTTTAATTATTTCTCAATTTATTTATTTTATTATATAATAAAAAATCTGCAAATTTAGCAAAGAAAGTTTTCCAAGGCAATTCTGAATTTTCCGATGATATTGTTTAGATCGGATCACTATAGCTTATAGCTATCATACAAACAGACCAATCAAAATCAACATAAAAGTCATATCCTATTTTGCTATAAGAAATACACCTGTGAAGGATATTATAGCTTCGATGCAGCCGAATGTAAAATGTTTAATGTTTTAATTTTTTTCTACATTATATTTCGTCTTTTACTTTCAGCTTCCCGTCTTTAATGAGCGTTTCAAGTTCATAGCGTACATTTTTTCTAAACATGCAAGTAGTGGTGACTTGTTACTTATAAGATTAGCGAGAACATTCTCAATTTTAGCAATCAATTTTATTAACCGTTACCTTAAAATGCTTCACTGTAGTTGAATTTCGTGGAAATTACACGATTACTTAAAACTGTGAAGTTCTAAAAAGCAGGTGAGTCATCAAATTTTTTAAAGTTTTTTATTAAAATATATAAAATAACGCTAAAACCCGTATTCAACCCTCGAGTCTAATATTAACACTCAGTAATACTTTTCAAAGGCATGGGCTTCTTACATATTTTAAATAGATAGTATTTAGTATTTTGTTTCATATGTCGTAAATTGCCAATTTTTCGTGGTTTTGGAAAATATTTCTGAAACTTTGGACTGAAATAAGCACAGATTTTTATATAAATATTCTTATATGAGAACAAAACCAGAACTAAAACAAGAACTTTTTCTACTAATAAAGTCCAAAATTAAAAGAAATTTAAAAAATCAAATACCCAGTATTGCTTGAAATTACTTTTCAATTTTTGGAGAACCTAGTTCAATACCTTCAATTAAATTGTGATTGGTTATATGCATACTTCAAGCTCAATAAAGCCGAGCAGAAAGGTTAATTATTTAGCAGAATATGAAGCTCATTGAGAACCCCAAATAAAAGACCTAAGCGAGCAACTTGATATGAAAAAAAGTTTGCTTTCAATTACAAACACAAAGTTTTTTATGTCAAATATATATGTTTGTATTAAAAATTCTTATATTTTTATCTATGCATACATATGTATGTATATAAATATATTCGCATTAAAATTCTTTAACAATAACATTAATGTTTCAACTAACTTTATACCGGTTTTGCTTTATTTGTAGTCATGTTTAGTACTTTTTCACACATAAAAGTTTTACTTTATGACAGCTTTTGTAAAATAAAACTTGAGCAATTTTATATTTGCTGCCTCATAGCTCATTTATTTAAGGTCAATTACGTACATAGTTTCACAAAGGAACTTAAATATACAAATTATATAAAGAAAAATACACTACAAAGACACATTTATATATATACTCGTATACATATTTATTTTTTTTATTATTTTTCTGGCTGTTCATTAAAATCCTGACTACCGATTTTTATAAATATATGAATATAATTAATCAGAGTTGTATGTTCATGCGATTATATATATCTGTGTATATATAATATCTATATTTATATACCAACCGCCCATTCGACAACTTCATTCAACAATATTAGCACTCGAAGTAGTCAGTCAACTTTCTTGATTATATGTATATATATTTCATTATTAGCCATTTGTGCTCGCGTAGGTGCCAAAATTCGCATATTTGGTTATGACAAACAAATAACAGGGTATTTAAAACTGGTTTTTAACATTTTACTTGTACTATTCATTGTTCTGTGCTGATTTCGTTTAAATAAAAAATCACAATTAATATTTACGCTAAAAATTAACAATTTTCTTCTAAATAGCGCGCATAAATAAAGTCAGCAACTTATCTGCCTTCCAGCTTTTCGCAGCATATGCTTATATGATAATTCGTTGAAATTTGTTTATTTACAGAAGTAAATTTGTGACCTGATTTTATTTTGATTAGTTTCAAAACAAGTACAAACTTTTTCAAAGTTTTTTGTGTTTTCTCGAAAAGCTTTAGCCAATTGAATTTTTTAGGAAGATTGGCTTTAATGAAAACTTTATGAGATCATAAAATTGATGTGGGTTTTTATTATAGTGTGCATTTCTGGTATATTATACACCCAAACCATTTTGTTTATACTTCGTTAGCTGTGACTGTTAAACTATATGATTAGAAACTTAATTGATTTAAAATGTTTTATACAGTGAAGTTTTGATTTTCCAAAGAGTTGTATGTTCATTCGGTTTTCTAATAAACTTTAGGTACGTATATTGTTATAAAAGTCCAAATTTATAGTTTTTTATTGGATCCTTAAACATCGTGATAAATTTATAATCAATATAAACATTATACCACTGCCAACTATTAGCAAATGGACATCCGGGGTGTTATACTCACACATTAATAAATTAAACGGAAACACAAAAAAAAAAGATCAAAGAGAAACTAAGTTTCATCGGTAAATTTTAAATAGTTTTACAAATTTTAGTAACATGTTTTAATATATTCTTCCTATATGGTAAGTAGTATATGTATGAGGTTGTGAACCCTTTTAATAATATTCTGGGACCAGTTATAGGTATGAACTAAAAGTAGCACAATTCTGTAATACAGTTGAGAAATATCGCTTAATCTGCATTATATTCAATATTTATTAATCAGAAGATAGAATATTCATATTATCGATATATGGGCTAATCTCTCTCGGAAACTTCAATATCATGTTAGAAAAATAAAAAATAAAAATATACTCGAAATTTCATTGCAATATTTCTTCCAAAACTTTACATACCCCTAGCATAGCTATATAAAGGTGATGAAAAGTTTTCCAGGTAATAAAAATATATATTGTTATAAGTCGTTGGTTATCTGCCAAGATTGAATAAACTAATATACTCAAAACATACTACTTTCAATTTATATCACTTACTGTTAACCCCATGCTCATCTTACATTCCCAGCACCAAAAAACTCTGTAATTATTTATAGCCCATAACACTTCCAAGTCATTGCATAAAAGTAATTGCTTGCAATAAATATTTTGATGGTTGAGTAAACAAATCAACATATTAGCTCTTTAAATGACAATTTGTCAAACCATTCTATAGCCTTTAATTCTTTTCAAATGTATGAAATGAAGACAGAATTGTGGTAATTAAATGTTAATTATAAAGTCATTAAACCCAAATGTGGCAGAAGATACAAATAGAATGTTAAATTAAAAGAAATTGGAAATATAACTTGAAGCGGAAGAAGAAGAGCGGCTATCAAGCGAACGACGGCAACCGCAAAAGTCATTTGCGTTAAGTGGGGAAAATGCCACGACAACAAAGCCGCAAGTCCATGGACACCGCGCATACCGCTCATCTGGCACTTGAAACGGCTAATTATATTATTTTCCTGCACGACCCACCACTTTGTTAACGCTTGTCGAGAGATAATCAATCAAAACAATTTTCCGACTGAGCAAGCGCACTGTGTGCACACAGTAACTAGCAAAAGAAAAATTTGGTATAATTATATTTTTTCTGCTTCCTTCTTTTTGTTGGGCGTCAGCAAACGCAGTCAAAGCGCACGAAAAATTCATAAATAATTGCTTTCTTCACCGCTGGAAGAATGAAAAATGCAATTAGAAACGCATATAATTGTAGATGAGCATAAACACACATATACATACATACATATCTATGTGTGCGAGTTATTCCTTTATCTGACAATTTTTGGCGCCTTCAATGCTGCAACGCGTGTTAATTAGTTAACCCCCACAAATAACAAGTAAAAAGAAGAATACAACAATAAAGCGTGAATCGCGGCCACTTTGTGGGATCGGTAAGTAATCATAGATCATAAGCATTTGAGCTCCTGACAAAATAAGAAACGTATAACAATAAAAACAAACTGGGTTTTTAACCGCAGTTTCTCACACAAAGCAATATTGCGATAACTGTTGAACTAATAGTGAATCCATTAAGAATACTTCGATGGAAATGTCTCTAGCTTACTATAGTACCTAGCTGTATTTAACGATAGTATTGCACTGACAGCTGGAGAGAGATCGAGATCAAAGTTACAAAACTTGAGAACAGATTTTTTTGTTGCAAATTTGGTTGGGAATCCCTGATTCTCATTTTTAGTTAAAAAACAATAAACAACTTTTACTTCGACTGCAGCTACCCTTTACAGACGCATTATAAATGATCTTTCTCTTGATTTTGATCAGTCAGTCAATTCGACAAATGAGCAACTTCTTAAGGAGAAAATGACATGTGCAAAATTTCAAATCAATATCTCAAAAACTAACGATGCGTATATATAGACAGATCGACAGATAAACGGACAAACGAACATGGTAAAATGAACTTGACTCGTCCCGTTCATCGTTTATATATAAATTTAAACTTTGGAGTCTCCGAAGTTTCCTTCTGTGTGTTACAAACTTCGGGGTAAACCTAATATACCCTGTTCAGGGTATAATTATAGCAGCTTTCAAAATCATATGGGTATATGAATTTCTAATGAGAGCGCATCTAGTTAGGCTGCGTATTCATATGTCAAGAACGGTAAATAATCTTACATAAGCGTTGCTCACGATGAAATCTTAAAGTATTTTACTGAAATTACGATTAGACCATACTTTCATAACTCTTGAAAAAAATTCTTTCAAGTAATATTTTCAGTCTCTCCCAGCCAAGTTTACTACTTGAAACTTCGAATCATATGTCTGTACATTACTTGGTAGCTGACTTCGCTTGCTTCCGTCTCAATCCCGCTTTGTAATTAACCTTAAGAAGCTGCTTTTAGCTTTTATGTAGAAGCTACGCACTTGAGGCGTTGCCTGGTAAATAACTATTACGGCAATTCTACCGGGAGTTTGCCCATCTTTCTTTTTCAAAGAATCAGTTTCCCAGGCAATCAATATTTTTCCAATAAGGAAATATACACATAACCACCTCTATATAAGTATATACATATGTAAACCATATTTTATATATTTTTTCTTTTGAGGCCCGCAGCTGTTTGTGTTTTGATTTAGAACCTTTAATTTTGCTTTCTTCTGTGGTCAGCACAAATTAGCGTTTGTTGGGCAGACACACACATATACTCTTACCTATCTATATATTTACTTGTATATTGCGGTGTAACGTTGAAAAATAGCGTGATTACCGCAGATGAGCTCACAGACATTTCTAAAACGAATTGCAAGTAATGTGGCAAGAGTTATACAGAGTACACACACAGAAACGGAAGTGAGTTTGTCTGCAGGCATATTCTTATTTTAGAGTTTTTCATTTATTAGCTACAAAATGTAATTTTTCACCCTTTCTAGTTGCTTTTGGCAATTATGCTTAAGAAGTTTTTGCTGCTCAAATGTACTTATTTAAATTATGATGGGTGTTTTTCTGTCTAAACTTGCCTCCAGTGGGTGAAAGTTTTATAAATCGCCACTACAATAAGGTTAGTAAATTTAATGACATCCTCAACCAAGTAGCAGCTTTAGCACAAAATGCTGTGGAGCGGTTTTTAAGCATATGCTTATACACACATATGTGCACTCATATTTATTTGGCGGCAAAAGCTTACAAGCATATTTCCATTCATGCTTCGGTGTATAATTTTCAACAATTTCCACAATTGTAATTTTTTTTTTGTTCTTCAAGTGGCTTAGTGAAAGTTTCAGAACCAGACGTGATCTAATGAACTAGACGCTCATTTATAACAGCTGTGGGCAAAAAATTTATGACCATACTTTTATGACACGCTTGTGCGTGTAATATTGACTGCAATCATCATATGTGAGCTAGTTCCCTAAAATTAAAATAATACGCACTTTGTTATTATATTCAATTGTACCAACTAAGCTATTATTATTATTTGTAACAAACTGATATTAGCTGCGCGGTTCTACGTCTTTATTGACAATTTAAATGTAAAACTTTTGTAGGAAAGTTCAATTGTTAAATTTTGTTAAAACGCATTTTTCTTTCACATTAAGAACTTTGTGAAGCTCTCAGTTCGTGTCAATTGGATTTTAGCTTACTTTCGTCACTATCAATATGAGTTAATAGATAATGTTGAGGCAATTTCTCTACTTATAATTAATATAGTAACCTAACCTATGTACTCACTATACGTATGTATGTTGAAATTTATTACACTGTATAAATGCAAAAATATAACCTTCAATTATAAAGATCGTGATTTGAAGATATTTTAGATTGGGAAAATCAGTTATGGATTAATTTGTTATTGATTTTTAATAAAAAATATACTTGAGATATTGATTAAATCAGAGAACATTTTCTTTAAACCTGTTTCAGTAGTCATTTTCAATCTTCAAAATCATTTCATGAAAATATTTTCACATCCTGAACAGATTTTGATTAAATTTAAATAATCCACAAAAATTAAAAAACAAAAAAAAAATGCGAAACATTTTTTTAACAAATAGACATAGAATAGATATTTATAAGAAAATTTAACAAAAACAAAAAAAAAATGTAAATTCGGTTGCACCATATCTAAAATACCCTTCACGAATAAAAAAGTTTCCTTACAAGAACTTGATTTTAATCGTTCAGTTTGTATGGCAGTAATATGATATAGTGCGCCGATATCGGCAGTTCCAACAAAGCAGCAGCTTCTTCAGGGAAAAATGGCGTATGACAAATAGGTGTTACAAACTTTGTGGCAAACTCAATATACCGTGATTTTTTTAAATCATTTCATTTTTTCGTTAGTTAATCTATTATATTTTATAATGAAAAATCTTATCTTTTATAATAAAAAGGCTCTTTTATGTTAGAAATGTACCTTGATGACTCCAGCATAAGAGTTATAACGAATATTGCCAATATCAGGAAATTAAAGGAAACCTCAAGATTCATGAACCAAAGCACAATTGCAGTAAGCTTTAATAAACCATAACAAACATTGAGTTGGCTTTGTTCCGTGACCTATTTTGAAAACCTTTGTGGTCTCACGAATAGTCTGGAATGGCCTAATTATGAATTGTCGTCTATGCGGAACCAATAATTTCAATGGCTTTTCCTTGCATATGATGAAATCTTAATCAAACATAAATTACATCACCAGCGTAACTAGTATAATCATGTTCTATTTTGATACAAAGATGATTTGAGCACAAGAATCCACAGCATATCTCAAGTTCTAAACATTTTTAAGGAATTTCTTTGAATTTCTCAACATATGCAATCGTTTTATATATAGAAGCCACAGGTATCTGGTTGAGGTATGAGATTATTTTGATTAAGAGTACAAAAATGTAATAACAAGTTTTAACGAATTATTGGCCATATGAAAGCAGAATATCGCTATTGACAAATAAGAATTCAACTTTAATAAAATATAGGAAATTATACTTTTTGTAATTGTTATAACGTTTTTTTATCAGTAATTTCCACAATTTATATTACAATATGTTGGCTATGAAAACTAAAATCACAGAGAGCTGAAAGAAGGAAAAATTAACCTCAGTTTAAAAATCTGAAATTTATTCTATTTAAGGAGGGGATTTTCAAAAGAAAAAATACAAATATTGAATTTGATTTATTTTATGTATACCCATATTTATATAGGTAGTATCTTCCAAATTATATTTACTTGGAAAACTGACGCATGTTTCCTATATAATTTTCATTCATGTCTCGTTTTTAACACAACAACAGCACACTACTTCAGGACAGACAGGCACACGTGCAGGCAAGCACATCGACACCGTTCGCATAAAACATCATACTACACGACCAATAGGTCAATCACCACAATGACACAACGTGCAGTAGGCATTATTTAATGTGTCGCCGTGAAAAACACTTCCGCTTCTCTTGCTCGCATAGAGTACAAGACATAAAGCAATAGCACTCGTGTCAGCGTGACAGCATGCTGGATGTATTAGCAGAAGAAATGAGCGTCGGTGTACAGTGACGCTACCGAATGATGATCTAAGCGATGATAGCAAACAGAAGCAAGACAAACAAATAAAAAGAGAAAAATAAAAATAGGTGTTGAATGCAAGGGAGCTCAGGTGGCTGGTAAAGTTATAGTTGTTGCAATGTGTAATATCAAAAAAGCGCTGGTCAAACGCATGCCAGTCAAAGCGGCAGAGTGAGAAGAAACGACAACGTCCTTTTACTGCATTTCATAGTTATAGCTGAGATTTCAATCGTTACAGGGTTCGAGGTGTGTTGACAGGGGTAATTTTTTATTACATATCTTATACTCTTTTATTGTTTCTTTGTTTTCTTTGCTGCCGCTCTTTTTGTAGCTGAAGAAATTTTCCGTAGAAAAGAGGCGTACAAGTAATGTTACTGCATTTAAGCCACAGTAAGCGGCGCATTTAACAACTTAGTGTCATTTTATATGAAATTCATATGCGCTCACACACATACAAGTTGCTTTTGGTTTTCAAGGCCACAGTGTCATAGCGTTCGACTGTCAATGTGGAAGATGCCACTCGCTGACTGCTAGCAGCGTGATGATGCAACAGCAACTTTTACACATTAACTTTTAAGCCAATAATGCCGCAGTGATTGGCCGTAATGCGTTTTTTCCTTAAATGGTTAAGTTTTTAGTATGATTTACTATGTTATTTATTGCTTTTTGCCAACAATCAAGGTAAATCTTTTACACACTACAATTTGTATGCGACAACAACGCAGTTTCGTATCGTTGTTCGAATTTCAATTCAATTTGCAAGTGACAGTGAAGTGAATAAAGAAAAAAAGCACGAAAGCACAGCAACAAAAAAACAACAAAAAATGTTAATGTTTTTATTCCGCTTTAACCTTGAAAAACAGGTTAACACTTATATAAAAGAAGCCAAACAACTGCCGTTTTAGTTAATTTCTAGCCATATGTGCGACAAGTAAGGCAGACAACTGCAAAGAAAGCAAAACAAATATGCGAGTCAATAAAATAAATGGAATACTTTCGGACATTTGTGTATCAAATGTGAGGTAATGTTGTTGACTATGTGTGCTGTAACATTTCCTTTTCGCGAGCATTGCTTTTTGAGAAATCCGCAGGCGTTTCTTCATAGCTTACGGTCAGATATTTAGATGATGTAAACTAAGACTCACACACAAAGGCACACTTTGCAAATAACTCAAAAAAATCAAAAATATATTTTGTTTTTCATTTTTCGTTCAAACTTTTGACGTCATTTTTCTGTAAATCCGCAAACCTCCGCAAAATTAGCTTTTATTTGCATTTTTTTACGCCTTTTGCGGCAACGCACAGCAACCACCAGTGGAGATTGTCGTTGGCTACGTTGACTTTGCGTCACAGCGGTGTTGCTGGCCTGACAAAAATCCGGTTTTTGGCGAGGGTTTTTATGACACAGTCACAGCTATCGAGAGATAACACAGTAGGAAATCTTTGGATGTGATATAATTTTTTACAAAGTAATTATATGATTTAGTTAGTTGACCTAACTGTATCTTTTTAAAATCTTGTAAGATATTGACCGATTTGTATTTTAATGTCAGAGCAATTAATTAAATTTGATACACGTATATAAAGTATGTAAACATATAGGGCCCGCTTAATGGCGCTAAAAGAGAGGACAGATCCGTCATATAAATAATACCCATTAGGGTGTGTAATTTATACCCTGAACAGGTTACATTATGGTAAATTTGCCACGAAGTTTGAAACACCCAGAAGGAAACGTCGAAGACCCTATATATAAAAAATTTGCGTGATGAATCTCAATTTTTGAGATATCGATTTGAAATTTTACATATGTCCCTTTCTCCCCAAAAGACTGCTCATAAGAACCGCTGATATCGCATTACTATAGCATGTAGCTGCCATACAAACTAAACGATCAAAACCAAGTCCTTGTATGGAAAGTTTTTTTATTAGACAAAATATCTTAACGAAATTTTACATATATTATTGTCCAAAAAAACGAATAAATTTTCCAGATCGGAACCCTATAGTATATAGTTCCCATACAAACTGATCGATCAAAATCAAGTTCTTGTATGAAAACTTTTTTATTTGTAAAGGGTATTAATCTGCAGCCTTATTTAACGTTTTTTCTTGCTTGTCTTCTTTTTCAAACTGCTTTTAAAAAGTTAATATTTTTTAAATTTCGTTAAGCTGCTCCAGAAAAGCTGAGAAACTAGAGTTAAAAAACACAAATGTTTAAAAATTGTCTAAAAATATCTACCAATATATAGTTCCGTAATAATATAAAAATATTTAAGTCTGCACATAAATTATAATCACTCAATAAAAATTAAATTTCCGACAGGCTTAATTCATGCGAAAAACGACATTCACACCTACTAGCACTCACACAAGTACATGTGTTTGCTTTAGATGCGTTCATTATTTATCTGGGGAGCTGATCTTCAATTTATGAAGTCATCTTTTGCTCGCCAACAAACTTTGGATTTAACGAACATACACACACACACTCGTATAGTAAGTAGCGCCTTATAAGAACTGACTCGTTCGCTTGATGCCACCACGTTGAAAATATTTTATTGCGTATGCCAAATATGCTTAAGAACAATATAAATACATATATAAATACATGTAAGTACATTTATACATTAATTTATGTATATACATTTTACAGTAACTCGTAGGCGAATAAGAGAATGGAATAGCCTTTTTTCATTAATTTACCAGCGCGTTCTGTATTAAATCATTGTGCGCTAAATTCTGAAGAATACACAGACACTGATACATTTGTACATACATGCGAACTTTTCTACATCATATATATATATATATATATATGTGTGTGTATGCTCTGTGTACGTCAGCTTGTAGATTTACTAAATACAGCATCTTTTAAGCTTCTTAGTGAATTGATACGCTACCGACTGCGCGTTTTCATGCAATTTGTGGGGCACAGCGGGAGTCTTTTTGATTGATAGCTGTTGGAAGAATGCTTTTAGTTGGTATTTAAAAAAATTTTTATTGTAGTTTCTCAATATAATTATTCGCTAACAGAGTTTTTATATGTATTTTGGTCATATATTCACGCAACATTGTTCTTTGGTACTTTTATTTTAAAAGACTTAAGCAACGAACTTCATTGAACTCATACTCCCACATAAACTCAAGTTACTAATAACACTAAATTAATACTGAGTGACTTGTATTGCTTACAATCACTAGCAGTTTAGCGCAAAAATTAATTAATAATACTGACATGTTGCCTTTTAGCTCGTCTTTTTCGCAGTCAAGCGCTTAGCAAAGGCAATAAAATCATCGACTTGTAGGCGTGAGTGACATTTAACATTGACTGATAAACCAACGACCAGCGAACTGTATTTGTGCTTTGTAAGGTGATTTACATAGTGCACTGGTATTCAGATTTACATGTGTGTCTACAAATACATATATACAAATGACTGCCTAGTGCTTTTAAGAGGCACAGTGACAAATGAATTTTCTCAAAAAATTACAAAAACAAAAATACACGTTAACTTTGCCTACACCAGAAATCTATACTTTAGAAATAAAAAAATTGCCATATGAGAACTTGATTTTTATCGGTCAGTTGGTATGGCAGCTATATGCTATAGTTGTCCGATCTGAACTATTTCTTCATAGATTGTAGTGTGGCCTTGCATAAGAATCAACGCCAAATTACGTGAAGATACTAAAGCTGCTATGTCAAATAAATCAGTTTTCGATACAAGAATTTGAGTTTGATCGATCAGTTTGTATGACATTTATATCCTATAGTAGTACGATTTGAATAACATTTCCTGAAATAAAAAGTTCTCCAAACTGCGAATGTATTTTCAGCGATTAGTTTGTATTGCAGCTATAAAGATCTGATATCGGCGGTTCCGACAAATGAGCAGCTTCTGAAGTAAAAAAGGCGTATGCAAAATTCAGATCGATATTTTAAAAACTTAGTTCACGTATATACAGACAGACGGACAGATGGACATGACTTAAGCGACTCAGCACGTCACACTGATCATTCTGTGATCATTCATATACATAGAGCCTTCGACGTTTCTTTCTGAATGTTATAATCAGAAATCTTCATGGCAAACTTAATATGCCCTGTTCAGGGTATTGAAAAAGCGGTATCATTTGTAATGCTTGAGAGTTGACAGCCTTAAGCAAAATGTCTAATGAAATTGTAGGCAAAGCATTTAAATACTTTACTAAATATAATATATATGTATGCAATTACAAATTAATGTCAATTCATGTAAATGTATTACATAAACTTACCAGTCTGTGTTCGTTTGACTCGTAGCCCGTTGAGTTTTGTAACTTTTCAGTTTTTATATATTTTGCATTTGATTTTAGCAAATAAATTTTGCGAGTCCAATATTTAATAGCCGCTCCTTTTGCTGTTCGAGCTGCTTTATTTTTTTATTTTGCGTAATCTAATTTAAATGCTTGCCAAATACAAATTAATTTTGTAGTTTTTGAATTTTATTGCAGTTAATATTGTTGTTGCAATTGTTGCGTGTCTCTCATTGTTTTTGTAATATTTCTATTTCAACATTTCTTCTTTTACACTTCCTTGTCGGGCGTTAGTGTGGCGTTTTAAATGCTTTTCTTTAATATGCTGCCAAAACCTCTATAAGGAAATATACTTTTTAACGGTGGTATCGAAATTTATACTTCGTAACATAATTTATGGCTATTTTTTCACTTCATGTTTGATTTAACTACTTTTTAAATATTATTGCATTTTTAATTACATAATAAGTCAATCAAACAGTGAATTAATAATTAATTTATACAGCAAATTAACTAACTAGAGAGCAGAATATTAAAGTTTTCATCAACCTTTCGTCTAAACCTCATAATTAATTTTTTTTTTAAGTTTTCGTTATGATAAAATATATATTTAAAATATTTTATGAATATTTTCTTTTTGCCATACCTTTTTTAAAATATTTTCAAAATTTTAGAAGCACATAGAAAAATATTTTTGAAAAAATTATTTTTAATTATTTTCTAAGTTGTACAAGTGCAGAAATCTATTTGAAAATAGTTATTTAAAATATTTTCAAAACTATAAAAGTAGAAGAATCTTTTTGCAATATATATTTCTAAAATGTTTTCCCCAAATTTTAGAAGTTGAAAAATCTTTTTGTAAAAAATTATTTAAAATATTTTCCAAATTGCAGAAGTGCAGAAGTTTTTTAAAATATTATTTTTATTTTAGAAGTATTTTGACTCTATTAAGGTAAAAAAATATATATAAAAAAAATTATTTTATTTCTTCCAAATTTTTTACGCAAAATTTGAAAAAACAATAATGTTTAATAAAATGTTTTAAATTTTCTCCCTAATATAATTTTAATAAATACTTTTCCCTTGCTTTTGTATAAATTTTGTTTCAAAACTTTTTGTTATTTTTAAAACCAGAATTTTATCAAAATTTATTTTTTGGAGTTTCAACAAAATTTTGAGGTTTTTATTTCGTTTCTCTGTTTTTTTTTTTTTGCTTATTTGTAAATCTACTGGGCTTTTCACACTTTTTTGACAACTCAAAACTTTTAATATTTTTCTTATATAATCTTTTTTGTTATTTTTAAAACCAAAATTTTATCGAAATCAAAATTTATTTTCTGGATTTTCAGCAAAGTTTTGAGGTTTTTATCTCATTTCTTTGCTTTTTTGCCTATTTGTATTTTATTTCTTTGTAAATGTACTGGGTTTTTCACACTTTTTTGACAACTCTTTTCACAATATACACAAGTGTGTGTTTACAAATCAACATCCAAAAAAATTGTAATTTCCTTGCATATAAAACTTTGTAACCCATTTACTATGGTTCATCTCAATATTTTCCATTTTTTTTCAAATATTTATTTACGCGTATGTTTTATATTAGACCTCTCAACTCCAACTTTTGTTGCTGCTTTTATTTATTAATTCGTTTATTATGTCTTATTGTTGTTGGTTTTTTTTCGTCTTTTTCCATAAATTTCAGCTTCTTATTGAGGTTGAGCCGTCGCTTCATTCACTCAACGCTTGCGGCGACCGATTGTTCAACGCTGGCTGTGTGCATGTTATTGTTGTTATTATTGCTGCTTTTAGCATCATATTTGTTGGCTTTTCTTATTGCTGTTATTATTATCATTGTTATTATGACTATGGATTTGGTCAAGAGCGCCGCACTATTGCATGGCGCGAGTAGTGAGCGCGAGTGTTATGAAATCAAATACACCAACTGTTTCAGTTTTTTGTTATTGTATGTGTTGTTATTTTGTGAAATTAATTTTGTTTATTTATTTACACCGAACACTTGAAATACGCAGCATAGCAGCTTTTTTGTATGTGTTGCGGTGTTAAAGTAGATTAAGGGGTGTTTTGAAATAGCGAACTAAAACAAAAACACGCAACGCACACACAAACATAAATATAATTAGTAACACTTAGTGTTTGTTGAAAACTTTCTGCAAAATAAGCGCAACTTCATAATGATTGTAACTGCTTTTCATTCGAACTTGCACACAGCACAAATTCAATGAGTTTTGATATGAGTTCGTTGCTTAAGTCTTTTGTTTAATGGCTTGCGGGCGATGAAAGACTGCTAAAAATGTTGTTTTTCCGTATTTGCCGTACACTTGACACACATATTGCTGACATCATCCACCGCTAATGATCGCAATGCAAAAAAAAACCACAACAACAAATGAAATAATAAAATAAATTATTTGAAATTAACTCTTAACTACTTATGCATGCAAGCTGAACACAGGCGCAGCGTGTTTGCTGTAAAGACATGCACCATGAATTAGCGCAATTCCATACATTTCAAGTATGCATAACTTGCTCTCTATGCGCACATAAGGGCGACAACAACAACAACAATATGAATAGCTATACAGTCACCACAAAATCTATGCGCATGCATTCATAATTGCCAATAATAATAATTTTCGAACTTCAACAAGCCTTTGCACGCATTTGTGAGACTTCCTGTCGTGCGGCGCGTGATGCTTACAAAAATTATTACCAACTGTAATTTATCGAATATATATGCGATGGCGGGCACCACTACACTTTAGCCGCAACTTAGTACAATGCCAACACGATTGCACTTAGAATTCACATTCCATGCATGGTCACAGACCATTTTACAATAATTTTTCAACGTATTTAAATTTTATACATTTAAATTTCTTTATAAAATTTGTTTTACTGCCTATTTTTGTATTGAAAAATACTAGCACTACGCTATTTCGTTGCGTTGCCTATTCGTTTACATACCATTCCGCAATTTCAGGCTCGTATACTCGTCATCGACTCGTGTTCACGCACATGCATACACACAAACATACACAGACGTACACAACCACTAAATACGCGCACACTCAAAATGCAAAGCAAAGCAAAGTACAAAACTTTTTTAACCGACGTCCGACGATAACGTGCGCACGCGTTCCGTACCTCAAAGCGTTTGTGTTGTACTCGTCACACCGACCAGGCTAAGACTGTCGAATTGGAAGTGCTAGCTGAATCGCAAGCCGACGAGCAAGTTGATAGCCAATGCCACAGCGTCGCTGAGAAGCCAATAAGTTAAAAGGCAAGCAAACAAAAATACACACATACACACACACACACATGCAGAGCAAAATTCTCCAAAGCCAGTCAGTACGCTTAGCGCTCAGCGTAAAGCATATAAAGCCGCTCAACACTAAGCAATAAAACAGCTGGCTCAGACTCAAACGATTTGCTTCGCATTCATAGTGTTTGTGTATATGTACTTGCATAGTCGTACAGCTTAAACCGGTCCTACCAAGTTTCGGAGAATTCGCAAAAGCTGAGCAGTGGAGCTACCAAATGCAAAAGCAAAAAAATCTAAATTTCCGCCAACTTTGTCTTATTACTCACAATTCTTCTCCGTTGGCACCCATAAGTGGCAGCGCTCTTCAGACGACTTGCTTTTTGTTTTACCTTGCTTTTGTGACTGTTGTATTTGCTGTTATAGCTCTCTTGCTTTTGTTAATAAGCAAAGTCAATTGATTTTTGCCTTTAATTTTTATTTTCTCATTTTTTTATTATTCATTTCTTGATTTTTGCGACGCTTTAAGTGTTAAGTAGACAGACGCTCAACCACACAAGCACACACATATACAACACATACTTGCCGCTTTCCTCGTCATGCTTTGTTGATCCGTGCGTCGTTGGTGGGTTGCGCGAATTTTCTTCTTTTTCCTCTTTTTCTTCCGTTTCGGCCTTTGGCAAGTTAACAACTTTTGGCTGCCGACTGGGCGACGATTTGTTTGCGTCGACCGGTGGCGCGGATGCGTTACGCCTGGGCCACCATCACAACATCTTCAGCACAACAATAAACTGCTTTGCTCATTTATCTACAGACTTGGACATACATACAAATTTATATATATATAATATATAAGTAATACATAATATACACCTTGTACAAGCATTTTTAGCGCTTGGCTAAGTTCTTGCTTCAGGTTTTTTATTTGTCCGTTATGGTTGGTTTGATTTCGTTTTTTAATGTATGTTGCAATCTTTCTAAGAATGCTGGTCAGAACGTTCTAAGAATTCTATTTTGCTTTTATACATTTTTCTGAAAATTTAGTTAAGGAAGCTACTAACTTTATATATATATGTATAAGATTATGTACGTCTTTTCATGGGCTAAATCTCTACATAATTGTTTTACACTTCCTGAATTATAAGAAAATTCCAATTACAGGGTCTATTCTAGTTTAGTTGCCTACGAGCCCGAAAATACATATATACACATATATAAACAAGAACATATGGCTAAATTACATACATATTTTTTTCAAAACAAGATTTTTTCTCAAAGATTCCCCAGTTATCCACAATTCAATAATTGTTATGATTTAATCTATTATTATACCCTGAACACGGTAACACAGAAGGAAACGTCGAAGACCTTATATAGTGCATATGTAAATGATCAGTGTGACGAGCTCAGTCGATTTAGCCATGTGTCCGTCCGTTCTCCTGGTTCTCACCGCTGATATCGGACATATAGCTGTCATACTTACCGATCGATCAAAATCAAGTCCTTGAATAAAAAAAAACTTTTTTTTGATAAGAAATCTTCACGAAATTAGGCATGAATTATTTTCCAAGGCAACGATACCATCTCCGAATAAATTATTTAGATAGGACCACTATAGCATATACATATTAAGGATTAAAGTTAAAAATTAGTATATATTTCTTCTATTATTATATTATCCTAAACTCTTCCTAAAATTATTGTTTTTTTCTTGAATATAAGTTTTTAACAAAATGATCATCCAATAATCAGGCAAATGCTTTATTGATGCTCTTATCTTCGTTCTCTTATTAGCTTGTTATAAGCCTCTACTTCGATGGCCTTGACTGCTTGAATGAATTATTTTTTTCTTTTGGCTTAAACTCATTTTTGGAATGGTATTGTTTAAGCTCATTCGCTAGATTGTTGACCAGTTTCGGCGTCATATTTATAAACGCACGTCTCTTCACCAATAATGATGCGTGTGATGAATGTACTGTCTTCTGCAACATTTTTGCAAAATCTGCAGGTCTTTTGGGTTCATAGCCAAAACACTAACCAAAATCTGTTGAGTCGATCCATAAGAGATGTTGAGATTCTCTGTTATCACTCTGATGCCAAAACGATGCTTTTCAAGCACTGGTTCTTTAACTTTTTCGATGTTATCGTCATTAATAGAGGTGGATGGACAACTCGTATGAGGCATGTTTTCCATGACTTCACAACTTTGCTGAATGATATGTGCCACTCAAAAAACGAAAACACTTCTGCAACATTTTCAACAATTCTGTGAGCCGTGATTGCATAGAAACACAAAAGCACACCCGTTATTAAATTTTTTTTTATGATAAAAGTCAACACACAAACTGTTCGCGTCACAAATAAATGAATAAATGGCCGCCAAATACACACTGATTGATAAATAGAGATCAAACTTTAATGTAGGAAAAAATTATATATCGATTCGGTTTGCGCGCGCAATTTAATGAATCAGTATTATGTAATCCGATGGTATGTAAATAAGGGTGAAACCGATCATTTGAGCATATTCAAAATTTTTTTTTAAAAGCTATATATAAGAAAATATCTAAATTTATTTAATCAAAATTAATATATACATATAAATATCTACATACACCAAACAAAAGACGTAATTAATTTTAGTGACCATTATCATGCACATTGCCGTCCTTCAAACATTCTCTCTACCCGTGTAAGCAAACAAATATGTTTTCGCAAATACCCTCACATATTTTGCAAAGTAACTGAGAGGTAATATCTCTCCAAGGTATCTCTCAGCTAAGTTGTAAAATTGTAAATCAATTGTAAGACTGAATCACACTTCTGACGTAGACGTTCGTTTTAGCTGCTCTAAAAAACTAGACTTTAACTAAATGCAAACACACCCAAGCACTCACATACATGTGAGAGCCAAAAGACTTATATTTGCACACAAAAAATGATATAACACCTAGCCAGGCGGGTTTCAATTCATTTATCAATATTGCCCACGCTCATTCCAAGCAAAAAAATACCCACACACTCATTGGTGAGCGCAAAGTCTTCTTAATTCAATAAACTGTCAATAGTCTCAACTTTTTTGCTCTTCAAAAGCAAAAAATATCACATATTTGTTAAACTCTCTGAAGATTCATTGAATATGAGAGACTTAGAATGCGCTCTCTATATCTATATGTATCCAAAATCATGAGCACAATCAATGATATTTGATTTTTACTATTTTCGCATATATACCATTAATGAACCCCTACACGTCCACGTAGTTGTTTGCAAACATAAGACGATACGCTCATTTAAACTTTAGGTACTTAGTAAATAATAAATCGAAAAAAGGTTTAAAAGCAAAGCTAGTAAGAAAGATCCACGTTCTAATGGCACCAATAACTTTTCATGCTATATTTATTGGGCCTATCTAGAAGTTAGTTTATATAAGAAGTCCACTAGACACACTTTGTACGAATGAATTTACGTAAATCGGAAAACACCAACCATATTCTAAAAGCTAAGGGAGAAATGTGTTTTTTACTTTAGTTCGAAACAATATTTCTTAGAGAAATGTGCGTAATCTCAGTCTGTAGAAAAAATTCAAACTTGAAAACAGACCTCTTGCAAGAATGGCATCTACAGTTGTTCTGCAGTTTATCATTTTTTCGAGATATGCACAAAATTCACTGTTGAGAGAATAGTTTAATGCATGCTCTCTCATAATGATAATTTTTTATCTACAATTATCCACACTTTGATTATGAAAGCTTACAATTGAAATATGATCTACATCGTATTAAAGCCAAAGTAGCTATGAAAACGACTCTACTAAAAATACCAAACAGCTCCACATGCATTTCAAGGTAATCAGTAAATGAGCTTTCGACTGCCCAATCGAATACCATAAAGGTTATGAATTCATCCAGTGAACAGTTTACTTTTTTTCGACCTTAAGTGTGAAATAAACAAAAACACTTTTTTTATATTGTTTATATAAATTGAGATTTCAAATGGTTTTTAAATAAATAGTAAAAGTTTTAAATAATTCCCGAAAATCACCATTTTTACGCAATCATACAAGGAGGTGCCACCTTTCTTAGGTGATAATTCTTTTCAGAAAGCGTAGATTTTCATCACTCTTCGGAATATTGAAATTTATAGCAATGCTGAACTATTTAGTTAAAATTACTAAGGACTACTCATACACCATGACAGCTAACATAGATAGAAATGTATTGAGGTTTGCACCGCAACCAAAGGTCTTTGTATTCTGCCATCTGTCACAACGAATATACTGCTGGGTGCAATTGAGGCTATCTGATGGATCCAAGGGCCTTAACCCTGCGTCTACAGACTGCTGTGCAGTCTAGCATCAACTGCTGGAGTTTCCTTTTCCATGCTGCAGAACCGGCAGTTTGCGCAAGAAGCTGGACCCAAATTTAATAGATTATTCTTGAGCTTGCAATGCCCAGTCTAAAATGCGACAAGTGGCCGTACTTTGTCTTTCGAGTGAGGTTGTAACCAACCATTAACAACTTTGCCTGGCGCTGTGTCGTTATCTTCATACTTATATATACACTTCGGGAGAATCAAAAATATACTTCCACATATCTCTTAAATTATTTTACTTAATTTTCTCCATATATGTATATTGACACAAATCCATATCAATCTCAATTCTCTCACGCTTTCAAAAAGCTCATTAACTATACATAATCGTAATACCCTAAGCACAACAAGTAACGCTTGGTTATAAAAAAAAATAGTAGATAACAAAATAACTCGACAGCCTACTCACCAAAGCAAAGAGGCATTATACTTAAGTTTACAATAACACCATGTTTTTGCTTTTGTCTTTGGGTATGTTTCTTCTATGGGGGCTGAACTAGAATACCTTGGAAATTACGGATAAAGAATCGAACAAGTTGACATGTTATGTAAAAATAGAAAAAGGCAGATAAGTAGTAAACAGCAGTGGATAGATAACGGCGACGAAAATGACGAGACCGCTGTCGCAAATAATCGCTGCGAGCCGAAGCAGAGCCAAAGCAACAGCGAAGGCGCCCAGCATTTAAAACACCCAAAGCTACTTAAGGCCGCTTAGCGTTGTTCAAGCCATGTTTTTCTCGATTTTTGCTTTTATTTTGTCATTGCAAGCGCTCGACTTAAATGAATGGATGGCATTTAATTTGCATTAATTCCGTCTTTGGCCGCGTCCGTGTACGCTACCTCCATAACATTGCTGTTACTGCTGCTGCTCTTCAATGGCAATCATACTCACATTCACGTGTATATGTATGTATATTCAAGCAGATGTACGTTGCTGTGTGGGCGCTTTTGCATATTTATACTGCAATCATGCGTGTCGTCTTCTTGTTTCGCCGTTTTCACGCGCTCTATTCGTATTTACTGTTAGATTTGAGCTTATATAATAATATATATTTCCACAAAAAATATGAAATCTAGAAGTAGTAGAAGATTTCACATTATGTGTTTATGACACTGAAGAGGTTACGACTTCAAAATAAGTTGATATTGAGTTGATGAATCTGAAAGCGGCATTCGACTCAAACTTCTGCCCGCCGACTGACATTTTCATATTTGGAAATGAAAGGAAGTTACACGAGGTGAAATACGGTGCTCCAGTTCATAGCCTCAATCCACAAACTTTACTGTAACGACGCCGCAGCACTATCTGAAACTGCAGAATCTAACCGTGCGTCTCTGATTCGACAAAATTTTTGTATTAGCCATCTACGAAATATACTACATGATAGTAAATTATTTGATAGTCGCGCTTATTGTGGTCGGTGAGGCTTAGTATTTATCAGGCCTCCGAATCTAAAAGAATTGCCAACTATAGAGATATATAAGAATTCCGCCAGATTTTCCTTAGGTTGGACTTTTCTTTGGTTGAGTTTTTACATAGAAATTAATCCTAAAAGAGCCGACGAAATTTAAATACGTTCAACTAGATCCGCTCTTACGGTTGGCTATTTGCAATAACCTTAAACACGGATTCTTAGAAATCAGAAAAAACATTAACCTCAGTTTCACCGAAGCATTTATACGCTTCACCGAAACATTTTTTATAGGTCTATCTATATCTGGATTTATATCGGTCAATTTATATGACAACTATATGTTATAGTGGTCCGTTCTGAACAATATGTTCGGAGATTGTAGAGCATACAAGAATTTGATTTTGATCGATCAGTTTGCATGGGAGCTGTATGCTATGCTTATCCGACATCAAGGGTTCCGATAAATGATTAGCTGTTTGCGGAGAAAAGGACGTGTGCGAAATTTCATGTCGCTTGTAATGGGACTAGTTCTCGTATATACAGAAAGCAAACGAACAGACAGACATGGCTAAATCGACTCAGCTCGTCACACTGATTATTTCTATATATATATTATATATACTATAAAGGGTCTCCGACGTTTCCTTCTGGTTGTTATAAACTTCGTTTCAAACTTAATATACTCTGTTCGGGGTACAAAAATTGAGAGACTAAAGAGGTAAGATTTTGTCTTAGTTTGTTTAGTTTTTAAAGTACAAAGCTTGACTTTTTTGAGACACCTATAAAAAGTGCATTTGCGAATTATTAGTTTTAGATTACTTAAAAAACCTTGTAATAATTATTTCAAAGTAATATTTTAAATATTATATTATATAAACCAACTTAAGCCTATGTGGGTGTCAGTATAAAAGAACATATCGACAATGGAGCAAAAATCCGTGCACTTCTGAAATAAGATTTACACTGTCGAATGAGCTATGCATTGTTAGCTGCTGTCAGCTTGACTTGTCCAACAGCCAACTACAAGAGCCAAAGCGATTTTAATTATTTTCGCTCAATAAACGAAGTAAAAAAGGATTAAGTTATTCATGTGATGCCAGCATTTAGTAGTGTCTACCAACTGCCACACAATGCCTTAGCCGTTGCCGTTGCCGTTCACTAATCAGTCATAAGTGTTTGTGTCATAGCTGTTTATTATTTAACATAACTCCACAATGGCTTACAGATAGCATTTTGCTCTGCCACTCTAAACTACTGTAAATAAGTACGATGTAAATACTTGGCAGTAATGGTTATTTCTTTAAATCCCTGCTCACATGCATTGAGCGCATAAATTTTACACAGAATATTTATTGTCTCACGTTTAAAAATAGAAACGTCAAAGTCAATAGCCAACGCCAAACACTTGCGCATCGGCAGATATCAGTGACCAACCTGCCTGTGCATATATACTTGTATGTATGTAAGAAAGTCGACTCTGTGGCACGACAATAGCACCATCAGTGCAACCTGCAGCCTCCGATGCAGTCAACAACACTTGCAGCTGGGCCGGGCTAAGTGAAGCATTTGGCAGCCGTAACGGCCCGGCCGTGTGTACCTGCTGTAGTGGCAGCAATGAAGGACGGTGGTCCAATCAACGGACTGATGTAATAACGCAGCCATGGCCAATGGACTGACAGTAGGATGATGGTCGATCGGCTCTAAGCGACTGCCAGCTATGCGTAAATGCGACTATAAGGCATATGGAGCTCTGTGTAGCTGTGCGAACAGGGCATCATGTGTGCGTGTGAATATGTGTTCAGGCGTATGCGCACAATGGACATTGATGAAGATACGTAAGAGACATACCCATGCATGTGCTTATGTGCACGTAATTAGTTTGAGTTTACTTGGAAAATTAGAGCTGTCATAATATTTTCTTGTAGTTACACCCTTTTCTTATTTCTCGCAGTTTTGTTATCTGATTAGTGTATGGGGAAAATTATGGGTTAGATGCCAAACTCGAATCTGTGTAAAACAAAACATGTTTGATGTAATTATTAACAACACTAACCGCCTTGTGTGTTGGTATCAGCAACGCATTTATTATGTCATGTGTCGTAGTATTTCTTCTTTCCGAACGCAGAAAAATTTGAGATTCAAGAAACGTTTCCAGCTCCAGTCCATTCTTGGCACTAAAATAGGTAGTCATGCACTGCAAATATGAAGAAACTGCGAATGCAGGCTCAAACTTGCAAACCTCGCTATTCGAATAAAACACAAAAAAAGCTTCGAAGTCTTATGCATCTAAACATATTGGTATCCAAAGTTCGCGTGAATGTGAAATACTAATTTTGAATAGGAAAGTAAAAAAAATGTATTCGGGGTATTGACCATTGCTTTCTACACATTTTGACCATATTTCTGGCATTTTGTGGACACCATGCAAATAGAAATGTTCGCCTTTTGAAGCAAACCAATTAGACACCGAAGGGTCTTAGTAATCCGAAGGGGCAAGTCTGGTGAATACGGCGGGTGGGGAAGCAGCTCCCAGCCAAGTACTTTGATTGTAGGTGCATTGCCGTTTGACAAAAGTACTTTGCCGTCTTCTCTGGCCCATTCTAGTTGTTTGTAGATCAATGCATGATTCAAATTGACCATTTGTTGTCTGTAATGATTGGTATTTACAGTTTCACCAGGTTTTAGAAGCTCATGATATACCACACCCTTCTGATCCCACCAAACACAGAACATTGGCTTCTTGCCGAATCGATCTGTTTTTGCAGTCGATGTTGATGGTTGTCCCAGATTGACCCATGATTTTCTCAATTTAGGATTCTTATAATAAATCCATTTTTCATCGCCATTGACAATTCGATACAAAACTGATTTGCTTTCGTGTCTTTGAAACCAAATTTCACAAGTGTTTTTTGGTTTTCCATTTGTCTTCATTCAATTCATGTGGCACCTATTTTCCATTTGCTTTTGACTCAAAGTACCAACGCTGATACACCTGGTATTATAAATATATGATCCTAAAGTTGCTATATCTAAGCCTAGACTTAACAATTTGCATAAAATCTATACGATCTATCATTTCACAGGTAAAAGTAGTACAACAGTGCGAAAAGAAGTTGAATCACGTCTACAACTTTATCAAGCTTCGAGTAAGCAGCCTAATTTTACTATGAGCATGTTATTTTGACCAATTCTGTAAAGAACGGAACTATTCCTATAGTCACTCCAGAATTTTTAGCTAAGAGGTTCTGATTTTTCTGTTTAAACATTAGGAATTTTAAATTATTTTTCCTAAATAAAATAATCAAATATTTTCAGAATCGCGATCTCTTTATTGTATGACCTTGATCTGTAACATTCTTATAGTAAATATTTAAATAGATAATTATCTGCCATATGCATATTATTTGAGCGTCTGACAGTTCGTATCAATTCTCTCTCGCATGATTGCTAAGCTGACGTCACACAAAGAGTATATGTCAACATTTAATAAAATTCTGCAATCTAGAAATATATGCAATTTTTAAGCTCCAAGTCTTATACAAAAATAGTTCAAGATATTTATTTAATATAGTTATATGGTGTATATTTTTTTATGAATCAAAAAATAAATTTGAACAACCGAAATTATTGATATATTCCACACGGGTAAATAATAAAGATATGCGTATATAAATCAAGGAAAAGAGAGTGCAGCAGCCAGTCACTAATATGTTTCAGTTCTTAGCCCAAAGCAATTATTTTCAATATTCAAATTCTACACACTTGTTTATGTAATCCTTCAGACAGGATAGAAATGGCCCAATAATGTCGTTAATACGTATAAAACAATCGATTTTAATTTTAAATACCGTAGATCAAATGGAAAAATACCCTTAATTAAAAAGGCAGTTTAAATTCTTAAAATATACTTCCAAGTACTGACATTGGATACCTTCAAATGGCAAATTAATATCAGAATTTTTCGGAAGGTGGTAAACAATATATTTAAAATCGAATCCGAGGCAGAGACAATACCGTGTCCACTAGGAAAGATCAAAACTCAATACGCAATTTGAACAAACAAATAGCACAAAATAGAAGAAAATCTACAACCAAATGATTACAAAGCTTTTCTATTATCTATTTTCGATTAAGTTGAAAGAAAAATGCTATATTACTGTCGGGTTTTCCAACGGGGCTACGTTCTACACAGCACGTACAACAACCGAATTATTGCGATAAAAGTTTGGAGATTCGATAATTTCATGAAATTGTGACATTGAATGGGCATTGAATTATAACCAGAATTTACATAATTATAGAAAGCAGGTAGGTAGAGTCTCTGTCTAACGACGCACCTAGGCCTTTAGGGAGCCCATTGAGATCCCACCGGGACTAAAATCTCCTCACTCTATTGTTTCATCTATGAACCAGATCGTGCTTCTGATGAAGTTTGTCTGTAAAAAAAAGTTTTATCTGTGCAACCTCTTCCTCGTCGTCGAGAAACCCTCGACCGATAGTATTATAGTCTCCTTTTCTTCTACCTCCTGACAGCTTTTACAATAGTCGTTATATGATGTCCCTAATCTGCTGACATGTTTGCCAATTAGACAGTTACCTGTTAGCCGTCCTACACATGTATAAATATGTTGAAGTCTTGAAAACATACAAATTTAATTCAAGTGTTCGATTAAAATCTTACTTATTATAGAACCACTGACGTATAAAGCTATATGAATCACTAACATTTTTGGTAATTTACATGGCGCATTATGACGCATTCCTCAACGTCTCTCAATTTAATTAAGAGTTATGCCGAATGGTTCAATAAAAGAACTCATGCGTGTGCTGACAAACTAGCATTTTCATATTGCGAAAAGAACATGTATACCTAGATAGATACGTCAAGTAAGGTATCGAAATTAGCAATAGACAATGCAATGGGATTAGATGTAACACCCACACATTTGGTATGCGAGTTATCCCACACACAATAAAATATAATATTATGCGTATGCCCACATAATATGTATATCTAATTTAGATCTATGGTAGGTATGTGCACGAGGAGTCGAGTAAAAGTTAATGCAAATAGAATATAGTGAGCCGAATCGTTAACTGAATATTGAAGAAACGTACACTCATACTTTGTGGAATGGGCTTGAACTCTGGAAGTAATGAGAATGTCTACTTAAAGGGTGATCCATTTCGAGGTACTTCATTAAAGAAAAAACACAGAAAATTCAAATTTAATGGGGAATGCTTATTATCATTCCAAAGAACATTTAGAATTTATTTTTCTCTTTCAAATGTTGGCCGCGCCTACGTCTCAAATGATCCATATGTTGAGTCCAATTTTCGATGACTCGTTCGAGCATTTCAACTGGTAACTGGCAAGTGACACGCATGATGTTTTGCTCCAAGGTCTGAATCGGAGCAAGATTGTCCGCATAGACTTTAGACTTTACATATCCTCACAGGAAAAAGTCTAACGGTGAAATATCACACGATCTTAATGTTCAATCGACCGGCCAAAAACGCGAAATTATCTGCTCACCGAGGTGTTCTCTCAATAAATCCATTGATTGATGAGATGTGTGGGAAGTGAAGGCGCGATAACAGTCGCCATTGACGGTTACGTTCTCACCGGCATCATTTTTGAAGAAATATGGACCATGATTCCACCGGCCCACAAACCACTTCAAACCGTTGTTTTTTCTGGATGAAAGGGCAGCTCTTGAACCTCTTCAGGTTGCTCTTCGTTTCAAATTCGTCAATTTTGCTTGTTTACATACCCATGTACCCGATGTCGCTTGCGAAGGTCGAGTGGCTTCAGTTCTTGCACAAGCTGTATTTTGTACGCTTTCAATTAAAGGACTCTCCACGGTCTTCGTGTACACTCTCAGCTGTGTGTCTATTCAAGATGGGTGATGGTGTTGTGAATAACACGCTCAGTAGGCCGATTATGTTGACCATAAGTTGAGCGAAGCGTGCGAAACACATTCTTTACGCAAATTTTCGTGATAAAATTGAACATGAGTTTGTAAACGTTGTTCAGACGTAAGTCTTTCTATAATAAAATGCCAAACAATACAGAACAAAAGTAACATGACAACTTGACACGACTTAAACGTGATCTGTCAAAAAAATACTATGGAAAAAAGTACCTCTACTTGGATCAACCGTTATATACATATCTGTTTTCCAGATCCCTGCTTCTACGACTATCTAAGAGGCTAGAAGGGAAAAGAGCATTGATAGGGTCATCTAAAAATTATTTTTACCTTTATGTAATAATCTGGCTCTAGAACTCATTGCAATTAAATTAAAGAAGTCGAATGTGTCTAAAATGGATTATCTTACGCTGAATGTTTGGTAATACAAATGTTCTCACACCTAAATGCCATTTCTAACAGATGTATGGCAGACTCTCACAGCAAGCGAAATACGTATGAAGCATTGGTTCAAAGTAGTCTGATTGACAAACCGAAGCAACTGGGAAAGGACCGAGTAGCTCACAGACGACAAATGGATCAGGATGAAAGATAAATAGAGTACAAACTGTAAGAGTCATGTCGTCATGATAAAAACTTGGAGATTTATACTATCTTTTATCCATTAAATGTCTGTATCAGGTTCAGCTCCTTAGGCTCGACCTAGGGGCGCACTGCTCATCACCAGCGATGGTTGGTAGGAATGCAGAATAATCTGCGGGCTATTATGATTCTATCATATATAAGTTAACACGATCACCTCTACAACCATAAAGTTCGCGCGTGGCCTGAGTCAGCAAAGAAGCTTTCTCACGCTGACCGGAAAATTATCAAACGTCAGCGTCTGCAGCTCGTCCGCTGGGAACGTAACTGCAACCTAACAACTTTCAGCAGTCACGTACGCCAACGGTGACCGACTCTTCATTAATGATAAGTTTAGTTTTAAGTTTTTAGTCTCTAATTAGAGCTGGACGGGTGCAGCTAAAGCTCACCAACATATATTAATTTATATTAGTAAAGTGAATTGAATAAAAGATATTATTTAATTTATATTAATAAAGTGAGTTTAATAAAATAATACCCACGAACTCATTACTTGTACTTCCAATATTTCGCACGCTCAAATGATCATGCAGCAGGCTGTTGGTTTGATCAAACAAATAAATAATACCCACGAACTCATTACTTATATAGTCAAAGCGTTTACGATAACTATAGCTATGGAGAAGATCATTGGAAACTGGGCTTAACACTATTAAAACATTACATTTTCGATATTTATAAAGCGAATAGCATTTATACAATGCAATCTTTATTAATAAGTATTACTTACTCATAAATACCACAATAATGGTTTAGACCCATATATGTTGAAATTATCTTTAAAATATTCACACGCATGTGGAAGGACTTGATATCGTTGGACTTAGCAGGTTAATGTCAATGCATGGACATGCAAATAATTGAGTACTTAGGCATATAACATGAATGACAAAATGATACATTTATCACAAATGTCATTCATATTCCACCTACAACTTAGTATTCCACTCGAGTACTTTTGCGAATTCTTTTTCGCCGAAACTAATCATCTTCGATTGTTCCATACAAATATTCTGTCGCTTGAGATTGTCAATAATAAAGAGTTGTTTCTTGTAAGCGTTAAGTAGATCAGCACGTTGCTTCTTCAAGCTTTTAATCTGTTTATCCTTGGTCTCGCCATCGACACGCATCGACTCTTTGAGTTCACGTTCGGCATTCTTTAGCAACGCCAATGCGCTCTTCGTATTCTCCAACTCTTCATTGGCACGATACAAACGCTTCTCGAGATTGGTGTTAGTTTGAGATAACATTTTCAGCTCACGACGAACTGTCTCGAGCTCCTTCTGTTGACCGCCCTGTTCGATGTTACGCTCCTTCATACGCCTATTCACCTCCTCAAGTTGTGTCTCAGTCTTGCTCAATTGTTCGGCAATTGCATTGTGTTTGGCGAACGCCTGATCGCGTTGCTGTTCGATTTTCTTGTTGCGTTCCAATGTCTTTTCGAGCAGCTCCTTCTGTTGTGTCATCTCTTGTGAAATGCGTTCGTGATCCTCTTCAAGTATGGCTATTTTGGATTTGAGAAATCTGTGAAAATAAATAAAGGAAATCATAAGTTATTTGCGTAAATAGTTTGTGTAGACATCGTTGCATACTTAATGAGTCCATCGGGGCTAATATGCTTTCTGCCAGTCTCAAGAGAACGCCGTGAGGAATAACCATCGTCAATTTCCCCGCTGGCCTTCGCACGCATCGAGGCGCTCTCATCACGTATCAGCACCTCCAAAGAGGGACTCTGTACGAATTTCGGATTACGATATTTAACCGTGAAAGCCGACTCTTTGACCCTTGAACTACAATTACTCGAACGTCCGTACGGACGTGTGCCACTTTCCGGACTCTTAATTTGCTTCCTATGCAATGTACTGCTCGTCCGATTGGTTTTCGGCGTCTCTGAGTGCGCTGTTAAAACATTATCACCATCCGGACGTATACTGGGCGTATTTGATGTGGATGACTGTTGCGTCGATTTACGTGCTGTATGTGTACGATGTGTATTGTTACGTTCTGTGGGTAGATCGGAGAGCATATCGGAGGCACCATCGCCAGCTCCATTGGCACTTATTCCAACACTCGCCGTAACATTATTGAGACGCTTTTTGAGCAAAGTGCTTGCTCCCTTAGACTTTGTATAGGTGAAATATCGTTGATCAGTCTTGTTAGTCGTTGACTTGGATGTGCCGCTATAAATGGCGCTCCCAGTGTTCGTACCAGCAGCACTACCGCTACTGCCGCTATTCCCCACACTATTACAATTGGGATGTTGATGCTGCAATTGTTTTTGATGCTGTTGTAATTGTTGATCCAATGATGTGACGTTTAGCTGGTCCAACTCTTGATTCAATTTAATGAATTCTTTTTCGCGCGATAGCAATTCGGCCATCGCCTCTTATAAAATTTTGACAGAAATTTTTTAACGAATACACAAAAGCGAAATTTTGCATTAAAATCAAAATTTTTAACATTTAATTTTTCATATGAGGCCAATTTTCAGTTTTGATTTTGACTTTTAGTTTTGAGTGATATAGCAAACGATTTAAATATAGAATTTGCTTCCGCACTACAACACTCTTGGTCAGCTACTGGAGTTACAAAGTGCTTATTGGCTCTAAATCCTTACGCCGCTCATACAAACTCAAAAAGGAAAAACTATTGGGACGTAAGCGGGTAAAAGTCTCTGCCTAAACGTGAGGGTGGCGCAGTTGTTATTTATTATTTTGCACGGTGTTCTTGGTGATGGCGTGCATTAATTACACCGACTTGCTGCCACTGTCGCTATCGTTGCTACTTCAACTTTGACGTGTTTTGGTTAACGGTGAGGGGGGTGATTTGTTTACATTTCGATTAGGTTGAGGGGTGCTTAAACTATGCGCTATTATTTTGGTAGTACGTAAATAAACTGAGTATGACAAATTTTATGAATATACATATATAATTATTTTGTGTTATTGGATTTCCAATGGCATTTGTAGAATGTAGATATATACATATGTCTGTATGTATAAATATGTGTATATATGTACATATTTAAACATTTATTTGTATAAATATACATTAAGAATATCTACTTTTCTTCCTCCATCAAAATTGTTTGGTATATGCTTTAAACTTTGGGATCTTCATCTGAAATATAAAGTTATGGAACATATTATTTCTAATAGTGGCTGAATTTTAAATGTTACGGTAAACCTTCTAACCGATTTCTAACATCTCTTAAAATTCATCAGACGTTCGAAGACGATTTAAAGACTCTTAACAGTAGAAGAACTTCCATCAAATATTTTACTAAAGTGTAGATGTTTACTTGTTTTTCCCCATCTGTAATGTATTTACTTATTAAGCAATATTTCTCCCTTTAATTTAGTAATTCATGCTTGGATAAAGACATACATACTTGTACATATGTATGTGTGTAATAACATCTGATCAAATAATCCCATTTTCTATACACTCATTATAGGTGATAAGCTTATGCTGAGATGGCCTTCAGTGCTTTCAGCGGATATTAGTGTTTTCGGTACCGGCTCATTTTTCGATTGCCATTCGCTACATGGTTTGATAATTTCGACGTCATATTTATAAAACCACATCTCGTCATCAGTATTGATATGTCTGATGAGTTTAGGGTCCTCAGCTACTTTGTTAAGCATCTCTTTTGCGACCTCTACTCGACTCGACGTTTTGCGTAATATTCAGGTCTTTTGGTACGAGTCTAGCATTGAATCGCTTCATATCCAAAGCATTAACCAAAATGTGTTGAGTCGATCCATAAGATATGTTGAGCTCCTTTGCTCTGACTCTGTTGCCAACATGACGATTTTAAAGCACTGTTTCTTTAACTTTTTCGATGTTATCGTCATTAACAGAGGTGTGTGAGGACGGCCCGCATGAGGCAAATTTCGATGATTTCACGACCTCGACTGAATACTTTCTGCCACTAAGATACTTGTATTTGTCGACTCCTCAAAACTCGTCTACAATATTTTTAACGATTCCCTAAGTGGAACTTCATTGGTTTCGGAAAGTTGGAAGATCGTTACAATCGGTATAGAGTTCTTGATATGTGTCAAGTTCAATAATTCAGTCGAATTTTACCAAAACAAGTATTTTTATGTAAAACGATTCTAACGTTTCGGCCTGCCAACTACAATAAATAATGTGAGAACATCGTAAGATGAGATTCCTACTCCATCCCAGGTACTACTTACATATTTACGAGAGTAGTACCACATTGGATTTCGAGACTGAAATCATTATTTTGGAAAGTAATTCTGGTTACAAGATAATCGCAATCGTCTACAACCAGAGATATTTACGTACATCGTATTCGCTGTTATCTTAAACAAAATACAAGTATGTACCCTGCCAACCTTGGTTGAAGCTCACAGATGTAACAATGTGTATGTTATGTACATAGGTAAGTGCATGTGAGTATTCAATTAATTTCCAATCAAAGTAACCAGAGTTTGACACCACTGAAGTTCCTTAGGGAATTCATACAATAATTAGAAACGAATACAATACAATTATGAACTGATAAGGTTATGAAAATATGGATGTAAGAACAAAAAATCCTCGATGTGCTGGGTCACCACTAAATCGTATAAAAGCGCCAACTGTGCCAGCAATCGACATCAGTTGCATTCGAGCATCACAGCAAGCAAGCTAAAAGCAAACACATCACTGCCAAAAGCACAAAAAGCTCCTAAACGATCGCCACTACATCTACTATCACATATAAAATGAGTTCATTCAGCACCGTCTGTTTCGTAGCCTTGATCTTGGCCGTCTGCATGTGCAGCTTCGGCGAGGCGGCCTACAGGAAGCCACCATTCAATGGCAGCATCTTTGGCAAACGCAATTCCTTGGGTAAGTAAAGCTTTTCTGAATTTAAATTATTATCGAGCTATTTAATTTTGCCTTGTCTACTCCTTTTCAGAATATGATAATGCCAAAGCTGTCACTGCAATGTGCGAAATTGCATTGGAGGCGTGTCAATCATGGTTTCCACAAGGCGAAAGCAAATAAGCCAATTCCAGGGCGACGGAACGATAGCTATAAATGAAGCACCGGAAAACTAACGATATTCTATACTTATCTATAAATAACTAAAATATTGTAAACGCGGCTTAATATTATATATTTATATGCATATGTGTACATAAAATTTAAATAATTTACATACAAACATATATGTATATCAACAATAATGTTATAAAAGTTCTATTTATTCAATAAAGCAAATGCTCAGTAAAGCAAAAACAAAATTTCAGTAAATGGTAAATTTTATTCATATAATTTTTAACATTAGGGTTGTTCTTAGTGAATGAATGGCATTTATCTTGTAGATCTCTTTGTTTGTGAAAGCTCGGTGAAGCACTTAAAATATGTGTAGACTACAATTATATGTATATAGTATATAATAAACATAGCTCTAAACCTCTACCATATTTCGAAGTTCACTTTGTACTAATCTTATTTATAATTGTTCAATCTGATTTATTTTAGCTTCCTTAAATATAAAAATTTTTTGTGTGTTTAGGTTGTGCCCAGAATGTTAAACCAGGATTATAAAGTAGCAAGGATATTACTTGGCTTATTTATGTGTTAAAAAATAAATGTTTTTTTTTACTTTTATCTCTCTGTCCTTAATAAATCAGGTCTTGAAGTTATCTGACAAATGGAGACCCTTACCTATGAATAAATAAGACAGCATTGACTACCAGAGTAAACGCTATGTATTAGGAAAGTGTATTCATTAATTTCTTATTTTACCTCGGCAGTAATTTCAGCCGTATCACTGGACTTAGAGGCCCACTAAATTTTAGTTGACCAATAACCCCACCTCATATGTAGATTAAAACTTATTTGCAAATGCAAATGTCTCTATATCTTTATCTCGGATATAATGAAATTTCTAACAGAGCCTAGTGAACTGGTTTTAAAAACGATTAGGTGTACTAACTGATCAAATTTGACCCGAACTAACAAAAAACTTTTTCACGTATTTTAATACAAATCTTTACTATCGACTCGACTTTCAAATAGACTCCTGAGTCATAAACTCACGACTCGTCACCAGTAATGGTGCGTTTGACGAATGTAGGGTCATCAGCTACGCGTCATGCATCCCTTTTGCGACCTCTTCTTGACGCCATTTTTGTAAAAGACTCAGTTCCTTTGATATAAGTCTAGCATTGACACGCTTTATACACAAAATATTTACCAAAATGATTGAGTCGTTCCATAAGAGATATAGAGATTCTCTGCTATCTGTCTGATGCCAACACGACGATTTTCAGACATTGTTCTTTAACCTTTTCGATGTTATCGTCAATGACTTTCCGACCTTCATTGAATGTTTGGTGCCAGACAAATATTTGTGTTTGTAATAGAGGAGACTGCCCAAAACACTTTTGTAAAATTTTTATCGATTCCGTAGCCGTAATTCCATTGTAAACACAAAATTTGAATTGAACACTTTGTGTTTCAAGTAAATTCCTTGTTCAATTTTTCTCCTATGGTAAAAATCGGCAAAGACAAACTTTTCGTGTCATGAACAAATAGCTGTTCACACGAACGTAAAAAAAGGTTGGGCCCAATTAGGAAAAAACATTTTATGAATTCGGTTTTTACGAGCAGTCTAAATTGACTAGTCCGAGTCAAATTTTTATCTGGCTGTCCAATCTTGGCTATCATATCGTAATTAAATATAGCAATCTTCGATTCTCCAAATTTTGTAACCTCTTTGCATCTGGTACATATAAATGTAATAGACTAATATGATCAGCTTAACAGTAAATTAGGTAAGCTGTTTATACCACTTAATAATATATCTAAATAAACTCTCGTCTTGGGTTCAACTCGATAACTTTATTGTGGCTTTTACATGTAATTTTTTTGACAAGAAAGCAGAAGCGAGCAGAGAAATTACGAATCGAAAACAGCTAATATAAGCTTTTTGGTGTATATTACAGCGGGCTGTAGTAAATAGCAATCGGGGCATCACTCGGATAAAAAAAAATCAAACCTAACGAAACTTCATTGTGATTCCACAGCGCCACTAAATTTCCAACGACGATCGGGTCTACATGTCCGGAACGGACGCGAATTTATCCAAGGGCTGTAAACAGCATTCTTCAGGACAGCATTCCGCCAAATTACTTCAAGTATGTTTACGGCTACTACTACAACATAATAATCGAATATTCCTAACTGAAATGGATCAAATTTCAAGTTGTTCCGTAATTGATTCAACGAAATCATTTTGGTAGCATTTTCAATCAGATATTTTTATATATATACATATATTTATTTCCATTAATACATAAAACATACACACTTACATATATTAACCAATAATAAAACAGCCATATTAATTAGCATCAGAAATTGATCATTCATCAGTCCTTTTGATTTTGATTATTGTTTTATATTTGTTACATTATATTTATTGATTACAAACTGTATATTATCACTTAATATGTTATGAAATATTGGAAAACGATGAATTTTTACATGCCACACAGACACAAAATGCCGAGAAAAACACAGTTATTTCAACGAAATGATGTTTTATATGAAAATAGAGAAGCTTGGAAAATTTGCTTTAACCTAACTATGTAAATATATATGTACGGATGTGAGCGTACAAAATTTCACTTTTTTCTTATATGACGGACCTAATCGTTTAAAAAAATATTCCACTTTTCAATTTTAAAATAAATAGTTAGCAAAGCTTTGGGCAAGCATTTACATTTTTTTTTTTTTAATTATTTGAAACATGCTCAATTTCCATTAGTAACAGTTAATTTGTAAAAATATTACAATAATAAAGATCTATGTCAGTTCTATAATTTTCCTATTTTTTAGATTTTTGTAAACAACTTTTAAGTATTATATTGGTTTTAGCATGTGGTTTTTTTTTTGTTTTTTTTTTGTTTTTGTTGGTATAAATGAAGATGTTTGTGCACTATATTGTAAAAATAATACGTTCCACACACACATAATGGAAAAGCTACAAAAACTTATTTACTATTAGATAATACCCGCTTTTGTTAGCAGCTACATACCGACCCTATTCAAAGTCGACTATTTTCTAGACATACGTTTACGTTTTGTGCGTAATTCAGCTACATATTTACGTAAATATTTCATATAGTCATTCATGAAAGTGGTGTAGGCCTGCAAGGAAAAAAAGAAGAGATACATATTTTAACATAAGAGTGCAGATAAATAATAGTTAAAAGGTTTAGAAGACTTACAGTGTCTAAAACATAACGTGGTATGTAACCCTTTAAGTCCAAACAAAAAATCCAGTCGAATATGCAGGCATCCGATTTACCAGCAATCTCGTGAAGTGCAAATCCGGCCACAATATTTTCACCACTTTGGCAGAACAAAAATGAAGAGTGAAAAAAATATAAAATTGAATTGTAATTTACGAAATATAATTTATATTGCAGTTTTAAGAAGCGCGTGAAGCTTTTTACTAAAAATTATCTTACTCACCGTATATACTTAGTTGTGGGCGGCACCGGCGCATAATCAATACTAATGGCCGCACTTAAATATACTTTATTTTTGCCCTTCGCCCCCAGCGCACCGCTTACGGCCGCACCATCTCCAGTATCAGCGCTTTCCTGTTGTGCAGTTTGCATTTCCGCACGTGCCTCTTTCTGCACGAGACGCGTTAAATCATCAACATTATCATGCGCATCCTCGAATGTGTCCTCTTCGAATGGTGGCGGCTCATCAGGATCAATACGCACAATTGTACTAAATTCTTTTGCACCCAAACTTTTGCTTAATGTTTTAAATGCGGGTCCACCATGTCCACCCTTTACGCTACCACTGCGATTTGCTTCATCGCCACCAGCGCCGCTACCGCTTTCACGCATACCCTTTACACTGCTGCTGCTGGAGAATTTCGCACGATTGCTTTCGACACTGCTGGGTTGTGTGGTCGTTACAGAGTCATCATCCGAGACAGTGGAAACACTAGCCGGACCAGCAGTATCACTGCCACTATCAGCTTCATCGTCATCAGATTCTTCACACATTTTACCATTACGAAAAAGTCGCCAACAACGCAGATTAATGAAATCGCGACTCTTCACGATGCCACCGCCACCGCCAACACTGGCTTGGTATGTAATATCTGTATAGGAGTTGATTTTCTGCAAAAAAAAAAAGAACAAATTATTGATATGCTTGTATATACGGATTATGTATACGAGTATAATATAGAAATACACTTACATGCACAATTTTCGATTCGAGTAAAGTCGGGTTCCACTTGGGCACACTTTCAATTCGGTAGAAAAGTTCTTCCAGCAATGCCTTGGGTGGATACTTGATACGTCCCTTAATAAAGTATTCAAATTATTAAAATTTTGTAAATGAATTAATATGTACATAAATCAATTACTGGATTAAAAGAAATTTTAATCCCAATATCCCTTATAATTACAAACAAAAAATGTTTTTTAATAAAATATAAACTTAGTTTAGCCCTTTTTATCTAATTTATATTTAATAATAATGTTTTCGTTAAAACTATTTAAATCTTTCATTTTTGTCCCTTTTCATTCCATATTTTAATTTAAAAGTTATTTTTTAATATTTACTCCAATTTTTAACTAAGAAAAAAAAATTTTTCTCCAATTGTTTTGAAAATTTAAAAATTGTATTCAAAATTTTCAAATTTCAAAATTGAAGTAAAAATAGAAAATCTAATTTTTTATCCAAATTTTATGAATTCAAATATACGCAACCCTCATTGCTACGTAATACATCTTAAACTATGCAAAATTGTTGTAACAACTTACTGTAAGTCGGTAAATTTTTCCCAGCTTCTCACGTTGCGTACTTCGTATAGTATCACCTTTGCTCGTCACTTTTTCCACTTTCCAATCGGGCGATTCGAAAAGTTCGTACGCTCTACGCACACAATCCAAAGCCATTTGGTGATATTCTTCATCCTGTATGAGAAAATTTTTATTTATTATATTATTATACTACTACTGTAGATATAGTGTGTTAACCGTTTGCATGTTAACAGAGTTGTGAGAAAATTGTCGTTTTATGACTTCAATGCCAAAGCCACAGACAACATTTGGTGTGGGTTTAAAAAGAAACTTCATTTTATATGTAATTGAAAATGCAAATGTTTGAATGTTTTCTGCTTCACAACTTCAATTCAAATTATATATTTGAATAACCCTAATTTAAAATGCAACTGAATGTTGATGCCTGCCTTTGGTGATTTATGGTCGCTTACTGATTAGTTGGAATAAATCAGAGCATTTTGCTATTCAAAGAAGTAGAATTATACAAGCGAAAAGAGAACGATATGTACGATGTACGTATATACAAGCTGTTCGCGAATCCGACAGGCAAAACAAAGAGCTAATTGATGCCGTTATCACAGTCAACATCAATGTTGGTATTGACCTTGAGGCAACTAAACTATCAAGTAGTTTCATAGTGAATTCAATAATTTTACATAAAAAATATAAATATAAAGCAAGACAAAACTTTAACTTCGGCTGCACCGAAGTTACAATACCCTTCACAAATAAAAATGTTTCCATACAAAAACTTGATTTTAATTGTTCAGTTTGTATGGCAGCAAAAGGCTATATTGATCCGATCTAAAAAAAAAAATTATTCGAAGTTTGTAGCGCTGTCTTGGACAATATTTTATGTCAAGTGCGTGAAGATATCTTACCAAATAAAAAAATTTCCGTACAATAACTTGATTTTGTTCGGTCAGCTTGTATGGCAGCTATATGCTATAGTGGTCTGATATCGGCGATTCCGACAAATGAGCAGCTTCTTGGGGAGAATAGCACGTGTGGAAAATTTCAGAACGATAACTCAAAAACTGAGTTACTAGTTCGCGTATATACAGATGGACAGACAGGAGTGGCTAAACTGACTCAGCTCGTCAAACTGATCATTTACATATATACTTTAAAGGGTTACAACTTCGTGGCAAACTTAATATACCCTGTTCAAGGTATAAATATACATCACTCACACAAATACACACCTGTTCATCGTCATCGTCATCACTGTTGTGCACTGTCTCCAGCGGTGAATAAAAAATACTCTCCGGAACATTACGATCCGGTTGGGAAGCCAAAAATGTTGCCATCATTGGCGAACGCTGTTCTGGAGTTGTTATTGCTGCAGCAAAACAAAATGACAATTATATAATAATATGTACAACAAATATGTATTTTAACACTTACAGGAAAAATAGCTACGCGCGTGGCGCTCCTGTGGTATAACGCGACAATCCAGAAACCAAGCCTCTCCCCAAGCCAACACAAATGATGTTATAATCAGTATTACCTCGAAAACCTGTTGGCGCGAATCAACCCACTGCAAAAGTGTACATGTGTGTAAGTATTTTATATATATTTATTTAATTAATTGCTGCGAACAAATATATAATTCGTAAATATTGAATATTTGACTTACATCGTAAACGAAGACTTTGGAGATTAAAAATAGGCATGAACCGCTCGTAGATAACTGCAATATACAAGTGAAATAAGTTAAAAGTTTAATAAATTATGGAAAATATCTCAGCGATATAATCTTTATGATGTGCATATACGCTTGTATGTATGTATGGTTGTATGTATTTCGTTTCGTTAGTGCATTTATATGCTGATAAATGTTAAATATTACACATATGTATGTATGTATGTATGACGTTCATAGGGTGATCAAGAAAACCCACTTTATTATGTATGTACATATTTTATAGAGTGCATGAAATTTTGTTACGCTCGCCGTAAATAGTCCTAAGACTAAGAGCTCCTAATATTTGATATTCAGATGCTATTTAAAAAAGAAAACACAAGAAAAAATGTAAACTTCGGTTGCACCAAAGCAGTTTGTGTGACAGCTATATGCTATAGTGGTCCGATATCGGCGGTTCCGGCAAATGAACAGCGCCGTGGGTGGAAAAGTACGTGTGATATTTTTGAGATCGAAATCTCCAAAACTGAGAGACTAGTTCGCGTGTATACAGACGAAAAGACTGACAGACAGACGAGCAAGGCTAAACCGGCTCCCCTCGTCACGCTCTACATGTATATATATTTTTATATGGTCTCTGACGTTTCCTTCTGGGTGTTACAAACTTCGTGACAAACCTCATATACCCTGCTGAGGATATAATAAAAAAATTCTTAAACTACTACTTTCTTTTTGTGAAGTTTGCGGTTTACTGTAAACCTTACAAAGTACAAAGTAGTTCTTTGAATATAATTTTCTGTGCGCTTAGCTACACAATCAATTTTCCTGACGTGGTAACAAAATTCAAATGAATTCATATGAAAAAGTTAATAATAAAATATTTATGAAAATACAATAATATACATATGTACATACATTTAATGTTATACATATGAATAATGTGAGGTTTACTCACGGCAATTATAATCCAATGGTTTATGTACATTAACGCATAGAAAAATGTGAGAACTACAAAACGACATATGGCGGCTCCGACTACATCGAATAGCGATGTGCCAAACGTGTAATGGACGATTTGTTTCTGAAATGCTTGAAATATATTGTCGCCATTGATCTGAAATAGAACGCATGAATATTAATGATTATTTATCTTCTTAATTTCTAATAAACCATCTTACCATTATGCAAATTAACCAGAGTAGCGATACAAAAAACAAGTCGAACAGCACGAAGAGACAAAAAAACCTACGTACCACGGACATGCGTCCATCCTGCATATAACCGCCGAGAAATTCTTCGGTGATCAAATTGATGGAATGTGTACGTGCTGTAAATAAATCAACTTCAATATATTTTTTTAATTATTGGCAAAGAATATTGATATTAGAGTGTGCCATTGATCGTAAACCCCAAAAATTATAATTGATATTTTTTTTGAATTCAATATGAGGAAGTAATAATTTTATAGTTTGTTTTAAATTGAGTTTGATGTGCTATAATTTTAAATTTTGACAACCCTTAAACATAACCCAAGACGCTTAAAATAAACATTTTTGAACTACTTACACATATCATAGTTGGGGGACATTGGCCCACTCATTGTGCTGCGATAGGACATGGGGTGTCTAGAGCTTGTTATCAGCAATTCAGCAGCTGATCGTATTTCATCGGCATCACTTACTGACATAATCTACATTTACTAGTGCTTATATAGCCGTAAGTGGTTTTCAATATGAATTGGGTATGTAAAAAAATAAAAACTAAAGTAATTTTCGATACATACTCCACTGTTTCTAAAAATAAAAATTTAAGCAATTATAAGATGCAATATAAGTTATTTTATATATTTTAACACAGTTTGGCATAGTTCAATTTTTTTAAGGCCATGCAACCGTTTTATTTAAATTTAAAAAAGTATGTGAACAAATACAAATCTGCTTTACGGACGAAGTTGTGTGGTGTCGATTTCGTTTTATACATACGTAAACGTTTCCAAAGTATATCACTATCATATTTTATGAAAATATAAACAATCATAACAAATTGAATGTAGCTAAGTACTCTAAAGCAATGTTAAGCATTTAATAACAATGTTGTACATTTCTGCTCAATGTATTTCTTTTATTTTATTTTCTTTTTCTGTATTAGCACTGATAAGCATTATTTCACTATATTTTGCCACCGACACATACATATGTATGTATGTACACATATCTTACTCGATGACGTAGTAGGAAACTGACTCATTTTTTTTTTTGTTCAGTGTGGTATAGTAGGTCAATAAGATGGTTCAAAGTAATACAAAAGGCTACTCGTATTTCTCTCTAATGTATATTAATTAATTACTGTTTATACAAATGTAACTTTAGAAATTCGACACCATAGTATGTGTACAAACATATGCACTGTTGTGGAAAAATAAACATACAGAACAATCTCAGTGACATTGCATTTGTATATATTATGAAAACCAGTTTGCCTACCGCCAATTTATCTGGTTAGAACTGCAGATATTTTAGGATTAATATAATTTAACTTCTGTTCTTTATTTATTATCAATAAATACTCATATCTGCATATATTTCACACGATAACTTTCAACTTCAACCACACCAAATAAATTAATACCAACAAAGAAAAATCACAAATGTCAAAATTCTAGTTTTCGCCAATTCTCGTTTTCGCAAATTCTCTCCAAATGTCTACAAGGCATGTTCAGTGAAAGCCAGAAAAGTCACTGAAATGCAATTTTAAGTTGCATTTTTTTTATTTATCTTCTTTTTTAACCCATATAACTATATTTAAGAATATTTATTTATAACTTATATAGACTTGTTTAAGTTTTCCATTACATACACAATTAAATATTTAAGTTATTAATTGCTGGACATCAGTTTAAAATTTCCCTATTATCACTACTACTACATAAAACTACTTTTTTAAACTTATTGTGCTGCGCATTATTTTTTATTTAAATGCATTTATAATAAATACTTTTGAATAGTTATGCAGCTTACTAAGCATAGCTAAGAGCTCGCTTCCAGTTGAAGAAAACTTTCATTATTGGTCTCATCGAGAAAGAGTAATTTGAAAATATCATTAAAGAAATCTGGATAGTAATCACATGCACGTTTACAATCCGGTGTCCAGTTGATCTCCAACAATTTGGGTGTCATTTGACTTGTTTTATTGTCTTCTGATTTTACCCACTCAAGCATTATGTCGGCGGCATACAATGCACGAGATTGCTGGCAAGGTGGTATACCACAGGGGGGCGGACGCTTAGATGCACAACTTAGTATCTCATGTAACATCAAACATATGTCCTTTTGAATTGATGACCAATCATGTCTGGGATACTGCTCCTTCCAATAACCCAAGAACTCCTCACATTTTATGTGTCGTAATTCTGCCTCCTCATGATAGTTCATTACAGTGAAGTGTTGCTCGTAGTCATCGAAGTTATTTAGACTAAATGACTTATTAGCAAATCGTAGAAAGAATTTTCTATGTATGTAAGCTTCTAGTGGTTGAAAACTCTTAACCAATATCACATATCGTATATCAAATTTGACCTTTAAAAAATGTGGACGTTAATAGTTTTATAAACAATTCATTTGAAGTTTTATACAATAAAATTTTACCTCAGCGTCTAGTTCATTACGTTTAAATAATACCGGTCGTTCGATATATTTCTGGGCGACTTTCGGTCCAGTTATCGGCAGTCGCATAATTTGTACAATACTGTCCGTTATGTGGGTATCCATTCCACGCGCTAAATTCCATGGTTTCACAATCCAGTGATTGTCAAGACCTTTTGCAACACGATGCTGATAATATGATGCAAATTGTAGCAATTCCGTCTTTAAGTTAAATGTGGTGGGCAGCCAGCGAGGATATGTTTCCAATGTAGATGGATTGTGATGTTCCTGTGCTGCACGCCTCCCCGTAATTGCCAGTAAATCTTTGATTGTCAGAACATATTCATAGGGGAATTGATTTATAAACTTGTTCGGCGTATTAAGGGCTAATTCAGCAAATTCCTTATAGTGATGTGTTAACCAAAGAACATCAGCTTCCGATTGGTTGCCAACTAATTGAAAACAAGGATCTGTGAGATGTGTGCTTACCACATCATATTCACTATAAACCTTTAGTGGTTGATTACGATTTACTTGAGGTTTCAATTGAGCAGTGTCTCCTTCAGGGAACGTTTCTGGTATATGACCCGTGGTAAAGTACTCTGAATCAGGTTCTACTTGCATAAATGAATATTCACGTAGATCAGTAGCACGCCATGGCAATAATAGAGCTTCCCGTTCTGCATGATCCCTGCACACGTATTCTAAAAAATCACGCGTTACATATTCTTCATAATCACAATCACGTATGGGAAAAAGTAGGCTATATGTTGTTTGGTTATTTAGATATAGAAACGGAACCACACGAAAATTAGGATCATCCCTGTGGCTTACGGCGGAACCAACTTCATCCATCACATACCAAATAGGAAGTCTTTCTTCATCAGGTAGATCATTACTGGCAATAGTATATGAAAGACAATAACGCCACATTTTAACCAAGATTTGATCAATACGATCTTCAACATCAATATCGACACCCATTATGGCACACATACGATCAGTTAACTGTTCATGTTGGGATAGTTGCTGTCTAGCCATATTCAAGCGGAATGTCCACGCGTGATCAATGAGATATATAGCATCTGGATCGGAGGCCTTAATTCCACATTCACGCGCTAACGTAAGAGCAAACATTGGACGTGGTTCCTCAGCGACTGGCCTTCTTGTGTTGTTTGCACTAACAACTGCTGTTTCTGAGCCATTCTCTTCATCACCTTCGTAATCAATCAACAATAATTGTAGCGATAAGCCGGCGTCAAAAATTTCTTTTGACAATTTACGATGCAACGATTTCCAAAAATGCTGTGGTACACCAGACGATTCCAATTGCGGTTTGTGTTGGGCCACGAATTGTGTGAACAAATTAACTCCATCCATTTGTATTAACAATAATATAGAATATAATAGTAAGCAGTAGTACTTGAATTTCACTGACCGACGACCAGTGTGGTGTGTTCTTATCAAAACAAATGTTTGAGGTTATATTAAGGTTACCAGCCATTTTTTCTCTAAAGTTGATGAACTAAATACATTTGCCCAATTTCTTTTTGTAAATAAATAAATATTGAAACTTTTTAAACTTTCAAGTGAAAGTTATTGTTTGTGAATGTTAATTTAAATGTTTACGGTAACGAATATCCACAAGAACGTAAAAACACAATAAATAAAAAAATATATACTTACATCGTAAATAATATGACAAAAATAACTGAATAAAAAAAACATTAACTTCAGTTGCACTGCAGCTACAATAATACTTTTCACAAATAAAAACGTTTTCCATATAAGAACTTGATTTTAATCGGCTTGTAAGACAGCTATTATATAATACAGTGGTCCGAACTGAACGGTTTTTTCAGAGATTACACCGTTGCCGTTGACAATAATCCGTTCCAGATTTCATGAAGATACCCGTCATAGAAAAAAAATTCATACAAGGACTTCATGGTAAATCACCTCCTCGCAAGCTGCTCCTCTTTTAAACCTTTAACTAAACACATTTGCATAAATCAAATACTTAAGTTCTAAAAACTTTTATTATTAAAATTACATTTATGTATATTTTTTTCATATTTATTATTATATGTAATATACTACGATTTAAATTATAAAAAGAGAACAAGTTTTTGTTTCGCCAACCATCGCGTTCCTTCGAATTATATTAACTCATTTAACACTAAAAATAACTACGCATAAGCATCTTCTTACTTCCCCCCACTTACTTCACATTCAAAATGTTAAAAAATATCTTTTTTTCGCAAATTTTCTAGCATGTCGTTTGTATAATTACAACTTCTCTGTACTGCACTAAACTTAGATTAGAAGAGAAGCGAATAGCAACAGGTGTATACATGTGTCTATCTGGGAACATACATAAGAAATTACTTAATTTTAATAGATATTTATATTAAACACAGTTGCACAGTTATGCAAAAAGTTATAAAAGAAAACAGATATATGTATGTAATTCAATTATTTATACGCCGAACGGCCACTGTTTCTTGGGGTCTAACTTTCGCTCCTTTTTACTGCATATTCGTATATTGTGTAAATCAGGCCTTACTCACAGATCTAAACTAAGCTAGAGCATAGAACTTTGTTTCACAGCTAGCTCGATTGAAAATTGTCGTTATTGTTGAATTCATTTAGGCCGGAGATGCTTCCTTTATACGTAAATAAAGAGGTTGGAACTGTTCGTAAAGCAAAATATGATGTGTGTAACCCCTCATGTTGATGCTTTGATTTGTTTTCAATTTCAAATGATATAGAGTTTACTCGTAAAAGGGGTATCATGGAAAATGGGCGTGCTTCTGAACGTTTCCAACTGTTGTAAGTAGCCTTATAAATTATAATTTATGCAACGTAATTATATTGATTTTGATTATCTTTATCGCGCTCCATGTAATCGCGATCTATAAGTGATTCAATTCGTTTCTTCAAATCAGCAGGCTAAAGAAATTTAAGCGAATAAAGAGTTATTGAAAATTGATCATAAACAAATAGTTATCAATAGTGTTTTACTTGAAAGTTTGCTTATTACCTTAACGGGAAACGTAAGTTGATTGAAAAGTTCACCGATTAGTAAGTTATGACTGAGCGTTTTACGCATTTTCATTATCCTCACAATGGCTGCATCAATTTGGTACTGTCGATCTTGGAATACACGCTCCTCTGTAGCTTTTTGCTCCTCCGTCTAAAATAAAAATAGCAATAAATAACATTATCATTGTTTTTTTTTTTATCAAACAATCTGCAACATACCGTTTCTTTCATTTGAATTTGATTAATTTTGATACGGAACAGTTTATTTGTAAATTCGTTATTATATTGAAACAAATCTTTATTCTCAACCTCACGACCCTTTGGTGTTTTTGTAATAACACGAGCTCGTCCGCAGGCTAACGATTGTAATGTTCTGCGTAGCTCGCCATCCTATAAAAAAAATATATATAATTTAGCTTCCATTATACGTAATCTAACTTTGTAAGTGTTACCTCAATATTTGTAGCAGCAACAATTTCTTCGAAACTTAATGCGTTTTTGTCGTTAAACAGTAAAAGCACCAGCCCTTGAAACAAAGAAACCAGCAACTCTTTAGGTCCCTTTTTAAACAAAAATAGAGGAAAGTAATTATTGTTATATATTTAATAAAGCATCGCATACCGCATCAAACTGAGCTTTGAGCACACAATTGCCTAGTGTAGGCTGCCATTGCAGTTTTCTACCACTGTGTTTAGCCAAGTAAAATTTATTGAAAACTTGTTGCGGCTTCACAAGTTGTGGAGGCATAGTGACTTCTGTTAGCGGGTATGTAGGCCAATAGCCCATGGTAAGAATATTGACAGTCAAATCCATACTTGTTATTTCACGATCCATATTTGCGACATATTGCTTGAAAGCAATATTAATATCTCGGCTCAGTTCCATATCCTTGAACATGCCTTCCAATTTTGAAGTGAATCCACCACCACACTCTTGCTTCAATTTGGACAACATACTCTTTTCCGCATCCACCGAGGCAGACTTTCCCACAAGTAAGCGTTTGGCCAAATCCTAAAAATTATATTAGTAAAATAAAAAATCTGTAAGCCTTTTTAGTTGTCATTTTTTACCTTCTTATAAAATGCTTCGAATACATCTTTGCCGTGAATAAATCGAAATAGCACCATGATTTTATCAAGTATCTGTTCCAACTCTTCTTCGGTGGCTTCTTTATTTCCAGCACGCAGCTTCATATCCACATACTTGGCTAATATTAGTAGCATTAAATACCAACAATATTATTACTTGGAAGAAATTATCGCTCTCAAATATACCTATTAATTCTGCTGGTTTATTGGCGCGCTGATTTATGAAGAACTCAAAAGCTTCTCGCAAGGAATTCGTGAATTTTTCATTGTGTTCAAAGCAATTGCGCACAATCACATCCATTTTGTCTTTAAAGTCCAATAAATCCTGCACCATACTTTTATCCTTTTCTGGATCGATGACAATAGTGCGCCCTTTTTTCTACAAAAACCAATTATAAGAATAATGGACAACTATAAATGTTTCAAGTTCTACCTTAATAAAACCATTGAAGTTGCCACACAGTTCGGCGGTACCGTTTTTGACTCGGCTTAAAAGGCTGTACAAGAGCGTGAGATCACTCAGTCTATTCTCCTCCAGCAGTGTGTCCAGACCTTTTTGTAAGATGTGTGTAAGGTGTTCAGCGAGTAACTCTTTTTCTACAGTATAAATCAATGGATATCTGAAATTTTCGTAATAACAAATCAAGCTCAACATTTTAAAATTAAAATCAAGCAATTTACTTAGTACTAGAGTCTAAATAGTGCAAAAGACGTTCGTTTTCCTCAGCCAATCGTTTGTCGACGTGGCGCAGATATTCGGGCACATCAAGTTCTTGCATTTTACGTTGTCCTTCGGCCTGATATAATTGTTTTGTTGCAATCAGGAATTTATCTTCGAACGCACTAATATAAATTTGTAAATCACATAACATTCGAACTAGGCTCTTGAGCAATCCCCTATCTACCGCATCACCTGTTCGTTCTTTTTCGATTAACATAAGTATACCTTCCACCGTACGTTTTTGCACTTGATCGTTCATGGCTATATGAGTACGAAAAAGATCCAGACCCATGTCCCTATAGGTTAGAAAAGAAAAGAAATTATAGATATCTAATCATTCCATTTGATTTTGCTACTCACCAAATTGAATGTACGGTAGGATTTTGTAAAACATACGTCCGATCCAAATATAAAAATATACTGCGCATCATTATCATTTGCTGACAAAACGAAAGCCACCAACCATTTATCTTTTTTAAAAATACCTAATAAGACAAAATGTTAGATAAAATATAATTAACAATAAAATTACATATTTACCAATTTGTCCATGCTTCCCCCTGTAAAGGATTCGACATTACGTTTCACATGAGCTTCAGTAAGTTCTCTAAGTTTTCCATATAATTGCGCATCCATCCTATGGCTGCACATATTTTCTACAGCTTGATAAAGTTCTTCCAATGAGTACCTGATTGGCTTTGATTGTTGAATTGCGACAACTGCTTCCTGCAATTTTTCACATGTATGTTCCGAATAATTGTCCGGCAGTGTAGGTTTCACTATGTATATTAAAAAAAAAAAGTAATTGTTGTTATTTATGAGCATCGAAATAATTTTTGTTTTCCTCAACTTACCCTTGAAGTTTTTTATTACAATTTTTTTAACATCTCCCGGTTTCGAGGCATTATTTGCGCCCATCTTATTGAAGTACGCTGAGGTAGTTGTGGCTGAACGGTGATCGTTCATATGTCCCCCATCTAACATCGAAAAATTGGCACGTCTTTCACCATTGGTATTGTTACTGATGCCATAATTGCTATTACTATTGTTCATGTTGAACGGTAGTTGTGAAGTTGACGTTGCTGAAGGTTGATTCAAATTTTGTCCCAAAGCGCAACGAGCCGATGTGGAGGGGCTATAAAAATGGCTGTCTCCTTGTTTTCTTAAACGATTGCTTGTGTAATTCTCAGTATCCTGCAATTGGTCATTTGTGTCCATAAGTTTGTATTTTTTAGCGGCGCTCATAATTCGCTCTCCGCACTGCACCAGCGGCGCTAATGGTGACGGCGGTATTTACAGCCCTACTATAACTATTTGCTTTATTCAAGAAGGTATCACCACTTTAAATACAAGTAAAATACAGCTCTGGACAAAAAAAAACCTGGAAAGATCAGTATAGATTATAAATAACCAAACAGCATTTATCAAATGTGATAAAAACAATTTTTACATCATATCGAAACGCTGTAAAATTGCCTGGGTTACAAATAATTTTATTTCATTTGCTTCCGCATTGACGAATTTTTCTTACCTTCGATATAACTTTACGCTTCTACTACTACTCTGACGTTCGCAAACGCAAACGGAACGGTGGTGCTTCAGCTGGATGCCTGATTGCCGTCGTATGTCATACGGACTACCACCCTAACAGTTTTTTCATATGAAAAACGTGCTGCTAAATTTTATAATACCGCACACAATACTGTAAACACACTTCAAAATCTTTCAAATTAATTTAAACCAGATGCAAAACATTATTATTTTTATTATAACGCCGAAAATCCAATTGCAAAATATGTCTTTATTTTCTTTCAGTCACTACCGCTGCTACTGCTACTGCTGCTTTTGATGTCGATGCTATCGCTGCCAGACCAACAAAACTAAGCACAATACCACATAATATGTAAGCATGCAAATAGAAGGTAATTTGAAAATACTACTACTACCACTTACTGTACTATTTTACAGTATTCTTAAAATATTTTATTCTTTTCTGGTCAGAATGATTAATTTAAGTTCATATTGGAAAAATTTATTATTCTAACTGTATGGCAGCAAAGAGCTATTATGCCAAGAGCGGCGCGGCATTGGTGCTTCTTCTTCTTAGCTGCAAATATCTTTCAGCTGACGTTCTTTAGTAGTGCTGATAAACGTTTTTTTTTTCTTTTTGATCCAAATTATGGCATGCTGTATATTTATCAAAATATATATATTAATGATTTTAGTCATTTAACTTAGTTCTCATCTATCGAATCTCATAACGTTTTTAATTTGTTACGGAAAAAATTAAACCAAAACTCACATAAACATAAAACACATTTCAAGCGAACGTTAAAGAAATATTAACAAAAATTATTTTCAAAATTTATAAAAAATTATTAAATGACACGCCCCCTTAAGCACTTGCAATACTTGCAATAAAACAAGACATTATTCAGATCATGATAATTCAACCATTTGTTTATTTAATTTTTTGTTCTTATCCATGTGTACTTTAACTTTATTCTCATATAACTTTACCACAGCTAGTAACTATTAGAAACTATTCAAAGGGCAAAGAAAATATATACATATACATATGTATATATGTACACAAAAACTAATGTGGTTGTTAAATGTTGGTTTAACCTCCTAACAATTTTCTTGGACACCGAACAACTTACTTCTTCTACATTTATGCAATTATTAAAAAAAAAAAAACTGAAAATAAATATAAGAGTCCATTACTGAATATAGTGTATGACTTTGGGATAAATATACAAACATGCAGGCAACACAATAACAACCTTTAATTTTAATATTATCTTTGTGACATAATAAACAGTGTACTTAGTTGTCATTGTGTAGGCTTTGCGTAGTAAAATACATAAATACATATATTATTGATCTATTAAAATATAAATTAAATAATTATATAATGATATTTTTAGTTTATCGTTTTGTATACAGACAGTAACTTTGAAGATTTCATTTTTTGATAGTCGCTATAATATAATAGTAATAATAGTAATGATTACAGTTGATGAATACTGAAGCGAGTATAGTATAATATAAATTCTGTGGATATGTACAAATACGTACCTACAAATACAAGGAATATAAAAAGGCAATATGCGTTGATAAAATATGAGTTATGAAGGATAAAACGCCAATGGAACTTAAAAACCAATGGAACTTAAAAACGGTGCTGACAACCTATGTAAATTATAGTACAAAAGTCTGTAACAACTATTTGTTTCAAAACCGTTTGAGAAATCATAAAGTATATAGAGGTAAAACATATACATGAGATGCATTATGCACATAAAAATTATAAATATATATATAGGTATATGGCTTAAATTATAATTATTATATAATCTATAGTTTTCTACAAATATCTTTACAATTCGATACACAACTGTAGGTACAACAGTTTTGATTTAATTTTTTTATATGTATTTGTTTCTAATTGCTAATACTTTACAATTAAAGATAAATTTTCCTTTACTTTTGCATGTTTTAACGTTGGAAATAACTTTGTTATATACTATGAATATATAAATGTGTTTTTAAATTATTATTTTGTTTTATTAATTATATAAACTTTTATGTATGCGGTGACTTCATTAACATATGCATTCCTTTTATTTAATTTACTTGTGTAAGCATTACTAAAACATTTTTTTTTATAATAATGAAGTATGTGATGCTAGGCTGCAAAAGTCACACCAATTTGTATGTCTATTGAGGACGTGCAATACGTGTTAACTCCTCCTGTTTTGTTAAGCAATGAAATTATTTCTATCATTTTTATTATAATTATTTTTTTCTTGCTATGGCAGCACAATAATATTAGACACTCTGCAGACAAGCTTATACATCTCTTTGAGAACAGCGACAATGTACAATAAGAATCAACATGAATGCTAACAGATGCAATAAATTTCCTTATTAGTATTTATTTCAAAACTCTTTTCAGACACGTATAATTATTGGTTGAATATTATTTGTAAACATGCACGACTTTTTTATTCTAACCATACCATAAATATTTAAGAAATAAAATTGATAATATGAATACTGCAAGATTCTTGCTAACAAAACAAAAAACTGAATGAATATTTAACACACTATTTTCAGTATTTCGATATGTTTTGAGTCTATAATTTATTGGAGCATCGAGCATTATTTTTTCTAATTCGTCGCAAATTACGAATTTTCATTTAACTTCAATTAAAAGTTTAACCAAATTGAAAAAAATATATATAAATAATTAAACTATTTCAAATTCGCTCTTAGTTATTCTATTAAAACTGACGCATGTATAAATAAATAGCCGTACATAGTATATTCAACAATCAACACTTTCATATTGGAAATTTTAATAGGTATTTTATAGTTGTAAACGGTATCGCAACTAATGCATTCCTTACTGCATCACGAATAAATCTATGAGTATGTATTTATTATTATTAGCATATCACCAGGACAATAGTATATAAAGCAAATGGTAGTAGTAGCATTTTCTTAATCATCTAGTAAAGAAATATTTAGAGTTTTTCATTATTTCAATTTTACATTTAGTATACAGTTATAATACGTTTTGGTCTGTGCGTCATTATTACTTAGGTTTACCGCAATTTGCTTTTCCTTTCGCTCCACTTTTACACTGAGTAAGTCGTTGGGATAATGCGTGGCATTCCTTTGCGATATATTATCCATCGCTATCATTATATACTTATTATGTAACCATTTAATCAGGTAGCATATGCACAAAACTGACTGGAAACATGCCATGCCGTGAGGGATCACCCTCAATCACACCTTCCATCCAATTTTCATCATCTGTGCGTTCGTTAAGCACGATTAATATCTCTCCTTCCTTGAATTCTAGCTCATCATCATTATCTGCAGCGCAATCATACAAAGCGCGACAGCGACGGTGTCCAGTCTGTACGTTAGAGAGATGTAAAAAATATCAAGTTTATAATGCCAAAAATTCTACATACATAATTGAATTTTCCACCACCGCTGTTGCTTGTTCCGCTCTTTAATTGATTGTCCGGCGAAGAACTAATGCGATCATTATCACTTGACGACAAATTAGAGTCAGCTGAGTTATCTAAGCCACCGCCGCTACTGCCACTGCCACCACGGCCGTGGCCATCACCACCGCCATGCCCACCGCCACCACCGGAGGAATCCAATTCTGTATGCCAGTGCTCGTAATCACTATAGTTCATTGATTGGTTGATGAGCTGTGTTAAAAACCATAGGTAAAAAGTTAGTTATTTAGTAATTTTTTAAAAGTAAGGCTAATTATAATAAACAGAAACAAAGCATATCCTTCAAACTTTATGAGTTTAAGGCTTTAGAGATGAATTACTTTCGCACTGTATTTATTGCTTGAACTTATTAGCAACGCAAGCTGAGGAAAAGTTTTATTATTGATGGCATTAGAGAGGCGCTTTCAAAAAGACAAAACTTTATCAAAAATATACACACATTTTTAAAAGAACAACAAAAGAACAGACATAAAGATTAATAAAAACAAATGGTGCACTCTTTACCGTCTCTTCACTTGGTTGGGATAATCTCAATAAATTTGTTATTTTGCGCTGTAAATTAATTATAATTTTTAATTTAGTACATTTTTACAAAGTGATCGATAAGATTTCAAAATACATCTGTTTAGTAAATTTTTATAATGACACTTTATGAAATGAATGTACGTATCGGGGTTATAACTGTAAAACGAATGTACAAATGTTAAAAACCGTTTCGAATGTTTGTTTTCTCTAATGCAAAAAATATTTATGAACAATGTAAATTTTGTTTTCTATGTGTAACAATAACGATATTCCATATACAAAAAAAAATGTACAGGCATTCTCCGGACGAATAGTATTTAAATTTTACAGTGCAAATACACATATGTGCTGTGAATTTATTTTCAATAAACATAGTTTCTAACCTTTCTGGGTGGCGCTATAGGGCCTGTGTCCTCCAGCGAACAAATACTCTCATTTGATTGCCCATTAGAAATATCACGTTCTATAATAAATTATATAAGTATTTTTTTAACCTTCTTATATAGTGCACATACCGTGTGGCGGTCCAGGCGGTGGAATTTTCGGACGTGTTAAAGCCGATTTGTCAACGTGCTTCAATTGAGGAATTTCACCCGCTGGCGGTAGTACCAGTTTTGCGCCAGCCAAGTGTATGTTGCGATTCACAGATTCACCGCTAGGCGAACGTTTGTGACCGAATGTTGTGAGAACTGGTATAATATTACCACCACCTCCACTACCGCCATTCGGATCTTGGGACACAACTTGTGTCTTATCATAGCGATCGTAAAAACTATGCATGGCACCATGACTGCCGCTGATGCGTGGGCTGCTTTCCACTGAACGCAAATGCGGCAATGTACCATATACCACATCCATCGACTGATTTTTATGATTAAGATTTCGTAAATCACTTGTATCAAAATTTTGTGAATGTCGCGGTGGATGAGGCAATGTGCCATACATAGAGTTGGTCGTTGTTGTATTAACAGTTGATGTCACACCAGGCGGTGGAGCCGGAGCTGTGCGCTTTTTTAGCGAATTCATATTTGCTACATATATAATTAAAAACAAATTATATATACCTTTAATTAAATTGTTATAGATTTTCCTTACCTGCAGATGTTGATTTACGAGCGCCTGGTATGTGCACCAGCTCACTGCTGGCAATACTTCTTGAAATTCGTCCACTTTGACTTGAAGCTGAACTTGGACTGGAACCGCCACCACCTCCAGCGTTGGTGCAACCACGTCCAACGCTCTCAATAACGGCACCACCACTTAAATACTGACCCATGGATACATGCTGCTTTGGTGAGGTGCCCGCCGATTGTGGATAGGCGGGTACACCGGACGGTAATGTGAATTGCCGACTTGGGCAGTTGGCAATTGGACTAGAACTGCTTTGTATTGAATCACAAGTTGAGGAACGAGATCGCAACACCGGCGAATCGCCGCCAGCGAAGCTAGGTGGACGAGAACGCGATTTCTGTGTAAGCGAAAGTGAAAAAAAAAATAATATTAAGTGCTTTTCTTTATATATTTCAGCTCAATTTCATTTTTACCCGCTCATCAACCATCGTGTCATCATCAGAAAAATCGGTAGATCCATCTTCATTGGGCAAATTCCAATCTGTGTTGATGTGATCGAAGGCGCTCTTTTCGCGCCGCATGGCACACTCAATCTATAACAAATTGGGGAGAAAAATAAAATAACACATAAATTAGATTTTAATTGAAAGATAAAATACCAACCAGCTCTTTGCAGGCATTATGACCCATTTCTTTGGCAATATCGAGTGGTGTTTTATTTTGTGAATTCCGCAGTTCGTAATCGGCACCGGAACGCAACAACAATTTCATGCATTCACGTCGATCGTGTAGTGCACACAAATGTAATGCGGTATTTTTGCCGATCGCGTCAATAATACTTGGCGGATTGGTGGACTTATTAAGACCCTTTGGTGACATATTCTGTATAAGAAAATCGACAATGTGCAATGTTGAACCCATCATTTCTCGCAACACAGCCAAATGCAATGCTGTCTCGCCCGCATCTGACGATGGCAGACAACATGTAAGGTCAGCGCCCTCAGCCCAGACCTGCAAGAGTTGACTGATATCTGCATTGACAATGGCTTGTTCGAGATCACAACGCAATTCATTGTCGTCCGCACAGGTGCGCATCACATAACGTTTTGCAACATATTTCGCGCGAATGAAATCATATCGCTCTTCCCTATGGAAAAAAGGCAAAATATATAACAAGTTGAAACAAAAACAGATATCCAATAGCAAACACGTACATTGTACTGTCTGGTGTGAGTTTACCCTTCCCCAACGTGGCTTCCATTATGTCATTTAGTGTACTATTACCCATGGCGCGCGCAATCAACAGATTTGCTGTGGTCAAATTGTCCAATGTGAGACTTTGTATACGAGAATGGTGTACACCTAGATCACGATGCACACCCGAGCATTGTATGCAAACGAGTATGCCAAAATTTAAACTGATCCAGGTGACATCATTTCGGGAACCACAATCGCAACACTGATCATTACCGGGTAACATTTGGACGTATCTGAAAATTAATAATGTTTGAAAATGATTATGCATAAAATTACAATAACACAAATATACCGTATAACAGTCTTTTGAAGTTCCACTAGACTTGGGCTCATTTGCGGATTCGCATGTTGGAATGCTTTAGCTAAAGCCTTCTCCTTGCAGTTAGCCAGAACTGCCATCCAGGCTTTTTGGTCTGCCTCGTCTTCAGCTTGAAAATGGTATGGACGATTATCTAAAACAAAAACAAAAAATGCAAATTAAAGGTACTTCTTCGTTGCTACTTATTTATAATTCATAATCTATGAGAATCAAGGTTGCGAGTTTTTTAATTCAAATTCGATTTTCAATTTTTAATTCTGTAATAATCCTAACTGAAACACTATAATTAAGAGCTATTAAACGAAAATAAGACAAAATTTGCTTAACCATGTTGATATTTTATTAAAAAGCTTTCTTTTACAAAAAATAACCCAAACACAAAGTACGCAAGCAAACGCAAAAAATTTTAAATTCTAAAACAATTAATTTTTTATCATTTATAATTATTAACTAAGGATAAACATTTTTTTTTTTAATTTTCAATCCGGTATATATGTAGAATGAGAATTTCATTTGGGATTAGAAATTTAAAAAATATTAATTTAATTAAGATTTTCGGAATAAAAAATAATAAAGAAAATCTTATGTAAATTAAATTTTTTGAGTACATTATTTGTAACCCTGATAATAATAATTTATTTTCATATTACTAAAGAGCACTTACAACTGATTAGATCAAAGCCACGCTTGTCATCTGGTACTGGCTTTATTTGGCATGTCAATAGATTGACGCGTGTTGGCGGCTTCGACTCATCCGCGTGGCAAATGTCCAGAAAACCGTCAGCTGTTACACGACAACGTCTCTTCTGCCAGACTCGTCGCACTTTGCCTTCACTCTTTTTCAACAGATGACCTGACCGTGTCACACCGTGATGCTTATCGCCCTGCAATTGGTGTAACGAATAACCACCAGCATTAGCGGCACCCTTCTCCGGCGGCGCATTATCCGCTCGCTCAAAATCGGGTGTACTGCGCAGTAGTGTTCGCAAATCGAGTAAACTGCGTCGATCTTCATCTTGTTTCTGCTTGATCAATTGCAGTTTCTCGCTTAAATCGCTAATGTACGTGCCAAAGTGTTCGATCGTTTGTAGGCCATCCTTGAAGTAACTAGCGGATAGTTTTTAGAGAAAAAAAGCGAAAATCAGTAACGATTACAATCAAATGAGTTAACAATTGAAATGAATTAGTATGCAAAACACAAGCGCATGCGTTGTACTCAGTACACAAAAGGCATATTTAACTGTATATAAATTACAATTGACTTACTTATTTAGCGCGTGATAATACTCGATGAAATGCTGCAGCAGCTCTATACCAGTTTTTGTTTTAATTTCCTTATATTTCAATAAATACTGCAAGGTGGTCGACATAAAACAATGCCATACGATGCAATAAAAAGGAAGCGTCAAAACAATATAAAAATAAACATACGAGAACACAACCAATTAGAAATGTAAAAAAATACATACACGAGCTAGTGAACGCATACACTTACCTCGCACGTTTGCAGCTGATAGAGACGTCGTTCCTTTTCCATTTCATCTGCTACGACAGCTGCATCGATTTCGGTACGCACCATGCCTGCCTCTTTGGCTTGCGCCTTTTTCTCTTTTTCGATTTTTATGAATTTCGCTTCGTAATCCTTCGCGGCCTTGTCGAAAGGTCGCTTCATGTCGCCCTTCACACCACGCAGCTCACTCTTCAGCATTGAATCCACCGGAAACATGATGATGTTATTGATGTTTTGCATCTGTACAGCATAAGTAAAACGGAAACAACAAGAACCGATTAAGCGAGTTTTTGAAGTTAAAGAATAAATTCGCCGTTTGCGCAGCAACCTACCAGGGTTTTCATTAAAGCGCTGAGCTCCTTTGTAACGACGGAGAACTTAAGAAATGCAGCACCGATATCCGGCTCGTCTTGATCAATCACCTTGCCGCCAAGGCGCTCCAAAGCACCCACCAGAAACATTTCATTGTCCACATGTGCTGCGTGGGATATAAAATATTTGAATATGGCGAATGGCTGCCACTTCAAATGACTACTGCAATGTACTTACTGTTTCCGGAATTGTGTATCGCTTTTACGGCCTTTTTCAATTTTGTTAGACCTTCCCGATCGAATTCGAGACGCTGTAAATAGTAATTATAAAATTTTCTAAGTAACATAAGGCCGAAGGAGGATTATTTAATAATGTTTTATGTTATATGTATATAGGTATATGTTAATATATGTTTATATTTATATATTTAGAAAATGAGCAATGTCAAAAATTAATACAATCAGCCCTCCCATTTCTATGCCCCCAATGAATTTTGTAAATATAATTTTCGCTGACGGGAAATAAAACATAGTAATAAAAGTAAGAGAGGCTATGACCTTCAAAATAAGTTAATATAATATAAAATCAAATTTGATTATAATCCGTTCACCATTTCGTCTAACAATGAATTTCGCTAAATTTTTTTAATATTACCAACATCTGAAGGTATTTAAACCGGCTTTGACCCTTGAAAGTTGCGAAAGTATGAATTGACCGGTTACACCCGAACTTAGCGCTTCCTTACTTGTTCCGTATTTAATTATATTGAGAACTAACAAGTTCTTAGTACTTCATATAAAGTGTAGAAAACAAATCGAAATATATAATGAATATATATCAATATTAGTAAGGTGTCATAACATAATAATTCTGTAACAAATCATCTAATTTTAATATTTCGTTTTAAATTGCGTTATCCGCATATGCATCTGATCAAATTTGACCCGGACTGACCCATTTAAACTGCGCGCGCAAACGGAGTCGATATCTTATTCCTACCATTGGTTGTACCAATTATCTTTTATTAATTTTTGTGTGAAGTTTGATTGAAATTTTATATTTCCAATGGAATCACGACCACGAAATCGTTAAAAATGTTGCAGAAGTGTTTTGGGAAGTGTACATTATTACGAACATACATATGTATTTAAAAGGCACAAAGCGTTCAGTGGACGTCGGGAAGTCATCGAAAACTTGCCTCATGCGAGTCGTCCATCCACCGCTGTTAATGACATCGAAAAATGTGAAGTAACAGTGCTTAAAAATTGTTATGTTGGCATCAGAGAAATAGCAGAGAATCTCAACATCTCTTGTGGATCGACTAAATACATTTTGGTTAGTACCAGAAGAGCTGTAAAGATCGTAAAAGAGTTGCTTGACAACATACCAGAGGGGACCCTACATTCACTAAAAACATCTTTGATGGTAGAGACGTGGATTTATGAAAAACATCGAAACTGTTCAACAATCTAGCGAATGACGTTCCAAAAATGAGTGCAAAACCGAAAAAACCAAAATTCGCTGAAAGCACTGAAACCAGTGTAGGAAAATGGGATTAAGCGTTGGCATGCTTGTATTGGCTCAAGAGCCTATTTTAAAATAATAAAGATTTGTATTAACATAGGTGTAAATGTAGTTTTTTTGTCAATCCGCATCATATTTGACCAAATAGGTATATTACCTAATTGTGGGCCGTTGTCGATATAATTTAGATTGTCTCTGCAAGGGTGTTAAAAAGAGTTTCTATTTCGAGCAAGTACCTGTAGCGAACTAAAGAACATATCATAAGATTAGATTCGAGATTTTTTCGTTTTTTATGTAAATAGTTAAGTCAAAGATATTTCTAATAAATCTTATTAACGACACAATGTAGATCAGCGTCGTACTGTTTTTACTAAAAGTATTAATTATAATCGAAGAATACTACAGGAAGTTATTAGTGCATACGCCTTGTTCATGACATTAAGACGAGTGGATGCACATCTTTGCTTGCGTATTGTCACATCTTCTTGTAGCAATGCTGATCAAATTCATTACATTCCATTGCGATTCAATTTGATTTTGCATTTTACTATATATTTAAGTAAACAATTGTTGTGAACTGAGCAAAACGAACGTTCGACCCGATGGTGGTCTGCAACCGATTCGAAAACGATACAAGGTCGTCTCAGTTATTAAACTTTATAACCCATTTATTTGTGCACTCAGAATAAATAAAACAAAAATTGAATTTGTTCATTTTTAATTTACGTGAACGAGTCAGTGGCTCACCCAAACCATTCTGCATACATATGCATTTATTTCGTATACATATTTGAATGTGTGTGTAAGAATGCACTTATCTATGTGTAGCAAGTACTGCATATACTTAATTGTAAATATATTTGTGAATAAAATACATTTTTCTTTCGTTGCTTGACATACCAATACATATATATGTACATACATGTACTTATGTGTGTATGTATATATATATTATATATTGCGCACGCTACTCTTTTGTTATTATTTATCAGCAGAAGTCATAAATAACAAATTAAATTATATACAAAAACATTGATTTTAATCGAATAAAAAGACATAGTACTACACCACTCAACCACTTTGCTTACGCTTTAATAGAAACAAAATAGTACACTGGTATGTATGAATATCTGAAAGCCTTATGTAATATAAGGAAGTTACTACAAGAAGTACATATGAGAATAACCTCATTCTCGTGATTGCAGTCTAGGGAGGGATTATTAGTTGAGTATGTTTGAGGAGGTCTGTTTATGGAGACTCGTTGCGTACAGGTCATACATATGTACGTTTGGGGTCTAGTCTGTATAAGTAGGCGTTTAACCTAAGAGCCCATTTCTCGACCTCTTAATGTTCCTAGCAACTTTAAATAAATTTTTTAACTCATTGACACAAGGCTGAATTTTGGGGAAAACTGTTAACAGAGCAGAGAATTCGAACTTCTGCATTTTGCACCTAGATTGGTACAACCTTTTTTATGTTCGTGTGAAGTTTAATCTACATATGTCAATTAGTGTGTGTTTGGCAGCTCTTTCTTTATAACACGAAAGGTTTGTCTGACGATTTTTACAATAAAAAAGAAATGTTTACAAATATTTTGCTTAAAATTTTGTGTTTCCAATGGAATCACATCTACGAAATCGTTGAAAATGTTGCAGAAGTGTTTTGGGGTCTCAACTCCATCATGAACACAAGTATTTGAGTGACTCAAAGAATTTCGTTAAGGTCGTAAAGTCATCGAAAACTTGCGTCATGCGAGTCGTCCATCCACATCTGTTAATGACGATAACATCGAAAAAGTTAAAGGAAGTCTTGCTTGAAAATCGTCGTGTTGCCATCAGAGAGATAGCAGAGTATCTCAACATCTTTAATGGATCGACTCATCCCTTTTTGTTGTGAAGCGTATCAATGCTAGACTCGTACCAAAAGACCTTAATTTTAATAAAAAGACGTGTATTAAAATACTTGAAAATTTGTTTGTCAGTCCCGGTCATATTTGATCAGATGAAATGATATTTAAAAAATATATTTAAATTTTAAATAATGAACTTTCAGTTTAATTTTTAAACAATGTAAAAAGTGACAAATATATACACACTTATAAATACGTAAAGTTGAAATTCGATAAAATAACTCGAAATGTGATATATTGTGGTATTGAACTTTGTTTTGATTAAAAAGACATATATTTTCGTTGGTCACTGACCAAATCACTCGCAGTTAAAATTAACACTTCCCAAACGACATACCGGCATGTCAAGTACAATCAGCGTATATTTATATACATATATGTGCATACACATGGTATAAGTTTGATAATGCCATTTGAACAGCTAGCTGTGGGTACATATTCAATATAGATTGTATGTATATGTAAATACATATGTACATGTATTCTGGCTTTAGCGGTATTATTATTATTTTACTTGCATATATATTATATTATAATATATACATAAAACGTATAAACATTTTCTTTCGGCATTTCAAAAATTCCAATTCTGTGTGTCATAAAGGCATTGTTCTATTTCAACTTTACCGATATACAAACATCAGCCATTAAAATTTTACTATATAACGTTTAGTTGTGATAAGCTCTAACTCGTTCCATACATATTTGAGAATTTTGTAATAAAATATAAAACCAAAAAATTATATGCAACTTTTCAGACGATTTATCCTTATTAGTTTACGCCCCTCATTTACAAATCCGCTACATTTTTCGTGGAAACAAAGGCAATTAACTCCTCCCCGGAAATCACGCATATTTAACAAAATATGCGAACTTGCACACACTTACAGTATTTGTATGTGATAACGTGTATAAATATGTAAATATAGAAAAAATGTAAAGATATGTACGCATAAAATTCAGTATGATATTCAATATGGACTGTTGCAATATGCGACAAATTGACAGAACTGGATTAATTGGCATTTTCAAGTTGTCACAAATATTGGCACATATTTTCTAAACAATGATTTTTTTTTTTTGACAACAAACCGAATCATCAATCACTTTTCTTACACGAAACTGCTAGCAACATCGCACTTTAAATACATATTTAAACCCTTAAAGTTAAATTATTAAAATATGTTGCAAATCTTTACGTTTTCGATTTCTTTTAACACCTGCAATCAGTGCGGGAACTTATTGGCGGCAGTGTTCTATAATTAGCTATCATTTAGTGAAATATGAAACCATTTGTTGCGGCAAACACTTGTCGAAAAGCAAGATCATAACAGACAAACAGAAATACTAATGTGTTATACATATATTATTATTAATGTTTTAATTACACTTATAAGTATACATACATAAGTATGTACATACATACATACGTTTAGAACCTAAGGTGATCAACGATGTTTGTAAACAAAACTTTCTCTTGTATGGTTATTTTCATACTTGAATCATAAAATAAAATTGCAGACACTTCAACTTATGCGTTGATTACAATAACAATAAGTACGACAACAGGCGAATTCGATTTAAATATGGTTAAATACGTTTAAAAAAACTATTTGGAGAATTTTTACTGAAGATTTGGGTAAAAGAAAGGTTTTTGCGCGTTTTGCTTCACATAAATTAAATGAATACTAAAAAGATGAAAGAGTTTTTGATTAAAAAAAAAATAAAAAATTTATCAAACACGTATTTGCCTGATCTATCACCATGTGTCTATTTTTATTTTTAAAACTGAATACTAACATGAAAGAAGTATTTTATGATGATATCCTGGCGATTCAAGCAACCGTAACCGAGAGGCTGAAATCAAAATAAAAATCATAAATATTTTATTTACGAGTTCCGACGATCGAAAACTTATTTAATCAGACCAAAAATACCCTAAGTAAGCAAACACATGTTTTTCATTTCATTAAGGTATTTATGTATATATGTATGTAGCTAATTAGTTGTTTAGCCACACGATTAACAATATATATGGTATTCAATATCCATACTTACATACTATACTCGAGGTATGTAGTATGTGTTTTAAATGTGTTGCTTTTTATTCTTGGTGATGAATAATGACCATTTCGTAAGAATCACTACAAATTATACAAATACATATTATTTAAGTTGGAGTGAATGTTCGCATGGTTTTCACGGTTAGTTTTCTCAGATTCCTCACCGTAATATATTGATAAAAGCCATTATTGGCAACGTTTTTACAGGTCTATGTTTTAAGAAAAATAAATAAAGTCAGGGTAAAATATTTTCTCTTTCTCTGTTACAACCACCTATTAGTGCATTAAAATTCTAAAGACTGTTGATATACATATTCTATAAATATCTATTCATAGATGCAGGGTGTTAATTTGCTAAACCAAGGCAATGATGTCATAAAGTTTGTACAGCATATAGCTCTAACTTATACGACCACGAGTGGAGTCTGCATAACCGGAATGGACCCGAACTTTTATCAGGCCAAACATTGTCAACTCTGTAGAACTCCTCAAAATTAATTTATATATGATCGCTGACGCTATAACAACTACTTATCCTATATTGCCAACACAGATTTGATGACCTCTACGATACTGTTTCAGATTTTTTTTTACGAAAAGTTTTGGGAAATGTGTTGATGTTTAAACCTTTATATTTCCAGCTCACATCTGGATTTTTGGACCCAACTATCAATGAAAGGTTCGAGTGCTCTTACCGTTCAAGCTTCTTTGACATTAACAGCAATAGTTCAGCTTGTATTCCACCGTTTAATTGATTCAATTTCAACGTATTATAAATTTTGTTCCAGTACTATTATCTCCATTTAATCACACTCATAAAGTAAATTTAAAACATTTACTTTTAATTATTATAACCTGAATACAATAATATACCCTGTTAAGTTTGTCACAAAGTTTGGAACACCCAGAAGGAAACGTCGGAGACCCTATAAAATATATATACATATATAATTCATCAGTGGGACGAGCAGAGTCGATTTAGCCTTGTTTGTCTGTCTGTATATGTCAGTTTTGGTGAAAGAAATTGTTTAGATCGGCGCACTATAGCATATAGTTGCCATACAAACTAAACAATCGGAATCCAGTTATGTAAAGGGTATTATAGTTTCGGTTCAATCGAAGTAAACGTTTTTTCTTGCTTTATTTGACAAAATATCTTCACGGTGCATGAACTGAATTAATCCTGAGATTTTACTTATTTAATTATTAAACATAGGGATAGTAAATATACTTCTTTATAATATTACTTATTTATACCGCGGAGAACTAAAGTTATTAGAAATAATAAGAACGACTTTGCTGTCAAATTTTTAATGGTAAGGCGCAACATTTAACAATTGTATGCATTTACATTATACATGTAAATTTTGTTTATGACAATATAAATTCTAACATAATTTTTAAAATGAATAGGACTTGATTAGATATCCATATGTTGTTGCTAGCGAAGACATTAATCCATATTATTCTATTTCACATTATTTGCATATTCTGTCAAGAAATGAAGTTTCATAAATTCTATTGTTTATATGTTCGAGTATTTGAAATTTTGGCTAGCTTTCACAGTTAGAATTTTAATCATTGGTATTAAAAAACAAAGAATGAAATTCCACAACAACACGTGCTGTATAGTAACTATTATCTTTTGAAAACTTGCAGTACATATAGCATAACAGTTAAAAGAAGCGTTATTTTGAATTTTTTTAACAACTGACTATCTCTTTTGTAGAGACGTCTATTTAATAGGTTGTGTTTTCAAATAACTGCTAAAATTTGCTAAAATATTTACATATAAAAGACATTTTACTAACATTGTTAAGCCAACAGTAGGCTGGTGCCTAACATATGTATGTACATTGGAATTTTAATTTTTACTTATTTTATTAAAATTTAGAGCCTGTGCCAGTATCGTTTCTAAAAGAGGGCGCTGATTTTGGGTATGAAATAGGTGATGCTGATATCAAAAAGTGGCTAGATGAAGGTTATCTAGGCTCTGCGCCAGTCAAAGCATCCATTCGTAAGTGGTTTGCTACATTTCGTACAAGCCATTTAAACTACGAAGAGTAAAAAACTAACCAATTAAACGAAAAGCGTAGACATGATGAGGGTTTTGAACCCCTTTTTCGAGCATACAAACATTACAAGATCTTCAACCTCAAGCTCTTTACCTAAAATAAGCGAAAAATTATGCGAAAGGTTTTAAGGTTTAATGTCAAACGAGGAGATATCAAAAACTAGATTCTACTAAATGACCAAATTCTCTCAATGACTTTACTTTCCGTTTCAAAAGTAGTTCGCATGGCCTCAGAAACATTGTCATGGATGACATGATACGAAACTCTTTAATTCGAGAGGGAGCTGTCAAAACCCACATTTTTTATAACATTTGTCAATCATATGGATATGGTGTTTTAAAAATAACTTTCGGGCATTTTGCATTTCGGTATTATTTTAAGTAAAGAAATATGAAAGAGAATGAGAAAAAAATTAGGGAAAATGAGAGTCTCGTATCATGGGGTTACTTGGATTTTACGGCTTCAAAAAAAAGTTGTATTGTCTTATTTAATTTTATAACATCTATAGAATATTGTACTAAGTTCTCAAATTGATACCAGTAAGAGTTTTGGAGATACAGCTTTGAAAAGTTGCGCGCTCGAGGTCAGCTATATAATCGTTTAAAACTTTTAACGCGTTTTTCTCGATACCATATTTTCAACGTCGGTGGTTAAGATTTCTCACGAACTAGTCTACCGATCTTAATGAAATTTTACACAGGTCTTTGAGATATAATTTACAAGGTCTTGCCGCGGAGGTTTTTTTTTTTTATTCAAACATAACTATTTAAAAAACAAAAAACGTCGGGAAATTTTAAACAAATCTTGCAAGTTTTTGAAAAAACGTCAGCCAAAAATAGAGTTTTCACTATATTTGTATTTTCTCCATTATACCACCTATTTTTTACTTTTGAGACTCCTGTTAGAAATTCTGCTGTCAACGCGGAAGCACCTTTTTCCGAAGAACTGTCGAAAATGACGTCGTAATGACCGAGTTTGGAATATTTTCCCTTGAAAATTTCACAAAATCTTTATATATTTATTTATGTATCTATCTTCGCAATAATAAAAAGTTTGAATAAAATATTTCATTTTTTATATGAAAAAAAAGTTATTGAAAACAGGGCCTTTTTTGTTCGACGAAACCCATGTAAGCCCTTAATTCCCAGAAATTATTACAGAAAGTGAAAAGTAGGGTGAAATATCTGGAATATTATAAAGAAAAGCAAATAAAAGACGTTTAATTGAGATATAACATATGATTTCGACATTTGTTTCTCTGTTTACTTTAAATCAAAACTGATATTATAATTATTGGCGTTATTTTGAGATAAAGACTTAAAAAAAACTTACACAATCATTGCTAGTCTCATGAATTGGCGGCACAAATATGGTATATCCACAAGCAATCTTATATCTAAGGCAACAAAGTCACTGTAGACCAGTGTAATCGATGTTTCTGCCGATCTATACTTTTCCAACAATGTCAGTTTCAAAAAATTGTTGGAAAACTCCATCAGGTATTATATTATACATACGAACATATACATATGCATGTCTTTCAAATGAAGTTCACGTTCTTCACATACATAATGTATGTGTGTATGTAAGTAATATTTTCAATGACGTTGAAATCAGATGTAGGTACATTCTTATGCATATGTACTACATATGAAATTACGACTGCGCAAATAGCTTCAAACGGCATGCAAAAACCTTTCCAATTCTATTACGACCCAATGCTGGATGCCAGCACTTCTTATAAAAAAATCTACCTAAAAAACTATTTTGTTTAATGTCAATAATAAACGTGCAAGAATTTTGTGTAAAAGCCTAAACACTAAGGTGGTCGAATAATACCTACTAGTATATTCATAGGACAGTTTTTAAGAGATAAAATAAAGTACAAATGGCAAGTTAAGTGTATTTATAAAAATCATTGATTTCCAATAACTTAGATCTCTTACCTCTTCTAATACAGCCATAGTTTGACGACAATCAGGCATTCTGGATGCAAATGTGGATGTCGTTGGAGAATTATAATCATCGCGGGTTTCCTCCACAAACTCCGCAACACCAATTAATGCTGCTGGCGGCATTTTCAGTCACTCAAGTTTTCGATTTTATCAACAAAATTTAGTATATACTTGCACTGGAAATTTGCAAGTTTTAGCAACTGTTGAAAACAAATTTGCTTCCACATTCACGTAAGCGCCAACAGTTGGTGCTAAAATTTTGTATACATAGGTGTGTAAATATAATATCAGAACAATTTTTCAAGGAAAAAAAAACGTAAAATCTGTTATTTATTTAAGATGAATATTAATGTTGATATTATAACATTTATCAATATCAGCAAAAATAAAGAGGCATCACAAAGATTAGTTAAGCATCTTTTATATTAGTTTAAAGTATTATATTAATGATTTTGATTTACACACCTTTTCACAACTAACAGAATTTTTAAGTATTAATATTTTAGGTATGTAGGTAAGTAGTTATATACATATGTATAATATTTACACACTTATATATCGCTTAATATCATTTAAGAATTTTCATATTTGACACAAATTAATATATCTGCTCAATGCAGAAATTCTGTAGCACTTCAACAACATTGTATGCATCATTTCACGATTTTAATTCGCATTTCACAAACTCCTTTTTCAATTATCCTTTGCAGCCCCAAACTGTTTCACATATAAAAAGGAATAGAGAAAATTGAATAGCGTCGCAGTAGTTAACACCCATTTTCACTCGTTCTCCTCTTCTCCACAAGTCTCATCTGTACATATATTTTTTTCAGAAACATTTGGGTTGTGCGAGATTTAATCAAGAAGGTATTTTTAACTTAACACATTATGCACGGCTATATCATAAACGCTTTAAATCGGGCGTCACTGCTAGTGCCACTTCAACCTTCAAAATCAATGATCACTTTGTTAATATTTTTCTCTATTTTCTTCTTCTTTTGCACTACTATTCCTACTTTGTTTTGCTATTTCTACCTATTTCGTATGCTTTTGCAAACGTCGACCAACAAAATCGTATTTATGCATTTCTCCGTCTCATTTATAATGATGGTCAAACTCTTAGATCATTTTATTTTTATTATGGAATTTACCCGTTCCAGTGCTCCAACAAATCACTCACTGATCGTCGCACATTTTTACAATTGTTAGATTTCCACTTTTTCTTTATAATTTAACAACAAATTATATATTTTTAAGCATCATTTGCAGTTTTTTGATGAAATATATTATTTGTTCGACCACTTCACTGACGAACACAATAGCTGAGATAGAATGGACGAAACTTACAAAAATTAATAAAAAGGAAACTACAAGAAAAAGATGGCAAATTTTCGATTAATACCAATTGTATATTCAATGCAATCGAAGTAACGTATAGACCACACTGTTGGATAGAAATATTTTCATTCTTGTTGAATTATTTCGATTCATACAATTTTACAAAAGAGAACAAACATTTCCTAATTTTAATGCAATTCATTTACTTGACTAGATAACAAAATGCGTAACTCAAACCAGTAATATATGCGTACTTTTGTAGATAAGCTTTGGAAAATTACATTTATATACTCTTATAAATAACTCTTAAATAAACTAATTAGATTTTATATAAATGGAAGTAGAACCAACGAAAATAGTGAGATCCAAGCTCATTTAGATATTCTGAATTTATTTATTTAATTTATTAATAATCGATTAGATATCGTTCATTGCTGGTGTCATAGTATTTACTAATGCAACAGTGCAGTATAAAACACACCATTGACTTTTGCTATCCACGAGCAATATAAATAATTAAAATTAATTTATTTATATCATGGCTGGAAAAAGACAGGCAACATCTAACTTAAATCATGAAAATTGGGACCAGGAAGATGAACCTGAAGAGCGCGGAACGTTTCGCAAAGCTTCGGAAGATGAATTAAAAAATCGCGTTATTAAGAAGGCGCGTAGGAAGGTCGTTACCGGCAACAGCGGTGTAGACGCTACCGATGACGGAGCGCCAAAAAGCGTTTTTAGTGGTTTCGCTGGTAATTAGACGGTTTCATGTATATAACCAAAAATAATAAATAAAATTGAGTTTTATAGGTTTTGGCAAGTCTTCGAATGCTACTCCATCAGGATCTCCTTTCTCATTTTTGTCGAAAGTCTCTGCGTCATCTGCTGATGTTTCTAGCACAGCCACAACAAAGCCATCATTTTCGTTTGGTACAGCTGTTAAAACGAATCCAATTACTGAAAAAGAAGACAAAACTTCTACCGGAAATGGTAAAGTAGTTAAAGAAAATGCTAAGGAGAGCAAGGGTATATCTACTAGCTATCAAAGCAAAATCAAATGCTTAAACGAGGCTGTAACCGAATGGATAAAAACTCACGTAGAAAAAAATCCACTTTGTATTCTTACACCGATTTTCAAAGACTATGATAAATATATCAAGGAAATAGAAGAAGAAGAGCAAAAGACGGAGGAATTGAAAGCCAGTACTGACATCACAAGTGTTAAAAAGGCTTCATCAGATGCACCTACAGAGACATCAACACTTGGCAATTTTAAATTTTCCGCATTCTCTAAACCTTGTACAAGCACTACTTCGACCAGTGGTACGAGTGCTTTGTTTTCGTTTAGTTCAACACCAGCATCATCCGCAGTTGCTCCTACAAGTTCTTCGAGCATTTTTACTAGCGTATCTAAACCAGCAGAAACAGCCAAACCGAGCACATTTAGTTTCGGAATAAAACCTGCAGAAAACAAAAATAATGCAACAGACGGTCAAACTTCGTCTTCCTCTAAGGGATTTAGCTTTGGTCTTAAAACAGATAACAAACCATCAACTTCAACATCACCACCATTTACATTCGGCAAGCCGGCAACCAACGGTGATTCGAGCGAAAAGAAAACGCCCTCATTTAGTTTTACTCCTGGCTCTACCCCATTCAGTTTCGGTAATATAAAACCACCTGCTGACCCAACTCCTTCAACCTCTACCGATGCTAATGGGGCGGATGACGAAGAAGATCAACCACCAAAAGTGGAATTTAAACAGGTTTTAACTATGATAATATATCAATAACATATATTTATAATCCTATTCAATCCGAAATAGGTAGTGGAGGAAGATGCGGTGTATTCCAAGAAATGCAAAGTTTTCGTTAAAAAAGACGGAGCGTTTACCGATCGTGGTGTGGGCACATTATACTTGAAACCAGTAAAAGACTCTGAAAAGACACAACTACTTGTTCGCGCCGATACAAATCTAGGAAACATTCTTGTGAACTTAATATTAAGCGCCGGCATACCTACTCAACGGATGGGTAAAAACAACGTGATGATGGTATGTCTTCCTACGCCAGATGTCGAGAAGGCAACATCGATGCTGCTACGCGTTAAAACTGCAGAAGAGGCTGACGAGCTGCTGGCAGAACTAGAGAAGCACAAGAAATGAAGTGTTTTTAATTATTTTACTTTTAATTGTTATAAACTTTGGTTGTACTTTTAATTTGTTTGCAACATTTTAAGAAATTTACCAATAAAATAATTTTTGCACAAAAAATAGTTAATTAATTTATGATTAAATATAGTACTATCCTGGTAACATTCGATTAACTATGAAATAGAGATTTTAATAATCTTTTAAATATGAATCCAAAATCTTCCCATGGGCAAATGTCAAAAAACCGATATGGTCAAGCAATCAGCTGAGCTTTGCTGTCGGTGTTTGCTTTACAGCTGATTGTTTGTTGTTAGCTGTTTTGTACAGTTTAAAAAGCCAAATGTTTGCAACGTGTAGTGTTACTAGTACTAATTCTACAAAAAAAATTATGGAAAAGCGTCAAAAAGCATTATTGGAGGTAACATTTTGAACGAGTTTTTATGTGTGTAATAAAATTAACGTGATTAAGAATATGTTTAGGCACTATCTAAGAATAAGGAAGAAACAACACGCTGGAAGAATTATCAAGACGACAATGGCACAGCAGTTGAAAACCTAGATCGATTTAGTAAAAGTCTCACTGTAGATGTTATGGTACCAATAGGGCGTAAGGCATATATGCCAGGTCAGCTTATCCATACAAATGAAGTGCTTGTAGGCCACTATCAAAACTATTTCTCCAAATGTTCCGCACATAAGGCAAAAGAAATTTGTGAATACCGGATTAAAATGGCACAGGAAAACTTGGAAAAATTGCAAACTGAATCAGATTTATGGAAGTACGTTGAATATGTTATTAATTTTGTTCTTTAATTTTATTGTGCACGTTTCATTTCAGAAATAAATTGGATAAACCATATACCGAAGGAGTGTTTCCAAGCAAAGGAAATTCTGAAATAATTGAAAATTATGATGAGGAAAAAGAAATGATATGGCGAGAACAACATAAGGTACGCGTAAAGCAAGCTAAAGAGCGAGAAAAGGCAGATAGACAAGCGAATAGTTCAAAAGCTCCAAATGCGAATAAAATAAAAGATTCGTCCGACATAAACGTTTTTAAAATGCTTGAAGAAGCTGAACTAATGGAGGAATTGGAGAATGAATTGGAAAGATTAGAAATAGATGATATCAGTAATGACACGATGAAGAAGTTAATGATCGGAGAAATGAAGTTACCAACTGAAAAACCACGTGTAGCTCACTCGGCGAAAATTCAAAATCAAACCGAAACACAAGCAAATTGCGAAAAATCTGACAATAATGTTAAAAAAGAAGTTCAGCGGATTGTAAAGAAGACCGATTTAGAAATGAATATAGTCCGAACAAATAATAATCATCGACCAAATCCAGAGATGATCGAGTCAAACAACATAAATACCGAAGATTTGGATGTTGATTTTGAAGAACTACCTCGTGAGGTACAAATTATCAAAGAGCAGGCAAAATTTTTGCCTGTCTTAGATCAGATCGGTTTTTATGAATACCAAATTAAAATTATGCGTCACAAACTTTTAACATTACCACTGAAGACTCAAGCGGATATCGATCAAAAGGTGAATACTTTAAATGTTTTAGAAATATTAGAAGAATTACTTGAAATGGCTGAGGATAATGCTGAATATCAAGCAGAGGATCACATTTCCAAAGAAGGAGATTCAGAGCAAGAAGAAAAGTCAATTACAGAAGTAGAAACTAAAGAAGAAAAACCAACCAAACGGCGAATTTCGTTTGCCTTACAAAACGAGACAATTGAGTTTCGCAAAAACGAGACTATTTCGCAAATGTTACCCAAATCGGAACCGAAGGAAAAGGAAATTATTAAGCTTGATACCTATGAATTAAATCCTAATATTGCTAAAACTATAGCTGATACAAAAATAGACGATCGTAAAAAAAATATTATTGATAGAGTGGAACAAAACATAAAGTTTATAGCAGAAAATCAGAGCACTCAAGATTTTCAATTGGTTGATAAAATATTAGAACCCTCTTTAGTTGGTGTTCATACCTTGCATATACATTTTCAGCATTCTGATAACTTGCAAAAGGAAACAATATTAAATAGTGAAAATTCTGAAATCACAGGTTTTCCTGAAACACCCGCCGGCATATATCAAGCATATCTAAAAAATAAAGAAAAACAAAGAGAGGATAAAAACAAATCTAATACACAGCAGATAATTTTCGCAAACGCTTATAACGGTGAGGATAAAGTTAAAGTACCACTATTAAAAGAAGCAGATCGGTTCAATTCATACGAGGATCAACGCATGGAGGTTGTTTTTAACTTTTATTATAAAATACTAAATATGTCATATAGTAAATTTTATTAACCATTTCAGTTCTGTAAACCTGCTACAGATACCAAGTCAATTTTAAGAAATAAATCTGCTGTTGAAAGAGAGCAACATAAATTGGATCGTAAAAACAGAGCCAAATGTAATAAAAAAGAATCGAAAAAAAAGACAGCAATTCCAGTTGATGAAGAGGAATACATGAGTGCTTATTACAAGGTTTGTTAATGTTGAGTTATATGTCTGATTAAAATCTGTGTACAACCAATAAAACATGTTTATACCCTGAACAGGCTATATTTAGTTTGCCACAAAGTTTGTAACATCCAGACCCTATAAATAAAATATACATGTAAATGATCAGTATGGTGAGCTGAGTCAATTTAGCCTTGTTCGTCTTTCTGTATATACTCGAACTAGTCCCTCAGCTTATGAGATATCGATCTGAAACTATGCAATTCTCCCCTAGAACCTGTTATTTGTCAGAACCGCCAATGTCGGACCACTATACCATATAGCTTTCTTTACAAACTGATCGATCAAAACCCCAGCCTACGTAACAATCTTCGAAGAAATTGTTCAGATCGGACCACTTTAGCATAGATGTGCTGCCATACAATCTGACCAGGGACAGGGATGACATTACCTCAATAGCGCCCAGCAAGTTTCTAGAATTTATCAGAGTGCTGGGCCTTTGGGAATACATGTGATGGAGGAGAGGGCACAACAGACCCTGTGTCGCGGTGAAAACCTCATACAAATTCTATTCTATTCTACAATCTGACCGATCAAAATCAAGTTCTTGTATGAAATCTTTTGTATTTATAAAAGGTATTATAGTTATGGTGCAACCGAAGTTAACGATCTTTCTTCTTTTTTATTTTAGGTAATGAACGAAGTTATTGAAAAGCCTTTAACTGAACCAGAACCTCTTCCGGAATGTAAGTACATTGATGCGCATACTCCCAAAAAACGAATAAGTCGCTTCAAACAAAATCGCGGCGTAACGCAAAAAATGTAATAGAAATATCCCACGTAAATAAATAACAGTAAGTTATACAATCTATTTTTGTGTTTTATTGCATAAGGAATTAAAATAGCTTAAAATAAAATTGTTTTGCGACTTCGCCTTAATATTTATTCATTTAAAACTGCATTCAGTTTAATTTACAACAGTTGATGCCTGCAAATGTATACCTATACAAATGTGCATAACTCTTTACAATTTAAAAGCTTTAGAAGCGTACTGACTACATGTGAAAAGTAGGATCAAATTAAAAACCGGCTAAGGGTTCAAAGAGTGAAAAAGTTTAAATAAATTAGTCTTAATTTAAACAATACAAGCTAATCATCAAGTCCAAGAAATTCACGCTCTAGCGCAGCACCCATCATATTCCACTCGCCGTCATCTCCACTATCCTCGTTACCATGACTGCCATCGTCTGAATCAGAACCCATTTCCAAATCGGATGGTAATTTCTCACCTATCAATGAATAAAATTTTTAATAAAAAAAATCAATTAAATTAATTTGACAAAAGTTTGCGTTTACCGCGTCGAAACTTTGTGCTGGGGGACTCATCATCATCATCATTGTCCTCGCCGTCTGAGCTTTTATCAGCGTCTTCGTTTGTTGCAGAACCTATAATAATATCCGATGCGCGTGTAAAGAATTCTCTTGTACGATCCTGCTCCTTTTCTTCACGTCTCCGTTTACGCAAAGTTTTGTCAACTGGCGGATTCTCTATACAAGACAAGCTTTTATAAGTATACACTTTACATATTATTATTTGTTTGTTTTTCTACCTATGTTAATATGCTCATCCTCACTGGATGAATCCGATTCAAAAAACTGATCGAACTCCTTATTCATGGCCGCCAAATCAGCATTTGAAAATGACAAAAGTGGATTGATTGTGTCTATGAATTTTTCAGGTGCTTTAGCCTGTTGTTGTTGTGCGCTACTCGACGGTGATATCTCCGACTTGTCGCTATAGTTAACAACATGTTCTGGGCTATGGCAATGTGCTGGCGGTTTTCGTTGTCTATTTTTTGTTTTACGATCCAAAGGAAACAATCTCTCATCAACAAGCTCCCAACGTTCAGCACATGTCCATAACCAATTTGCATTAACCACCTTAATGTTTGGATTCTTTTTCGCAGCATTCACTTTGAATGTACCAGCATTGACAGCGACAAGATGTGTAGTTTCTGTAGTCAAAGGAAAAAATTTAAAACAACGCAAATATATAAATATTTAGTTTTTTGGGTACCTAGCCCAATACTTTGTGAAACATTGGCACCCAAACTTTTCGCAATAAAGTAAGCACGTGACTGCTCTAATTGCATATTAGTGGGTACTAAGCCTGAAAACACTAAAGTCTTTCCACGAAGTACTTCCGACCGAATTTTGGGTACAATAATCTTTAAATCTGGTATTTCCTGCGTCTCATCATAAATAGCATAAAATCTTGTATGAATATTTTTTAAAATTTCTTCCAAATACATAAGGTAATCATCGGGATCATCGATTTCAATTTGTTGATGCGGATCCGCAGGCAATTTTATCTTAGGTGTGGCCTCCGTTTCAGTTTCCATCGGAGATCCTTCTTTATTGCCTAATTTGTTTTCGTATATTTCATCGGCAATAGGTGCGATATCATCACTTGCATTTGTGACAACACTAGAATTTATCTTTTCGGTGACTTCTGTGATTACCGGCGTTTTAACGTGTGCTAATTTAGCGGCTTCAGTAATGGTTTGAGGATCATTTTTAACAACATCTACAATGGTTTCATCCTTTTTACTTTCTGTATCTGTTTCCGATCGCTCTGAGATGCCATCGGAAGACTCTGAATCGGGTAATTTTTCTTTAATATCAGCCTCTATTGTATCAATCTTGTTTAGTTCATCAGTTTTAAGCGTTTGTTGTGTTAGATCTAAAATTAAATACTGATTATTTTCTATAATGTTAAAGGTAACTATGCTTACAAACCTTTGAAATCTAGGCCCTCCCCATCCAATTCATGTTTAGATAAGCCGGGCGGCGCATTTATATCGCCTGTATGTTGAAAAAAGTGATAGGGTTTCACTTGAATCAAATTGGATGCCATATTCCATACATCTTCCCGATCGTCAATTATACAAACCATGGAATCACCATTTGGAAAAAGTGCCCTTTAAATTACGAGATGCAAGCACTATATTTAACTCCAATATCATATGGGAACTATATTTAACTTACTTTAAATTATCAGTTTTACTTGTTGCATTGAAACATTCGTCACGCGAAAGTATACGGTGCGAAAAATATTTGCCTTCTGGATCAAGTAATTGGGCAATCATATGTGCATAATTGCGCGCGCCAAAAGTACAGATATGTAGCTCGTAGAACTTTGACATGCGATCAAGAAAAAGCTGCGTACCAGGACGTAGGCGAGTATGGTACCAAGGAGAGTGTGGTCCGTAAAGTTGAAAATGATAAATACATTTAATATTGATCGGTACATTATCGTTAGTTGTGTGTATGACAGTTTGATCTAAATCGACTAGGAGCACAAGTTTCCGGTCTTGAAGTAAACGACGAGTATCATCGTGTCCCAATTTTTGTGCTAATTTTTGTGTAACTTTAAGATCAGGAACAGAATGTACCATTGGTACAGATGCTTCCGATATGTTTCCCTATTTGAAAAAAGAATAATAGGATAATATTAATTGAAAAAATGCATACATAAATATTTATATGTTTAAATTCTACTATATGTACATTACCGGAACCGCGATAGCAACCCCCGACCTACTCAGTGGAAGTCACTCAGTCGGTAGAATAAACAAAAAAAATAAAAATAAATAATAATAATAAAATTCCCTTATATGCATATGTATATGCATACAAATATATAAGAACAGGTCTGAATGATTCTACTATGCATGCATAAGATAAGTACATATATATGCACCAAATTTATATTGAATGCTCTTATATAACATTTTTTCAACCCTGATATCAACTTTCTTTGATGTAAAGTAGCATGGCAAGCCTGTTTACTTATCACACGGCCCGGCACCACAGAATGCACGCGCATAAAACTTTGTTTTGTTTATCTGTCGCTTATTTCTTTTTAATGTTTTCACTTTCTTCATTATTTCCACCCAATTCATCTTAAATGCAAAACCTTTTCTATTTTTCATTTCCATCACCTACTGAATTCATTTATAATCGTATACTCACATTTTCATTTTGGCGCAAATCCGCACCGCAATCAGCACACATGTCTTTTATCACTGTCGTATGGGCGCATTCGGCCAACTCCAAAATCGTAGCTCTGTAACGGAGAACAAATTAATCCTTAATTATAATAAACTCGCTTTATACTCGTGTTTCTTCAAACGATTATTTTCACAATAAATTTAATATAAGAAAATAATGTTAATGCACTAATAATGCGTTATTGACAAGTTCATTCTTGTGTTTGTCAATATATTACCTAGCTCTCAGTGCTTATACTGAAATCAACATTTGATTACTCTTTTATTGAATAAACACTGTAATATTCACACCTACCCCTGCGGTACCAATTGTCCTTCCTTAAACAAACGCTTCTTTACCACGCCTACACGATTCGCTTTTAATTTGTGTAATGTTTTATCGATTGAAGCTACAACTGAAGATGCTAACATTTTAGCAGATGATCCTTCTGCATCATTACCGCCACTAATGATTTCGTATAATAAAATAACTTGAGACGATGTTATAGGGAAGCCTTCGCGAACGCGCCATTTATTGATTCGAATAGGGTGCTCCGCTGGTGCTGTAATTGTAATGCTGCCGGCACTGCCGCTAACACTTTCGCCACTCGATTCATTGTTCCCATCCGCCATTGCACTCATTTCTTTCTGTACTGCAAATAATTTCACTTCAATTTTTTTACAACACACCGACAAATTACTTTTTCGCACTTTTTTCTGTGTTTTCTTCAATTCTTTCCTTTTTCGCGTCTGCACACTTCCTTCTCCAATTATAATATTTATTAGCGTTTTATTAGTGTTCTCTAATTCGTTGTTTTGATTCCCACTTCCTTTTTGTGATGCATTTATACGGTGTGTTCAGTGATGTATCATATAATTTGCATCCATAAAAGTTTCCCAAACGAAAATGAACAAATAAATATTCATGCAATGTTTTTCTCTTTTGAAGTTGTAAACAATATTAATTATTAGAGTTCTCTTATTTGCCTTAGACAAAATAAAAAAAAAAAAACCAAATACTTGTTGGGGGTATTTTTTCAACAGCTGTTTTCATGCTCAATTTAGCAAGTTTTGATGTCAGTTGGACATAGAAAAGTGATTGCTAGACAAAAGTATTTATTTTTTAGTTAATTAAAATAATTATAATTTGGCATCACATAAGTATTTTTTCGAAATGTCAGCCACAGGTGATAGGAAACGTAACGCCTCTGAAGAACGTGAAAAAAATGAACCCAAAGATATTGTCGTGGCCAATGATGACAATGATGATGATGATGATGCTTGGATTGGCCCTATGCCAGAAGAGCAATCAGCTGCATCGAAGCCGAAGAAACGCAAGGTTTTACCATATGAAAAAGTGTATTTGGAGAACCTTCCCAATGCTGAGAGCTATGAAAAAAGTTATATGCACCGCGATATAATAACACACGTGGTGAGCACCAAGACAGAGTTCATAGTCACTGGCAGCTATGATGGGCACATAAAATTTTGGAAAAAAATGGAGGAGGGTATCGAATTCGTAAAACATTTTCGAAGTCACTTGAGTAAGAATGAATATTTATTATAGTTCAATTATTATTAAAACTACTCATGTATGATCGTATATCCTTAAAGTGCCAATACACTCCTTAACAACCAACGCAAGTGGTACACTGCTGTGCTCAGCTTCTGCAGACAAATGTGCAAAAATATTCGATGTGGTAAATTTCGATATGATAAATATAATTAAGTTGGGTTTTACCCCACTATGCACAGAATGGATACATTCCTCCGGTGATGCCGTTCATACTTTGGCAGTGTATGTATAAGAAAAAACGTAATATATAAATGTAATAATCGAAATGGATTTTAAATTTTCAGTTCAGATAAAGATAGCAACAAGATCGTTATATATGATGGCCAAGGTAATGGCGACGTGTTAAAAATTCTGGAAAAGCTGCACTCTTCACCTGTAGTGGCAATGTGTTACAACTTGCCGTTTGAAACTGTAATATCGGTTGACAAAAATGGTATACTAGAGTATTGGCAAAACTCTAAACATGACTATAAATTTCCACAAAAACTTGTAGCGTTCGAGTCGAAGCTAGACACAAGTAAATAATTAAATAATATAATGTATATAAATAATTTAATGGAATTGTCCCTCTTTAGGCTTATTCGAGTTTGCGAAAAACAAAGCCTTAGTCACTGGTCTTGCGGTATCGCCAGAAGGTCGCCGATTCGCTACTATATCAAATGATCGAAAAGTAAGAGTGTTCCAATTTAACACCGGCAAATTAATACGTGTATTAGATGAAGCATTGACTACATATACACAAATGCAGCAAACACCGCATGCATTACCTAATATGGAGTTTGGTAGAAGGTAGGTCATTGGATGTAAACTTGAGTTGTTAATTTAAGCTAAAGTAAATTATTATTGCGTTTTAAATTAGGATGGCTGTGGAAAGGGATTTGGATAAGTCTGAGTTTAGTACAAACAACAATATACTCTTCGATGTCAGTGGACATTTTATAATGTATCCCACCATGTTAGGCATTAAAGTAATTAACATTGACACAAATAGATGTGTTTCTATTTTAGGGAAAACAGATAATATACGTCCATTACATATAGCTTTATTCCAGGTACTTAATTACAATATTATTATTATACTTTTGTTACAAATACTCAATTATTTAGGGTAAGGCGAAAAAATCTAAAGCAGCTATAACTATGGAACAGGAGGCTAGCGATAATCCTACCTTGCAATCAATAGCCAATGATCCTACTATGTTTTGCGCAGCATATAAGTAAATATTATATGATATTTATAAATGCAATTGCAAGAAATTATATTTGCTGTTTTGTTTCAGAAAATCGCGCTTTTATCTATACAGTCGTCGATTGCCATCCGATTTACAAGATGTTGATCGTGACGTATTTAATGAAAAACCATCGAAAGAAGATATTATTGCAGTGCCAGAAGGACAAGGTAAATATTACAAATCATTGCGCATGTGTTGTATATAAAATAAATTCTAAATGTCTCATGTTTTAAAACTTTCACGCTAAACTGTCGATCTGTAATGCAGATGAAGGTTCATTTGAATTAGTTTTCTTAAAAAAAATATTAACAAACATATTTTAATCCCTTTATTAAGGTACACAACGTGTTTACGAAAACGCTATTTTGCACACAACAGTGGGCGATATACATATGAAACTATTCTTTAAGGAATGCCCTAAGACTGTTGAGAATTTTTGTGTTCATTCCAAAAATGGGTAAATTATTCAATAGATATTTGCTTTAAGCTCACTGAAACAATACTTCTTTCAGCTACTTTAATGGTCACATCTTTCATCGTGTTATAAAAGGCTTCATGGTGCAAACGGGGGATCCTACAGGCACAGGAACTGGAGGCAAATCAATATGGGGGCATGATTTCAAAGATGAGTTCGTACCAAGTCTCAAACACGATCGTCCTTATACTGTTAGTATGGCAAATGCTGGCCCCAACACCAATGGCAGTCAGTTCTTTATCACAGTTTTACCGACGGTAATTTACACATTTGTTTTAAATTGTTTAGTAAATGATTAATATAATTTATTTAAATTTTAGCCATGGCTAGATAACAAACATACGGTGTTTGGTCGGGTATTTCGTGGTATGGAAGTTGTACAAAATATTTGCAATGCAAAAGCAAATCCTAAAACGGATAAACCTTATGACGACATCAAAATCATATCAATTCGATTAAGTAATTAATAATTTCGAAAACATTGAGATTCGTGTGGTTATGTAAGGGATTTTACTAGTAAAATTACAATTCTTACAAATATTCTCAAATAGTTTATCAATAGATATATATCCCCTGAACAGAGTGTATTAAGTTTGTCAAGAAGTTTCTAATGCCCAGAAGGAACACCCGTCTGCCTGTCGGTCTGTATATACGCGAATTAGTCCCTCGGTTTTTAAGATATCGAACTGTAATGAAACGTTCTTTTCTCCACAAAAAGCTGCACATTTGCCAGAACCGCCGATATCGGACCACTATAGCATATAACTGAATGATCAAAATGAAGTTCTTATTTGTGAAGGGTTCGATGCAACTGCAGCTAACGCTTTTTCTTATTTTCCTCGAACTTACCACCAAATTTATGTTTAAATAAAAACAAACCTTTTTAATTAGTGTTATATTTAAAGTTCTCGTATATTAATGTATTGCAAATAAACTTACGTATGTACGTTGAACATACACCTATGAATACATATTTACAATATATAAATAGAACAAAAAATTTTGTTTATATATGAGTATAATACCGTAATAGCTGCAATTACACAAAATTTATTATAGCCAGACATTTATTTGTAAACGTTTAAAGCCAATTTTACAAATAAAATACATTTATTACATTTTCAATATATTATCACATTTCTCCTTAAACAAACAATATTGCAATTTTCTTTTTGTGGCCTTTAACAGATTTCGAACGTCTTTAATACACATATAATTTTCAATTCATATCATTTATAACTTAGTATATAAATAAAATTAAATAACTGTGAAAAATACTTTTAAATGTTTAAGTTGATAAAATATGGGTCATTAAAGAAACTTAGTCGGCATATACATACTTACAATAGAAATTTGTTTATACATACATATTTACGAGCCATTGAAATTAAGAAAAAAGTAATAATAATGTTAAGCTCAGAATAAGATCAAAAGGAATATAATATATAAACTCTAACAGTACCCACAATTAAGTTATTGCACAGAAAGTGAACTGTATCATTAGAAAATAATTCGCAAGTATGTAAGTTTGTGTATCGTAATAAGATTTTTTTTAAATATATAAATATTTTAATACAAAATTAAACTTTCGCGAGTTAATATTTCGGTATTTTAATTCTTCGTAAGTCGTAGCTATATAGTATACAGCATATGACTTATTTTTTTTTTCACACATAATTTATGAATATATTCCACATGTGATTGACTGCAAGGCATTTTTGATATCCAACAATACTTTTTTCGCTTCTAAATAATTGTGTTTTTTAGGCATCTACACTATATTGTGAGCTAATGTCAAAATCTGAAACACTATCCGAACCATATCCTGTGATACCACCACCATTAGTTGCTGCGTGATTATTTAACGTGCCCAAAGCAACTGTTGCACGCGGTCGCAAGACATCGGGCACATAAATCGGCGCTGGGCCTGCCACCTCGACCACGCTGGGACGTGGTACGGATGCACACCGTTTAATGGGCGACATTAGTGCAAACAATGCCAACGTTAATACTAGTGTCATAAAAAGTATAATAGCACGCGCATTTCCTCTTTCACGAAAAACTGAAATCATCGCCATAACTACAAGCAGGATGACAATCGCTGATTTTGTCATTGTGACGGCAGTCGAATGAATTTTACCACCATTTCTGGATATCATGTTTGAAGGACCATATGCAAAAAATAAATTGTGGCGATCGACGAAGTGTTTAAAACAAATATAAATCATAGCAAAGGGCATTATAAGTGGACAAGAAACACTGTAAACTATAGAAATGGTAAACACCAATACAGTCCAGGCATAATGAATTCCAAATGGAAACTCAATCAATATAGATTTTCGGATATAGGGTGTTTCAGCTTTCGATTTGGCCGTACACAACATCCAAATATACACAATAAGTTCTGGAAAACGTAACAGCTCCAAAGCCGTACCAATGAAAGCGGCGGTAATTACATAATTGACATAGAAAGAACCGCGATCCGGCATGAAAACACAGTACCAGCGTATAGTGTCATTACTAATTGACCATTCGATTAATTTCTGTGCTGACGTTAGACCCAGTGATGGCAGAATGAGGATCATTAATAGTAAATAGCAAAAACATTTAATCATAATTGAATAATTCTGAAGAGAACGTGTATAGTGAGCCAACCATTTGTCAGAGAATGCAACAATCACAGGCATCAGCGCCGCCAGCGTCCACAGTAATAATGTTGGCAAAAATTCTGATACTACTGGTGAAATATGGTATATATTACCTTTAGCTAATGCATAGGCATTTAAAAAGTTTAGTACAATTGCTGGCGTTGTGAGAAAGAATAGCGTCAAAAATAGTATTAAATTGACAATACTCCATTTGAAGTACCAATTGCTCTTGCTCACATTCAAATTCTCCCAAAAGAGGTCGTCTGGTGAAGGGGCGAATTCCAAATTCCATTTTCGGTAGGTGCCTGGTGTAAAATGGCTGACAATATTTTGTGCTTCATGTACAGTCGACACGGTAATAAAAGCTGTTGCAAGTGGTTCATTGAGGGCGGCAGCTCTCAAACGTGCCACATCTCCAGAGAGTTTACGCTCTTCACGTTGATAATAAGCGTATGCGTTTTCTTTAGCACAAGAACACATATTTGGTTTTACCTAAAAGGAAAGAAATTTTTACCAAAAATATATATACATAAAAATCTGGTATAAATAAATATTTGAGAATATGTATGCTTCTGGAATCAAGCTTATGGAGTATAACTTGATGATATTGCTCTATAAACTTGATAGACTTAATAAAATTTTTTATACTTAATAATCTTAGAACTTCAGCCAATACCTGCAGCGTATCTTTGTCCCTATGGTGTTCACAGTATATGCGGGCATCCAATATCTTCTCATATTCCGAATTTTGCACTGTCAATTTAGATATATTGTACGCAATTTGTACATCTTCTATGTTGACATCAGGAAATAGTTCTTGTATGTAGTGACGAATAATTGTCTTATTACGATCACTCGCCGATATATTGGATATCATTATGGTACGTGTGGCTGCTGTTTTAAATGCATTACGACCAGATGAACGACGCATTATGAGTACGATGAGGGGAGCATACATAATTGTCACGATAACGTGTACCCATCGCCACGGCGATTCTGGAGATACATTTTCCATAGTTGTGTGACCAAACGAATTCAAATCAGTTCTACCTTCAGTAGACCCATTGAACAAGTTTACGGGCAATATAATGATTATTGAAACTAGTGTTACTATTGCCATTACAGTCATAAGATGTTGCTGAAAAGACAGATAATGTATGGCATCCGGTCCTGTATGAGTCTTTATTTGCTCCTTTTGCAGTTTCCAGGTTATTTTTATCCAAGCAAAAAATCCCTGGTCCGAATGAATGGGAGATAAAGGCGGCTCTGATGTGTTCGATGATATACTACCTCGACCACCTTCAGCATCATTTTGCGTACGGCTGGTGGTTGCTTCGGGCGTGGGTGTAAGAACCGTACTTGTTGCACGCGAATAAAATACTTCGGTCCAGCGTTTTCTGGTACCATGGCTGCTAACAAGCGCGAGGCGACCATAATCTCCGGCTTGATGCCGTAAAGCGGTGAATAAACCAATTAATAAAAGCCAAGAAATAACGTTCAATAATAGTGTTTCCGGAATACCATTGAAATCATTTGTGAAAATTGTGTTCTTATTTGGTAGTTTCTCACACTCATCACTCCAGGCTCTTTCAGCAAACATATCAAAAACGTCCATTTTGTTCCAAACTAAATGAACGGTATAACCGAAAGTATCTTCGTATCTTTTGCAAACGATTCCAGGTTTAATTTAAGCTAATAAAAAGAAATTCTCAGTTAGTTAAATTAATATGTATGTTATATACATTACATTGAAATAAAAAGTTTGCTATTTTTAAGAAACTATGGCATAATAAGGCACAATAAGAATTTCGATAAAAATATATACTAAGTTCAACTTTGTTTGCCTAAATACCAGCAATGACCGGGTGCAGGTGAATGGAGATGCGTAGCTAGACGAAAGTTTGGAGGAAAATCATCGATCGGAAAGCGTTATATTTGGAATGGGGGCTAAAACGTTCATAACAGCAATAAATAATAAGGTGATTGCCATTGGTCCGACCCCATCGTAAATTTCGAGATACGGTTTTTTTCTTTTGGAAGTGGGCGGTGGCATTTCCATTGTTTAATTTTTGAAATTACTCGCATCTTACTTCGCTAAACTTGGACTTCCAATGCCAGCCAATTTTCGGACCTTTAGTAAGGGTGTGCTGTGGGTGTTTCAGTGGGTGTTACTCGATTTCAGTAACATGTCGCGAGACTATGACACACTTAATAGATAATTGAAAACATTGCCGATTGTTGTACAAAAAACGCCCATCCGTTATTACAGAGGTACAAATAATATAAATGAAAAATATACTTTAATCTTAGCATCCTGAATAAAGAGCTTTTGCTTTTAATTTCGATTAGAACTATCGCCACATTATTCACATGCCTTTAGTATTATTATAAACTTTTCATTACTATCAAGTCGAACTACATACATCTACACATACTCTGCAAATAAGGCCGCAATCCTATCTAGCATTGCTTTAAACCCAGATATATGTATTTACATGTGTCTATTATGAAACTATATGCATCATTTCAGAAGCTAATGAGTACGTATACAAATACATATATAATAAATAAATATGTATACATTATAATCTCTGATAACGCCTAAGAAGCATTACATTTTTATAAGAGCTCTAAGCTGAAAATACAAATTCGTTACAAATCTTTTATTTACAAATCAAATATTTTAGATAATTAGAAATCTTATAGTGCGTAATTGTGAGTTATGCCTCAGATCACCCAACAGCATTGTATAAGCCTAGTAGTAGATTTATACAATGCCCAACAGTTTCTGCTTATGGAATAGCGCTACACAACCAATTACATTTACGATAGTAAATATATGTATATAAATGCTTAGTTTTGCCAACTCTACAATAAATAATATCCAAAATATACTTTATTGGGAAAATTACAACAACTATAGGTAAATGATTCATCACATTAGGAGAAATCAAATAAGAAAGGTACATATGCATGTATGCAAGTGCATATCTTAACTTTTTATCCAATCGACATTATATCTTTTGGAAAATCGATTTAACGAAGTAAAAGCAACCATGTTTTAGCACACAACTTGTATTTAAAACACGATCCAATTTATTAGAGAATATATTCAAAACCTTTTATCGCAAATTTGGAAATAACTATGTTAAAATCCAGTTTGCTACATTCACTTAAAGTATGAAACATACCAGTTTCTCTTCTCACACCGTAAGCATTTATACTTTTATACTATAACTTTCCATAAATATATGATATATTTGCACAAGTTCCTTAATTTTTTCTGTATTTTCTTTGAATAAATTTGCTTCTAGAAGTCAATTGTTAAATCGTTTAAACTATAATAGCCAACACAATTTCAATATCCACTGCACAAAAAACAATAACATATGTGAAGCTATAAAAAAGAAAATATACCAATAGAAATTTCATGAATGAAGAAATACAAAGAAACCAGAGTAGAGAACGTATACAGAGAACGTATATCATAATTTACGCAGAGAATGATATACGTTCTCTGATTTACGTTCTCTGAAACGCGTTTACACCAGTGCTGTCCGAACTGGAAAGATGCACTAATGGTCTAAATACATTTATATAGCAAGAATGTAAAATATAGAGAAGGTCCAACTACGAAAGCGTGTGAATTTTTCATTATTTTTCTCAATTAACATTGAAAATGCTCAATTCTGCTATTTTTCAGTCCCCTGATGTTGTTTGTGGACATTTGGCGAAATACCCTCATCGTTTTCAGTACCCCTTCCAAAAGTGGTGAAATACCCTCATCGTTTTCAGTACCCCTGCGAAACGTGAAATATTTTGCTAATGGCCGCACTGTGAACCTTCTCTATAATCTACATTCTCTGCCTATAGAATGTATCAAATATTAAATTTTTAGCAAATAAAATTATTAATATATTTTGAATAACCATCATTTATTTTTTCCTTTTTTAATTTTAAATGTTTTAAATTTGTTGTTGTTGTTGTTGTTATAACGATTATCTAATCCCCGTTTGGGTGATAAATTCTAGATTCGTTGTCGTCGAGGTTTTAAATTTGTCTCAATTCACGGTTCAAAAGTCATAAGCCATTTGGAAATAACTTTGATATGTTGGAATTTTTTGCGTGCAACCAGAAAATGTGAAAATATATATGTACTCGATAGATTCTCTGCTGGGAACTGAATAAAAGATGTAGCAGAAATGTGTGGTTAAGCTTTTAAAGTTTGGCATCACTGTCATTTCAAGCATTCGCCATCAGTTTTGCGATTTCATATCGGTTTACTAAATAAATTTAATAAATAAAATGGTCCAAAAAAGCGTTAATCCAATAAACATACTCAAAAGCATTTACCACAATGAATTCCAGTGGTAAGAAGATAGCTTTATTTACTTTCTACAAGTGACGTAACACCACAGCATGAAGTATATAATTTTTGCTGCATGGATTCTTTCAGGTCCGTGTTGAAGAGTTTTGGGCTTTTCCTATTAGGCGTACGCATCGCAAAAGAATTTACAGGATTGGAAATAATGCCAGCGATAGCCCAACACTAGTAGCAATTATGTTAAAGATTCCATAGAAACTGTTATTATTATATTCCTTTGTAATAGAGTGTGGTTGAATGAAAACGTGTAAAATTTGTTGAATAACCACACTAGTATAATATTATACTTTATTTATCAATTGATGTATTTCAAAATGTTATAATTTCATTAATAAATAGGTCAAATAATACTAAACTTGTTTGCTATGTACATACACATATATGTATGTATGAAATTTTATCTATTATCAAGAAGTCACATTTCTGCATTAAGTACACTATTACTTATATCCTGGACAATTTCATTATTCGTGTCAATCTCATTCAGTAAACTTTGGGCAAGGATTTGCGGAGTCATATCTTTCTTCAAAAAATTCGCAACCAGTTGCCTCGAAGGTACACCTCCACCATGTGCCAATATTTCGCGACGATACTTCTCACCTGATTCGCGATTGAATGGGTTATTTTCAAAATAGTTTTGCCATATCCACGAAGCTATAGTTTTCGATATCAAATAAGAATAATACTTCGCTCCGTATCCAACCAAATGAGAAAAACGGAGCTGCCAAGCCGTATTTTCTACATATGGTAATCCATAGTATTCGCTTTGCACATCTATTAACGTTTCCGTCGTGCTTCTATTATGCGATACTGGTCTACTATGGTAAACTTGATCAAGTACAGAATAGAAAACCTAAAGATGCGTTACCGGGTTTAACAGACTTTAAATAAATATAATAAAAACAATAATTATTTACCTGTAGTTGTGTTTCACTAGCTGAAAAAAGCTTCTTCGAGGCACAAAGTCGTTGCAGCATATCTTCGGAAATTGGCTCTTGTGTCTGAAAATGGCGGGCAAATGTTCGTAAAACACGTGGATCGTTAGCGAAATATTCCATTAATACAGAAGGAACCTCCGCAAAATCTGTACTACAACGTGTACCGGTTACATGTTGATACTTCGTTCGGGCAAGCATTGAATGCATTGCATGACCCATTTCATGAAAAAGATTGTCAACCCGTGACGGTGACAGCAATACAGGTCCAGTCCAATGAGGTTGAGACAAATTTAACATTACAACAACAATTGGCAATTGATAATTACCGTCGAGTAGATCTTTTCCTCCCTGTATTGTAAAGTGACAATCTTGATTGGGTTTACCACTACGTTCGAAAAAATCGCAATAAATATAACCAAGTAAACCTTCGGTCTCATGAACAACTGATATTTTATAAATATCGTTATTCCAACTTTCCCCCGGCTCCATTTCGGTGTTTTTCAAAGATATGCCATACAATGAACGCATTATGTTATCAAGCCCTTCCATACAGCCACCTAGACTGAAGTATGGCAAGAATTCACTAGTATTTGCTTTTAATGATTTCCTCTCCATCAGAGAAGTGAAATAAGGAGGGTCCCAAGCAGCAACGCGAGCTGTATCTATTCCGCTATCTTGTCGCTACGAAAATAGAATGTTATGTAAGAAGATAGTTAATTAAGAGCATATTGATATTAACACCTTCATTTTCTCCATTATTCTGAAATCAGCATCCGCACGAGAAGAAAGTCCTTGTGACAATTCATCTAGAAACTCTTGAACCATCTTTGGATGCTCGACAGTACTTGCATTAAGTGCGCGATGTGCGTACGTTTCAAAGCCACAAGTACGAGCAAGTTCATGGCGACACAAAAGTAAATCTGTAAGGAGTTGATTCTGTTGCTCAGATGGCTGCAAGAATAGACGGTAAGCAGTTTCACGTGCTTCAGCAGATGATGAGTTTGTGTACAAACCGGAAACGAGAACACTATCTCCTTCCGAAGGAAAGCTTGTTATCGATGTAAATAGTTAGTGTTAGTACAAATATTTTAATCATGTAATTGTGCAATCAACGTACTAATTGCGAACTGATGATGGAACATCAGTACGCCGAATAATAGAAGGCTGTACAGCACCGGCCATAAATTTTTGTCCTAATTGTAAAATGTATTCGTTAAGCCGAACTACTTTTTGCCGCTCTTCTTCTGCTAAATGAATGCCCGACTGCTCAAAGTCAAAGAGGAATAATTTGGATACGTGTTTATCAACATCTGTCGTGGGCAAAATATCACCATTATCAACAACATTGCGTAACGCTGTATACAAAGGTTTGTGGGTATTCAAACTTTCAACTATTCTACTTATAGTAATACAGGCATCCTCAGCGGCTTGGCAGTATTTGTTTGTTGGATGTGCAATTCGAATAAATTCTGCTAGATCAGCTACTTTGCAAAGGGAATCGGAAAGCTCATCAAAAATTTCAACCTAAACAAAAAATCATTACAGAACATAAATGTACTTGTCCGGAATATATTTACCATTTTTCTTTCGCGATTTGTTGAGATAGCTTCAGACATTAGCTCTTCCGTTTTATTTGCAACATTATCACGCAAGAGATAGAAACCTTCAAAAGAACGTAATTCCGACAAACGAAATAGTCCCTAAAATCAAAGTTTGTGTTAAGTTTCTGATCAGCTTACAATGAAAATTGTTACCGAGTGGTATATGATTAGTTAAGAACTCACCGATTCGTTGCGCGTAAAGTTTATTTTTTTATATGGAGGCGAATTAAATGCAGTTGCCAAAGGAGTCGACCAAGTAGAAACATCTCGGTATAATTTATTAAGCAAGTACTTTGCTGACTTATTTCTACCCGTCTTAAGCATTATTAGGCTCTTGTTATTAAAATTGAAAAACAATAAAAACCATCATATGTCATGATCTGTCACCACCCCTTTTTATAATGTGTTCACATCCCATATCTCGCTTCTTTTACGACATACATATAAATGCAATTAATCGAAGAAAGTATACTTTTTTATGAATTCTTTCATTATTTATAAATAAACAATTACAAAAATAACTTATTTGTAATGTGATTAACACTAGGGGTCTTAATCTGACATTAAATTTTGAGCTTATATTAACTCGTTTTGTACATATTTATTAAAAACAATTATTAAATTAAGAAAAAATTAGTCAGATAAACGTTAAAAAAATAAATAAATTCTAACTATAATCTTGTACACAATATTTTAAATTAGTTTATTTAAAAGGCATTATGAGTTCAAACTGAAATGTTATTTTAAAAATGCAACGCTGTCTTAGATAAGTTAAATCCACATCAAGCATATTTCGCTATCCATTTTGTTTTTGTGCTGCTGCGCTACAACAATGGCCGACGTTGTATTTTTATTATTATTAATTTCAATATTTCCATTACAAAACACTAAAGGTAATTTAAAAAATTGGAAATAGGATGTACTCGTAATTGTATCCAAATCATATTTGCTTACAATATTATATAATTATAAATATACTAGTATTATGCAGCATGAAAAGAATACAGTTAGTGCTGCAGTACGACGCAACGTTATAGACCACTTGCGTTATGTATTTAGCAATGTCATAATTTCAATTTATTTCAATATAAAGTAAACTATTTGTGCAGATGTAACATAAATAAAAAAATATATGTTTTAGCTGCTGCCGAAATAAATGGTCGTCTATTGGACGAAACACAAGAAAACTTGGATCTGGAAATGTCGCATATAAATGAAAAAGAACATTCACCTGTTCCACGGAATTCTATACAATCACATCCCAGGTAAGTTCTAAAAGAGCACTGTATCGATAGAACGTAGGTTACTGTATTTTCCACACATCATCCAACTTAAAAGTCAGTCAAAGTAATAAGAATTATATTTGTTAATAATTCCCTCCCTTCCGCATTCCAAAGGAGGCACACAAAATCTAAACGTCGCATGAAGAGAAGGTAAATACTAAGAGTTTACAAGCAGTTACAATTAAAAAGCGCAACATGGAATGTTGCATTCTATTGAATTTTTTTTCTGTGATTGACATTCTTTATATTTCGTTGTTAAAAAAATCAACATATATGTTTAAATTCCAAATTTTTGTGTGCTCCTTTTGTTCAATTACATTATTAATAGTATTAGTATCAGTAATAAAAGTATTAGTAGTAGTGTATTACATTTTAAATAAGAAATGCGCCCGTAATTAAATTTTAATAATATAATACAGATACAAGTGCTATGCATGCGAGCCACCCTGCAAAAATGCTACACAACATGCGCATATGTGCCAGAATGCTATTCAGGTAAGTCAAATTGAACTAATTTTTTAGAAATTTGAAATAATTAGCATAACATCACATTAGTGCTGGAAATCGCGAACACGCAGTGCATTTGGTGAAGAAAAAGTTTCACGAGGTTGCACAACTTCTCCGGATCAACTGCCATTAATATGTAACCAGAATACACTAGGTCCGCGAAAACGCGCTGTAATGCATGTAAACATTGTTTGTTGTTCTAAAGATTACTGTAACGACGGAGATTTCCCTGAATTGCCCCCTATTGTTAATGGTAAGTATATATAATTTTTAATCTTTTATTTGAAAAATAAAAACAATATATTGCATTACAGATGAAGTGACGCGCCTAAATGCTGATTTAAGCAATACGTTTAAAATGACCTTAGCGATATTAGGTCCCGTTTTCGTCATTGGATTGATGGCGGCATTAGTTTACTATTTTATGACAAGACATCATCGCAAAAGTATAATGGCTTCACGTATAAAAAATGATCCAGATGTATATTTAGTTAACGACGAACTACTTCGAGCCACAAGTGCTGGTGATAGTACTTTACGGGTTAGTTGAACCGATTTAAAGAAACATAAGTAGAAACAAATACAAATATGAATTGCATATCTTTTAGGAATATCTTCAACATCCAATGACTTCAGGTTCCGGAAGTGGTTTACCATTATTAGTTCAACGTACTCTTGCTAAGCAGGTTACTTTAGTAGAATGCATTGGACGTGGAAAATATGGCGAAGTATGGCGGGGACAGTGGCATGGTGAAAATATAGCTGTAAAAATATTCCTTACTCGCGATGAGAAGTCGTGGAAGCGAGAGACAGAAATATACAGGTAAAATATAGAATTTGTATTTATGAATTAATATAATAAATTTGAATTTATTAACTATTTGCAGTACAATTTTGCTACGTCATGAAAATATTTTGGGTTATATTGGTTCCGACATGACTTCACGCAATTTTTGTACACAACTATGGTTACTAACGCATTATTATCCAAACGGTTCTCTCTTCGATCATCTAAATCGGAATGCGCTAAGCCACAATGATATGGTGTTAATCTGTTTATCCATTGCTAACGGATTAGTACATTTGCATACAGAAATATTAGGAACCGAGGTGAGATAAATAAAATAAATCAATATACAAGTATAGCAAAAACAATAATGCATTTAAATTTTATAGGGTAAGCCTGCGATGGCACATCGTGATTTAAAGTCCAAGAATATACTTGTTAAATCGGATGGAACGTGTGTGATAGCAGATTTTGGATTAGCTGTAACACACTCTCATGTCACAGGCAAATTAGATTTAGGAAATAACCCTAAAGTCGGCACCAAACGTTACATGTCACCTGAAGTTTTGGATGAAAGGTATACTTCAAAATTTATGACGTTTAACAATTAATGCACAGAATGATTCATATATTACAGTATTAATATGCAATGTTTTGAGGCATTGCGCCGCACTGATATTTACGCACTTGGTTTAGTTCTGTGGGAAGTATGTCGCCGTACTATTTCAGGAGGCATTGCAGAAGAGTACAAAGTGCCTTTTTACGATGTTGTTCCATCGGACCCAAGTTTTGAGGATATGAGAAAGGTTGTATGCGTGGATAATTATAGACCGTCTTTTCCCAATCGTTGGGCTTCTGACCCGGTACATTGATATAATGATAAATTATATTTAACATTAAACAAGTCAATAATGTTTATATTCTACAGTTACTCGCTGGCATGTCAAAATTAATGAAGGAATGTTGGCATCAAAATCCGAATGTGCGCTTACCTGCCTTAAGAATACGGAAAACTATACATAAACTAGCTTCCGCTGATGAAAAAATACGTCTTAATTATGACGAAGTTTGTGTTTAGCGGTTTAGTTTCTGCAAATGAATATTTAGTATTCTTATAATTTAAAGCAGTAGATTATCACTAATAGCAGCGTAAAAACGGTAGATGGTATTAAGAAATATTATATTACTTTTTTTTTCTTCAAACGTATTTAAGTATTAAAGTTATACCTAAGCATTATAATATATTTAATTATATTGTCTACTACAATTGAATGAACGAACAGCGAGTGATTGTTTGATTAAAATGTATATATGTGTGTGTGGATTTACATAAACTATGCATAGTAGTATTAAATATATTAGATATATTAGAATTAAATTTAGATACCAAATCAAACAAAGCACATAAGTATCTTCGTTTAATGATGCATACAATTTACCAATTGCATACTTGTATTATTAAATGAAAGACACGTTTAAGACAAATATAGATTTCTACACACACACATTTTGTTATTAATCTTTACGTGCCTTGAAATGCATTGATATTTGAAGCCTCATTTGCCTTATGCTTCAACTGCTATTTATTTAGACTTTATATTACTTTTACTCTCCTCTAGTGCCATTCTTATGTATTAATCGAAAAGCTAATCTAAAGTATTGATATTTAATCTAAAAATCTAAAACTGCATAGAGAAGATTAAGGGGAATAATTAAATTAATATATGCACTCGGACAGCCTTTTTATAATTAAATAAATGAAATTTGTATTAATTTTAATTTACAACTACAACTATAAATACATATATGTATTTATGTAGTGCATGACTTTTTTCAACTGATATGTCTATAAATAATAGGAAGTGTATGTATTCGATAAACATACATATATGTTTAGTTTTAAGAAAATTTATTGTACAAAATAGTTCATGGTTTAAAATTAATAATACATTTTAGTAGAAAAAAAATTAAAATTTTTATGAACTTGGGGAAAGTGTAATCAGTAAAGGAGGAAGGGGAGGATTGATTGGGGACAATTTCTTCCTGACCCGCAGTTCTCAGGAGAGCTCGGTGCTTCGCAGTTTTTTTTCTCCATCAATTCACTACAATCACCTCCGACCCCCCGTTTTCTCTTTACAGCCCTGGATGTAAAATCAAAAATTTCCATATACTCGATATCTAAAGAAATTTTGTCGTGTTACGATGCATAGGTTAAGATACGAAATCTGCCATGGATCTCAGTTTTCGAATAACTTTATAAAATCTTTTTTATATCAGTTAACCGCCGAGTATATACCTTATTAAAACTTTCATTCAATTGCGTGGAAGCGGCTTCAATCCTGAAACAACACTTTTGAACATTGTCATATATTCTGAACCTATATATCATATATATAATTTTATTTGTATATATATTGAATGTTAATCGATTTCGAAATGATAATCAATATAATCGAATTCGGACTCGAGTTTTTAGCATCTCTAATGATTATTTAAATGTTCTTCTATGTTGTAGCGATAAAAAAAAATCGATTATAACACATATGGGTATGTAAATAAGAAAATGAGAAAATAGAAATGCAAAAACATAAACTGTAAAGGCAGCTAGCTTAGAAAATTATATATTATTCGTGATTGTATCTTCTATATATATAACAACGTACACTGATTGTCAAAGTACCGAGCAATATATTTACAAGTGATTAATTTGCAAAGCTGCTAAATAATACACTCATATACCTTTTACAAATTATATACATACATCAAATAAGTACAACACACACTGAGGCGACGATTTCATTCGAGAATCCGACACTGCTATCTTACTATCTACAATTGAACTTATTTCTATTATTCTAACGAGTTGAAATCCATGACTACTAGCATTTTTCCGACAAACATTGTTCGCGAAACATAGTACTGAGTTGTGAAATTAACCCATTAAAGGCATATAGTAGTTTCTTGAAATTCATAAGCCAATATACATATTTTGCTAATCAATCTGTATTGACGGTACAAACTAGTCTACGCATATTCATTTATATTGTTAAGTTCGGAATAAAAGCCAAATTTTTTAGTGGTTGGTAGTAGATGCAAGAAACTATTTATAAATAGCAAAACGATCTTTGCCTTTGGTATTGCATTAAATAAAATATACAAAAAAACAAAACAGGAAAGAAAATAATTGATGTCAACGTCATTCATGTGTAAAGATTTGCTTAAAGGAGATTAGAAAAATGACATTGGTTACGTCGAGTTTGGAACAGCCGCAGTCACAGTGTGACAAGTACATATTAGACCAAAAATCTATGGACGTAGAGGTGAGTGAGGAAATGATAGGTTTTAAGGGACATTCGTGCGATATCAAAAAAAAATATAAATAGAATAAAGAACGAAACTATTATGATCGGTGAGATCATAGCTTGTCAGTAAACCTAATGGCGTATTTGTTTGAAGTGGAAATATGACGTCGGATTTTGATATCGTTATGCAAATTATCGTACATTGAGCCTTAATTTGTCAAATAATTTTTTAGCAAAAAATTATTTAGTACAAAACATGTAATTGAGCAAAAGATAAGCCGAGTATAAAAATGTTATAATATATAGTTGCTTAGCAATATTGGCTAGGTCCATTTAAGAAATTATACAGTTTTGTACTTGCATATCTATAAAAAAAATTATATATATTGCAAAAAAATTAATTTTTTATTTATTTTTTTAGGAGCGTAAATCCTGTAACTTCTGGCTTTTTAAATTATTATTTAATTGGACTTCTAGTTCTTCCACAATGTTACGGGCTGTAGAAAAAAAGATATTATCCTTCCTTAAGACGCCATATCGTGGTTTCTTTGTAGATATTGGACCCGCAATTGGTGAAGCAGATAAAATATGGACAATCAGCTTAAACACGGAATCTAAAGAGGTTCCTTTGGTTTTGCTACATGGCCTGGGTGCAGGTGTTGCTATGTGGGTAATGAATTTAGATTCCATTGCCAAAGATCGTCCTGTATACGCTATGGATGTATTGGGCTTTGGTCGCAGTTCACGACCGGGTTTTTCTAATGATGCACTTATTTGTGAAAAACAGTTTGTCAAGTCAGTAGAAGAGTGGAGACGTGAAATGAATATTAATAGAATGGTATTATTAGGCCATTCAATGGGAGGTTTCATCGCTTCTAGTTATGCATTGTCATATCCCGAGAGAGTCCATCATCTTATATTAGCTGATCCATGGGGATTTCCAGAAAAGCCATCAGATGTAAATAACAACCGTCAAATTCCTTTATGGGTGCGCGCTATAGCATATGCTCTAACACCTCTCAATCCTCTATGGGCGTTACGTGCTGCTGGGCCACTTGGCCAATGGGTTGTAGAAAAAACTCGGCCGGATATTACGCGCAAGTTTGCGGCCGCAGTGGAAGAAGACAATAACCTATTACCACAATATATTCATCAATGTAATGCACAAACCCCTTCAGGTGAATCGGCTTTCCACAGTATGATGGCTTCGTTTGGATGGGCGAAATATCCGATGATACATCGAATTAAAAACGTTCGAGCGGACATTCCTATAACATTCATTTATGGTTCGCGTTCATGGATAGATTCGTCTTCAGGAGAAAAAATAAAAGCACAACGAGTCGATTCAAAAGTGGATATTAAAATAGTAACCGGTGCGGGACATCACGTGTATGCGGACAAACCGGAAGTTTTTAATCGTTACGTTAACGAAACCTGTGAACTATATAAAGCGTATCAAAAAGAAGCGGCTATACGGGACGGAACAGAATCAGATGATGAACTGAGCAATACAGCATTACAAGCTGAAGCACAAAAATCGCAACAATCAGAGTTCCAAAAAGAAGAAAATCTTGAAACAAATAAAAACTTGCCCGAAGATCCCCAAACAAATGAAGTTGCGTCAAATCTTAAACAACAATAATATTCTAATATTGATTGAGAATGATCACACACTTACTACCTGCAATCAGTTTTAATTTTTTAGTCGATATGTATTAGTCAATATATAACACATAGTATTAGCCTAAATATTGTAATGAAAATATTAAATGTGCTCATCCTAAAACTGTTATTACAGTTCTACTTTACAAGTTTTCTGATTAAACTCACCAATAATAGTAAAAGTATTGAAATGTACAAAGAATATAAAACAATGTGTTTCTAGTAAAATGTGTTTCTTAAAAAAAAATTGGCAAAATTCTTGTAGAATAATACAGGCATAGGCGTACATGCATTTAACATAGTGGGATTGTATGGCTCTTATCGGTAAAATTATTTATAAAACAAGAAAAAAAGGTTAACTTCGGTCGCACCGAAACTATAATACCCTTCTTGTTGACTCCTCACATAGCCGCGATAACAGTCAAAGTACCGGACCGACCAGAGAAACGTTGTTGGCAATATACAGGGTAATCGGTCGGTCGGTCTTAAACTATGCCGCACCGATATGCAACGCAGACGAAGAAGCTGCAGACATGTCAAAACACTGCACTCCAAACTATCGCGGGATGCTTCTTGATTTCTCCGGTCGAACACCTACACAGCGAGGCCCGTATGCTTCCGGTTAAGGAACACAACGAGCTCCTCTCCAAGCAATTTCGGCTGGGATGTTTTCGCAGACACCACCCTTGCAGTCGCCTGCTTGAAGCGGAACCGCCTCCCAGGAACATCAAGAGGTCCTTCCCGACATTGAACAGTACGCCGACCATACTTCGGATGCAAACAACTTCAGACCATTCACAGTGGAGCCATCAACACCTTTACCGACTCCCTCTCAGTGAAAGGCGAATTTGAGTAAAACCACCACCTATTGCGAAGAGCTCAAGTTCCGTTCCCACGACAGTCGAGTCTACGTAACCGGAACGGACCCGGATTTATTCCGGCCAAGGACTGTCAACTCGGCAGAATTCTGTCGCTACAACAACAACAAGAGCTCAAGTTGCCACGAGCATCTAGAGTGACCTTTGCGCAACTTCGTTCTGAGCACTGTAACAGGTTAAACTCCTACTTATCCAGAATCGACCCCAACATACCAAATATATATCCAGCATGCAAGAAGTCTCCGCATGACACTAACCACCTCTCTGCAAGCCCAACGAACCCCACCCTTCTCCCTATAGTCTGTTCCTGTTCAGGATATAAAAATAACTTGGAAAGCAAAAGCGAACATTCCTTTCACACATTGGCAATTATGAGTTGAGCAAAAAATGTGACCTGTGTGAGTTATTGTCTGATTATATTCTTAACAAAGCATTGACAAATTATGTGAACATAGGACATATATACATACATATATGTCAATAAGCGATAATCTCCGCGATTGATCTTGTTGTGCATACTCATAATGTGTCACCAATGTTAAATGTTATCAGTAAAGCAATTTGAAATCATTAAGAAGCCATATGAACGCCTTGCAAAAATGTATACGTATGCATGTATACGCTTGATTACGAGTATTAACCAAGCAATTCTCTCCATCTGAAGCTGAACATTTGTCTTTATAAGTATTAATAAGTGCATAATCAATAAAAGAGTTAAATACTGCGATAATGTCTTTATTTATAGTCTGAAATACATTTAAAGCTCACAAAACCTTAACTTTTATTAACAATTGTAACGCAAATATTTTCGATTAAATTTTCTGTCTTCACATAATTCTCCCTCCTTTCAGACCTTCATACGTATTTTTCTTTAATAATCTTATTTTGCTGTGGCAAAGCCGACCCGATCGTTACCCATATCGAATTCAGTATAGTATTTACCGATAAAAACATCACCAAGGATCCACAATGGACCATTTGGTGGTGGAATATCCATGCCCATGAAACCAGACAAACAAATCGTTTTACCCATTTGAGCAATACGTAGAATATAGTCCTTGCCTTCCAATTCGAATGTTTTGCCACCCAATATAAATTTAATTATCGGAAGTTTTGGAATCAATTCGCAAGAGACCATATACTGACCACCTAGGATGGGTGTTCCACCGATAGCTTGATTTATAGCCGTTGTTTCTTCGGTAGGTCCAGCAATTAATGAAGTACCTGTGTCTGCAATTACTTGGCAGCCCCCTTTGCAAAGTTGTAAATCACCGACTGAAGCACCGTCCATTTTAATTTGCCAGTAAGCTTTGCGTGTTACCGGTAGATATGTAAAGTCTCCGACATAATGATCTTTATCTGAACCGCCAAAAATAATTTCTCCACCTTCAGGTGCAGCAGGATCGCGGTTTAAGTAAAATGAAAATACAGGAGCAGGAATAAGGCCCTGTTCATACATATTATAAAATGGTGGTTTTACTCCGTCCACAGATATTGAACTGTATGCCAAGCCGAGGATACCGTCAAATTTTGCCGCAACAAATACGAGACCCGGCTCACTCATTGCTTCGGCAAAAAATTGTTTTTTAATATCTAATCCGCCGATATTCACTGTGTCAGCAGACAAATATCCAGACAAACTTCCAGAGCCATAGTGTATGGCGAATTCGGTGCCATTCTTTTCATAAGTTTTAGACTTTGTAGCATCGTATTTGTTGTGCATGAGGCAAGCGATGTTTGTTAAATGACATTTTTTCGATGGCACCCAAAGGTTTGAGGAACCGGTATCAAAAACCACTTTAAAGCTTTGCGGAGGAGATCCAATTGTTATTGGGCCATAGTACTGCGCATCTAGGTAATTTGAAAGTGGTTCAGGAGCAATGCCACCATTGGCGTATTTAATGCGTAATTGTTGTAATTCGGTGCCCACATCGGAAAAATGTTGTCTAGCAGTTTTAATTTTTTTTAGTGGCACTCGCAATAGCTCGGTATTAGCTAAGCTAAATACCGTGAATACAATTAAGAGAGTTTTAAACATCATATGTAACTGTGATCTAAAAGATAATTGCATAAATATTAAATTAATTTAAAACCTTAATTAAATTAATATGAGAAATATTGCGAAATTCTTTGTTCTCACCACAGTCAGCTTAAATCCGGTTTTATATTTTTATATTATTGCAATTCAATGGTTTAAAAATAACTAAATGGAAAAATCTTTGCAAATTACAAATATCTTGAAAAATTGATAATGACCAAGCAATGTAGAATTGAACAAAAGGGAACGGAAAATTACTTCTGCTTTGTGAGTTCGGTACTACATAAAGGTCAACTCACACATGACAGAGAATGTAGACTCTGCACATGACAAATCTGAATTAGGCTGAAAACCATGCCTAATGCTTCAAACAGTCAACGACATTCGTCCCGTATCAAACCAATTTTGTCAAAAGTTATGCCAGTTGTTCTCTCTTCTTTTCATTTCACCAATGTTGCCATTGTTCTACTTGTATAGATCATTTTTCACACATTTAGTTTTTTAGTTATAATTTTTCATAATGTAATAGCCCAAAACTAAAATCCAACTATTAACAAGTAGGGAAGGGCTAAGTTCGGGTGTAACCGAACATTTTATACTCTCGCAAAGTCAAATGATATAATCGTTTTAGATTTCTTTGTGGATCTTGCCGCCTTGTTTTATGTTGACCGATATTTTCGGTAAAAAGTCAGCTATAAGTACTGGGGTCCACATATTCATAGTTTTGACTCGATTTAGACAATTTTTAGTCACAAGGTGGCATACTTTAAACGTATTATTCACGCAAAGTTTTACCCCGATATAATCATTGTTGCTTGATATGCATAGTGGAAAGTGAAAGAATCAGATGGAATTGAAAATGGTGTTATATGGGAAATAGGCCCACGCCCACTGTCTAATTTGAACGCGGTTCCTATAAAGTCATCTCATACCGTCCCAGAGATAAAATTTTATGTCTCTGGCGTGTTTAGTGCTTGGTCGCGCTTTTAGTAGTCTTTAACAGTACCGTTATATGGGGAGTGGGCGGAGTTGCCACCCGATTTCAACTATTTTCACACTGTAGGTAAAGGTTCTTAAAACATTTGCTTCCAGTGAATTTTGTTATTACAGCATAAGCGGTTTAGGAGATATGCATATTAAACCTATTAGGGGCGGGACCATCCCCACTTTAAAAATTTTAACTACAGATGCCCCTCCCTATTGTGATCCTGTATACCAAATAAGAGTCTTGTATCTTGTTGTGGAGCTCAGTTATGGCAATTTATTTGTTTTTGAATAAACCGTTAGGTAGCAACAGGTTGCGAGAGTATAATAAATGTATTCGACTGTGATTTTCAATTATTTCAAATATATTCAAGTTTAATTTTTAATTACTACAAAATATCGAGACTGACAACCATACATTACAAGAGATTGCTCTCTCACTCTCAGCTCACTCCTTTCTATGGGAAAAACCCAATTTTTTGTAGAAGGGGGTAGTAGAAGCGGTGGTGAGTGTTCATTTACATTGCGCTCCCATAAGATAGGTCGTATCAGCTGTTTCGGTCACCGGTTTTGCGTCGATGATTGCTTGAACTATAAGAGTAGCAACAGAGAATGTATATTATAATCTTATTATTATTATTAATCTGTAGATTATAATCTTATTATTATCTTATTATTATAATATACATTCTCTGGTAGCAACGAAAGAGTGATATGAGTAAGATATTGAGAACTAAACCAGAGAACATACAACAAAACTAACTTTTACAGGTTTCCTTCAACTCTACATCAAAACAATGTTATTACCAATTCACATAGAACTTTAGCTTCGCTTTGCGTCCAATGTTAGGCAACGCTCATCTTTTTACGCTTTGCCAAGCAACCGTCGCAATTTTTATTAGAGAGGAACACTGAAAGCAGAGAATGTAGATTATATCTCTTTAGATCTGGTTTTGTTAAAGATTTACTATACTGCGCTTACATGCGGACTCTCTTGACCCTCATTATCGGCAAATTCTCTTTTGGTGTCGCTTTGTGCATTCACATTAGCAAAATGAGTAAACCGGTTGGGTTACAAAAGAATCTGTGTATGAACTGGCTCCTATATAAGGCCTGCCGGATTGTGCAGCAAACACTGTTACAATTAAAGTGTTGCCGTGTAAAGAGCAATTAAGCTATAAGCAATAAGTTGTAAACTCGAATAGCGAGCAATAAGGGTTAAGTTGTTGAAATTAGAAATAAAGATAAGTGTATAGCCAATAAATTGGAACTTTTGTTTAACAATCCAGTGATCGAACTCAAGAGTGAGTTACAAGGTAGATGATTGATCGAGAAATCCGTTACAATATTTAGACATCAATTGTTAAACATTAGCAACGTGGAGTCTCATTCGCAATATTGCTAGCAATTCAGGTTTTTAGCAATCTTAAATTGCCTGCCGAGATGCCCCGCTATTGTGAATTTAACCATAGATGTCTCCGTCAGCAACAGTTAAGTTGGTGATACTGTCAGCGTAATCGTCCATCTTTAAAAAATTCACTACGGAAACGTTCATTTCATTTCGGATTGTCCTCGAGTAAAGATGTGTCATTTATTTGGACTTAAAAAATTGTATAATTTTAGAGAGTATAAAAGGTAAGTACTAATCATCTACACATGCTTCATATTGTTCATAAATTCTAAATGATGCTTATTTATACCGCCCCAGTCGGAAAGATAATGACGATTGGTTCTTTTATTACTGATTTGTCAAACTCGAAAAGTAGTAGTATATAAATATAACGAAACTTACAAAAGCATATTTTAATATTTCAGTGGGTATGGTTGACTTACAATGGAATTTGTGACAAGCTCATTGGTTCGAATATGAATTATCTGAGGACGTGAAATTTGAAATCTATATTTTCCTGTCTACAAAGGTAATTATAAGGATTAAAAAGTGTGTGCTTAATATATATATATGATGTTTTCGAATACCGCCCCAGTCGGATAAATTGTGACGATTGGTTAAAATTGCTGAAATTAATTAAAAAAAAAAAAAGTTTATCTCACAGAGGAGCTGTTATAATATTTAAAATATTTTATTTTCAGGTCTTCCTAACCACGTGGACGTGGACTTCAGTGTCTAATATAAACCGTACATTAAATGATAAGGTACAAACAACATCTAATTTTAAGTTACTTTGTGTTAGTGATGATAATTAAAAGTAGACAAGCATATAACAGAATTTTCTATGTTGAATACTTTCGTCTGAATGTTATTACAATCATAATATTTTAAAAGTGTAAGAATTATATTGAATATAATTTTTTTTTTTGATTAATTAGGATTATCTTGGTGTTCGCTGAAAGCAGTAAGATATACACTTTAGACGGGGAGAATATCGATGTACTTCCGGCATCCCACGAGGTAAGCTTCTTTTGTTTTTGTGGTAATTCAAGTTCAACTGATGAGTTTTAGTTATCCCTGTCATAAAGACAAGCTTGATGATAAATAAACACTGATAATTTATTATTTAATTATGTAATAACTAAAAATATGTTTACCCATTTAAGTATTTAATGGATTTTCTTGTTTTTTTTTCAGATCTTTGTTGAATAATAAAAACAATGTAATAGCAAGTAGTAATAAAGAATTAATTGCTTTTAAATAATTTGTGTTTTTATTGTAGATCCAGATTGAAAATTAGGAAAATATAGATAAGCCATATATTTGCAAAAAAAAAATCATGCAGTTGAATTTCTGATTGTAAAAGCTTTTCTAAACATTCTCTACAATCGAAATCATAGTAAATTTCATTGATATAAATGATTAATCGTTTTCGAAAAGCTACATATTTTATTATTGCATATAATGCATAGGAATATGTATTTTTTTACTTAGGTCGCTGTTGAAACTATTTTGTTTCAACGCAAAAATATAATTGTGAATGCTACTTTATCAAATGGGAACAGTGAAAATGGAACACAAGAGAACAGAAAATATGCGAGAAATTGTATTCCCCTTCACTGTAAACGATAGCTTATAAACAAAACGTCGATCATTTAATATATAAAAAGAGGACATAAAGTATGTTTAATTATAAATTACCGGATGGCGGTTTGCGCGCTCATTGTTACTTTAATTCCAATGGTGACATCAAATTTGATCCACCAGTATATGAGCAGCGTTATACTACAACAGTACGCATATTGGAAGATCCACATTGGGGGTACAAATTTAAAAAAGTGAGACCGGTTTTCTACTCAAGTTCAATTTGAATACAAGAGATTAGTATTTCACTTTTTGAAAGCATTTCTTTCAACGCAGGTGGTAGATTTTGGATGTGCTGATATGCGATTATTGTCATTGATACGCCGTACAGAAGGCATTGAACATATTCTAGAGGTAAGTCAGAACTTGTTCCCAATGTGAATTAAGCATATTAGTTATATACTAAATATTTATGTCAATCAATGAAAGGAAATGTGTCGGACTTAAAACACATCTCTATGTTGATATTCTGTTATCTTAAAAAAAATGATTTGGGTATTTGGTTTGGAGACAGTCATCAAAGACCCAATATTAAAAAAAGGTTATAATAAGGCTTAAATTGTCTTGAAGGAATTGAAATTTATATATTTTTCACCGCGTTTATTATCCTTACTTAATTACTACATTGAGATCGCAGTCTGTGAATGGTTATAAAATCAGTTCTTTATATTCGTTTTTCATGTATTCGCGTATTCTCATGTTCCTCGTTGTTTCCATCGTAAACTTATGATTAGCGCTGCATGCTTCATTTGTTTTTTTTACATATTTTATACTTTCGGTGAATCAAAACTGTCATGCTTCATTTTTTAAACTTTTAAGATTGTTGCATAAGCTTTTTAAAACTTCCCCCACGAAAATTTTGATGTATAACGTCGCAATAATAACCAAGAATAATAATAACACTAGACTAGTTATAAATAGCCGTCCTGTTGCGGTCATTTAGAAGCGACTTGTCATTCCTCTAATTTTCTTAAAACACAATATACAAGTATAATATAGCACTTCGTTCTTTGGCGAAATATGAGAAATATGAATCAACGAATTCTAAATTAAATTTCAATAAATGGTATCAGACGAACTGTAAATAAAAAGATATTTTCTTTTTAATACGTTTATATTTATTTATTTTTTTTTTATATTTTATTTTACGAAGTTTAATGGTATTTAATTAATAGATATATTTAGGTATTTTACTTAAAACTAAAGTAATAATATTTGGGTAAAAACAAAATAAAATGAAATAAACAAATACTAATCCACTTTTTGTATGGTGTGCTTAAAACAACGTCTTGGTGAATTGTATGTGACCAATTATGATTATATTACTATACTAACTTTAATTAACAAAACGCTAATGCTCATAAACACAAATTTGTAAACTTGAATTAAATCTTCGCCCTGTTGGTGCACACATTGCCAGAAAATACAACGTTAAATAACCAGTATGCTTGTATTCATTACAAACAAATTCAAAATTGTAGGCAAAACAAAGATAAATTAAACGTCCTAAAAGTAAATCTTACAAGCTATTTAAAATATGTTGGGCGAATGGGTTTATAGTCAGCACCGTGGCGTCGCGTTTGATACGGGTAGAATGCACATGTGTACTCAAAACAATTCAAGGTTTAAATAAAATTAGTTTGTATGTTTGTAGGATGCTATTTTTATTATTAATCATGGAAGCAAATTTTGTTTATAAGTTCAGTGTGTGCGCTTCTGTACTCATTTTCCATAAACCACGGCGAGACGTTCCCATTGAATTCAATTAAATCTAAACTAAATCTGCTTACTAGTAGTTTAAGTATTTTGTATGTTGGATTAGGAAAGTTTATACAAAATTTACAGTAAGGATCGCGTTAATGTAATTTTAATTTTGCACGTATTAAAATGAATTTTTTTTTTATATGACATTTATAAAAGTTAAGTAAGATTTGTTTCTCATTACTGATTCTCAGATAAATGTAAATTAACAAAAAAAAAAAATATATATACATACATATTGTATATATATAAACGCGATCCATTACCAATAGAATTGCAATTATGAATATCAATTGTTCACATGGTTAAATTAACTATTTAGCATCATATGTTTTTTATGTTAATGTTACTCACATATTTTATTTTTATTCTGAGTTCTCATGTTACGATTTTTACAATTTTAACTTTGCTCATTCCATTTCAATTTTCTTTTGCACAGTTGTTGGTAAATAACAAAAATGTAAACATTACCACTACTTATAATATTTATTCACTCTCTTCTCTTGTCAAACGGGTTTTCTGTACTACGTTACTTTTTTCTACGTTATTTATGAAATTCAAACCAATGTCGAGCAAAAAATTTACTACCATAATTGAAATCGGCGTGAAATTTAGAAGTATTGAACAGTTTCCATAGAAATGCTGCATGCTAACATTTTTCACTTTTTACAATGTCGTGTCGATGCCGCTGCTGCGGCGTTGTTGCCACGATAGTAGATGTTTTCATTATTGATCCTTTTCCAAACGTTGAAGAAACTGCAAACATCTGGGTTAAAATTTGAATTACTTTCCTGTTGATCGATTAGATCATTCATCTCTGTTTCAGTCTCAATTAAGCAACGACGAGTTCGTCGTTCCGGCCTTCCCGTAACACTGCTGCTATTAACTTGAGCTCCTTCATTGTTGTAACCTTTACGATTACTACGAGCTGCACCGGCGGCACTACTCCGTTTGCTACTACATTTCGAAGCAGTTTTATTTGCTACTGTTGTACCATGACTTGATTTGGATGTGGCTGCTGTTGTTTTAAATGCAGATTTTGTCGAATTGATTGTACGTTGCTTATTAGCACTCTGAATTCGACCTTCTGTTTCTAATAATTGTGTACAATCTTTTTTTCTTGTTGATCGGGTATTATGTGCGCGTGTGTTATGTCCACCATTAGGCGCATGCTCCATGGTTTCGGTAGCGTCTGTATCTATGTCATCGTCATCGTCATCGTCATCACAATCTCTATCGTTATCTTCCATATCCTCCGTATCGTCTACTTCCATTTCTTCCTGCTGCATGGTTATATATTGAAAATTATCCAAGCTAGTCTATATATAATAAAAAATATTTACCTCATCCTCATCTTGATCCTCATCATTCTCCTCCTCTTCGTCGGTCTGATTAGCAGCGCCACTTTGATGTGAGTCTCTATTATCTTCTGTTAATCTGCCGCTTAACTTTAGGCGATTTTCAACCTCCAATATAGCATAAGTTGGTTTTCCTTCATAACGACGCACTATTGGTTGTTGCACCTCACTAAGTTCCTCCTCGCGATCGAACTCTTTCTCGGCACGTTCGCGGGCTATCTGATCAGGATCTTGTGACAGAATTTCTGCCCATGAAAACTTCTTCTTTTTCATTGATTTCTTGTCAGATTTGGACCTCAAGTTTTTTGGCGACACCCTATTGGAGAGAGTGCGCTCATGGAATGGTGTGCCCACTGCAAGGTTGCTCATAATACTCCATGCTGTATTGCTGTTGAGTTTATTCATTTCGAATATATCGTTTTTGTTCTCAATTTCCTCTTTAACACGTACACAAGTGCGTACAATTTCCTTGCTGTCCAATTGCAATTCTGCGAGTGAATAGCCAAGCTGCTGAAACTCTCGTTCGAATAAGCGACGGTACCGTCCATAATCTGGTCGGTCGTGGTAGGCTAATTGGCTAACTTGATGTAGAAAATCGCCCAAGTATTTAGGAACCTGTTTGCCATAGATTTGTTTTAACATTTCGCGAACATCGGTCATTAGGTATTCCTTTGCGCGATGTACCTTTTCCTGTTGATGCTGAATTGCTGCATCCTTCCATGGCAAATAACCTTGAGACCAGAACATTAAGTTATAACCCAAACATTCTAGATCACTACGACGTGAATGGGCACCCATATGAGCATCTCGTGATGTAAATTCTAAAGTACCATCGTGTGCTCGACGTTGATCCATTACGAATGGACGATGTACCCCATTATCCATAAATTTGGAAGCCAGTCCGAAATCAATAAGGAAGATACGTTCTTCCTCAACGACTACAAACGATTCTGCAACAGCTGTGGGTGGTGAATTATCGCTAGTCGTTTTTTGTAAATGTTTATTAGCGTTTAACTTATTAAACATTTTTTCTTGACGTCGCGTTATCCGTGTTGTTGGTAAGCAGGAATTTGAGGCATGACTCGACTTCTTTATTGTAGCGGAGCGACGAGCAGACCTTGGTAAAAATTCTTCGAAATCATCATCTGTTGTCACAGATTTCGATTCCATTGGTTCATCTTTTATGGAAGTTGTATCTTCATTAAAGAATTCTGAGTAACTAATACGTTTTGTAGGACGTAAATAATGAGACTTCACCATCTCTTCATATATGGAATTTCGTTTTTGTCGGCGACATGAGCGTACCTAAAATGAGTTTAAAGTTATTTTAACAAAATCATTATTATCTTTGTTCTTTTAAATACCGGATTAGAACCACTAAATTCTATATTATTCCGTGGGCGACGTTTGCGGTTACGATTTACTGGTGTTTCGTAAATATCTACACTGTTACTGTTGTTGCTGTTGGTAGTAGCGCCATCATCAAAGTCCTCATCTTCATATTCGTCTAAAAACACATTTCGTTTAACAATGAAATCTTCATCCTCTTCTTCATCATCATTTGCTTCTTGCTCGGAACTATTTCCACTATCAGTTGTCTGTTGCTTTTCTTCGTAATGTTCATCATAGCTTGAAGATTTTACATTTGAAGAACGGGACGATTTGCTTTTGCCTGTGGTAACCGGAGCAGTTGCAGTTTGTTTTTTATAATACTTGCATTTGGAAATCATAAGATTTTGTGCCTTAACATCATTATGGCAGTAGCCTTTGTCGTGTAATTTTTCTAAAACATCTACAATCTGTATGGCTAGAGTTAACACGCATTTCTGATGGACACGACAATTTTTTATCAATGAGTGCAAATCGTGATCAAAACGCTGCAATATCAGGAAACGGTAACGTGCATCTCCAAAATAATGAGAGCCCGATGCAATATATTTAGGTATACCGGTAGGTAGGTGTTGCATCAGTGGCGCCGTATAATCTTGTCTATTATTTTTATCACCTTCGGTTTTTATATGGTTATCTGTTAACAAAAAGAAAATGGGATTGAATATGATTAATGTTTTTGATGTTAATACAGTTCTTACATTCGTCCTTGGCAGTATTCATCAAACAATGAATTTCCACAAACAAGGGTCCATTTGAATGTGGTTCAATTTTTACAACGAACTTTGCATTCTCATTAGTAACGGGAATGGAAGTATTATCTGAAGCTAAAAATATTTCTCCAAAATTTCCTTTGCCTATGAGAAAGAACGAATATATTAATATTTATTTAAATAGATAATCAATGCAGTAATATATAAAAAATTGTATTTACTTGGTTAGAGAATGAATATATATTTACATGAAGACATGCATACACGCACCCATATTATACAGGTTATAACAATACAAAAATTAAGAATTCAAAATTAGTACCAATTTATCTTTGCGTCTGACATCAGTTTCAATATTAACACAGTCACTTACCAATAGGTTTACCAAGCCGCCAAGGTTTCTGCATTAGGTCGTACATAATAGTGCCATTAACTATGGATGGTAATAACGTATATACTGGTTTTGGGGACTCGTTCAGTGAAGTATTTGCGCTAAGAAGAATTGACGAATTGTTGGCATGCTTTGTAGATGGATGTCTAATCATTGGTGTTACATGTGTGGCATCATTAGAAGATGAATCTTCGTCATCATTTTCGTGCCAGTAGTTATTACTTCCTCTCGTTGCCTTGGGTGTTGTGGTGATCATTTCAGAATCAATTGCTGCTCCAGACGAGTTTCGCTTACGTTTGCGTATAGTGCGTGTAGCTTGCAATGAATGCTTCGCCTCGACGACTGCCATACGTTTGCCCATTTTTGGCTCTTAAATGCTCACTCCTAAGTTGATCGAAAAATTGTTATGGAAAGACTGAGCTGATAGTTGCCACAAACATTTGGTGAAGATTTCCCTCTATGTATTGTATTATATTCTATGCACTTGAACTTAAAAACCCATAGATTTGTTTGTTTGTTATTTTCTACCAGTTACCTATATCAAAGCAAGAATTATTTTATCCAAAATTTTGTAATCTCGTACTTAATATAATACAAAATCAGTCTGTAAACTCTACTGTTGTCTTCTGTTAATCTTTATTTGAAGGAACGTTCAACGTTTAGTTTTTGTCCGCTTTAATTTTTACTATTTATTGGACTACGATGTAAGCGCTCATGTCATTCTAATAAATTGGCTTCCACTTTTTGACAATTGGCTGATCGTTGTAGACTTTGTTGATTTTAGTGTTGGTGTTTTGAATTACGGATTGCTTTTCATTGTATTTAGCAACGTTATTTCTTTTTTGTTGTGATTATACTTTGTTTTATACCACGAAAATATATGTAAAGAGAGAATGTAAAATACGTTAATAAAGTCATACAACTCAATTCAAAACCAGATAAAGGAGCAAAAATTAATCGATTGCACATGCCCTTATGCATTATACTTCTGTATATACATATGTTTACATATTTCGATATTATATATGCCAATAGCTAAAATTGTTCGCTACTATAAACGTTTAGACCATATGTATTTATGTTGCACTCTTCTATTTTAAATGAAGAATTCGATTTGCGATCAAAAATCGCTCAATTCCACTGTTCCCCTTTTACGATTCGATACTGAATATATCATTTGTTTGCTCTGTCTTCATTCATATATCTTTATTACAATTTCTTCAAATATATTACTTAGCGACATATGACAACAACATGTACAATCAGTAAATAATTTTTGAAACAACTACAGCAATTATAAAGGTATATTTTTTTTAATTTACACCAACAAAATTTTTGTACAATCCACACCAAATTTACACAGCAATACAGATAAAACATTTTGGCAAGGCAAGTGTAGGATGAAATGAAAACAGCGGTGGCAACCGAACGAATGGCTCGGTTGCAGCAGCAGCGCTAAAAAAAATTTCTTTCGAACACTTTTAAAATCGATGCAACGCGACACTGTTACGAATGGAACAAACCTTTTCTGAATTACCCATCAGGTATTACATGTACAGACATATTTCTGAACAATGCACAATATAGATACGATTAAATATATTATATTAAACTTTAACAACGATTTTGCTCAAGTCAAAAACATAAAAAAATTTTACAAGTTCGGTTAAATGCTGCTTGGCCGACTAATTTGGTCGCTTTTTTCTCTTTCGGTTTCGCTTGTTCCGATTTCAAGACAGAAGCAAGAGAAATAAAAAACTTATCCAATGCTGAAAGTTTTCACTGTTGTACACACTTTTAAAATAATTTTTTCACGATAATTCGCGATCCGATGCTTTGCTTTTATATTCCTTTAACTCAGAAAAAATTGGGCTATATTTTGATAATGATTTTGTCTAATTACTTAGATAATTCTCGTAGAATTCGCTATAAAACCTACTGAGTTAAAGTTTCCCGATTTCCGTCGATTCCACACGATAATTGCATTACAAACACTAGCTCAACGAAATCGCCGAAAATCTGCTCCACGGTCGGTGTGTTTCACTTTTATTCGCCGCGTTGCGGCATATGTGTTTGCTTCTTCTTAATTATATTTATTCACAATACAACACAACTCTATTTATTAATAGCTTGTTTATATGTACTGTGAACTAGGCTTTTTTTTTATTTAATACGGCGTTTCCGTGTTTTCCAAAATTTGTTATATGCTTTGTGAATTACGAACGGTTAATTACCGTGTTACTACACAAATCACAATTTGGTAGTACCTCTGCTTTGTTTACAACTGGCCTAACATTGCTTTGTTTACAGCACCTGTCTAAAATAACTCGAACAAATATGGAATAAAACTTGGTTATTAATTCTTTGCATTTGATATTTAATAGATATTTTAAAAAAGGTTTTACTTTTCTGTTCAGGTTGACATTGACGAAGATTTATTAAAGAGCAATAAACTGAGAGCAGAACCCTTGATAACGGACTATTTGAAAAAACGTGAAACTCCTTTACGAATTGAATTATTACAAGGAAGTATCGACACGCCGGCTGAACAATTGTTAAATGTAGACGCAGTCATCGCTTTGGAAATGTAAGTAATTTATATAGAGTAAGACAATTTAATCATTACCAATACATAAATATATTATATTTATTAATAGAATTGAGCATTTGTACCCAGATACACTAGCGAATGCTCCAAAAAATATTTTCGGTTTTATGCAACCGAGACTCGCAATATTTTCAACACCAAATTCGGAATTTAACGTACTCTTTGAGCCGTTACTAGCAAATGGTTTCCGACATGATGATCATAAATTCGAATGGACACGCTCTGAATTCAGGGATTGGGCATTAAATATTTGTCAACAATATCCAAATTATAAGGTGGCTTTTATGGGTGTTGGGGATGCACCACCAGATAGAAAAGATATTGGCAACGTAACTCAAATAGCAATATTCGCACGTTGTGATTTGCTGGATCGTTCTCTTCATAGTGAGTTACTTCCCAGCAAGGTCGCAGTAGATTGTAGACCTGATGCAGATGTTCGATACAAAGAAATATTTACAGTAGATTTCCCAGTTTACCTTGATGAACGTAGCAAAGATCAAAAGATTCTGGATGAGGCGCGTTATCAAATCAGTCGTTGCCGACGTATCGATAGATATTTCAATTGCGATTTACGTGTGTATGAAGTACCTCTCACAGTTTTAAGGGACTATATTGAAAATATTGGCGCTACAATACAAGAACTGCTTACTGTTCTGAAAGAAAATGGTATTGAAGTAAAAGAAGAATACATCATATTACCCGAATATGATGAGGATGATTTAAGTTATCATCAATATGATGATTGTTACGATGAGGAGTTGGGAGTGTGGAATGATGTTGGGTATGCTGTGGATGAGACCGGAAATGATGACGAACGGGGTGCATGCGGTGGATATTCACATACTAAAGAAGACACCAATTATGATTCTGAGGAAAATTGGGATTAAGCGAAAGCTAGTACGGGTTTAATTTAGTTACAACTTAAATAATAAACCATTATTATATGTATGAAGAAAACGATAAAATGAAATACTATGTATAAATAAAATAGTATACAAAATGTTACTTAAGTAGAGATTTTTTAAAGAAAATGGGATTGAACAATCACCGGGTCAACAGTGAATACTTTTTCCCTATAATAAATGTACGTGCATACATATCTACAGACATAACTTGTTTTTGTCAATACAATTAAGAGCATTTCTTTGTAAACATATTCGGAACGCATCCCTCTATCTCTATTTGTAAATCTTTACTTTCACTTGTGATTACGATTTCCTCCCTTAAAATTTATGAAAATCGGAAAAAATAAGGTCTTCTTACTTCAATTAGCGGTGGGGTTGACTGAATTTCGTGTACTGTGTGATATGTAGAGCCTCCACTTCATGTTGCAAATATTTGCAATCTTCAACAAATAGACAATAAAAATAACGCATGCGCATAAATGCTATTGCAATAGCGAGAGAAGAAATCCATTTCAAAATTAGTGGAGTTTCTTTAGGAAGAAATATTTAACTGACATTAGTAAATCTCAAATGCAGACAAGCAAAAATCAGTCAGCCATTATGCATGAAAGGAAGAGGACGATTTAATAGAAAAAACTGTATAAAAGTTAGCACATAAAAGCAAATGTTAAATAAAGTCAAGATTTTGAAGTTCCCTGTTTGTAGTTTCGGTTGAAATTATGTTTAAAAATAGTTTCAAAGTGTACTTTTTCTAAAACGTTCGGGTCTCGCTTCGAAACCTTTACATATATTTACTGCGATAAACCAACGTTTAGCAATCGAAATTGTATATTTTGGTGTATTTTTACAAAAACAAAAAATAGTTGCTATTTGCATAACTTTACCGTCATGGCTGATGAGGGAGCGAATCCGGAAAAAGAAGCAGAAAAGAAAATTGTGCACACATATCCGCTTGTCAAGGTATGCACGATTTGTCAGGCATGAAATAAAAGCTACCAGAAGTAGAACTTCGACGTGAAAAAAAAAGAATTATAATTATTTAAAGGAAGAATAAACATATAATTGAATTATTAAACGATATTTTCAGCATTCAGATATGAACGAAGAAATGCGAACAGAAGCTATAGAAATGAGCATTACAGCTTGCGAAAAATATTCGAGCAATTATGAGGTAAGTTTCAAATAAACCGAGAAATTTTAAAATTATGAAGGTTTTGATAGCAACGTTTTTATTGGTTTGTTTATATAATCAGAATTTTTCCATCTGAAATATATAAGGAGGGATTTGGCAATGCCTGCCGAGCAACGATCGCTATTAACTATTGATGAGTTCATTGACAAAAACTATTATACTTTACTACATATATTTAAACTTACAAGAAAATACCTAAAAACACCAAGACCTTTATAACAAATCCTTCAGAAGTGTCAACAATAATGACCTACATACGAACTTATAAGTATAAACTTATGTATATGTATTTTGCTTATTTATGTTTATAGCAAGCGGCACGTGTTATCAAGGAAACCATGGATAAGAAGTTCGGTATTTATTGGCATGTGGTTGTTGGTGAAGGCTTTGGATTTGAAGTCTCCTACGAAACCAAAAATATTTTATACCTTTTTTTCGGTGGAAATTTAGCAATTTTGCTATGGAAATGTTCATAATAACAAAAGACAAAAACATATTTACATGTATGTATGTGTGTGTTTAAAAACGTAACTATGCAGAAATCAGTTAAAAACGAAATTGCATACAATTATGTAAAGAAATAATAATAATAATAATTGCAGTGCAGTCGGAAAGTTGAAAGAATATGACTATTTAGGGAACAAATAGGGAAAGTGTATTAAATTTAGTAAAATACCGAAGAAAATAAATGGTTTACATACACCTGTACCTAAATTATAATAAAGTTACAATATTAATAAGAAAAAACAAAATAAACAAAACTTGGTGATCACCTCAATGCAATACAATAATTGTAAATATTTTTTATACGACTAATGTAATGAAATTTATAAGAGAATATAGAAATAAATTTTAAGTAATTTGAAACATAGTTTTTATAATTAGTTTTGCATATACATACATGTATGTATATGTATACTTGATTTACAGAAGAATGGTAACCGAAGTGGAGAATGTATTATTATGCTACAGGATGAAAGGATGTGCATGTTTTATCAATATTGATTTAGTATACATAATTTCACGACTTTGTTAAAAAAAATATAAAAAATTAATAAAAATAAATATAAAAAAAAATTATAAAAAAATATTATAAAAAAATATATAGAAAAAAAAAATATAAAAAAAATATATAAAAAAAATATATAAAAAAAATATATAAAAAAAATATATAAAAAAAATATATAAAAAAATATATAAAAAAAATATAAAAAAATATTATAAAAAAATATATAAAAAAAATATTATAAAAAAATATATAAAACAAAATATTATTATAAAAAAAATATTAACATTATAAAAAAATATTAACATTATAAAAAAAATATTAACATTATAAAAAAAATATTAATATTATAAAAAAATATTAATATTATAAAAAAAACATTAATATTATAAAAAAAAAGTTAAAAGAAAATATTAATACTATAAAAAAAATATTAATATTATAAAAAAAAATATTAATATAAAAAAAAATATTAATATTATAAAAAAAAAATATTAAAATTATAAAAAAAAATAATTAAAATTATAGAAAAAAAATTTAATATCACATAAAAAATTATTAAAATAACAAAAAAAACAAAGTTATAAAAAAAAGATTATTAAAATTATAAAAAAAACTGTTAATATTATAAAAAAAAAATAATAAAAAAATAAAAATAATATAAAAATAAAAATTATATAAACATAATGTAAAATTAAAGATATTAAAAAAAATGCAATAAAAAAAATATATAATAATGCAAACAATAAATAGCAACAGCATAAATAGCACATGAATTGATTCCTTTCTTTTACAACCATTTAAATCAACATAGGAAAACATAGTTGTTTTTGTAAAATTATTAATTTATTTGTGTAGTATCCGCTTTATATAACATTTTAGAAAATATTGACTTTTTTGTTTTTCACTAAAACGTGCGCAATTATTATTATAGTTATACCTACACAGCTCGATTGTTATAAAACTCATCGAAAATTTCTTTTAAAGTGTTCATACATATGTTTTTGTTAACTGTAAATCAGGAAACATAAAACAAAGAATGGAACATATTACTAATTATGGTTTTGCTGGTCACTTATATGACAAACTACGCAAAAACATCCTCACGATCTGCGCCCGAACCGTCGCCGGCATCTTCCAAATTGGAGAATAATAAAAAGTGTGAAGGTCGATGTATTTCGTGATAGAATTCCTTAGGATTCGATAATTGCAGCTCATACTTCATGTTCGCATCGTGTCGTACGCCCATAAAGTTATAATTCCAACTGCCCTGCGCGGGCACCATGAAAAAGCCGAGGAATTTGTTCGATAGTAACATTTGAACGCGTTCGTAATGTGACGGTAAGTAACCCTTGGGATTGTTACCCTTATCCGTATTTTTAGAGCCCCATTCAAAACCGGATGGCGTCAGTTTGTAAGCAGTAAGTGAACATGATCCTGGCGTGAATGAACAAGTAATCACAATAGTCTTTTCACCGTCCCACGTTGCATTTTCTTGCATAATCTTCGCATGTGTGGTGATATCTTGTGGTGATAATTGTGGCAACTCATTCGGTTGTGTATGTATCCAACCGAGTGGTTCCATGTCTTTGAGGTACTGATGCGTAGGCAAAGTGTTGGGCAAGTTCAACGTCTGATGTGTGCCCCATTGTGGTGGCATAACAATGCAACGGATTTCTTTGACCTAAACGATGCAATGCAATGCATTAACAAAAATTTAAACATTTATTATACATTTTGAAATTCTTCAACATAGCAATAATAATTTATAAAAAATTACCTGAGGATTGTCCGGCGGACTTACGCCATACAAGTAACCAGCGATTTGGGCGCGCAAATCGGAAATTGTGACGAACTTTTTCAGTATATTCTTCGGTAAAATATACGTATAACCAGTTTCTTTTATATCGTCCGAACTGACATAAATGTGATTCGTACGCAAATGCAGATTTGTAGCTGATATAGCACGTACACGCCACTCGGTTTTCGAACTAAACGTTTGCGTTTCATAATTCGATGTGGTAGAGGTAATAATTTCATCGCCATGTTTGTTCGTTGTACGTGTTGTTGTGGCTGTCAGTTGATTCTGTTCTTTTGTTTGCTTTTCAATTTCAGCTATTTGTTGACGCTGCGCAGAGGGTGCACTAATTTCCATACCCAAAATAATATCACGAATTTCCGATTGTGTTAGCGAGGCCACATTTACATTGTTCTTTTTGCCGTAATCGGCCAAAATCAGATCCTTAAGCTGCACTTCCACCTTTATCCATTCTTCATCGGTGAGTGTTGGCCAGATATGATGCGCCTCCGTTATAGTGGTCTTATCCGGTTTCAGTATGATCTTCGTACGTTCGGTGTTCACATGTAACGCACGTAAGATTAAAATCAGACGACTGAATGCTGTATACGAAGAGATGGTCTTCAACCAATCATCATAGAGATTGAATAACACCATTTGCGGTTCGGTGGCTTTCAGAATAAGATCACCGAATTTTTCTACTTTAAGGCAGGCCTATTTTAAAAGAGATATTATAAAGAAATTTAATATGTTTAGAAAAATTGGTATTTTATATTTATTATGTTCCAAAAATATAACTGTTGTTTGACTCACCTGGAATGGTAATTGCAGTTCGGAGCCTTTAATCACAATATTCGGGAAATCCAGCAAATGCACCTCCAACGGATCCAACATACCCTTACGTGTAACGATGATTTGTTTAGGTTGCTCTTCCACCGGTAGAGAACGAATTAAAGCCGCTACTTCTTCGGCGGTCTTCCATTTCGCCAACTGACCCAAACGTTTTTGACCCGCCCACACAGATGTATGAATGATTTTCAAGAATAATTGGCCAGTACGTGGATTGAAAATGAAGATTGCACCGTTAATTGGTTTCGTTGTTAGATTGCCTTCGAATGTTTTGTGTATGGTTACACGATATACATTCGTGTCGTCAACAAACCAAATGATCTGATTCGAAAACAATTCACCATAATTCTGTGAGCTCAGATATGGTTCAGTTGGCTCGGATGAGTAAAGTTGTAGAGCTTTACGTATACGTTCACGTAATACATACAATGCCGGATTGGCCTTCATAATTTTCGCCATAGCCTGCTGTATGAGTGTCTTACAACCTGGGAACCAGTTACCGTAGGCAGAGTGTAAGTTGTATGCCAAATCAATAGCGATTAGCACACCGGTTGGCGAAGGATATATGGACATGTTGTCGGTGGTGTAGTCAAGAAATTTGGCACGTGCATAACGTTCCACATCGTGTGAATCGTAATCACCCCAACGTAACTGTATGTCCAACCAATACTTTTGTGTTGTTGTATTGTCCATTGTATCTTTTGTGTCCGCCAGTAGAGAAGGTCGCGAAACATTCCATTTGTAAGCGGGGAATAGCAAAATGTCAGCACAAGACGAATTCATCTTATATGATTTACGCGGATGTATAGTCTCCTTTTGTACAGTCTCAATTTCGAGTGCATCCAATTCCTGATCGAACACTTGACACAAATCCATAACAATGGACTCGTGTATCTTCTGCCACAAGTGAGCACGGAATATCTGAATCAAGGAGATTTTCAATGTTGGAATTTTGCCATGCATAAAAATGCCCGTTAAATCAAGTTGCACTTGGAAACCAACGTATACATTGGCACGATTGATAGTTGGTGACCACCATAGTGTGAAACGACGATTGGGAATCTGATTCAAACCGGAACGTTGAGCATTAGTTAGTTTTTTGTACTTCATTGACTCTTCAAAACCAGATGCTTTTTCCCAGAAAAGACCCTCCCAAGTTGGGAAGTATGTACCCTTGAAGAGTGTATGCTCTAGAATACCCTCTACGCCACCCAAAGCTTGTATCATGTCTGTACGGTAATTATTCAAATTCCATAATTTACCATCATGACGTTGATGTGTCCACCAAAAGGGATTTTGTTTAAGCACTTGATATTGTTTGAATTCTGTGCGTATACGCCAGCCCTTATCGTAGGCGAGTGTGTGGCGATCTTTTTGGAAGAGCGTATTTATACGTGGTATACCGCGATCCCAGCTATCTTCCAAGTCCTCTAAAGTCAGACGACGATTCTGCGCATTCGCCTCTTGCCGTTTTAATGCATATTCGGCCCACACGCGTTGCGAATCGATAAATTCGCTCTCCCATGGTTGAATATAACGATATAAATTCGGAATCAATTGATCTTCGTCATGTGACATACCTGTTAAGTAGAAGAAATACGTATTTTTTATAAATAAATTGTATGTGTAATTATTTTATAACGATGTTTACCTGAGCGGAAATGTGTAATACCGACATCGGTCTGCTTAGACCAACGCAAATCCGATTGTGGAATAAGCACGTGACCCATGCTCAACATGCCCAAGCCACCCAACTCTTTTGGTGTATAGAACACCACAGGTGGGAAACGTGAAGGCATTTTTGAGTTGAGACCAATTTTTATACGAGTCTGTATTTTATTTTCACACTTGACCAACAGGTCGAGCAGTTCCTGCGTGTTAACGACAGCTTCGCGGAAATAGGTCATAAGGCCAATAAGCGCAGTATTCCATTTATTAACAATCTTTAGAATATCAAAAATATTTAAAAAACTAGTTCATAGTATAAATTACATTTGTTTTTGTCACCTTTGTGAATGTTGTGGAACCAGAAGCCATTAGAATCTGTCGCACACGGTTATGGAATCGGCCCAACGACTCATCATCCACACGCAGGAAACATTGAGCTGTACGCTCTTTTGTCACCTCGTTTTGTAAATTCCAGACGCCATCGCGATGTGTGAATTCTTCAGTTTGTGTCCGACACTGAATAGCAAATAATCTATAGATATAGCATTATAATAAAAAAAATATTATCGCAATTTAGTACCTTCGGCAATATACGACATTCAAAGCCGCACATATTAAATAACAAATTTGGATTGTCTTTCGAGTAGACCGACACGAAAGTGTTCTCCCAGTTAATGGTCGTAACGGAGCGAGGTAAACGATTCTTAATATCCCAGAAAACCGCACGTCCCCTGAAAAAATATAATAATAGAACCAATATTTAGAGTCTTAATAATAAAATAAAAATGGCAGAGCAAGCAACTCACAAGTTGACGTCATGTTTCATCAACCGCATGCGCGCATCTCGTGGCCAACATTTTTTATTGTTGTAACCAACAATATTTTCATTATTGGGATCTGGATGTTCGGTGAGATAACGCTGAATCAAATCACGTGCTTCTTCTGCCGTAAAACGGAAGAACAAATGAATACGATCCACATAACGGCAATATAAACGTATTGGATGTGCAGTTTCGGTAACAGTATCTTGGAACGTGAGGAAGTCGTTTGGCATTTGTGGTGGTCCGGCCATCTCACTGGCGCGATGCAAACCAAGCATTAGCAAATCCAAAACCAAACCGTAGTACTGCGTTATAAAAGAGGAGAATTGAAGGCCACGTATAATGCCATAACTGTTGGTGTGATTCATGTCTTTATAGTTGATGACGACGTTATTCTTAGCTGTCATATAATCGGCAATATTGTGATCAACTATGAGCCGAAGTAAACGATTCAACAGTGTCAAATCGATTTTTTCATATAGTTTTTCGAAACGCGATTCCAGCAGTACATTGCATTCGCCCTCGCCTACATCCCAAACGTCCTGCAGATTGTTAATGCCTTTGGATTGTGCAGTATAAAAGTCAGTATAAAATATATGTGTTATATTTGAAAGAAAACATTAATTTGCAATTCATAAAAACGTACAATATTTATAGCTTCATTGGTTGAAAAGTAGAAACGCGAATGCGTGAGGTTTGCAACAAGGGGATTTCAAATGCAAATCACTTTGCTACAAATCACACACACAAACGTCTACATACGCACACTTATTGTAGAAAACACTGATTATAGCATTCTAATGACCGTCACACCGGCTATGGCTATTCACTCACCTTGACACCACTTATACGCCAACAGTGGTGGCGGTTCAGTGTCGCTTGGTTTTATCCATGGCGGAAAGAGCCGACGCTTATCCGCTTCATACCATAAATATTGATCTAAATAAGCATCCGTTATTTTCTCTAGTGGTTCAACATCGTAGACGGGTATCAAATGGCTATATAAATCCATAAACTCAATACCAACCTAAAAAATTGTACAAGGGAAGTTGTATAAAGAAAATACATTAATAAGGTTTATTATGCCCTGAACAGGCTATATTAAGTTTGCCACGAAGTTTATAACACCCAGAAGGAAAAATCGGAGACCCCATAAAATGTATATATAAATGATCAGCGTGATAAGTTAAGTCGATTTAGATATGTCCGTCCGTATATACAAAGACTAGACCGTCAGTTTTTGAGATAACGATCTAAAATTATGCACGCGTCTTTTTCTTCCCAAGAAGCTGCTCATTTGTCGGCTATCGTACCACTATAGCATATAACTATATACTTCTTTTTTTGACACGATATCTTTATGAAATTTGGCATCTCCCATCAGACAACTATAGCATAAAACTGTCATACAAACTGGTCGCTCAAAATTCTGCTCTTGTATGGCAAACTTTGTTATTTGAAGAGATATCTTTACAAATTTTTCCTTGCGTTATTGTACAAGGCAACGGTACAATCTTCGAACAATTTGTGTAGTTCGGATCACTATAGCATATTGCCGTCATAGAAACTTACAGTTCAGAATTAAGGACTTGTATACACTTTTTTATTTGTGTAGGGTATTATAGCCTCGGTACAACCGGATTAATGATATTTCTTGTTTTAATCAACATACCTCTTTAAATGCACGCTGAGTTAGCAAATGACGTTTGATACGCGACAAAGCCTCATGCGGGTTATCATACGCCTGTTCAATGAGACCCAACTCTTCACGCTGGCTTTGATTTAGGCGCGATTTGACACTGTATGCTTCTTTTAGACGCTCCAAAGCCAATATTAGTAATTTAGTGTCATGCTTATATGAAAGCGGTGGGAATGGTATTGGACCGAAGCGTCGTGACTCCAACCAATGCACTGTTGTTGTGTAAATGGCTACAGCTTCTTCGGGTGAAATGTATGGACCATCTTTTAAATAATTATGTTGGCGTTCTTGCTCTGCCTTCAAATATAGACGTGTTAAACGACCTAAATTTTTCTTGCAAACCGTTTTGTCAACTGTAGCGCCACGACGTATGCGCTCGCGATTGTAGTGCGCAGTGTTAGTCCACCAATCGGCCTTCATTTTGACATAACGCAATATCATGTTTTCTATAGGTATTGGCAGGCCGGGCACTTTCCATGGTATATTCGCTTTCCAACAACGCCAAGCTTCCGATAAATGCTGCAATATGGTACGCGCTTTGTTTTGTTTAATACCTTCTGGCATCATATCAACGATATCGTGCATAACTGAGGCACGTAACTCCAAATCGAAGTGTGATTCGACACGTTGCTTTGTGACGGTCTTCGCGACACCCTTTGAATGACGACCCTCAAATTGACGTGACAACAAATTGCCCAACCAACGTTCTAACAGCGGAGTTATTCCCCGCATAAAGAATAACCAAACACGCCAACCTGGTGCCCAGAAACCACAGCCTGGACCTTTACCAACAGGACCCTAGGATGAAAAATATATATATATATATATTATATCATATTGTATCATTGGAAACACACAATAATTTACCGTATTGAAGCGATAGTAGATCAGATGTTTTAAATCTTTGCACATGCGTATTTGTCTCATTAATTTGTATTTGTAGCGATACATGCCAGATAACTGGCCAACATGTGCGAATATGTACTGCAGTCCATCAGCCAATTGAAAAGCGTCGACATTATTAAGACGATATTGGACATGCGAATCAATGATCAATTTAGTCAGATGCAGGATTTCACGGCATAAATGAAAGGCTGTAATTTGAGAAGAAGGTCTGTGCTGAATTATAAAAACATATATGAAATGCTAGGATACCAACCGTTGCCGAAACGTGATTTTTTACGTTCTTTTGTGGTTAGAGTTTTCACCGGTTTTAAGTTAAAGTTATAATCCAAATGCAAATAGTTTAGATTTTTACGATGAATTAATAAGTTAAGCATATTGTAACCCTGCCGGCAAACTTGCAAGCCAGCCTCTACCCAATCTAAGGTGGTGGTTTGAAAAAATTTCGTCGCTTTAAATGAGCGAAACAGATACCTTAAGAAAAAAAAGAAAAATACTGTATACAACATTTTATAACACAACTTATCTGACTAACCTCTTTTTCTGTGGTTTTGGTTTGCGATGTTTTAGCGCATTTAATACGTAATATTTCAAAAGCTTCTGATAGCTCACACGTACTTTAACAGGATGACCTGGTGGGCAGTGTTCTTTGTACCAACTTTTAACAAGCGGAACGTCTATAGCGCGACGCGATCGGCCCGAGCGTAAGTTAAAAGGTCGCGGTGCCCATAGCAGTGCTATACCGTTAGCTGTGTTATCAGTGTAAAGTGGTGTGTCTTGTAGGAAAGGTTGTACTTCATCGGGCAATGAGAAATCTTCATCATCATCCGGCATCGGTTCCGCAATCTTGGTATTAGCATGGCGATGTGAAATCGGATTGATTAGCGGATCGAAGTAAAAGGCTGGCAAATCAGGATCTTCAGTTTTAATGTACACGACATTGGGCGTATGATACCTATATGGTATATAAAAGCACATATAACACACAATTATATATATATAAATATGTATAGTATAAATGATTGCAGTTTATTGGTTAATATACTTTAATGCAATAATGTTTAAATGTAACTGTATGCAACTGTCAGCAGCTGTAGGGGAGTAAACTTTCTCTTACAGCTTCAACGCAAATCGCACCTCTGAAAACTTTTTGAAATAAAGTCGCTTGAAAGTAGTAATTTTCTTATGAGTTTTGTTTTTTGTACCACCAACATAGAATAAGTGTAGAAATAATGCTTTGAATTTCTGCGTTTTCGAGTGGTATGTAATTTTCAAAGTACATAAAAGGAGATATTCACTTACCAGGAAAGGTGCACGAAATGAGGCATATTATTGTAAAGGTAGGGAAAAGCAATTCGATATTCTGTGCGAATTGGTTGACGTATGATAACCTTATTGATGTCATTAAATTCATTCCAGTCTTCATCGCTATTGAAAATCAATATAATATTGAAATTTATAGATAAAATTAATTTTGTTTATAATTCGAGCTTACCCAACATTGTGATCTTTTATGAGCGGTTCAAATTTCGGTCCGCCTGGTATAGCCATATTAAGCGCTTTGGCGGTAAAGAAACTTTTGGGATCGAAGAGGTAGAAAAAATTGTCATCTACTAAATCAGTAAGTAACTGATTGGCTAATCGATATAAAGTAGCCAATTGCGGCAAGGTCAAATTCCATTTACGATAAGTGGATCCATTCACGTATGGGGTTCCGACTAGAGGTCTATGCTCGTAGAACCATTTATGTACGGGTCCATCTTCTTCCGTATCTAAATCAATTTGAATGGCTTCCAACGGTTCAACATCCAAAATATTGTCTGCATAGTCTAGCGGCGGTTCTTCATCATCAAAGGGAGGGAATCGCATACGTTTAAAATGGCGCCGATCACGCTTTTCCCGACGCATCATAATCCACATGGTTCTAAACAGAAAAAATTGTTTTTCTTATAAATACATCAATATACATCTATATCACTTACCCCCATTGTGCTATATAAACTGGTTCAATAACCCATGGTATTTCATTTACGAAAGTTATAGCACCTGTGATATGATACAGGACTTGTACATCGCGTATTTGCTCCCAGGGCATCGGCATGTTTTCAAGTAGTTTCAAAACTGCATGCGGCATATATTTCAATGCCCCCAAGTATACACGCTTATCATGCCGATATTTACGCGAGGTCATATCACCATGATCACGTATTATTTTGCGAATGTGCTCAGGTGGCATATCTTCTTTTTGAGCATCGACAAAACCAAATTTTCTTTTCTCTGCAAATCTTTTCGATTGCAATTGGTGCCATTTCTGTGCTTTTTCTTGTAGCTTCTCCTCAGTAATAATGTCGGGTTTGGGTGTTGGTATTTGGCCTAGTTGGGCTTGATTGATACCACCGACACTATTACTACCAACTATTCCACCTTGTGGCATACCAACACTGCCATTTGTCATCGGTACCGGTAAAGGAGCACCCGGAGGAGGAATTTGTTGTATTTGATTTGCCATTTGATGTGCATGCATTTGAGCTTGCTGCACTTGGGCTGCAGCAGCATATGCCTGTGCCTGCTGCTGCGCCATAATTTGTGCCGCCCAAGCATTGGGCGGTATCATATATGGTGGCAACGACATTTTCGCGAGCCTTTTTAATAAACAAATGTGTTCACAAAACTGAAAGTAGAAAAAATTAGCAAATGTGAATATATGAAAAACTAGTCTACGGATACACAAAACAGTGTGTAAAAACGACAGCAGCCCTTGCTAGACGTCGCCGCTTGGTATGCAAATTTCATTTCAAGCAAGTTATGTTTAAATCAATAAAAAACGTTATAGAAATAAACTCACCTAATTGCTCGGCACTTAAGTCTTATTTTTCACACTATTACAGAATTGAATACCTAATATTTTTCAACAGAACAATAAAAAATTACGGAAGAAATGTGTGAAAACGTTTTCTAATCGAATCGCGGTCAAAGAGTTGCCAACGGCACATTTACAAGCCGCTGATACAGAATGTCCGAAAAGAAGAAATGTACACAGGACTATAGTGGAATTGAAATAATATAATAAATAAGAATAGCTAAGGAATAAGAAGTATATATATTGGAAAATGGACGTAAATAAAATATCTTTTTATAAATTAAATGAGATATTAGATTTGTGACATATGTTTTATTTGGTTTCATAGGTTTATATGAATGTTAAATATGTATAGGTATACTTATAATCTATACTTTGTATGAGTATTTAATAAAAATAATAGTTATATTTGTTTTTGTTTGTTTAATGTTATTAAGTTTGATATGGAAATTATTAAAATTGATTGAGATTTTATCTTCCATGGTATGTTTCGAAAATTCCAAGCTACTTTGTTTTGCTTATTTCACACTTAAACCAGCAAATAGCAACGTTGCTATTAATACTAGTTATTTTCCTCGTATTTTGCCAATTTACACGTAGTGTTTTTATGATATGTGGAGTGTAAAAGCTAAGAAAATCTGCTAAAATATTATTAAATTGTTAGTGAAATTAGTTCCTTTTACAATTAGTGTACACAAGTAAAAAAAGATGTTTGCAAATTTGAAAAACAAATTAATAGAAGAGGTGAAGGCGTCTCCGTCGAAATTCCAACAATTTGCGGTAATTGAAAACAAGATTAGAAAAGGAAAACATAAGACGATAAATAATTACTTTCAATTCCTACTGAATTAATACCTTAAGTAATAAATTTGTGCAAGATATTTTCAAATTGAAATAATTTAGGAGTGGTGTCTGCAATTTTTTATTTTTTCTTGAGTTTACATTTAGTTTTTAATAACATACTTATTTGATGTATCATTGTTATTTTGACTATGATGTCTAAAAATGGAAATAGGCTGCTGTCTCGTCGTCGGCCAGTACAACCCCAAGTGGTTCGGAATCAACTACGACAACGACAACTAACGAAAATTTCTTTAGCATTACAGAAGAAGGTGAGTATCAAAAATGGATTCAGTTTGGAATATAATTTTATAGTTATTGTACATACTTAGATACACCACAAAATTCGCCATATAAACCTCTGAAACTACCACCTGGTTCCGTAAGCGGGCGAACATATCATAACGGACCTACCGGCGGTGCTATACCCCGTACACGAAAACTCTCTAACTCATCAATGGCCAGCGATGTCTCTTTCCGTTTGCCCACCTATGATTCACCACCTGTAATAATAATTTTTTTTTTTGGAAAAAAAGCATTAAGAACTATCATGTTTGTATTATTTTAGGTGTACCATCTACAATCAGATTTGGAGTCTAATTGCAGTGAGCTAGAAGATACAGCTTCTACCGCAAAACTGGACGTGGTAACTAAGGAACAACTATACGATGCTTATAAAAAATCATTGGATCGTTACCACAAATATCGAAGCCGATATACAGATTTGGCTAAAAGATATAAAGATTTGGAACGTGACAGTACCAAAGCTCGGGTATGTATATCTGTAATCGACGTATGTCTTCCTATAAAAGTATGCATTTGATACATTTAATATTATTTGATATGTAATTCATTATCAGATATGTAATTTCAAGATAAGATATAATACCTATCGTATTTTAGTTTACTAACCAATTATTTTTTTGTAGGAATGTTCTTTGGAATTTATTTTAAATAAAAAGTTATTTTAATTGAAATCTGTTCATAAAATTTATGTGACAGTATAGTCAATAAGTAAGAAAGCAATAAAAATTAGATAATTTCTTAATAAGTATTTCTTTTTTTTGATAGTCCGTGCTTGTGGAGACCCAGGAGAAGGCTATACGTCGCATCAGTGAATTACGTGAGCAATGTTCGTTAGAGCAGCAAGCAAAGGCGCATCTCGAAGAGGCTTTGCGCATGGAAATGGATGATATGCAATGTAAAATGCAAGCATATCAAACTAAATTAAAATTACTTGGCGAAAATCCGGACAATTTGTCTGCAATTCTATTAACATGTGAGTCCAATAATACAACTGGCGGAGCGTCACTTATAGATTTGGATGATAACAATAGTAATACCAACATAGAAGATTCAGAAGATTTGAGTGAAAAGAAAATAGTAGATAATCTGGAATGTTTGAAAAATGGACAAGATTTTCCACAAATGGAACAACTGAAGAAAGAGTTGGATGATCGGCAACGCAAAATCGAAGAGCTGATGACTAAAATGTCGAGTGCTGAAGATACAATATCACAATTACGTAAGCAAGAAGAAGAAAACGCGTTGTTATTGGCTCAAACAAAGCAGGCTATTCACTCCGAGTTAGAAAACAAGGAAAGTGAAGTAAAGAAGCTATCAAATAAAATCAGCGAAATGCAAAAGGACCAGCAAGATGCTGCAAAAAAAGAAAAACAATTAAGCACTCAGTCGAATGAACTCAATGAATTGCATGAGAAGTTAAAGAATCTGCATATTGCCAAACAAGAAAGTGATGCTAAACTAATTGCTTCGGAACACATGCTGGGACAAATGAAAGAACAGCTACTTGTAAAGGATAATGCAATAAAAGCTTTTGAACAGAAATTGTCGAAAGGGCTCAAGGACAGCGAACAGAAATTGGATGAGTTGCGACAGCAAAATGCACAATTGAACGAAATGCTACAGCGATATCAACAAAACGAGGTGTCCCTTGCCGAGATCGATAACGAATTGAACAGAACGAAAAACGAAAATGACAACCTTAAAATAACAATTGGCGAGAATGAACGAAAACTACACGAACTCGAAGAAGAAGTACGTAGCCAAAAGGAGCAAATAGAACGTCATCAAAAAGAGCGTACAGCCGAAGAGAATCGTTGGAAGCTTATGTCTGCTCGAGAGGATGAATTAACTAAGCTGTGGCAAGAAGTGCAAGCGGATAATGAAGTACAAAGACAAATAGTAAAACGTTTAGAGTCGGAATTAAAAATATCAAATGAGCGAAATCAGCATAATGAGAGCGAAACGATTGTTGCACTCAAAGCAGAATTACACAAGGCCAATGAAGAGCTAGGCGAGAAAGCAAACACTTTAAAAGATCAGTTAGCTGTTAAGGAAAAAGAGCTAAAGTCGAGTCTAAATAAACTAGCAAAACAGAAGAAACAATTTGACAACCAACAAAGTCGAATACGCGATCAAAGCGGTGAAATTGAAATGCTACGAACTGAATTGAATCAACATGAACAACATTTAAGTAATCTCCAGAATGAATCGCAAGCACGTGAACAGGAGTCCGAAGCGGAGAAAGCTAAATTAAAGGCCCAAGTTCAATCTATATTACAAGATATAGTGCAAATTCAAGATGAAATGCGAGTTGTGAAGGAATCTCACGATGAGTTGGAAGTGGAGAAGCTGAAACTCGAACAAAGGATTGAAAATATGCAACGGGAAGCACAGGATGCTAGTGACGGCACTCAACATTGGCGAGATCAATTGGTTGATACTGAAGACAAACTACGCCTTATAGAGTCAAAGTTGCAGAAAGTCGAGACTGAAAATTCACAAGTAGCCGAAAGGAATTGCTTGCTAGAAGAGCAGAACAATCGTTTTGAAAAACAATTGGTCGAGCGCGAACGCCAAAAGGACACCGAAGAGGCAAATGCAAATGAGCTGCGTTTGAAGTTGGATGGCAATGAGACGACTTTGCGTAAATTAAATGAAAAAATGTCAGAAATACTGGATGAAAATTCTCGTCTGCACAATACACAAGAGTTAATGGATCACGACTATCGGACTTTGCAAGATAAATTTAATGCGTTGGAGAAAGAAAAGTTAATGGCAGAGGATGTACAAATAGGTTTACAAGAAGAACTGGAACAACTGCGAGAACACAAGTTGGTATTGGAAAATAAGTTGCGCGAAGCCGTTGAGCAGCTTCAGCAAACCGAGGAGAAATGTGCGGAACAAAAGAAGAATACTGAAGCAATAGAAAAAGAACTGAAGGAGATGGTAATAGCTCGAGAACGCTTGGAAAATCAGAATCAAGTAATGAGTGCAGAACTAAATGAACTTCGGGCTGTACAGTCGGATGATGAAAAATTGCACAATTTGATGTGCGAACAAAAACGACGTATCGAAGATTTAGAACACGAATTGATTGATAGAGAAAAATCCGCAAAAGCGAATATTGAAATTGTAGATAAAGAGAATAAAAATTTGAATGAAAAATTGGGTACATTGGAAGCAAGTAGAGAAGAGTTAGAAGTCACAAAGAAAGAAAGCCTTCTTTTAAAAAAGCAAAATGAAGAGCTAAATCGAGATTTGTGTATTTTGAACACAGAACTGAAACAAAGCCGGGACAGTAGCCAAGAACTTGAGACACAATTGACGCAGTTGAAGGCATTGGAGCAGGAAATCACAGAAAAAGAACACAAAGCATTAATTGATGAAATTAATAAATTGAAAGAGGAATCAAAAACGCATATTGAAGAAGCGCGAAATAGGGCGTTAGAATTGGAAGCATTAAGACAGAAGTTGCAGAATTCAAGCGAAATAAATGAAAAACTTGAAAATACCGAGCTAGAGCTTCAGAAAATGCTAGAATTAGAAACGAAGTTACGCGTCGATGCTGCTAATGACGCCGAATTGGCCAGTAAAAAAATCCACGAGCTTGAAGAAAATTTGTACACTGCCAAGAGCGATATTGAACGATTGCACGAAAGCAATGACGCTATTCAAGTGGAGATGGATAAGTTACAAAACAAAAATGAGCTACAGGTGCAGAGTTTAGAAGTAACAATGCAACAATTGAAAGAACACAATGAAAAACTTCAGCAACAGTTTGCGAGTCAAAAGGTTGACGGCGAAAAACTAGCTAATTTCGAACAATTGCAAATTGAAAACGAGTATCTAAGCAAACATGTGAAGCAATTGGAAACCGAACTGACGGCACAACGCACAGAAGCGTCCAGTCAGTTGCAAGAAGGGCAAGACCTGCAGGAGAAACTAAAATCACTGCAATGCGAACTTTATGTGCTGCGCGAAAATACTGAAAAACACGATGCACAACTTGAGGAGAAACAAAAAGCAATTGATAGTGCTGAGAATGAAAGTAAACAATTGCGCGAAATGCTGACGAATGAACATGCCGAGTTGGAACGTCAAATAGTGCACGCCAAGTATATTACTGAGCAAAATGATGCTATACAAAGTGATTTATTACATAAGCAACATCAATTAACCGAAGTTGAACAACAATTGCATGATGTTAAAGCTGAACTCGAAGCGGTGAACTCCAAACACGCCGCAGACATTGTCATTAAAACAAAAGAAATCGATTCCTTGCGTGCGGAATTACAACAAATCACAGTTGAACTCAATGCAAAGGCGCAGCTTCAGGAGGAATTGGACGCTTTGCGTGTTGAACTGACGGAACATAACCAAGTAAAAGAACTCTCACTGTCGCAGGCAACTGTCGAAAATGGACAAAAATCAGTTTTAGCTAGTGATGCCGAGAATTTGCGACGCATTAATGAAGCCTTACAGCGTGAATTGGAAGATCTAAAGCATAAATCAACGTCGGAAATCACCGAGCTGCAACAAGAGATTGAAGATATGCAAAGTAATGCGAGACATATGACTGAAAAATTGGCAGAAGTTGAAAAATTACATAGCGCCTTGACGACACAACAAGTGTTGGCGAACGCGAATGCTGACCAAGAATCTCTGCAGGCTACTCGTGAAATTGCCAGAGGTGGGGAAATATCTAGCTTGAAAGCGGAGGAGCTATTGCAGCGAGAAAAGGCCGAGTTGTCGGCGAAATTACGCGAGATTATGAATGAAGTGCGTGATGTGTCTGAACGTAACCTTTTCCTTGAGCAGCAATGCGAAAACTATTTGATATTGGAACAATCAAACGAACGTTTGAAGCTGCAAAATGCCAAACTGTCACGTCAGTTAGACGAAACATTGGTATGCATGCTTTAAAATTTTTTTTATTTTGTAAATTTATTGTTTTTAATTTTTTTATTGTATCGTTATAGGTGTCAATGCAACACAATGAAGGCATTACAGCGAATACGGAATTCGAGTACTTAAAGAATATTATGTTTCAGGTAAGAGAGTAATCGAGCATATCTGATATCGGACTACTATAGCATATAGTTGACATACGAACTGAACGATCAAAATCAAGGTCTTGCATGGAAAACTTTTTTATTTAACAAGATATATTCACGAAATTCGGCATTATGGTTAAAATCAAGTGCTTGTATGGAAAATGTTTTTAATTAACGAAATATCTTCACGAAATTTGGCAATCTCCGATTAAATTTTCAGATCAAACCATTATAACATATATGTAGTTGCCATACAAATTGACCGATAAAAACTTTGTTCTTGTATGGAAAATTTTTATTTGTGAAGGGTATTATAGCTTCGGCGCAATCGAAGTTAACGTTTTTTCCTGTTTAATCAGAAATTTAACTTGTACCTATAGTTATAATAATTCTTGATTGCCGACTGTCATTGAAGAACATTTGATTTTTATATAATGTTTTTTTTAGTAACAATTTAAACTGAAGTAATGAGACGAAACTATAGTAAACATAATTTAATTCTTATTAATTTAAGTATTTAACGGGATCTGCCAATGGCAACAACGAAACGCTTGTCAAAGTGATATCGGCTGTTCTGAAATTCTCACCTCAACAAACTCAAGTTGCTCTTGAAAAGGAGCACCAGCGACGTTCATTGGTGAGTGCAATGCTAATTTTAAATTTGTTAAAAACAATGTACGTATCTTTTTATGGAATTTCAGATAAACAAAATTCTATAGCAAGAATTGGAGCAAGCCTACGCAGCTACATGGTGGTAGCATTAACATTGGTTTGCCACTCGAAAATATATTGAACTATTAATATTTCTAAAACTACTAAATGTTTACAAAACACTGGATTGGTAGCAAGCATATGTACTGCGTACACAGATCCTTAAGGAGTGCTGCTTTAGCTTCTTACCCGTATTAGGCATTTGGTATAAATTGGGATTGCTAATTTAAAGTTAATGATTTATTTTCGATTTTAGCTACCGATAACGCATTTTAAGTGTATAAAAAAAATATTCTTAACAGAATAATTCAAATAAGTACCTATGTATATCGGCAGTTCGTAATATGTTATGACATACGGGCGTAATGCGGTTTAAATATGTGTAAATTGTAATAAAAAAGTATAAAAAAATAAACTGTACGCCAATTAAAAGACGTTTGTATAGACATAGTTATGGATTTGCTAAGAATTTACATTCATGTATATATACATATACGTATATATACAAAATGTTCATGTATTACTGTTATTTGGTTCGATTTCATTTGCGTTTGTATTTAAAAGGCATTAAGCTGTTATTAATTGTGCAATCTTGTAATGGAATTGTATGTGATTTTTTAGTCACATCCAACGTAAATATTTAAAATATTAAATAAGTCAAAATATATTAAATATTGTTGTAATGTAAGTTTTTCAAATAACCAATGTTTTTAGTTTGAAGTAAAATATATATATACATACTAAAACTAAAACAAACAAAAATTTCGAAAAATATAAAAAACTACGGCTTATTATTTTCAATCCACCTATTTAAAATATTAAATCTACTTAAAGAAGCAAAATGACATTATGATATCCCAACATTCCCAAAAATTAGTATTTGTTTTCTTGTCGGTTGCAAACTGCCAAATTTGTATGGAGGAAGGCGAGATGGAATATTCTAGGAACTTTCTTCGCAACCATTCAGCTTATGCCAGACAGAGGTTGAAACATCTCGGCGGACACACCGTCGACGCATCTGGCGAAGTGGCTGCTTCTTCGTTCTATAAATAGTTTTGGGAATCAATAAGGATTAGCTGTCCAAGTGGGATCCTTGTTGTTGTTGTTGTAGCGGCAGAATTTTGTCGAGTTGACAGTCGTTGGCCGGAACAAATCCGGGTCCATTCCGGTTACGTAGACCCGACTGTTATGGGAACGGTGGGATCCTTGTTGTTGTTGTTGTAATCCTTCGTTACCTTTGGTGCGAGGCACTTGTCAACTTTGGACAAATATAGTTAAACATTTGAAAAGAAAAGTAATGTGGGAAAATATTTGTATTTAAATTTCACTTTTATAAAATTTATTTATATAACTTTTCATGGAAAAATATACATTTCGTTCTTGAACTTAACTTATCTAACTTACGCACAGTATACAAATAAAATAAATATTTATTTAGACGCAATTTAGAAATCACGAACATTGTAATTTATGTGATATAACGAATTCAAAATATAAATAATTAAAAGATATAATCGCTTCAAAAGTTAGCTAAAGCTTTGCTTTAATTAGAAATTGTTTGTTGCATTAAGCCATTCCAGTATTTTAACGGCTTTCTATGTATAAAAGTTTTGAGCGCATTAGTTGTGAGCATTTGCAGTGGATAATGAGGTTTGAAGTCTGCGAGTGCATGAAAACAGCGTTTTTGACCAAATCGTTGAAAGCGCAATATGGCTAATATAGCCGCTTCTTGCACGACTGGACGCTGTACAGCGCACAGGAAGCGTTCGAATATCGAAAAGTAAGTGGAGATATCTGTTGTGAGAGGCAGCGGCTTCACCACGACCGATATACAGTCGAGTAAAGCAGCAATACGTTCATCATATTCGTTCGTATGCTGCACACGCTTATAGTATTCTTCGGCTAGTGGCAATAATTGTTGCTGTAGTAAAATGTTTACAAGTTTAGAATTTCGTTTGCAACAGATGGCAAAGGCATACATGAGATTTGTTAGCTTGCCGGTTTTAAGTTTTGTCACTAGATTCGTTAAAACTTCGAGTGCTTTTGGTTTGAAGGGTTCAAAGTGATATTCGAATCTTAACATTGATAGAAGTTCTTTATGACGTAAATCCTTAGTATCCATATCGTATGTTGTAGCCATTAACAAATGTTGAATAACGGTGATAAGTGCATCTGATTTATCATAATTAGATTCTTCGCGATGTGGCAGCGTTGTAGGATACCAGCAAAGTACTTCGTAGATCATTGGTGATGCCAACTTGTTGTGATAATATAAACATTTGGCAATGAAGAGGCGCGCCGGATTGTGTGCAGCATTATGGAGTGGTATGACAACCAAGTACAATTGTGTAAGATTCAAAAGAATGTTTATTGATAACCTTTCATTCCGCTGGTAATTAAACAGTCTATTTTCAATTTTTTGCAGCAACGCAGCGATGATCTCTGGGCATTTTTGCTGTAAGTGCCGCAACACGATCGATATAAGTCGCAAGTGTGTACCGATGTATTTGGGTGGAACGCGTGCTAACTCACAATTCAACTCGATTTCGGGGCGTGGTGATTTGCAAATTTGATCAATTATCAGACTGGCTAATATTTCACAATCCGCCATTTGTTCCAGTAGAGATGCGGCAAGTGTAGCAGCTGTCACATCCACTTGGTCGCGGGTTGTGTCCAGAAAGTTTGCAATTTGAATTGCGATTTTAGATTCTACTGCATTTTCTTTCCTTTTTCCCGTTATGATTGCAAAAAGTTCAAAAGAATATTTGCTGATAAAGTTTTGCAGCACACTCCTCTTTTGGCTGGAAGGATAATGGCTTCTGTTCATTTCCAATGGAATTATTGGAGTTAGTTGCATGTCAGCTAATGAGTTTTCACTGACTGTCTCTGGTGGAGGTGAGTTTGGTGATTCTAAATCTAAATGATTAATCGTTGAATTAAGCTCAGGATTTTGCAAACTAATTTCTAAACTCAGTTCTGGGCTGGATGGCAAGGTATACTCAATTGTGCTAACCCGTTTAACGATTTGCTGTGTTAAGGCAAAAGGTTTGTTAACTATTGCATTTGAAGTATCGGCAGCAGGATTTATATTTTCAAATGTGTCGTTCGTACTAACTTGCACTTCACTAATAATTTGGGCTTCACAATTTCCGCCTTTATTTGACCTTTGCTTCATTTCGTTATATATTGTAAACTGATCGTTAGTATGTTCGTTAGTTGATGATTGGAACGTTTTGTCTTTGGCTTGATATAAACTGGTTAAGTTGGACAAATTTGATTCGTTATCCTTACAGGAATAATTATTAATTCTTTGGGTTGACAAGTTTTCCTGATCATTTGAGTCCTTTGTTGGCGATGACAAACCCTCATCGCTGCTTAACGGATTATCACGCTTTTGTTTATCTCGCAAACGTGCTGAGCGCTTACAGAATGTAATGGCGGTCATTGAACTTTTTCGTTTACGACCACGCTTACACGGCACTTTCTGCCCATTTGCCGATTCACTTAATATGCTTGTGACTAGTTGTGTTGTTGGAGCATTCGCCAATAAGTTGTCCACAACTGATCCTTCTGGTAGTACAGAGATATCGCAACCACTGCTACTTGTAGGAGAAGCACTTTTTGAGCATGTTTGAGTTATTCTATCATCGGATGCCGCATCGTAGTCTATACTTGAATCGGAGTGGGTTCTATTTTTAGTGATATTTTGTGGACTTCCTTCCACTATAACAAGTATGGGTTCGTCCACTTCTTCATTTTCGCTATGTGAATTGTATAAAGGATGAATAGATGCTGTTGTTGTTGATGTTAATGAAATAGCCTCATTTTGTTGGGAGTCGGCTGCTTTCATTGAAAATTGATGGTTATAAGTGTCTGCAATATCATGATTCTCGGTTCTTTTGGTTAACTCATTGGTATTAGGCGAGAGAATATTTAGAAGCTCAAATTTATGTACTTCTTCATGATGTATGGAAATATCTGCAGCAATGTTTATTTGTTGGAATGGATCTGTAAACTTCATACTACTGAATTCAGCATCCTTTTCCTTCAATTCTTCTTGGTTATGGGTACTTTCTGAAATGTCCGGTATTATCTCAATGTTTTGGGTTTCCTCTAACCTATTATCTATTAAACGCTCTTTGCAGTGTATGCTTTCATCAGGTTTTTTCAAAACAGCAGAAATTTCAGTATTAACATCGTTTGTAATAAATATATTATTATCGAATTGTGTGGTGCTACTTGTATGTTGTTGTTTTTGTTGTAGCGAGTTATTTGTATTTACAATGTCAATGTCGCTATCATCTGAATCACTTCCAAATATTTTATATGCAAAATGCAATTTTTGTTTGGTTTGTTCTTCACATACTTTCGGTTGATTTTCAATTAAACATCTGGCTTCAATTATTTCGAAATTATCACATTTGCTTTTTTCACTGTCGGACAGTTCAGGTACTTTTATGTGTTCAGACAAGACAATATTGGCACTGCTTTTATCTTGTAACAAACTTAATGGGTTTTCATTAACACATAACGAGTTTCCAGCACTAATATCTAAATCGTTAATAGTATTATTCAGTTTTTCATCTCCAGTATGCTTTATATTTACAGATTCAATACTATAATCATCTTCTAAGTGTGCCGAGTAGATACTATCCATTATAGCACCATTTTGATCGTTTTCTATATGGTGATCTTGATTGAAACTGTACAGATTGGCGCAAAATTCGACAGCAGTCACAAAGTGTTTTTCATTTCGGTCTACTGTAACTGTTCCATCATCAGATTTAGAATCGGTTTCGTTATTTATAATAGATGTCGCGACTAGTTTTGCCTTTTTTGTTTTATTCCGATGCTTTCGTTTTCTGTTCTCCTTCCGTTTCCTGGTATATATTGGTTCTTCTGTGCCAATTTTCTGACCCCGCACTTGTTTGACGGATCGTTTGGGTATTTCAAGTGGTTCCTTAAATATTAACTTTTCCAAATCATCACATCCAGTTTGTGTAGTCCCATCTGTACTAATATTATTATTGCTAAGATAACTCATTACATTTATGTTGCCACCAAAGCCGATTTCTCTCGGTGTACCTGAAATATACAGATTTAAGAATATTTTTTGCATAAAAAAAGTTTTATTACCTTCAATTTGTGTTGAAACATCGCTGGATTGTGTTACGTTCATATTAATTACTCTACTGAAATCGAAGGTGTTTTCCCTTCTGTTTATTTGTTGCTCACATTGTGTTGGTAACGGTGATGCCGTTTGTTGCTGTGAAATTTGCCTAGATTCGTATAATGTATGTATCCAATTATGAAACTGTTGCAAGTTATGTGAATCACCAGACCTATTAAACTGTTGCGCTCGCAAGTGGTTACTGGTAGGCGGGTATAAAAGTCCCATAAACATTTGACCAGCCATTTGCCAAACTGTAGAAAATACTTCTGGATGCATTTCGGGAAGGTTCGTTAATGAGCTTATCATTGGATCCAAGTTACTAATATTGCTTATATTACTGTTTGTCGGTAAACCTGCTGTTTCGGCGTTTTCGTTAAGCTGTGTTGTCGATAGAGATGCTGATGGTGGTGGCGTAGATGTTGGAGTGGCATTGACTTCATATTTTAAATTATCATATATAAACGGCGAAGGTGAACTGGATTGTGAGCGTTTAATTGGTTTCATAATTGGAATATAATCTATTTGGCGATGCACATTACATAAATAAGTGCAAGTGCCTGTAGACTTAGATGTATCAGGCAATGGAGGAGGATCTGATAACTTAAATTCATTAAATCGTGTTTCCGAAATTGGATCGGATATTGGACTAAGCGGTGAAACGTTCCATACTTCAAAGAATTTATCAACCAATGTTGCTTCTAATGGAATTAACTTTGGTTCTGGAAAAATTGTACCGACATTATGTTTTTTGATAAAGCATGAAGTTGATGTACCCCGTGTTGTTGTAGTAGATATATGTTGTGTTCCCTGAGAATGAAATTCAATTAAACGTGTTTGTACCGCTTGATTCTGCGTACTATTGGTTAGGATTTTCTCTGTTTGCTTTGTTTGTGTTTGGATATCTCTCACTAATGGCGCTACCGTTTGTGTGTGCATGTGGTTGCTTTGCATTACTGAAGTCTGTGTGGATGCTGCATGGACTTGCCTTGAAACAAATGTATCTGAAGCGTTCAGCAGATTACACTGAATATCTTTATCTTTTCTAAGTTTACGTTTATTTTTAGCTTTTACTTTTATAATAGGTACTTTCATACCTCTTTGTTCACAGTAATTACTTAAAGCATCTAAAAGTGGCTTGTCATACGATTTCATTGTTTCATCTTCATTCAGTTTTTGCATTAATTTCAGATATTTGATTGCTAATTCCGTATAGCTTAAGGGACCTATTGTGTTATCTAATTGAGCTTCTAATTGTTCCAACTGCATTTTTTTCTCGGCCACTTCATTATCCAACCGTGCGCAATGTTCGTGCAGATCATTTGATTTGAGCTCCACATTTTGGAATTGCATTTGCAAATCCAAACATTTCTTTTTTTCATTTTCATATAGTTTGTGAATTTGATTGGCCGATTTCTGAAAATCTCTAAGCTTCTGCTGGATATCTGAATTTTCCCTTTTCAACAATTCAATTTTATTAACCAGTTCATCACTTTGTGCAACTCTTTGCGCCAGATCCTTTGCTTTATACGAATTGGCGCGAAAAGAATGCGTATAGGTTGTAGCCGTGACAGCTTTCTGAATTTCTTTTTTTCTTGGTGGTGAAAGCTCCAAAAATTCCAAGTTTAAATCATCGTAATTGAATGTATGCTCCTCGTCGGTCATGGCTATGAGTATGCTGTGGGCACCGCAATGGAGAATGCAAGATATTGAAAGAGCACAATTGTAACTACATTACACGAACTATGAGTGTTGTCATTCACGACTAATATGCTGAAATATTCACATAATTAATAATGATTCCTTATCTAAAAGCAAAATAACGTTAAATTACCAATTAGCACGCGTATTGAAAAACAACGAAGAAAAACGTTTGACCACAATGTTTATAAATGTCAAAACTTGCCGGTTAGAAGAAGCATTAACAAATACTATTGCGAACGGGGATGACAAGGAAGAGTTGCCAACATAAAGATAGTAAACGCAGCGGCGAAAAATTAAATGTACGTAAAACAGCATGTAATTTTGATAAATATATATCATGTACAATTATTTTAAATCTGATTTACAGATATACAATTTATCACTGTTTTACTAAAATTTGTTATCCTAAAACTATATATTTTTACGTCTATCTTTTAGTTCACAGAGCTAATTGTGAATTCCAGGATGTTATGTCATAGTAAACGGAATGTTTCCGGTTGTCTGTTCAGTATTTTTAATCGTTCTTTGAGGAAAAAGTGTTTTTATCTAAAAAAGCGACTGCTAAACATTTAATGCATGTCATAGTGTTATGTCATAGTGAACGGAATGTTTCCGGTTGTCTGTTCAGTATTTTTAATCGTTCTTTGAGGAAAAAGTGTTTTTATCTAAAAAAGCGACTGCTAAACATTTAATGCATGTGTGTAATATATAAAATGATAGCTTTCAATATGAAAGTGGTGTTCAATAAATTGTGAGCATATAGTGTGAAAAAACAAATGGTTTTGTATGAAACAAACAAAGCGTTATGGCAGTACCTTATTGCAGCAAAATGGCGTTTGAGCGTAAGATGTAACATCATATTTTCATTTTTTTTGAGTGCAAAGACTTGTATACTAGAAATTATGTTTGTGAACAACAAAAATTAAATTATAATTTAATTTTTTTCAACAGTTCCGGCTGGTTAGTTACTGAATTTAGAGAATATGACTGGTTGTCTTTGCCAACTTTGGCAACGAGCTATTTGCGAAACTTCCAGAGAGCCTCTGTGCTTTCCTTATCGGAGCATATTTATTTATTATTGTATAATTTTATTGCATGTATAGTCATGGATTTGATTTTAAAATCAAACTAATTGTTAGTAAAAGATGAATCTATAACATGGAATATTTAGTTGCTACTTATCTTATCAAACCCAAATACAAATATGTAATTGCTATAATTTTTGAATTTGTTATAGCTTTTTAGAAGCTTTCTATTCATCTTTTGTACCTATTTTCGAAAGGTATTATAGATTCGGTGCAACCGAAGTTAACGTTTTTTCTTGTATTTTTTACTTCTATTAATGTTAATTCTTAAAGAAATCTATATTGAATGCTGCCCAAGCGGCTGGTTTGTGTCTTCTTATATACCACTATAGAGCAAATTCACAGCGCACGCTATCACCATCATATCATATGTCTACTTAAGTTCACCATGTACACTTTCACCAGCATATCATATGATCATTCATCACATCACAAAATTATCATTACATCACCTCTGCATGATACTAGCCCTGCATAGGCGCCTGGTTTATGGTTCTTATACAGAGAAATTCATTGACATCGTACACTAATATCATATCATATGATCATACATCTAATCACAACATAATGATAACATCATCATTTTGACGGCACCAAGCCGCTGGTTTGTGTCTTCTTATATAGAGGAAGTTTACAGCACACACTATCACCATCATATCAAATGATCATACATCACATCACAACAGAATCAGAATCAAAATTTCACCTCTTGGCGGTACTAAACCTGCCCAGGCTGGTTGGTGTCTTCTTATATAGAACTAGTTCACCGCGCCTACTATGACTACCATATCCTATGGTCATAAATCACATCACTTCCTTCTTATATACATATTTATCTACCTATGTATTAGAGATCAGATCATATGATACAAAACTCACCTCTGAAGTCTGTCTGTATTATACAGCCAATTATTACCGTTAATGATCACTCTGGCAAACAAAGCGCTCTTAATACTCACATATCATTCATAAGGTTCCAGCTCAATGCAGATGTTGAATGCAGATTAAACTCAATTCTTCTGATTCTCGGAATGATAATTCGCGTGGAATGACATTGTGGTACATATTAATTACTGTGAATTGTGAACACACCACGTAGATCAACAACCTCACAAGTAGTTGGTGCAATAGTTGACACTTTGACATGAACCGTGGTTGGTCACGCCATATGTATGAATGTATGTGTGATGGGACTGACCCTTAATAGTCAACTCTATTCAAGTCTAATTTGTCATGAAAAAGTGAAATATTTTTGCTGCACTAGGGCATTGAATTCCAAAGTGATGATGATGGGTCTCCACAAGAATTTGCAATGCTCACAATGGCAACGCAATCAATCTGTGTGCAGCAATTGCAGTACAATTGAAATGAGCAAGAGCACAGTGACACAGGCAGGCGAAGTCGCAGTCGCAGTCACAGTTGCAGTGGTAAACACACTCGGTGTTACAGCGATAAATGCAGTAGCATGCCATCGCTCACATATATTTATGTGTGTGTGCGTATAGCGGAGCCACAACTATGTGGAGTGCAACAACAATCTATCAATATAACCGCAAATGTCATCAACAGCCTGCCCCGAACAATATATGTATGAATGTGTATGCAGTTAAGTGTGGAAGAAAAGTGCCGCAACAATCTGGTGAATCGAAGTGCAGTGAGCTGTGTAGAGAGGTTAGGCGGTTTACAAACATACATACATATATACATATAAAGGTACTAGATTCATGCTCACACTAGCTGTGTGCGACTGACACTTGCTCTTATCAGTAATGCAATTTATGTTTCTGCTGCTGATGTAAAGTAGAAAAAAGGTGCATTCGTTGCGCATTTGATTGTGCTGCCGCATATTGGTGTAATGTCAGCACAATCACGTATCTGCCACAATCATAGAGACACACTCTAATTGCATTACGATTGGCCATGACAATAGCACCAAGTGCTGCTAGACAGTGGTGACTGAGCGGAATGAAGAGAAAAGCGGAAATAAAATGAAAAGTCAAGTACAAAGTGCAAGCAAATAAAAATGTGTGAACTCTCTGGCTGTGATCTATAGATAGTGACTTTGCGAACAGTTTGCAGACTCCTATTGTAAAAGTGATCATGATTACAGCAACATTGTCCAGTAGATTTTTGCAGGAGTAGATCTGCATTCCACATACTTCGAGGATATAATTTCCCTCAAAACAAGAAGAAACGTTAACTTCGGCTGCACAGAAGTTATTATAGCTGTAGCTATATGCTTTAGTGGTCCGATCTGAACAATATATTCGAAGATTATAGCATTGAACTGGGCAATAATCTACGCTAAGTATCATGACAATATCTTGCCAAATAAAAAGCTTTATATACAAGGATTTGATCTTGACCAATCTTCATCAGGGCCTCGTTATATACAGATAGACAGACATGGCTAAATCGACCAAGCTACTTTATAAGGTCTCCGACATTTCAGAGTATAAATATATATAGAGGTTTTACCGAACATCTCTCCAATTTATTTATCAATTTGTTTGCATAAAGTTGTTGTCTGTGCAAGCGATAATTTGAGTAAAAATTGAAATAACTTAATGAAACTTGGTACACATGTTCCTAGGCAAAAAAGTGAGAACAAGTTAGTAGATCGGACCAATAAATTGACATAACTAAGACGCAAATTAAGATACAAAACCGTAATTTGGTACAACGAATCGCAATAATGATGGACACATGTGGTTTGAAAATTTTCTAAAGGGGCCGTGGTCTCTCTCCCTAATAGGTTTAATGTATATATCTCTCAAACTATTCAACCTATATGACTCAAATTTGTACAGGACATATCATTTCGATACTTCTTGCGGCAGTATGAAAATAGATGAAATCGGATAATAACCACGGCCACTCCCCACATAACGGGTTTGTTAAAAACTACTAAAACTGCAATAAATCAATAACGAAATGCGTCTGAGATATTAAATTTTACATCTGAGATGACACAAAAGGGCTTTTTAGGAGCAGGCGTCAAAATTGTACAATGGGCGTGGCTCCGCCCACATTTTGGGGAAAGCACATATCTGTGAAAATACTCAACCAAGTTCAACCAAATTTGGTTCATAAGATGATTTTGACATTCCCATGTTACAGTGCGAAAATGGGCGAAATCAGACAGTAACCACGCCTACTAACTATATAATACAACTTTAAATTCCATTTGATTTTTTTACTTGCCAATATACAAATCGGGATAAAAATTTGCACGAAATTTTTTTTTAAGGTCTCTGGTCTAAAAATTGTCAAAATCGGACCATAACTATTCAAGCCCCCAGATACCAAAAATGTGGACCCAGAGCCTATGGCTGACTTTTTGCCGAAAATAACGGTTAATCTGTGAGATATATAATTGAAGTTCGGGAAAAATGTTTTTTTGATAATAATATATCCTTGTGTCAAAAATGGAATGTTGAATCGTATCAGTACTTCCCTTAGCACTCATATACCTAATATAAAGATGTTCGAACTTACAGTTCACGATTTTAAAACGTCCAAATGACTTTACCCCATATATACATATGTTTATATTATATTCATATATTTATGAAATTGTTAGAAAACAAGTTCTCAAGGAAACCTAAGCAATGTCAAAAATTAATGCAATCAGTATTTCTAAGATTTTATGTATAATTTTCGCCGACGAGAAGTAAAATATTGTAATAAAACCAAGTGAGTCTATGAGCATACAAATAAATTAATATGATACCAAATTTGATTGTAATCCATTCACCATTTCGTCGAACAATGAAGTTGATCCTTTTCGCTACATTTCTTAAAGAGTTTTGTCAACATCCCCCCGGCTCTGAACCTTGCTAGTTGCAAGAGTATGAAATGTTCGGTTACAACCGAATTTACCCTTTCCTTACTTGTTTTATTCATCATTCGTTTATATGTCATTCAGTTTTACACCGAAAAGTCCAAAAAAGTTTATGTTCAGATCGATTCATTCTTAATTCATGCATTCATTGAATTCAGTCAAAATTTTGGAGCAGTTACTGTTCAGGGTCACTGTACTCCCTACCTTTCACATTATCAACGGTACAACCTTCAGTTGTGGCTGCATACGGCGGTTGCGCTAATGTTCACCTGACGTTTGCTCTGACGTTGTGCTGCGTTATTGCGACACTGTCATTGCCATCGTCAACATTGGTGGGAGTCAATACACGAGTCTACATATAAGCAAATATGCTAACTAGCGAATATAACACCGAGCGCAGTGACAACTGAAATACCAACAACAATCACAGAATATGTATTGCAAGTAAATTAACAGCGCACATAAATGACAGCTCCGTTTACCGCAACTATTTGGCCTATGGAGGCTGAGCCCTCAATCTGTCTTATGGAGCTTATGCGAATAGCCATATTTATATGTAAAAATATACAACAACAAATATAAAGCGCAAATAAGACCAATTCTCAAACATATACATAAATACAATATATACTATATACTCATAGATATATGCCCACGATTAAACGCCCAATTACAATAATAAATATAAGTAATACCGCACATTTTGCGGTCGCATGCTTTTCGTGAATTAGGTCGCAGCCGGTGAAAGTATTACGACTGGAATAGTGAATTTCCTGGAGACTTGTCGCGTCCGGTGTTGAGGTAGGCAAAAGCGAAATGTTGCACGTCGTCGTCTCATTTCCGTCGTGTCGCACAAATGCCCTAAGCGCTCGTGTCTGCGCGCTTGTTAGACCTTCCGTTCGACTGCGTTGCTGTGACCATTCCAATAGCGGAAGTGCTGTTATGTTTAGTTGTTGGCACTGGCGCGCGCCCAGGCGCTGTGTGCTTGACTGCCACAATAATTGCAATTTTCGCTGTGACTCTTTTCTTATTTTTGTATGATTAATGACTGACATAAGTGTACGTTTACCGTTGTTGCCTACTTTGTTGCAGCACCGGTCGAAATATTGAACCCAATGCAGTTATAAGTGAACATGTTTGTGGGTTAACGCTTTATTTATAGGCTGAGTTTTTGTTGAAAACCTTATTTGCATTGAATTTATGAAAACGTCGCGGTTTATTGCCATAAATCAATTCATGTAAATATGTATGTTTATTAGTTGCATTTATGTGAACACGCAAATTAATAAAAACTGAGTTATGTTTCATAGTCACAAATCAAAGCCTCAACCTCATTAGAGTTTTATGGCAGAAAGAAACCTCTGAGCGATTTGGTATCTTATATCGAGGGGTGAGCTCCTCTCAAACATGTCTTTTATGTCAGCCAGACAAAGAATATTTATGCCAGTATTGATAAAACGTTTCTCTTATCTCTACTAGGAGCGTTTGCATCACTGAACAATTTTAAATTAACCTGTTTTGTCGTTGGCCAAATGCTTAGATATCTTGCTAGACTGGTTAATTGACCGAGAAAGAAATACCTGATTATCAAACCAACCCATCTAACATCCTTCTCCATATGGTTTACTCCCAATGAAACAGATTGGATAAGCAGGGTCTAAATTATCTGCTACAACAACAACATGTTGGACCATTGAATATATGTACTTTTCCTATTAATCGCTCAGATTACTCTCAAGTAAAGAACTACTAAGAGTTACTCCGACACCGTTCCCATAACAGTCGGGTCTACGTAACCGGAACGGACCCGGATTTTTTTCGGCCAAGGACTGTCAACTCGACAAAATTCTGCCGCTACAACAACAACAACACCGACATTCCAATGATCAAATGTCCACGTTTTCATAAGTGAAACACTCAAGCAAATACGTGCTCAAGATTTTCTGTAAACATTTAATGTTGGAAATATATAGTTTCTAACTTCATCCTATATTTATTTGCCATTTGTCTGACTTTCTAGCAGATAATTGAGTGGCAATTAAATCAATCACGGAGGGTATAGGGTGGAAGAAAATGACATTTCGGTGGTTGTATACATTTCTACCGATCTCTACGACAGTTTGTTCATTTGCTTTCGTGTATGTACTTATGTATTTTTTAGCTTAAATTTACTGTTACTTAAAGGACTTTTGAATACATTCTCTGTAAACCAATATTTATTCCTGCACTCTCGCCAAAGCAAGCCTGGTTGTTTTCTGATTTAATAATTAAATATTTTAGAATTTTCTTTAAAAAAAAGCCGATTTCCTTGTCTGATCAAATTTGATCACTGTATGTCAATTAGTGTGTGTTGGCAGTTGTTAACGATGCGAAAGATTTTTACCATGGCCAAAAATGAACAATGACACTTGTTGAAATTTTGTGTTTCTAATGGTATCGGGCTACGGAATCTTTGAACATGTTTTGGCAAGTCTTCCTTTTCACGAACAAAAGTATTTGACTACCACTCAAAGTATTCAGTGAAGGTCGTGAAGTCATCGAAAACTTGCCCCATGCGAGTCGTCCAACCACCTTAATTAATGACGTAACATCGAAAAAGTTAAAAAAACAATGCTTGATAATCGTCTTGTTAGCACTAGAGAGATAACAGTGAACCTCAAAATCTTTTATTAATCGAGTTAATACATTTTGGTCAATGTTTTGGGTGTGCGCGTGTCAATACTAAATTCGCAAAACGACGTCGAGTAGATGTCGCAAAGGAGATACTTGACAATGTAGCTAATGCTACATTCATCAAACGCATCATTACTGGTGACTAGCGAATGCCGCTCCAAAAAATTGCCAAAACCGAAGAAACCAAAATTCACTGAAAGGCCCAAAATTCATTCAAGCCAAAGCTTATAACGAGTGTTAATTGAATTAAGCGTTTGAAGGCGATAATAAAGATTTGGTTTAAAATATGAATATATAAATATGAAGAAGTTTTTTTTTTGTCAGTTCGGGTCAAATTTGACATTTTGGTGGCTTATAACGAGTCAATTATATGTCCTTTCACTTTATATAACCTTAAATTTTCATATTACTGTGGACTATTCCCATAAAATGTCCGTAAATTAAAAGCACACACAACCAATACACACACAGTATGTTTAATATTATATATTTGTATACATACATATGCAAGTGTAGCCAAAACACTTGCGTATGCATTCAAAAGCTGTTTGAATGTCCCGATGAAACGGACGAAAAAGCCCCTTTTCATGCACAAATAATTCCCAGCACAAATAAATACGTACACACATATACATACATATATACAAGCGAGCACGCATACATGTGTACAATTTTTGTAATTTTTTGTAGTTCGGCTCAATACTCGTATTTATGTACTACCATATATATTATATGTATATATGTATGTATACTTTTTTGTAATTGTTGGAATTGTTGTTATTTGTATTATTTTTGCATTGCCTTGCTGGAAGCAACTGACCCGAGACGAGTCGCAGTCAATTACACTCGACGAGATGCCAACTGGGGTGCAATCAAATAAAAACGCATTGAAGAGGTCGAAGTGGGAGCCCTGCTAGTAAAGTGTTGAAAGCTTGTGGAAAACTTTTGCGCCAAAAATTGGCTTTTACTTGACGTCTGCACAAACAGGGCAAATAACTATGGGCGAAAGAAATGTTATTGAAAGCCTTTTAAATTGCCAAATAAATATAAGTGCATTGACGAGTATATAACGGTGCTGGACGTTATATGAATGTCGCAGTTACTCGTATATGTAGATATGTATGTATTAACAATACAAGTTGAAAGCATAATATGATATTTAATTTAATATTGTAATAATTAAAGGAAAATTTTTATTTCCAATTATTGCTGTTTAAGTTTTAACCGTTTATTACAAATAAATTTAATAAATTCTACATTCTATAATATAATATTAAATTTACAAAGGATTTTTATAAATCTGGAGAATTTATATCAAAATTTTGATCATTACCTGTATTTATCTATAATAATAATTATACTCTGTACAGGGTATATTCAGTTTGCCAGGAAGTTTGTAACACTCAGAAAAAGGTTTTGTTTTTGGATTTGACAAAATTTGAAGCCGAAAAATCTTCCTCACTGCAAGACAACTTTTTTCGGAGGTCTTCCTAAGTACATTAACTACTCTAAATGCTCCTTTGTTTTTATTTATTGATTATATAAAATGCCTCTACAAAAAACCCCAAAAAACTGTTTTTTTCTGACTTGCAAATGGATGTAAGGCCTTTAAGGCGAACACATAGTGAAGCCACATATTGTGAATACTTAATTCAAGTTCTCGTGTTTAAAGTTTACAAAACTTTGAGTCTTGTCTTATGGTCTTACGTTATGAATTTGTCGACTAACATAAACACTGCAAAGTCGGGTTTAAGACGAGCTAAGGAGGTATTCTAGTTTAGAAATAAAATTTTTCAGGTTCTACCAGACCGATTTACCTGAAATTTGTAGAGAGTCTTCTCTATGGACTTGGCTATGGCTGGAACTATCTATTTCCCAATTTTACTATTTTTAAAGAATTCGAAACAGTCAAAGAAAGTGGTACTAAAATTGTTTTTTCAGGTAGTCTCTATTTCGTGAAAAATGTTCAAACTTTTCGTAGTTCCAGACGTTGCGACATTATTCTAGATTATTAATTTTTTTTGTTTGGTTTTAGATTGCTAGAAGGGTTGAAATCGTGAGTATGGTCACGTGCTAATTTTTTGGGACCTCCACTTTATCAGCTGCTAATTTTAGAAAGTTTCAACTTTTTTTTATTTTTTTATTTCTGTGTTTTTGTAATGTTAAAAAATCACTAATCACTTCAAAAATTACCTGAAATCCATGCCTCTAGACTTAGGTGACCATATTTTTCCCGGCAAAATCCGGTACGTGTTTTTTAGTCATCGATTTTTTTCATTTTATAATTCATTGAAAATCGCGATATATAAAAGGTGAGAGACAACACAATTTTATTCAATTCATTCTTTTTTTTCTAATTTCCTAGGACGCTTAACTCGGAATTCGGACTGTTTCGGACAAAGCGGGACGAATGGTCATAACCTCTTAAAGCCTTATTTTTAATGAGCCACCAGCAGCCAGTTTTGGTCCTTAGTGATATCAAATGGATAGCCGTTACGTAGTCCATGAAGAGTAGTCATTTAGGATGCCAACACTTGACGCGAATTTCAACAGGTTCTGTCACCACACTAACTAAGGAAGAGGTATCTCCTTGGTGCTTGGAGCACTATTCTACATACTTATATACTTCTGGTCTACCGCTTTACTCATGACTTTTGCAGTTTTGCACCCCGGTAGATAGTTCCATCGCGTTTTGACATTGCGTGGGTTTACCAAAGTCGGTCACGTTTTCGGATGACAGTCGTACATCCCTCTAGGCAATCCTTCTAGAATTTCTTGTTTTGACTATTTTGACCCTTTTAAAAGATGGTTTAATCTACTCTCTAAAATAATTTGCTTACTTTACTTTAGGAGCTTGAATCCATGAATATAAGAGTTGAGAGTCATGTTAATTAACAGCAGACACATAAATCGCAGACAACCTAATACGGGTACATAAGTACATATTATATGTACATATGTGTATACAAACGTGTATATCTGTCCATGGGAAATGTGATCCGATTTTAATTTACTACGCGCCTAAAGTTCTTTTTCGTGTTCGGCCATAAAAACTTTCTTTATAAATGCAGTCACACAAATATATACCTACATAAATGCGGATCCATGCAGTTATGCGCATAAGTTTGGTTAAGTTAGCTGTGTGGAAGGTCGTCGTAAAAACGTGAAATTTTCATCAAACACTACACAATTTGTCTATGTGAAACCACAAAGCTCTGCACAAATACGAACCCATTAAGCTATTGCTTTAGTATCGTGCAGGCTTTGCCGGCTTAATTAACACAAAAAATGGTAAAAAAATTACGAATAATGTTGTTTAAGGTCACTTGCGTGTGGAAATGCAACAATTCTAATTAAGCACCACTTATATACGTAAACATAGAAACATAGAAAAACACTATAATTAGTTTTGAGTGTTATATGCTGCACATCTTGCGCCAGCAGTAGTCACTATATCGCATAATTTTCCAGTTAGAAAAACCGTCAATTGCCATTGCTCATGTTGACACTTAGGAGCCTTAGCTTGCGCGACGACCACCTTCAATCCGTGCCTGTCTGTGCATTTGTCTGCTTAACCGACACTCAACGTAATAATCAGGTTAATGCTCAAGCGATGTCACTTTTGAACTTGACTCTCGCTCGCCTCGGTTGACGGTGCGCATCTATCTGCCACATTGCTACGTCCGTCGCCGTGTAGTTGTTACACTTCTTGTTGGAATGTCAAGTCTTCCATTAGCATTCACTTTTACACTATTTCTTCGCTTTTATTTTTCATTCTACGCTGCTTTCTTTTTAACGGAAATTTACATTTTTCTGTCTCCGTCGCAGCCACGTGCACATTTTGCCGCGCCGTCGAGCGTAACAGCGTTCTGTCGCTAGCACCCATCAACCGCCTCCGCTTGCCACAACCATTTCGGTGTGTTGAATTCAACTCTTGTCCACCGTCTATCATGCAAGCATGTATTCAAATGTTACCCCCCTCTACTCCCCTCCTTTTGCGTATCCACTGCATTGCTGCATTTTTGCGCGTATCCGCGCTGCCACTCGACCTCCACCCTTTGGCTTAGTTAAGTGTGTGGCATGTTGACGGGCACTCTTTATTTACTCGTTGGCGACATGCCGCACGACACTGTACCTGTATTTGCTTGTGCTGTCAAGCTGGCAAAAAATGTTCCGCATATTTCCACTATATTTTAGAGCCGTCAACAAAATTTCGCTGAAGTTTACATGCGAATGATGGCATTGTGGCGCATTTTAAGTATTCAAAGCAGTTTTTCTTATGAAATAAAATATTTTTTATAGCAATAGCTTACATCTGCTCTTCAATTTAAAAGCCGATTCCGACCGGCGAGCATAAAAAGGAACACGTTATGCTATTATATTGGAGTAAAGGACCGAATACATACAGCAAAATAAGGTTTAATAAGCAGGAATATATAAATATTTTTTATTTCTATTATTAAAGCATATTTGAAACAAGTTAAAATTATTATGTAACGAGAAAAAACGTTAACTTCGGCTGCACCGAAGCGATAATACCCTTCCCAAATAAAAAAGTTTCCACACAAGAATTTGATTTTGATTGGTCAGTTTGTATATCAGCTATATGTTATAGTAGTCCGATCTGTACAATTTGTTCGAAAAAGTGCTTTGGACAGAAATTTTGTAAAGATATCTCTTTAAATGAAGAAGTTTTCCATACAAGGACTGAATTTTTATTGATCAGGTAGTTATATGCGATAGTGTTCTGTTATGAGCAATTTCTTCGAAGGTTATACCATAGTCTAGGATAATAATGCATGCCAAAATTCGTGAAGATATCTCGTCAGATGAAAAGCTTTCCCTAAAAGAACTTTATTCTGAATGTTCAGTTTGTATGGCAGCTATATGCTATAGTGATCCTATGTATATTGGCGATTCCGGCTTCTTGGGGGAAAAAGATGTGTGTGGATTTCAAATCGATATTATACTAAGTTTTATATGCTCACCTAATTTTGGTATAAAACTGGAGGAACATTTCTGAAAATTAGCTCCCAAATAATAAGCTAAGTTCTGTTACATAATTTTCAGTAAAAAATTTTCGAGTTCCACGCGATCTCCGACGGCGTCAAAAAAAAAAACATCCTCCGCTGCTGCAGTGATTCCGGCTGCAGTGATTCCGGCCTACTTCGTGGAAAAAAAAATTTGTATTTACCCAAAATTTAGGTCGTTTTGGCCTGCTGATTAAGGGAGTCATTCCATGTGATAGGCATTTTTTATAAATTGTTTTCTTAACTTGTCTAGAAATCGGTAGTAAAGGGATTTTTAAAAATTCGAAATCGTTTTAAAGATACAGCGGTTGGAAAAAGGAGCTGTTCGGAGCGCTGAGTTGGAAAACTTGAAACTTCAAACGCGTTTTTCTCAAAGCTGTGTTTTTCAAATTTTCCTTCATCGTACCTCACATGTTCACAAAATTTGGATTTATTTTGGCAAAAAACAAAAAAAAAACGCAAAATTCGCAACTTTTTTTCAATGTTAACCAAAAGTCCAATTTTTGGTATATTCATTTGTTAATAGTCCATTCCGTGCATTTAGGCTAAAATGCCGCAGTTATTTTTTTTTGTTTCAAGTAAGCCAATCAGCCGGAATCGTGCAGGAAATGTTAATAAATTATAATAAACTTAAAGCTCTATCTATTTAATGGTCGTAGAAAAAAACCTCAAATACAGGCCGGTAAAATGGATGACCCCTTTAAGCAGATTGAACTCAAAATTGTAATTCAAAAACCATTGGAGATGGATTTAAAATTTCAGTATGCTATTTTTAAAGGTATAACCTATCGAAGTTTCACACTAGGTGTGTTCGTTTTCACATTCTGATATTTCAATATATTCCAGGTAAAAATCCAGGGTTTCTCTATGCCTGTTTTTATTATATTTAAATATTTGATATTTCTATTCCAACATGTTAGCTAAGTCTAAACATGATGTCACTCCTCGAGTTTGTTTGCTAGTACAACACAAATTTTCTTTATTGACTTAAGCTGACTTAAGTTATATTGCAACAGATAAAAAAAATAGACTTTATACAGAATTAAGAAAGCATTAATTTTTTAATTATTCATTACGACAAAATCACTTGAGTTTTGAATACATTATCTTTAAATGTATAATAGTTTAATATTTATTTAATTATTTAATTATTATCTCGAAAATTGTCCTAGATAAATCCATAGGTATGTCCACATTATTCAATATTTTTGAAAATTAATATAATTTTCCTTGCAACTTATGCAACTTTAACTCCTTTAGCTTTGGAGAATCAACACAATTTCACTCGACTTAGTGACATACACAAAAGTTAACGCATCAACAAATAATAACAATAAAAAATCCACTCCAATACGGTCAATAGAGCGTATTTAAATGAACAAAATTTTTGGCAACCAACAAACTTTTTGCGGAATAACACAATGCAACAAGTACGTGTGCTCATCCAAAACGGCAAATGCGATTTAAATGTGTATGTAAGTATATGTGTGTTTAGTACATTGACCCTCTTACGGCTGAGCGGTAAGCCTTTTTGCCACATCAGCTTTCTGATCCAAGTGGGCAACCAGCCAAACGAACCAAAAACCACTGTTGCTCCAGCCAACTCACAGACACACACAAACACAAAAGAAAAAAGCAAAGAAGCAAAAACAAATACTGACCAACAAGCGGCAGATAAAACATGACGATGGGAAACCAGAAAACAAATTCTTTGTACGTTATTAAATCTACAATTGCACTAAGTAGTAAAAGCAATCACTTTTTTAGGCTTAAAATTGTTTTTTCCTACTTTTTTATGCTGCTGTAAAGCGTACTCATGAAAGTTTCTTTAAACCACAATGCAATTGCATTTCTTGTGCGTGGCTGCAAAGTCCCAAGCACAGTTAGTCGCAGTCACCCTGCTGCCTTGAATGGCAGAGGGTTGAAAATTAGAGAGGGTTGAGTAAAATTTGATATGCAAATAGCTTTGTACTTGGGCGAGAGACTTTTTTCTCTCAGTGTTACTTTTATTCGCTCTTCGTGTTATGCTCAGCTTCTGTTGCTACGAGATTTTGCCATTAAAGTGCGTCGCTGTTGACGACTCTGCCATCAATGCAGCATATATACAAATAGACACTTGTGACGCATGCGCAACATTGTTTTGAGCAAAGAGCGTAACCTTATCTTTATGCTTGTTGTTTACTGTCAATTGCAACGTGGACAATGGGTTGTATTGCGACAAGGGTTGCATACGGAATGAGCTTTTCTGCGGGCGCCTACGTCAAAAGCTAAACTTCTCCCACACTAACATTCATACATTTGTTTTTGAATGCGGAGAGTAAACTATTGTTGATTTCAATTTTGGCCGCTGGACGTACTTTACCTTCACAATATGCGTTCGCGTCATCTGAGTCAATGCTGAAGCATTGACGATAACAGTGTGTTCAGTTTCAGGAAATTGTGGGGAAAAAATTAAACTTATATTATTAAAGTTGTTTCAAATATAAAATATATATCTATGATCGCATCGCTTCACTAACATCTAGCAGAATATTGGAGTTTATCAATATGCTGGGACTAGATGAGTCGATGTGACTTAGGGGAGGGCACAATAGACCATAGATCGCGGTGCATATCGCTACCCTATCTATTTATCTAGCTATGACTAAAAAAGTTGAAGGTATATTTCGGCTCATTTCGAACATGAAGCTGTATTAATACCATTAAACTCTTTCTATAAACCACAAGTAATCCAAATAATGGTAAATGATTGCACAGATTGAGAATTTAACATTTCAATATTATTATTCTCTGTCACTGAAAGGAATTTCAGTATTACCAGGCATAAAATATCGGTTTAAAGGCCTTGTAATAAAATTGGTTGAACTCCACGGGTCCCTTTAGGTGTTTTTTCTTTTGCTATAATTACATTATTTATAAAACTTTTACGCAAGTTTAGTTAATGGAAAATAAAATTAATTTTGGTTAAAGAACGACGGACTGTGCAAATGCAAAAAATAAAAACCATTGAAACAATGTCTTCAAAGTTATCGTAAAAATTATATATTCCAAAAATTAAACTGAGTCCATAATGATATTTGATACCAATTTCAATTTCAAAAGCATTGAATGCGTGTTAACTGCAGGGCACCTTAAGAGAAGGGAGAGTGAGATGGAAGCAATAAAATTTGAAAGACTTCGAATCAAGTTATTATGCTATATGATATAGTGGTTCGATCTGAACAATATATTTCGGTGTAGTCGGATAATACTACACACCAAATTTTTTGAAGAGATCTTGTGAAATAAAACAGTTTTCCATATAAGTGGTAAGTATGGTAAGAATGAGACTTTGATCATTTTAATATCATTATAATAAGCCATGGCAGAAAGGATTGTGCAAGTATGTCAACTCTCGATATAACTGGTTGCTCATAGATTTATACATTTCAGCAAATTATTTGTTTTCAGTGAGTAGAAAGTGGACAATGAGAGTATGCATATACTAAACCTTTTTACTTACTTTCTACATTTGAAATATTTTTTGAAATTTTTTAGTCAATCGAGCGCACTGTATCAAAACTTCTTCCCATGCATGCTTTGTTTTGCCTTACATAGAGCACAACTATTGAGTACAACCGTGAGCTTGCCATGTGCATGTGATAAAAAAGCAAAGCATAACAAAACAATAACAAAAAGCACAATAAAAATAACAAATTCTACATTCAACTACACATTTAATGTATTTGCGGGAGTACTGTTCCAACTTTGTAAGCGCGTCGACGGGTTTGCCATTTTTGGGTGGGTTGTCACACACACACACTCACATATACATACGTAAACACTTATGGGCGTACACCCCTATACGTAGAGCATGCAACCTTGCGGCAACACAATAGTTATGTTTATTGTTGTTTTCAACAACTTTTTTCACTTTTCGGTGAATGAGAAAACTCATACATACAAACATATACATATGTATTTGTAGCAAGTGTATTGTGTACAAAGAGAGCGGCGAGCGCTGACGCAGACTGACCATTTCAGAAATTCCACACACAATACTTATTTAATACTAACTAGAATAGAATGGTGTAGAATAGAGTACTTAAATGGGGCTGACCGGCTGTCGGGCGGTCTGAGTGCATACCACACATACACGCACAGATACTTGCGTATGGGCATACACTCCCTGTATGGACGTCGACTAACTAACTGTGACTCAATGAGTATTTCTGAGACGTCAATTCCATTGCTTGTGCGCCGCTGCCACTCGTGTCAGTAGTGGTTGATGTTATTATTGTTGTTGTACGTGTACATATAGATTTTTAAATATTTGTCGCATTTTTCTTCTTTTTTTTGGGGTTGTGGTTGGGGTGGTGGTGATGGAGATTAAAGCTATTCCGAATGTAATTGAAATTTCATTCAGCGTAGAATTTTTTCAGTTTAGCGTGCGACGTTCAGCCGACAAGTTCTATGTTCGAAAATCAGTAACGAGTGATTTGAGTGTATTAAATACTCACTTCGCAATACAAAATTCACATTTTATGCGATTCGTCTCGCTTCGTAACGACTCAACTGCCGGAGCGTTGTTTGTTGTGTTTATGAAATTCTATAATTCATAATTGATGAATTGAGTGATGATTTAATTTCGGTGAATTTTCGTAATGACGAAGTCTATCAGCAGAGCAAGTACGGCATATGACTGCCATAAGTAACGGTAACCGTAAATGTGCATTTAAATTTGTGTAAGTGTTGCGCTGAATTTAAATTAATTTTTTACTGTTGTCGTTATTGTTGTTGTTCATGAGTGGGTGGCTGACTGTGTGTATTAACTAAGTGTTTGTGCTTTTAACTGTGCGTCTGTGTGTGGCACCCGGCAACTGTTTGCTTGCGATTTGTTTGAAAGTTCGTCCAGACAGGCACACACACACACACACACACACGCAGACGCACCACCCAAAGCGCTTTAAGCGTTTTAAATAAATTGAATTTTTTGCAATAAAATATGAAAATGATGTGAAAACTAGCAGAAAAGAGTGATGCAGAGCAGCGGTGAAAAGTGCAATTGAAAAAAGGAATCAAATAAACAGTAAAAACGTGCAAAGCGCAACGCCAACAACAAACGACTGTAACGTTCCACCTTCGCCGGGACTTTTTTCGGCATCAGCGTGTGCAATTTGCGACAAAGCAAGCTCGAGCAAGGCAAACGTTATAAATCAAGTGCGCGTGCATGATACGGAAGTAATGACCCAGCTATTCGGGGTGAGCATGCTACAATCGACAATCAATTTTCCCGACTCCCTTTGATAAAAACTGCAACTAATCGAAAATCAAAGTTAAAGTTTGAGATGCTGTCATACCTTTTATACCCAATGCACAATTTAGTGAAAGATTTTAACTGAGCAATACAAATTTTATTCGAAAGGATTTTCAGAATTTAATTTAACTGCTAAATAATATTTAAGAAATTTTTTTCAAAAATCTTTGCCGCGATTGTGATCTGTTTTAGTGAAATTGTTAATAAATCAATGCCTATATATGAAATTAGTATTTGAATTGAAGTTTTTATTCGACTATAAAAAATGTAAAGCAGAAAATACAGGTTTTTATATGATTCGAAACAGAATACTCTTTATACATATATATTTATCTGCAGTTACAAAAGCGATAAAGGCCAAAAAATTATTAAAATTATTTCTTCTAAAATATTGTTTCACTTAGGTTGACATTTGACAACAATAAAAATTCACTGCTAAAACTGTAAGTAAATCGCAAGAGGTCCATTCAACGCCAAAAGATCTTGTCTCATGCCAATTTTCCAAGTTATCCCGAAGAAGACAAGCTAGAATTAGCCCAGCACTTGCTTTTTGAGCGCCCTAGTTTTGCGTGACTAAAATTGTAACAAATTGGATCTCATACTCCTAAATTGTGAGGGATTCAAGATACTTTGTCAGTACATGAGGATTTGATTCACTTAAAGATTTGTATTTAACTGTCTAAGTTAAAGTCCATGTGTGCTCTGCGTGTTGGAAATCGGTCATATAATCTAACCTAAACTAACCGTATTAAAAATGCTGCCTAATTTGAAAAGAATATATAGTTTTTTTTTTACAATTTTTGTATTTATATTGTATTCTTCAGCGGATTAAGGGGCACATTTGTTGTAATCGCTTTAATAAAAGGTGATTTTGGGACTTTTTTTAAGAAAACTACTGTCTGAAATATTTAAAACTTCTGTGAATGTATTTATACATAATTAATAAATATACTCCAAATAAAAAAATAGTTTAGAATTTTACACTAAATTTACCCCTTAAACATTTAAACGCAATTTACTGTAAATAATTCATACTTTGATACGCAAACTATTATAAAAATGTTATTATATACCACGTGGTTTTTGCTTTCTGATCATGTAATTATCTTTCGCTTTCTCAGTAGCAATCTGACAAAATGACGTTGTTGACAAATGAGTTGAAACTAGTATTTGTATTAGTCGGATTTCATTTTCAATACTTTAATATAATATTTAAGTTGAATTTCTCTGCTACTTTCAAACGATAATGCAATACTGAATGATCACTTACTTTTAAAGATATGATTATAATAGATTCAGGTTTGCGAAATATATTTATATATTTTGAAGAAATTGCACCGGATCAACATTCACATTTGGTGTAAAAGATATTTCACATAGTTGTATGAGATCTTGATAGCTGCTGTATGTTTTCAGGTTTCAATTGGTACGTTAAGGCTTTGTAAAAATTTCAAAATTTGCTGAACGCATTCTCGGTAAAAAATATTAATTTAAATATCGATGTACCTTTTACTCATATAATATAGAGTATATCTATTATTTTTCAAAGCTCTCCACACTTGCAACGATGACGGAAAATAGTGGGTACAAAATAATGAAACTTCTATATTTGGCATATCGTTTAACGACACTACGTGGGTGGTGTCAGTGACATCGACACAAAGTGCAGTAGTAATCTTGTTAAAATTCGCAGTAAACCCACGAAAGAGAATTTAGTTGTAATAAAAGTAAAATAAGTAGTTATAAAACTACAAAGTAAGAGATAAAAATGCACCAGAAAAAAGTAGTAGTAAAAGCGTAGCAGTAAAGACTAGCGAGAAATATAGTAGCAAGTATATGTAAAATAAAAACATAACATTTTACTATTATGTACTTACATTTTTAATTTAACGACAGGTGCAGAACCACTGTACTATATGAACAGCACACGCCTGCACATATGTACATATAGTATGTCAATATAATAGCGCTGCTGTAATCACACGTGTATCTACATACATACATATTTGCTTAACTAGCAACTATGCAACAGCCGTTTAACTGTTTTCGTTGCTGCTATTTTAGTCGTTGGCATTGCATTTAATTAATTAAAAAGTTTATAATTTGGTTTGACGTACATACATGTGCAAATGTGTGTATATAAGTTTGTATGTCGGTTTGCATGTCGGTCTGCTTGCAGTTGCATGCAGTTATAGCTGTCAACGCGCTACTTACTCATCGCGGAAAAGCGTTAACTTTTCCAAAAGCGTGGCACGCAAAGTTGCGTCGACCACCCGCAGCTCAGCCAACTAAAATAAGCAGTAATTTAACGCGTTAACTAGATGCGCGCATTACACATGTTCTATTATACATATTTATATGTACATATGTAGTTTTTAGTATTTTTTTTTTATATAACCAATGTCATAAAAGTTTTTGTTGCAACTATTTGTGCGCTCAGGCGTGGCGACTGCCAACAAAAGGTGTTACAAAACAACCAAATTCCAGCGAAGCATATTTGAAAGTGAGGGTATTCATGGTCTGCAGTTTTTTATATGCCGATTCGGGAGATTTTAATTTTTTTTTCTTTTAACCTTATTCGTAATAAATGCAATGCTTTAACATGCAAATGAAATAACATTTGCGACTAAGTAGGGAATGGCTTGGGTTTCAGTAATGTTTTGTAAAATCTACCATATGATCAAAAATGAGCCGGACTGACAAAAAAAAAAACTACACTTTCCCGTATTTCAATACAAATTTTCATTATCGTCTTGAAAATAGGCTCCCAAGACAATAACAGCTTTCAATCGCTTAATACAATTTTCCATACAGTTGTTATACGGGTGGGTTGGCATTCAGTGACTTCAGCGAGTTTTAATTTTTTCGGCTCATTATTGGAGCGTCATGCGCTAGATTTATTGCACATTTTCGACGCCATATTTATAAATGCATTTGATGAATGTAGGAACCTCGGTTACGTACGTTGTGAAGTATCTATTTTGCGAGCTCCATTCGACGAGGTTTTTGCAAAAAATCCAGGTCTTTTGGTAGGAATTTAGCATTGATATGTTTCATATCAAAAACATAAAATATATATATTTAGGTGATAAGCTATCTGGGTGATTTCAATACAACGATTTTCAACCATTGTTTCTTTAATACCGGTTGGCGGAAGAGTCACCTGAGACAAGTTTTTGATTACTTCACGACCTTCACTGAATGCTTTGTGTCTCTCAAATACTTATGTTCCTGATAAAGTAGGCTCCCTAAAACACTTCTGCAACATTTGAAATGATTCTGTAGCCGTGATTCCATTGGAAATAAACTTTTCGCGTATTAAACAAACAGCTGGCGGCAAATACACACTAAATGACATATGGAGATGAAAATTCGTACAACCATTAAAAAAGGTTGTACCAAAATATAAAAAACTAATTACCGATTTGCTTGCGCGCTCAGTTTAATTGGACCAGTTTGGGTCATATTTGATCAGATAGTATTTAGTAGTATTAATTTCAGCTGTACTTGCATTGGAATCTGAAGACTTTATTTTTTTGTAACAACTGCGCTTGATAACCGCAAAAAGTTTTAGGAGATACAACATTTAGCGGGTAGCTTACAGTTATAATGTTTTTATTGTAAAAAGTAGATCTGAGAATTTGTTGCGGTGACAGATAGAGAGGATCAGGCAAAACTTCTTCCATAACCTCATCTCCGATAACAAATAGATTCCTTCCAAGTCTCTAATACCTAGATTGATTCAAAAAACTTTGGTTTTACAGGAGTCTCGACACCCTTTTCTTAAGATAAGTGCATTTTTTTTGCTCTTGAAACTCTATTATAAGCATGAACAAGCGGGAGAGGAGAACTAAATGTTTTTGAAACAGATGCTTGTTTGCATTTTTGGTAAAAAAATACGAAATTTGGTTCCTCGTACTCGGAAAACACGGGTTTTTGTTCGTTGTTGTTATTGTAACATCATAGTTCTGCCGAGTATGTAGTAGTTGGCTGGATAAAAATCCGGATCCGTTCCGGTTACTTAGACCCGACTGTCGTGGGAATGGAGTTTTTTTGTTCGTAAAAATTTCTGTTTAAATTAATATTAATATATATTTTTAATTATTCCATTTCGACCGTCAACTATTATTTAAAAAAAAAGCGGAAAACTACAACTCGGTTAAACTAGGAAAATACTTTTAACATATTATCGACTTTCTTATATTGGAATGCACGGCACCATTTGACTTATAGCAATATCTAAAAAACATGCTTTGATAATGTAAATATAAAGACGATAAACGACCATTATAGTAAAAGTTCTAGAGACGGGTCTTACCCCTTCGCAAGACCTGGGTTTAATCCAAGTTACCGGTCAACCCCTTTTAATTTGTTTTAATAGCTATCGTTTCTTAGCTGGGTATGACAAACCACCTTCGAGCTCTTTGTCATGAAAAGGCTTTTCTGTTAGAAAATTTAAACTTGTAAGACCCTTCATTTGCCTCCATGCAAATAAGGCACACAACATACATATATATGAGGAGAAGCCTGACAAAAGCTTTCCACTAATAACTATATGTATATCAACATACTTATATCTATAAATGCTAACTTATGTATATTGAGTAAAGCCTAGTTATAACTTTTATATTAAGCTCATCTTTTGGGAACTTAACACTTGACATTTTCGCTTACGCCCAATCTGTTTTCATTCAAATAACTTAAAATTTTGTGATTTTTTAGCGGCAAAGCAAACAATTTAAATGAAAACAGAAAAAATTGTAACGGAAGTACATGCCTCCTCTTACCGCGATCGATTCCTTGCTCGCGCTTGTTTTCGCTCCATAATTGTATTCGTTTTTTATCATTTCTTTACATTTCACCGGTACGTGCCATTGCAACAGAAATTGAAAAATTATGTAAGCACAAACAGCAACAACAATAACAATCTGCAATCAGATGCAACTTTACTGTCCAACGAATTCATTCGGACGCGTTCGTCGAATTGTTTTTGAATTTGATTTTTGCAAAGCCATCGAACTGTTTCACGGATTGAGATGTTCGGTGTCGGTCGGTCAGTGGGTATATGTATGTGTGTGTGTTCGTAAAAAGTGATTTACCTTTATTCGTTGCCTACATATATATTTATACATTTTAAACGCAACGCAACATCGCAAAGCAATCGCGGTTACCGCAGAAACAGACACATACATATATATATATATATGTACACACATATGTATAGCTGTATATTTGCCGTATTGCATTTGACCATAGCTGTGTTGTTGTTATTGCAGCTTTAGCGCAAAAAAAGGATTAATCCCTGCTATCCGCAGCGTAAGTGCTGGTAAGTTGAAAAAATCACAGTATTTGCTTTTTTTTGAAACTTTATGCAGCACTTTTTCCAATGCTACGCATATTTGTTGTTTTTTCTTAAAATGTTTTTTTGTCGCTTTACCAGACTTTTTCATCGCTGTGGCGGCTTATATGCATTGATGAAATACTTGAATGCCGACATCGGCCAGTTTGGTGGCCGTTCAGACGTGTAGTATTTATTCGAGGATAGTTTGATAAGACAGTGACATTTGACATACTTCAAGTTTTATTATTTTGAAATAATAAGTTTCTTAACACCATTAAACAAGTATTTATTTTAATGACCCTACTAATCTGTAAAATACGATGCTACTAGCTTGCTGGTCGTATTCTGGAGAATAGGCTTGTTTACCCTTAAGGAGCCTTGTAATAATATAAAAAATATTTTTTTTCTTTTGTTTTTCATATCAAGACTTTCTTAGTTTCCTTATTTTGAGTTCTTCGGTACGTTTGGTTTTGATAAATTACAGTGCAAAGCAAATTGAACTAAGCTTCGATACAGTCGATACGCGATGACCCAATTCATTAATGGCATACGTAGAGTAAGAGCTTAAGAAAAAGCGATTTTTGTAATACTACTGTATCAATTGTTTTATATATATATACCCTATAGATATATTTAAGAATACACAGCGCAACTTTTGTAGAAAAAAAATTAAATATTTTTCGAGCTACACGCGATTGTTAACGGCGCTAAAGCAAAGATCGTTCACTGCTGGAGTGATTTAGTCGATTTATCATCAGATAAAAAACTTGTAGGTCTTTGTAGGAAGATCTATATGTATTTAGAATATATATTCAATTTGATAGTAATAGAATCATTTGTCTCTAAGTAATCACTCAAGCAAATTTGAAAAATGTGGCTTAAAGAAAAACGCATTTAAAGATAAACGGATGGAACTAATTGAACTAAGCGGCTACACTTTGGAACTCAAAAACTATTTTAGATATTTATAAAAGTATAATCTATCGAAATATAAAAAATAAATTTTTTTATTTCACAATTTTTATTATGCATGTTATAATAATTGTTATAATGTTAGCATGACTATAAGTGTGTACTTTATATATAACATAAGTTGTCATCTAATTATATCAAGACCATATTTGCTTGTCTATCCCATATTTGGAGCTTGGAGACGGCTCTTCTTATTTATCATTTAAAGTCAAGTTAAAAATTTCACTGACTTATCAAACTGTACTTGTACAAGTATATCTATATAGTAGCTTTGAACTAAGAAAAATTGTGATGTGATGTCATAACGATTCTTTAAATCACGAGCTAACTGTAATTCTATGTGAAAAAATTCTTTTTAACTATTTAATTAAATATAAAATCATATTTTAATTGATAAAATTTGCATTTAAATAGAGATTGTGCCTCCGTTATAATTGATATCTAACGCGAGAATTTCATAATAGTGTTTCCGAAAAAGTTATCGTCATTTTAATGCATATTACAAGTTTGAATAATAAATAAAGGAAAAAATAGAAAAATATGGAATTTATTATATTTAAAAAATAGTTTCCTTTTGCTAGCTTCAGCTGGTAATAATAATTTTTATAAAATAATATTCTTTGGTTACCTCTACGTTAATACAATCTGATCAATCGTGACCCAGACTGATTAAAAAAAAACTATTTTCACGTATTTTAACACAAATCTTTATTATCGCCTTGGAAATAGACTTATGAGTCAATATAATCATGCCAACGCTTGATCCCAATTTTCCATACACTTTTTACTCGTATAAGCTTCGGCTGGGATGGCCTTCAGGCACTGACCTTCAGCCAATTTTCTGATTTATCGGCCTCGGCTTATTTTTGGAGCGCCATTCGTGAAATTGTTGGACAGTTCCACGTCACATTTATAAACCCTCGTCTCGTCATCAGTAATGATGTGTTTGAAGAATGTAGGGTCCTCAGCTAGGTTGTTAAGAATCTCTTTTGCGACCTCTACTTCCCATTGGAAACATAAAATTTCTACCAAACTTGTGGTTCAATTGAAAATTTAAAAAATAGCTCAGTACCATCTCATCCTAACAAGTTAATAAAATCTTTCCAAAACCAATAAACGGGGAAAAGAACACATCTAAACATGCCCATTTGTTGCTCACTTATTCACCTATTATCCAGGAACATATTCGTACGAGTGTATCTATCAGGGCTTTCGCTATATGTAGCTTTCGTTTTATAAATATTAGTGTGCCACTTTGCAAATCATAAATCACGAAACACTTCAAACTGACTATTTACCGGTCTGCCCCGGATAAGTAAGCTTGAAGAAGTGAATTCTGTGATTATCAGTTAAGAATGCTATATTTTGTATAAATGTGTTTGTGTTTGGTAAATGTGTCATATATGTAATAATATGTACAAGTATATAATATGTACAAGTACAACTGCTTTATAGCTTTAAGCACACAATAACGACAATTTAATATGACTTGAGTGAAGTTTGACTTGCATAAATTACACACTTCCTTGAGTAAAAGAGAGCAATGGTTTCATGCAAAATTCAAAACGAATTTACATACATTTAATCGTTTGAGTTCGGATGGGAAAGTGAAGGTGGTAAACATTTGTGCTCTTTGCAGAAACACAAAAGCTTAAACGTTTTTGTTAGCAATGGGATGGGTTTAAGTTGGTACAAAATGACTGGAAAGGCGAAAGGCATTTATGTACAGTATATGTCAATGTATATAAGACCTGGTAGATAAACATTTTGTTGTTAAGATTTTTTTCTGGCGAAAGGTACAGAGATGTTATAATATTTCTTATTACAAAAAATACAAAATATTTATGGGAAGATCTCGAATTAAAAAAAAATATGTATTGATCCCTAAATACAATATTTTTGGTTCAGCTGACTTTAAAATGAAGGCTGTTAAATTTTGAGTTCAATGCGAACTACTTTGCGAAGAGCGATCAGTCGCGGATAACATTTTTTTTGTAATTTCAAATTAAAAGGCGATAGTGATTTGAGCCCTATGACTTACGAAATGGTATTAACCTAACCTATTCGGTTATTAATAGGTGGAAATGGGATAATTTTAAATTGGTTAGAATTTCTATTAAGTCTTACCCTGAAAAGTATCTGATTTTTACTCTTCCTACTCGAATAAAGAGTTGTTGTTGAAATACCAAATTTGACTCGGACTGGTTAAACAGCGTGCGCACACCGAATCGATACAAAATGTTTTTCTAGATTGGTACCACTTTTTTATGTTCGTGTGAAGTTTGATCTCCATATGTCAATTAGTGTGTGTTTGGCAGATGTTTGCTTACATAGCGAAAAGTTTGTCAGACGATTTTTACCGCGGATAGAATCACGATTACAGAATCGTTAAAAATGTTGCAGAAGTGTTTTGGAGAATCGATAACATCGAAAAATTTAGAGAAACAGTGCATGAAAATCGTCGTGTTGTAATTAGCGAGATAGCATAAGATTTCAACATTTCTTATGGATGCACTCAACACATTTTGGTTAATGTTTTGGGTGTGAATCGTGCTATGAAGAGACTCGTACCAAAATTTCAGGATCCTACATTCATCAAACGCATAATTACTGGTGACGAGACGTAGGTTTGTGAATATAACGACGAAATTGTACAACAATCTAGCGAATGGCGCTCCAAAACTGAGCCGAGACCAGAAAAACCCAAATTCGCTGAAGGCACTGAAGGTAATCCCAGTTGAGGCTTATAACAGCTGGATGGAAAATTAGATTAAGTATTGGTATGATTGTATCGGTATGCTTTTATTGGCTCAGAAGCTTGTTTTGAAGGCGTTAATAAAGATTTCTATTAAAATATGTAAAAATGTGTTTAGGCCGGGTCGAATTTGAACAGATGGTAAATAACTTATACATGTTAAGTTAGATTGACTGAGACACATGGATCTACAGACAAATTTATATTATGACTACGTATGTAAATGCGATAATCGTATATGTATATGTACCTAAATTACGTCGAATTTAAATTTGTACAACAGTTCTTACCCACATAACCTCCTCATTGCTCACATAGAATTACATAAATAAATATTAGCATACCACATAAGGATTATATGGAATTTTAATATACTTTCACAATAAAATTCAAGCAAAAAGGCTACAAAGATGGGCTGCACTTAAAGAGTGAACAATGGAACAGCAGTGTAAACAAAAAAATCACAAAAAAGGTACAATAAACAGGAAACGGAAAGGAGCAACGCAAAAAAGGATACCCACCAAAAGTGCAAACACAGAAAATTACAAACACAAATCAAAATCACAAAAGTCGAGTGAGCGAGATTGGAAGTTGATGCCGGTTGGCAGGTGGCAGTTGGCAGTTAGTTGTGGTGTAACGCTCGACATTGGTATTGGACGCACCACCTCTAAGTGGGCGTACTTGTCGCCTTTTTGTTGGCCGGAGTAGCGTACAGGGGCAAATTGAAGTGCTTAAAATGCGTTTTGTCAACATTAGCGCTCAAGTGACGATGCCAACGGGGAAAACAACAAAGCGCACAAAACATGAACAACAACAATAATCTAAACAACAACAACAATGTAAACAACAACAACAATCTAACGACAAATAACAACAGACGATAAGGACAGTACCGTAACAACACGAAGAAATACAAAAACAAAACAAAAACAAAAAGAAGGAACAACAATGAAACAATGAGACGCAACCTGATGCAGTCTAAAAAGGATATGCGACATTTGTGGGAATTGTTGTTGCTCAGCGTACACTAACACCGGCTGTTTTCTAGCGCCTGCTGTTGCTGTTGTTGCACACACGAGCTGGAGGAATGATTAATGCCGTTGAAATTGTTTTGAAATTGCCACATATACACCCGGAGAGCAAAACAAATGGCAAGCACAAGAAGTGAACGAGTAAAGCAGCAATGAGATCGAGGCAAACAACAGCTTAGGCGGCGAAAGTAGGCGTCAAGGAGTTGCCACAAGTAATCGTGCATACATATTGCATGAACACGTGAGTGTGTGTTTGCAATGAACAATAGCAATAACAATGGGAGTCTTTCGAAGCCAACAACCAATCTACACGCCTCTGATCAATTTTGTATTCGTTGCAAGAAGAAGTTGGCAAAGGAGATTAGTCTTTACAGTGCTTTAGTGGCACATACAATTTATCGTTAATAAATCTTTTTACTCGTCTTTTTTGCAACACCATCTGCTTGTCTTGGAACAGATGCTATATCATTCGGGTAGGTTCGCGTTGTATTGTGGCACATACGCTTCATGTCCCCTATTTTTATTTGTTTTTGTTGTGTTCCCATATTGATCCAATAATAGTGATGCTAATCTAAGATTGTACGTCGGGGTTTTAACATTATGGTCTGTAGGTCAGTTTTTTCTGATTGCAATGCCCTGGACCTTTCTCAAGAATTTATATTTATTCGGGAAAAATTATGAAGCATTGCCTGATAACTTTTTATGAATTTATCTACCAATCTACAAATTCGATATAAGTTTAGGTCACTTGACTCTTCCCAAGTAAAATAATGATGAAACGTCACTTCTATGTTCATCGCTGTTTTTAAAAGCATACTATTCCGATACTGGTCATTAAGAATAAGATTTGCGATTTGATTGGATAATTTCTATAGGCAGTGAACTGGGATCCTGATGATTATATAAAATGCAAATTTGCTCGAAAATTTTTCTAAATGCTTGCTGTCAGTTAATTAAATTTTTGGTTTTAAATTTGCAATTTCTTAAGTGAAATTATAGGGTGACATTGAGCTTTTTCACGTTGGAAATTTTTTGTAGAATTATAGAAAGTGGCACTATACAAATTAAATCTGATCATAATTTATTCTAACTGACAAAAAAACTAGATTTTTTCGTATTTTACCACAAATTCTTATTCTCGCCTTCAAAATGAGCCAGTACAAGCATGCCAACGCTTAATCCCATTTTCCATACACGTGTTATAAGCCTCAGCTGGGATGACCTTCAGTGACATTAAACAAAATGCGTTGAGTCTTTCCATAAGAGATGTTGAGATCCTCCGCAATCTCTCTCTTGCCAATATGACAATTTTCAAGCACGATTTCTTTAACTTTTTCGATATTATTGTTAGTAACAGAGGTGGATGGACGACTCGAATGAGGAAAATTTTCGATGACTTCACGAATTTCACTCAATGCTTTGTGCCACTCACTTGTGTTCGTAAGTAAGTAGACTTCCTAAAACAGTTCGGCGACATTGCCGTTGAACGAATATTTTATTCTATGACAACGATTGCCAGACGAACTTTTCGCGTTGTAAACAAACAGCTGCCAAACACTAATTGACATATGTATGAAGATCGAACTGCACACGCTTATAAAAAAGGTTGTAAGAATCCAAAAACTTTTTATCGAATCGTTTTATGCGCTGGTTTAAATATGCCAGTCCGGGTCACATTTGATCAAATGAAATATTACCAGTTATCTGTCATAATTGACATTAGCAATCTGTCATTAGTTTTTTTGCAATTGCGTTTATTAGATTATGTTATTTGACAATGAGTTGATATTTGGCACTTATTAATTGTCATTTGACAATTTTTGATATCTGTTCTTGTTAAATGATTCTTGCTATTATCTGTTCTCTTTCTTAAGTAATTGTTACTTTTCACCTACCATTTATTAGTTTGTAACTTTGATACAGATTATTTGCAAAATTTCATTTAATGATTAGTTAGAAGTGGTTGTCATTTGTTATTAGCTATTTTTCTCTAGTAATTTATCGATTATCAGGCATCTGTCATGAGTCATGCTCACTTATCATTAGTCATTTGTAACTTTGTGGCTTTATACTGCTAATTTATTGTTTGATCTTTGCAATTATTAACTTTTCATTTGCCATTTGCCTCTTATCGCTTGTAATTTATGATTTGTCATTTACCATAAACGTCATTTGAAATTTTTAACTATTCAAAAAGATAAGATTTCCTCTTTGCGGCAACAATATATATTTAGAAAAAATTATGCTTTGTGAAATATTGCAAAAAACACTTCAGTTCACATCGAAGGTGAAAAACTACTTTCCGTTCTAAGCCGTTGCTCTGAGCATAGTTCGCAATATGTATGTATGTGTGTAACGCTGGGTATTTTCACCTACACCAATACATACAAGTAAACGAGTGTGCTCGCACATGTATTAATACGTGTCACTTTTTTATCGATGAGTCAGTAACAATAGCGGTTTACAACAAAAAAAAAGCCCTTTTCACACTTCGCTGGTGCAATTCATAAATTCACCCAAGGCCTGTTGCAGTGCTATGTGCGCATAAGTGTAAACAATGGCAACAACAAACAAGCAACAGCATGCTAGTACATAGCAGAATAAACAAAACTAAAAAGTCAACGAACACTTGTCGAAGGAAACGAGGAACGAGTGACGAGAAAAAGCGCTGAGACGCAAAGACAAAAACCAGCGCAAGGATAAGCAACAAACACAAGGCTTTTGCATTGCAGAGGTTTTCACTTGTCTATATCCTTGGAGCGAAGTACGAATATTATGCGTTGCCACTCACTTTAATATGCGATGGCGGCGCGTAGGGCAAAGTGCTTTGTGCATATTTGCATGCATGTGTGTGTATGCATGAGAATATTCATCAACGCAAATTCATTTCCATTTGCATTTTCTCTTCTATGCGTTCTTTGCAGTGTTGTTGCTTTTTTAAATACTTTTATTGTTTGCTGTTTTTTGACTTTTACATACTCGTATTCTATTTTTGCTTTCTCATATTTGCTTCCTTTTAAGCGCGTGAGTGTATTTGCACTGCACTTTGTCACTTTCGTCAACACACTCGCTGAGGCTGCCATCAACCGCTTGCTGATGGCGCGCAGTGGCATCGAACATGCAACCGCTACCGTTCACCACCCTTCCCCCTACATCCGGATTACAGCGTCGCTGTAGAATTTGCTCATAGCACGGCTTAGCTCTGCTCTACTCAGCTTGGCCACTTGTCCTTGTCACCGTTTGTTATTGTTTTTGTTGTTGTTGTAGACAATGCATTTGCCTCGTGGTGGCTTGTTGTTTAATAAAATTTCACACTTTTAGCTGCGTCTGCGTTGCGTTGCGTTGTGGTAAATGAAGAGAGCTCTTGTGCGTTACGATGCACTCAGAGAAAATTATAGCATGGCTTTAGGAGCGAAAATATTATTATTGCTATTTTATATGATAGAATTATTGATTATTAATTTTTTTATTTTCCAATATGTAGCACAGAGTGTACTAGTTTTGTAACACCAAAAATTATTCGAGATAGATATAGCGTTGTATATAAATAATATATTAAAATATTAATAGACGAGGTCAAGGTAGTCGAAATGGGACTACAATCATGTCCACTTCCTCCTGCATGACATCATTTACGCCAAATTATTTCACTTTACAATAGATAAATCAAAAATCAATAGCATAATATTAATATTACAATATAGTGCCTCTAATACTTGTCAACTCATCCAAGATTGGTTTAATCGGACCCTCAGATACCGAATATGACAACACCAGTGCCTATGGCTGACTTTAGGCTAAAAATATGGAACGAATTATTCTTGAGAACGAGTGAAATTCGCCCACGAATTAATCCAGACATATATAGCGGTCATTGTGCGAGATATCTCAATTTAATTTGTTGTAAATATTTTCTCGACTACACTTGTTGTTTTCTATTTCTATCCTCTACAACTAAAAGCGTTTCTTCGAGTGCACAGTGCCAAAGGAAGACTTCATAGAATTTTACTAGCTGATAGTGATCGCCTTTTAAAATTCTCCTTCAGATGCTTTGTTCTTCTGCTAATTTTTGGCTGTATATTATATTTTGTAAACGTCATATTCCATGCATATTAAATTTTCATGTCAGCAGAAAGTTTTTGGTTAAATTCGGTGGGCAATTATTGTTGTAAATATTTTATTCAGCTACATGCCACATACATAAAATCACATCACAGCAACCGCACAGACAATTTCATGTATACAAATATATATATATATTTACCAGATTTGTGTAACCACCTCCACATAGACGAATGATGTATATTAAAATTTTACTCTTAATATAAAGATTTAGATAAAGGGGATTAAAAGGGGTTTTATTAATCACTTTTGAGGATTTTTGAGGCTGAGTACCAAACTAACACTAACCTATCTACAAAAAAAGCATACATATGAGCTTGACCCAGCGTCAATGTCGGCGGGTTAAATTCAAAAAATATTATTCAAGAAGATTTATTTCGACAATTTGGATTCTCTCCGTGACCCTTCTCTAGGGGGCCCTCCGAAAAAAGTGTCCGGCGGTGAAGAAGATGTTTCTGCTTAAAATTATATACAAACCAAAGACCAAAGAAATGTCTTGTTGCAATCGAGGAATGAAATGACACATAGTACATTTCGGAGAAATTTTTACACTAAGCTAAAAAATTCTTACAAATATTCCAAAAGAAGTTGTCGGATTAGCTACAAATTTTAGGATTTTCAACATACATGCAAAAGAAAAAAAAGGTCCCTCATTTGTCCCTTAAAAGGTAGTCATCTCTGTTCGTGTAAACAAGAAATAGTCCCTCAATTTTCGAGATATCGATCTAAAATTTTGCACGATCAAAATCAAGTTACTGTATGGAAACCTTTTTTATTTTAGAAGATATCTCCATGAAATTTAGATTGTATTATTTTCTAAGGTAACGGTACAATTTTCAAAAAAATTATTCAGATTGGACCACTACAGCATATAGCTGCCATTCAAACTGACTAATCAAAATCTGGATAAAGTTTTTCTTAAAATATATTTTTACCTTATTAAGTAACTAAGACTTGAATTTTAGTTTTAGTTAAATACACAGTGATATAAAAAATGCGCCTGTGAAGGTTCAGTCGAAGTTAACATATTTTCTTGCTTTTATATATTTTGAGGAAGTATTTTATAGTTTTGATACCTTCTCTTAATAAAAAACGCCCTTCTTTGAAAGTTTTTTTTTGCATAAGCCACTGTTTAAATATTGTTAATATGCATCTATTCAGGAGTATGTTGCACATATATCTCTTATACATTATATGTAAATGCATAACTCATACGCCGTGTTGTACTTTTGAAACGATAAATTTGGTTAGGACATATTTTGTCAAAAGACTCACAGAGAATCTATTTGTATATTAGTACACATATATACTATAAAACCTTACTTATACTTTCACACATTTGAATATATATTTTTAATTGCACACACACAGAAATATACATTTACGATGGAATATTTATAGAAAATTATGTTGAGCCGCTTAAAATGCTGAAATTCTAGATACTTACATTCACATACCAAGTATGAAATATTTGCATATGAGTGGGTGTGGTTATGGATGTACATAGGATGAGTAAGAATGTGTGTGGCGTATTTTGCTGATTAGTACCTTTGTGCATATTTGCATATTCGTAGTTTTAGTTTATGAAAGTTAATTTGAAATTAGCAGCTTTTACAAGTTTCTCGCTGACATCGTGTTAACATGCTCATTTTGTTGTTGTTTTAGTGCAATTTTTCGACAATTTATCCATATGTGACAAAATTACCTAACTAATTCAATTTGAAGCAGTCTTTGTAATTGGAATTTCATAATTATTACAGTTTGTTGTTCGAGAGTTCTAATGAGGTGTCTGTGCGATAGTAACGCTGCTATCTAGTTAACGGAATAATATTAGTTTTTAAAACTTCGTCTAGTATACCTTCTGATCAAAAGTGACCCGGACTGTCAAAAAGAAACCATATTTTAAGGTATTTTAATAAAACTGAACTCATGGCGCGTTCCCCGAAGCTGATTTTTCATTAGATAAAAGTCAATAGGAGCTAAAGCTAATACTGGGCGATAACTCTCGTTCGTGTTTTTGCTTCCCGTAGACGCCTCAAGATGGCTAACTAGTATTCTTTACTGACCCTTTCACCCTGTGGAATGAATTTATAGTGAACCACACCACGGTAATCAAAGAAAATGATAAGCATCACCTTGATTTTAGTCTGACTTTATAGTGGTTTTTTCGGTTTTGGTTAATTTTTGGAGTGCCATTCGCTAGATTTTATGACAGTTTCGACGTTATATTGACAAACTCACGTCTCGTCCCCAATAATGATGCGTTCGAGAAACAAATTTTAGTCAATTCAGTTTGAGCGCGCAGTTTAAATGGAGCAGTCCTAGTCAAATTTGATCATAGGGTATTATTCGCTAAAAAAGAACTACACTTTTAATTCCACATCTCTGCCTAACTAATATCTTGGAATAACAATTTCCGCTACAGAAATTAATACACTTTGATTCTTTACAAGGCTATTTAGATGTTGGTAGGGAACATTTGTTTCGAACGATAGTTAATTTTTTTCTGTTTGGTTGGCATGACATCTGTCAAACTTGATTCAATAAACTTACCGTCATTGAACAAATAAAATATTATTTTTTAATTGTGTTAAAAATATCAAATTTTTTACCGAAAAGTGATGATTTGCGGAAAGCATTATTTTTGTGTGTTTATTTGAAGAAACATGCTGCAGAATCGTATCGAATGCTTGTCAATGCATGTGGTGATCATGCTCTATCAGAAGCAATATGTAAAAGATGGTTTCAATGGTTCAGAGATAATGCTTTTGATGGGAGAAATAAAGAACGTCGAATACCACCAAAAAAGTTTGAAGACGCCGAATTGCAGGCAATATTGGATGAAGATGAGTCAAAAGCAAATGGCAGCCGTGTTAAACGTTGCACAACAAACAATTTCAGACCGTTTGAAAGCTATGGGAAAGATTCAAAAGTGTGGAAAATGGGTGCCACATGCATTGAATAAAGACAAATGAAAAACCGAAAAAACACTTGTAAAATTTTGTTTACACAAAATGATGTCAGTTTTGCATCGCGTTGTCATTGGTGATAAATTAAAAATTTATTTTAAGAATTCTCTCTTACAGAATCCGTTTTGTTTGATATATACTTTAAAACCTCTTTTCAGTAGTGAAAAGTACCTTTTCGGCATACTAGTTACATAAACTTAGCTCTACTGGGAGCCTTTTCACCCTACTCCAGCTATTTATATTTCGCCCAACGGTCTCGCTTTCAATTACAGTTGGCATATCGGTAAATATACCATAAAGAGTTTTTGGCGAAATCAGATATTGAATTCTTGCTGTGCGACAGCTTGTAAGTGGCATTAAATTGCACGGAAACAAAAATTAAATGATGGCACATAAACAAACAGTTATATAAATGTACAAAAAACAATTATCAAAATGTTATTATAAGAGGTTACGCACACATTTGTACAAAAACAAAAAATTAAAATATGCCATTATAACATGCTAACTGCGAATTAGCGTTGGAAAACATACGAAAATTGAATGGCTCCAGTCGTATTTGTACATGCCGTCATATAGACATACATATAAAATATATGTATAGAACTATGTCGAGAATATTTTCATACGTACATATACAAATACTAGTGTATAGCTGTGCGTATGTGTGCGCAGCATAACTTAATGCTTAAATCATGGAAGCCACTCGAGCATTCCGGTCTCTCATTATAATCACCATTATAAATGTTATTTTATTATTGTGATTATTGTTTATTTTATTGCTTTCGTTTAATACAAGTGCGTTTTGTTGCTGGCTTTAATGCTACAATTCGCTGTGTGACAGAGATTGTTGACTGTCGCTACTGTTGTGTCGGTTTTATTGTTGTTAATTTAATTTCTGCTTTATTAATTCCCATTTAATGGCTTCAGCGACAATATTCTTCTACCTATGTGGCATTTTACAAATATTTCGGTTAGCTGATGACAGTAGAGGCGCATGGGGGGTCAGGTTTTTGCTCTGTTTATTCGTGAAAGATGTTTAGTGGCAAATGCTTATCATACTTGTTTTGCTGTCGGTGTATTTAATAAAGAAAATTCTTAAAATCTTAATTTTGATTTTGTTTATTTTATAAACAGGGTGCTTTTAGTATATATTTGCGATATGTTTCACTACTTACTTTTCGCTTCATTATATTATATGATACTTCATTTTCTTCCAGTATCTGATAAAATTTGCCGCAAAGAAATTTTATAAGCTGCCTAAAGGAAAATTTAAAAGATGTATATTGAACCATTAGAAAATATTGTATTTAACAGTTTATTTGGCAATTTTGAATTAAAATTTTTTTTGAAAATTTATATTTTTAATATTATATATTGTATTATCATTTGTACAGGCTTTCTAAATATTTTAAAGCGGTAGAAATATCGTGTTAGAACTTCTACTCGTACGGCAGAAATGTTAATTTTTAAAATTCTCTCACCTCATGTTGTCGACTGCGCAACGACGGCTTTAATAGAAGGAAAATTATTTAGAAAATTCTCGAAATGCTGTTTTAAGAGTCGGTGAGAAAAATGTCTCCGGAAAAGTTGGGCCGAATAACGTGAAATTTTCACACAATCTTTTTAGATATATTTGTCACTGGTAATGATTGAAGGACGAATACGATTTTTATAATAATTTCGAATTTTTAAGTCACTTTTTGCCAAAATCTCGATTTTTTTGGTAGGCCTCATTTTGTCAAAATCTAAATTCTATTATTACCTGTATCCATCCTTTGTAATAACAAAATTGGTTGGGTTTTGGATTTGAGATAATTTTAAGCAGAAGAATCGTTCTCACCACCAGATACTGTTTTTTTGTAAGTCCGCTTGGAGATCGGCTACGAGATCAAGGAAATAAAAAATGAATCACCGATTATTAAAGTAAATTAAATTTTGTAAAAGGATATTTATTTTCTTCAATAGGATATTTATTTTCTTCAAAAAAAAAAGGGGGTTTGTTCTGACTTTTAAGTGGATGTAAACTTTGAAGATGTATTACACCAATTCGGACAGATATTAAACCTATGGAGAACAATCCGTTAAAGCTTCTTAACGTTAAGTTATATTACAATAGTACAATATCGTTTACGGTTAGAAATATGGGGCTTTCTGGAATGAGTTGTTATGTTGTTTTACTCTCCACTTCAGAGTATAATTAGAAGGTACGAGTATATAGGTCAGAAAATAATAAAGACTTTGTGATTTTGAGTGTGCTCTAAAATGTATTACTCATAGTTTAAGAGATTTATATATTCATAGCAAGAAATAAAATTAGCTTAGCACCTATTGGTAGTGAGTGAGTTTAGCCATTATTACTAAAAAAAAAAAAAAATAACTGTCGTTTTCCCATTTAAATGATAGTAATGTCAGGTAAAAAGGTAATCTCATAAGACATTTGCGGTTTTTCACCAACCTCGAGATATCAGATTTTCTTATGTTGTTGTAGCGGCAAAATTCTGCGAAGTTGACAGTCCTTGACCGGATAAAATCCGGCTCCGTTCTGGTTACGTGGACCCTACTGTCGTATAAACAACATCAAAATAATATTTTTTCATATTTTTTTATCGGTTCAGAACATTCTGAATCAGTACCACGAAATTTTCATAAAAACTGCAGAACAGAAAGTTAAGATGATGCTTATGTGGTTTATGTGGTATATAAATATATTAACATATATGTTTATTAGCATTTTTGAGTGTTCTATGGGAAAATCTGTAGATTTATAAATTGTTGCAAACTAAATTCCCGTTGTTATTCATATATAATAATATGCATATTTTCTAGTTAGTTTGTCGCTTTTTTGTTCGCAATTTTTGCTCTTAGTTTCACTCTGTGACAATTCAATTAATTTATAAGAGAATTCTTTCATTCATCAATTTCATTCAACAACAGTATCATGACAATACAAGTAAAAGCATACACACATCCGTATATGAGCGTGTGTGTGTAGAACCAAAAATAACTACAATGAAAAGAACAGCAATCACAAAGAGAGACCAGTACACGAACTGTGTTAAAATAACAAGCCACAGGCAACAATACCAAAAAAAAAAAAAAACATACAACGAATTTCCTGAAAAGAAGCAAAAAGCGATAATTTAATTGGCTGAACACAGCATGAATTTAGCTGCAACGCGATTTCACAACGTAACTTTATTTGCAACACAGTAATTTTTTCGATATTGCCGTAAAGCTTGGCGGGAGTAAAATAAGTTCTGGCTTTACAAAAAGCTGTGATTTCTTGTGATGTAACTGCCCATATGTGTTTAGTTTGTGATCTTTTAGAAGTTTGAGTCAGAACAAGAGTCGCGCCAGATATTAGAAATAGGATCGTTATCTTGTGTAGATATAAAAAATCGTGAAGACATAAAAAACAATATAAAAATATTTACATATAAGAAATATCTATAAAAACTTTAATTACCTCAGCAATACATCCCTCGATATAAGAAAGAGAACGAGTTAAGTTTTGAAGAATCCATGAGTATTTGATTTCCATTGCGGAAAAAGTGTCACACCAAAGAATAGAACAGCCATTGAAGCTTTTCTATTTCATATGGATGGTTATATGAAAAGACGAAGAAGCATAATATATCAGAGATATGAAAAAACCTGGTAATTTAAAACCTATCCTACGTTCAAGCAATACAGTGCGTTTCTTGGACTTACAGAACTTAAAAATTAAAAAAAAAGTATTATTAAAGCGAACGGTTTTGGACCCTTAACAAAAGGAAAATTTTCTCTGAAAATTTCTGAAAATATATGCAACTATATTTGGTCCACTTCGAAGTATCAGGTGTCAATGGAAAGTTGAATCGCTTTCAAAAAGTTTACTAAATTTCTTGAAGGCTGCCATTTGCTGAGAAAAAATTTGAAATAAAAATTGATGAAATAACGAAACACAAAACTGAAAATGTTTAGAAAGCTTAAACGCAAAATAATTTTTTGGTGGCGTGTTGCCATATATTTAAAAAATTTTGTTTAAAAAAACAACTATTTGAAAATGTATGCATATCAAACTAAAGAGGCTAATGAAAGATGTATGTCGAAGATATTTTTATAAAGTGTGGCAACCTGTTTAAAAAATTAATTTTAAATAACTTAACAAAATTAAATTTAGTACTTGTTAGACCTAGAGAAAACCATTTGATGTGAATAGAAATATTTTCGTTAGAATCAGCCATTTTTTATTGCTTTATTGTTATCTTAAACCGAAATGTTATTACTAGTACACCAAACTTTCAGTAATTGCTTACGCAAATAAGCAAAATAATAACTTTTCTCAACAATAAATTACAAAAATAAACTTTCTTCTGTTGTATTAATTTCTTAATTTTATTTTTATGTTAATACCTTATCCAAACACCCTTTATAATCATAACAAACTGAGCAATTGCAACAACAAGTGCGCTTAAAAGCACAGCAAATTAGTTTCTGCTTGAAAGCCCAACAAGAATTTGGAACACAATTTGCTCGGATTTTAACGATGGCCAAGCCAGCAAACACACAAAAACAAAAGAAGAAAAACATCAACAACAACAAAGAACAAAAAAAAACAAGAATAACAATCAAATTCTAATATAAGAGACAATGGGAAACACGCGATGAGCCACGCCGTCATTCAAAGAGCCATTGGGCGACACGTTTACTTTTGTATCGCTGTATTTGTATGCGTGTATGTATATATAATATATATAAAAATACGTTTTGCTGTTTGACGATGCTTGCTGCGTGTATTATCTACCTTGTTGTCATTACTTGTTGTGCTGTGGGTGTTTTAGATTTTCTTTTTGGAAACATGTCAGTTGGTTTTACCGCTAGTACTTGTCCAGCCCCATTATCTGCGCTCCATTTCACATTCTTATTCTACACGAAAATTTAATTAAGATTATTGTTGCAGAAAAATGTAGCGAATTTTTCTTGGACGAATTTAATTGATTACAATTACGAAAACTTCGTGGATATTATATACCGTACCTACGAAGAGGGAAGAGACCTTCAGTACTATCAATACATATATACATAGATGCGAGTAAATATTGGCTTAATCGTGCATTGTTTCGCCAGTGAGGCGCCGCATTCTTTTCCAACCTTCCTCTCTTTTTAACTACCACTTGTGGCAGCACCGCACGTTCAGCCGTTTCAAGTAGTCAATTCGATGGTCGCGGTAATCTTACGTGTAATTTACTCTCTGAAGGAGCTTTGTTTTATATACTTTATGTCCGGATAAGTAAATGAACGGATAAGCTTTTATAGCAGGTATTTATTAGACCGGGTCGTCCTCAGGAGTTAGAAATATTTTTGCAATTCCCCTAACCTCGAGAAGTTGCTTTGGATGGACTTTTTATCAATAATAAAATCCAACATCTTTGTTTACTTTTAAAGTTACATATACTTGTACAAAAATCATCATTCTTGCTGACTCTTAAAATTACATAGATTAATGCTTATCTAAACTTTTAATTTCTCGAGGTAGAAGTCGAGTTATTTGATCTCATTGGTTAATGAGAAGGTCTAAGATATAAAAATATTGATAATACCCAAACTACCTCTTTAACGAGAGGTTTCGCTTACATTCTTATGCCCCCTGAATTATCTCTACTCGTCTACCAATCTATATGGGCGACCCCATCTAATGCATATGTATGTATTGTTGCTTTCATCAGTTTAAACGCGGCAGATTGTTGATGGCTGTAGCGGTAATGCTTAAAACACTTCATACCATCTGTTCTTCTGAGTATTGTTGCTGAATATGCTTGTTTCATGCATCATTGTAAGTTGTTGAATGAATATTATAAACTTTTGCGGTTAATAAGATTTTTATTAAAATAGGGCAACAGCGTGAAAGTAAGACCAGCAGGTACTCAAAAATATACCACATAAATAACGTCAATAAAAATATTCATTCGTAAACGAACAGTCGTGGCTAATTATATTTCATTCTAAATACACAATTAAGTTTGTATGTTGTTCGTTGCATTTATATGAAGATTATTCAGGCTTATAGGTAAAGTCACTATGTCTAAAATTCCGATAGGTTCAACTAGAGTCCAATTATTTAGCCGACGTGGGTTATTTTCGAGATATACGGGTTGGTTGAAAAGTTTCTGCGCTCGAAATGAAAAAATATTGTTCTTTCGCACAAAATATATATTTTTTATTCAATCTCTGCAAAATACCCGTCTACGGCTGTAATAGCTTCTTCATTTGACGAAAAACGCTTTCCACGGATTCGTCGGATTTCTTCACTAATGGCCTCCTTCAACTCGTGCAGGGTCCTCGGCTTTTCTCTGTAGACTCTCTCTTTTAGGTATCCCCACAAAAAAAAGTCGCAAGGAGACAGATCTGGGGACCAGGGGGCCAGGAGACAACTCACAAAACAACTTACGCTGGTCGTAGTCCCCTTCTAACAATTGCTGGGTTATCACCAACTTGTATGGATGGAATTTGAGGTCCTCCTTCAAAATTCGACGCACAGTTGTCTGAGACAAATTAAGATTGGACGCACGAAGTCGGACAGAACGGTTGGGGCTCTGGAGGGCAGCGACCCTGACTCTGTCAATATTCTCCGGAGTTCGTGCAGTTCGATTTCCTCCCGTTCTTCTTTTCATAACACTTCCCGTTTCGTTAAAATTGTTCACCCACACCATTATTAAATTCCGATTGGGGATAGTTCCGCGGTGGGGAATGTTAAAATGCCGACGGAAGTCACGCTGAATCTGGACGATCGATCCGTTAACCAAGAAACGACTTACGGCGAAAACACGTTGCTGCATGGTCCAAACCATCTTGAGTACTGACCTGAAAAAAGCTCCCCTTCGTTGTGAACACAATGAGACCAACCCCACCACTCTGAGCGGCCCAGACGCCGAGTACTACCCATTTGAAAAACATACTAATCCGTTGGCGGACCCTGTATAAGTGGATAATCCTCTTTACCCTGTTTATTTGTTGACAAAGCAGAAACAGAACATAGCGAACAAAGAAGTAACAAATATACCATTGGTTTTTCAAATGGGTTTGATTTTTATACCTTGAATAATGTTTATTAAATGTAAGTTTGCCATGAAGAAGCCTAGCAGGAAATGTCGGTGACCCTATAAAGTGACGTGCCAAGTCGATTTATCCATCTCCGTATGACTGCCTATGTATACGCGAACAATTATTCCTTGGGGTTTTGAGGTATCGACCTGAAATTTTGCACTCATTCGAAACGCCGATATCGGACCACTATGCGACTTAAAGATTGTTTGTATTAAACAACATTGCTCCAAAGAACTAGCAAAACGTTCGTTGCAAATTGTTAACCGGTTACGTTTTTAGATTTAGTTCCATATATAGTTGCCAAAAGAAATGCACGTATATATGTAGCTTCGGTGTAGCCGAACTTAACATATTTTTCTTGTTTAGAAGTGAATTTGCAATAGTTATCAGAATTTACTTAACCGGCTTGTTGCTTTACTAATTGCAGTGCCTTAACTGTAAAGCTTCATACAAGTTAAGCAATTATTGCAACAAAATACTCAATTGGATTTTTCTTCCTTGCTGCTGTAGTGTAAATAACGCGGTTGCATTGCCGGTTAGCCCCGTTTACCTCCTTTCATATTTATCTCTAGTTAATTCTTCACAAATTTCTGCTGCAAGGATAAAGTTTATTTCAGCAATGTTCTTACTTCATTTATTTATTCCACTCATTTTCGTTCACTGCGCAAGATATTAACGAGTTTTTGCGTTCAACGCTTACATATTATGTAATTTGCGCAATTTTCTCTTCATCTGCGTTTCGCATGTGGTTCTTGTTTTCCGCTTTATTTATTTATTTTTTCTTGAATATGCTTTGCGTGCGTAAATGCCATGCGCGTAAATCAAGTTTATTAATCTGATCATTAAGAGCAGTTTGTCGGCAATTTTTTCCACTTTTACAATTTGAAAGTTTGTGGTTTTTGCTGGTTTTACAATGTTGCTGTAAAGAAATATTTTATAATTAAAAAAACACTGTTTTGGAAAACTTCAATTAGAATAGAAGCGTGAAGGGATGCATTATGCAAGATTCTAAGTGTAAGGTGTTCTGTGAGGTAGCCATTGTTCGTAAGCCGTTCGTAATTTACTTAGAACATAAAAAAGTTTGGTTAAATGTAGTAAGCTATGTGGCTTATAATATACAAAGAAGCTGTGGCAAAAAAATGTTAGATAATCGGATTATGGAAGTGAGATTACCGGAACGGTTTGCTTTTTACTAAAATTGATCCAAAATCTTTTCCTATATGCATTTATAACTACATTTATTTTAGACATATAGTAGCTCTGAGCCAACTTTTCTCAGTTATCCTGAACTCTTTCTTTTTAGCTCAACCGAATTATTGATATTTTAATTTCATAAATCCATCTACCATACAATAGGGGATCTGCGCCGATGTAGTTAAGATGTTTTAAGATTAAGTCATTATTGTTCCAGTAACATGTAAATAATTACAACGCTGCTGAGAAACTATGCACTTTAGATAATATCATGACAATGAGACATTCCTATAGCTAAATATATGACTACCAAATGATCAATTTTAACCCGAACCAAATTTTTCAGCCTCAGCTAATAGACCTTCAGTGCCTTCAGCGAATTTTGGTTTTTTCGGTTTCTTTAACTTTTTCGGTGCTATCTTCATTAACAGAGGTGGCAACTCGCATTAAGCAAGTTTTTCATGACTTCACGACCCAATTGACATATAGAGATCAAACTTCATACGAACATAAAAATAGGGTTGTACCAATCTTAAAAAATCGATTCGGCTTGAGTGCCCAGTTTTAATATCCCAGTCCGAGTCAAACTTGATCAGATGGTAAATCGATTTTCAACAACCTCATAAGAAATTCAATCGAAACTTAGTGGTGCGAAATGGAGTTCCATCTTTCTCCGCTGCTGGTTGGCTGTCGTCAAATATTCATCAGCCAGTTTTTGGTCTTCACAGTAAATTTGACTTTATATTGTCTGTAAATTATGAAAAACAGTCTTCTGCTTTAAAGCAGACAGTGGTTTTAAAGTCTCCAGTCTATACTCTTAGAGCAATAGTAGAGCCAACAAAAACAAAAAAGTCAGCCCACCATTTTATTGTCGCTCTTTGAATTGTTATAGCCGCTTAATATCACTAAAAATATAAAATAAAATATGCTACCCAACCAAGGTTGCCCTTTCGAACATCTCTCGCTCCACACATAAATAACTCCAAATTCAACTGTTTAGCATATCATCATTATCCCACTGCACAGACTTGCTTACATACACTCCAAAATATATGAAGCATAAAAACATATTGTTTGTAATTTATGTCTATTTACATAAGACTAAAATTGTCTATCCTTTATTGGCAGCAGTTAAATCGGCATTTGCCGAGCTCGTGTCAACCGCAAAATGTGCACAACTTAATCCTTTCATGCGGGCTGTGGCATGATGGAGTCTATTGCCACTTCGCCAAAGTATACACATTACACGGCGATGTACTAGTATGTATGGCTGTGTGCGGCATAAGACAAACATCAAAAGAAAATAACGGTATATGTAGCTGCAACTTCAAATAATGAGTGGCATTCACAATCAAGTGACATGACAGCGGGCTCAGCACGTGCCACATAGCACATGTGGCACAATACATACGAGTACATGCTAGCACGAAACTGTAGCAATATTAGGTAGCTACTAGCCCAGCATGAGATGGCTGGCGTGGCGTGGCAAGGATGACATGGTGGTGGTGAAAGCAACAAGGCGTTGAGCAACAGGGCTACTGTCTGACGTTGGTGGTGCAAGCAAACGGGGCAACTAAGAGGCGTGAGCAAGAACCTTACAGTAAAGAGGCAAACAACTGTCTTATCTGCGACTTTGGCAGGCTGTCAGACAGACTGATGAACTAGACTGTCACAAAGATGTGTGGTTTTAGTATATACTATAGGCTATATGCATGCAACTGAGTAGACACTGTTGCTTCAGCAGCGCTTCGTTACTTGGTTACTGCTGTAGATTTTCATAATTTATGTTACTTTCAGCCATAAGCAACGCGCCAGTATTGCCACACGTCAACGAAGGGTTGTAGAAACAATTGTTGCCGCTGGCGCCAGCGCCTTCTAACAGCAGCCAAGCCGTGCGCCCACACTCCTATGTTTTCAGTTACTACCCCGACCTTGCTGAAAGCGGCCACTCAACGGGGTCGTTGGTGGTTGTTCGGTGACACAGCATTAAACACACACACACCTGCTCATGTGGCTGCCGTCGTGCGGTCGCCGGTTAAATTATGGCAGCGCAAAGTGTAAGCCAGTCAACTGGGCCAGCAGCATTCGCAGCACAACGTGTTGACTCTGTGTGTGTCCTACATGCCATGTGTTGCGCGCATTCAGCAGTTTTGGCACAAACATTGTCGTCACACCTCGGTGGGTGGGGTGTCATGTCATGTCGACTTTAACGTCACTATCGTGTTCTTCATGTTTATTGACAATTTTTGTGCATGCAAACATTTTATTTTGTTGTTACCCTTTGGCCTCACTTCTCACACCCATTAACGGCTGACGCACCGTTGCACTATCTACCGATATGGCTGGCGTGCCGCGCCGTGCCGTGCGGTGGTTTTTACTGTCGGCTTTGACAAGCTTTCGTGCACCCTTAGCGCTTATTGGCAGCTGGCTGGCCGCCACAATGATGTACTACCCTTGCGGGGGCGCACATTATTGCTTTTTATTGCATGAATGTCGAACTTGTTGTTGTTGTTGCGGATTTATTCTTATTTTACAGTGTAGTTGCGACTTAATGTATTGTCTCCGTCGTTGGACTTAAATGCTCGTGAGCACGTGAGCAACACCGATAATTTTTACATAAATAAATTTGCAAACAAATGTAATACATTTGGCCGACAACGCACCGCCGGCTGACCGTCTGGCTATGCGGTTCATTCTCGGCTTACCTGCCTTGTGTGTCTCCATTGTGCTCGCGTTAAATGTTCCTTTTTGTTGAGTCCTCCATTTTCTCTTTGCGTTTTGTGTTAGCGTAAATATTTCATTATTTGTGAAAGAGTATCCACCTGGGAAAGTAAGCACTGGACAATGTTTAATTGGATTTGAGTTTATTTATGGCTTTCGAGTTAAATATTTGCCATGCTGACATATTTGGGATACACAATAATATCTAATGTGGATACTTATTATGTCCAAAGGGGGCTTAAATGTCACATAGTGTTTTAAAAGTGTCTATTTGTATATTTTAGTACAGGCTGTATCACGATGACTCAGCATTTAAGCTATGTTCTTTGCCTCTCATACATACATCGGTTAGTCTGTTCTTTTCGCACACTTTCCAAAAAAACTTCTTAAAACTACAATTTAAAATGTCGAAGCTTATGCCCAATGTATACAATAATATGTAAGGATAACTGACTGAGAATGTATATTACTCAATCGTTTACAACAACATGTTTAGAATTTAAAGCAGTTAAGTTATCTTGCCTTTCTCCGGGTTCTTCGTCTTAGCTAAATAAAAATCAGGTTCTTCAAACCGTAAGGCACTGTAAGTTCTAGAAGGGTTTCAACAGACCGCTAATAGTTTTTGTGCTCCAAAGTTGGTATCAATGCCACAGTGAATCCATATTTTCTTTCCTATTTCGCCTGTTTTGGTCAAAACTGGCCGCTTCTAGGCGATTACTTCCTTCAGACAGTCCAATTGTTGACACTAAAGGTCTGAGCTGCCCTCATAGTTGATAATTCTCTGACAAACCCACCAAACACATAGCAGAACATTTGTGACCATCCGTTTCAGAAATATATCGATTTTGTTGGTCAATTCGATTTTTTTTCTTTATATCGTGTGGCACTCATATATCGAGCTTCTTTTTGTATTCAACCTTACTGAAGTTATTCCAAACGATTTTGTATGCAATGTTTAGCTCCTGACCAATCGAAACAGTGCTTATATGATGGTCTGACTTGACGATTTCTGAAATCGGTAAAATCAAAATAGCGGGTGGTTGGCTGTTACAGTATCTGAATCATGAACACTATTCACTTTTTCAAGCGACTGGCTTTCGTTTTAATTAATTGACATTTTAATCGTGTTTTATATGTGTAAAAGTTCTTGACACCATTTAATTCAAAGTAAAATTCGTCCCAGTTACGTAGACCTCATTGTTTCAGGAGCGGGCCGATTTAAAAATACAATGCGTCTTAAGCAAATATTTCTTAGTAGAAATTTCAAATATTAGCTATTATACCACTTTTCCGATGTAAAATGACCTAACCTACATTCATGTAATATATTTTCCTTCCCTCTTCTGTTAATTAACGGTTAATTTTCTTTATGACCAACCAAGAATGTCAGATTACAAAAGTCACTAGCATATAGAATTTATTGAGTTGTTGTTTGTTGGTTATTGCCAAAACAACTTAATTTAGCTCGAACCCTTCGAATAGTGCGACCACGTGAATATATTACAAGCACATTGGAACCCTAAGTGAAAAAGTAATATATATTCGTATGTGTATTTAAAGATACCCTGTTGGCAAAGTTTATCATAAATGAAGGTATAGAAGCGAAATGAAAGAAGTCTACTTGTAGTAAATTCTCAGTGCCTCTAACAATTTAATACAGTCATTTGAAGACCTCCATAAGCTTAATTTTGTCTGTATCCCACCTTTGCATGCCAGTACTGCACTCTATTGATAGAACATTTTAATGAGTAACTTAAAATTAATTAAAATTGCTTGTAGTAAACAAAACTAAGGAATAAATTGTTTTTGAAAGAATCCAAAGAAAGAATCACAACATAATTGCACGTGCGGCAATGGACATGTTAGCGTAGGTTTGTTCGATTCGCTGCTCTCCAAAGCTTGGTGAATCGAAGACAGCTGTTATATTGGTGGTTGGTTCATAATTTAAGAACTATCGGATATGTTGCCAAGTTTTAGGCAAATTAAAACCATTTAGAACTAATCAATTATTAATCTATCTAATGAGTTTCGAAATGTAAATTATTTTTTTTAAAATACCAGAAAAATTTCCTATTAGGTGGGTTTGTTGTAAAATAACTTACAGTAGTTTGCTGTCAGTTGCCAGGTAAGGTTGCAAGCAAAAAAGTAATTAAACTCAGAAACTGACGACTCATAGAACTAACGACTATATATGTATATATATATATATAGATATATAGTTATACACACATATATATTGTTGTTATTGTGCGTGAAGCATATATAAACATATAAATATATATATTTATACAGCTACTAGTTATATAATAATACTCGTCGTTGTTGTTGTGTCTGAAAATACACCACAAATATGTTCGCCCCTAATTTCGTTTCGGAAACCGTAAACTGCTAGACAAATATTTCGTATTAAATTCGAATAAAAAATAATTCGCTAAAACATGTTGTCCTTCAGCAACAACTACAACAACAACAAGTAGTTGCCACCAAACAACCGAGCAACTAACCACAACCAACTCAATTTTCAACAAAATTATTTTATAAAAATGTTGCAAAGAGCAACAAAAAATGTACACATAAAAGGTAAAAGTAACTGTGCATAAAATATACAGTACACAACGTAGTAACCGAGTAATGGGTTGCGTGTTAATGACTTTCTAACGAAAATTCTACATCGACACCAGACAACCACGCTTCAAACCACAGCGAATCAACCAACAAAAACAACAATGAAAATTCTGAAAAATTTACGAAGTGAAAAACTGTATATTGCTGTGTTAGTTCTTCATTTTCTTTACACGCTGCATATTTTAATTCACTGCTACCAAGGGGTCTGTGTGGGTGTGTGTGTGGGTGGAAATGTGTTTGTGATTGTGCTGTTTGTTATGCGTGTAGGTGTTGATTGAGCTGTGCCAACTTGAAACACCGATTAGACAATAAAGTATTTATTGGACTATGCGCTGGCACAGGCGCGTTCCAACGAATGAGTGACGGGAATGCTGCCAGAAAGGGTTGGGGTTACGTTTTTAGTTTTATTTGTTGCGTTTTATCCTTTCGGCTGCGCTTTCGCTAAAAAAAGATAAAAGAACAAAAGCAAAAAAACGCAAATGAAATAATAAATTTGTGGCATGCAGCTCAATTCGTTTGCATGTATTTTAATTTGATATTTTTTGGTTTACAAGGCAAGCAAGCGCAAAAGTTAAATATTTTATTAATCTTCTGGGAAGAGTAGGAAATGTCAGTGCGCGGTCACTGGATTGCTTTGACCTTCGGTCAGGTAAAAAGGAAATGACATTAATCTTCAATTAACCGGGTTTCTGTGGCTGGAAGTCTTTACTTTTTGCTTTCAACAAGATGGCAGTAATTCATAAAGTTGGTGGGATTTTTTAACTGAAATTTGTGAATTCAAGTCAAAGTTATATTAACAACCGAACATATATTTTAAATACTCAATGTTTTTGGTGCACAAGTTGTAAAATAATTTTCTTATTTTAATAGCAATTTAAACTTTTGGAAAGAAAAATTAAACAACTTTTTCTAACACACCATTCACCCATTCACCCATTTCCATTAGTATTGAGTATTTCAACCCTATAGTCTTTTACCAGTAGTTTGTCGACGGGTATTTCATTGAGTCGCTAATTTTCAACTTAAATTAAGATATCTGTTACCTGTCGTGCCTATTACTGGTAGAAAAAGTAAACTTATTTTCACGAATTATTTTTTAATTTTTTTCTGTTTTGTTAAGAAAATCGATAAAATAAAATCATATTTCCATCAGTTGTCAGTTCTCATTTGTCATTTATCATCTGTCAGCATTTATTTTGTCATCTAACGACATAACTATTGACTTTTATTCGACAGTTTTAATTGTTTATTTATATTATGGCAGAGTCTAGTACATTTTAATTTAATTTGCCAGTTGTCATCTTTCACACACCAAATACTTTTTATCCAAGTTATCCTTTCAAATTCAGTTGTCATTCTATCTCATGACGTCATAGTTATAAGTATATAAGAGTTTCGGACATACAGATCAGTGGCCATATAGATATATATACTTGTGGCACTCCGTGTCACTTGCAAGTCAGGCATTTAATGTTAAATTTGAAGTCCTATATTCTAAAGTTGTTTAGTAAGATTTGCCATTTAATCATGTCGACATTTCAACGCTTGGAACTTGTCAAAGATTATTACGCAAATACACGTTCAGCGGTGGCTACTGTCAGAACTCTTTGCGCAAAACAAGGTCGTCATAATGTTTTTTCTGAGCACGCTATGCAACGCATAATTTGCAAAATGCGAAAATGATTATATTCTCCTTGATAGTGTACCATCTTCCCCTCAAAGAAAAACTCATAGTAAAGGAAATATCGCTGCCGTTCAGGCTAGTGTGGAGGCCAATACGAATCAGTCGGTTCAATGTCGTTCTGCACAGTTGAGTCCCGTATAAGATTGTGTTGGTACAAGAACTGAAGTCCACAGTCCATTTGAAGCGTCGTAGCTTTGCTGATTGGCCGAGGGAAATAATGGAAGCCAACGACGATTTTCATCGAAAAATCATTTTCTCAGATGAGCCCCATTTCTGGCTTTTTCAATAAACAAAATTTTCGCCATTTTTGACCTTTGGGAGCGGATTGTGGTATGGTGGCTTAATTGGGCCTTATTTCTTTCGAAATATCGTTACCATATATCAATAGCGAGCATCATGAATGATGTTGACCGACTTTTTTTTCATGAATTTGAGGAACTCGATGCAGACGATATCTATTTCCAACGAGACATTGCGTCGCCGGGCACATTGCGTCCAAAGTTTGGCGACTCGTTAATTTCGAGAAATGGCTTAGTAAAATTTCCGCCAAGAGCATGCAATTTAACGCCTATAGATTATTTTCTTTGGGGGTATGTTAAATCAAAAGCTTATGCCATTCAATCAGTAACGTTGTAATGAAATCGGTTCAATGGTATCGAGTATGTTAATGCCCACAAATATCTATGTTTAAATATACACAAATATGAGAACATATATGGCTTACTACAAGTACAATATATATAGTCATCTTTCATTTGGCACCTGTCAAGGGTCACCTGCGACTCTTTATATGTGTTTTTGAAAAATAGTTATTCGGCCATAAATCTTTTGTCGTTTTAAATGAGTTACTACACTCAGTCACTGTGTATGCTTCATAAACTTTATCTCGCCATTTCCCGTATTTTTCTATTTATGTCACATGTCACCTACAACCGATATTTTGTATCTATTATCTCCTTCCAAAGCCATATTTTCTCTTTCGTTTAGCATCTTATCGACTTCATTTGCAAATTTATTGATTTCTAAACGCCTAATCGACAATTTCTCCTTCATTGTGATAATCACTTACTTAAAAAGCAGCCAATATCTCAATGATCTTTTAAAAAGTTGTGAAAACGTTTGCCACTTAACGCAAACGCTATGCAATAAAGCCAGCAAACGGTCGCCTAATCAGTGATTATGTCTAAAAAATTGCCTTCATTACCTAAATGCCCAAAAAATACACGAGTTGATGGTAAAATAAATATGCCGCGACTGAATAAATTTCGTAGCCGGGGCATAATTGTGCGCCAAAGCATGACGTCGAAGAAGAAAACCAAACATTTTGGGCAGCTCAATATAGAGTATGTATGTATGTTTTTACGCATGGAATATGGGACAAGTTATGCTGCTTGGCTTTCGGACGATGGAATTTGATATTTTAAGTAATTGCGCCAAACCTCTGGCTAAATATGTAAATTTACGCAATTTCCTTTTGATATTGCCTACCTAAAGCACTTACCGAGCACCTGTTGGAGTGGGAAGCAAATAAGGAAAATTTTCATATTTTGTTTACATACAAATACGACCGAAATTTTGGAAAGTTTTCGGGAAAAACGGTAAATAAATATGTACTTCTTGAATAAGAATACTGGGAAAACGAGAGGGACAGCAAGAGAGAGAGAGGGAGAGTGACGTAATCCCTATAATATGGGCAGTGATGATGATAGAAAAGGCGAAATGTAGAGCAAAATATCCAGAAAACCATTCTAATAAAAATTTAGTAAATAATGCAAGAATAATTGAAAAAGAAATGAAGGTTTATCACTTAAATGCAAGTGTATGAGTGTGACAGTATGAGTCAAATTAATAACCAATTTAAAAAAATTGAAAAGCTGAGTCCTCTCAAAGCAAAGAATTGTCCATATTCATTACTTCTCTATGTGGAAGTTGAAGAAATGAAATAACCTTAAAGTTCGCTCGAATTTTTTGTTAGAGAGGAAACTTTGAAATTGCAGACAATTTCGTCTATTTAAGAAGTGGGCTGAACACATTACACAATTGTGACTTGAAATTTAATGTATTACCACTCTTTTCTAAAGAGGCTACTTTGGACTGAGCCGGCATTTACTACTCATCCTATATTAACGAACTCTACGCATCAAGCTACTTCAATATCCGAATCATAACGAAATCATTGGAAACTGCAAGGCCGATAAGTTCCCAAGAAAGAGAACCCTGGTCCGACCATATTGAATTGGGAAAGAGTCGGGTCTCCGTTGTCCTCTTGCGTCCACTAGCACTGAACCTTTAGACTTCGCGTGAGCTTAGCAACGCGGGTCAATAACTAGCTCCTGTGTGACTGCGAGATCCTTCTCGCCTAATGCAAAACTCAAGAGACCTAGTGGCTGCAAATTTTGTCGAACGCTAAGTGTCAAAGTTGTAAGGACCAAGAAGAGGTGGAAACATCCATATACTTTCTCCCGCATTGTCCAGCTTATGGAAGACTGAGGTTGTAACATTTTGGCCGTTATATCTTTGTCGAACCTGGCGAAATAGCAGCCGTCTCAACAAATTTGTAGCAGATTCAAAGCGCTTTATCGATTTGTGAGAAGAAGAAGTGGAATCCGCTTTTGGGAATAATGTTTTAACCTAACCTAACTTAACAACTACAAACTAGAAGCCAAACAAAAGCAAAAAATAACGAATTTCGATGGAAGTTTAGAACATAAGGTTATCCTTCTAAAGAAAAGGGTTAAGTAATGTATGGATTACGATACTTATACCCTGAACAGAGTGTATTAAGTTTGCCATATAGTTTGTAGCACCCGGAAGGAAACATCGGAGACGCTATAAAATATATACATACATAAATGATCAGCATGATGAGCATAGTCGATTTAGCCACGTCCGTTTGTCTGTATATACGCGAACTAGTCCTTCAGTTTTTGAGATATTGATCTGAAATTTTTCACACGTCCTTTTCTCCCCACAAAGTTGGAACCGGAAGCGCCGATATCGTACCACTATAGCATATAGCTGCCAAACAAACTGAACGATCGGAATCGAGTGCTTGTAAAGAAAACTTTTTCATTTTACGAGATTGAAATTCGGCATAGGTTATTGCCGAAGGTAACGGTGCGGTCTTTGAAGAAATTGTTCAGATCGAGTCTCTATAGCATATATTTAGCTGACTTAAAAACTGACCGATCAAAGTTCTTGTAAGAAATCTTTTGTATTTGTGTAGGGTATTATAGCTTCGGTGAAATCAAAGTTACTATTTTTTGTTGTTTCATAATGTAGTGTGTTTAATTTCAATTTAAGAAAGTCAACTGCAAACAATTTATTGCAAGAATATTTTTATAACTATTTATACATATACCCATATGCACTTAAATCATTTAAGGGACAAAGGCACGCATATCTCAAAGCGTCGATTGAGTGCCGTAATATTCCCACGGAACCGAAAAAATACACAACAACTAGAAAAGCAAGGAAATTTAATACAATTATTAAAGGCACGCGGTTAGGACACCAAAGCATCCCTTCGTTTGCATATTTCTTCGCTTGTATATTTGTGTATGTGAATGCACTAAAATGAATGTTTGTATATGGTTACACACAGCAACCAACAACGAGCGATATAATTTTCAATGAAGCAAGTGTAGAAAGTATGGTGCGCACCAACAACGATTCCATTAGATGGGGGCATATCAAATTCTGTGCGATGAAGACTGACTTGACTGAATTTGACGCAGAATGTGCAGTTTCATGGCAGCGCAGACAAAAGACGTTCATAGTCGAAGCAAAAGGATACGCTGGTACACCAATACACTTTCACCAGCGCAATAAATATGTTTTTATACACGTTTGTTTATCTAAGTGTCTAAGTGTGTGAGTTCGCGAAGTCTGTCGGTGGCGAAGCGTGTAGAGCAGCTTGTTCGCATAACGGAAATAGGAAGGAACTTCATAAAATAATATCGAAAGGCAGTGCGCGTTCATATTAAACGAAAAACATACACACATACATATATACACATTAATACTTATGCATACTGCTCTCAATTTTATATAGCGCAATGGGCGTTTTTGGCGTCAACAACTGACAGCCGAACTAAGCTTAGCTTTGCAATGCTGTACTGTGTACTTCTATGTTATGCCATGCAGATGTATGACAAAAGCGAACGAGAAGGCGGCGGCGCGGTAAAAAGATGGGTGTGTCAGTGCCCTATGCGCGGCTCTTGCATAACAACGGGTTCGTACATGAGGCTACTCACACACAAATTCCATTTAAAATTTTGTTGTTGGTAAATTTAGTAGGCAACAGCTGGAAAATCAGCCGCCCATCTTATAAAATTCCGTCAGTTTTTTTCTTTAGTTTATACATGCTGCCTGTCGCCCGTTGCCGCGCTGTTCCTAAACGCTTGTTTTCCTTCACTCTTGCCACCCTATCGTTTTGGTCGCGAGTTACTTGTGATATACCTACTAAGTTTACTTATCAAACATACACGTAATTTTATGGAAAATATATGATTCTTTTTTTTTTTGAATGCTTCGGCATTTTGTGGCACACATCCGCCTCTGCTCCTCTTACTTCTCTCTCTGGAATCTTGCATTGCGCGCATTTTATATTAGCAATCATCAGCGTCCGGAGGGAAGTTGAAAACTACAACATAATCACTTCTGTTCGACGCTGTGTGGCAAGAGTACTTTTATTATTTACTTCCTCCTTTTTCTTGTCTCATATTTTTTTACCTTTTATTATTATTTTTTTTGTTTTTTTGTGAATATTTTGTTTTCTCCGGGAAAATCGATAGTCATTGTCGTTGGTAGTTGAGTAGATTTAGATTTGAATGCAAAAGCTTAGATGTTAATTTATGCCAGCGAGTAACAGGTGTTGCATATACGAGGTTTAAGCACATTCTGACCAACTTGTGTAGGCTTAACGAAGTTTGATTGGTGCGGTTTTGTGTTTAGTGGAGTGTGGGAATTTGAGACGAGTGGAGAATGGGTGGGGACTACTTTAAAGTGCTTATAATTTAAAGAAGTTAGAAGATGCTATTAGTTTGGTGTATTAGTATCAGTCGAAGTACTTTGGAAAGGCTTTGTGTCAGTTCTATGTAGAGTCGGTGGAAATAGGGTAGGTATCTACGTTCACAACGAACTTTAAGCTGCAGTCTATACTATATTTGACGATTGCTTAGTACTGTAGGGATGTTCCATAGAAAGAGGAAAAAGCGCATAATTTATAGAGGCACTCGCTACTAAAATACACTCGTTGTATATTTGCTTTTTGTTAAAGAATTGAATGGTTTTAATTAGTAAGATATTGGAAAGTATGTTTAAGCCCTAGCAGTCTTCCTCGATTATTGGTTTTTTCTTCACTCTAAATTTATCGTTTTCAAGCGGTCTGCCAATTATATTAGTAGTTAATGCTTGAATCCATCTATATACAGTATAAGCTAAATTTTTTCACGACCTAATCTAAAAATGTTCAAACTCAATTTTATATTTTACAGTAAATAAGTAAACTAAATTTATATAATTTCTTGTAATTACAGAAAACGGCAACAGTTTTTGCTCTGAAACCGACGAATACGCCACCGGTAAGTTTTGAATTATTGCAAGGTTGTCAAATTTAAATACAATATAATATAAAAGTTCTTTTTGTGTATTTGTACAAAAATTGTGTAAAGGATATGGCACGACTTCAAGCAGACGTTTCATAGGTTGCAAAATACTTATCAGATTGGAACCATATTTAGTTTTATGATGCCCTCTTGAAATAATTGTATCCTATCTATCCTATTCCTCACTCGATTGTTGACTTATGTATAGCCAGTTAGTTTGTTAAGGCCAAATTGAATGAATTCTTTCTATGGCCGATAAATCATTAAAGATCCCAAACGAATATATTGGTAGTAGAAGGAAGTTTGAAATCCGTGATAAATAAATTCTGACATAACAAAAAAAAAAGCTCGAATACAAATTTAAACGAATATACACATATTTCAGACTTAATCGTTACGGGTTTTGATCAACCCAAATAATCAGTGAAGAAGTCGATTTGAGTTTTCTTTAGTAAAATATTCGTATATGGTGGTATTTTAGTTTGAAAAAACCGATCTCGAGCCAAATCTTATTTGATACATAGGCATAGTCCTTGCCCTCAGAAGAGGCCATCTTTGATCAACAGAGACCGAATTGTGTTCCAACGCCAGGCCACACACGCCTTTGGTGACGCGCCAGAAGCTCCGGGAGCTCGGATGGGAGGTCCTAATGCACTCACCTTATAGTCCGGACCTGGCACCACGTGATTACCATCTTTGCCTGTCCATGGCGAACGCGATTAATGGTGAGAAGTTGGCCTCAATAGAGGCCTGTGAAAATTGGCTCTCCGATTTTTTTGTCAATAGGGACGCAGCTCTCGACGAGAGGGGTATAATGAAGTTGGCACCTCGTTGGCAACAAGTTTGCGAACAAAACGGCATATATTTGACTTAAATCGGACAAATGTACATAAAGTAATCATCTTTTGAAAAATCAATAAAAAGCGAATGAACTTTTTAACCTAATATATAAATGATCAGAGTGAAAGACTGAGTCGATTTAGTTACGTCATTCTGTTTGTCTATGTGTATGTACGCAAACTAGTCCCTCCGTTTTGGCGATATCGAACAGAAATTTTGCCCATTTCTTTTTATTATTATCCATGGCAGCGCTACCATCTTCGAAGGAATTGTTTCCCTATAAATTGAATCCCTATTGTCCAAATCTAGATACAGAATTTTTTATACTCTTTATGCTATCCGAAGTTAATATTTTTCTTATTAGATGATAATGCTATATAATAATTAATATAAGGGACACTATTTTTACATTGACTTCGCTTGAAATCTGGTTGATGGCATGGTCCCTAGCTTGATCTCCCATGGCTCTTCCTTATGGCTAGGTCAATGCTCTGTCGCCCTACTCGAGCGCGTTAATGGCCTTTAGCGAAATCAATGACCCAGAAGACAGCTTTTAGTGACTTGCATCTGGCACATACCATTGCTATGACGATACAAGGATGATGCGAAAGTAAATTTTTTCATACTTCCCCGCAAAAACAAAATCGTATTAAATTGGGTTCTGTGTGGTTCCTACATTATTATAAAGATTTTTATTATTTTTGAATATGGCTTTTGCAAAGAATATTCTGTCTTTTTTCTAACAGTGAAATTTAGTGTTGTCAGATATATATTAGTAAGCAGTGGTTAACACAACAGTGTTGTATTTAAAGTTGCCACTGAGGTTGGCTTTTAAAACGTAGCTACTTGCTAAATTTTAAAATAAAATTATATATTTTGTAAGCCAAAAATTTCAAAATTTTAAATTTATATTTTCCACAATGTAAGTACATGTATATCGAACATAACATGTGTTTAAGCGAGTTTACATGCGCCATTGCAGATTTAATATTTCGACATTAATATTCAATTTAACGGCATTTAAATAATATATTATACAAAAATGTATGGATTTTAATAATTAAAGATACTGCACATACATTAAATTATATATATGTACATGAGTATATATTTGTATATGTATTATATGTGGTTTTATATGCAAAAATATGTACTTATTCATTATTCATCTGCAATAAATTCGGTTGAGCATATCGTTCTTGCGCATTTGACCCAAAATAAAGTGAAATTAAAACATAAAATTGAATTAAAATTGTAAAATTCAATAAACATGCAAATTATATAATGCTGCCGCTACCGCTGCACTCGCTCCTATTGCTGCTGCACAACTCTACCTGCATATGCCGCAATATAACAACACAATGTGTGCAACATGAAAACAACCAACAGCGACATGCACACTTCATTACAGCTGTTGTTGTTGATTGCTGTCATTGTTGTTGTTGTTGTCTGCTGCTACTGCTATTGAATTGCAATGCTGCATTTGAATAACCAAACGTCTGCCTGCCCTTGCGTAAGGCGCCACCGTGCCAGCTCAATGAGCACAGAGCCCATGCAACATAAATAAATGCGAACGTGCGTGCAACATACGTAAATTTGTGTATGTTGTTTGTATATGTATGCGTATATGCAACATATGCACACACAGTGTTGCGTTCATGATATATTTGCTCGAAATATTGCAACGACTGCCAGGCTCTTAGTCATTATCCTTGCCACGCGTTCACATTTTAATTGCTTTGAATTGATTTAACGCAATTTCGTTTGGCCACTCTGCTGTTCAACTCTATTTGATGAGGAATTTCTCTATGATTAAGAACGAGCGGAATTGTTGGAGCGCCTGTGGCATTGCGGAAAGGGGGCACTTCTTCGAAAATGATATACTTGTATTGATGTGTATGTACAATATGTGTGCGTGTGTATGTGTACACCAAATTGGCTACTGCCAGCGATCCTTGAACCCACTCGGACAATTTGTCAGCTCTCAATAAGTTCAAATGCAAGCATATTAGCTTTCTCCACCCTCCCTCTGCATTTTAGTGCATATTGGTGCCTCGTTCGGCATTGTTGCATGCGGCAGTGTTGCTTTTGAAGTGTGTATTTTTGAAAGTCATTACTTGCCACAATCAAATTTTCCACAAACTGCGCATTTATGGTAGGCAATTTCAGCGCTTGTAATTATCCTGTTATTTTCCTGCAGTTACGAACGTTTTAATGCGCAAATTTTTGTTGCCACATTATGGTAGTTTGTGTTATTGTATGTAAATGCCCTGCTCACATGTATTCATTGTACAAAAGTTTTATTTACACTCACACACACAATGCATGGCTGTATGGGCCTGACGATTGGCATTTAGCTCCTTGTTAGCTCGTAACAGCTCAGATAATTAAGCGTAATGAAGTCTTTCATATTTGGACAATGGAATAATGAAATCGTGGCTGGCGCAGAGAGAGAGAGAGAGACCATGTTTACCTATATAGCTTGTGTGTATGTACGAGGTGTTTACAGAAATAATGTGAAATAAATTTCAGTTATTTGGTTTTGTAAATTTGTTTACATTCGTTTCTAAATCGGTCTATGAGTGGTTAAATTCGACTAATATACAGGGTGTTATAATTCTAACTTGAAGAAAAGTGTCATATCGTTTCAGCGATCTGTCTTGAAGGAATAAGTTCAGTGTCCTTCATTAAATAATTTGGCAGACACTATTCCAACCGGCTTTTTGCACTTAGAAGCTTCCCGAGCCGATTCAATATCGTGGGCACTCTCTTGGCTTTCTGCTCTTGCTGCCAACAGTTCTTATTCAGAAAATTATTTTCTTCTACTTAAGGAAACCTTTGTGCTACAGTGCGGGTGTACCTTGAAATCTACACCCTTGTTTCGATATGTTGCCCGAGGTTAATGCCTTCAGAATCCTGATCTCTGGTAGCTATTAATTTTCCTTCTTCAGTACTGATGTTTAGAGTTTACTAATTTTATCTTTTTGGTAGATTTGTGCAAAGATCACTCCAAAGACCATTAAAAATTCAAGCTAGGTGGTCCAAATTTGATGCACTATCGTATCTGTTATGTTTTTTGTAGACTAAGTGTTCTATGTCGGGTTTGTGGTAGAGCTGGGTATTCATAGAGAAAGGGAACAACTGTTTTCTTATTCCCCTCTAGTTTGCAGATGCGGCAATATTATTATAAGGCAGAGCCATTTTTAGTGCCCCGTTATAAGTTTGTATATACTTTTCCTAGACCTATTTAATAAGTTCTTAAGCATACTCAAGCCATATCTGCTTCGTTATCTTGCATTTGGTTATCTATTCCATCTATTTTGAGCTATTTTTTTCAAATTTTTTTCAAAAAGCGCCATTTTGATCGTTCGGAGTTGTCCTGTCAGTGAGCCTAAAGACTTTCTGATATTATTGACTTCGTTGAAATTAATCTTTTTCGACGGCAATATACCTCCACAGGTCTTCTCTAAGCCTAATACTTCCGCTTTGAAGATACCAGCTGAAATATATTATAACCTGTTGAGACTCTAATTTTGTTTTATTATGCTATTTCAATTCATAATTGGTAACTCCAACTTACCTTTTCTGTTATAAAGAGATGTAAAATTTTTGAAATATCCATAATTTATATCTCTCAAGGATTTTTTTGACTTAGTGAAACCGCACTTTCCTTGCACACTAAATGTGTGGGTGAGTTGAAAATAAATTCTAGATGTAAAGTGCTTCGAAAAAAACGATAGGCATAAAAATGATGCAATGGCATCTCAAAAATTATTTTTCAAGTTCTTTTGGATCTATTTTTGTATTATTATCCCTCGTGTATAATCTGCGGTTATTTATACAAAGACTATATTGCTCCCTTCATTTACCTCACATTATGCGATGATAATTCACACTAAATCACATTATCTCATACTAAAAGCTACTACTTTTAAATTATCTTAAATAAACTGTCTAAAAATGTTGCAATGATTTATAGCAAACAGCATTGTTGTGAAAAAAAGCTTTCTAGCACACACCTCATTGCCTGAGTACCGGATAGGAGCGCGTAAATCTTAACAACACTTTAGAGCGGAGAATTGTCGACATTAAGAACATGCAATGCGGCTTTATATCTACCAAATATTGTATATATGTGGAAGTAGATATATATATTTTCGTAGCGAACTTCTTTTTATTGCAAATAAAATATGAAATGAGCTGCGAAGTAAAGGAAATGTGCTCAAGGCAGGCAAACTGATAGTGGTTGAAGTGAAGTGTAAAACGAATGGCACGATTACGATGTGTAATAGTAGCAGTGCTGCTTATACGGGACGAGTACGCTAGAGCGCCCAAAAGATGGTAAAATTTTGTACTATTCTGTATATATATATGATACCCTGCAAAGAAAGTTGGTTTTGTATCGGATCGTGACTGGTGATGAAAAATGCATCCACTACGACAATCTTTAACGCAAAAAATCATATATATGAAACCTGGCCAATCAGCCAAATCAACGGCAAAGTCGTATATCCATGACCTCAAGGTAATGCTCTGTATTTGGTGGAATCAAAAGATCGTGCTGTATTATAAGCTTCTGAAACCGAGTGAAACCATTAAGAGGAACTCATCAAATTGAGCCGAGCAATTACCGAAAAACGCTCGAAATTCGTGACCATTTGTTTCGGTCGATGCAGAACGCTCGCACTGGCATTCGGTTCAAATCAGAACAGGGTATTAAAAATTGGCTTAATATCCTTCTTGACTGCTAAGCCGGCGCAGTTCTTTTGGGTGGAATCCATACGTTGCCAGAAATATGGCAAAATGTTATAGCTTCTGAATAGTGTTATAGCACCAAAAGAACCTTCCACATGTTGTATCGTGGTCTGGAAGCATGAAATAATTAACACTAAGTCTTTCATATTAGTAAAGTGAGTGGAACCTCTTCAATACAGATGAAAGTATACGATTCAGAATTTCCGAAATATGTACTCGTGCCACAGTTTTTCTATTGTTGCTTTTGGTCTCCATTCCACTGTTGATCATGGTATGAATAAGTCTCATACTTTTTTCTTCAAAGCAAAAAAGAAAAAAAAAACACGAGCGGGCAGTATAGAATTGCAATTCCATCTGTAACTTCCCTTCGTGGTAATTTACACTGATATCCACACATATCTATCTATATATCTATATACATATGTATAATTATTAGAATTTGCACCGCCATGTAATAAAATATACACAAATATAAAGATGTGAATGTGTGAAAATTGTGTAAAATGTGGAAAATATCGCGTGGCATATTAAATTAGTTTGGCAGCCTGTAGGACTAGTAGCAGGAACATGATGTAGACGCATGCTAAGCTGCACAGCGCTCTCTGCGCTTACAAATGCTCATGTATATTTATACATTTCACAAATACATATGCATATGTATATATATATAGATATGTATATATAAATGTATATATATATAGACATATGCATATATGTATAAAAGCTTTCCGCTGTCTCTGTGCATTTGGGGAATTGAAATGGAAGAATTGCACTTATTTTTGAAATTGTCAATACCAGAGAGATGTGACACGAATTCGCTTGCGAGTTTTTGTTTGTTTGAGATATACATAGAAGAGAGAAATATGAAAATATCTCTAGTAAGCTCGTTGACATAAGCATTTTTGATGTCTCATTACTTAAGATCTGTTTGAGAAAAGTAAAAGTTAAACACACCTTAGATTAGTCAAAAAAGAGGTCATTATTGCTGAGGGTTTTTTGGCTAATCTCTCGACAGTAGATCATGTAGATTTCCTTGATTTAATATTAGTATCAAGTATCATTACTTACATTCACGCAGTAGAGTAGAGTGACTTTTGTTTAATATTAAGGGGTATTTAACATCCTCATCGTCATAAGGTTTTGTCTCTCAATTTTTACCCACTCAAAATTTAATAGACTTTATAGTATTTGCACCTGCACATTTGTTTCGCACATCGTTCGCGTACAACATCTCTAATACAAATGCAAGCGTATGTGCGGTTATTAAGTGCGTGCCCGAGTTCATATTCGAACGCGTCAAAGCGTCAGCTAGCGCACAAATTACTTATGCTAGTTATGTTGCATGCAATACAACACTCAATTCGTTTTCAGCGGCAGAGCCGCAATGCCACAAGGACGTTAGCGAAAAGACACGCTAAGCACACACACACACAAAGACTCAAGAATAAAAAATTGCATATGTGTGCTAATATACGCTTGTTCATACACAATAGCGGTGGCTTGGTTGGCGTGCATGCGCGACGCTTTGCTGCAATTGCTGTTATTGCCACTGCTGCTATGGCAGCCATTGTCGCTCCCTCGGCGCAATACTCAAATCGCGTGGCAAATAAATTTGTCAAGTTGTTGTTTTCCAGCGCTACAGCGCCACAACGCCATTGTGGTTGCGCTAAATAAGTTTACTCGCACTGTCTGCGCTGACTGCCACCGCTTGCCATTTACTCTAAGCTCCACACACACACCGCTCGCCCACTGCTTGTGCTTGCCTTTACTTCCGCTTCTTATTATTCTTCCGCGCTTCAGCGTCTGCTTCAGCTTCTGCTGTGGCATGGTGACGGCGACGTCTAAGTTATGTTCCTGTCGTTCAGTCTGTTTGTCACGTTTGCGCTTGGCGTATTTCTAAATAAATAAATGGATTTTTATTTACGAGTATTACGCACATACATACACACACACACACAGTCGCCGAACCATCGTCGTTGTGCTGTGCTGCCGCTGGCCCTGCAATCATCTCGTCGAATACGCTGTAATGCTGCCCAATGCAACGCTTCATGTTTGCACAATAACTGGCAGCGCATATATCTCAATTTTATTTGCGTTTTTGTCACCGTGCTCAAGCTTAAACTCAAGCTGAAGGCGCTGCAACACTCTTTGTGTGTTTGTGTGTGTATGGCTGTAAGTGAGCGGCATGCATTTAGTGGTATCCTTTTCACAATATCCTTGCAAATTGCACATGACTTGACAATTTAATATTTTTCTTCCTTCGCCAGTGTTTCTGTGCGCACTAAATTCACACTTAGCCATACATACACAGCTACACATACTCATAAGCAACTACTAGCTTCTGCCATCTACTTTTTGTAGCATAGTTTCTGGCGCATTTGCTGACAATTCGTCTGCCAACAAATTGCCGCGTTGTAATTTGTGTTTTAGTAAGCTCGACTTTAACGCTTAATAAAATGCATTTGCTGTTTATTTAATACTCGCTACGTGGTTTTGTCGTTTTCGCTTTTGCTAGCAAGGCATTAGAGATGTATTTGTTGGCATTTCATTTCTGCCAGCACTTGATGTGGCCGCTAAAAAATTATTTTAATATTTATACATTTTAGTTCGAGTGCAATTTGGCTAGTAGGTTGCAGCACGCCTGTGGGCAATTTATGCAATTAGAAATGCGTTTTGATGTCAAAAATGTTCTGAAAAAAAGAAAAAATTAACATTTTATAAAATATTTAAATTGCTAACGTTTTTGGGCTATGAAATATATCATTGCATAAAGCGAGTATTCAGTTAAAATATTATTTAAATTAGATTGAAATGTTAGCTTCAGTATTTTTTTTCGCGAATTAAAGATACATGAATTAAAGCTTGCTGTTATCCTTTTACCAACAAGCGACTTTTTGAAATATATTTCATTATTATTATTTTAGTATGGGGTCGCAAATAAATAATGCACTAAAAAACAATTTCATCTATATTTAAATTAATGAGTTTTTTAAATTTTGTAATTCCAAATATCTCAAAAAAAAAAAAACAAATTTTCAAATTTCTACTCCCGAATACCGGATGGAAAAATTAAATTTAATAAATTTATATTCGAAAAAAAAAATCGGATGAAATTTAAAATTTTAATCGCAAATAACGGATAGCAAAAAAAAAAAAGAAAAAAAAAGTTTATCCCAAGTTTATAATGAAGAATTAAAAAGTTGTTTTTAGGAATTTTAAATTATTTCCCGCCTACGTACTACGTGTTCTATTACTTTGGTTATCTTTGTGAAAGCAAAGTTTGTTTTCAATAAAATTTCAACATAGCTTAATACGTTTTCCACCGTCAGTCGGGTCCATGTAACGGATCTGGATTTTTATCCGGCCAAAAACTGTCAACTTGGCAGCGTTACTCCAAATTACTTCAGAGATAGTTTCTGCTGCTACAACAAAAATTATTTATCTTATTTACATATAACTTTTTGTTGTTATGTTTCAGTTAGCTTTTCGCTCCAGATTAAAAATTGGTTATTTTAATTTCGAAAAAAAAATTAATTTTATTAATTAATTTTTGCAATTAAAATAAATTGTGAATTCAATTCTTAATCCAGAAATTTAAATTATCATTTGAAAATTTAATTTTTAATTTTTTTAATTAGATAATTCGCAAACCTCTTCCATTTACATGCCAACTATTACTTTCGAACCATTACATTACAGTCGTAATGTTAGACTATGTTAAAAGCTTCTTCCAAGTATCAATCAATGCCCGACGAATCTCAGATCCGAACTAATGCTATATAGTCTAGTTTAAAATGTTATTTGCGCTAGGTAGGTAGGTAGGTAAGAGTGTTGCCCCTTCGGGCTCTGTTAACGCTGAATGCGCCTTTTTTATATCGTAAGACCTTATGTCGTGATATCATTTTTCATTGTTGTGTTCAAACCATTTGGTGCTCTACTTTTTGTAGACAGACATTCAAGGTCTCTCTTCTCGCTTTAATCTTCTCATTCATATGCACTGATTTGGTTTCATTCAGCTTAATGCGCCAAGTAGTTGTCCAGCGTTGTGCTTCTGCAATAGCTTTTTGTAATTTTTCTGTTGACTCAATATTATTGTCGCCAACGGCTAAAATTGCAGTATCATCAGCAAATGTAGCAACAATATTTTCGTTAAATGTTGTTAGGTCACTAGTATATAAGAGATAAAGAATTGGTCCCAATACCCTACCTTGCGGAACTCCCGCTTGCATTTCTTTTAGAGCAGAAAAAGCGTCCTCTTGTTTGATTCTGAAATAGCGTTCTGATATATATGATTTCAGAATTTTCGAGAACTTGTACTTGTATATGATATAATTTTTATGGGTATAATTTTTAAACAGTTGCAACTCTTTTCTAAATATATTGTCAAAAGGAATATTTTCTAAACATCTTTAATCTGTTATTTAAATATATTGTTCTAATTCATTTAAATTATGAATAGCATGCGTTAATTTTTTTAATGTTGGCAGCTCTTATCAAAAGTATTACAACTCTAAGCATTATAGCATCTTTTAAGTTTTAAGCTCTTTCGTTGTTAATCGAATTATTTTGACAACATTTTATTATAACTATTTTTAATATTATCAAATTTATGGGTTTACATTTTTTAATCAACCCTCCTGCTTTAAATATCTCAACCATTGCGTTTTTTCTTTAACTTATATTTTTTTATTGTTAGTAGAAAGGCTGCTCCGACAGAAATATTTGACAAAGCTTTTCTAGTTCTAGTTCATTTATTTTATAAATTATATGAGTTATTTTTTTTAACAGCTGGCAACTGTTAAAAAAAATTATTCTTCGCAGTTAGTCTCTTTAATTTAATAATTAATTTACATTATCAAATTTGTGGGTTAAATTTTTTTAAGCAGATGGCGACCCCTTCTCTAAAATATTTTTAACTGGAACAATTTTAAATATCTACAGCGTAGAGCCCATTATATTGTTTCTTTACCATCACCTACCAAGAAGTTTCTCTTATAGAAATAGTTCTTAAACCTCTTTGATACTTAAAAAATTAAGAATATTTGTGTAAGTAGTAAATGTTATAAATATTACTTAATTAATTTTTCTGAACACTTGGCAAACCTTGGAAAAATATTTTTTCAACTGAAAACATTTATTAGACTCTTCAGTTTATACGTTTTCTTTTATGTATCAATATATTCTTTACTATATAGATGAAAAGGTAACCTATTACCTTTACGAGCTTTACTCGTATTTGCTTTGAACCACTAAGGTATTACAATAAAAAGTCAAAAACACAAAAAAAAATATATATATTTAAAACAGTATATACTTCATTATGAATACTTCTTAATGCAAGAAAATATTCCACCTCTATAAATGTGCCAAATTATCGTAATTATTATTTCTTTAGGGCCCAGAGGGTATTGATTACTACGAGTAGTAGACTATGCTTGTGGAAATTTGTATAGGTCCTTTCGTATCTACCTATCTTTTACAAATTCTTCATTGCTCGTTTCAATGAAGCTAATTGCGGACTGCATGAACTGGCGACTCCACGGCATAATAATCCATTTAGCACAGTTAAAAGTACCCACAGCAAAGGCAGCTCTTGTCGACTTCATATTCTATGGTACTTCATCAAACTCAGCTTTATGTCGGCGCTTACAAATGCAGGCGCAGATTCGTATCTATCATTTTAATGCGGACCTTTTATGGAAAAAATAAGCGCTTTTATCGCTTTATTAATGGTGGAAAATGGGATGAAAAGCTAACAAAAAGAAATGATATAAAATGTTTGCTGAAGAAGCAATGAAGCGAGTGGCAGAAACGCATTACGCCGACAGTTGGTCAAGTAACTGTGAGTACATCACTTTTATGGCAACAAAGCAAAAAAATCGAAGAGAAGTGCAAAAAAGGGCGGCGGTAAAGTCGCTTGAAGGCAGCCACAGCGAATATTACACGGAATTACTCATCAGTAACACGAATGGCAAACTCGCATTTGGTGTGATGAAACATTTTGGTTTTGCAGCGCAAATCAGTAAAAGATGAGCATACAAGCCAGCAAATTAAGTGAAATGGAGAAGCGAGTGGGGAGATGAATATATGTGGATAGGTAGATGGACAATGTATTGGCGGTAAAAGTTTGCCAAATGAGAAGCATATAGACAGGCGCAATGACATATATACAATAAGACGAAGAAATGAATTGACAACTGTGTTGAGCAAATGGCGGGTGTTAAGAAAAAACTTTGTTGGTGCAACAGAATAGACCATGAAATGAATGGATTAAACGTGGACTTCAAACTTTGTTTGGAATATTCGAAAAAAGTAAAAACAGTAGAAAGAGAGGAATAAAGAGCAATGCGAAAGTGTAGTTTTCAATGCATTTTACTTACAAAGTATGTTAAACGTGGCGAAAATGAAGATCATTACATCGGCTGTGGCAAAAAAAGCGAAGCAGAAGTGCAGAACATAAAACTTTGAAGTCAAGGACACGATTGCCAAGCGCGATTGCTGCGAACTCGTGAAAAGTACATGCAAACTATGACGGTAAAAAGTGCGCAAAGCAAAATCGTATTCAACTGAAGAAGGCAAATAATCGCGAGATATGCTGTATGCAGCACGCGGAAAATTTCGTTCAACAAGAGGTGTAAATTTTGCAAGTATGGCAGGAAAATAGGCTGCTCTGTTGCAGGTGTTGATACTAAGCTGTTGCCGTTATGGTAAGCAGCGATAACCAGAAAACATTTTCAATATCAGATAGGCTCTGATAGCAGCTCTAAGCCGATTTCGATAGTATGCAACGATGGCGTAAGGTTTTTGTGAATAAGAGTCGAGTAATTTCTCGTTTGTTTTTGACGGCATTAAAAAAATATAGAGTCTAGAGTTAGTCTGTTCTAAAATATCTTGTGATTCATTGAAAATAATATAGAGATTTAAGTTCGAACTGCAGAACCGAGTTTTTCAGATAGTATTTTATGAAAGCAGAACGTTGCTTCCAAAACCCATGTATACTTCCAAAAATTTGAAAGCTGAATGCTCATTTTGGTAGCTGGTTACCCTTAAGCTAAGTGTTTATGGTGGTTAGGGAAAGGTGTATGGTAAAAGTGAGGTATCGAGGTCATGCTATCCATAATTTGGGAGCTAAGGAATGTTGAGGACGGATTTTATGCATGTTCGGAGCCAAAGTAGCATATTCGATTTTAATAGATTTATATTGTTTCAATCAGTTATCAGTCGATATTTACATACACTTAAGATTAAATTTGACTCGAACTAGCCCATATGAACTGTGCGCTCAAACCGAATCGACGAAAGCCTGTTGATTGCTTTGCGAGATATCGCCTGTCTGTACCTTACTTGTAGACGGTTAAGTCTTGTCTACTTTAGTTATAGTACATTCTATTTTTGTCACTCTAGGCGGTGAGTAAGGTAACAAAGCTCTCAATACCGTTCGGTATAAATGTTTCCAAAGCTATAAGCACCACATTGCTTATGGGTTTCAGTAGAGACAGGTGCATTAAAAACTGTTTACTATTTGCTATAATAGAAAACAAAACTCCCGTTTTAAATAGTTATCTAGATAGATTTCTTAAATCATTTTCTTAAAAAAATATCAAGCTAGTCAAAAGATGCGTAAAATATTGTTACGACAGTCGGGTCTACGTAACCGGAACAGACCCGGATTTATTCCGGCCAAGGACTGTCAACTCGGCAGAATTCTGTCGCTACAGCAACAACCAAAAATAACGAGCCGAAATTTAATTTTTTTTTCAAATTTTTTTTAACTTCGACGCAGGTGTAATTTTCACTTATTTCCACCCCCCTCTTCTACTCTTTTCAATTACGCAAAACTTAAGTAGTAAGTGAACTTAGAGCTTTTCGTTGAACGATTTTAAGTTGACGTTTCCATGCAAATATTTGCAATTTTAATAAGCTTCGTAGTTAGTCAGTTTGTCAGTTCGTCATCTCGTTATCATTTAGTTAGCAACAAATGACAAGGAGAAACCGTTGTTTAGAAATAGTTTCATCACTTATTTCCTTTCGCTTTTCGAGAAGTTGGCCGTGGGTTTCACGTTGCTGAGGCAATCAAACTTTCCTTAGCTTTCTACTTTCTGTAAATAATAGCATTTTCGTCTGTTGGCAAACTACTGTTTTCCGTTCCGTTCTTTTTCCACCTCTTCTTGTTTTCGTTTGCGCTCAAGTTTTTTATTTGCACTACGACTGCATCTTAATGCGCCGGTGTGTAAACGAAATCAGTTCAAGTGCATCCACTTAAAATGCTAAGACTTTTATAACAAGGGGTGAAAAACAACGAAACAACGTGAGTAGAGCTTGTTTGCACATCGGCTTTACGTTTTGAAGATTTTGTTTTATGCGGCGCGTTTTCTCTGGCAAGCAACCAATTTCATCGGCTGGTAGTTTAATCGAAGCTTCTTATAACCTTTTATTTCTGGAAGCAAAATGGAGTAGATGGAACGTTTGTGGCAAAAAAAAAAGTGAGGTTGACTTATGTATCTGGAGGGAACTCAATGAGGTGATTAGAATAAGACAGAAGCGTTTTTTTGTCGAAAAAAATACTAGAAAAGTTTAGAGTTTTGCTATGATTCAATGAATATTGATCTATCTTAAATATCTTAATACTAACTCACTTTGTTGAGTATCCACTTGCGTTGTAATAATTGGCTTAACCGCTCTATTTTAGAACAAGCGATAAGATGCTTGGTCTGACCGAGATTACATGAATTTTAATACTTTCTTATTTGAAATTTTAAATCCTCTCCTATAAATATTTGTAATTACCACATTATTATAGAAAAATTCTTTTCTCTCAGTTCATGATTAGTTCATGGGCTGGAGTTGGTTTTCATTTCTCTCTATTTCACCAATTACAATTTTCTGTGTTCGGTCCTAGAAAGGGCTTTTTTGTATAGTAAGGAAGTTTTATTTCTATTAAAATATCAGATGATAAATGAAATTTTTTGGGTTTATCAGTTCGAAAATTTTATGGCATTTGGTATTCAGAGCTGATAGCTACTTTTCTAGAAAATTTTGTATCTAAAAACATATTCTCTATATTTAGATATTTTACTGATACTTTGACTATCTTCAGTTCTTCTTTGGTAATGGTGATATTAGGGGAATGAGTACTCAACGAGAAAGCTTCTCACAATCAAATCGTGGGTTCGAAAAACTTTAAATAAATTATTCGTTTGATCTTTCTGTGTAGGTATGCTTGATCAAATTTGACTCGGACTGGTCGCGAAAACCGAATAGATAAAGTTTTTATGCGTAGATTGATACAATCTTTTCTTATGTTTGTGTGAAGTTTGATCTCCATATGTTAATTAGTGTGCTTTTGGATTAAGCGTTGGTATGATTGTATTGGTTTATGCGTATGCAGTATGTTGTTAGATAGTCTTTTTCGTCAGTCGGGGTGAAATTTGATCAGATGGTATGATTAACTAAAATGCTGGCCTAATAATGTCCAGACCAAATATATCAATAACATATCATCTTTGAAAAAGTACAAATCAAAATTAAATCGCCTTAGTCCTTATATAAAGATAACACTCTCAAAGATTAATTATTGAAAAAACTTAAAGCATTTTGCAAGTAAATACTAACGTACTATCGCGTTATTATTTTTTAATTCCTCAAAGTTTTAAACTTGTCGCATTTCTGATTTCTTACTGCTTTCATCATTTCACTTAAAATTACATTTGTCTGTAGTTTAATTGCAATTATCTGAGTATGTGTGCGTGCAATTCAGCATCATCAAGTTAGACCCCAGAGGCATGACAAATGGAGACATACGTTTCCATAGACTACTGTCTATGTATGTGTGTATGGTCTCTCGCATAGCAAAGTGTTAAAGTGTAAATGATACTCAGTCACATTACTGTCAAGTAATATCCATTTATTTAACTTTTATTTCATGTTTTTCCTGGCGACACCAAAAAAAAAATAAAAAGATAAATAAAATAAAAACTGTGAGCATTACACCTCAAGCGAAATTTGCGCTCTAATGCGTTGGTGTTGGTGTTAGTGTGTGTGTGTGTGTGCTATATATTTCCGCTTTCATATTCCTTAGCAGACTTTTTAATTCATGCTTGGCTGAGAGGCAAAGGCTGGAAATAATTAAGAAAAAAATGTTTGCATAGAGAAGCTGGCGAAAATGAGATGTGACTGCAAAGAAAACTAATTAAATGCCAGTGAACAATAAAATATAAAGTGCTAGAGAGAGAGAGAGAGAGAGAGAGAAAATGTGTGTGTGAGGCACTGACAGATTGGTTGAAAGTGTATGTTATGAAAGGAAATTGCATGTTATTAATTTCTAATTCTAAAGAATTTTACATTTAACTATTTTCGCTGTGGAAGTTGTAAAAACTAGCAGCAAAAAGTTTTACAGTATTTTAAAATTTTTTCTAAAGGATTGTGGAATTTTTAATTGAGAAATTTGTGGAGCTTATGTACATATTTTAGTGACCATTTTACAATCTTCTCTTTTTATTTCTTGATTTTTAATTTTCCAGACTTGTAGAAATAAACTTTGATTAGTTTTTATATTTTTGTTTGACCAATCTAAAATTTTTCAAATTTTGGTATACAGATGCCCTGTAGTTAGCTAGGTTATTAATATTAAATTTACATGATCTTATCTAATCGCCATTTGAGCACTCGTTATGTTTAGCAGTACGCGATTGTGAAAAAATTACATACTAGTGCAATGTTGCTTACTAATACCAACAATTTAGTTCAGCACAAAAGAGTGTGTGTATACCTTACAATAGTGGTATAATCATTTGCTATTTTATCCCTAATTGATTATGCCACTCTATTTGATTTATACCAATTGCTGGTTCGATTCGCTACTCAGTGAGGTTCAGTGTATTTAACTGGAACGTCTTATAGTGTTAAGCTTTGATGAAAGTATATCGTATAAAATATTTTATTATAGTTTAATAAATTTCATAGCATGTTATATATTTTTCTAAACAAAAACCAATATTTTATATAAGGAATGAAAAGTTCGTATTCAACCGCACATTTTTTACTTACGCAATTTTCAAGGATCCACTTAATTTATTTAAATATTGTACATACTGACCTAAATAAATGGCTTAAAGTCAACAAAACAGTTTATTATGGAAAAAGATGCCTTCTGAATTTCATTAAGGAATCTGACATATTGGCTAATATATAATATACGACATAAAATCAACCGAAAACTTGAAAATTGCGCAAGTGCGTCACATTATCAGGAAAATATGCTCTCTGAATTTCATTAATATATCTCACAAATTAACCTATATTTTCGGTACAAAGTCAGGCACTGAGGCTCATATATGAGATATCAGAGGCTTGAAAAGTTTTAGTACGATTTCAACTATTTTTCGATGCGTGATGGTATAACTATAAGACACTTTGTATTTATAGTCCTAATCCTAGTGGGTGGAGTTTTGGTTAGATATCGTCAATTTTTATACTGTAACATTAAAGTTTCATTTCGTGCTCCAAATTATGTTAGTCAATTTGTTTTTACATATGAGATTTTATCTTAAAGTTAACAGTGCCATGCCCCTTGTCCTGTTTTTACACCAACTCCTATGATGTGTTTACTTTTATTTTCAAAAAACTGTTAAAGTTTAAGCTACTGTTGTATGTTTTTAGTTACACAACCTTTAGTAATTTTCAACATAACCGTTATATAATGGCTGGGTGTGCTTGTCATCTGGGTTCACCAATTTTTACACCAAAACACTAGTCGAGGAGGTGTTAGAAAACCTTAGCAAGTTTGTTTATGTTAGTCAATAGTACTATAGCTTTAGTAGTTTGTTCGATATGTAAATTAAACTTATTAGCGGGCGGGTTCCGTGCACTTTTTAAAATGTTTTGAATCACAGGTGCCCTGTACTAAATAACAGTTTTATATCTTAATTTGTAACATATTTATAGTCTCTTAGTTAAATACATTTCGTGGGCGTGGAAATTGTCAACTTTTTTATAGTGTTTAGAAACACGCCTAGTGAACGTGTTATCAAGATATCTCAATTTCAAGCCATTTTTGCCAGGTTTCGTGGCCTTGAAACTAAGAAAGGTACGTCTATGGTGAAAGGGACAGTTTGATCTTGGAAATAGGTTTTTAGGATTTTCTGATTTTTAGTACATCTCTCATGGTTATATATCACCTCATCCCAGGTACGCAATAAATAATAAAATGTTAGATTTGCAAGAACTTCTGTTTCTTAATAACGGTCATCTACAAGTACTATATCATTTATTGCAAATACCTCATTGTGGGGTATATGAAAATTTGCCTTAACAAAATCAGGTATTAGATTCTTTTACTACCAAATAAACACCTTAAGTTTGTAATTATTTACTGGATTTGTTTGAATTGCTTCGAAACAATTTGAAAGTACTTCGTTATACTGATTGTCTACTCTCGACATTCACAGAAAAGCCCTGCTACTCCCTAAAACGAAGAATAATTATAATTTTTCTTCTTTCCGACATCAGTTTATATATTATTGTTACCCTTTTCTCGAGCAAAAATAATACAAGGCAATAAAAAACGTTAACTTCGCCCGCACCGAAGCTATAATACCCTTCATAGGTGCATTTCTTATATGATAAACGTATATCAAAAAAGGGTATAAAAAGATCTTTATTTAAATTTTTTCGATTCTTTTGTAAGGAAGCTATGTGCTATACATAGTGGTCCCACACACAATATACTCATTTGGAATTTGTGCAAATTTCCAGATAGATATCTCTAAAACTGAGAGACAAGGTGACAGACAGAAAGACGGTTCGATGATAATTTATGTATATGTATACAGTATAGTATCTTCGACGTTACCTTCTGGGTGTTACAAACTTCGTGGCAAACGTAATATACCCTGTTCAGGATATTATAAAATATTGCGAAAATCTTTTCTTTTTTTATAACAACACGTTTCGTGCTGTTTATTAAATAAACTTCCGCACAAGGCTCGCAACCAAATTATAATAGAATCGAGGTCATTCAACTCAAATCGCATTTTAGCCACACGAACTCACGCCCACATAACATATACTCGTACATATGCTTAAAGATGTACATGTGTGTGCGTAATCAGAAATTTACACGCAAATTGAATAAATTTCCGCATCAATAATTTTTTGCACATCCACCTCTCTACCTATCCAACGCTTCATCTGTAGGTGTGTTTTTTTTACTCAGATATTTTCACGGACGTGATCAAAAACGCCAGCATTGCCAAAGACAACAAACACAGCCAATATACACAGGCAGTGAAGAAGAAAAAAGCGAAAATAACTAACGGCAAACATCGCTAAGCAGCGCATACAAATTGTTGTTGTTGTACGTGTACATAGAAGTGGTAATATTTGTATTAGTGTGCGGTTGTTTGTGTGTCATTTGCTAAGCAGTTACAGTTTGTACAGCTTCTTTCATTTGGATGCTAGTCCACGCTGACTGATTTTTCATTTTCCTCAACAGCGTTTTTTTTACACACATCCACACACACACACACGAGCTGATATTCGTCTATTTTCGTGCGGGTAAGTAAGTAAGTATAAGTTGAAAACGAAAGGAAAAAGTGGCTTGCAGAAGGAATATTTGCTGGCGCACATAAAGACTTATGAAAATTTTGCCAGGCAAGTAGAAGAGCTGGCATTTTAATGACCCATTTTCAGCGTGTAACCCGTTTTTTGCGCTTAACACTCGTATAAGTGCATAAGTAAGCACACACATACCGACACACTCACACCCACACATGCATTCAAAGTAATGGCAACGAAGTGTTTTATGGATTTGTGGTGTGCTATTTGTGCAAATATACACGCAAGGATAAACACTCAAAAGTATGCAAAATATTTTGGTTCGCTTTTTATTTGTGTGAAAGAGTGCCGGTGTGTGTGTGTGTGGCGCTGTAAAGCAAAGAAAGCTGTGCGTTGAGCATAAAATTTAGAGCTGTTTGTTTGGGTTATTGAGAAATTTGGAAATAAAAACAATAGCAGTAGAAAGAATTTGTTCATTAAAAATATAACAAATATTTATTTTATTTAGATTACAAATTTTCAACAAAAAATTTGTGTATTTTATTGGTCTAATGATACATATGTAACTTTGAGAAATTCTATACTGTGATGACACTACTTCAAACAACTCGAAGTCTCTCCGAACACTAAAAACAGCTTATGCTGGTAGTAAATCTCTCTATAATTATTATTTTTTGGTTCCTATTGTATTAATATATGAGTACAAACATATCGACTCCTTCAAGATTTATTTTTAAAAGAGATTAATGGTGTTATTTAACAAACTATTAAACGCGAATATAAGACAAATATTTAAGTTAATTATAGTTTTTTTTAACACTTGGGATATAAGTTCTGAATAATTTTGAGTTGGATTTTTTGTTTTATATAGCATTATTATTCAAAAAGAAACGTCGTAGACCATATGAAGCATCTATATAAATGATCAGCGTGACTAGCTAAGTCGATTTAGCTATGTCCGTTTGTCTGTATATACCCGAACTAGTTCCTCAGTTTTTGAGATGTCGATATGAAATTTTGTATACGTATTTTTGTCCCCAAGAAGTTGTTCATTTTTCGGAACTGCCGATATCGGACCACTATAGCATATGCTCCATAAAATAGGCAAAGATCAAACTAAAGCCTACACTATAGAGAAACAAACATCACATTTAAAACGTTTGTTGTATTGTCGAAAAGATAGTTTTGAAATTAAGCACAATCTTTAAAATTTACTTCTGAAACACAACAAAAATACTGTTAATTTTTTTAAATTGAACAGTCAGATAAAAAAAATTTCGAAATCTTTTATTTTAATTTCTAAGGTTTAAAAAAATATGAGGCTGTTGTGGATATACCAACTAACTTAATACGATGTTATCATTCAAAAAATCTATAATTATATAATTTTGTTAATATATTTTGAAAAAAAAAATAGTATTTTACAATTTTAATATAAAAATACATTTTTCACAAAGTTGCTGTCATATTGCATAACAAAAAAGTTTTTTATTTCTCAATATGTAAAAAACACTAATTTCAGTAACTAGGAATTTTTTTGTTTAAAGTAAAACGTAGAAATTTGTCGTGTTCATATAAAGACTTGAAAAAATTGGCAATTAATAGCCTAGAAAATACAAAAAATAGACTAATTAAAAGGGATATCGAATGTTTCTTAGAAATAGCAATCCTATACAGCAGTATTTTCTTTTTACTTCAAATGGTGAATTAAAAAAAAAAAACTCTTTTAAGCTGCTAATACGCCTTTGAGTACGCCATGAACTAATTACTAGCTTTGATTTAAAAAAAGCAAAGAAAACTTGATTTTAATCTCCCCTTCATGCTTTCCTACTGACTTATGTACTTTTCATCTTTACAAAAGTGATTGAAGACATTTTCCCACTGCCTAACGAAATAAGAACTACGCATGAAATTATGTATTTACTACACTCAGATTTATATAAAAACATCAACAACAGGCACATAGTTTACTAAGTTGCCTAGCAACAGCAATCAGATTTGAAGAACTCTCTGCGTTTTGCTTCGCCTGGCTTTATTGCAATCGTTGGCATTATTATCTCATGTACATGTCTGTATGTGTGTGTGTGTGTGTGTACATGCGTAAGGAATGTACTCTAATTTTTTTCTGCTCATCTGACAAATGAATGAACGTGATTTTGATTTCCTTTGCCTTTACTTACGCACATTTACAAACCAACATGCTCGAGTGGAATTCTTTATGCATACCGTTCTATTTCCGTTAGCTGTCTGAATGCCATAATTCAATGAGCCGTGAAAATGAAGGCTCATCGACACAGCTGGCCGGTTAGAACTGCCTTCTAAAACGAATGAAATGTGGAGAGAAATGCTGTAAATATGTTTGTATCTATTTTGAATGCTTTAAGGTGAAAACATTTGAAATTCGAAACATAGGTTGTGATGTGTCTCACTTTTGTTTTGTAGTTTTGAGCGCATCGCAATTTAAAGTTATATAAAGACAAAGTTTTTAGTGTAATTATTGACCTTCATTACCTTAAAAAGCATAGGAAAATCCCAACCAAGCTCTTGTATCTTCTGACGAAGCACTGGTAATTCCCTGTCAATCCCATCATACACATAGCAGAATTTATCGAGCGTCGTTCGTGGCTTGTTCACAGCTTGCCATGGCTCATTGCGATACGTTCACTACCGTTTTCGATTGTCGTTGTCATAAGTCATTTACTTTTCATCATCATTAACGATCCGCTTCAAAATTGGTGCAATTTGGTTGTGATTCAGAAGCGAGTATTTTTTGCGTTAACTCGTTCTCCATCGATACAAGGTTTAGCTCCCGGGCAATCGAAACACTGCTTATATTACCGGAACGTAATCGACAAAACCAAAATAACATATTATCAAAGAAAAAGTTGAAAATAAGGCGTAATATATTTTCTTTATAAATTTCCGTTTTTGACGCGTCTTCAAACAATACTTAGTTAACCGATTAAAAAACTCTCGAAGATGTTGATGCAATTTATTTAGTTTAATGACATTATTATGATTAGTTTTTGCTAAAATTTTGGTACAGCTGCTGAACGTTTTTAGTATTCCAAGCTGAAACATGTGTAACTGCGTGCTTATAATTTTTGTACCCCACGAAATTAAATCTTTGGATAGAATTGGTTTGAAAGATCTTTGGAGCCACATTTATAAATGTACGCTCTTATAGACATTGTTTTTTTATCGATGCCTCAAGGTTTCGTCGATCGGTCGAAATTTAAATTTATTCGATGAAGTTTATTTTTAGGTCGTATGTTTTAAAATGTGTTTCTTTAAACTAGGGGGATTGGCTAGAAAGAATATTGACCTGGTTAAAACCATTTCAAGAACGAGGACAAATAATTATTATAGAAAGACGCTCTCTGAATTTCATTAAGATAACTCACATATTTACTAATCATTATGATATAAAGTCAACCAAGAAATTCGATGAATCATATATTTGCGGCTCGTACACTAAGGCACTGAATTTCCATTGAATGCTCTTGGATTACTTTACAAACTCACCGATTGCATCTGTTGATTCTTCAAGTGGACTCTTGGTTTAGCTGGTATTTTTTTGATATTGTTATATTTAGAATTCAACAAAGACAGATTTAAACAAGTCACTGCAATATTAAATATCACTAACCCTTGTTTACATCCTCGATTGTATAATACGCCAGCTGAACGACTATATTATGAAAGAGTTTAAATTCGACCATAGTTTGCCAATCAAGCCAAGAAACATTATTTCCAATTTTCTGAAGTAAATAATAGCTGACAAAATAAAGCTTCAAATGAATTATCAAAAAAATGTGGCTGTCTTTGATATTTAAATTAATTATCTTTCTAAAATAATAATGGCGCGCAATTTTCATTTGTAAGCATTTGTGTATCTGACATTTCCGCTGACATGTAAGCTCCTATTATATAATTTGTGTATGCGCATTGTGTATTGCTTAGGTGTAAGGCAGCGTCATCCTTGTGCCATATCCTTTTAAGCGTTTCAATAAATTAACACCATTTAAACGTGTGTGGCAAGTGAAAGCCGTGGCATACATTGCTCACCCGCAAATAAAGAAGAACAAAACGGAATGTCTTCATTAATAACACATTTGCGCACGCATTCATTTCAATTAAGCGAAATGCGTAAGGCCAATTTCGGAAAATGTGCCATAATAAATATACAAAACAAAAAAATAGCAAAGCTGTACGCGTAAAGTCAAAGGATATGTGGGCCAACGCAACTTAAGCGCATGCCAGCGGATATGTTTACAAGTACGCACACACACACACACACTTAGGACATTCAGAAGTCGACGATCCCAAAGGTCACTGCTATAAAACTGGCCCACACCACTACCAACTACAAAACGGCGTGCATACATTTAGGCGTTGTAGCTGAAAAAAGTGAGCTTGTAAGCTTCGCCGGTTTAGGTGAAAGCTAAATGGCAGCGGGCAGTTTGCGTTTGGCGGAGCTCCCGTGCCTGTCGCCACTGACAAAAGCCACACACGCTGAATGTGTGGCGTTGCGGCCGACAACGTATACGCCATTGGGGAGCCTAAATGTCGGCAAAAAAAAATAGAATAGCTACCACCTTATAGCAGTGTTGTTGTTACCTGGCATCATTACCGTCCACATGGTGTGCTTTACGCTACATAAACTATTATGTTGTTGTTGTTGCTGTTGTGTTTGAGCCAAAATAGCAACAGCAGCAGCAACAGTAGGTTGCGGGTGTAAGCCGCGCAAAGTCAAAATGGTTTGTGTAAGCGGTTTTGTAACATTCTGAAAAACTGTGCTTGGTTTTGGTTTTTGTTTTTTTTCTTGTTTTTGTTTTGGCACTGCCTTTGTTGTGCTTTCAATTTGCTTTGCTTTCGGTTTTGTGTTGCTGTTTGTTGTTGCGTTAATACACACAACGCTTATGATCTGGCTTTGCTCTTGTGTTGCTATTGTTGTTGTAGCGCTTTCGCAAATTAATGGCATACACATGTGACTTTTATATGCGCACACAGCATACAATTGTACAAACGCACAAAAACGCACTGCCATACACCTGCTTATGTATGCGTGTGTAATGTTTCACACGCATGTAATGTTATTGTACATAATGCAACATAGAAAGCAAGCGTACATTTGTAATTGGCGCAAAAAAACTGAAAGTGTTCAAGTTGTTGAAAAACTGTTAGTCTGGCAGGGTATAGGCGTCGGTAGCTTACATAAAGCTAGCAAAGTGGTAGGCGGCTATGAATGAATCGCACGCGTTGTAGAGGAAATGTGAATAATGGAATATAAATGAAAAATGTAAACATTTTACCATTTCACTTTGACTTTTAATGAGTGCGCAGCTTTTAAGCTTGAGCTCATGCGCCTAAATTTATGCTCTTCTTTTTTATGTTATACGTAGGCAATGGGTTTGAGCGCTGTTCTAGTTGAACGCTGTGCGCATACACTCACATATGTATACTTGTATGCATTTGTGGGGCATTCCTTGGAAAGTGGGTGGTACAAAAACATTTTTCTTCAGATAAATAGTTGTCGTTAACGATTGTGTTGACATCACTCGCGTATTATTCATATATTTTTTTAGAAGTTATACATGAAAGAATTTAATATATCTGTATAATCAGAGTTTCAAGAACCCGTTTCTGAAATTTTTGGTTAAAGTGTTATAAAGCATATATTTTATCACATTAAAATATTTCATAATTTTAAACGGCGCGGCAACTCCAGATAGCGAAATAATGGAAATAATACTTTCTCACATTTTATTGCAATATTATACCAATAATAAAAAATTCAATTGATTTAGTTTTAAAATTCTATATATACAGAAATTTATTAAAGATGGCAACTCTGGTTTCAAATCTTTCAGTTTTTTTCTTTATAAGGCATTGCAGAGTTTAAACTTTTATTTTATGTTTTCAGTATGACTTATTTACAGATAGGTGGCAACTCTTTAAAAATATCTGTTTCAATTCAGGGATGAAAATTGAAATTGCTTACAATTTTTTTTTTAGTTTATTTTAAATGTATTTTGTTTTTTCTAACAATTTTGAATTTAAGGACTGGTGGCAACTATTAAGACATATTTAACTTACATATATTCTAATCTCTAAAATGCCTGTCAAATCAATAAAGCTGAATTTTTCCATCAATACCTTTTGTGAGGAAAAGAATTTACTTATCCCCTTTGGACCCCGGGGGATTGAATGCCAGATATATGCTATAATGGTCTGATTTAAATAAATTAATTGGCGATTGTTGCGTTGCCTTGAATAATAATTCATTCCAAATTTTGTGAAAATAATTTGTCAAATAAAAAAGTAACTTGCTTTAAATCGATCAATTTGTATGGCAGCTATATGCTATATATGATATAGTGGTTCCGATAAATGTGCAGCTTCCTAGGGAGAAAGAAATGACGTGTGTAAAACTTCAGATCAGTATTCTAAGAATGGGGCACTAGTTCGAGTATGTACAGACAGACAGACGGACATGGCTAAATCGATTGAGCTCGTCACGTTGATAGGCGTATTACACAATTGGACTCATCGGAAAAGGCTAGAATTAAGAAATCTTGATGACTTAGCATTTTTTTGGATCGCTTTACGTCTATAGTTAAAAATAGTATGAACTGTCTGATATATAAAATTTTTGCTGTACCTGTATTTGACTGTGTATACTTTTCTCTTTTCTTAGCCTTTGAAGAAGAGTAATTATATTTTTTCACATTTGGTCTATTTTTTTTTTTTTTTTGATCTTTCTAAGAAGATCCCTCAGGCCCAGATTTTAATTAAGCTTTTCTTCTGTCGCTTTTTCGGCTACCAATGTGTAATCAGCGCGCTCATACTTACCACATGCATATGGCAAACATACTAAAACATTAATCACACATAAGTTTAATTGAAATGTCCCAGCGCCTGTGTCTGAGCAAAACTACAACATTAAACATGCACAAAGGATAATCATAATTTGACCACTGGGAATCAAAGGTGCGCACACCAACACACATATACATATATACATGCATGTGGGGTCGATGCGCAATGTGGGTGCGTGTGGGCAACCGACGACCCACATATGAAGTTAAGTAGAAGAGGAATGGATGACAATGTAAAATAGATATGCTGCTAGGCGCGCTAACGGTTATGGTGTGGTGGTGTTTTTTATAATGCCACAACAATAATCCATATGAATGAGAGGGTATTACCCAACGGCTATGAACGCTATTGAAATAGGGGAAATGGAAATGTGTAAAAGGATGCCTACAATGGCCGCACACTCGATTTTGTCACGCATGATGGAGTAGAGGGATTAGCCTTAAAAGGCGTGTTGGTTGGGCGGTTTGCTTCTTTTTCTTTTGCCCCCCATTAGTTTATGGGTATGGGCGTGTGGGCGTAGGTTGGCGTAAAATCGCATATACGCGCCTATGTGTATGTATGTGTGAATATGTATGCGTATGTATGTATGTGTAGGCCTTTCTCATGCTCACGGCCAACACATGAATTTTAATGAATTTTATAGCAGTTCATCAGGCGCACAGGCACGTACACAAGCACGAGGCATATAATGTATGCATCTATGTATGTATGTGTTTGTGGGTAGAGACTTGCCTGTGGGCTATACATAGTACGCACATTAAAGCTCACATATATGGTAAAGCACAAAAATATATGTGTAAATGAGTGCGTATATTAGTATATACAATCGCTATATATGTATATTTGATTACTCACACACGTAGCGATGACTGCATCGAATACATACAAACATTCAGTCAACATCCTGTTAGTAAGGTAACGGTACATCTATTTATCTTCTATATTACTACTTACTTGCAAATTATATGCATGTGTATTCGTACTTCAGTGTGCGTCTGCTTAGCGGCCGTTCCTCTTCTATACCTCGTGCAATATTTTTAATTCACTTTCCATTTTAGATTCTACGCATTTGTAGTTTTTGGTTAGTGTTGCTGTTGCTGTTGTTGCTATGGGCTTTGTAATTTCGGAAATAAATTAACGTGGGAGTTGCTGGAGGCCTGTGCGCCTATGTTTCCCTATAAGTTTCATACTATATGGAAACTCAATTATAAATGTGCAATGCATGACTGCCCATATATTCATACATGTATGTGCGTGAAAGCATATGTTAAATGAAGAGTTTACACTTTAAGAATTTCGCAAAAGTTATTGCAAACTGCCACATAGTCTGGCATTTACACACATATCGTGAGTTTTATTTTACGGCATATTGATTCTCAAGTTGATATCGGTAATAGTTTTGGAGTTATAGCTTTAAAAAGTAGCGCGCTCGAGGTCAACTTTATAGTCACTTAAAACTTTAAACGTGTTTTTCTCGAGACTGTGCTTTCGAAGTCGGTTGTCAAGATTTCAACTATTTAAGAAACAAAAAACGTCGAAAAACACTATCGCTTCTATAGTCAACAATCATTCTTCGACATTGCAAAAAAAGTTGACTTCAACAAATTTAAAGTTTACACCTTTTCTAGATGGAGTCTCTTTCTCTAATAAGGCTCTGCCCATTAATTTTTATTCGGTATATAAAGAGACAAGCTCTAACTCACTTTTGGACAGTTGATTTTTCTCAATGAGAAAATATACTCGAGGGTATTTCAAGTACAACCAAGACGCTCGCTCGAAATATGTTTTCTATTCTTAATTTAGCTGTTACTATAAAAATCTTAGCAAGATGTTTCAACTTTAGGTTTGGTTAGGTTAGATTAGGTAAAAAGGTTGATATTCATGAGGTCACGAATATCCCTTTTGGACAGCTGAACTCTTAAGTACGGATCAAAAATTCGTGGAAGGTATGACAACGAATATGCTGCAAAAGCTGGACAGTAGAGGAGAAACACAAGTTACGCTCTCCGAAATCTTTAGATTCACCGCATGAGTACCAATAGGACAGCGTCCAGTTAGAGTTGCTATCATTGCGGTGACTCCTCTATAACCAGAAATCCACACAAATCTAATATGGAAGTAATTTGCTGCTATTGCTAATTAGGTAATACTGTGTTCCTTGACTAGCATTGAGCGTTTCAATCTAAGCATTGCGATAGCGCAGAAGAAAGTGCTGGAATAATTCTATCTCACCATTGATAATCGGCATGCGATACATTTTTTAACCTCACCTCATCGATGCCTAGGACAATGGATGATTTCAATCCCTACAACGAGTGAAGATGAATTACCCTGGCCAGATGAATCCTGCAACCAGTTTTTGTGGCTAATAATTTCTTACCGAGCTAAAGCAAGGTTCTGGTATAGAGTATTAATGGGAGCGGATCGAATTGCTTCCAGTCTTTGTCTGGTCGGTATTGGGACGAGAATGCCATTAACAGTTTTACAATTTTTTTGCGATACCGATATGACTAGGACCCCATAGAAGTCTCATCACGAAGTAGCATTAATTATGAGGTGAGTGCTTAATTAGTCTGAAGCGAAAGTGAGCCTTATATCAGTATTGCTGCCTTATTAACGGATTGAATGCTTTGTAGGAGGGAGAGTTTCAAGAGAAGGTTCACACAGAATCTCGTTCTATCAATGGAAAACTCACTGGGCCCGACTCCCGCGGATTTGATCCGTTATCTTTCATATATTTGCAGTACTTTCCTTAACATTACATTTCCAATACATTACCCAAATTTGTAAAACTTGCAACACTGTTGCCCCGCCGCGCTTCTCTCTTGATAGTAATCTAGCATAATTGCTTTAATCATCACTCAATGTACTAAATACGACGAGTAGTGGAACTCCGCTGCCATGCAATGACAGTGCCAAGCGTCCTGGCATAAACCAACTGCTCAAAGGAGTAATGGGGACAACCAGAAATTTGGCCCTCCTTTGAGCCATAAAGTAGTGCAAATATGCAAAATAGTTTGACGTCTCCACATATGCTGCGTCTAAAAATCAAATTAAGACTTTGCTATCATTTCAACACACATACACACATAAATATGTGTATCCTCATGTATGTTGTGTTTTTGTGTGTGATATTAGTGTCATGTTCGTAGTAATGAAATCAGTGAGTGCTGCAACATAGTTGGTTGGTTGGCAACGATGAGTTTTCAAAGGATTTGCAAAGAATATGGCACAGCAATGCGGTGTGGCACTCTAGACGCGCGTACGCATCATGTCACTACCACACAAGTGGTTATCATTGCCCCTAAATGTATGCTGCAAGTGCATTTGCGTGCGCCGTGGCGTGCGCGGTGGTAGCGATGCAGTGTGTGGTATATACTGATGATAGTTACTCGCATGTGGATTGTTATCGGTGAATACTTTGTTATTGTGTAGATACAGTGGTGTGCATTAAATTAGGTTAATATCTATTTTATAATTATTTAAGCTAAACCGATTTATAAATGATCAAAAGTTGGGAAGTTTTGTGACTATTGAATTCTTTTATAAAATAATAGGGGACTCATCCAAATTTGTGAAGAAAAATCTTTCTCTTTCTGTTCGGTAAACTTTGTTTACTGTGCAATTTTAGAGATCGACTGGGAAATTTTTTCCTTAATTTTGGAAATGAATCATCGAAGATCAATTATAATCGATAGATAAATTTTATCGAAAAATTTTCAAACATTAAATATGAATTTTTCTTTCATTTAATTTCAAATAATTGAATTTTTGAATTTTCTGTTCCAATTTTAATTAAAATAATTTTCTAGTCGACTATGAATATTACGGGATCATAAATAAAATCTAAATTTGTGTATAAGTGTTGGAGAGTGTGATTACAATTATACTAAATTTCTTTAGTTCATAGGTCTATTTTAAAACAGACTTCAACATCACGCATTCAAAACAGCCACAATGAATAATTCAGCAAGATTATGGTAAAGCATAAATGAACACAGAAAGTATTCAATATATCCATTGCAAGCAAATTTCTAATAACTGTTTACATTCTTATGCCTACCGCTGTATCTGACATACTGTTAGTGTGTTTCCGATTTGTGGTTGCTTGTTAGCAGTTTTGCTGGCTATATCATCATTATCCTTCGCATTCGTCGCAGGTTTTGCAGATTTCATATTTCACATATTCTAGGAACATTTGTTGAGCTGATGACGCGACCGTACGCGTGCTGTTTACCAAATCCTGTTGTCATTCTAGGTACATATACTTTCGGGTATATACATACATAGATATATATTACATGCAATATTTTTGTGTGTTTGTATCTACAGCGCGGTTTTTAGCACACTTTGTAAGCGATAGCCGTCATTTCACATGTACACACATTCACACATATGAGTACACACACACTCTCATCCAGTGGTATGCATTTGTGCAGCGTCTAGCATACTTTTACTAGTTGCTCGATTGGTTGGCAAAAACAAATTGAGTGAGTGCACTTTCTGTGGCATTTTTGGAGCTTACGAGTTGATGGCATACAGCGGATATGTTCTCAGCTGTTTATATAACATAACAGAATACAACCACATACACATATATATGTACAATATATAAGGAAGCTTCGTTGCCTTCGCTGCTTGTTTGTTTGTTTATTTGTTCGGCTGTGCGCTTGTTGATTGTTGATATAAGCTAACAACTGTATGGGCGTTGTCATAGTAAACTGTTTTTGTGCCCGCAGCTTTCCATTTTCCCGTTACAGCTTTTTCGCCATTTTCCTTCAAATTCATTTTTGGCGAAAATCTTCGATTCCTTTTATTATTGTGCGCATTTAGCGCAAACGTTAAATGTTGCTTTTATTGCATTTTATTCGCACATTCGATTTACCAAAGTGCAGAAAATTGTCTGCTCAGTGATGTCAACTTCAGCCATATATTACACTCGTTGGCTGTCAAGCGCTCTAATTTTGGGCGTTCTCTTTACGAGTTATGCGCCACAGAAGAATTGCTCCAATTTTCCTCTTGATTGGCGGCGCACACAAAAAGTTTTGCGAGTAGCGCATAATAAATAAAAAAATATATATAATGCATGTGTATGTGTGTGTGCGTTTATGTGCCGAATGCATTGAACTGACATCGGATTTATCCATTCATGCACAATTTTAATATGCGGGTCTGAAAACTTTTAAAATGTGAGGAGCTGAAAAATTGGTCAGAATCAAGTAATATTGGGAATTGAACTTTGCATGAAAGCAGGCATTTACAAAAGCGTATTATTGACGCTATACCTTTATGTACAATATATACCTGATACATAGCCTTAAATAGTTTGTTGGCAAAATATAGTACAAGTTCCCGACTCAATGAGAAATGCGGTTTTTGGATAAGTAAATCTCTTCAAAAGTTTTTAATTACCGTCATAATTAGGCAAAAAATGTGTACAGATACCGTAGCGTTAAATAAAATTAATAAATTTTAGGTCCCACCTCGCTTGTTATCATAGTTTTCGAGCACTGTTTAATACTCAATCTGAGAGCGTGCTCTCTATTTCTACCTTTTTAGTTGAGGTTAGGCAGCTAACCCATTTAACTTCTACATAGACTTCATTCCGATTAATTTATGATTTCTTTAATTAATAAGAGTAAAAATAACAACCAATTTCAATTCTTCCATAGAGATTACTAACAGTCACACAGATGCAATATTTTGTAAAATGTGTTTCACAAGTTCAATAAAGTCGTTTGATAACCTCGACAAGGCAAAGAGCTACAATAGAACGGGGCTGAAGCCTTTGCAAATGGTTAAAAGTGAAAAAGATAATAGTAGGTAGAATTCATTAGAACAGTAAGATGATATACTAAAATTAAAAAGAACGCAATATTGTCAGAAGGTGGAAAAGAGTGGTGAAGACAGTTTATCTCGGAAAAGCTATATGTGCTATGGAAAAAACTTATATTGCACAGTTGTAGGTAGTAAAAATATCTAAAATTTTTGTGTTGACACTTTATCTACAAAATCCAAAACAGAGAAATAACCAAGTTATTGGATTTTTATTTTTTTCTTAAAAAATGTTTTCTTACACGAAAATTCATACTGTAATTTTTTTGATTTAAAATATTTTTTCCTTTTTATTTTGACGAATTTTGAATCGAAAATTACCGAGTCAAAATATTTGCTTCTTTAAAAAACTCGTAAAATCTCTTTTTCGTTGAAAGCTCTTCTTTTTAATGCTATAAAAATGTTTACATAGCTATGTTAAGTATTTTTAGGAAAAGTCAAAAAAAGACCCCACTTACAGCTGCTACTACAAAATAATAGGGCGATGAAATAAAAGAAGCCGCTTTGAATAATTAACGGACCTAAGATCGCCCGTAAATTATTTTGGAAAGTTGGGAGTAAAAACGGCTTTAACTAGTCCATTGTTATTAAATTTCAAATATCGCAAATATAGTCTCATCCCTGTTTTTTTTTTCAAAAAGTCCTCCTATTAAGCACTCATAAAAATATCTGTCCTGTAAAAAGAGGCCAAGCTGCCAGCTGGTGATCTTTTGACCTCCTCTTACACATATGCTCTCAAATAAGGCCTCCATTATGCGTTCACTACGCCAAGGGAATGGACGTATTCTGCTTCAATTGACCGCATTTATTCCATTGAGCCATGCTTTTCCAGCAGTGTATTGAGTCAACTTAAATTCTATGAGTCGCTTTGGCATTGCCATCCATTTTTGCTGTCTGTTCGTTCTTTTGCCTTGCCATCGTAGTGTGTGTGCAGCAGGCTCATTCCCATCGTCTGGATATTTGTTTTACAGCTTTTGAGTAGAAAATCCGTTTGCAGTGGCTGTAATTTCGCTTGAAAGGGGAAAATAGTTGCTGTCCAAGTTGCATTACCAAAGTACTAACTACTACTGTGAGTACTTTATTTATTTTTTGTTACCAACTACTACTGAGAAGCCTTTAGCTCACACACTCACACTTTATTTCTGCGCGTTTGAACAGCGAGGACATTTGATGCCACTTTAATATCGCCACCTAACAGCTTTATGTACATACTCATGTGTGTGCGTGTTTGTATGTGAGTTTATATTTGCAGGTCTACAAAGCTCTCAAAGGCGGACCTGGTTTACTTACCGCTATTACATTATGTTTGCTTACATCGTACTTACTCGCTTACTTATTTTACTTGGTCGCTTTGGCAGCGATTACTTAGAAAGCAGCTTCTCATCTGAACTTAACATATGGCTGTGTGTGTATGCATGTGTGTGCTGGGACTTCATTTCATTTGTCCAAACATCGTCAGTCCCTGGCGTAACTATGTTTTCTACACTTGCTTACTACTTCAGCTGACATTTGTGAGTGTGAAAAAGAAAATCGAAAACTGGCCTACATTAAACGGAACTCATAAATGTATGTGAACTGGCACATAAACACATATATCGTAGTAGTCTCTCAGAACTCATTTGGCCTACAGGAAGGTTTTGAATTTGTCCGTACACATTGGTGACCTAAAAGACGCGTTGGAGACTTCAACACTCGGTGTAAGCGTAAAATCTGCTTAGAAAAAGTCATATTTCTTACACTATTTGCAATCGCACTTCATCTTGGATATATATGTATAAGTGTGTGTGCGCTGCTTTCAGTAAATGTAAATGTCACGAAAATGTTTTAAAGCCGTCAACGTTGTGAGACGAGAAGCTTGACTGAGATTGCATGAAATTTTTGCTCCGACAACAAGATCGTTTTGTGTTTCTAATTTAGGTCACAGTGAAGTAGCAATTCTTAAAGCGTGAAAGTAAGAGTGTAATTCTTCATATGTTTTTGCTGTGTGAGGTTATAAGTGCCTTAGAGTAGTTATTATCATATGCACATGTTTTTGACATTATTAAACTAATTGTAAAGCATTACGAGTTTATGGTAAGTGCTAGTTTGGTTCGATGTATGTAGAAAACTTTCAATGCAAGACACTCTTAGTCTGCGATCGGGTTATGGGAGCTGGAGTCAGAAAGATTTCGTACTTAAAAACTTTTTTATATAGTTCTGTCATTTTTTAGCTTAGTATTGTTGGAGCACGTATCCATGATGGACAGTAGGAATGAGAAAATACGACATATAATGGAATGAAATGGTCTTCGAGTCAGACCGTCATATAAGTACTGTTTCGGTTGCCCAGGTGCTGAGAATTATATAGGAAACCGATTGGAACTATTTGAATAAGGCTAAATACAAAAAGTGTTTAAATGCGTTTAAACTCCCTCCTCCAAGTGCACCACTCTACCCGGAAAAACTGACACACCCTAGTGAAACACACCACACCTGTGAACACTCAAGGAATTTCACCCCACACCAGATGACACCACATAGGACAACACAACATACCATTACATTCGCTTATTAGACCGCTAATACAGCGATCCTGGACATTCGCTTATACACACTCGATTAAATAGTGATCCTACGCGCTAACTTCTTCTCTGCGGTACAGCGCGTCGACGACAAACCTTCATTGTTCGGACATCGTTTTCGCGAAATCAGCTGGTTGCACAACTATTTACTTTTATTAAATTTTAATTGTTTAATAATTAATAATTTGGTATATAAATAAATTTGAACGGAGTTCAGTTATACAACTAAATATTCGAGTGCTTCCTTTAACCCTATTTAAAGCTAGTGAAAATAAATTTCGTACTCCCAATAAATTGGGTATATTTTTATTCAAAAAGAAGCTCGAAGGTGAATCGAACCAGTAAAATTCTTAATTCCAATTTGTAGTGTCAACAAATAGATCAATTGAAGGAAGCAATCGTTCAGAAGCCGACAGCTGCAGACATCGATAGTGATTTGTCAGAAGCTACGGTAGCTTGGTTGTGAAGTTCTTAAGCATTCACCTTGTAGTCCGGACCTGGCACGAAGTGATTACTCTCTATGTCTCTCTACAGCGAATGATTTTGAATGAAGTTGGTGCAAATCGACGGTCCCAGTTGTTTGCCAGTAGATACGAAGGTTTCTATGCGAGTAGTAGTATGAAATTACCTTAAAAATTATAACAACTTATCGAATTAAACATTCATATTTGACCTATGCTAAATAAAACCTTCAAGTTAATGGAAACATAATGGATTCTTTTAACTTAACTATATATACCTTGATATTGAATTTTGAATTAAAATTTTTTTACACACACATATTGATTATTATACGCTTGCTAGAAGGAGTCACGAATCTATGACAGCCGGATAATCGTAACCAGAGACGTTAGGAATTAAATCAAACAGTAGCTTCTGCAGCATTCTCTAAACTAGCTTTCTCTCTCTCAATTCTGATCAGAGGATCGGAATTCATTAGATTAGGCATATGATGTTGAGGCAAAGGTCTTATCCAAATCCATTCATATTCAGCGATAAAACACTTAAATTTTAAGAAAACTTGCCCACATAATTTTACTAAAATATTACACATTTTGACCAACCTAAATGGTTTAAAGACAGGTGGAAAGTTGGAAATCACTATATAGGGTGTATTGGTGGAGGAAAGGGCTGAGCTGAGTACCCAAACTTTTGTCATTATTTAAATTAGAGACTTGAGAACATATTTTCAAGTAATTTTATAAATACACATATAACTCAAACACTGACTGACATATTCGGCATAATATTTGTTAGAATAACGAAAATCATTATATGTAGTATATGGCAGTTTGGGTTAATCGTGAACTTATTTCACATATTTTTGGTATTAAACTATAGTATATCTAATATTATACGTTCAGTTAAATTTACTAAAACATCTGGGCACGTTTTCACCCAATTTTATCTATTTTAGGCACAAAAATGCACCATTATTAAAAAAAAAGCACCCCCTCACAATTTAATTAAGATAACTCACATATTTTCCAATATAGGAGGCATAAGGTCAGCCGGAAGTTCAAAAATCTTTAGTATATGAGTATATGTGGGCAAATGGAATTATAATACATGTATCTCTCAGATTGGCCGATATCTTCGATAAAAAGTTCGCGCTAGGAAGTAAAGTCCACATATTCGGTATCCGGGGGTGGTAAGGTGGCACACCTCAAAAGCACTATTCGCGCTAAAATTTATTTGGATACATTGATTGATTCTTGATTTGTATAATGTAATGTGAAAGTCACTCGGAATTCAACTCGTCTCTTCATCCTGATCATTTATATATACATATGAACAGAACCCTTTTAGCAAGCAAGAAAACAATTAATAAATTGTCGAATTTAAAAAAAAATATAATAATAAAACAACAAAAACAAGCTCATAATGTTGATGATAAATGTAGAAAACACAATATGAACGGAGCCAAAAGTCAAAATTTCAACAATTTTACTAAATAACACTTAAGTTCATATTATGACAAATTGATAATAGAGAAAATGTACTTGTTTTAGCATATACAAACATATGTTAGCAGCAGACCTACAAAGAGTAAAGAAATTATAAATATGTACCTTGATACATAGGGATTTAAGAAGCACGATGGTTAAAATGAACATCAAAATATTAAAGAAGTAATAATAGTTTTTAAATTTTTCAATATAGTCCAAGTCCGCAACCTTTGTTTACATTTAGCCAAGTCCACAACCTTTTTTTTACATTTGAGGTCACCTTTTGTTTACATTTTATGAGATCAATGTCTCTTTTGTTTACATACTATGGAATCAATGATCCCTTTGTTTACATTTCATAAGGCCAATACTCTTTTTGTCTACATTTTATGGTATCAATTGCAATTTGTTTAGTCAAGTTCACAACCATTGTACACATTTAGCAAAGTCCACAAACTTTGGTTACATATGAGGTCACTGACCCTGTTACATACTATTGGGCAATTACCCCTTTGTTCAAACTTTATAAGGTCAATCACCTACAACCTTTGTTTACATTTGGGGTCACTGAACCATTTATTTACATTTTATGAGGTCAATGCTATTTTGACTGTTCAAAGACTTAATACGGAGTAGATTGGAGCTGCGTCTTGATTTCGCTTCACCGTATCTTCTTGTTTTTATTGGCGATTATAGTAAACTTAAACACAAAAAAAAAACAAGCAATCCGAAAAAAAAATTTCACACATAATTATTTAACATCTGGTATACAGTAATATATTGCTTTATTAACCTTATGTTAAATACGTTTGTAAATATTATACACTCTGCTTAAGGGCTTATGCTGTCTTATGAAACTTAATCTCTTTCGTTTTGTCAGTTTTCAATTTTTTTTACGTCCATTTAAACGCAATTATTTTTCTCGCCTTAATCCGTATGCGGGCTAGAAGCTTGTATATGAGAAGATTTGCAACATGATTGCAATGGATATAATGGACATATTTTTTAATTCTAAGACATATAATATAATATTCAATATGAATTGTAACATTAATTGAAAGATGCAATAGTGTTATTCATATCAATACGACAAATTGCTCCTTTAAGAAAGTTTGAAAAAATTTGCCAGAAATTTCTTATAAGCCCACTTGTTTGTCTTTTTAAAGATCGAAAGCATAGTAGAAGAAATTATAAAGAAAGAAGGATCTTAAAGTAAATTTAAGTTTCCTTATGGTTCAGATGGTACATATTTGATAAAATTTTATGTTTCTGTGAAGTTCGATCTCCACATGTCAATTAGTGTGTGTTTATTAGAACTGTTTCTTTACCAGACGACAATTTTGTCTAGTTCGTTTGTCAGTCCAGGATTTTTGATCAGATGTAATATTAAATTAGTAGAGTAGTAATGTGTTAATGAACACTTATAATTTTGGTATCACATTATTATAGTAAATATTTATTTTTAAAAACACTTTTTACTTAGTTCACGAAGAGGTGGCTTCTTCATTTGCCAACTTAGTTTTTGATTCAATATGTTCCTAGCTTTATAGAAGTTCGTGTCAACATTATTGGCATTACATTTACCAGTTTACTGTAGCAACTCTAGTTGCCTGCGCTATCGTCAACTTGCCATTTTATGTGATAGTAAGCAAGGAAGTGATGCACTAGTGTATGCAGTGAGAATGCCAGCTCAGGCAGAAATGGATAATGGGTGGTACAAAAATTAGCTTTAAAACTAACAATTTAATTTAAAGGGGCTTAAAAGTCTCAATAGCTTATAGAAAAACTTTTAAAAATTTGTTGTTAAAGGATCACCTTCCCTTTACCCTTTAGGCGTTACAACACGTTATAATTTTCAAAAGTATTTTTTTTTATTTAAAAAGTGGAATATTTTTTAAATGCTTATATTTCAACCAGATCCGTGAGCTGTGACCACAGAGCAGTATGAAATGCATTTTTCTGAAGCTTACTTATTTTAAAAGGGTCGGAAATATAATTCGGTAAATTTTATACAATGCCAGTTCGCATGAATTTTAGATGATATTTTCAAACAAAATTATGTGCAGCAAATAATAGAAATTTTTGTTGCATAATTCGTTTGTTGTTGGCAAATATTTTTAGTGAAATTTTATAATAATAAAAATGCCAAAATATTAGAATAAACTTCATGATGAAGAGGATAACGTCAAACATCCATATTCACTGCCAACTTACTTTTATAAATCTCATGTAAATAACTATTCAGTCTACATAAAAATCAATACATCTGTAGGCAATAAATACTTATTTTAATTAAATGTCCGAAATATAAACAAAAATTGCCTACATTTAGGATAAACTTCACGTAGTAACAAAAAAATACACATATAAAATAGATGATAATATAAATGTATTACTAATAAACAAAAATATACTCGTATAGCATCCTGTATACAGCTGCAGTCGCATATATATGCTCTTACAAGTCTACCCCCACTCTCACATAGACTAGTGTAAATATACTTAACTGATGCATTTTGCGGTAAACATACTCATTTAAGCATGCAGACAAATAAGGTGGACTCATTGTAAACACGCACACACACACACGCAAAATTAGTGTAAACAGTTGCGTGCATTTACCGTTGAGTGAGGGCATGTGTTTGCTTTAAGGCGTATGCTGTGTTGCATACCGTAAGGCGCTTCAATAAGATTGTCTACATGGCTGGCATACAAAGAAAATGCGAGCGCATAATTTAGTGTGCGCAACTTCAATGTATTTGTGTGCACACCTTTGTGTGCAAAATAGTTGCAGCTCGTTTCCAGGCTGCTGTCATAAGCAATCGAACAGCGTTCTACATCAGCAGTTCGCACATTGTGCTTGCTTGGTCGACATTTGTTAGTATGAGTTTGTGTCTGTGTGGATACATATATATACGTATATATATGTATATGTATATATGTGCGTGTGTACCGTTTAGTAGTTGCTGTGTCTAGATTTAAAAACTTGCTATTTTCAACATGCCATTTGCAGCGGCAGCGGTGCCAGCAACACGCACATCGTGCCGCCAGCAATAACGGTAATTGTTGTTCTTGCATTTGCAAATAACATCTACAGACAATGTCGGCCATTGCCAGCGTCGCCGTAAAACAAATTCAAATGGCAACAAAGACAGCCTTAAAACATATTAATGTAGTTTTTTTTATGACTTCATAAAGTAGTGATCATTATCAGTCCGTGTGTGATCCTCTCTTTGTATCAGCCATATCAAATAACCGAATTAACCTTTTGAGCATTTTAATAATTAAAGCTTTTTTTTTATCGAAAATAGGTGGTACTGGTCAAGTTCATCGAATTTTATAAGAGAGAATCAGTATATCAGCTTTGGCTTGGAGAACTTCGAAAATTTGTAAAATTTTGCAGAGAATTTTTAAATATTAGAATCTCAAGAAAGTTTTCGATCTGCAATATTTTGAATACCCGAAAAATTCTGCTGCTTTTAAAAGGATGCTAGTTTACCTACGTCATCACGTACCTAAAATTTTAACCTTGCAGACCTAGACATATGTTTCTAATTGATTGCTGTTCTCTTCGACAACTATTTCTATCTCAGTATTTTAAAGAGCCACGTTTTTCTCTCCCTAAATTACTTTCAAAATCTGTTGCCTGCGAAATTATTTTATTAAGATTCGTTTGGAATCATGATGCATAAGTTTTTTATAGCGTAGGATCCTTCCATATTTTTAAAAAATCTAACGAATGTGCGGATGATTTTAAATTTCTTGAATCCTGTATCATTTTGGATAACGTAGAAACTAAGCTCAATAAACTGTTAAAAGAAGGTGCCAGTACCAACGTCTAGTTCAGCAGGTTAATCTAGTTTTACTGAATAATATTCCAGAGTTTATCTTCTTGTCTAATTAGCTAAGAGTTTCTTGCTTGGCTATATGCCTGGGAACACTACACATCGTCTCCTCTTTGATTTTAGATATATGCATATATGCACCCCTAATGTATTTATATGTAAGCAAACGACAATTTCGTTTCGCTATACGCCCTTCCGGCCCTCCATAATTCCAATAAACACAAACCGCATGCGGCGACGGGCACCGAGCAAAGACAATTGTAGCTGCATTGTAAGCGGAAGTAGCTCAAGACCAGGATACACAAAGCGCTTAAGGGACCACAATGCAATTTGCGCAACAATGACAATAAAAACAACAAAATATGGTCGCATGAGTATATACAAACATATTTATGTATATGCAAAGTTAATCTGTTATTTATGAATTCATACACAAAACTAATACATTTCATAAGCACACAAAGCACATTCCTTGCGTGTGTGTGTGTGTGTAATACATTTGTATGAGTTTGCAAGAAAGTCAACTTTATTTCAGTTTATTTTATTATTTTTATTTCTCTCAAATATGTTTGTATTTTAATATGACACATTTCTAAGATCCCTGTCGTTTGCCAGCGTAGCTCAGAAAATGCAGGTATTCACAACTTATGTTATGTTAAATTTGGTTTATGTTTGCTTTGTTTCGAAAAAAAATCTGTAGTATTGTCAATGCAGCAATGACCTAAAGCCAAAAGTTTGTGACTGAAAAGCTTAAGACATGTTGGTTTATGTAAACAAATATTTTCTTACTGATAAAATGTTATATGTATAAAAACCATATTTTTATATTGTATGTATGTCACTTATAAGTTATGGATATACCAAGATTATAGCAGAATATTATATAAAGTTTAGTCAATTACATTTCGGAATGTATCATATTTTGAATGTGAATAGTTGAAATGTTAACAATATGCATATATAAATATGTACATATATGCAACTGAATGTATGAAAGAACTAAAACTCTTACAGAAAAATATAAAAGCAATTATTTTATTTTAAAAATTTCTGGATATTTCTAAACAATTTTTGACTTCAACTTTCTTCTGAAGCTTCCAAATTGTTGGCAAAACCATGTAAGCCATTTTGACTAAGTTCAAATGGCGCGCCAGTCGTTCGCCTGCGAACTTGAAACTTAAAATAAAGCTAAACTCTTCTAAACTTGATATCTTCATGGCTGAAAAGTCCCCTCTTCAACCACTAGCTGAAACCTTTTTAAATAGTCTATAAATTTATAAATTATTAGTTTTGTGAGTTTAGAGAGGACCTTACACATTTGAGAATTGCTACTTAGCACAACTTATGACTTGTTGATAGAGGCATTCTATTTACTATATTTTGACCTTTTGACCTTTTTGCTGACAACGAATATTTGGTTTTGTCCTCGTCACCATCTAATCAGTATAATTCGCTTCGTAACTTCATCAATTTTCTAGTGCAAAAATGGTCTCACTATATCGTCATCATAAGCATATCAGGGTTACCATCTGTTTTTTGTTTATTTTAATATTCCAAATATACGAAGCCTCCCAAAATACAGTTGTGGCCGTATATTTGAAAAAACCAATAATAAAAAATCTCGAAAAAAATTGCAACTACCGCTGAATAAGAATTATTATTTCAAAATATTTGCTGAGCTACAAAAAAAAATTACAAAAATAAATAATTCGGAGAATGTTGCTTTTATATAATGCGGCCAGACAATGTGAATATATTTCTGGACTCTTTATCGCTGCCATCGCATTACTTTATGACTAAAACATCAAGATTAAACTGATGCCTGGCTATAGTGAAATTGCAGGAAACTGCAAGGCTGATGCGCTTGCTAGGTCGGGTACTTCTTTCTCACTATTTGCAGATTGGGAGCACACTGGTGATATAGCTGAAATAAAAATAATAATTTGTATCTGTCGTCATGAATGTCTGTATTTAGCAGTTTAAGTGCAGTCTCGCCGTATTGCGGGATCAGCCACCTAACATAACTTAATCAAAGTGTGGATTTTGAATAGAGTAATTACAAGATAATAAATAATAAATTTCTGTTGTATTTTTTTCGAATAATTCTTTAAAACTCTGTTAAACAAATTTGACGAGTTTCAGCTTATGCTAATAATATTATTCTGAAATGGACTATTTAACTATAGGGCTGTTCAAATTTGATGATCCTTAAAAATAATTTAGATTAGTAAATGACCCAATTTAATTCAACTCGAAACAGTTTGCCGTCGCCCACAAAGCAAAGTAAAATAAATGATGAGTTCTATTCCTTTATTGCAGCCTTGTTGTTGTAGTTGCGCATTTGTTGTTCTTATGGACATCACGCATATTCGCCTGCGGCTATGTGTTTATTGACTCGCCCTCTTCGCTTACAAACTGAAATGATGCTACAAATTGCTACTTATGTGCCGTTATGTAACCAGCAAAACAAATGAAAGTTATAAATACGACTTACCTTGCACAGTTATACATAAGTATACCGGAACAACACATACGACTCATCCGCATACATATACATACATAGACTCTCAGACACATTTACAAATATATATATTTTATTTTAATTAACTGGAAAGAAGGGAACGAAACAAAAAATATGAAAGAATTAAAAAATATGCTAAAAGCTAATGCTGAAAACAATTATATTTTCATATTGAATCATGGGTACGTGAACATTTAATTGAAAAAGAAAAACCCTACTCGCACTGACTCCTCACAAAATTGAAATGAAAAATATTAATTACCAACCGAAAGCAAATAACATTAGTTGCAGGGACTAAACACGTCGAAAAGATATGCGGCCAAAAATTCCTTAGCACGGTAACGAGCAAGAAATTTAATAGCCTAGCCGCCCCAAAAACCGCCAAATGCATTTGCTGTAATTACGAACGAAGTGGAAAGAGCAGTGCCCCAAACAAATAGCGATATCTAAACAAATGCTGGAGAAACATAAGTGCTCAAGTATAAGTGGAAAGGAGAAACAGCTAAAGAATACGTACAAACATGTATATTTGCTCCAAACAGGTGTTAAATACATTCATCTGGATCATTGTAACATAAGTTAACCAGCCAGAATAGTTGTAGAGTTGTAGAGCTGCTAAGATCACTTCCAATTCTGACTTGTATCATTCTGACACCTTCATATTCTTACTACAGTGAAAACGTTATTGGGAAATTAAAACGATATTCCTGGAAACTGTACCCTAACCTTTCACATTTTTTTTTATATGACGCCTTGACAGTGTGTGTTATAAATTTTCGGATGGTCTGTTTTTATATTTTGCATATCCAACCATCTTTAGAATAATGGAATCGAACAGAAAAATTAGGCGGACAGTTTTCAGATTAATTTCAAGGTTAAATTAAAGCTTAAAGAAGTGGAATTCTTCTACCACTGACTTCACTTATCTGCTGCTATAGCAATTCTTGACATCATAAACATTTTTTATGACAAAACTATCGCAGTTAGAGCCAAAGCCTTATTTTTTCCGAAGCTTACAGCCTCAGAAGGTTGCGCCATCTCAAATGACTGAAGTGCTGTATACAACCGACTTGCTGTTTTGTAGCGACATCTATCGCTTAAAAGATTTTGAAAACCTCTGCGATCTGTCATTTATATTTTTCTCGGAACTTTATTATCAGCTCGTATTTAACTTTTATTAGGTAAAGGTCGAAAGAGAAACGTTACGAATATATTTTTATTTCTTATTGATTGCCGATTTATAAGATTGTAATTGTTATTTAGTGTCAAACCTCGTGGACCTTATCCTATAATATTATTTTAAAGATTTTTTGTACCAATTTGCGTTCGAAATGTTTTTGAATAGAAATAAATAGTCTTTCTATTTTTATCCAGGACACACTCCTAAATATGCTGCTAGATGACAGTTGCTAAGCAAATTTATTTTTAAAATGTTGTTAAAAATATAAAAAATACCTTAATTGATTTAAATAAATAGCGAAATGATTTCAAAATTTAAAAAATGAAGGTAAATCACCAATATATTATTTTCGATATATGTTCCAAAAATATTTTGTTTCTACAAATTATTTCATTGGAAGATTTGTCAAAGATTTCATATATATTATTTTTATTATTGTAGATTAAAGTAGTTTCTTGGCCAAATATACCATAGATGTATACCCCTTCCGGTTACTTAGAACCAACTACCATTGGAAAAGTTGATTTGTTCAAGTATGTCGAAAAGTTATCAGTGCAGACTAGTTCAAGTTCTACACTCATATGCTTTGTAATAACAAAAATACCATGTTACTTTTTATGTGCTATCACAACAGAAAAAATGAAAAATTGCTAACTGTTTGTAGCTGTAGTGGTTTCAAGCAAAGGTTATAGTAAAATATACTTCCCTATTTGTTTTTACAATACTGATGCATGCGTGAACGTAGCTTCAGACAAACTGAAAAACTTGCTAGCATTTGTATTCATTAATTTTAAGCCGAGGCGGAGCAGCAACTAACGGTTTGCTGCTGTTGCTTGTTGCACAATGCAACAACAAAACAAAATCATAAAAAAAGCTATAAAATGTAGTTTTTAAGTGTAAGCAAGTGAGCAAATGTGTTTGTATAGTAAGTAAATGTGCCGAAGGTATCCCTGCCACTGACCGTTATAATGTTGGCCACTGTAAAGCCATATCAGCGTAAGATTTCACGAATGTGAGCTACGCAGGATCAAACAAACAACGTAGGGATATATACGTGCATTCACATGTGTGGGTGTGTGTTTGTGTGCTCTTAGGATAAGTATATACTCGTACATTCCTTTCGATGCCACCTCACATGCTGACCGATGCTAATGTTGTGGTATAAACTTATTATCTGCTTCGGTGGTACACAAACACGTTCGCGTTTCGTGACTTAAAGCAATAAAATCTTATTAGCGCCGCGAATACCACTCTGCCCCTCTGCCGGCTATAGTGGCAGCAACAACAACGGCAGTCAGTTAGCAGCTGGTTCTAAGCGTCAGGGCAAAGTTTCCGCATTCATTGTTATAAAAATTATATGGCTGGCGAATGTTAAAGGGGTGTAATTTCAAATAAAAATGCCATAAAAGGAGCAAAATACGCAAAGTTAGGCGCCGAACGAAATTAAAAAATTAAAGTACTACTTAGCGTGCGCTATTATTCGCTTTAATACGAATGTAATGTTAAAGATAGGTTAAAATGTGCGATAAAAGGTGGTGATTTTTAAAGTATAGAATATTTCTTTGCAATAAAGTACAGAAAACAAGAAAAAATTTTAACTTCGTCTGCACCCTTACCCTTCACAGGTGCATTGCTTATAGCAACAATATGTACAAGTATAATTAAATCTGAGAATGTAAGCGACCAAAAATATGCATCCAAACATTTTGCTAGCTATGTTTTTTGATAAGAATATTGTTCAAATCGAATTAGGATTACTTCTTATGCAATCTCCCAAGAAATTGTTCAGATCGGACAACTACGGCATATAGCTGCCATACAAACTTAACGATCCGAATCAAGTGCTTGTATGGAAAGCTTCTTCATTTGACAAGATATCTTCACAAAATTTGGCACGTGTTATTGCCTAAAAGAGTGGTGCAATCTTCCGAGAAATTGTTCAGATCGGACCACTATAGCTTATAGCTACCGTACAAACTAAACGATCATAATCAAGTCCTTGTAAGGCAACTTTTGTATTTATGAAGGGTATTATAGCTTCGATGTAACCGAAGTTAACGTTTTTTTTTTTAATATACAGCATAAATTATTTTGTGGTGAGATGTCGAATATTGTGCTCCCCGCCATGTTAAATATTTAACAGTCAAATTTGCTTCTGTTACAGAGGCGTAGAAAGTTAATAAAATATATTTTATATAATAGATGTTGCTTCAGCGCTTTCTGCTTGGGATCCTTTAATGAGGTTGTGGTTTTTAATTAATTACAAGTCACTCATGTATTTCAAATACTCACTGAGACATAGTTGAAATTATATATTTTTTAAGCTAACGCTTGCATAACATCATCCCACAGAAAGAACAGCAAATAAGTTAAAGGTTCGTAAGTCGCTGCTGCTAACGTTAAATTGCTGTTGTCGGAAAAGGGTCGAAGTTTTTGGCTAATGGAAAACTCATAAAATGGTTAATAATAAAAATAAACACACAAATTATATAACAAAGCCACGAGCTATTGGAAGGACAAAATAAAACTGCCGTTCAATCACAATTTGTTATTGCAACTATGTACATACAAGTATATATAAAAATACATAAATAAACATTAAATCGCTTTTGTGGGTGGGTGTGTGTGAATATTTGCTTCTACAAACAGACTTTATTATTATGTGAGGGTGCTCCTTCTTTAAGTTTCTATAAGCTTCTCATAGTTTCTTAGCGTTTATACAGTTATTTGCGTAAACGGTTACTGCTAGTGGGGTTAGCTGATAAAGCGAGGGTCAGGATGAGAAGAAAAATAAGTAGAAAAATATGAGCAAAATATGAAAATTCATGATATTTTTATGCGAGTTGCCATCAATTATATGTATGTATATACTTTCCAAAACCGCAAATATTGACGTTAGTATCGACAAAATTACATCGTATCCTTTAACGTACTCGCTTCTCAGCAATCGTTTAGATTTGCTGATAATAAACAGCTGTTGTATGTTTGATATTTATTTAGTTTGTAATATCCTTCCTCTGCTTATCAGTTTGAATTTCATTCTACTTTAATTTTTGTTATTATTCCAGCTGTTATCTTTTGTTTTTGTCGCAAATTGCCCATTATTGCGTGATGGCTTTTCATGGCAACTTATTCAAACATCTAGATAAGACGCGATGGGTTTGAAGCGTTGACAGCTTTTACGCTTTATCGCTCTCGGTTTTACTCGATTTGCTACAATTTTGTGGAAATATGCAAATTTTTTTCCTCTTCCATTGCCAGCAAACACTGCTGCGTAGCTTTTAAAGCACTGCCAAACAAACAAACGCCATTAAAATGGAAATTAAATTTCGCGTTGTGGCAAAATTCACCCGAAATTCACTTAGTGTAAACCAATTCGCAAGCATTCATGTTGGAATTTCGTAAATATTTACTAATTTAATCGGCCATTCACCGACACCCTCAACAATTACAAGTATATCGAAGTGCTTCGGTCACTTGAAGCGAGTGCGCGTTGCTTAACTGAATGACAATTGTTGGCATTGTTGTTGTGGCGATAAAAAACTTTACAAATAAATATTTCTTCAAACTGTTTCAAATAATGGTGAAAGTTTCGTTTCGGTGGCGACATTTAGGTGAGAGTGGCGAAAAGTGCGATGAAATCGCAAGTTAAATGAATATATACTTCTACTTTTATGTGTGTGTGAAATGTTATTTTATTAAAGATTTATTTTGTTATGCTCCAAATTTGATTTACACAGTATGAAGGCCATAAAAAAATTTAAGTAACTTTGCTTGTACATAAATTTTGCTAAGCACTTCAAGCATATTTTATGATTTATGCATATAGCGGTATATGTATGTATGCGTTGAACATTCGTATGTGTATCTGAAGTAACTTCATTGTACGTGTTTCATCAAATTTGTAAGCGAGAGAATAACTGATTTTATCAACATTTTATGTTATGGCGTCTCATTTCGAACGTATGTTTAATAATGCTAAATTTGATTTTTCGGATAGCTGAATAATTTAAAATAATTCAGATTTATTATCATCACACCACATTATAAATCAAAATTATTATTTTTCCCCATTTTTTATAGCCTGAATTGGTTATTTTAAGTTTGCCACGAATTTTGTAATACTCGGAAGGAAATGTTGTATAACCTTTAAATAATCAGCGTGACGAACTCCGTTTGTCTATTTGTCTGTATGTCTGTATATACGCGAACCCTTAGTATCGATTTGAAATTTTCCCTAAGAGACTGTTCATTTATCGGAACTGCCAATATCGGAGCACTATAGTATATAGCTGCCATACAAACTGATCGATCAGAAAATTTTTTTTATCTCGCAAGATATATGTACGAGATTTGGCAAATATTAAATTCAGGTCCTTTCCAATATTTAGTCAAATTACTTCAGGTGTTGGCAAAATTTTATATTAAAGGAAGTATTGATCCGCTACAAGCCATTTTTGACACAACAACATACTATTATCGAGAGTTTCATTTATTTATTTTATTATATGAATTTCAATTCTATATATTACACATTGACCGATATTTTCGGTAAAAAATCAACTATAGGCACTGGGATCCACATATTCAGTACCTAGGGGTTTGAACAGTTTTGGTTCGATTTAGACAATTTTTGTTCACAAGGTGGCATACTTTAAACGTTTTATTCACGCAAAGTTTTACCTCAATATAATCATTGTTGCTTGATATGCATACTGGAAAGTGAAAAAATCAGATGGAATTTAAAATGATGTTATATGGGAAATAGGCGTGGTTATAATCCGATTTCGTCTATTTTCGTACCATAATGCAGAAATATGAAAATAATGTTATGTACCGAATTTGGTTGAAATCGGTTAAGCAGATCCTAAGATATGGGTTTTCACCTAAAAGTAATCTCATACCATCCCACAGATAAAATTTAATGTTTTTGGTATGTTTAGTGCTTGTTTATCACGTTTTTAGTAGTTTTTAACCGTACCGTTATATGGGGAGTGAGCGGAGTTGTGCTCCCGATTTCATACTGTTGATAGAGGTGCTAAAAACATTTATTCACAGTGAATTTTGTTATTATAGCTTCAGCAGTTTAGAAGATAAGCATATTAAACCTATGGCGTTTTGTGGGCGTGGTAGCGATCCGATTACTCCCATCTGCCATACAAACCATATTGCGGTACCAAGAAACATGTGTACCAAGTTTCATAAACTCTAAGCATCAGAACTGTCTGACACACAATATTTACAATACTGCGATGCTGTCAGGATAGAAGTATTTACCATGTGTATGCTTTATCTGTGGTCAATAATTTGCTAACACTTCCTTAGCAGCTGCTCTCTCGGTGTCTCGGTGTGGATCCTACTATAGCGGTCAAGCAATCCTTAACCATTTATAATTAAAATGAAGCTTGTCGCAATTTTTCATTTTTAATATACAAATTCTCTTATGTAGTTAATTAACTCTAGATGGCTTTAATAATAGATCAATGGAAGGAGTTTTGACTCAGAAATTTAGTGCTATTGAGAAAACTTCTTTGTCATTGTTGAAGTTACCGATTGTTTATTTGCAATTGTTTGCTTTCACCATTTAAAATGTAATTTTCCTCACCGGTGTCTCACAAAGAGCTTTTCTTACTATTACCAAGTAGAAGTCTCAAGTTACATAGATAAACCTTGAACTTGTTGAAAAAAAGTAACTCAACTTAACCGCATCATAAATCGGCCAACTCAAACCAAATGTCAACAACCTTAAGCCTTTTAAGTGTCATTTTGCCACAACTTTTGTTTGACTTAACACATGAAGAAAAAAGTGATTTTCAAAACCACAAACTAGAGCTTAGCAACTTTTTACAACTATGCACCAGTAAAGCTTATAACAAATGTATACATGTGTGGGTTTGTATATACCAGTATAAAGGGGTCTTTAATTAGTATGAGTAGATATTATGATGATTTTGTCAACTTAACAGCGCGCAGGCAGGTATACTTAATCGGCATAATTTCCTACACAGAAATATTAGACTAAACCTATTTAACGAAGTGTAGTAATGTGTATTATTTTAAGGTGAAATTTTCTCGGTTGTTCACAGTATTGAATTGTTTTTCGAATTCCTTTTTGTTGATGCTCGGTCTACGTGAAATTAAGTTTCGATTAAGCTGGCAGCTCAAAGTGGTTGCAAGACGTTTTTGAACAGGGATCCAACGGAATAATCAGTTTCATTGACAGTAGTTTTGGAGCATTGACACAATTCGGCGATACCTCCCGGCGAACAGTGTGTTATACGAGAAGTATTACTTATAGGTGTCTACTCACACAATATGGTCCATGTATTTTGAATAGTAGCTAGCAAATACAAGTTTCGTACTAATTTTTTTCATTTCCACATCGACCCAACCGTATTACACAACCCTTTATCTTTTGTGTTTTTGAATGAGGTCTAACCACAAATAGTTAATGTTAAGTATTTGTATATTGCAAAACCATAGAAAATGTTATGGGTTGTTATGTCACAGTCGACTAGGTGTTGCAATCATTCACACATATTTATTATGGATGTAGGGCTTGCCTGTAGGCGGCAAGAGGTGCACAAAGCGTATTAAAAAGACACACATTCAGTTAACTTCAAAAAGATAGCTGAAAAGTTCTATTTTGTTTGCTTAACTGATTCCAAACAATAACATACAAACAGCACCTAACAACAATACAAATTCGATGAGTCGGCATTTTGAAATTCTATGGCTGCCAACAATAACAAGAACAACAATAACACAATGAATTCATCTAAAGGAACACAACACAATAGCGGGGGGATGAGTTGCACAAGGCAAAGAAATTTTTTTTTGGAAAAAAGTCTAGGTTTCTATTTTCTTTTAGTTTTGCTGATAAATGCAAATTGATAAGCAGTTTTCTTTCCGGCATGCGTCAGCAGAGCTGCATCTATGTCTTATACTCTTGTGCACATGTGTGGGTAAGTGAGCAAGTCACTCACCGAGGCACAACAATTCCCTGAAGGCACTGACTTGTGGTGTTAACAAATGAAATAGCTAACAAAAGTTTGACGCATAACAACAATAAAAACACCAACAGTACCTTCCAAAGAAAAACGAATAATAGGAATAATAGTTGTATAATACATATGCATTATCCTTCTGCAGTGCACGTAGTTGTTGTGGCTTGCGAGCGGATTGACTTGAGTTCGTCACTAACTTGTCCTTTTATTTGCGCTGCCTATGTTTTCTTTGATAATGAAGTAATCGAAACTTGACACTTCTCTGCTGCAACCAATATTGATGTAGACGAATGAGATAAACTGTCGAATTAATGATGATTAAACGGCTGGTGATTGAGATGAGTCGAAAGAAACTTACGCAAATAATAGGTTGTTTAGGGAATTTTTCGTGTTATATGAATGATAAGAAAATATTTTTATTAGTTTTTTTGTTACATAAATTATTATTAGATTAGTGTAGATAATTTTTGAAACTAAAAGAAATAATTGTAGTTTGAAACCCACCGGAAAAAGCATGTTTTGAGAAAATTTACCATAGTAAAGTATATTTGTTTTATACCATCAGAAAACAAAGATTTCAACAAATAAAAAGCCTACTAATTTTTCAAAACAAGAAAAAATGTTAGCTTCGGTTGCCTCGAAGCTTTAGTTAACTTCATAAATGTAAAAGATTCCTTACAAGAAATTGATTTTGATCAAGATCCCGTTAGATGAAGAAGTATTCTATGTAAGCACTTGACCTTGATCGTTCAGTTTGTGTGGCAGCTATATGGCATAGTTGTCCGATGTCGGCGGTTGCAACAAGAGAGCAAGTTATTGGGGAAAAGAGGAAATGGGCAAAATTTCAGTACTATATCTTAAAAATTGAGGGACTAGTTCGCGTATATACACACAGACGGCTAAATCGACTCAGCTCTTCATAATGATCATTTATATACGAATAGATTATATTATATAGTGTCTCCGACGTTTCCTTTTGGGTGTTACATACCTTGTGGCAAAATTAATATATCATGCTCAGTGTGTACAAAGCAAATATTTTGATGTTAAAATTTTCGATTGAAAAATAGGACACTTTTTCGATATTAAGCCAAAATAAGTTGAACAAAAAATTCAAAATCAAATAAAGTATATAATAATAGTACTGTGTGTATTGGGATATAAAAAGTTAAGCTTACACAAAATTTCTTAAAATGGTTTTTGGTAAAAGATAAATACTAAAAACCAAAAACTTGATTATTTGACTAATTTTTCACATACATTTTGAAGTTATGTGTAATAGCTGTATGTAGAAAAATTGTAGATCTTTTTACTATGATTAAGCAATAATTATTGCAGCTGCAAAAAATAGGCTCGAGTATCAACATCGATTTCTACTGTAAATATATGGTGAGCTCATACAATAAATCCAAGAAGTCCAATTGCTATTATAGCATAAATTATTCCTAGCGATCCAAATGTTTCCTTTTTACCCGATTCTGGACTGATAATATGTGAGACTATACCAAATCCGGGAAGAATTAAGATATAAACTTCAGGGAGTCCAAAAAATCAGAATAAATGTTGATAAAGAATAAGATCACCTATAATATAAACTAAAGAGGTTTAATCCATATAAGATGTATAAATATAAAAATAAAGTTAAGAATAATAAACAATTTTTTTTTAGTTGTTATTTTATAAAGCAAAATTTTAAGTGACAAAGATTATTAATATTACAACTATGCCATTCAAAATTTCGCCATAGGCAAGTATATTTGCCGGAAATTTGGATGAATATTTTTTTATGCTTAAATATTCAAAGGGTCCTTCCTCACCCACTTCTCGACCTCAGATCGCCCGTAAATTATTTCTTAAAATTTTTTTCTTATATTATCTTTTGTAATGGGTTTTATCCTACTGATATTGTTGTTACTTTTTATTATTTTCAAATGCTATAGTAATAATCTATAGGACAATGGTATAGTGTATATGGTGATTTGAACAAGTGTCGCTGGACTTCATGATATTTAATATAATCCATACCCGCATACTTAGTTTTACATGCAAACGTAATTTTATTGAGTTATCTTTCATATCATGCACATAGTATGGTGACTTTCGATTAGAGAAGCAGAAAACATTTTCTTTTATAACTCAGTGCTCGGGCTACGTATGTTTAAATGAGAGCTGCAAATTTTGGTATTTTTTCTCTTTAAAATTACCGAATTAATTGGCACTCAGCTTTAGCTAACCCTCAGCAAATCTCTCTGTATACGTCCAAACGGTTATATTCGTCAGTTGGGTTTACAGTTCATAACCTCAAATCCGGTGGAGAATAATACAGCTCATTATTCATACAACGACCTTTTAGCGTAAATTTTGCCTCCAAATTAAGTCGATCGCGTCCCTAAGTCATTTCTAGAGACCTGAGTTTCGAACACTTTTTGACGCTCCATACGATTATTAAACATTTTTCAATGACAAAATATTAAGTTTCACAAATAAGACGTTTTTCTAGACTGCGTATCCATCTGGTCACTTTTTTACTCTTCTGGAAGAGTATCTTTTTTTCACAGTATGTTTGAGAGTTTTTCTGTTCGGCTTTATGTTATTCGTTTTGATTTAAAAAAAAAAAAAAATGTGAGGCTCTGAAATCTTTAGACCCCCTCTGAATAATAATTAAATACTCATGAAAGCAAGTTAGAAACTGTTATAGCCCGCCCAATCGCTCATGACGGACCTAAATATTTGAAACTAACCTTCAATATCGGTGCATATGATGGTTATTGCTCTATATTATGCGCCGATTTGTCACTCTATAAAAGTTTTGCTTTTCCGAATTCAGGTACAGGTTTTTGGATCCAAAAGATAACAGTTTTCTCGTTACCATCTCTATGAAATACATAACTTCATGAAACCTTTTTAAATCTCTATGTATATTTATATTATTGCCTCGGATTAAATTTTCTTTGAACGAAAACTATAAATAAATCAAATCACAACACCTGTTGTGTCGCGCTAAAAAAATTCCAAACGCTAAGCAGCAAAGAAAATATATATTGATTATTGTGTACTCGTATATGTATATGTACCCTATATGTTCTATTTTCGCTTCCGCTTCCATACGGTGCGGCGGGTGGTATACGTAATCTCCAACTTTGCATAAAGTAAACGACCTTTTCAGCGGCGATATATTTTGTCCTGCTGTGATGTGCTGACAAACACCCAGACTCTCATACACACACATGTTAATAATAATAAGTGTGTCTGCCGGCGCAGAAAGCCTACCTATTGTAGTTTTTATCTTTTATTGTTACTTTGCCTGCTGCCGCTCATTTATACGATGGCTTTGTGGTTGCGGCTAATGCCCTTTGGCGCTATTCAACTAATAGAAAATCAGTTTTGATTTCTGCCTACTTTGACATCCTTTGACACATCCGCTCATTCGTTGGTAGTTGAGTTGAGTTGGCGACAAAGGCCACTCATCAGTTGTGTTGATTAAAAGGCATTGATAACGTTGTAGCATACATTTAGGCGTGTGCTTGTCGTTAGTGAAATGTATATGCAACACACACGCAAACGATAAGAGCGTAGCTTTTGTCACTTGTATTGTGGGTTTGAGTTGCTGCACATTACGTAGCACCAACTGTTTACGAGCAGTTTATTTGCTGGTTTTTCCCATTTCTTTATTTGGAGTTAAACTTTTCCTTTTTATTGCTGCTTGTGGTCCTTACAGTTTGGTTTGGTAAGTTAAGTTTTTTTCTTTTTCTTCGGATACTTTTTATCATCTACTTTGGTGCGTTTATCTTGAGGCTTCAGTGTGTTTATTTATATGTATATACTTTTAATTTGTTTTTTTAGTTTGACTTCTGCTGTCGTTCGTGATCTCTTTGTCTTCCGCTGCTGGCTTGATGAGTGAGTCGACATTTATTTGACACTTCTGAATGTCCTGTATTACATATGTATGGCATTAGTGACTAAGCTGCCTGGTCGTTTAAGTTGATGTGTCTAAGTGTATTGACAGTGACGTCTCTTAAGATGCTATCATCAGCACCGTGAGTAGGAAGTATAGGAAATGTGCTTCGAATGAGAATTGAAATGTGTTGTTATTGTTGTTTTATATTACTTTTCCACATTGGCTTTGCTATAATTCCACTGATGGCTAATTTTGTGTAATTTTCACAGCTGGTTGATTTTCAGAGTATTACGTCGGTTGCGACAAGAGAGCACAGGTGCGCGTGCGTATGAGGATTTTTGTTGTAGACTTATGTAATTTGTTGTAACGCATGTTACACTGAATGCAATTTTCGTTGTGGAATTACAGTGATTAATATTGTACAATAATTTCTTTTTTACTGAACTTTTACGATTTAAAAACGTTAGAATTTGGCTGGGGAGCAGAGAAATTGTTTTAGTGTAAACAAGTGAAAGCCGGGGAAAATTTTTTTCGCATTGTAACATACATAGGACTATGGAAAATGTTATGTATGTAATTTGGTTGAAATTGGTTGAGTATGTTCGGAGATATGTAATTTCACCTAAATGTGTGCGGTGCCACGCCCATCGTCTAATTTGACATTGGCTCCTATAAAGGCCTCCTTTTTTATCCTGAATGTAATATGTAATGTGTCTGACGCATTTAGTTATAGAATTATTGCACTTTTAGTAGTTTTTAATAAAACCGTTATATAGAAAGTGGGCGGAATTATAAACTGAATTTACCAATTTTTAAAGGGTTGATCGAGGAATATTTTTCCTGAGCCAATTTGGTTGTTATAGCTTGAATATATCATATCTATCTCGATTACATTTAGGTGATACAAACAACCGCTGGGAGAACAAAGCTATTATACTCTGTAACAACATGTTACAAGAGTATACAAAGATTTGAAGTTAATCTAATAAACTATTGCTAACTTTTAACTCAGTTATTGATAATTTTTTTAATCGAATTTTATCAATAGCGTTAATTAAATATCGATTATTTGAGATATCGGGTCTTATCAAGATAAATTTTTTTTGTAAAACGAGTCAAAAAGCGGAGCCAATGTTGTTAACTTAGTTATCGATAAATTTCATGATGATTGATAGTTCTTCATTACTTATCGATACATTTCTATATTCAGTTTATTAAACCAAAAACTATCTTCAAACTACGTCGATATATTCTTAGAGGCTTATCGATTAATTTTATCGGTACTGATCTTTATATATTAAGTTTATTAAGACTAAACAAAGTTATCGAACTACAACGATATGTTGCGATAAATAAATTTTCAAAACTCTCCGTAGTTTAATTTTTTTTTTCGTTTATGCCATTAAGGTATTTTTTCGATTCAACAAAAACGACATCAAATTGGACAGCCTTTATTTAGCGCCGTTTTCACTCAAAAATAAATTTATAATTATTTTCATATTAAAATGAACTACTACAACATATATAATTCCATTTTAAATACTGACTATCCTTCGCAGACGTCTGAGATATTATATAAATAAAACATCTGTACTTAAATAATATGCATATCCAAATGTAGTCAGCATTACGGAAGCTATTGCTTAACCTAACTCTCATTTATCAATTCTAAATATCCTCTTACAAGCACTTCCCTGGTCTCCTATTACAAATGTAGAACACTACTTATTTGCAATGAAATTTATGTAAATACACTTTCTATTTGACAAATGCATTACGCAAGTAATTTCAATTACGAATTCTGTGCGCTTAGCACACTTTCGAAATTTGCTAGTCATGTCAGCTACTAATTTCATAATTAACCCACAGCTAATGCTGATTTGTCTTTGCAAGCTTTCAGCACATATTAGATAAGGTAAAGGTTTGGAAATAAAATCAAATATGCCCATATACACTCATTAGCACGAGTGCACATACGAATCCATGCTCGAATTGGTACTTGTAACTTGAATTCGTGTACACAAATACACACAAACCATTAATTCCGCTACATAAAACTGTATATTGTTCTATCATTTGTCAAATCATTCTAGTGTTTGCTTCTTGAGTGTTGCACAGCACTTGCACATTCGCTTGCTCTGTCTCTCTTTCGCACTTTTGTACTCTCTTGCACACTTGTTAACTCGGAGCATATGTCTTTGCGGTTAAACATAAATGGATGAAGACATGTAATTGCCAATAACGGTATATAATTGTGTGCTGTCTGCAATAGTATTGGTGTCAATCAATTGATCTAATCAAATTGTACGTATGTGAGGAAAGTATAAGACAACAATGACAGTAATATATGTATTTCCTAAATTTATAACTATACAAATACACGCACCGGCAGTTGTAAGTAATTGCCAAATGGGCAGAAAATTCTAAATCAACTCATAAGTTCGGTTTTGTAAATGTGAATACGAATGTTGATAGTGAAGAGATTTTACCTCAGTTGATTTGTGGTATGAATTGGTTTGTGTTGTTGTACTTACATATTGTAATGCAGCCTAACTTTGTTCATCGATAATTAATTGAAACTTTTGGGTAAAATAAGATTAATTGCATTATAAGCAAGTGTTACTTTTCATTGAGTAACTGTTTGGATAAAAAATAAATATACTGGTTGTAGAAAATATCAAAAAAATTTGAGTTAAAACATAAAACAATGCAAGCAAATGAGTAGAATTAAATAATAAAGAGAAAATCATAAATTTTATAAGTTTTGGAAAAAAAGACTTGGAATATGCTGCTTCGGAAAGAGTACAGTGAATATTTCTACAATATTTATACCTTCAAAGGGTATATTAAGTTTGTAGACGTGATAAGTATATTTAGTCATGTCTGTCCGTCTGTCCGTCTATCTTGCTGTGTGCACGCGAACTAGTCCCTCAATTTCTCATATTTCGTTCTGAAATTATGCACACGTTCTTTTCTACTCAAGAAACTGTTAATTTTTTTGCGCCTCCGCTATCGAAACACTGTATAGCATATAGCTGCCATACAAATTGAAGTATCGGAGTCAAGTGCTTGTATGGAAATAATTTTCATTTGACGAGATATGTTCCCATAATTTGGCATAGATTATTCTTCAAGGCTACGGTATAAATTAAAATCGTATCACTATAACATAAAGCTGCCATATAAACTGGCCGGTCAAAATCAAGTCCTTGTAGGAAAATTTTGATATTTGTATTTAAAAAATATTGCAGTTGAAATGGCTTTATGTGAATATTAAGTGTACTTTAATTCGGTTTAACATAATAATAATTTTCTATAATTAATGTAAATAAGCTAACTAATTGTCAATTAGAGCGCTACTAAACTATGTAATAATTAGCTATCGCTATTGAAAAGGGCAAAGAGGCGAAGTTGTGTCGAACAAATGTGTGCCAGTTACTTACAAAAAACAATAAATATCCTCATCTTCGCATTTCTATGTTTATATTTTTTTCTTTAATCCACTTGGGCATAATACAAGTGTATTAATTCATATGGGGAAATTTAAATATGGAATGCACGGTGCAGTAATAATACGAAAATTTGTGTAAAAATGTATAATTAATATGCATTAGCATAGCGGAGATAAGTATATCGTTTTAAATTTTTTTCTAAAGTAATTCCACTGTCCGAATGTTACGTATACGTCATGTCATACTGAAGGCATCAACTTTGTGAGATTGCTAACACGCAAGGTGTTGTTCTAAGTAAGACTAATAAACTCATTAGTGCTTAAACAAAGGAATATTATGTAATTTACTTTTTTTAAATATCTCATACATCTCAAAGAAAAAGAATTAATATAACTTAAAGACACAATTTCTAAAGTTATATCCTTAGAATAAAACCTGGCCAAAAAAGTGCGATGCCTTAAGCTAAATTAGCTACATTAAAACCTGAAGTCAAAGGTATATAAATACCTTATACCTATACGTATGTACATTTCTCTTTTGTCTATAACAGTCTGCATGTATGTTTACTCATAAGGAGCAAATAAAATAATTGCTACAGAGTGGCTTTGAAATTTCAGTTTATCTTCATTACATATCACTAATTATTCCCACAAAATGAAGTGAAATCTTTCGGGCTTAAATTATTCTTCAACTGCATATTGAATTTGACAAATGAAACTGAATGTATTTTAATTTATTAAATTACCATAATTTTTTTCACTTAAAATTAACATTATTGGCCTACTAAGCAAAATTCTAAGGGGCACACCTAGTACGACAGCCTTAAATTGGCGACGTTTGAAATTTCTTTTAAATTGTAACCAACATTTTGGTTGTTTTTGGCCTGCTAAAATTCGATTTTTGTTTAGATCAGACAACTGGAAGATCATTATATGGAGAACTATATACAGAACATCTAGAAAATTTCGTGTCATCGGTTCATTTGTTTCCGACTAATCATTAACGTTACATTATAAATTTTGAAAACATTTAAAATTAAATACATTTTTTTATTTTCTTCTTAATCTTAACTTAAAGTTAATAATTTTTATGTTTAAACAGTAATTGCTGACATAATCTTAGTTCTAATATTTGCAAGCATTCTCACATTAGCTTTCATCATACTTTTACCTTAATTCGTAACTTTAATTGATTACTTAACCATAACCTAAAACTTCGCTATAATCTTAACAATAATTACAATTAAAATAAATATTTACATGCACTCAAATATTTAAATTTCAACTCACATAAACGTAAACTTAAAATGGACAAGCCGCGGTAGCACAATGTCCAAAAAAAAGTTGGTTAATTTAACTTATTGAAATCGCAAGAAAAATAAAAAACTTACAGAACTGCAGCAAAAACCCGAATATATTTGCTGTCCGCAGCTTCTGGCTGCACACTCTGCTAGCCACTCCACTTCACTTCATTTCACATCGGCATCGACATCGCTGTCAGTGTGCTGTCAGTTTGTCAGCATCCGTTTCCGCTCAGTCGAGTCATGTATGCGATTCAATTTGGATTTTTTGTCTGCACGCCTCCCCCGCCAGCAGCAATTGTGCTTGCATGAAGTTTTGTTTTTTGTTTTTATATTTGGTTGTGCTTCTTCTTCTTCTTGTTAAGCGTGCCAACATAACGCATTGCAACACAAAAGCAACAAATATTCGATTGTTTGACCCATCACATGTACATTTGTATGTAAATATGTTGAAATATAACAGTGAAAAATAAAATCCATTATAAATCGAATGGCAGGCAATGAAAATCACAACAATGCGCATTGAGTAAGTAGTGCAAAAATATTGACTGTATTTTTCGGATAAAAGCATCGAAAAGTGCTGCACAAATTGAAAATAAATATATGAATAACATCAAATGTCAGTTGTATTAGAAGTTGTTCAAAACTGTTTTATATTTAAGCTTACTGGATTATATACTAAATAATGCAAGTAATATTCCAGCAGTTAGGCTATCTTGTACTCATAAACCAATAATTTATTTCAATTTTGACTGCTACTTTCAATTTTCATTTTCTTTTTTGCTGTGAGCCACCGCCAGTTTTCAGCTAAATATCCTTTTGTTTCCTGGTTCACTTGTGTTTCTTTTTCGTATCTCGCTTTGACTGATTTTAATTTCTTTGTTGCCTTTGTTGGACAAACAAAAGGCTTGCTTTCTTATTACAATATCTTTCAAACAAACAGCAATTTTTGGCTTGTCAATTCGTCGACGCACAGTGTCGTCGCTTTGAAGTGTTAACATTTATTTGATAAAATGCGTTTTAAAACTAATGAATATTATTAGAAATAAATTATGTAAAACTTTATAAAATTTCTTGGTTTTATGGTTTGTCCCGCCACTAGAAAACTTTTATTTTTCAGTTTTTTTATTTCGGGTTAAGCTATTTAGTTATTCGACCTATTGTAGTCACTCAGTCTACTCTAGGTGCTTGATCTAAGATCTTGTAAAACCTTTTATATTTTACAAACCTCAAGCCGATATTAAGAAAGTAAGATAAACGTCTAGCCACTGTTTTGACGGCTAAACAAGAGCTACAGTTTGGTACCCTTTATAATAGTGCATGATGCTCAAATTTTTCCTTCTACCTTTTTCTAGGCGCTTCCACACTTCCGTTCGAGATGATAATATTTTACTCAGTATCCCAATAAAGGATGGTTGATTATTTAATTTACCATTGATACTCCTCGATTTGTTGAGTGCTTTGGTTCTAACCGAGGTAAAAGCTCAAATTTTATAACGATTTCAAAACGTCTCTTCACCTCCAGGTAAGATCTTAAAACTTGTAGGACATTTTATTTGTCGACTAACAGTAGATTGGATAACACTTTCGGTAAGTGACGGATATAAAGTCAAATAAATCGACATCTTAGCAGGAGAACTTCCAGTAAAAGCAAGTGTAACTTCGCTTTTGCGCTTTGAAAGTACACAAGCTCAAGTTACGCCTAATATTGTTGACGACTTTGCATGCCGAATGCTTACTCAACTTGCCTCGACGATTTTTCAACCGAGATTTCTTATTATTATCCGCTTTGGCTGGCGTAGCACACTTTTTCAGTACATTTTGTAAACTCTTGAAACACTCCGCTTTTTTCTTTTTTCCAATTCCAAGCAATAATTCTAATATTTTACATTTGCACAATGCCACTGGCATCAAAGCGTAGCAGTCGGGCCACCGCAAATGCTACACAAGTGCAATATTGCGAATTGCCTTTTGCAATTGCAATCTGGCCGCCGTGATAATATTGCAAAGCAAGCTGTAGCGAGACAACAAGCAACGCGCTCAATGCGTTTCACTTCCGTTGTGAAATTTTCAACTTTTCTCAGTTCCGTTAGCGAGTACAAATAGCGGGGTGTAGCAGCGAGTAGAAAGAAGAGATGAGCAGCTGTAAAACTTCGTCTGCTCACGGTATAATATGTTGCAACCATACATATATGCTATATATATTCTATAGTACTTACATATGTACTCTGCCTGTCTATGGCACCCAAGTTGTTGGTTAGTCTGTCCGCATGCCTATTCTCGTATATACTTGTAGAAGTGATAGTCTGTTGTATTTCAAATCACTTGGCGTTGCTATTGCCTTTTTAAAGTGTTAGTTTTGTGTATGTGCTTGTGTGACACTATTGTTGCCACCGTTTCATGAGCTGCAATAACAAAATCGACACAACATGCGTTAGCAGGTGCAACACTTGTATTTGTATGTGGCAACATGTTTTACTATTATTGCGGCCGCTCAAACTAGTATTCAATGTTCACGCAGATTTGCCGTTTTTTTTCTTTTATTACTCGGTTGCAACACAAGTCAAATATAGAGGTGGGTATAAAGCAAGGAGAATGTCGGACTAGTTCGTAAAAGAACTAGTCACAGAGTTTGGTGTAGAAGGATAGTATTTACATTCTTAGTAAATTTTAATTATATAGAAATTCGTTACTTTCGCTGATTGTGGATGTATCGTGTTCAACAAAACGATTTTTTATCAAAGGAAAACAATTCGGATTGAAAAACTCCTTATTGGTACCATAAACCAAAGTTATCAATAAACTCGCCCTTCCCAAGCACCAAACAGTATTTAAAACTCCATATGGAGTGACTAAGTATCAGTTAAGTGAGCATTGCGAAAATCTGTTTTTAGAATCACTTTTGCATCGTAAACTCCGTGTTTATGTGTAGTGTTTATCAATTATCAATTAATGTGAACTCGAGTTTATCTATAAACACTACACACAAACACGGTGTTTACCAAACGAAGTTTTACACATTTTTTCTAAGCTCTGTTTGCATTAATAATTTTTTTTTGTGAACACAAGCTGGTTTCACAGATATTTTCATGTATTATTGAGAAATTTAACCGGGTTATTGATAGTTGTTGTCTTCTGACAGCGCTTTCACTGAAAGCTTTCTATAGAACAATATATCAAAATAAACATGGAAATTTGCAAAAGAACCGTAATGTTACAAATTTTTATGTGTGTACTCGGAATAAAAAGCATTTCGCTCTGAAATAATTCGACCCGTATGCAATTTTTTTTAAACCTATGAATTTTGGGCTTAAATTTTTCAAAGCTCTACCCATAAAAGAGCTTTTACAAAAAGCTCGTGAAAGCCATAAAAGCTCATAGTGCACGAAAAAAGAAATTGATTGTCGACAACATATTTTTTATTACAGTGAATATTTTTGACCATAGGTGGAACAAATGACATTCAGATAATAATAAGTGGCTTGTAACTACTTCACAACTAATTACTACATATAATTACACAAGGAAATATACGAGTATGGCATATATAAGAAAGCAGTGCTTTGCTTAAAGCTCAATGTGTGAAAACAACTGCAAAAGGAATTTAAACAATACTAACAGCAACAGCAATACAAAAAAAAACGTATACATTTACAATAACCACAATAGTTATTGCTTAGTTTTAGTGCAGCAAAACATAAAGACTTTTGTAGTAAAGTTTTCACACAATATGCCTCCACTTCAGTCCGTGCCCCTCAACACCACTTCATTTGAAAAAAAAAAAACGAAAATTATCTGTTAACGCAGTTGCTCCACTTGGTCGATTGTTCTGCTCGTTTAACTAATACCACATTACAAATATTAATACCACTACAACAATTCTCTCTCGGTGTGTAGTGAACATATCGATTTGCCTTTTTGACTTTCAACAACCATTAAAATTTGCAATAGCACTTTTCATTAGCACGTGCAAATGGTGCTCAGCTTCAATGATTAGCTCTGGGCTTTCGTAGATGTGTAGATTTGTATAGGTGCACATTACTGCAAGTATGCATTTATTGATATAATTGTAGTTGCTCAAACACATTTGAAAGTTTTAAGGCGAATGCCGTTATATAAGTGTGGAAAAAATGTTGTGGATGGTATTGAATAAAAATGAGCAAATTTCTCAATTAGCACCTCAGTTAAAGTTTCTTAAAGCGCTTGTTTTTAATTTGTTTGAAACTTTTTTGGTATTACCTAAAATGTTTAAAAAATAAAACAAAATTTAAAAGTTTTCCATGCAAGGACAGGATTTTGATCGATCAGTTTGTATGGCAGCTATAAGCTATGGTGGTCCGATATCGGTGGTTCCGACAAACGAAAGAAAAAGACGTGTGAAAAATTTTAGATCGATATTTCAAAAACTGAGGGATAAGTTTGTGTATATACGGGCAGACGAATATGGCTAAATCAACTCAGCTCGTTATGCTGATCATTTAGATATACGTTTTGTAGGATCTAGAACTTTTTCTTCTGGGTGTTGCAGGCTTCGTTGCAGACTTTATATACCCTGTTCAGTGATCAAATTGTTGGACCTTATTGATCAATAAATCAAAATAAATCTTATTTTCTTTAAAAAAAAAGTTACCTGAAAATTACTTTATACTTACCAACACCAAACAAAACTTAAATATTTCATTCCCAATTTAATACCAAATTGAGTAAATTAATTATCCCTCTTATACTTCTATATAAAACAAATTTTGAGGGTTTTATAATAGTTCCTCCATTAGTTAAGGAGCAACAGAAGCTTCGTCCGAGTCTACTTGTATTTATCAAAAATCATATAAATGGAAGAGTGAGTGAGGACTAAGCCGAAAATCATCAATTCTTTATGAGATGATATTGGGCCTATTGTACTTCTGTATACCTCTCTTGATATATATTTTGATATTGAGCATCTCAATAATAAAAAACAACATTTTTTTTCAGTGCGTTATAAAATTCATAAGAAAAAATAAACCGTAAGGCTTTAGACCTTTCCGTTACAATTAAAAGCTCATACTTGGAGATACTTTCTTAGAGGTGTCTTAGAAAATACTTTTCAGAGTATCAAGCGAAAACAAAATTATTCGTTTCTTTTCACCCACCTTAGTGTACATCTATATATATATAACTATGCAGTTTTTGTTTCCAAAAACGTCGGGACCCCCTAAATAACCCCCCTAAATACCACAAATTTGTCAGTGGCGTTGTGGTGTTAAATTTGTTTCTAAGCGGGTTAATGAATACCTGCACCGGCAGCACGCTGATTTTGTTGTGTTAGTGAACACAAAACTAAGCTGTCGAATTGAATTGGAAATTTCAAACACCAACGAATTTGACTTATTGCAAAAATCGACTAAGTAAACTTAAACCATTATATATTTTTTATCAATTCTATACAAAAGACTTCGTTTACCTCTTAAGAAAATTAAGAAATTTAATTTATTTTTTAATAATATACAAAAAAAATTAACAACACTTAATTAAATTTTCAAAAAAAAGTATATGCAAAGCAAAAATTCTAAATGCAGTTAGAGCACTTTTAACTTTATCGCCGAAACTCGAGTATTTGAAAATCAACAAAAATAAAATGAGCATGAAAATTGGCTTTTAAATGAAAGTGACAACTAAGCGCGTGTGTATGTGCATAAATAATTGCCGTTACTTGTGTAAATTTTCATGTGTGCAACCAATAAAGTGCCTATTAGTGGCTGCAAGTTATTTGATTGTGCTTGTCTACATCTATTCATTTCGATAATTATCCTTTATTGCGAAATAATTGGTAAAGGCTTTGAGAAATTTTCAAACATATAGTATGTAAAGTGATAATTTGCATTGAAATAAAATCAGTGACACATTTTGAAAGTGTGATTTGCACTTTCTCTTTTCATGGTGATTCCACGCAGAATTAGAGAGGCAACTCGGGAAGCATTTCTTTAGAAACCTCTATTTTTTTTCAAATTTTTTTATTTTTAATTTTAAATTTTAGCAATAAACATTGTAAATAGTAAATGCGCCTTCCAGAATACCAGAAACTGAACTATTATGTAATATATATAAAAATTTTATATTTATGGTATACTCTGAACAGGGTATCAAGGTTGCTACGATGTTTGTAACACCCAAAAGGAAACGTCTAAAACCCTATACAAGTAAAGTATATAAATGATAAGGGTAGCGCGCTGAGTCGATTGCAGTGAATTTTACATTAAATATAAAAAAGGAAAGTGACAAATTTATTGTATACAGCATGAATATTATATAACTCAAAAATAAATCGAAAGATGTGCAGATATTAAAATATTTTTTTTTATAAAAAACGATTTCTGAAGGAGAAGCCGCTGGCATTGAAGAGAAAATGATACCCATTGCTTTCTTAATGACGCAGTTAAATGTAAATTTTGTCACACAATGATTTCACATTAATGCCTCACACCTTGCATTCATGCAGATATTTGTATATATGAAATGACACATAAACTTTTGATATCATCAAATTTTGCAAATCACATTTCAGGTTGATTTGAAAAGTCATGCAACAGCATATTTTATTTTCAATAATTCAGAGCTTTTATGGCGTTAGTACGAGCACACACATATGTATATACTAATGCATATTCAATTCGAAATTTAAAGAAATATCCTTTATCTATTTTTCTAAAAAATACGGTTCATAAATAATTTATCAAAGATTATTTTGAATTATGAAATAAAATGTTCATAAATGTTTAGATTTTTAAGGAATCGTAATTCACTGATCTTTTATTGTTATAAATATGAATATGCAATATTTCATTCGCGATAAAAGAAAATTTTTTGTCACAAAAATTTTAATTTGGCATACTAAACGTGGTTCACGACCTAATGGTATACTGAAAGCGAACCGCTAAGTTTATGGGTCTCCGTTCAAGCTGCTGTAGATGTATTCTTCTGATATACGTCTTCATGTTTTCCAATAAATAAAAGGTCTTATGGAGAGGATTTTATGAAATTCTAGGACTTTATGGGATGTTTTGTCATTGCAGAAATATGCTTGGAAGATTAATACATGACTTTCCGAGAGCACTGCCACTCTGACTTCTGCCAATTCTATGCTTTGGTAAGAATTTGAATTCCTGATAAATCAACAAGAAGTCACGGTTTCAATCCATTGCTCTACAACCGCCGCTAAAAATTTAAAAGACGATAAACGTATGAATGTTGTACTCAGTCTACAAGTACTGTAAATATTATATATCTTGTGTCCCTTGTGTCTAAAAACTTTGGGCTTTGCCGAGCCCTTAGGAGCAATTAATTTTCTATAAGTAATAAAATCGTAGTCATGTGGCCTTTGAGTAACTTAGTTCCTCACTGTATTTAGATACATCCGGAAATATCGTGATAGAAAGAGACTCAGCAGACTAACATAGTATGTAGTTAAGGAGTGAGCGAACTCCCAAAATAGTAGGTTAGGTTAGGTTAGCGGGTCGATCCTAAGAAGGATCACACTTGGACAGCTTAAACGCCAGTCCGTTGTGGTACCCAAAACTCCTATGAGCCGGATCAATAGACCCTTACATGTCGACAAAGCGCTTTGTGCCTATGACAAACTTGTTGAGACGGCCAATATCTGTTTCGGCCAGATCTTCTGGACCGCCAAAAGTATGATTGCCGAGATGTTTCAATCTCAACCTAGCAAAAGCCGGACAATGGAGGAGAAAGTGCCGGGATGTTTTCACTTCACCCTCCTCCATACAGCTTTGACAACTGACATCGGGTAGTATTCTAAGCCGCACCGCATGAGTTCCCATTGGACAGTGCCCAGTGAGAACTCCTACCATGGCGGCGAGGTGAACTTTGTTCAAGGCGAGAAGATCCCCCGGCCTCCCAAAATAAGCTTGGTTTAAAAACTCGATTAAGGGGTTATATGGGTTTCACGGCTTCAAAAAAAAATTGTATTGTCTTATTTTATTCTATAACATATTTAGAGTATTGTCCTATTAGTAAAAGTTTCGGAGATACAGCTTTGAAAACATGCGCGCTCGAGGTCCGCAATATAGTCACTTATCCTGTCAGAAATTCTGCTGTCAACGCGGAAGCACCTTTTTTCCGAAGGATTGTCGGAAATGACATCGTAATGACCGAGTTTGGAATATTTCCCTTTGAAAATTTCACAGAATCTTTTTCAAATATGTATTTTTGAAATAATAAAAAGTTTTAGTAAAGTATTTAATTTTTTGTATAAAAAAAAATTATTGAAAATAGGGCGTTTTTTGCTCGACGAAACCCATGTAACGTCTTAAGAAAAGACTGATAAAATTCGGCGACTTATTATAAATTGAACGAAGTTGACCTGAGCTGGTCTAAACAGATTAGACTGTATGCCCAGAGGTAACCACTATGTGCCGTTGGAGTCATGTACATTAATTCGCTTGGACTTAAGTTTATTAAAGCCTACAAAATGTTGGCTGCTGTTCAACTATTTAAATTAACTTTTTAATATGATAGTGTAATCCCGCCTTAATCAAATGTTATGTTGTCTTCGATCGTCTTAAAAGCCAGTTTTTATCGAAAATAGCTTTATGCATATATTAGTTTAAGTCTTTTGTCTAAGAAGAATATGTATTTGCTCTATATAGCATTACATTACATATTTATAATATATAATATACGAATGAAACATTCATTATTAATATGATCTTCAAATAATTGATTTCTTTCTTCTCTTTCCAGCATTAGCGTGAACAAAATCAGGATAATAAGGTAGGACAGAAACAATTTTTAATAGAATTCAAAATTTTTCCTTATACAAACTATACACGTGTATATATATACAATATTATATTATTGAAAATTATAATAATAATAATAACACATGCTTATGTTTAGAAATATATTTTTATTAATGAATTGTTTTGACTTTTCACATAGTTGAGATATAATCTATGCTATCTTGTATGCTGGTTTAAACTAACAGTTTGCTAAATTTTACTCAAATCGGTTCAGTAGTTTAGTAGTTTACCCTGGACAAAACGTGGCAAGTAATTTTTATAGGTATACTATATGTACATATATATATTTGTGCACATGTGAAGAAATTAATATTTTTTCTCGCAAAATCAAACACGTTCAAGTTAATAAATGACCAACTGACATTCCACTAAGCGAGCTCCTTACTTTTTTTTAACCCATTTTGAAACCAAAAAAGCAAGAAAAAACTGAAACACTCACACATATAAAAAAGCATTAGCCTTTGATTAAATTAAGTAGCGTAAAAAATGACAAATTCAAGCACGAGTTAGCTTACGCCAACAAGCCGCAGGCAATGTACCAGTATAAGCGACCTCGCGAATGGGAGAACGCGCAAAAACGCGAGCAAGGTTGACAAGTTTTAAAAAGGGCTAAAAGTGCCTGCAGCTAAAACGTAGTACGCTGTGTGGGTGAAATTGGTGAAGAGTTCAGCGTGGCGGCGGTATGAGCTTTGGGTGTTGCCACTGGGTAAGAGGAAACGAGTGGGTGTTGGAGTATTCCTGTTGGTAGGATATAGTAAACAAGTTGACTGAAATAAAATTGTATAAAAAGTAAACAAATGAAGACAATTTTGACAGTTCTATCATAACGGAGATATAGATATATATATATATATATATATTCAAATGCGCATGAGCGTGGCTAAATCCGAAGTAAAAGAGAGCAAGTCAGAGAAGTGAAGGTAATTTTTTTGTTGTATTAAATTGTGAGAGTGTTTTCTCTCAACTGTGTTTTGTTTCCTTTTCAACGATTGTACAAGCTACAGGTGTACATAAATAAATATTGCATGACTGGTAAATCTATGGTGACTGCTGGTGATGAAGCTCACAAAAACGTAGAAGCAGAGCGGAGCTATAGCTTACAGAATATATGAGAGATGTATGTAGATTGACTGAGAAATGTCTATTGTATTAAGTGGTGAAACTTGGACTTGTGTTTCTAGAAATAAAATCATATGAGAGGAAATTTCCAATTAATTTTTTAGTTCGTTTGGAGGTTATAAGAGTGATAATTGTTTTTTAAATAAGACTATCTACCTTTTAGTATTTTATGTTTTAATTTGATTTTAAAAGACTTCAGATATTAATTCTAACCGAATCTTTCGGGTAGTTAGGGTACAATTTTATATAAAATACTTATATATTCGACTTCACTTAAATGTAGTCAAAGAACATACTCTAAAATTCTGCGGTTAAGGGTTCGCATACTAAATACGTAATTTATATAGAAATTTTTAAAATTTTTCGATTACACGACATCCAACACAAAAGCTTTATTTTTGACCTCTTCCAGAAGCGATGAACTGAAAAACTTTTTTACAAAATTATTTCAGTACTTACATTTTATTAGAGATTACTATGTATTTTTATATATTTGACAACCTAGGGTACATATGGTTCTAGAATCAAAACAATTGCAGAAAATTTTGGGTAACAATTTTTTTGACTGTAATTTATCCCAACTTAGGAAATATTGAGAGTATGCACATAGTACGTTGTGGCGAAAGTAATTGAGCTGAGAGAGCCGCCAAAGAGAGAGTTATTGTAAAATCTATGAATTGACTCTTATACGTGAGAAATCATTATCAGTTTCAGGCCAAAATAACCACTCTGAGCCATAAAGTGATTACATGAAGTGTATTTTAAGAATAATATTTGGTTTAGTGTTTAGTAAAATAAATATAGCAATGAAAAATTATCGAAAAAGGTGTATTCAGTTTTATTAATGATTACTTAATTACAATATATAATTATTTCTTATCAACATAGTAATAACTCCCTTTATGTCGACAAGAAATAATTGTAATTATAATTTTTTATATATACCTATTTTGTATATCAATTATGGCTTAAAGTTCTATATATAATCACTACATATCATGCATACAAGGCGTGGGTTGCCTTAAAAGTACAATAACGAATAAATCAAAAATGTATTGCCTACATTTCGGCGCCGAGAATAAATTTCGTCTAGCCATGACTTAAACTATGTTTTTTATTATGTTATTCTTATTACGTAGTAAGAACCATATGTTTTCCGAAATTGTTTCAAAGAGTGCTTACATTTAATGTAATTTTCACACCTATAATCCACCCTTTATTTACCAGCCACCCTCTGTATAACTACTACACCTGCTATTGTTTTGTTTTTGCAGTTCACTCTCCCAATGTCACTCAATCTCTCTTCGTTTCCACATATATGCTTTCTGTGCTTCACAGTGAACGTTAGTTAAATCTCTCAAATTATTTCTCTCGGCTTTTGCTTGGTTTGCTCTTTATTTTGATGACGTCAAAGTTTCGTTTTATGCTCGACATCTTCGTTATTTTCGTCGCCTCGCACTTCATACAAAAGCTTTAATGCCAAGGACTCTGTTTGCTATTAGTCGAAATTATCCTTAGTGCTTCGCCGGATATTCACAAAGAGAGTCGCTTGAGCCGGAATATATAGCGCGTACTTTAGAATACAAACTTCATATATATTAATATATATATGTATATGTAAAAACAAACAAACGAATATATATTTGTACATTATTTTTAAGGCAAACTTATTTGCGAATGTCGAAAATATAAACAAATACGAAATATATTTTTGGTGTTTAGTGAAAAGTTGTGTACAGAAAAAATAAAATAAATATGAAGTGAAATGTGGAAATACAGAATGTTAAATACTTTAAAGCAATATAAATAAACAAAAAGAGTAAAAAAAAATATCTGACTATTTTTGAGAATTTTTTTTGTAATCGCGAGACCTTGATGCATTACTTGTGTTTTAGAGCTTTGTGCGAAGCAATGTGTTTGCTTTGATATTAAACGGTAGTTTTAACTGTTGATTCTTTAAATCATGCTTTTAACTTAAAACAAAGTTAATGCGCTAGCTTGATTGCGGGTGTCGGAGTCTTGCTTTTTTATTTTGTTGCTTTTCATGTATAATGTGACTACAAATATATGTATATAAATTCCTATAGAATTAAGAAAGTGTGCAGAAATATATAAAAACAAAAGAAATAAACTAAAATTCAGGAAAAACAAAACCAACATCAATTTGATCAGCCTCTGCATGTGACTGTATGTGTGAAGCGATAGCTAAACGGGCACACGCAGTGAGCGCTAGGCATTCGCCCACTCATCGCAAAAATCTACAAAACTCAAAGCAGGAAATAAAAGCGAAACGTAGAAAATAAAATCGTGTACAAATAAACAACGCACAGCGGGTTGGTGGAGTGTTAAGCGGCGTGGTGTTATGCGGTGAGCGTGTGCCGTGCTTAGCGGCGCCACCAAAAGAATGTAAGCAAATCAAATAATCGTCACTACGTACACGGTCGCTGCTGTTTATGTTTGGACGTGCATTTGTATTCGCAATTTACACCTATATATGTCTATGTAGCGCTGTGTAAGTATATCTATATTTGTGCTTTTATGTATTGTATATGTGTATACTTTAATATATGTATGTATACGTACACGTTTCTAAGTATGTTTGTATTTATAAATATCTTTCTTGGTTTCGTATTTCATTCACGATTTTTGCAATTGCTGTGTGCTCCATATCTAATACCGTTGCTATGTTGCGCCGTAAAGTATCCTACGCCACGCTCTACTAAGCAACCACGCGGCATGTTTACCTACAAAATATTTGTTCTTTCTACTCAATCACTCAGCGCATGAAATTTATGCAATTTCTTCGTATTATTTATACTGTCTACGCCGCAGCTTCGCCTGCGTCGGGCGTTGGAGTGGCTCTGTAATCACTTGACACTTTAAAGCAACGGATTACTGATTGGAAATTCCATTTTTCACATTCGCCGTTCTCTCATTCATCGCTTTGCCCTCTGCTATGGCAATTCAGTTTGTATTGCTGTGCGTAGAAATTACGCATTTTGCAGCACTCCTCAGTTCTTACCTCCATTTCTGTGTGTTTGTGTGTGCGTATAGCTTTGCTGTCATGTCTGTTTTTTATTGGTTCTCATTTAGTACTTTTATTAGTCTTACCGGAATGTTAATGTGGTCTTTGGTCAGTGAATTTCTGCTCTTATTGCCAACTGCGGTTGGTGCGTTGGCCATTTGGCATTTAATTAAGACGAAACTTTGCATTTTATTGGCGTAAATGCTATTTGGCATGGGCGTAGATTTTATTGTTCAAAAGGCTTTATTTCTCGATTTTATGCAGCCAGTTTTATATTAAAGATAATATAAGTGTTACGCAGCGTGTCTTGAGTTGTGGAGGGAATATCTTTTATGTGTCTTTCAGTGATGCAAAATAGAAGCAAAAATCTATTTGGAAATGAAAAATTATTTTCTGAATAGAGAATTCTTATAAAAAAATTAATGATGAATCTATCTATTACCATTAGTTCGACTCTTCTTAAGAAAAAAAATTGATGTAGGTAATTAAATCGGTTTAAAATTCTGTGCTATTTGTTCCACCTTTCCTTGGCTCACTAAAAAGCCCGCGGTTTTTATGCGGAGGAAAAAAAGTTTTTCCATCAACGAGGGGTTGCAAATTTCTTAAATTCCTCGTTTACCTATAGTTCCTAGTCTCGAAACTTTCAGATTAGTATTAGGCCAAAACTTTCGGGAAAATATCCTTCCGACAGTGAACAAGGTTTTTATGTTACGGATGGCAGATTAAGATAGTGATGTGATTTTAAAATATGTTGATATATTACTGAGCGACGGTTTATCTCTCGCTCTATAAATTCGATATTTTCCCAGTTTTCTGCAGATTCAGTTCTTAAATTCTCGGAAGGGGTTAATTTAATTAAAATAGTATAATTTTCAATTATTAAAAAAGTATGAAACCGCTCGAAAACGTGGAAAGTTTTAGCCAAGAAGGGAAATTAAATTCGGAAACTGTCGGAAGCGTTGGTTGGAATAGTCTTTTATCGTGGTAAATTCCAATTGCGGCGCACAACTCTGTTCCCTTAGGAAGTAATTTAGTCAAAAACATTACTGACTGCGGTATACCTTTTAACCGTATATGGACTAGTGTCCACACTAATATCATGACATAAACCTGCCTACGATTACTTTACCTCACAAACAATTAGAACCATTATTAGAAACTTTACTAAAAAACATTTTCGATCTGCTCCGAAATGCAGGCAATAGACTGTTCGCTACAGAAATAAAAAAAATTCCTTAATTATAATAGCCAAACTAGAGCTCTATCTTATTTCCAAAATAATATCCAAAAAAAAAAATAATTTCATAATTGAATATACATTTTAAATTTTATCTTAAAAAGCATTTGCTCAAATAAAAGTTACAAAAAATTATAAAAGTTCTCTCATATTCCACATAATTGAAAAAAAAGTTTCAATTTGCAACTTAAAGTGCTAAAGTAATAAAAATATTTGCATGCTATATTGAGCATATCACATACTATATAAATATCTCATACGACCCGAAATAGCAGTCAGTCGTCGCATCGTCTATCAACTTAATTGTCATTTGAATCGTCACTCATGCTGTCAGTTTGACAAACTCTCATTCACTGTGGCGCAGCGCTCACAAACCAAACGATCAACTGGCAATATTTGAATATATCTGCTGCCTGTCAGCTATCATCAGTGTCGTCTCTGCCAGCCAACATAACTGCATTTTAATTACTTACGGTGAAATTTCACATTAAATGCAGACACTCGGCGCCAGCAACATCGTCGCAATCACAATTCCATCATCATCTGCAACAGTTTACCGCTCTTGCCTGTGGTTTGTGTAAATGCGCCATTGGCGGCAATAAAATGCTGAAGTTCATTCATTTTTTTCTTTTTTTCCTTAGTTTTTGCTTCTCTCTTTTCGCTGTTGACTGGTTTGACATTCATATTTTTATTGCACCAAATTATGAACAAATTGAAATATCATTAGTCTAATAAGTTTGCATGCTTCGGTTGCAGAAAAGAAAATCTCTTTGCATTTTTTGTTGTCGTTAATTTGTATGTCATTAATGTAATTGATGAATGAATGAGAAGATGAAAGGAAAAGTGCATATTGGTTTAGTTTTATTTTCCAAAACGTAATAGGTACAGACCATAGATAATTTCTTTATTTTAGCTTTGATAGGTATGTGTCTCTGCTAAATTTATTGATGGCCTACATTTAGGCTGATTTATTAAATATGGTAAGTGAACGCTAAAAATAGGGAGCATGGTAATCAGAGTGTTAACTTAGTACTAATACGTTGTTGATAATATTAGTAAATTCCGAAGCGTTATTTTAATCACTTAAGTAAATATGGTATCGTCCAAAAACTATGAGCTCAATTCCATCAACACGCAAGGAAAAACTCACTTCCAACTTTCCAACCGTAAAACAAAAAGGTCAGTACAACCACAAGTAATTGCCAAAGTACCGTTCGAGTGAAATTAAACCCACAAAAACAATTTCACAAAACTTTCTCGCACAACAAAGTCAAAGTTAAGCGCAAGCAAACTTTATAGCACCAATTTGTGCATTGGAAATAATTTGCAAATAGTTTTTCGCGAGTTGTGTGAAATTCGACACTTGCCTAAATTCAGGCATTAAAGGCATAAATAAAAAACTTCACTGTTTTGATGTGAATATCAAAAGCAATATTATATGATGCTTGACCTAAATGAAATAGAATTTAAAACGTTATTGCTTTTGAAATGAAAATAAAATTGAAGTTTTCTACAGTTTTAAATCAGTGTTGCTGCAAAAAGTTTAAAATCAGTTTTTTTCCAAAACTTAATTTAATATTTATTAAATATATAAAAATAAAGTGTAGCATATATATGTAGCGCTAACATCAAAAGCTTTCGGTTGAAAAGCAGAGTTAGTCAAGGTCAGATTTGTCGAAGGAGGTGGGAGTCTATAAATAAGAGATACTACCATGTCGGTTTAATTAAAATCATTGAGTGTCTATGGATTTCAAGTATAGCGCAATTAGGCAAAATGTGATTTACGATTATTGAAATGGATAGAATGACAGAAAGGACAGACTTTCAAATATATAGGTCCGTTCAAGGAGATTTGTTTTCTTACTTAGACGTCTTCCTAGGAACACTTTCTCGTCCATGGTTCGTCAAACGTATGGAGAATCTCCTGTCATGAGAGTCGACCGTCAGTAGATACTTGCTCACTCATTGGAAACACCAAATTTCGAGCAAACTTGTTGTTGAACATTTTTCATGGTAAAAATGGCTATTTTGGCGTCGTAAACAAAGGGCTGCCAAACACACACTAATTGATATATGGAGATCAAACTTCAAACCAAAATAAAAAAAAGGTCGTAGCAATCTAGAAAATTATTTTTCTATCGATTCGGTTTGCGCTCGAAGTCTAAATGGACCAGACAGAGTCAAAATTGTTTGGATGGTATATTTAGGTATGAATATGGAATCATTTTTATCGATTATCTTCAAAAAATTTACATAGTGTTCATATTATTATTGGAACATTCGGACAAAGAAATGCCACAACATTAAAAGAACAAAAAAAATATTTTTCTTCAGTACAATGCAGTGTCTCACAAAACTACTAGAATGATAGCAGCAATTTTGTAGTATTGATACTCAAAGCAGCATATATAAACACAAATTTCATTAACGCTGTAAGTATTGAAATTTTAAATTGTGTGAATCGACCGAAAATATTAATTGTGTTGAAATTATGTTTATTGTGATTCATCCTATTAGACTGAGTTAACTGCTTGAACTAACTTGCTTAAACTCCAAATCACACTGGCAAATTGATGAATTCTAGCACCAAAGAGTCTGTTGCTATGGTTACGTGCTTTGTTAAGCATCTTTGAACTATCTTTTTATAACTGAAAATTATCTCAATCTGCTCACAATTCTCTGTATACCACACCCTATTTCACAATTTACAATTCCACTGCGCACACGTGTTCACCGCCCACCTGGTGTCAGACATTTTCGTAATGAAAATGTTTTTCCAATTTTCATTTAGTGCACGACATCTTATTAAAATTTCACCATTACTTATAACACACCCGAAGCAACAACCAACAGTCGAAGAAAACAGTAGAATGCGAAATAAGTTGAGAAAAGCAAACGTAATAAGAGAAAAAAAAAGAAAAAAAAAACAAAACGAAATGAAACGTGCAAACCCAATTGTGATTAACACGTCTATATGAAGGCAAAGATCGCAACTGCTGTGAAATAAATGTAATTGTGTGTCTTTCAAGCGCATACAGACAAACAAAAACAACACCATGAATATTAAAGAAAAAATTATAATAAAACAAAAGTAAAAGTAAAAGAGAAATATTGCGCACGCCACCATAATGCAATAAACTCATAAATAACAGCGAAGTTGTCGTGCACGCACACATACGCATTTGTGAATTTATAATGAAATGAAAACACACATTAAAGCCTGCACACATACACATGTACAAATATAGCGTTGCCAACTGTGCAAACATGTATGCACTCGTACACCTTTACGACTCATTCACACATATTCAAATATTTATTACGCTCCACACACATGCTTACTGAATGCGAGCCATGCGTCAACAGTGCGTATACGTAACCTGCATAATATATGTTACTGCTATCTGCGAGCATGCTTGCAACATTCGTTGGAATTATGGCCTACTTTGATAATTCGTCGCGCACACTTTTCTTGCTTTTTTGCCAAGCCACATGCTGCATATGATTTCTTTTAGCCTTTGTTGTTGTTGTTGCTCTTATTGCTCTCGTGGTCTTTTGTTTTTATTAAGTTCCTTATTTTCGCCTCTTTACGCTACATTTTGCTGGCAATTTTTTTTGTAATATATATTGCAGCACTAACAGCGGAAAGCCAACACAAATAAGCTGGTAAAGCAAGTACAACAATAACGAAAACCGGAATAAACGTACATAAAAGTGAAATGCAACAAAATCTTGACTACATTAAAAATTCACAAAATGTCACAGATCACAGGGCGCATAAATATTGATAAATTTAAATATCAGGGTTGTCCTTTACTGATTGTTTGCTGAGTATCAAGGTATTTTTTTATTAAATCATTGCGATCGTTTGTAATAATTTTTTACTATAAATAAAATTATAAAGAAAAAGTTGGAGCTTATGGAAAATTTTATAAAAAATTTGTCTATTGTAAATAAAATTGAAAGTAAATATTTGTTTCAAAAATTTTTTGAATTAATAGTCTAATAATTATATCTAGGGAATATAAAATGAGCCATGTTTAAATTTGGTCAGTACCTATATATGCTATTTATAAAAATGAGATAAGTTTTGATCAAACATCCAAAACAAAAAAGAGATGAAGTTAAAGTTGTTTCGTATTTCATATTTCTATATACTATTTTTTCTGAAAATTTCCTTTCTCGTAAATTCGTATCGTATATATCGTATTGTTGTTATTATCATAAAAAGAAACAGCAACCTAATGTGGATATTTGCTTATACAACATATTTATATATATATGTATATGTGCTATATATAATTTTGTTTTTATTTAAGCTGTCAATGTTTTTGCTTCACACACAAATTTCGGCCATTTTTAAGCATTCCACATTGGTGTTTGTCTGGCATTCCCCATCGCATATTTTCACTGCATATCCCTTAGAGATATGACTGACAATTAGCATGCTAGTGCCAATTTTTTATTGGCTTGTGAGCAATTGAAATGTCATACGCGATAACGTAGGTCAATTTTTAAAAAACATTGTAAAAGTAATTTCGGAAAAATTTTTGTGGCAAATTGTTTTATTTAATAACTAGGTATTTTAAATTCTCCGATTATTTATTACAAGAACACAAAATTTTACTGTTTTTATACAATTTTTCAAACCTTCGGGAATTTTTTCATGCCAGTTTTTGTTTTTTTAGGATATGGTTTAATTAAATTTTAACGGTTTCATTATTTATTTTCTATACAAATAATTTTGCATTTAAAACTAAAAATTATACAATATATAAATTTCACTTAAGCTAAAAATATATAAATTATTTGTAGGATTAATTAAAAATAAAGTAAGCAAGCAAAATAAAATCATTAAATGTTTAAAAATCAATTATAAGGGTATGTGACTCTGACACCTAATACTAAATAAAATTTAGCCTACATTTAGGATTCAATGAATTTCGAATTGAAAATTTGTATAAATGAAAAAATCTGTAATTATATATGTTAAAGTCTTTAAAAAATTAAAATAATATGAAAAAAGTATTTGTATATACATATATATAATTACATATTATTTTTATACCCTGAACAGGGTATATAACATTCGTCGTTATAAGACCACTACTGCATTTAGCTGCCATAAAATCGATCAAAATCAAGTTATTGCATGAAATACTTTTTTATCTGAGACATTAACTTAACGAAATTTGGCATAGATTATTGCACAAGACAGCGCTTCAATCTCCAAACGATTTGTTGAGGTCGGCTAATATAAACTGACCAATCTAAACCAAGTTCTTGTATGGAAAACTTTTTTATTTGACAAAATATCTTCACAAAATTTGGCTTAGCTTATTTTCCAGCGCAATGCTACAACCTTGAAATAAATTGTGCAGATCAGACCACTATATCATATATCTGCCATACAAACTGACCAAGTCTTTGTATTGAAAAGTTTCTTTTTGAAATTATATCGTCACAAATTTGGCACCGATTATTGTCCACAACCACGAAACAATCTTTGGGCAAATTGTTCAAATTGGACCATATAGTGGCCGAACAAACTGACTCATCAAAATTCAGATAATAATATTTTATAATCCTTTATGCTATATAAAATGCGACGCTGCCGAAGTTAACTTTTTTTTCTAGCTTTTTTTCACTCTACTTTCTACTAACTTTAATTAATTTCATTTTGTTTTATAGTAGTTTTTTTTATTTAAAAAAAATACGAAATTTAAATAATATTTCCGTGAAGCTTTAAGCTTGTATATAAAGATATTAAATTTCTAAATACACTGTTTGGCAACTGTGTAAGCCTGTGCATTAGTGTGAGTGCTAATGCATTGACCGAAATTCATGCAGGCAGCATCATTTATACTCGTTACGGCAAGTTAAGCGCGCACCGCAAGCCAAAAAGCCAAAGAAAAAGTCGTTCTGTATTACTTTTTTGACACATTACGTCCACAAACATACATAAATACATGCATATGTTGGCAAAATTATTGCACGGAACGAAATAAATCATTTACGAGCACGCGCACAAGTGAAGTAAATATAAACGATGAGAAGAAACGTGGCATTGCATATGCACTGGCAAACAACGCTAGAAAAACTAAATAAATTTGTGTATATAAATATATTTTATATAAATTATATGTATGTATATATATGTGTGCTTGCGTTTGCTCTGGTGTGTTTTCTTGCATAAAAAAATTTAGAAGTCAACAGAGCGTCCAAAAAGTCATTGGCCTCGCAAATAATACTAAACATTTATGCATTTGCGTATAAAAGTGGAAATGAAAATAAAATAAAATTTTATCATAAATATGTGCAGAGATTGCCTATAAAGCTGTGCTTGCCAACTCGCAAATAACCACATAAAAACTCCAAATGAAAGTGCGACTTGTTTCGCTGAAATCTTCTTATAATGCCTAAAATATATATTTATATGCACATATAAATGTGTTTGTGTGTGTGTGTATGCCAGCAGTCATAACTTGCATTACATATATGAAGTCGTATATTTTTTCCACTCATGCACTTCGTATTTAGATCTGCCTCTCTTCCGCGCTTTCGCGTTCGCATTCAAAAATTCATTGCAAGCTGCTCAGCGGGGCGTATACGCAATAATAATTGTAATAATGATAATAAAAGTCATACACACATACATATATTAATATATTAGTGTGTGTGTGTACGTATTTTGTTGTTGCTGGTTTTGCATGAAAATATTTGCTACTTGCACTCACACTAGCAAACCAGAGAGGTTAAGTTCTGTGTGTGTGTGTGTGGCATTTTGAGCGGCAGTTGGAGGGCAGCGTGTGCACAAAGGTTGAGGGGTGGATTTATGACTTGCTACCGCTGCTTGTGTACGCAGATTTCCTTTTGCTTTTTCTTTTCTTTTTTCAACTTGCCCCACTCAAGTTGTATCTATGCAGTTAGTACTATTATAGGTGTATGTGCGCTTGTGATTCTTTGTTGCGGTTTCAGTTTGCATTCACCGCCGATGTTGTTGACAGTTTGTAGTGCTCTTGACTTGCAATAAAAATACTTTACTGTTAATTTTAGTGTTGTACATATGTAAGTTGCGGAATTAGGTTAAACAAGTACGTCAATGCATGCGTGTATGTGTTAAAGAACTCTTTAAGATATGTTCAACACCATTACTTATTTGTACAACTAATATAATACATGAAAATTTCTGCACACACACAGACACGCATGTGTTTATGTAGTTGTACTCATTGCTCTATGCAGCGTAGCTTACACTTGCCAAGTTATTAGTCGAGTGAAGTGGCGAAATGAGTATAGAAGTTAAGTAGTAAAGTTAGCTTGACATGTGAAAAGTATGCAGTACTTTAGAAAATCTGAGGAGTTTTGCTTTCAAACTATGCGAGTATATTTATACAGGTAAAACAAAAGGCTAAATTTATCACACTTCCATATTTGTAATACTTTTCATTTATGCACTTCTCTTTGTATGTCATGCAATATGTCTCAAGAGTTCAGTACAGCGTCTGTAAGTTAACTAATTAGTATGGTTTTATAAAACAGCTGCAATGTAATAGAAATTTGCTTTACGAACTGCTGTTTTTATTTTTTGTTTTTAAAGTTAATTAATAAATTCTTTGCCTACTAGAATAATATTCTTTCTAGTTTAGTATAGGATAGTACAACTAAATAAATGGATAACTAAAAACAAATTGCGGAGAGAATCGGAAAATAATTTTCGAAATATATCGAGATAGCCCGAAGGTAGTTCTTTGTTTGGCTAGAATAATTTTCTTTCTAGGTTAGTAAACTATAGTACAGTATCATAAAATAATCGAAATCTAAAAAAAAAAATTTCGATAACATATCGAATATATTTTTTTTATATTTTATCAGTATCGGTAGCATACTTTAAATATTACCAATTGATGTAAAGCGATTGTGGTTAATGAATCATCGATTTATATCTCTTTTAATTCAAACCGCAAATTATTTTTGATGCGAAAACTAAAAGTAACATAAATTAAAAATTTAAAAAAATATCTTCATGAAACTCGGTAACAAAAATATCGATTATTAACTAAGAACTAAAAGATCGACAAAATTTGTTTTCGAAAATTATCAATAACTAAGTTAAAAATTGACAATGTTATTGCAATTGTATGCAAAGCAACTAGGGTTAATGTGTCTTCGACACAACATATCGTTTCTAATTCAAAACAGTAATTATTTTTCAAAAATAAGCAAAAGCTAAAAATAACTAAAATTTTAAAATTTTCAACAAATTTTGATTAAATTCAATATAGAAAATTATCGAAAAGTAACTATGAACAAAAAAATCGTTAGAATTTGTTCTCGGAAATTATCGATAACTAAGTTAAGAATGAATTGTGGTTATTGTTTCATCGATACAATATACGCATCTCTTTTGATTCAAACCACAAATTATTTTTGAAAAATGAACGAAAACTAACAATGACAAAAATTAAAAAAATTTTAAAAATTTTGATGAAACTCAGTATTGAAATTTATCGATAAGTAACTACGAACCAAAATATCGATGGCATTTGTTTTCGAAAATTATCGATAAATAGCTAAGATTTAAAAATATTATTGCATCAGCTTTATGTAATTTCAACACTAAAAATATAACTAGCCATAGAAGTAGTAAAAGCAGTTATCAATTCATTGACAACATTTTTTGCACTAAAATCTTAGTGTGCCTGGAAATGTTTCACACGCCTTTAATTTTTACGAATTTCGCGAGAATATAATGTTTAGCAGCACAAAAATCAAATATTATTAAAAAATGAAAATATGTAAAATCTTGTCTGTAGTAGTTATCACAAAGGAGCCACCATTCGAACCATTCTTCTAACACATATACATACATACACAACGGAAGAATAAGCTTAATGAAATTAGGTTAATAGTGATTTTGTGTGCACTTACTGTTGACCCACTTCGATCGGCGAAATCTCTATTTCCTTTTCAATGGCTTTCCTTACATTTTATGCACAATCTCGTATTAACTTCTGTGCAACATTTTACTGCATCCTTTTCAACAGCGAACACTTGCCCTCAAGGGCCTTTGTAAGCCACAAATACAAATATACTTATATATACGTACATAGAAATTCAGAGTTTCTTTGGTTTCTTTTTCGAACTGAAAATATGTTATTGGCGCAATTCTCTTACCATCAGCAACAGCGCTACGCTTTATATTCAACCATGTCCTTTGTTGCTGCCACAACAGAGCGCCCGCACACTGCCACGATGCGTTGCATCATATTTCACTGACCAACATGAATTTTTAATATTCAAAACAAAGCGCGAAGAAAATGTGAAAATTGTTGCCCTTAACGAATCGTGAGCAATGAGGTGCGCTACATTGGCGCTTCCAGCAATCGTGCAGCTCGAATACCGCGCACACAAACTATCCTTCAGCGCGTTGAGTGTTAAGCGCTGTTTCAATTGTTGTTGTTGCTTCTCTTGTTGCTATTGGCGTGTCGCTGGCAAGTGCAGCAATTTGATTCAATTTAAACAATTCATTGTTTCACCTCCTTTTGTGTTGTTGTTGCAACCAAAAAAACTCAATTGCGAATTGCTTGCGGCTAACGCGCTCACTAATGTTGGCAAAAACTAAAACAACAAGTTGGAAGAACAACAAAGAAACAGGAGAACCAACAAAAGCTTTGGTGGCAGCGCAACATTTATGGTATTAGTTTAATAGCATTTCCATGGCTGCAAGTGGCAGGCGGTGGCGAATAGGTGAAACAAAATTTCTGCGCCAAAGTTGAGCAAATGAATAAATGAAGCGTTTTTAATGGAACTTTTCAGCAGATAGCGCATAGCTTAGCGCGGCACATGATGCCACCAGAACGTACTAAGTTGCAGCATCACTCCCATTTTCAGCAATCAGCACACGAAAATCTGCAAAATCTGATAAAAATAAATGAGTCAAGTTAAGTTGGCATGGCAAAGCTGCTGCGCTCGCTCCTGCTCCTGTTGTCCTCCCTCTTGTTGTTGCCATCACTTTCGCTACTGCTGCTGACAATCAATGAAATGCATCGGCGCTGGTAGCATGTGGACGTAACGGTTATATTTGTGTTTAGTTGGCAAAATGGTAATTATACTCGAATACAAAATGAACGTGTGCTAACTACTAACTATATATGTGTGTGTGAAATGGTCGAAATGGTTGAGATTGGCTTTTGAAATGTTGTCAGTAATGATCATTAGGCATTTAATGACCCAAAGGCATATAAAGGTCATTATCGAAAGAAAACAGCTTTCGAGTTAAGTTGATAAGTTGAAAATGTGCTTAAGCGAACTTATACATATGTACGTTGACATATGTATATGTTCATACACACCAAGGTTTCGTAGGTATTAAAGCCGCAAGGCATTCGCATCAGAATAGGAATACGAGATAAGCTTAAGTAGACGGCGAAGATAATACAATATTAAGAATAGGGTAAAAGTGAAACAAAAAGTTGTGTGGATAGGTTAAGGTTAAGGTTGGGGTTGAGGTAAAGGTTAAGGTTAAGGTTAAGTTTGGGGTTGAGGTAAAGGTTAAGGTTAAGGTTAAGGTTAAGGTTAAGTTTGGGGTTGAGGTAAAGGTTAAGGTTAAGGTTAAGGTTAAGGTTAAGGTTGAGATTAAAGTTGAGGTTAAGGTTAAGGTGAAGGTTAAGGTTAAGGTTAAGGTTAAGGTTAAGGTTAAGGTTAAGGTTAAGGTTAAGGTTAAGGTTAAGGTTAAGGTTAAAGTTAAGGTTAAGGTTAAGGTTAAGGTTAAGGTTAAGGTTGAGGTTAAGGTTAAAGTTATGGTTAAGGTTAAGGTTAAGGTTGAGGTAAAGGTTAATGTTAAGGTTAAGGTTAAGGTTGAAGTTAAGGGTGAGGTTAAGGTTAAGGTTAAGATTAAGGTTGAGGTTAAGGTTAAGGTTAAGGTTAAGGCTAGTGTTAAATTTAAGGGTGAGGTTAAGGTTAAGGTTAAGGTTAAAGCTAAGGTTAAATTTAAGGTTAAGGTGAACATTTTGTGTTAATATGGCGTTGTTGAAATTGTATATTTATTTTTATCATAAAATACTCAGTGGTTTAATCAAAAACAGACTTTGATTTAATATATTTGGAAGCAAGAAAATTTACCCAAGCTGTGGAACGTAGTTTTGCTATTAAACTTAAGACCTTAACTACCTTAAACTTCTTAAACTCAACATCTTCCATCACTTATTTCTTTTTGTGCTTATTTACATTATTTACTTACAACTACTGTGGAAAATTTTTGCTTTGATTCAACTTCTGTTAAACTTTAATTTTTAGTTTTCTATATATTTATTTACTTTTTATTTTGCATTGAATTTGTTGATCTGTGTTTAACTAGCAGCACGTGCGTGCTTTTAGCAGCATAAAAGAGGATCATTGAATACACTCACGTATGCACGTGCGCCACCTCCACTATCGCAATCACCACCTCTCAAACCAGTAAACACACATAAAAATCCCTACAAATACATAGGTACAACGAGAAACCGGGCACTTATGCAGGATTGCACTTAAAAGTGCATAAAACGTACAAAGACGATTTCAGAATGTACGCGAACATATCTTTATATGTACGGAGTGTGTGCATACAGATATGAATATGTTTCCTAGGACAATATGCTTCAGTATCTATGTAGACATTGGTCTGGTTAAGTAAATGACAAGGTATAGATTTGCTGAATTTTGCTGTCTTATTTTTGCCCAAAATAAAAATTTTTAATTGAAAATTGTTTAACAATATCAACTTCATCAATTGTTTTAAAATTTAAGGGTACATTTATACATATTTTAAAAATACACAGTAAAATTATTAAAGAAAAGAATTAAATATATTTTGAGTTACAAGCGATATCCGACGATGAAAAAGGTCCTCCTTTGCTGCAGTGACTCTGGGTTTCTCCGTGGATGAAACCTAACAAAAATTCTCACTAGAAGATATTCTTCGTACAATGTTCCACGGTCGAAACGAATTTAAAAAAAAAAATTGAATTTTACCCAACATTTTGGCAATTCTTTGCCTGTCATAATTCGCTTTTTTATCAGAAAAATGGTAGTCACTGTAGCGAGTTCAAAAATTCTATTTTGAGAAAAACGAGTTTAAAGATAAACTATTCAGCTGAATGATGAAACTGAGCGGTTACATTTTAGTAGGCTACAATTCAAAACTATTTGAGACTTTGATTTTAAAATTTTAACCTAATAAAATATGAAAAAACAATTTTTTTTTTAATTTCACACTAGTTGAAACTTTAACATATGGATAACGAACTGAGAAGGTTTAAGCAGTTTTAAAATTGAAAATATTTTGCAGAAGTGTTGTCAGCCGTTATATAATATAGCAATAATAATAGTAATTTAAGAAGTTTTATTATATAATATTTCAATAATATTCACCCGTATTTAGAACTAAAAATAGTTCTTAACTTGAAACTAATTATTACAATATTGTAGTATCCCAAACTGTTTTCAACAAGATGTTTACTCGTATATTGTCAGCATAATATGGTTATGCTTGAAAAATAGTGGAAATTGTGCCAGTCAAAATCAAGTCCTCAAATAATTTTAGAAAAGGGTGTACGTGCGTACAAGTAAAGTATATATACCTACACACTCATATACATATTTACATTTGTATTGCGCATTACGTTACGTGAAAGTTCCGCAAACGAGCTTGTCCCACATGTGAAATTGCATGACAGCCAGCTGATAAAGTTGAAGAAAAGAGAGTAGTAAATAAAAAATTGACAGCTGTCAGCGTTTGGGGAATGTTGCGTACAATGTTGTCGCAATAAGGACGGTGGCGCACATGTTTACAGCACTTACATTTATATAGTTGTATGTATGTAAATTTATCCATATACATAATACAACATGCAAATCGAATGTGCAGTGATGTGACAGGAAATGAAATGTTTTCACGTGTAAGGCAAAACTAAGAAGGCTATGTTTAATATGTGTGAGATATACAGACGCCTGACGTGTACTTATACATATATACTCCTACATATTTCCATAAGTTTGTATGTCAAAATGTGTACATATGTACCAGTAAAGATTTATGTGTTTGACAGTTGCCTCGTATATTTCCATATTCAACAAATTGTGCAACAAAGTTACCCACTACTCGCCCCACAAACTGCTCATATTACTTGCACTCGCTGTATGCACCTGCTACGCTGCTGCTACTCCCCTCCAAAATACATTGCTGCTTCCTGTTTGTACACGATACAGCCCACACTGCCGTGCTTACCAAGCAGTTCGGCGCTTTCTTTGCAAAGTTCGCTGCAATCGCTGTCGGCGTCGTCTATTTAACTATGCTTCGGCACTGTCGTTGATGTTACGTTTTGTTTCTAGCTTTTGCCGAAAAGTCTTTGCAAATTTTCATGCAAATATATAAGTAATGAATATTCCTTACGATACTCCTTACTACCTTTACAGTTAAATAATGTATGGCTGTGTGCATGTAGATTGAGTTGTGTAAGAGTTTGTCATCGACGGATAAACTTTCAATATTATTCTATTTTTACAAGTGCAAGAAGCTAATTTTATGAAAATGCTCAAAACTTTCGCTTATAATGGAGTTTAGAAGTGACAAAATTTCTAATTTGTGACACAGAAAGTTCTATGCAAATATACCTACATATAGTTAATTTAATAACATTTTTAGGTAAACATAATATTTTGCTGAACTTTATAGGTTATAAGTTGAGTAAGAAAGTGACAGTCTTTTTACAATTTTACGGATTTACATATAAATTTACTTGAGTACATACCTAAGATGTGAGTTTTTGGTAAGGAAGTCAAAGAAAGCAAGTGAGGCTACTTTTTGGATTGAACTTAAATAATACCCTTATACAAACCATCTGACAATAACATAAGGACATCTGTGAAGGAAAAAAAGAACTAATATTTTGGAATTCGAGAACAAAAATAAATATTAATTATCGAAAAACATTGACCTCTTAATTTATGTTTGACGTACGGGAATAAAAAGAAGTCATTCGGTGCCAAGTCAAGACTATACGGTGGATGACTCAACAAATCATCGTGGTAAAAAGTGATCCATCTTCGGCGGTAGGTTTTCCTGATTTCTTGAAAGATAACTGTTAAACAAATGGTTGTTTACGACTCATAATTTACTGTTCTTCTACGTTGATCTAGTGATATAGTTGCGACTGGTTCAGTTTTTCCAAAAAAAAATAATGGCAACTATTTGCTTGGAAGTGCTTCGTGTGCGAACAATTTTTGTGGGATTCGGCTCATCTGGCAACGGCCATACAGTCGACTACTGTTTACTTTCACGTAAATCCACGATTCGTCAACTGTTACGATATCATAGACGTGTTTCGAAGCACCGCTCCGAGCATATATCGCGACCGATCGGCACTAGACTTTTTCTGCGCGATCGACAAGTTGTGTGGAGTTCAAATAATAAAACATTTAACCAGAGGAAATAAACTGGTTATATTCTCGTGTCTCTATACCCATCAATTCTCTGTTTCTAAAGTTTTTTAATCAAACAGCTACCCATAATTCAAAACTAAATTTCAGAGAGCTTTCGGCTTAACATTACCTGCTTTGGGTGGCCACTTTAGAAAGATGTTTTCTATAAATTTAGGTTTTGGTTCGAAGTTTAAACTTAATAAGTTCTATAAATTATTATACATACTTCTTGGTTTCATTTTAACACTTTTCGCTTATTCCCAGCTCCCTACTCCATCCAATCTAACATAAGTACATAAATGGGTAGTGGCAAATGCAATTTCGAAAACAAACAATCGCACTTCATTCGCCGCATAATTGGAAGTGGTGACAGACTCCACCGCTAAAATTGATGCAACGGTTTATTTGTTTATCTGTATACTTATATTTGCAGTTATAGAGATGACATGCATATGTATCTGCATATATATTTATTTGTCTGGTGGCAAGTGCATTGATATGTAAGCGTATTTGTTGTATTAGCATTGCCTTAATTTGTATTGTGGTCAAATGCTATCAACACATCCCACATTTCATACCAAAAATTGTACAATTGTACGTAAGTGTATGTATGTGTGCTTGTGTGACGGCAGAACAATCAGATTTAGCTTGTGCCCTCAGCTCACGTCGCGCGGCGCATTGATTATTCTGCTTTGCATACCGAAATCACAGGCTTAGAAGCAAATTATACATTGCCAAAAGGTGGCAACGCGTGATGGTGCAATTCCCACGTCGTTGTATTTGTTAGTTGCTGTTATAAATGGATTTGCTCGTCTGCTTTTACATTTCTATTTTTTGCTGCCCTTTCGGCATATGTATGTATTGTCACATATTTAACGCGCTGCTTTGATGTATAAATCTAATTGTATGGTTAGCTTAATTTGTTTTTAATGGCAACGTAATTTTTTGTTAATTAAAATACTATTTAATTACTTTGGCATCTGACAAGGAAATAAATGTTCCGCATTTCTGGTGATAACTGTTTGACAACGGCGTGAAAGTGGAGCGATGTAATTCGTTGTAATGATAACACGCCGGATTTTTTATGATCTCAAAAGAGAGTAGTATGCCCTCTAAAATAGAAACTATTTAAAATATGTTTACTCTTTTGACTTTTTTCAAACGGATGACATATACCCTCAATAAAATATAATACTTACGGTTGCCTGGCTCAAATTGTTGCTACTAACGTTCCTATATGTTAGCTTAAGTTAGAGCACTGATCCTTATATACTCGGAGTCGTTTTTGTAAACAAATTTCGAATCAATTTTACAATTTTTTTATGATAATACACTTAAAACTTGTTTTATGCTTTTTTGTTTCGGACATATATGTTATACCTAGTTGTCCAATTTTCTTTATTTTCACTTACAATGTTAAGCTCTCACCTTTTTAAATAAAGTTAGGATACCGGAAAATAAAATACAATAACTAAATAATTGGTTGTATGGCAGATATGTGTTATAGTTGTTCGATCTGTCCGATTCCGGCAAATAATCAATAGAATATCAAAATTCATCTATGTATTAAATTTCATTCGGATATCTCAAAAACTGACGAAGAAATTTTTATAATCCCTAAAAGATAAACTTCGCCTTAAAAATCACTAGCACGAAACCGGTTTTAGACCCATATTATTTTAGGCAAAATGGTTCGGAATGAACCGTAGAATATTTTCCGCATACGCGATTTTTCCGTTTTTTAACACCCTGTAAATCAACCCGTTCTATTATATACACTTAGTGCTTGATGATCCTGTAGTGATAAGTATTGGTTCCACATGAGACCTATCCGGCAGAAGTCTGCCAAAGTATTTGTATTAGAGAAGTGACTACACTGTGGTGCTGTCACAGTGATGGTTTCTGAACAACTCTTCATCTTAGGCCCAATCGTTCTAACATTGGCCTCCAAGCTCTTCCCAAATCAAATAATCACTAATTAATAAATTTCAATTATTTTACATTCCGATTTTCTTCCCTTAATTCAAGGACATGTTCAGCTGTCATTTTGAATGTACGTTAGAATACCAATTAGCTATTTTAAATATATTTCTTTCTAATATATTAGTAACAATAGTTCCTTTTATTCACTTGGATAGAGCTTCTTATGACAGTCCCTACCACAGAAGTCCGATACAGGTAACCGGAATTGAGCCTGATTTGTATTCAACCCCAGACTGTTGCCTAAGCAGCAATTTCCAAATCGATTTGGAAATCAGTTATGTGTTGTAGTTACAGTTACAGTGGGAGCTGATTAATTCAATGACAGTGACAGTGAATGTCAATGGGCCTTCAATGCTGCTGTAAGCCAATGGTGATTAAAACGAAGTTAAATAGGCCCTTTAATAATTAATTTGCATCAGTTGTGAATCAAATTTCAGGAATCAATTTTAGAGAGCGACTCATTGCAATTGAACGTTATAGCTCATTAAATAGCTTTTAAGACAAAAAGTTAAAAGTTTGTTGAGAGTTCTACTGAAAATGTTAGACCATACATTTGGGCATTTTTTGTCGGATTTCAAACTAACTACTACTCTGTGAATAAACTGCTTTAATCTTATCTAATTTATAAAAGTTTGGTTGTTTTCTGGATTAATGTTGCTAAAAAAAATTAACTGCTACAGGTTTCAAACTCGCCAAACATTTATCAATGTGCAGCCAGCTATTTTCACCAACCGACATGGTTCGCAACTGTGACAGTTTATTAGCTGCTCTTCTCAACTGCTACAAATATAGTTATGCACAGTCAATACTCGTGCTGCAGCAGCATTGTGTAATCGCTGCTTGGGGCATGATAATAAAGTGCAAACTCAACAAAGTTACAGTCAGCGTTCCCCGCGGGGTGCCTGCAGAATCAGGGGGTCACACATTGCTGGCATGCCAATGTTTTGCTTGCACTTGACCACATCGAATGTGACAGTCGGTTGAAGTGCCACAATCGGGTCATTATTCAAATAAATCCCTGCAACAGCAGCGGTGGCATTCATTTATTACGCTATCGCATTCATACAAACCGATATAAACACAAATACAAAGATAAATACAAATATTTACATGTAGGTATACATACAGACACACACACATACACGTGACATACAAACTTCAACTGATTTTTGCATTGCACATTTTAAATTGGCACACCAAAATTTCGTAACATTCCAAACACCAATAAATTTGCCCGCCATTGTTGTTGAAGCTATGTGTGTATGTGCGGCACACGCGCTTTTAAGCTTTTCCGCTTTGTTTTTGGGGGTTTAATTTTTGAATTTAATTTATGTAGCTGGTGTTTTTATTTGATTTCGTAGGCAAAATCCCATTACCCGAAATTAATTGCTTCATTTGGTGCCATTTTCGGGTAAACATTTTATCGCATTTTAATATATGTTGCAGGCGTCGCTGTCGCCACTACCACCGTTGCCATCTCACTGCAATGCCATTTTAATTAAATATTCTCTGTGAAAATAATGCTCATTGCGTCAATTTAATAACCGTTGGACAATTAGTCAGACATTGAAATTATTTATTGCAATTTTCAAATGAATGAAGCAAATTCAGATTTGTATCATTATTTTTGTTTTTTTGTGCAAAGAAATCGCATTACCAAAATGATTAACAATCGGTGGAGCGTGAGTTTAATTAAAGAATAATAATAATTGCGAATATGAATATGAGTACGAATTGCATTTAATTAATTACAGAAATTATCACCGAATTGAAAATATAAATTCTGTGCACAGGCTAATATGGTATGATGACCTACGCGATGTGATTGAAGCAGTCAGTAGAGCAGGACGAGGAACCGGCTCTAAATTTATACCTTACTGGCCAAAAGTGCGATCCGCTTGGCTACCGAACCACTTCAAGAAATACGCAAATCGCTAAAGACGATTTAAAATGAAATTTCCGAAATGGCTGACAGACGGATCAGGGGGATTGGAATGCCTTAGCGGAATGGAAGATCGATAGGTCATGAGCAAGGAAGCGGAAAAAAACACGCAACGCTTCTACACACAGGGTCTCGAAAAGATTTCGACACGTTTGTTTGTCGACTCCCAGATGCCTTACTGGTATCACATGAGAGTCGTATGGGCATTATTAAGAATGTAGAAAGTGTAGGAAAGTAGGCACGAGTTAGATGCTTGAACACCTCCTCTGCTTCTATCTGGCCTTATCTAGAACTCGGTTTAGATATCTAGGAGTTTAGTAATTCAAGGAATGATATGAAGTAACAGAATAAAGTATCAAGTCGCTATTAAACTTCGCAAAAAGCATTGACGTTATACATGATCGTTATTGTTGAACACCGCCTCAGTAATTTAAACTCCTAAGTTAACAACATTTCGTCGAGCTGCTCTGTTAATATTCACCTTAAAAATGTCTTATCCGAACTGCAGATAAATCTCAATGGGCGCTTTTCTGTCTCAATTTAGAAATATAAATTTTTATTTTTGAAAACCCGCAATGGATCAATAGTTACGTCTGTTTGAAAATTTCAGAATCACATGTTTGTTTTTGAAAGGAATCAATCGAATGTATAGGGTGCTCAAGGAGCCTTAACCTATCTCGTTTAGTTCAATTGTTTCATAATAACTAACTTTATTTAAAATTATAAGCTAATGAATGAATAATGTAGTTAACTTAATTTTTTTACTAATTCCTTTTTTCTTTGCAATCTTTTTAGATAAGAGCTGGTTACAAAATGATAGCAAAGGAACCACTATCAAATATCTGGATTATGACATATTACTACTGAAAGCATTGATTCCATAGGTATGTAAAAACTATAAAATTATGAAAATTTTACAATACATTTAGAATTATTGCTTCATAAGCCATAAACGGTTAGACTTGTCAAAAATCTCTATAACTAAAATATTACCTAATTTGGTTTCAGATGACAGACGACTTATGATATTAATGACAACTACGAAAGCCAGAAAATAGTTATTTTAAAAAAGTAGAATTCGCACAAAAAAGTACGCTTCATTATTGGCAGCAAATAATATTTGACGATTGACAGATGACAGCTGAGCGATGATAGTTGACAACTGACAGATGACAGCTGAGCGATGATAGCTGAGCGATGACAGTTGACAACTTACAGATGACAGTTGACACAATTTGTAAAAAAAATGTAAAAATTAAAAAAAAAAAATCACCACTTAACATAAAGGTCATTATGAATAGATGATATTTAAGAAAAATAGCACAAATTTTGTATAAAAAACTCATTACTTGTCTTCCCTATCATATAGCAAGAATGTAATTATTTCAGAAAAAAGTAATCACACTCAAATCGCCGAGCATCGGCTCAACCATTCGCGTGTGTGTGTGTAAGTAAGTTTAACTGGCAATGTTAATAGGTCAAAGGGCAGCTGATAAAAACTACTAAAGCATTAACAATATTTGCGTACAAATTGAACGAATTTTTGCTGTGCGCACTCTGCCCATACAAACACATATTATATATGCGTATGTGCTTAAACAATTTTTACTTCACTTATTTCACAGTGTGTGCATACACGATTGTTGTATTTAAAATTCAGAATTTCATGGTTATTTTCATATTTACCCTTCTTGACGGCATGCCAGCGCGCAGCTGCCTTGAATGCCATAAAAACGCGCACACACGCACAAACAGACACATACGTTAGCATAGCGCGCATGCCAACACATGGAATTGAACAAATATTCCTCTTCCTGTTTTTGAGCTTTCTTTAAATTTTTCCCATCACTTCCGCTTTAAGCGCTGCAACAACGCTCACCATTGAGTGGCGCACCTGGCGACCATCCGCATGCTCAACCATACCATACGTCCGACCAACAGGCTGTGGCATAATCCTGCTTTTGGAATAATATGCAAGACGAACAAGACGAAGGAAAAGCAGAAGAAGTATCAACAATAGGGGCTGAAGCTGCATGTGCAATTTTTCTTGTGGAAATCCTGATTTTTTAATACACTTTTGGTGGCCTTTTGGGTTTTTAATGCCAGTTGCAGCATAGTTTCGGACACATTTTTTTCACGCTCTCCTCTTTTGGCTTTGCCCTTTCGACTTATCCGCCTCAGCAGTCAGTGGTCACAGTATTGCTGTTGTCCAGTAAAGCGGATAAGCAGGTGAATAGGCAGAAAGCTGGCCGGGTTGTGTGCAAAGTCAAGCTCTATAGACGTATTTACATACAAGGTGGTTGAAATATTGATTTCCATTTTGTTTAAGAATATTTATACCCATAACAGAGTGTATTAAGTTTGCCAGAAAGGAGACCTTTGGCCCTTTGGTGGTTTGACCCTTACATCCCATAACTACAGCACAAAAAATTCTACGTGTTAGGAAGTTTTTACTTTAAGTAAAAGTATTATTAACTCGAGGTTTCGCTAAATGTTTGTCCTTTTATTCTATAATTGTACTAATTCTGTTGAGACCAAATTCAGTAACCATTTGCAGACGAAAGAGAGCAACATACTTTACATAGCTTTACGTCCGAAGTAAGAAAACCACGATCTAGAAACTAGATCTTCAGTATCTGTATTTTAATTTTTAAAAGATGAAAAAAAAAACTGTATAAAAATGGTGATCCATTTGGTCGTCCAATGAAATACCGGTTATTGTGCCGCTGGCTGACCTTTTCAAGGATATCGAAATCGGGCACGTCATCTATTTCACAGCTTGTAATACTTGAGATCTAAGGGAAAAGGTTTAGCAAATGTATCTAAAAATTATTGTAACATAAATATTATAAGGTCGCAATAGTTCCCAGCGTTGGGTACACAAAAAATTCTAAATTCATTCAAAACGTCTCAGGCAGCTCAACATAGCAATTTGTTCAGCAAATTTAGTCGCTGTAGGTGTGCATCTTAGCTAAGCCGTGCTTCGAATCTACAATCCACTGAATTATAGTTAATCACTAAAGCCACACCCACTAATTTAATTTTAGCATCAACGATTAATGCAACGGCAAAAAATACTTAAGGGGAATTTTATGTCCTTATCGCAGTAAGAAGCAAATTTCTTGAGAACCACCCATTACAGTGCGGCATTCGGCCACCATGCAGGAAGTATAAACCTTGTTTTGTGGCTTTGAATGGGCATAATGTTGGCTTTTGTGATTATAGTATTGCGCCTTTGTGCAAATGTTAGTACGACTACAAAGCATAGTCGATTCTTGCGCCAACTGCTGTTGCTGTCGCTGCACATACATACGTATGTTTATTGTTGTTTGCTTGCGTTCATTTTCATTTTCATTTTTACTACACCCATTTCTAGTAGTAATTTTTATCGCCATTGAGAGTGCAGGCCATTCCGGCCATTGCATTGCTTCGGTCGCACTTAAGGCTTCAGCTACAGCTGAGTGCTCCCATAAAGCTACCAACAACTTTCACCGTTGCTTCCTGCAACTTAGTACCATGCTTTGCCATTATTATGTTGCACCACTCCACCTTTCCCTTTTCCAAAACTCCTGTCTTCATAAGGCTTGCATTTGTTGGCTGTTTGTTTGCCGTTGCAACCATGTTGGATAATTTGTTTATACAAAATTTTCTTTCAAGTTGCTTTGTGCAAAATTTTCATGGCAATGGTTAGTGAAAGATATGAGATTTTCCCATTTTTTTAACGCACACATTTTTACAAAGTTTATATGGCTATGAATTTGTATTTGTATGACCCTTTGAAATATGCCTTCGTTGTTGTTGTTTTACTATGATAGCAAGTTTGTGTTGGTGCTAAATATATATATATATATACTAAATAGGTAGGTAAACCTTATACTAAATATATATATATATATATATTTGTGGTGGCAAGTTGTAGGGAATTGTGTAGAATGTGCGCTGCTGGCTGTTGGTGCTGCCACGTGATTTGCATATAAAGATTAAAGTTCATTTTTCAGATTTCCAATCTTGTCCAAAATTTGGTTGCGGATTAATTTTATAAGCTTACCATAAGTTATGGCATGTTGCATTGGTGCATGTAGTGCTAAAATCATAATTTAACCAAAAGATATGCGAGAGAAATGGAGCTTTGAAGCTCAAAATGCGCTTTTAAAGCGGAGTACTTGCAAATTGAAAAGTTTTCGTACTTTTAAAAATTATTATTGATTTGTAATATAAATTATTGTATTATTATATTAATATAATTATTATAAAGAAAATTTTCTTTTACTAGGTTAGGCCAGATTAGGTTATGTTAGATAACTATTTCCCTAAGATTGTGGGGATCACACTTACACTGCTATTTTCAGTCCTTTATGAAACCAGATAAAAACTCCTGCGCTTGAATATCAGCTAACGATAAAGCACCTTGAACATATCTCAAATCTGATTAGGTGCTTTATTTTTATTTTCGCTGGATGACTAAAATTATGATATTTAAGGTGTTTTAGCTTTGATCTGGTAAAGGCGGGACATTTGAGAAGGAAGTGTTGAGTCGATTCTATCCAGTTAGAACTTCTGCTCACTAGACCTCTTACGCGCAGTGGTCAAGAAGCCTAAAACTAGAGTTGATGGATGGTACAGCGTACTCACCTACCGGGGAGGGTTGGTGCAGAATTAAAAGGCAAGCTTTGATCCATCGGTAAAAAAAGCGAAGCGAGTCCTTCCCTTTCATACCTCCATCGTAGGCATGTGAGCAGAGAAATCATCAAATGCAAGTGTTTTGGTATGAAATGAAAGTGTGCAAAGGTTTAGAGTGCCCAGACTTGCAGTCAGCTAAGTACACGGCAATCCTTTCCGTCTATGTCTACCTGTGCTATATGCAGCAAGGCATTGAGCGTCGTAGTTGGTGTGATTGTGTGTTATCTATTACTTAGTGCAGGCGGTTTTAGTGCCCATTGAAGTTTAAAAGTTGAGACAGCATTATTTCAAGTACTATTAGGTCAAGGCTCAAAAATTAATGAATTGGGTTTCTGAATAATCTCCGAAACTTGAATAATAAGCTTAACCCTTAGCTAAATCCGCTTTGAAAGCAGGTTGTCTTAGAGATACTCACAGCACTAGCTAATGTAATTGAGATTGGTAAACAAAAATTTGCTAATACGATAAAGAAGATGACCTAATATATTTTTCATTTCAACCGAAATGTTGATTTTCTAAAGAAATTAGAAATGCCCCTTCCTCGCAGCGACATCTTCATTTAGCAAAATCTTTTGCTGTTGCGCTGCCATTCAAGAGCAACATGAGCTTTCTCTAGGTTATATCCTGGACGAAGTCTCACTTGGTAGAAAATACTTTAGGTAACTGAAGATTAAATTCGATTTAATTTTCAACATTTGTATTGGTTTTTTCTATTCTTGGTTGACACTGCACGGCTGTTAAGGTGAATTTATTCGACCACTAAGTCTTCTTATTTCACATCAAGCCATTCAGATGAGCTATTCTGGGTGTCAACTAGCCGAGGGACATAATTTGAAATTCTCGATACTACGTTATCGGCTACATTAGGAGTAGCATTAGCAATCAGCTAAAAAATAGTTGATTCTACACTTTGGCGAGTAGAACAATGTAGCAAACTTCGCAAATGCTCCACAGATAGCTATTTGATTTTAGAAATTCAAAGCTTCAGAAGTTTCTCTTCCGTTCATTAGCTTATTCTCACAAATATATATATATATTTTTGAGGCATTTCTCGCATTATGAGTATTTATTAAAGGCTTCTGTAGATTTCAAATAGTATTTTCCAGTCCAATGCACCCTAGCCTACATGGCTTGACTTTCAATGAAGACATACAATACATTTTCTGCCTTCAATCGCCTAAAAGCAATTTAATAACGAATAAAATATTCACAAACTCCACTCTCGCTTATATAAACTCAACACAGCACAAATATTTTATACCGTAATAACTCACTTGACCTAGGCGTACGCCTGTAATTGTACATTCTGAACTCCCACTAATAGCTTTGGCATAGCAAACTAGCACTTGAAATTTTATTTCACTACCCAATAAAGGATACAACTTATGCACTTGGTAATTGCCTACAAGCCTTCACTTTTGACCTGACAGTCGAAAATACTCTGAGTGCTACTATTGTCACGTTCGCGCTTTTATCGATATTCGGCTAATTAAAAGTTTGACTTAATGCAGCAAATTCAAAGACACGATTGGCAGCAAAGCAAAAGTTTAAAAAGCTCGCGACTGAAGTGGTGTGCTTCGAGTAAGCGGTAGAAACGTCTCCAGAAAGAAGTGGAAAAATACGCCGCTTGTCCGTGAGGAGACAGAAGGAAATGAATTATATTGAATGTTAAAACTTTTGTATATAAAATGCCGTTACACTAACCGTTTTCGCTGCGCAGTCGCTCACAGTTTAGCGCATAAGTTTAAAACACAAGTACTCCTTTCATATTTTCGTGAAGGAATTCACTTGTCGCACCATTAAAAATGTAACAACCCAACATTAAGTTCCATTTAATGAGCGTATCTGTGCGATGGGTCGAGAACGCGGTTGGCATATCAAAGTATTGAGCGATGTACCTACAAGTAGAAGCGTGCCTTTAGCATTTGTGCCACATAAATATGGACAAATGTGTATGTAATTGGGAATTCGTTTTAAGTTGACTACTGAACGGTGAATGGCATAGCAAATTTGCAATACACATACACATATGTATATATAATATATAGGTATAATATAAAACCGTGGCATCAGGGGCACCTGAGCAAAGGTAATAAGGAAGTTGCGAGGCATTTCAGTGCGGAAGTCTGGTATTTATGCAAAAACTCTGTGAGTGAGTGGATAAGTGCAATTTATTTATTTTCATTTCAATATCGATTCTTTGAGTGGAAGAGAAAAGTTATGTAAATTGTGATTTCAGCAACTAATTAGATTAATTTGAGTGCAACGGCGTGTATACGCCACAATTATTAGCAATTTTCCTTGCAATTGAACCATAATCTTGCAAATAGTGCGGATGGAGTGAAGGATAAGTGTTTAACAACTACTGAAACTATAGCAAACAATACAGAAATTTTACTATTTTGAAATTCTAACGCAATTAACACACTTTTTTATACTCTCGCAACATGTTGTAACATAGTCAAAAAGCTTACTTACTAATAAACAAATATTACAAACCACTAAAGATATATCAGCACAACTTGCTGAGAACAAGTATTTCCAGCTCTTCCTACTACACTGTGAAAATGGATAAAATCAGATGATAACAAGAGGCGGTTATGTTGAAAACTAAAAACAGTGCGATTATTCACTAACTAAAAATGTCAGAAACGAGATGTCACAGGCAAGATGATGATTATAGGTTCAAAAGTAATCAGTTTAAAAATTCGACAATGGGCGTGGTAGCGTCCAAATTTAGGTAAAATCCCATACTTCAGGAAGGATTCAATTCAATTTGTGAAAATGGGCGAAATAAAAATACAACCACGCCTACATTTCTTGATTCCTTATGACTCTTACACTTTACAGTATATAAATTAAACTGCATTGAACTTATCGGAATAAAACTTTTGAGATATAGTGAATAAAGGTAGCTCACGACTAAAAATTCTCGAAATCAGACCATAACTTTTCAAGTCATCAGATACCGAATATGTGGGCCTCGGTGCGGAAAATATCGTTAAATCTGTGAGATATATATTTTTGTGTAAATTCAAAGATAATCTTTTTTATACCCTTACATCATGTTGCTACAGAATATAATAGTTTTTATCACCTAAAACTAATCAAAATATTTTTAGAATTATATATATATAAATGATCAGATTGACGCGACGAATTGAAATCCGAGCGACTGTCTGTCCGTCCGTTTGTATGTTTTTGCAAAGCGACGTTCTTTGAAAAACCTATAAAGTGCCATTACTAACATAAGCACTAAATTAAAATACATAAATGTAATTTGGCAGATGTGATCGTAGTAACGAGGAATACCTGTTGTCTAAAAATTTGTTTAAAGTAAAACAGTAGGCGTGTCCCCGCCCCTTAAATGGCTTAAGGTACATATCTTCCGATTCGCGGAACATAACTCAACAAAACTAGCTTAAAATTAGTCTCTTTAGCATTCTTTTCTACGCTATGAAAATGGGTAAAAGCAGGTTATAACCACGCCCACTGCCAATATAACGGTTAAGTTGAAAACTACTAAAAGTGTAATAACTAATTAAATACATGAGTCACAAGCATTAAATTACACAACCATGATGGTAGGGAAGGGATTTATAAGAGCAGTTGTAAAATTTGGACAATGGACATGGCACCGCCCGCCTATGTCTCAAAAACTACTCGACTAATTTCAACCAAATTTGGTGATTTCAACCATATGGGTCGAGGTCGAATTATATCTTTTCAAGGACCCAAGCGCCAAATATCTGGACATCAGTGCATTTAACTGATTTTTTTACAATCATATCGGTCAATCTGTGAGGTTTAGTATTGAAATTTAGAGATAATATTTTTGGGATGACAGCATGCCCTTGTTCCAAAAATGAGTAAAATCGGGTCAATATTTATACCTAATATATATGGTATATTTTCAACCAATACGTTATCGGTCAATACGTAAAAAATCTTAATGAAATTCAAAAAGAATTTCTAATCCTCTATATCTTTTCGCCTGTAATGTTTAATAATGAATGCAATATTTTCTGCTTTTAATTAAAATATGTACGAAAATCCATAGATCATTTAGCTTTGCGAGAGTATTAAATGATCTAACCTGAACCTCATCTTTCCTTACTTGTTTTATATTAATAAGATGCCCTTGGTCAAAATGAGTAAAATCTGGGCAATAAGCACTTCTCCTACTTCATATATCCAATATAAGAATTTCTTACTTCCGGTTGGCCTAATACCGTGAGTATTGACCTTAAACCTTAACCAAACTAAGTAAATATGTAATATTGGACAATGCCAAAATTGATTTATTTCGATAAAATAAAAAAATCTTCGGTCGATGCAAATCGCGAATAATAACTCGAAAGATTAATGAAAGATTAAATTTGTTTAAGCTCTAAAATGTTTTACACAATAAAAAAAACGTGCACTAAAAGAAAACAAAATTACTTGGTTAAATCCAATCCAATATGTTTTAAATCGGTCCACGAATTACCCTTGCTCTTTTATACTACATATAATAGTATTCGGAATTCTAGCCGACTTTATGCCGCACATGTCAGTCAGTTTGTGATAACACCTGATATCATGCATGCTTTGAACCTTGTAAATTGCGCGCAAGTATAAAAAGTTGGGCCCTCCTTACTTGTTTTTTTAATTATATTATATTTGGATCAATATGGATCTTTGAATCTATATTTGATTGAGGTTTAAGTTTGTTCTTCTGAAAAATTGTATGCTTAATCCATAGGTTGCCATAAATACTATTTATTGGTTATTTAAATTTTGATATCACCAAACATAAACCTACTATCTCGTACACTTTATAAACTCTGAAAACAAAATAATATTGCTAAGACTTATAGTTAGAGGCATTTGTAAGGTCTGAAGTACTTGAAGAGCTTGAAGTTCAATGAAATTATATGAACTGACTACCTCAAAAGTCAATTATTGCTTTTAATTATTAAATTTTTCAGTTAGTAGTGATTTTTTTTATATATGCTTATAGATTTCTTATTAAAATTAATCCAAAGTATAACAAAGACTTTGCCGGCGAAATAACAATTAGCTTGTGTGATTATTGTGGCTCTTACAATTGTACTTTAGTCATCGGCAAACCTTTCACACCCAAACCGGTCACCTTGTAGGTGTTACCAGCTGGTGGTGGCTGATCATTCAGTTTAGAGGTCGTTACGTACAAGATATCCAAATTTGGGCCACCAAAAGCAACTGAAGTGATTTGTTTGCAGGGCATTTGGATTTCCAATAGAACCTCGGCGGTGCTGTGATAGATTTAAAATTTTATTTGTACGAATAAATATTTATATTAATGTATACGGTTGTCAAACAAGCGAAATAATAAATACTGACCTTGGTTTCACCTTAAAAATCGTGGCTCCGGTAAAAGTAGCAATATAAATATTGCCATCAGTGTCAATAGTCATGCCATCAGGGAAATATGAGCTATGTTGAAAGACCACTTTTGGGTTACCTATTGTGGCATAAAAAAAATCAATTTAAATAATATATAATCCTTTGTTATAATAAAACCTTGCACTTACTTGCCACGCCTGTGTCCAAATTATAATCGTATTCCTTGACATTGTAGTCAAGTGAATCGATAAAGTAGAATTTCTTCGCCTTTTCGTTCCATGTCAAACCATTCGAGACACCAACATCAGACTTGATTAACTTCACCGGTTTATCTTTCTCGAAACTATACAATTCACCCTCACGTTTCGAAAACATATCCTTTGGACTATTATACATGGTACCAGCCACAAGACGACCACGTGGATCAGCTTTACCATCATTCAAACGATTCAAAGCAAAGTCTGTTTGCACTTCACGTACAACGCGCACCACTTTGGCTTTTGGTGCTACACCATCCCAAGCTACGACAACTACACGACGACTGCAGCCCACTACGAATTTGCCGCTCTCGCCTTCGATTGGTATAATAAAAGAGGCATATTCTTCACCCTCTAGCACGGCGCTGTACGTTTTGTTCTCTTTGTAATCATAACGCAGTAATCGAGCAACATCGATATCGACAAAGTAAAGACTTTGTGTTTGAATATCCCAGTGTGGACCTTCACCAATCAGGGTTTCTCCGTTGGGGATGGGCTCGATTTTATAAGACATCTAAAAAGGAGTAATTTAGTTGAAATTAGTGTGTTTAGTCTTAGATACATATATTATATGATCTATTTTTAGAGGCTAGAATTATTTCTGACAAACCAGCTGTCAAAATTCTGCTTGGAGTGATAAAAATCGTGAAGATGCACTCTGGGCTATCTTGTGTGCAGAAAAAAATACTGTCTGGCGTTAACTAAGTAAATTATTTATGCTGATAAACTGTTCAGTTGTCAGTCAATGTAAATTCGGCTTGTTAAATGTATGGTATAAATTGTCGTTTTACAGCAAAGACTTATTATATTTTTTATTCAGTAAAATGCCTCAGAAGCCAAAGTAAAGATAGATAATTTTTATTAAAAAATTATCAGTGACAAGCTTAGCTTAATCTTTTACAGCAGGTGTTAAAATAGCTGCATAATAATCTGAGTGCCTTATCACACGTTCCATAATTCATTTAAAAAATAATCTATAATTATTAAACCTTATCTTTTAAATCCTCAAAAATTCAGCAACTTTTTTAAGGGCACACAAGATCATAATGGATAAAGTTTTGATTTTGATCTTTCATCTATTCCATCAAATTACTTATACTTGACATTAAATATTTTAATTAATGACTTGATTGGCAACACACTTATCTGCAAGTGGTTTTCATGCATATTAAGTATTGAAAAAGCTTATCAATTTTATAATCTCACTAATTCCATCTACTCCACGATGGTGAAATATATAATGCATTTTAAAGACCCCCGCGGCTTACTACCTATAATTTTGCGTTACTACTATCGAACACTTCATCTTATTAATCAACGGTGATAAAATGATTTTAAGATGTTTATCTATTTTATTGGAAAGTTTATTTATATATGTACATGCATGTATATTCATATGTGATCAATTACTTTTGATGACTTTTGATGTAGATATATTACAGAGATTTAACAGAGAAGATTTTCAAAAAACACTTTTAGGGTAAGAACATTAACAGACCTGAAATCAATATTTTGGAAGATATAGATCGAACTTTTCTAACAAATTATAAAAAATATGATGGGATTTCTAATTACACTCACACAAGATCGGAATTAAAGAGAAACGTTAATAATACGGGTTCGCGAAAAGCATAAATAATAATATAAATTTTATCAATATCTAAAAGATCATCTAATCTATGGTTTCCATGACATTTATTCGTATACACGACCTGAACATTTACCATATCCACATTGCATGCGAGATAAGTTTGATATGTCTACACACTGATAAAAGCATTTAAGGAGCACTGAGGTTAAGCACAGAACGGTATCAATAAAAGAGCACTTATATTTATTATACTACGTATTGTTTGGCGAAGTAAACTTTTTCCAAAACATTAAATGTTAATTTCTATTAACAATTACAAAAATTATTGCAATCTGTGAGCTAGAATTATTTGACGGGCAATTTTCACTGCTTTTAAAGCAGCTGCTTTGCGAATACGCTTTATTATAAAAGCTGCTTTTTCAATCTCACAAAAAGAGTTAATACTAGACACTTTTTGTTAACAAACGCAATTTCGTTTCAAATTTCAGTTATCACTTTTTGCAATTGTAAATTATTTGCACGAATATAATATTACAAGCAGATTTACAATCAATTATATTCGTTTTACACGTTCGTACCTTGCTTGTGGGAAAATATTTGCAACTACAGACGATTCACTTGCGACTGAACTGCACTCACTTGACTTTCTATATTTATAGATAATTGAGCAGCATAGTGCTCTTAAGTACCCTACCATAAGTTCTACCCAGTTATTAGAGATAACAAAAGTGCAAGCAAACATAAAATTTATATTAGAGAAAAAAATATATTTGTTTTGGGGACTAATTAGTATTTGAATGATTATTATCGATGTTGGTTGATTTTTATCGAAATTGGTTGATATAAAATATTCATTAATATAATCAATCTGTCAATAGTAATATCTCCATATTATTTGTAATAAAATTATAGATAAGTTTTCATAATAACCTACGAATCGCAACCAAAGAATTCGTAACACTAAATGAACCTTAGGCACTCTCAAACTAACCACTTTCATTTTGAGATTTTGTTATGATAAATTTTGCAGAAAAATGAATTTGATAATAATTATATAGATATTATAATAAAAATTACCGTGGGAAAATGTGATTACTATCTTTTATGCCATATACAAGGTGCGTTCCAAAGTAAACAGGACTTTAAAAAAAAAAGACTGAACAAATGGTTTTATCGGCAAAATCAATTAATTTTATTCAAAATAGTCTCCTTCAGCTTTAATACAGCTTTTTGCATGGTCCAAAAGCATGTCGAACGAGTGTTTTAGCTCGTTGCCCGGTATGGCTGCCAGTATGCCGGTGCAAGCCTTTTGAATGGCCTCCACGTCTGCATAACGCTTTCTTTTCATCGGCAAATGCATTTTTCCGTAAAGGTAGAAGTCGCACGGTGCCATATCAGGTGAATACGGGAGTGGTTGATGGTTAAAATGTGATTTTTGGTTAAGTAATCGGCCACATGCGTCGATCGATGAGACGGCGCATTATCGCGTAACAAACGCCAACTTCCATCTTTGCGATATTCGGGCCGAACACATCGAATACGGCGCACCAAACGCTTCAAAATTCTAAGGTAGAATACCGCATTAACGTTTTGGCCGGGTGGAATAAATTCTTTGTAAACAATACCCTTGGAATCATAAAAACAAATCAGCATTGTCTTCACGTTTAAATTTGCCAGGCGCGATTTTTTGGGTTTCGGCTCATCGTCATTTATGTCCTCACGACCACTTTGAAAACGTTGAAACCACTCGTGCACTCTGCTATGGTCAAGGCAATCATCGCCATAAACTTGTTTCATCAATTGAAACGTTTCAGTAAAAGTTTTACCAATTTTAAAACAAAATTTAATGTTGGCTCTTTGTTCAAAGCTCATTTTCGCACCGATGATAAAAACATACTGACACTTAAAAAGCAATAACTTCACTTCCAAAGATAAAATGTCGTAAATTTTGACTGGAAGTCGAATGAAAGAAAATGGCTTTATAGGATCTAGTGTAAAACTATTCGTAAGTATACAAATACTTTAGTTTGTAATAATTATACATTCTGCGTTTCTAGTAGATATTATCATTAAAAGTACGCTGCTTGCTCTCCAATATTTATAGCATTAAATACTTGTTAAGTATCGGAGGCAACTACTTCGGTTAATGAAACTCAAAGTGATCAGCTGATAAGCGCTGATAGCGAATAATTTTGATTTTGAGACGCCAGCGGGTCGATAATTAATATAGCAATAAATCGGATTATAACCATTGTAGAGAAGTAATAATAAACCTTTGCTATTGCCATTGAAAATTTGTTATCTTTTGAACTCTCTCTGTCACTCTCTCAATTTCTTATGCAAATTCGCTAAGCAATAAATTATTTTATTAAATTATCATTCACAAATCATATAAATACGTTCGTGCAATTAATAGCAGCGCCAGTTACACAATTACACTTATAAACATTTAAATATATATTTGTATAGAGACATATCTATATATTGTATATTGTTATAGTGTCTTGGGCTTACGTTTTTATATTCGGCTTTATCGCAATGACAAACGAATGATTCATTGTTGTTCACTGGGGTAAAGTATTTAATAAAAATTCCATTGATAAAGCGATAATGTGGGAGGTTCACGTCAGACAATATTCACACAGCACTTTTAAATTACAGAAGAGGCGTATAGAAAAAACAGAAAATGACTAATACTTAGTGACAACTAGAGGTCTACAGTATTATAAAATATCGGTTGAATTCATATTGCTAAAATCTCCTCTAATTGACTTTCACTCAAAACATGATTTCTTAATAGAACAAGTACAACACATGGTGGTAATTCGATATTATGCAAATTGACGGGAAATGGTGAAATAATAAATAATCTATAATTTCAATAATTGCAATTTATTTTTCAGAGATAACCCGATAAATGTGTTTGATTTTTAAATATACTGATATTCTACAATTCTTTCAACAAAGGTCACTTAAATGACAAAAAAATAATATAAAATGTTCATTGCATCTGTTATCGGTGTGACTATCATTATCATACGTACTTGCCAAGAAACAGTTGCATAATTTTCGGAGCAAACTAAGAAGCTTTTAGTGTGTGTTTAAATAAAGCACAACTTTTAAATGCCTGTTTACTAAGTCTTTGATAAAACAAATATAGCCATTCATTGGAAGTTCTATCTATTTTTATTTACTCAGCTAATATTATTTCAACAGGCAAGTAATTATTCTTAACTTAGTACATTTTTTATTATATGCTTGCCGTCTAGTATCAAAATGAACCTCTCAACATATATCTGGATTTATAATATGGTTCCATCATCATCTACTCAACTCACCATAGTATTACTAAATGATTGACAATTTTACTTCCAAGTTATTTATTTTCAAATTAAGGTATAGAAAATTTTAGTGATACTACAAATAAGCATTCCAGTTCGGTGTTTTAGATTTTTACTTTCCTCATTGGCAATCCTTTTGTACCCAAACCAGTAACCTTAAATGTATATCCAGCTGGAGCAGGTTCATCGCCAAACGACGAGGTGGTTACAAATAAAATATCCAAATTTGGTCCACCAAAAGCCACAGAAGTTACATGCAAGGTAGGCAATTTGATTGCCAGCAAAATTTCTCGAGTGCTGATGTGAGTTGCAGTAAATGGAAATGGTAGTAAAATGGTAAAGATATTAGTGTTAGAAATAGGAAGAGAATATAAACTAAGAGCATTTTAAGAGATTTATAAACTACCATGACATTCACAAATCAGAATTAAGTGACTAAAATGTCAAAGAAAGTAGAAGAAAACAAATACAAATTTAAAATCTCAACTGATTATTTCAAACTATGTTTAAGATTACTTGAAAGTACTCAATAATGGTGCGGGCTACCCTGTCTTTATGTGTATTTTGGCTCATTAGATACTAACCTTGGATTCACCTTATAGACGGTATGACCTGTAAAGATGGCAACATAAATATTTCCCTCTGTATCAATAGTCATGCCATCGGGCATATCGGCATGCTTGAAGACTACTTTAGGGTTGCCTATAGTAAAAAATGTAAAAAAAGTAAAACAATATGAATATTAAATACATTAATAAAGAAATTCTAACTCACTGGCCACGCCCGTATCCAAATCATAATCATACTCGTTTACTTCGTATTCGTTTGAGTCGATATAATAGAATTTGTTTGTTTTCTCGTTCCACGCCAAACCGTTGGAAAGGGTTATTCCCGACCTTATGACTGCCATTGGCTGCTCCTTTTCAAATCGATATAATTCACCAAGTGGGTTAGACTCTCTAAAATCACCGTAGATGGTACCAGTAAAAAGGCGACCACGTGGATCAGCTTTACCGTCGTTGAAATTATGTTTACAAACTTCGTCGCCTTGTTGCAGTGTATAGGCAATACGTTCCACTTTCACAATAGGCGCCACACCATCCCACGCTACGACGGCCACACGACATCCACAACCTACAGCAAATTTGCCAATCTCGCCTTCGATTGGTATAATGAAGGAAGTTTGTTTCTCATTCTCTACCTTAGCGCTATAAGTTTTATTCTCTTTGTAGTCATAGCGTAGCAATTTAGCATTTGGAATATCGACAAAGTAGAGGCTTTGTGTTTCAGTATCCCAATGGGGAGCCTCACCGACTAATCCATAAGATTCGGGTAGTTGTTCCACTTTGTATGACATCTAGTAAAGAAAAATTTTGATCTTTACTGTTATGAAATTCAGATATTCATTATATTATGAAAACGGTTTTATAATTCGAACTATTTTCTGTCTTTCAAAAAGAATACATACAAAAGCTATGTAGAACAAAGTGATCCAGTGTAATGTAAGACAAGGAGTATATTTAGAAGAAGGATTGAAATCCTTGGTACACATATAAACGAATACTTTTCAATTGCCATAACTAATAAGATACGAAACGCAATATCGCAGTAGCTAGGGACACTAGTGGCCTAAAAATTAGTTTAAAGTGGGTGTGGCTCCGCCCCTAAATGGTTTAATGTACATATTTTCCAAACCGGTTAAGATATATCAACTAAACTTTCTGAGAAAATCATTTTATCATAGCTTCAAACTCTGTGATAAAATTAAAAATCGGTAAAATCGGATAGTAATCACGCTCACTCTCCATATAACGGTTATGTTGAAAACTAATTAAAGTGCGCTAATTTACTGAAAAAAAGAGCCACAAGCATTAAATTTCACAACCAGGTGAAAATTGGACAATGGGCGTGACACCACCCACCTTTAGGTGAAATCCTAAATCTTAGGAACTGCTAGACCGATTAAACCAAATTTAGCCTGCCGAACATTCCTATTAGACTCTGCAAAAATAAGCGAAATCGGATAACAACCACGCCTAATTCCTATATAACAAACTTTTAAATTTCAATCGATTCTTTCACTTTACAGTATACAAATCAAATATCAATGAAGTTGATAGAATAAAATTTTGTACAAATAGTGCTCTCACGGTATGTTAGTTATAAGTGTTCCTCCGTCTATGTTCCTTGCAAAGTGCAAGAGTATGAAATGTTCGGTTACACCTGAACTTAGGCCTTCTTTACTTGTTGTCTTTTTAAAGCAGTGTAACCGTTTGTGTTTTGCTCTTTATTTGCTTATCTATTATTTTACACCAGTTATCTGCGGCACACTCCATGATTTACCTGTATTTCAATATACAAGACGCAATCTCGATTTCGTGTTTGTTTTTATCTTTAATTTTTTACTGAAAACCAAAATGCTTAGTCACGCTTATTTACAATTTTTTGACAACTAACATTCTTTAGCTTAAATAAAACAAATATATATAAAAACAAGTATATATATAATGCGGTGGCCTGTAGGTGGTATTTTACCAATCTCCTTCCATAATTAAATATACCACAATATTATATTATATTTGATTTTACGTCCACTTAACTTATCAATATTATTTTTATACCTTACGGACGAACCACTTGATTGTTTAAAAGAATTGAAGCAACTGATCGTAGTTGAATTGATTTTGTATATTTATAAGCAACTATGAGCCTTTTAGTTGCCTACATTTGTTTTGAGTGGTTTTATTGTCGACTCGTGTATACGACACTGCAAAATTCTCATTTAAATGTTTTTGATAAAGACTATAATCCTTGTTTTCTGATTAACATTATTACACAGACATAATGACATAGAGACAGTTGGATTATTTATTTTTATATTTCTATTCCTTAATGAAATTGTATATCATTCAAATTCAAATATTTTTAAAATAATAAATAAACTCTAAATATGTATGGATTTTTTTAGAAATATGTATGTATATGTAGCGTCCAGTAATTTAGAAAGTAGTGTTAAGATTATAAGTCGACACTTACTGAAACTTAACTCCCTCTCGCTTTATGAATCGCTCTCTCTTTCTCTTTGACTCTCTCAGAAAAACTAATGGGTGATTTATTTATTACTTGAATGATATATTGTATTCGCGAATATACTTGTATATGTGTGTAGATACATATTTATATTAATAATTATATAACTGATCAGTGTGACCAGCTGAGTCGATTTAGCCATATCCGCCTTTCAGTCTATAATATACTCGTATGAGTATCCTATAATTCTTTTCACAAAATTCACTAAAATAACGGAAATTGATATATTTATCGGATCTGTTATCGGTTGAATTATCATTATTATAAATTCCAAGATATAGTTGCATAGTTTTCGGAGCAAATAAAGAAGATTTCGGTGTGAAGTCAAATAAAGCACAACACTAAAATGTCTGCTTTCTAATTCATCAATAAAAAGAAGTCTACTCATACTTATTTAGTATATAAAAATCCTTGAAAGCGAAAAGATATATAGGATCTAACTAAGAAGTTGCTTAAATGAACTTCTGAGTTATTAAAAGCTCTTTTATATAATTAAACGGATTAAAACATAACGCAAGATATACTAATTAAGCTATTTTTACGTATTTTCTGGCTTTAGTAGAACACGTTCAACACTTTTTACAATATGGGTATGCAGAGGAGTTCTCTATTTCTTAGTGTGATATTCTTTCTAAAGTTAAAGTTTTAAAAGACTTATCAAAAGCAATTTGAACTCTCTATCTCTCCTTTACACTTTCATAATCTTTTGGTGGTAAAGCGAAATGTCTAGCCTATATATTTTTCAGTTATGGGTCTTGAAAGTTTTATTATATATTTCAGTTTTTTAATATATATACATACTATATTATAAAATCGACCTCTTACTTTATATACATATTCATTGTTTATTCCATCATCTTCTACTCAACTCAACACTATATTTTTAAATGATAGACAATTATATTTAAAATTTATTTATTTTAATAAAAGCTTTGAAAATTTTATTTTTGCTACATTTTATTGGTATCGTCGTCGCATATATCATATATGAGTCTTAAATTTTCACTTTCCACATTGGTAATCCTTTAGCACCCAAACCAGTAACCTTAAATGTATATCCAGCTGGAGCAGGTTCATCGTCAAACGACGAGGTGGTTACAAATAAAGTATCCAAATTTGGTCCGCCAAAAGCCACAGAAGTTACATGCAAGGTAGGCAATTTGATTGCCAGCAAAATTTCTTGAGTGCTGATGTGAGTTGCAGTAAATGGAAATGGTAGTAAAATGGTAAAGATATTAGTGTTAGAAATAGGAAGAGAATTTAAAAATACAGTACTCATAAAAATTTTAAGAGATTTATAAACTACCATGACATTTACAAATCAGAATTAAGTGACTAAAATGTCAAAGAAAGTAGAAGAAAATAAATACAAATTTAAAAACGCAACTACAATAATTATTTCAAAAGATCACTTGAAGGTACTCAATATTGGTTTGGGCTACCCCGTATTTATGAGTCTCTTAGCTAATTACAGACTAACCTTGGATTGACTTTATAGACCGTATGACCTGTAAACGTGGCAATATAAATATTTCCCTCTGTATCAATAGTCATGCCGTCGGGCATATGTTCGGCATGCTTGAAAACTACCTTAGGGTTGCCTATAGTAAAAAATGTAAAAAAAGTAAGACAATATGAATATTAAATACATTAATAAATATATTCTAACTCACTGGCCACGCCCGTATCGAAATCATAATCATACTCGGTTACTTCGTACTTCGGTGAGTCGATATAATAGAATTTGTTTGTTTTCTCGTTCCACGCCAATCCGTTGGAAATGGTTATTCCCGACCTTATAACTGCCATTGGCTGCCCCTTTTCAAATCGATATAATTCACCAAGTGGGTTAGACTCTCTAAAATCACCGTAGATGGTACCAGTAAAAAGGCGACCACGTGGATCGGCCTTGCCGTCGTTGAAATTATGTTCACAAACTTCGTCGCCTTGTTGCAGTGTATAGGCAATACGTTCCACTTTCACAATAGGCGCCACACCATCCCACGCTACGACGGCCACACGACATCCACAACCTACAGCAAATTTGCCAATCTCGCCTTCGATTGGTATAATGAAGGAAGTTTGTTTCTCATTCTCTACCTTAGCGCTATAAGTTTTATTCTCTTTGTAGTCATAGCGTAGCAATTTAGCATTTAGAATATCGACAAAGTAGAGGCTTTGTGTTTCAGTGTCCCAATGTGGTCCCTCACCGAGAAATCCATAAGATTCGGGTAGTTGTTCCACTTTGTATGACATCTGATAAAGAAAAATATGAAAATTACTGTTATGAAATTCAGACATTCATTATATTTACTAATGAAAACGATTTAACTATTCTAGCCATTCTATGTCTTTCAAAAAGAATACATACAAAAGCTATGTAGAAGAAAATAATCCAGTGTAATGTAATAAAAAGGAGTATAATTTTTTCTTTCTAAAGCGGTATAACCGTTTGTGTTTCGCTATTTATTTGCTTATCTCTTACTTTATACCAGTTATTTGCGGCAGTCTACATGATTTACCTGTATTTCCATACACAAGGCTCAATTTCACTTTCGTATTAATTTTTATCTTTATTTTTACTGAGAACTAAAATGCTTAGTAACGCTTTTTAAGAATGTTTTAACAACTAACATTATCTCGCAAAAAATATATATATATATTTTGGTGGCTTTTAGGTGGTTTTTTTACCAATCTCTTTGAATAATTTAATATACCACAATATTATATTTGATTTTGCGTCCACTTACCTTATCAATATTATTTCTATACCTTACGAACAAAACACTTGATTGTTGAAAAGAATTCAAACAACTGATCGAAGTTGAAATAATTGTATATATTTATAAGCAACTATGAGTCTTTTAGTTGCCTACATTCGTTTCGAGAGACTTTATTGTCGACTCGCATATACGACACTGCAAAAGTTCTCATCTAAACGTTTCTGATAAAGATATTATGGTCCTTGTTTTGTGATTTACATTATTATACCAACATAATGTTATAGAGACCGTTAGAGTATTTATTTTAATATTTCCATTCCTAAATGAATTTGTATATCATTAGAATTCATAATAATTTGGAAGAAAAAAATTGATTCTAAATAGTCAGTTAGTCGTAGTTAGAAATAAAATATCCAAATCTGGTCCTCCAAAAGCCACAAAAGTTACATGCATGGTAGGCAATTTGATTGCCAGCAAAATTGCGCGAGGCCTGATGTGAGTTGCAGTAAGTGGAACAGTTAATAAAATGGTAAAGATATTAGTGTTAAGAATAGTAAGAAAATGTAAAATGCAAGACTCCTAAAAATCTTAGTAAAGTAAAACAAAATATATGATTATTTAAAATTGTGTTTATGATCAATTGAAAGTTTTCAATATTGGTAGAGCTACTTAGCTTATTACAGACTATCCTTGGATTGGCAACATAAATATTTCCCTCGGTATCAATAGTTTGTTACTAGACTACTTTAGGGTTAACTACAGTGGATAATGTAATAAAAAAATCATATTAACATAAATATACGTATTTAATATATTATATTACTTTAAATAATGTTAACTCATTGGCCACACCCGTGATCAAATCATAATATACTCAGTAACTTCGTAGTGCTTAAAGTCGATATAATATGGTAGAATTTGTTACTTTTCTCGTTCCATCCCAAACCTGCCCCTGTTGCAATAGACAAGCCACGATAGACACACGACATCCACAGCCTACAGAAATCTAGCCTTCGACTGGTATAACGAAGAAAGTGTGTTCTTCATTTTTTACCTTAGCGCTATAACTTTTATTCAAGTTGTAATCATAGCGTGGCAATTTGGCATTTAGAATATCAACAAAGTAAAGACTTTGTGTTTCAATATCCCTGTGGGAACCCTCACCAAGAAATCCATAAGATTCGGGTTGAAGTCTTTGTAAGACATCTAATCAAGAAAAGTATTAAAAGCAATATGGTGTGATTCAGATATTTACTATACTTTGTATTTATTGATGTAAGCAGTTTTTACGATTTTAACCATTCTCGCTTTTTCGAAAAGATATCATCCAGAAGCCATAATAAATGATCTGGTTTAATGTAATATAAGAGAATATATTTATTATTCTTGGTATGACCGTTTGCTTTTCGCTCTTTATTTGCTTATCTATTGATTTATCCGAGCTATACTCGCTAATAAACTCGCACTTATATACATTTTTATCATTTTTATTTTTACTGAAAACTAAAATGCTTAGTTACCCTAATTAACAATATTTTAGCAGTTAACATTCTCTGGAATAAATATGTATATACCAGGAGAATATGATTTGATAGTACTGACACTTATTTTTACCAATCGCCTTCCATAATCTAATATACCGTAATATTTGATTTGAATTCGCGTTATCTTATCTTATCAATATACTTTTTATAGCCTACAAACGAAACACTTGAATGTTGAAACTAATTAAAGCAACTGATCGAAGTTGAATTATTTGTGTATATTTATAAACAACTACTTGTAAGAGTGTTTAGTTCCCTATACTCGGTTCTTACGGTACTGCAGATATTCTCATTTAAATATTTTCAATAAAGTGCACTTATTCTAAGCAATAATAACTGATCATATTTTACCTTTTAGTGATTTTCGATTTTTTTTTTATGATTTTTTAGAGAATGAAATTCGTAAGGCAAAAATCGTGGCTTTCTTTAAAGCATTTTGCGAGACATTATTACAAATTTGCTATTAGAAAAAAAAAAGACGATTGGCGAATCGAACAAACAACTCATATTAATCAGATAAATAGAGACAGGTCGCGAAATTATTTTTAATATCCATGTTTTTATGAAATGAAGTGCGATAGACATTTACCCACCCTTCATCCAGTTTATATAATTTCTGATCACCTTATTTGCAATATCAGCAATAATTTCGGGAACATATAGGCGCACTGTAGCAGATGCTCAAAAGAGAGTGGATTGCAACTTATCTACCTACACTCTGTTTTTATTTACTTTATCTAAGTGTTTATTTTTTTAGGTGATAAAGAAATTAATATTTGCATTGCTTTTAGTGTGAAAGTATGCTTATTTTTATTTGTTTTTCATACTAACTTAACTCATCACCTTATTAAATAAAATTATTTGTATTATAAATAAAAGAAATATTCGAATAAGTGAAAATTGAAAAATCTATTTGAGCTTGAAGCAAAAATTTTAATATAATTAGTCTTTACATTAATAAGATTATGCATTTTAATTCTTAAGCCATATATATAAGGTACCTGCCAATTAGTCTACAAGATTTCGGTAACTAAAGCTATACCAAAACTAAACCAATTAATTATTCATTACTTCACGACTAGTGTGAACCACAACTACTCTCCCGACTGTCTTTTTTCTATGCAAGCAACTGATATTCTTTAATTGTTGGTATTTTACGAGTAGTCAATTGTCAGACTTTTGTCAGAAATATACCAGTTACATTATAGTTAAGAATTCATGTATTACTGCCTGGTACACTTTATATTCTCAGGAGCCGTTTTAATATGGCTTTGTTCAGGTTCTCGGTATAGTCGATTAGGTTTTCCGTGTATTCGATTGAGAATTAGTATCTGTGTAGCATTTTACGTGATTATAAAAATAGCTTACAATTATTATATATACATATAATTTTATAGCGCACCCTAATGCTCATCCTTTACTGCCAAACAAACTACTGCACTTCAGCGTTTATACAAACTGCATAACTTATGTGTGATTAGTACTGCATATCTCAATATTCTATTGTGATTAAGTATTTACGATTGCTAGCGATAGCTTCACCTGTGGTTTTGACTGTCAAGCTGCGGTCATGCGAATGGCCATGAGAAAAAATTTATATCGATGATAGTTGGGTATGCTTGAGGTTTGCTTGTTAGCTTTTCAGTGAAAGCTTAGTGAGTTTATGTCTGTGTGTGTGTGCAGGATTATTTAGAACTGAGTGCATTTAATTTATGGTTTGCATTTTGCTTATATTCTACTAATTTCTTGTTAAATTTGTTTAAATGCATAGTGCATTGTGGTAAGTGCAATTTTGCTCAGAGGTAATTAAGTCATTAAATAGAAAGTTAGAACGAAATATTGAGACAGAGAAGGAAAGGTATATTTTAGAAGTGAAATTGGCCTTAGTTACTAAAAGTCTATAGTGTGGGCTCCTTGTATTTGCTTAGAAAAGTTGCATGTGTAAGATATATTCATAATTGAATTTGTTATACAAACGATGGTATCTGCACACAACAGCTTAAGTGATTTACTATATTCTACATGAAGTTAACTTGACAGTGCTGACAGGAGAGGAAGATAGAGCTTTGTCTCTAGATCTATGTGCTTCAGATCTTAATATTTGAAAATAGAATTAAAATTAAATTGACACAAGCATATGTATATTGCACTGGTAGAGTTATAAATAATATCCTAATATTTGAAAGAAAAAAAGAAAGTTTGTAATGTTCAAAAAAATATGCAAAAGAGAAGAGAGATCTACAAATTTTGTCTTGTGTTTATTTGAAGCACGCATTGAAAAAAAAAATGGGAAAAATTCGCATTAACAATGTAATGATTATTGATCAGCAGGTCAAGCCAATGAACGTGATGAATTGAGTTGGTTTAGCGTCTATCAGTCTGTATGTACGCAAATGTTGTTCTCTCAGCTTTTGAGATATCGATCTGAATCACATCTTTTTCTCCACAAGAAGCTGTTTCTTTGTCAGAACCGATAAATATGATACATTAAATTTTAAATATATCAAGCTATCTATAATTTAATTTGGCACACATTTTTGTCCAAATAATAATAATGATAATTTACAAAATTTGCCCTTATAGTATAGTATGCAATTATTTCTGAAGACAATTATATCAACCCCGTCTGTACCAGACCGCTTCATACCCTTCGTTGCTTTTCTGTGACATTTTTTCAATTGGGAAACTGGTTTTGCCATTCACTTACAAACAAAATTCTTAAAAGGAATAGTTAAGCGAAGGTTAAGCGAAACTGTCATTCTCTGCCATCACTATAAGACCTAAAAATAATTTACGAAAAATTATTTAGTTAGAAATAGAATAGTCTTTCCTAGAGGAATAGCTGTTAAACCAGCTGTCAAAATTAATAACTGTGCTTGACATTGCTGTTCAGTAGACAGTAGTATCTGTGGAATAAGCTTTATTTCGAGAAATAATAATTTTATTGGGAAAACTTTTGGTAAGAGAAGCATAAAAATTAATTCGTGAGGTTTTGTTATATGATGTCGTATAAGATAAGGTATTCATTAGGCGCAGTCTCGATTGTCATATGTCCGAACTTTTGTTCAAACACTCAAGTTGCTAAAGTTTTGAACCAAACCAAAATATTGACCACTTCATTATTTTTTGAGTGTTATATAATATTAAAAATAAAAAATTAATAAACATTCTTTATCTCAGAAAGGAACACCCAGTATTATTATTTTCAATTGCTATCCTATAAGAATAACTTCAATTATATAATATATAGACAGTATGTGATTTGTAAACTTTTATCCCTACATGCGAGTTCAAGCATATGTATATATTTATATATTATATGTATATCATATACGGCTGCACGAAGAAACTATTCAATTTAAAATTTGCATTCGAGCAAAAGATCAACTTTTCTTCGCCTACGAGTACAATCGCTTCAAGTGCTGCGCTCTAAAGGCAGCATATGTAAATGGGTATGAAAATTTGCATGTGAAAAGGGCTACGTTGGTCGCATGCTGTGCGCACTTGTGAGAGTGCATGTCCTTCTGACAGGAATTTATAAATACAGTTATATAGTTTACAATTTAAATACACGTACATATGCATCTACACTCGTACATATCTATTTACGAGAAATATTTGTGCCCACTATTATTTACATTTATGTTTTCTTATTTACTTGCATGCATATACATACACTTATATGTACAAGTGACTTAAATTGTAAGAGGGCAAAAGGGTATGTGTGAAGCATATGTATGTGTATAAAAATGCTGAAAATGCGATAAAAATTCATAGACAAGTGCTTTCTAATGTCCTACTGCTTGCATAAACATCTGTCAATCTGAAAATGTCCAGTAGTGTATACATGCAAAAAATAGACAGACAACTTAATCACGACCAGCTACAGCAAAAAAATGTGTTAAGGGTTAAATCAGCAAAAGCTTTTAGTTAAAGAGTAGGTAGGTTGTGGATATTTGTTTTGTGAAAATGTTGCACCAAAGGTTTTACATTATTTTTCCTTATTTTAAAGTCAATTAAACAGCTATTTGATTATTACGCAACTCTTAGTCTTTATTTACAATGCTAAATGCTGTTTTGATTATTTTCACAACTTCTGCACTCTCTTATTCCAAACAGCTAGATTTACAGCTCTTTATGAAAATCAGAATTTTGGACCTCTATTTTTACATTTAGATCAGTGGACGTTTAAGTAGTTTCAATATAATCACTGGCAGCAATAGTTTATAAAACAGCTTTATGTGCATGCGTTTTTTCCTAAGCCTCAAGTTGTAAAATAAAATTATAAAATTGTAAAATAGTTGTAAAATAAATTATATATATGAGCCGGGAAATAACGTGTTCTTAATCCAAAAATTAGATGTCTTAAGAAAATATTTTTTGGGAAATTGGAGGTGGATCCAAGTTGGAATTTTAGAACATCCTTATATTAGCACCGCATTTTATATAATTTACAGAAAACGAATTTATAGTGCAATCCCTAATTATATCAGGCAACTGAAGGGTCTTGTAAGTCCTAAGCTTTTTTTGAACACCTAGTTATATTATGCATAACAAAAAACAATCCAAAATGTGATCATATAGAACCTGAGATTCCATGAGTGGTATTGTATTAAGGCCTGATTTACAGGTGATAAAAAAAGAGTAAATCTTTTTAGAAAAATGTGACAAAAAGCGGTCTAATACAATATTTCCATCATAATCTGTGTGATTTTTACCGTTCCATAAGTACCGTTAACCAATTTTTTTACTTTGGGTGAAACACAACTAACTTGAAATGCAATCCGAGTTTCAATGAGACACGGAGAGTGTGGTAAGAATAAAAGAAATCAAATTGTTTTAAAAATAAATATTTGAAACTCAAACTTTTACAAAAAATATTAGCATAAAACTGCTTTCTCTTACTAAAAGGGACTATTTTCAACTTCAGGATTGCAACTAGCTCCTTGCTTTTCGATTACCTAATATTTCGACAAAAAAAAAACATATCTTTTCTGCTGACTTTGCATAAATCTCAACATATATGTATATACATACCATATATGTACAGTGTATGTGTGTGAAACAGTTGCCTGTGAGTTAAGCGCTTGAGGTTCTTATGTCAAATTTATGCGTTTGACCTAAATTTCGCCACGAATCTGAGTTGTATGCCCCAAAACAAATGACCACGACTATAACTGAATTATACGATATGTATTTATGTGTGCGTGTATGTAAGCGAGCTGTATTGAATTACCTACTGTTGACCATTATTTTGAATTATTTCAAACCCGACAGTTTGGTCGTACCACAGTATCACTTAAGTGGAAATTCTGAGTCGTAGTGTTTGGTAGAATTGATTGGCTCACAAGATTATTGCCGGTTATGCGAGACAAGGCTTTGGTAATAATATTTATACGCAGATATATGTATGCTATATCTAAGCACACCTACACTCACACATCACCTATACAATCTATGGTATATTCATGAATGTGGCTTTATGCTGATGCATGCGGTATAGCTTCTTACTTATTATATGTTGCATATTGAGTATCAATAAATGTTAATTTAATAGTGACTTCATGTCCGTGCATAGTAAGCCAAATCAATTCTGCAATTCCGTATTTGTGACCGTATACATAAATATATTCCTTCACTTACCGTTATATACTCGGAAAATATTTATTTGTATTGCTTTGCACGGCAGTGTGGTTATAGCATATGTCCAGATTAGTTAGTTTATTAGGTTGGTACACTGATAATCCAGTTAAATTAATTTGAAATACAAACACGGATAGTACGTATGTATGAGAGCTTTGCTTAACGTAGTTTGCCCTACTACGTATATGGTGTTGCGTATGTTAAAGTAACTCGAGCTTTGGAAAAATTTTATACACACACTTAATTGAATTTTCGTGTTCATGACGGCGTGTGAACTTAATGCCTGCTAATGAAGTGAGGATGTAAAAGGATAAATTAATGCTCATCTACAGATTATAGTCATAGAGAAATAGTTAAAATATTGTATATGAAGCAGATATTGTAAGTGCTTAAAATATTGAGAAAACAAGAAAACGCGTTAACTTCGGTTACACCGAAGCTATAATACCCTTCGCAAATTCAAGAGATTTCATACAAGCACTTGATTCCGATTGTTCAGGTTGTATCTCAGTTTTACGCGGACCACTATAGCTGTCTTAAAATTTCTTCGCAGTGTTACGCCGTTCATAGATAGTACTATCAAATTATTGTGATATCCCCTTACTATTTTCTAAGGAATTCAACTCGCTCATTTTGTTGTTGGTTTCACAAGTACAATTTTTGACGAAAGAGCAGCGCTTACAGTTAGTGAGTAGAGAAATGGCGAATCGAATTGCATTAGTGTATTATAAAATTCGATAGAAAGTGTATAAGAGATTTCATAATTTATATAGCAACTGTTAGATGGAAATGTTTTCCTAACTCTTCCACCTCATTTAACTTTTGTATAAATTAAAATTTTTAGAAAATAGTTTTTCTAAGTAAGTAAAAATAAATGTGCGTGTCAATTTAATTTTTCAAAACTAATTTTTTGGTTTTTATAAATCTCAAATTTAATTCCATCGCAGTGCCATCAATTACATTTTAATGCGATGCAGATGACTAAGGTATTGACAAGCTTTGTCGTCACTTCAACATGACAATTGCAGACATCAATTATGTGTTATGGGTACTGCAATTGTGTATGTGTTAATGCATTTTAGATAATTGCTTTAATAACTACATACATATGTAAAAAGCTCAAATGCATTATAGTATAAGTGAACATTTTCCGGTTTATTCGCTCATATGCTTCCACTCTTGAAGGATAAGTGCACCAAAAACAGCTGATAAGCTCTTTAGTTGAAGATACAGAATTTAAATAAAAATTAAGATAATACAAACGACTTGTTACTTCTGAATAGAATAAATATAATTTTAAGACAGAGTTTTCGTTTTATTAGCGGAGATTCCTCTCCTTCCACAATTGCTTTCTTTCATTTGAAATTTGCTCTTTCTTAATATTTAGTGTTGTTTCCGACTGAACCCTCACTTAATTAAAATTAACCTAAAAGTTTTCGATTTAAATTTCTGAAGTTTATCGCATTATCCATTCGCTATAGTAGGCATGCCGATGTAATTGGAAAATATACACTTTTTATAGACAAGTGAATTTTATCATTGACCCAATTAGTGCTCCTAACCCCGTATTGTTTTTCTATACTCATCGTAACTATTAGTAATATAATTAATTTTATTTTTTTGCCAAAACCACCTTTAACAAGTAAGGAAGGGCTAAGTAGAAACCAAACATTTTTTACTTTTGCAACTTGCCAGGATCAAAACCGAGGAAATACTTTCAGGTGTTGGTAAAATTTTATTCTTAAAAATGTTGCGAAATAATTTAACATTAATTGCTCGTAGGTCCTGACGCCGGCTACTATTAAGCTCATTTGTACCATCGCAGGTTTAAAACTTTATTACTCTGGCACATTTATTTATAGACGACTTATGGCACTTTTAATAGTTTTTAACAAAACCGTTATATGTAGAGTAGGCGCTGTTATAATCCGAATTCACCCATTTTCACAGAGTGGGTAGGGATGCAAAAAATATGTGCCTTAAGCGACTTTTGTTATTATAGCTTGAATGGTTTAGGAGATATGTACATTAAACTTATTAGAAGGCGGAGCCATCTATCGTAATTAGTTTTAGTTGATACAAACAACCGTTAGGTGAGCAAAACTATTATACTCTGTAGCAGCATGTTGCAAGAGTATAAAAATACCGACCGTAGCAGTGAAAGCTTTCGAGCCCTAACCGAGAGTGAAATATGAGTAGCCTGCAGCTCAAATTTTCATAAAGTTGTTCAACTAATTAGTGGAAACCCAGCACTATTCCTCCCCTCGCGCAACATTTTGCATAATCCAATTTGAGTTGTAGCGAATTGTAGCAATTTTTTGCTTACTTAAATTCGCCCTACTCAATATATTTACTACCATTTCTCAGTATCAGCCGGTATTGTTTTTGCACTATGCACCTACGCTTGCCTCGATGACGCTTTCAAATTGATTCACCTTCCGAAAGTTGGCGAACTTTTTGCCCCAGCATGTCGGTTGCAGCATATTGCTAGTTACCGTAACTAAAAAGCGCTGTGAAATTTAATTTTGTTTTTGAATTTTTTGATCGAAAAATGAAAACTTTTTCACCTTTTTCAGTTCTCAAATCCACCATGCTTGGCAGTCTATTGGATTTCTCTTTATTTGTATATTTTTTCGGACTCCTGGTCGCTTTCCATTTACAGGCAATTTGAAATTTATTTGGGTTATTGGGTACCAATGTATACATGCTAATAAATATTATACATATATGCCTCTTACACATACATATGCGCCTATTTAGTGTACATTTTCATTGGTGAGCGCTCAAATTCAATAACGAGGCAGAAAACACGCTTTCTGTTTTGAACATGCCAGATCATATACTTGTATGTACATACATATATGTCTATACACATATCATAGTAGCATGTATTTGTCGTAAATATGCTTTGCAGTTATTCGTGTGTGTATTTGCCCGCTTTTGGTTGAACTGCCAGGACTACGCATGAGTGCAATTTCACTTAGCAAAATATATTTGAATGCAGATGTTTTTAGTATTGGACCATGATTTAAATATGCTTACAATCCTTAGTTTCCTGCCTGTACGTTATACATGATTATTCTCACTTATATTTGAGTCTTTTTATCCCTTTTGCAAATAACTTTACAATTGCAATGTTTCTAAAGTATGAACTTTACTTCAAATGCGGGCTCAAGCTGACCAATTTTCTTATAATGTATGTATAAGTACATACTTGACCTATATATATATGGAAGATAGTACTTTAAAACACCTGATTACAAAAAAATGTTGAAGAAACTAGGAATTCAATTAAAAAAAGAAGAAATTCTAAGTTTTTCAAATTATCTCAAAGAAAACTTGAATATTTCCATCTGAATACATTCAAATATTTCACAGTCTGTCTGATATGTACATATTGAGTTTATTGGATATATGAGAATGGAACTATGAGTTTACAAGTTTTTGCCACCAGTTCAGACTCAAGGAAATATGCTTCCATAATTTATTAAGACATCTCACATTTTAGCCGATATATACGCTATAAAGTCGCCCAGTAGACAAAATGATTTCTGGAAGAGATATCTTTGATATGAGAGAAAAACATTGTAAATTAAATTTTAGAATTCAATTGGTGTCCTGTCGGATATTGTCGTGGCTATAATGCGATTTTCCAGTGTTTCTAAGTTTTCCCCATTAGTCGAGTAGTTTGTGAGGTTTCAACCTTTTAATTAATATAATTCTCGCCGACTAATTTGGCGTTCGATAAGAATAGTAGTTAATAGTTTGTTTGTATAGACGCGGCCTTGTCCTTCAGCTTTTGATATATGAACTTTTGCACATGCTCTGTTCTCTCCAAGAAGTTGCTCAGGATCTTTATAGCATGTAGATGTCATGCAAACAATGAACGATCGGAATCAAGTTCTTGTATGCAACATTTTTTTAATTGACAAGATATCTTCGCAATATCTTTCAAGTAGTATTATAACGAACTGGGTAAATCAACGAACTGTGCTGAACATCGTACTCTATGATGTTCTTTCAATCGTCAGCTTGAAGCAGAATCACCCTCTCAGCAATGAAGTATATCCTATATGGCTCTCACCAGATAGTCATATCAATCGTTTAAGCGTTTAGCAAACAACATTTTCTGGATCAAAGCTTTTCATACATATGTTTGCGTGTACACTAACTTTGCTTTTTCCTTCATGTATTTGCCCTTGAAAGTATGCAGTGGTTGAAATTAAAATACTTATACAGGTCATCATTATTATGGTGCTCTTAAAAATACACTAACCCTCACTTCCATTACACCGAAATGGAGTATTAGGACCCGAATAATAACAAACGATAAGACTTATTATAGATTTTTAATGAGATCTTTTCTTTATTTTTGGCATTTGAATTATATATACCCTCTACCATGGTTTTATTTTTGTATATTAGGGTTTTTATGGCAAATTAATCTCTTAGGTGCCGACTAAAAGAACCTTTTAAATATTTAATAATACAATATGTCATAATACGTGAGCTTCGTTAGCAAGAGGCTTAATGTGCATTAATTAAGGTTAAATCCTTTCTTCATATCCTCTTCAGTTTTCTTTCTTTGAAATCTCATCAGATAACGGGGCTTTCTGATACATATATTTAATTATTTTATCAACATATACACACGAGTCCCCCTTTAAATAGTGAAATCGTAAAAGTAACAAAACATTAAGAAAGCAATAAAATAATGATTTGATTTTAATTTGAAAGTAGAAAGAAATGTATGTAATGATTATTGCACAATCTTAAACTAAACAGCTTATAAATGATTTAAATTACATGTTTTCATTTCTTTTTGCAGATGTTGCAGCATTAAACAAGCAAAGAAACTAGCAAAAACAAAATACACGCCAAACAATTATTTCGAGTTCAACTCAACACTTTTAAAACATGCAAAAATGCTAAAAGCATAAATCACTTAAATGAAATCAAATTGAAATTATTTGCATTATTCAAATTCCAAAACTATTATTTGATAATAAGAACAAAAAATTAAAGCCCATAGAAAAAGTAATAACACGCAAAAGAGAAAGCCGAAAAAAAAACCAAAGACAGCAAGAAAGCATAATTTACTGTCTACTCAAACCACTTCTGTCCCATTATCCACCATTACGAACAGTGTGACCAAAACAACACTAATACTCATTGAATATTATGCAAATAAACGGCACTTCTTCTGGTCCCACAATGGCTGCGTCTGAGCCACCAGAACCACCGCCGCGCAATCCGGATCGCATTAACGCTTCGCTACACAAACTGAGCGAATCTGTAAGTACATATACATATTTTCATATGTATGTATGCATTTTCTCAAACCCACTTCCCTAGCAAAGTAGAACTAAAAGCAAAAAAAAATAACCAAAAAAAATCAAATGAAAGCACGCAAGTAAACTAGCAGAAAATACAAAACTTTCTCTTTACATTCAATATTCTCGGTATTTAATATCTATGTACTTATATGCATGTATGTGTGTGCACCTTTTCATAATATTCCTATAAAGCCAAACAAAGAAATAATAAGAAATGCGAGCATAGTAAACAATCATAATTTTTTGCATGCCTTCTCCTATTGTACACCCTCTCTACACCTGCCTTGCATTCTTTTCTACACCTTTTCCACCATAGCATATACAAACATACACATATCGTTTTCTCTGTATTTCTTCACCTATAAAATATTTTCTTGCCTTCTCACCTGTAGCTAGCTGGCTGCGTATGTGTGGAATTTCTTTGTACTCGATCGCTTAACTGTCCATTCGCTTTCTTACTCTCAAATTTCTAATACTTTAAATAGAATGCTCTTCGTTATTTCCATACATTGCACATATGAACATAAACACACTTACACATACATATACATACAAGTATATATATTTGTATTAAAATTTGTCTCAAGTAAATTGCTGAAATAGTTCTCACTGCTTTCAACCTGCATGCACCGTTGGTAGTGTTGTCACAAAGCATTCAGCATCTGGCAGACTTTTGTCGGAGTTATTTATATTGCAGTTTATTGCTTTATTATTCTTTAATTTCCCTATCAATATTTATGTATATGTATGTATGTATGGGGAAATGTATTCGCAATTTGGCTTATCTTTGTTTGTGTGGCATTTTGATCTTTGACGACATCTTTTGTGTTTCCTATTTTGTGGTCATATGAGATATTTTGTGATGTGGGTGTTCTATAAGACTTTCTTATGAACTTTAAAGATCATATTATACATAAAATCTTAACATCATATTGTATAATTTTTATCAAACTTTCCAAAATTTGAGCTTGGGCGTGAACCTTTAGCTTCAAGGAATATTTACAAAAATATGTGTCGGTCTTAAAAGGAAAGATTTATATGCCATGTAATTAAAATGTACATAAAACAATAAAAACACATAGCAGATTCCGTTTCATTTACCATATAACCTCATTAAACTAAAGTTAACCTTTGAGGGTTATATCCTGTGGCAAGTCATAAAAGTTTATCTGAAGAGGCATTTTATTCAGAAAATTAATCAAAATAAGGTACTTTTACAAAATTTAATGTACTTTATTAATCGGCGATTTATATTCGAAAATTTGAATTCCCTTGATCCCGCAGCCGCTCTCTAAGAGAACCTCCGAAAAAAGGTGTCTGGTGGTGAGGAAAATTTTTCTGTTTACAATTTTCTAAAATCCAAAAACCAAAATCTATTGTTATTACTATAGATCAATACAAGCAATGGGCGACGGCCTGTCAAAATTTTGAGTTATTTCAAATTGGGACTTCAAAGTCTTATGTTTACAAAATCGAAATTATAATCGAAAATCGTATTCCTTCAATTATATAACTAGGAAGGTTGTATGAAAATTTCAAGTTGATCGCTTCAGCCGTTTCGGAGAAATTTTGCTCACCCATTCTTAAAACAGCGTTTCGAGAAAAAGGCTTTTACATTTTGGGATCCCATTACACTAAATAAAAAAAGTTCGAACGAAAGCGCTTATGTTCCCGAAACTATTTGCCGGATCAACTAAAAATTTTCGCAGCATATTCTCTAATATACGGAATCTACTAATATCACTGACGAATGGCCACCACGGCTCCCTTTGTATATCTACACACGTTTACGGCAATTTTCGATGACCCGTTGCATCAGATTTTAAATTTGAGAAAGCTGCGATGAACACAAATTTAGAAGTTCAGCGCTCTTATTTAGCTTTTTCTTCTGCTACCGTGGGTGTTAACGATGTTGCCAACCTCGTGTGGATCTGTTATTGCTAAACGACAAATCGCAGGACTTTCGCAAATCAATAAAAGTAAAAGAACCTAAAGTCTAGGCGTGTGGGATATCTAATGATCTAATATGAATACCATACCACCTCTTTATTTTATCTAAAAGTATCTTATGAGCAATAAAGGCGCAGCACCTAACTCAACTATATTCTTTAACGACTTTTCGTTCATATTTTTATTTCTGGCCCGGTAGAAATCTAAAAATAGACTAGAAGGGTACTCTACTTTTGAGGTTTATCTACATGTTTTCTTAAAATAGAAGTATACTCAGTCGACTGCCGAAGCGGGACAGTACAAAATACAGCTTTTGTAACCATATCCTATTACTGAAATATAGATAATATCTGCTGTATACCAATCCACTAATAATTAATTGCACGTTTTCTTACCTATTTTCTGATTGCTTTAAACATTTTTTCTAGAAACCTACATTAGCACAAAAATAACTAAATACCAATATATTCAATACAACTTTTTGTCTTGCTTATAGAAAAATATCAAATCCCTCGACTCGTGCATAGCAACGATAAACGAAAAAACGATCAACAATAATAAACCGTTAAAACCGATACTATCACTGGACCACGGCAACAGTACTGTTGGTAACACCACAAGTTTTAGCAACAGTGCAGCCACTGCCACGCCAGCCTCCAATAGCAAAGGTGCAACGACAGCTAGCGCTACAACAACTGTTACAGCTTCGACTATATCTTCCGCAGCCAATTTATCGAGCGGCATCACCACGTTACAGTCAACTACGCCAGCAGCGCCGCTCGTGTACACCAAACGCGCTGCAGTAGCGACAACTTCAGTGACTGCGGCTACCCCAGCAACGACCGCAACAACAACAACGGTTGTAGATATCACACCTGGTGTAAACACCGGTGACAGTGTCTCGCCGCTCAGTTCGAATGGCAGCAGCAGTAATCAAACGCTCATCTCACCAATGACGATCGATAATCAGCAGCATCGCCTAAGTTTTCCCAATAAAAACGAGGTGCATGCAGCACTTATGGCACAACAACAGCAACAACATTTGAATGGCACCAATGCAACAACAACGCTACTTAATGGTAGCGTTGCCGGTACAGCGGGCAGTAATGCATTGAATGCTAACAATGCGAATGCGAATTTAGCGACGACGTCTGTGGGGGCTGCGAATGCTTCGAATACAACAAATAGCGCAGGTAAGTAGACAATACTGACCGCTGAACATAATGTTTGTCAATTAGTGATCACAAAAGTTGAAGAATTTGGAATTTGAAGATGAGGCTCTTTAAATTTTATTAGAAAGGCAATATTAGTATTTCGCCTAAGTGTAGGCAATGACGAATTGCAAAATATTATATCAACACTTTACTGTTTTACAATTTTTTTGAATCTCTAGCTCTCTCTCTCTCTCATGCTATGACAATGATCAATAATGCTAGATCAGTCTCTGTAGCCAAAAATGTTGATTTACCCACACATAATATTTGGAAAGACTGCAAGACCAAACTTTTAATAAAATGGCACCATGAACCTAATAGACTGAACAGCTTGTATGTATGGGACTAGAACAAGCAAGAGATAACACTTTAATTTAATTCTCTCTATTCGACAAAAAGTAAATAGCAATTTAATAAATATTTAAGCCTAAAAGTAGGCAATGCTAAATAAATTGTAAAACGTCAAAAACTTGCCATAAGAATTTCAGTTTCAACTAAATTCAACTTTTAACAAAGAAAGCTAACGGTTCTCTGCTATTAAAACCAATAGACACATACGTATTAGTACATGGAGTCCGAGGTCATAGTTTTATGACTCTGTAAGGCACCATATCATAAATCAACTCGGCTGGAAAATTTGTCTGCACATAGTTGATCAAAATAACTAAGTGCTTTGACAAGCGTTTCATTTATTTATTTACAAGCAATAATAAAAAGACTTTAGGCCTCAATGCTGGCAATATTTAGTATTTTATTTGCAGTGTGGTTCACAGTTCAATAATCATGCTTAACCGCTGAGCATTCCCTGAACAGGATGTCAAGTTTTATACGAAGTTTGAACACCCAGGAGGAAAAGTCGGAGATCTTATTAATATTTATAAGTATCCGTCTGTTTATCCGTATATACACTAACAATGCTCCACAATTTTGACATATAGTTATGCAATTTGGCATACGTCCTTTTCTCACAATAGGATATAGTGTAGAAATAATGGTGTAAGTCAAGTCCTTGTATGGAAAAGCCTTTTATTTGACACGATATCTTCACGTAAATTCGCATAGATTATTATCAAAGGCAACGCAATTATTTTCGAACATATTGTTCAGATCGCACTATTATACCATATAGCTGCCATTCAAACTGACCGCTCACAGTCAAAAAATCTTTTCATAACCTTTTATGTTATAAGAAATACACTTGTGAAGGATTTTTAAATTTCGGTGTAGCCAAAGTTAACGTGTATACTTGTTTTTTGACGATTTAATAGGAAAGCTCTTACAATTTAATTGCTGAGGTTTCAATTGTGTTCATTTTCAAAAAATATAATTTTATTGTAAAGCTGATACAACACATACGTACAACTGATACTGAGTTGATGAATAAAAATTATTTAATTAAATTTCTTATAAAAAGTGTGCAAGCCACAAATATGGTATAATATGAATTTAAATGTTCAAATGCTCTTTCGTTGTAAATAACTTTAATTAAGTTGAAAAAAAAGTTCTTGAAATCAGTTACATTCTGTTACAATGTTTTTATTTGCTTAAAAATATTTAAATCATAATAATACACGAATGTTATCGATATCTTTTGTTTAGACTTTTATTTTTGATCTTTTAAAAAATTTCACTTGAAATATTTTTTTCACCCTTTTTCAATACCGTTATCTATTTTAACCATATAAGTGGCACCACACAATATTTAGCTCTGACAACACAAATGATTTTTAAATTAAATTTATTCTAATTGCAGCTGTCACAATTCTAACATTCCACAATTTGTGGCTAATGACAGTATTTTAATTAGTTTTCATTTATTTATGGTATTTGTGCCATAGAATATATGCGAAAAAATACAAATATGACTTGTGTGTTATTAGTGCAGAAATGATTAAACTAACATAAAAGTGTTGAAATGTGTAGACAGTTTGATTTAAGTGAAAAGTTGAAAAAGCATTTTAAAAATGGAAATTGTTTTTAAGTGAATTCGAAAAACGTGTTAAATTGAAAGCATTAAATTTGTAAGAGCAATTTATGTGAAATAAAGTTTGCCTAGACATGTATAGTATATATAGATGTATATATGTAAATATATATTTGCGCCCACACGTGCCTATGATAAGGCAGTCGGAGACAATAACACATATTTGTTTGCTTCAGCCGACATTCCTTGCCTGTGTAGCGGCATATTGCTTTGCCACATTATTAATGTCACTCATACGTCCCGGTGGTCACATTTAAAATGCTCATCTTACATCTATACAAACGCATTTATGCATATAAAAATACAGACAAGTTATTATTTTTGTGGCAATTCTTTGCCAACTCGCATCAATATTCACACAAGTTTCAACATAAATTTTCATTTTGTGCAATATTAGTAGTAGTGAGCAAAGTATGTGGATGCCAAACATACTTTGCTCACGTTCCCACATATTTATTTGTTGTTGTTTTTTTTCTTTTTTTAAGGCAGCTATTTGTTAAAATATGTGACCTATGCGTTTAAATGAGTTTGTTGGAGTTTATAGCAGTGTGTGCTTTTGAGGGTTTTTGCTAATATTTCAACTTTACGTGTTTCTGGCCGGCGCATTACTTGCCCTAAAACCTTGCTTATTTATTTATGTAAAACTATTATATTCAATTTTGTATTTTGTAAGTAAAATGTGTCATGTAACTATAAATTCAACTGTTAACTCTATGGTTTAGTAAACTAATGCCCTAAGAGGGGTAATAGTTTGTGAATATGGTTGAGAAAATTATAGATAACACCATCAACTTGTGCGTGTTTTTGTTGTTTGGGCTTTATAATTTAGAATGGGTTGACATCAAGGCCAACTTACGAAGAAGCTAACATAAACGCAGTTTCATCGAAATATTTAATATGAAAAGTAGAAAACTGACACGAATGTATGAACACAGCTCTACAAAAAACAAAATAAAGTTTGTTACTCTGGATATCTTGGCAAATTTTAATGTTTTTAAATGCCCAGTTTACGATTTTTTTTATAATAGTCTTGAATGTGCTAATGTTTTTATGTTTAATGCATATCTTATATTTGGATAAATTATCAGCTTTTTTTTCAGTTATGGGCAAGGTTCTGCGCACCTTTTTCGCGCTTACAAACATCACGTAATAACCAGACTCAAGCTTCTTAACGAAATATTATGCGGACGGTTTTAAGGCTTGAAAAAAAGCAAAGGCAAAAGCAATTCGTATGCTCTCTGAAACAATGATGTCGCTAAATTTCTAGAAATCGGTACAATTTACCAGTGCAAGTAAATGGGACGGTGAAACATTCACGTCAAAGTTTTTTTCTTTAAATGAACTAATTATAATAATATTAGTAGAAAATTTCCGAAGCTTAGTATGGAAAATTTAAAGGTTTAATATTGAATACAGCAATTAATGAAAGACAGATTTTATCAAAGTTGCGCGTGTTGTAGAAATTGAAGCTAAGAAAAGGTTTGTCTTGATAGTTAAAAATTTTCTAGGCAACCACTAAATACCAAATTATGAAACAAATGCTCATAAAAGAAGTTTTAGTGAAATATAACATATGTTTTCGTTAATTTTCTCTCTTTTTACTTTGATGCAGCATATTTTTCAAAACACTATTGACATTATTAAGATATCTGCTATTTTGTTCATGTTTTTTATTTTCTGTAATGTAAAATAATAATTAAAAAATATACGAAAGCATTTCTTACAAAATCATTACTAGTTTCATGAACAATGAACACAAATATATCCAAAATCGATCTCATATCTAGGGCAACAAAACCACTGTAGATTACTGGTGTAATATTCTTTCGAGGAAATAAGATATTTTCCCATAAGACTTTGTACTTTCCCAAATAATAGTCTAGGTTGGTCTAGATTGAAATTCAACTTTATTCCAACTTTTTAAGACTACATTGTCGGTCAACGGATGACCCATTAAATTCAAGGTCATCCATAAAATTCTTAATTTGAGACATTAAAGAATATACATACTAATGATTTTAAATCTTCTTAGCTCTTGCTAATTTAAAATCATTCTATAGAATATATATATATATATATATGTAAATATATGAAAAGTTGAATTTTACCCAAATTTTGTTTGTAGGTACTTCTATGAAGAACTATAGCACAACATGCTGAGAAAATTAATAGTTATTATATAATTTGCCTCCATGTAAACACTGTAGAAAATTCAAAAAGTGCTGTTCTGAGAAAAATAAGTTTAAAAATAATAATAGATGGTGATTGAAGCCCTGAGCGGCTACACTTTAGAAGACTGTTACTCAAAAAACGTTTGAAATATTCATGTGAAATTTAAGCATGATATTTTTAAAGGTATAGTCTGTCGAAATATGCAAAAAATAGCAAACAAATTTTTTTTTTGAATTTCACACTAGGTGAAAAAGCCTTCCCGAGTTTCATGACTGGACAGAAATAGAAATTTTTCTCTCAGATATACCAAAATATAATTGAATTTTATGCAATATCGTTGAAAGTAAACTAAAGTAAAAGCATTCATATAAACTAACCATCTTTGAAGCCAGAGAAGGCGACACTTCAATTATCACTAATCAATTATTAAACATATAGCTGGCTCTATAAGCATTCTAAAAGAAATCTTGAATACTCAAACTTTTGTAGCGATATGTAAATATTCTCGAATTTTGTCCCCTAGTAAACTTATATTAAAATAATGTCTAAAGAAAATAAAGTGCATTAACTTACATATATTTATTGTAAATAACGTAAGTAAACTGATAGCTTGTTTGTAAAATGGACGTCAAAAAACTGTATGCAATTAACCAAACCTGCAGACACAGATATCTACACATACTCAAACACTAATATATATAAACGAGTGTATGCGTACAAGGACATGTGTGTAGCTGCAAAATAAGTTTCTACATACTTTAGTTTTACAAAATCATCGAAGTATGGAATTTCATATTCTCCATTTCCGCAGCAAGGACAGTGAAACATGAGCATATGTATCGCAAGGATTATCACAACGAAATGCAAGCGTCCTTAAGGGTATACGACACTGCTTGTGTATAATATATGGAAGTTGTAAACGCCGAGGTTGAGGAAAATAACAGCAAAATCTACTCAAAGTCCAAGCTAGAGAGTTTTCTGTTTGGCAACGGAAATAGCCTGAAATGAAAATGTAAATCGGTAATAACGAGGATAATCATTTTTCTGAATGTCGAAAATGGGCGATGTGCTAGTTCACACTCCTCGCTTCCACTTGCACTGTAACACAGGAACAGTGATTTCTTCGAAAGAAGACCCCGCTTGGCTGTGGTGCACATCCGCAAAAGCATACACCAAGCGCTGCCACCCAATTCGGTGGCTTATAATCCTAAGCAACGCTCGCCAACAGACAGACTCCAAATAATTGAAGCCTGTTGTGTGTTTGAAACGATAAATGCAAATCACTGCTTACCCATTTGACTTACAGACGTCTGTCTGTTTTGTTTTGGACACATCGAACGATTTTGTGGTTGCTCACTACTTACGGGCTGCATTGGGACTGCTGCTCTTTCGCTGTAAAATGAAGTCGTTCGTATTTCGACAACCGTCAAATGCCCTAGGTCTGTACGAAGCATGCGTTGAAGATCTTCGCGCCCCACTAATGCACACTTTTTTGGTAGTCACTGTGCTTTGGTTGTCAGCATAGACAACTTGTACGCTGCTAAGCATTGTGGTAAGCTGCTATCAGTGGCGGTCCATACGGAGTCCAGACATGCCATTTTAATGGTAGTGCTGGTGATTGTGTTACATACAATGATGCAAGGGCTTGTTGCCTGCATGGATTTTAAATCTGCATATGTTTGTTTGTCAGTATGCCAGTGTTAATTTTGATAGCATCCTGTAGGAAAGTTTACTGCATTTTCTATCAAATATTTGTTAATTCAGGTACTTAACGTAGCTGCATCATCATTGGCTAAATAAAAAATTATTTTAGAAAACTAAGCCCGATCGTAATGTGATTTGTTATTTAAAATAAGTACTTTAATGTCCACCAAACGTTGAGCAACGCTGGAATCTTCTCAAAATTAGTCACCATTGTAACATAACAGCAGCTGTTCAGCTGAGGAAGCTTTGAAAGTTAGTTTGATATTCGCATCGTTAATAATTTTGAATTTCGGTTACAAACGCTAAAAATGGTACCTAAACAGGTCAGTTTTTTTAGTATGAAGCCCGAATTTACTAAAGAATTCAAAGAGAATATTATTTCCAAAAATTATCAAATAAAAGTCATATTTATGAGGGCACAAATCAAAGCTTATCCTGATGCTTAAGATTTTTATGAAAATTTTTTAAGACCCAAATCTCAAAAAGTGTGTGATTAAATAAATTTTAATGAACACGAAACCATACCGAGTTCTCTTGCTGAGAAAACAAAGTTATTTAACCAAGTTTCTACAGAGAGTTCATTCACCCGATTGACTATTTTGAAGCTTTTCTTGCAATACTCCATTAACTTATCGTTCATTAATTGTTCATTCACAACCATCTCATATTCGAAGAACAAAGTTTTACTGCCACTCTTAATCAGTCCTAATATTACCGTTATGAAATTTTTATTCTACATAATTAATAGCTGCAATTTAGACACTCAATATAATATTCCATTCCTTTGGAACTGCCTCTGGTACAGAATAAGTATACCTTTTAGAATATTTTGGTTATTTTAGCACCATTTTTCCCCGATGTATGAGGATGTATATCCATATCAAAGCTCTCTTAAGGTGAATGGGAAAAAGCGGAAATAAAGAATATCAAAAATACTATCTACTATATATATATATATATATGTATAACCCTCAATTTTATATATTATATATTATATATATATAATAATTTTTCAAATTAGATTCCTACATAGTTCATCGTAATTTCAGGGTATTATGTTGACTTTTAATTTATATAGTCATTAACCACTGATCAGGATATATTAATTTTGACACGAAGCTTGTAACATACAGAAAGAAACCCTATAACATATATGAAAATGTATATAAATGATCAGCGTGACGAGCTGAGACGATAAAGCCATGTCCCTCTGTATGTATATACGCAATCTAATCCGTCAGGTTTTGACATATTGTTCTAAAATTTTCCACACGTTCTTTTCTCCGCAAAAACCTGTTCTTTGTCAGAACCATCGATCTTTAACCATATATCATCATATAGCTGCCATACAAACCTAACGATCAAGTCATTGTATGGAAAACTTTTTTAATTGACCAACTATCTTTACGAAATTTGACATGAATTATTGCCACGAATTATTGCCCAATGCAATGCTACAATCTCTGAACATATTATTTAGAACGAATCACTTTAGCATATAGTTGCCATACAAATTGATCAATCAAAATCACGATAAAGATCTTTTTATACCTAAGAAATACCCCTATTTAGAGTTTTATAGCTTCGGTGCGGTCGAATTTTACATTTTTCAAGTTTTTATTTATTTTTATTTTTACTAACCATCGCTAACTATTTCAACATTTTATGACATAAGTAAACATTTTTGTTAACTGTTTTACTGATATCCCTAAAATCCCTTTCAAATCGATTATCAGCAGTATTGAAACATGTCAATTCACTGTAGGATATACCTATAGTACATATATTTCAAAGTGAGTCCATATGTATGTATGAACTTTTGTATGCCGACCATTACCGTAATAACAGTGGCCTTACACAGATGGTAAAGCCTGTCCCATTATGCCGAATGTCCTGCGAATACAGCTTTAAGGCTTGTGTGTGTGTGTGTCTGGGTAGGCTAGCAAAGGCCAACCACTTTCCAATATGGCATTGTTAGCTGATACCCGCACTTTAGTTGGCTAAATGAGTGTTTGCCTGCGAGTATGCACGTAAATGCATTTTTCGGCCGACACTGAGCAGCTTTGTGTCTTGCATATCAACGCATGCGATAAGACTGGCCAACTGACTATGTGTGCAAAGAGCTCAGCGAGCACTCAAGGCTTTGCCAAGCTATTAAGCTGGACAGTGCAAGCTGCCTATGTTTGAAAATATGCAGGAAATATGAGTTCCCTCACAGTTTTACTTCATTCTGCTTTTAGTTGTAACCTGCATGGCTTGTAAGTGTGCCTATATGTACTTATATATGTACATATGTATTACGTTGACTCCTCTACGGCTTATTTAGACTCATGTCTCCACTTACAATAGAAAATTAAATTTCCAGAGACCCGTACTCCAGCAGCTTTCTTTAGTTTCATGTTGAGTTTTGCAATCCTGCTTTGCTTTTTGTCTGTATTCTCTGTGTATATACATATCGATATGCATGTTCTTACGGTGCCTGTGCCCTGATGGCTTTGTGTAGGAATTTCTGATAACCCTCAATTGTAACATTGACAACAACCAGCAATCTGTGTGTTTGCAATGCGGTGGCAACAGTTTTTCCTTACTTGCCTTTGCTTTTGGTGCTGTTATTCCTTCCCTTTTTTGAAAATGTGAATTTTTAATTAAACGATTTTATTGCCAGCTATTCATTGAAGTGTGCCTAAGTAACAACAACAAAATTTGTTTGCTGCGTGATTTGCATGAGAGAAGCTGAGATTTCTTTACACACTCCGAGCCACTTGTGTTTTTCAAGCATGGTTTTGTCCGTTAGGTACATATGTTTGTATGTTGGCAAATGCGTAGCTATTCTGCTAATTGCTAATGTGGATGTAAGCGTGTTAGTATAAGGTAAGCTATTTAACTGAAAATGTAGACATAGCTTTGTTCTTTTAGTATTTTTGAGGATTGTTTGTCTAGTCATGGCTTCTTCTGTGCCTTTTATTTAAAATTTTGCGTCTTGCTTTTTGTATTCAATGCTCTCCAAAATGTTTTAAGCAGAGTAGTTTGAATTAAATATACTTGTATTGTTATTAGTAGTAGCAAAAGGAACACCCAGAGATGTTTTACATTCCTCTTTATAATATATTGTATATTAAAAGTTTTACAATTTAAAACAACCATTAAAATATAGAGCTGATAACATATTAAATAGCAGTGCTGTAGTTATGAACTAATTTCTACTGAATAATATTTTTTTTACTGACAATCAACATATTATTCTTTCCTATAATCTACATTAACTACAATGCCAGCAAAACTACAATTTTAAGCATAACATTAAACAAAATGCTAGTACAACGCGTCGTATGAGCAACATCAAGTTATTACAGTTTACGATTTGCTTTACTACTTCCAATTTACTATAAACCATTAAACTTATGTTCGAATGAAATTTCTATTAATTTCAAAATTCAATGCTGCCTTTTGTTGCGTTTATTGTGTGAATTTCATGTGATGCTTACGATAAAATCGCATTATAACTGTAAAACTGTTGCGACTACACAAGCCACACACACATCTGCAAACGCCATTGGTGTTATGTAAGGGCATAAGCATTTTCCAACTAAAATATTTTCTTTTATACACGCTTAGTTTTAACAACCGCATTGTATGTGGTGCGCACAATGGCGCACGTGGCGTATGAGCAACCACATTTTCAAGCGAATAAAACTTTATGTCTTTAAATCTACTTTCAACACATAAATTTTGATATATGTGTGTAAATTATTTATTTTTTGTAGTAAAGCAGCACAAATTGTGCAAATATTTTTTGTATTATTCACCGTTATGACAAAGTTATGCATTAAATTGAATATTTTGTGGCTTATAATCGTCATAACGGAATTCACTTGCTACTCAAAACGTAAGCTCAGAATTGTTTATGGTCCATTATGCGCTGATATTTGCTTTTCTTTGAAAGCATATAGAAATTTCATTTCGATTGAGACTTTAATAACTTTTGACTTGCACATTTGCAAGCATGAATCGTGAATTAACCGCAACGCAATTTATTTGTCAATGAAGAAAAAGTGAGGGCATAAAAAACTCAGCTGCAGCGTAATATGTTATTTAATAACTCAGCCATATTTATTGTGCGTATAAGTTGAAATCATATATATTTTTTAATTGCATAAATATGAGCTCATAAAAGTAAGTGTTTAAGTGTGTTTCTCCATATGAATTATTCGTGAGCATATGGGTATATATTTGTATATGTGTAAGCGCTCAATTTTTATTGATTTAGTTTATTTGTATGGCATTTAAATTGGAATTGCAGTCATGCATGTGCGTAAACGTGTGCAGTAAAGGGGAACATTGTAAAAACTTTATTATCAAAGAACCAGGTTTTTATTTCATTCTTAATTTAACTTAACTGGAATGTGAGTATATACAAATTTAACATTTTTTATTGCTTTTATGAATGTAATAAATTTTGCGTCTACCCTTTAAAGCTTTCGACTGAAAAAAAAGTTGTTCATATTGATCCCACACAATTTGTCAATCGTTAAAATCAGGAAAACCAACCAACCAACAATGCGAACTCTCACATATCGACAGCAACCACTGCATTTTAAAGCACTCAAAACACCGATTTGATGAGTCATCCACTGTATAGTTCTGATTTGGCACTCTTTTTATTCTCGTATGACATCTTTTTATTCTTTTACGTAAAAGATAAACTAAGAAGTCAACGTTTTACGACACCTGAAGAGGCGATTGATGCGATATTTTATGGTTCCCGTTGGAGCAGGTCAAGGCGTGTCGCTAAAAATCCTAATTTAAGCTTTTTCAAAGCTTAAAACAAGCTTTCAAAATGCTTATTTTTACTAAATTTCAGAAACTTATGTTTTTGTAGTTGATGGAAGTATAAGTCAATACAGTAAATTCAATTCTTATTTATGAAGACTCTGAATTAAACAAATTTAACTGTTATTTTTATTTGTAATAAATATTAGATTATTAATTTAAAAAAAAAAACAAATAATTTTAACTGTCACTCAGCAAAAGAAAAAAACCATATTTTACGCTTATTTACTCTTTTTTAATTATACATTGATGCTTAAAGCCATTAAATTGCTTACATGCGAAAATGCGAAAACATCAATTAAAACTCAACACTTATTTACAAACAACAACAAATCTGTTATGCGTGCAAATTGAAAATTTCATAATCCAAACTATTTATCATTGCTCTTATTGCCATCAATCGTACAGTTTACTCGTTAATATTATACAACAACATAAATTAAAAAAAGAAACAACAAAAATATTATTGCCAACATCAAAGCAACATTTTGCCGGCATCATTATCATTGAAAATCATTCATCCTGAAGCCTGGAAATAGCAAACACGAAAACAATGCGGTGACCTTTCCAATTGAAAAATACAAAGTTTATTTGTTAAAAAATATATATATATATGTATATAAATACTGATAAATGAAAGCAAACAAAATATGCAATATTTGATTTCTCCATCGAAGCAAACATCAAACGTTGACATTTATGCATAAGCCGTCTTTCGCGTTTTGTTAACTTTTCTCCATTTTTTTTTTGTGTATTTTAGCTGAAAAAAAATCTCATCACTTGCAGCTACAGACGCATTCTCGTTACTGCTCAAACATAAATTTACCACTGACACCCTGTTGAAATTTCAAGAATATGACTGAGTGATTGATTCAAATGAAAATTCAGTCTGTGCAGCGTTTTCCAAAAACAAAACAAAGAAATAAAAAAATAAATAAAATTATACATCCGATATAAATAATCTGATATTGCGTTGTCTGCTCAGTTGCTAAATTAATGTCGATATCTACAAGATCGGTCACCAAGACGATATCGTAGACTCGCAGAGCGGGCGCATTGCCTCTCGAATCGGTCGGTGGGTTTATAGAGTACCAATTCCATTACAACCATTATTATGCACATACAATAATGCTAACAACAACAAGTACACACCAGCTCTGAATTGAGTAGGTAACTAAGCAACAATAACAACCACAAAAAGCAATTGCTTCAGTAGTTGCGGTGGTAATCACAATGATAAGTTAAAGTTCAGTTCAGTGATTCGTATAGTTGAGCGGATTGCAGAATTAATTCTGAAAGCTTGAGTGCAAACTTTCCCTAACGACTAATCTACTTTGAATACATACAGATGTATATGTATACAGGCATATACAAATACACAGCTACAGACTACAATTTGCGCTTAAATTTAAATTTGATAGGGTTCTGTTAATGGACTAATACAAGTTATAGGAAGGCACCAATACATGTTTGTCCAGAAACATCTTTACAAAGGAGCTTACATAGAGAATTCATTTTCGATTATAATTGTTTTTTATAAAATATATTTGGCGTTAGTAAAATAGTTAGAGTGAGGTAAAAATTGCTAAAATATTTCGTCTATGTTCAAAAAACAAGTTTATCTTAAATAGTAATAAATCAAAAAAAGACCAAGCTTCATTCATTATAAAATATATATTGACAGATTGTGCCTGAGAATATATAATATTTTAGTGCTACAGTTGCAGTTGTAACTTGTGATTTTTGATTTAAATAAATAAGTATCTTTTAGAAAACAAATTATTTACTTTAGAAATTTTCGCCATAGTGTAGCCAATTTAATATGCAGAAAATCCGTTTATAGAAAATAATCAGCATTTAGTGAAGCTCATGAATTCATCGTTAACTTGCCTCATTCGTGTGCTCCATCCATCTCTGTTAAAGACGATATTTTAAAAAAGTTAAAATCGGGTTGGCATTGGAGTGATTGAAAAGATCTCAACATCTCTTTTGGACCAGCTAAACATATTTCTGGGTATAACGCATATCAATTCTAGACTCGTACCAATATCCGAATCTCTTGCAAAAATAACGTCGATTTGAGGTCGCAAAAGAAATGCTTGAAAAAGTGGCTGAGTACCCTACATTCAAGACCTTTGTTTATATATATGACATCAAAACTGTCCAACAAGTTAGCGAATGGCGCTTCCAAAAAGAGCCGTAACCGAAAGAACGAAAGTCACTAAAGACCATCCCAGCCGAGACTTATAACAAGTGTATGGAAAACGAGATTAAACGTTGACACGCTTGTATTGCCTCTGTAGTCTATTTTGAAGGCGACGTGAAACTTTAGGTTATTTTTATCAGTCCGGGTCAAATTAGATCTTTATATTCGAAGTATGTAAAATTTGAACATTTGAAGCAAACTTTCTGAAAATAGTCATGTGACGTTAAAGTTAAAAACATTAATTTCAAATAAATTAAAAATAAATTGAATCGATTACCATGGAGAAAATATTCAAATAATTCATAGAAATAAAGTGGAGAGCGATTAATAAACCAAAAATTCTATATTTCATAAAAATGGTGCCAAAAAATTAATATAAATTAATTTAATTTTTAAATATTTAAATAAGTAATTTTTTGGTTTAAATTAAATAAAATTAATTAGTAAGCAACAAAATTTATATTGTATAAAAATTTTGCTAAAAAAGTATTATATTTTAACATGGATAGTATGTATGTTGGATGTTATCTACTTTTAAAAAATTATAACTTTTAAAAATTATCTGTTGGCTACAATATAATAATGCAGACAGTGAAGTAAATTGAATTTAACATAAAATGTGCTTCGTCATAACCAAGTTCACTATTACTTAATTTTGAATCCAGGTATCAACTCAATAGTTCATTATTAATATTGCAGACGTGTCCCTCATATTCGAGGGTATACAAATATACAAATTAGAGTTTGAATCCATTTGAATACTTATAGCTAATACAGCCTCATTACTGTTGCACTTAAGTCCACTTAGTCTCATTGTGTACGCCTTCGGTTACATCGTAAAATACAATAGCAACTGTATTCAAATTAGATATTTGTTTGCAAACCATCTATTCCCGACAAGTTACTCCGCGCGTTTGCTCTTTGCCTCTGTTTTTTCACTTAATTAGCAGCGTATTTAGAATTAATACAATTGTTTTAGCATTGTGTTGCGCTAATTTTGCCCCACTTAAACAGCTACTTTCTCATTAGTAGTTACTATGGTAATTTCACAGATTTAAGCTGTTTGTCTATTTTGTTAGCAAAATAATTAGAGTTTAATTACTATTATCATTTATGAGCGATTTATGGAGCTGAGGATACAAAAGAATGCCTTCTTTGTAATAAGTGGCTCCCAATAATGATTTCAACAAGCGTGGGATTCAAAAAAAGCTTCTGTAAAAAGTCTAATAAGATTCAGAAACAATATACTAACTTATCAACTCACTGCTACTTTGTCATAATACTTTTATAAGGAACGAGTTAGGTCGATCTCTATACAAATAGAAGTATGACAAATCAAATCATTATATAATATTATATTTTCAAACACAAAGCAGGACAAGTAGTTTTCAATATGTTTCTACAATTACTCACTGAGACAGATATGTTTTTAATAACATCCATATTTATCATGCCAAAACTTTTTAAATTTTTCTTAAATACATTTTTTTCCATTTTCCATTATTTACTTACCAGATTCCCCCGCAAAACTACGCGAGGAAAACGAACGACTTAGCGCGGAAATACACCGCCTACGAAAACTATTGGAAAACTCTCCAGAGGGCGCGGTTGGCGGCGTCGACCTTTCGGATTCGAATAGCTGTGGCGATGCACATTCAACCGACGGCAGCGGCAGCATGCCACAACAACGTGTCGATCGGCTGGAAGCCGAGCTACGTTCAGCAAAGAGTCAAATAATGACATTACGCATCGAACGTAAGAAGCTACGCACCGATAAAAGTGAACTGCTCGCACAGGTAAAGCAACTCTGCGCCTCGCTGCAAGACAAGGAGCAGGAACTGCGTGATTTTATACGTAACTTTCAAGATCGTGTGCGCGAGACTGAAACAAATAATGCAAAACTGACCGGTGATCGCGAACGCGAACGTTGGCAATTACTGAAACAGGCACGCGATGAGGCTGAACGTTCGTTGGCATTGGCGCAGCAATTGAATGCACGTGACCTACAGCTGCAACGTTTGCAAGATCAGCTACAAGAGGCGCGTCGCCAACTCTCTGGCTGTTTGTCCGATCAGGAGAGTTTATTGTCATTCGCACCACTAACACCGCCATCGGCCGCTTCGGCTATGATCAATCAAATGAACGTAACAGCAACAGCGAACAGTGTAATGCGTAATGACGATAGTGGGCGTGGAAATTCAAATTCATTGTCAGCGTTTAGCAGCAGCTTGAGTGGAGGCTCTGGCGCTACGGCAGGTGATCGTAATTCTTGTTCGAACGATTCGGGTTTACGAAATAGTAGTGATCGCGAAAGCACCGGTGGCGATTTAAACTTCAGTGATGGTACTTGCGAGAATGGCCCGTGTATAACAGTGGATCCAGATAGCATTTCACTGATCTCTAGTCAAAACATGTATCAATGTAAGTGAAAGGTGTTTGACAACTACTTAGTAATCTATTGCATTTTTATTTTTTTTTATTACAGATGGCACACCCAAGGAACGTAGTCCAACTCTGTCACCACTGAACTCTGCCGCTTACTCGAGGTATAGTTTATGTACGAAACTACTTTATACTTCATTGAGTTTTGCTTTTATTACCAACAGATCTGTGGAGCAACTGGGCTCGCCCGTAGAGTCGGATGGTCCTGGCGCCATTGCGCGTAAATTCACACCAAAAACCGGCACACTAAGTGCACGTAATGGGCGCGGTGGTACTTGGGGTAGCATTTCTCGTGTATTTGCACGCTCTCGTAATAAAAATAAAGCTCTGTCAGCAGATGGTACTGTTGAATGTAAGTTGTAAAAGCATCAAATTCATACTTTCATATCAACTAACCCACTAACTGACTCACATCTTTTCTTTGTCTATTCTAGTAACTCCCTATCTTTCAGACGCCGACTACTCATGGAGTCCACTCTCCGAAGAGGGTTATGCCGAGAAATTACGTCTACTGCGTGACGCCGCACAACTGCCAATGGAAAGATGGCGCGCATCACAAGTGCTCGCCTGGCTGGAGGTGGCGCTCGGCATGCCACAATATAGTACGCGTTGTGCAGAGAATGTGAAAAGTGGTAAGGTGTTGCTTGAATTGAACGATGGTGAATTGGAAGCCGGTTTAGGCTTGGTCCATCCAATGCATCGTAAAAAATTACGTTTGGCAATTGAAGAACAACGTAGACCAGAATTAGTACGCTATCCAATGATTACACAGCTGGGACATACTTGGGTGGCCTCCGAGTGGCTGCCGGATATTGGATTGCCACAATATGCTGATACGTTTTTACATTCGCTAGTTGATGCGCGCATGCTGGATACGTTGTCGAAGAAGGAATTGGAGAAGTTTTTGGGAGTGACGCGGAAATTTCATCAAGCGAGTATTGTGCATGGTGAGTTAACAGTGAGATTATGTAGCTCTTAAAATTTGTTTATAAATGTGCTATTTTAAAACTTTTCAATGGGAGCAGGAATTAAAAATAGCTTAAAATAAAAATATTATTTACATATATATAATTTTGAATTTGTTCAACATTTTTTTTAGATTATTATAATTAGACCAGGGTAAATAATTTTTGAAAACAAAAAACTTATAGTAGGATAAAACCCATCGGAAACGAAAAATAAAATAACAAACATTTAGTGAAAACTAATTTACGGGCGATCTGTGGTCGGGGGTAAGAAAAAAGCGTGGTTAAATGTTAAGGGTTAGAAACGGTCTGCATCGATTTCCGGCTAAACTAAGAGTCCTATAGGAAAAAGTTATGAATCAATATTGTTGGTAATGAAAAGATCTATAACTGCAAATAACCAAGTTTTTGAGTTTTTTATTTTTATCTTGAAATTTAAAACATTAAAGTTAAAACCTTTTTTCGACTTAAAATCAAAAAAAAATAACAAATTTTCACTCAAAAATTCTCAAGTCAAAATTTCTGTTTTTTAAAAAAGTCAGTAGATGTTATGTCTATAGAAGTTGTTTTGGGATAAATAATTATAGTACCATATTTAATTTTCATATTTTCAATCAACTTTCATATTTTATTACTTTTTAGGCATCCACGTGCTTCGTATTGTGAAATATGATCGCCAAACACTGGCCATGCGTCGTGTACAATCGGAAAATGTGGACACCGATCCAATTGTGTGGACCAATCAGCGATTCATACGCTGGGCGAGATCGATCGATTTGGGTGAATATGCTGACAATTTGAAAGGTAATATATATTATTAGAGTATATTCTATATGTAGTAGATTTTTTGCTTAAAACACATGTAACGTTAGGCATAAAACTTATCCTACCTAGTTCTAAATAAAACTGTTGATATTTAAAAATAAATTTTCTTCCTTTCTCTGCAGACAGCGGCGTACATGGCGGTCTTGTCGTATTGGAACCATCGTTTTCTGGCGATACCATGGCCACAGCACTGGGTATACCACCCTCTAAGAATATCATAAGGCGTCATCTCACAACGGAATTTGATGCGCTCATATTGCCCGCAAGGTAAGGCAAATTTATTTCAACTATTCATATCACATCATCTATCGTTGTTGCAATCATTTTACCAAAATTTACTCGTATCTCTGTGTGTATGTAGCGTAAGTGTGTAAAGAATTCCTTTTATATTACATAAATGTGTATGCTACTAGTATGTAAACATGCTAGAAAGAAAGAAAATTATTATAATTTTCAAAATATTCATAAAACGATGCTTGCGTTTGAGTTGAAAATTATCTGTTGAGCATTTTCGTTTTTGTTATTGATCGCGAAGTTAAATTTCTTTTTTTGTTAATTTTTTTTAATTGCGTGATTTTTATTTGATTTTCAGGTAGTATATATTGAAATAATTTTACATATTTTTATTATACAAAAAAATAAATATTTTAGTTTAATTTTTTTTACTTTGTATTAGTTCGCTTTCACGCACATAGTCCCACCAATAGTTTCAATAAATAAATTATAAAATCTTTGTAAAGAAAATATTATGTTATACAAACATAAGAGACGTCTTTTACCATTCATTCCTTAGCGCTCAAAACCCATAGCTTGCTTCAAAATGCTTGTTTTTTTTTATTTTTATATCTAAATTATATTTAAAATATTCGTATGCATACATATATATTTATCTCTATTGAATTATTATTTTTTTTAAATTGTAAAATTTAAGTAACGTTTATTTGTATTAAAAAAACCATTTTTTAAATTATTTATTGATTTCATTATTATTTAAAAAATTTAACATAAAATAATAAGTATGTATAATAATTAAATGAATTATTATTCTTGTGCTTATTTTATTCTTAAGGGCATATTTTATTATGTTTATGTACGCTTTTATTTATTTATGTTAAAATTATTTTTCACAAAAACAAATTGGACATAGAAAACCGTTATCTTTCAATAGTGCTTATTTATTATTTAGCAACTAAATAGGTATGTAATAGTTAAACTGCTTATCACGCTGCCAATTTCATATGACTCATCATGTATACACGCACACATACACATAAATGAAATATGCTTACATTCTGTATGATCAAATAATTGAATTAAAAAAAAAAACTTAGTTAAACCAATTTTAAGAATAAGTTTTTTTTCAAAAAAAATAATTTTTTTTTTATTTGGCACTAAAAATACTTCAAAAATTGTTTTCGGGCCAAACATTATTTTAATTTTGACCAAAAATTTTTTTGTTAGAAAATTTTTTTTTTTTGCTTTCAAAATTTTGGAAGTTTTTCTCTTAAAATATTTTTTTTTTTTTAATTTGGCTGAAAATATTCTACAAAAATTCTTTGTTTTTTTAATTTTTAACTGGAAAAATACCGTAAAAATTAATTAAAACTTTAATAGATAATAAAAAGTTTTATATTTTATTCAAACCACAGCCTTCAAAAGTCATAAACATTTTTTAACAATATTTTCTAATAAACTGCAGCTTAACGCTGCTCTGAACATTGGACTAACAACACTAACAACACTGCCGCTCTTTATTCCATTTCATTTCACTTGCTCTCGCATAAATTCATTCATTTCCCTCAACCCCTACCAAAGCATCTGTTGCTAACTGTGTATGCCAGTTTCGTTCGTTTTTCTGTTGCTACATTCGCATTCGCATTCGCATTGAAAATCATTTGCATAATTTCCATTACTGAACGTTACTCTCTCACCTCATTAATGCCATCATGTACCACTGCATTGGATAGAACTTCATTAGCAATTTCTTTTTCTGAAAAAAAAAAAATCAAAATAAAACATAAATGTGTTCTCTTTGTATGCATTTACATATGTACTAAGTATGTACTAACTAAGCTGCTGCTTATTACTTGTTCCATTTGTACTGCTCGTAGTTCATTATTATCTTCATGTGTTTGTGAAATCAGAATGATCATACATATTATTTGTAATAACGAATATATTTAGAAGAAAAGAAAAAATAAAAAAAAATAAACAAATAAAAAGCAAGAAAACCAAAACCTAACTAACCATCAACGTTTTCGTCGTTTCTTCCATTTTTCCCTCGTTTATGATGTGTTCTACTCACAAACATGCATACCTCAACCACAACAACAAACTTCATTAACCAAAAAAATAAAAAAATTAAATATATAAAAAATTGTAAACATTTTTTTTTTAAATATAAAAAAATTCTGAAATACAAACTAATTCCGCAGATACCTTGTTTACTGTCAAATGGAAGAATTTCAAATGGATAGCACACGACAATTAATTTTAAATCAAAAACAGCTAGGCAGATAAATTGTTGTTAAGTTATTGAAACCTTTGCTTTAAGTACCATATAATGTTATTCTTGATGTTTGTTCTGACGCATACATTTTAATTAATTCCATCTAATTGCGTACATATGTTTATGTGTATGTGTGTGTTTGGGTAATGTTATATGAAATTTAGATCAATTTGTGTAGCGGACGTTGAACGATACAATAATTAATGTGTAATTTATTAGTAAATATGAATAACGGTCTAGGCTATGGACATCTTATGTATGTAAATGAAAAAATATATGTAAATGTTGAGATATGAACATACATACATACATTATGTCTGTATGTGTATTACGAAACATATACATAAAATTGTGTAGAACTTAGAAAGAGTATCGAGATTTCGTGGTGAAAATTAGGAGCGATTTGGCTGACACTGTTGTTTGTAAATCTTCGAAGAAAATAATTTTTTACTAAATGTGACATTCAATTATCGAATATATTTATTAAAAGACAATTGCTAGAAAGGGACGATTTCCTATTTATAGTTAGCACTTTTCGATCCATCCGACTTTGGATACATTCAGTCAAGGTACGATCTGGGCTATATATTATTTGACGAGTTGTTGTTGGCAGCGTTACGCATGAATTGTTTCACCTGATTTTATAAGCTCATCGTACCCAATTTCCTTTATCTTCAATATCTGCTTTGAAAATTTGTCAACTGGCTTTTTGGGTGACTCCCCAAGATTCTGCGAGTTTTTCGTTTGTTTGGCAGCAAACTTCATCGACTAATACTGCAAAGCCACTCGAATATACATACAATACAAATGAAATGTGTTCTTACTGAAAAATATAAGCCCTAAAACAACGAATGAAGTTAATTAAACTACATTTTTTAGAGAAGTGAAGGCTTGAACCATTCTAGTAATGAAAGGGTTATTAAACTGCTATTTGAAGCAGAGAGAAGATATCCTTCACCGAAGGGTACAGTGTGACCAAAAATTGGAAGACAGCTGAGCTATTTAAGATTTTTGTTCTCAGTCATGATTTGTTTTTTTCGACTGCTTGGTCGAATTTCACATTATTGCAAATCAGGAGATAATGTATGGAAAAGTACAGTTTTACTGATTTCTGTTTGTACATTTTTTTTTTTTAATTAGTAACAAGTACTTATTTTTTGAACTGCAGGCAACAGTGTTGCCAAGTAAGAATTTTCACATTTAATACAGAATAGAAATGCAGTGTGATGAAAGTTTAAAACAAACAGAAAATGTAGTAAATTTTAAATCATGCTAGCAAAAGCCAAATGTGCGCTAGTACAGAAAAACTGTATTTATTAAGTAATTCATAAGAGAAACGTATGAAGTAATGGCGTGTACTAAATATTATTGTAGCTTGTTGATGGAAGTGCATAACACACTAGTGTAAAAAAATATAATTATTGCACAAAGATTCTCCATGCTAAAATTTTTCTACTGAACGTGTTTAATTAATATTATTTAATTTTTAAGATAGATGTTATTAAAAAACAAAAAAATTACTTTTGGTGTTGCATTTTAATTTCAAAATACCAATATTGAAAATATATATATGTAAGTAGTTAAAATAAATACGAACTTGAGTAGATACACAATGGAAAAGATATATATCAAAGAACTACTTTAAAGCGTAACAAAAATTTACAAACAATTAAAATCAAATCAAATCAAATCAAACAAATCGAAATAGAAGACTTTAACGTAATTAAAAGTAGGGAAAATTTAAATAAAAATAAAAAAGTAAATTTGAATAACGGAATATCAACAGCAACACTTTAACTCTAATTTAACCAACAACACACACACACGCTATCGATAGCTTACAAAATTTACAAGCTCATAGTGAATAAACTAGAGAAAAGCCGAAAATATTTTTTTTTTCAACGCACATAATACTTTAGAAACGTACAAAATTTTTATGTATTATACACGCCCCTAAAGTTAAGTCATAACGTAAATATATTTCAAATAAATTATATATAAACTAGTGAAAACAGCTCAAATCAAATGCTTTAGAAACAATTGATTAGTTCAAAATAGAGTTCAAATCAAAAGACGCACGAAGCGCTGCACATTTCTTACAGTAAAAGGCGAAAATAAATTGAAAATATTAAAAATTATAAACCAAAATTAATATGCAGCGCTCAACTTCATTTGTTTAAATATACATAAATACACACGTCGAACACCAATAAATCCATACATACGCATACAAGCAGTCATGTTGTTGTTACAGCAAAAATTTACTCGCTCACATATACGTACAAGCTCACTTAAGAGCATTCGTGCGCTCTTGCATATAGTTATAACATATAGATGTGCTCGTGTGATAGTTGTAAAACATACCCATATAATACTTGTGCATAATAATAACAATAACAATAATAAAATAGGAAATGTATTAAATACACAATTGTTCCGGAATTCTATTGTAGCCACATGCAACCATGCAAGCATACCTGCAAATACACATACAAATAGTTGTATGTATGGTGTGTTTGTGCGCCGCTTAGTTGTCGTTGTTTAACAAACATTTCATTTCCTTTGCAATTTTTCATTTTGCCAATAGCATAAGAAGCTTAGAACAGCTTAAAATGAGGTACTCGTTATAATATGTATTTGAAATGTTATTTGCTTGCTTGGGAAATCCCACTGTCTTCTTTTATTTGCAATATTTGCCGTGCACACTAGTATGTATTAATTTCGTTTTTTTTGTGATTTTGGATTTTATAAAATAATTTTTTACGCTTTATGTGGATTTCAGGTTTGATGTAAACCATTTTAATGTAAACTAAGATTTAATGGTAAAAACAGCCAATTGTAGATCATAGAAATCGATGAAATAAATTAAAATTACTAATATTATGAGAATAGTAGTTCGATATTTATTTATGAAAGTAATTTTCATTAATTGATATTCACTGATTTATCTTTAACCACTCAGTAGGTGAGTAGTGATCATAAAATTGCATAGATTCTGTAGCTGGAAATGCAACAAAACCGAGTGAGGTTTTAACTATTTGATCAAAAGCTTTTAATATATTATACATAGTAAGGCGTTAAATTGTAGTATAAAAATTGTTGTCAGATTTTTATTAAAAAAATCGTAAATCATATAACTGACAGATCTTTTATTTCAGTGAACTATTAACTCCAAAAGCTAGTACCGAATTTATTTTGTATCTAAAACTATCACTTGATATATTATAGGTATTCACATTCAGTAACTATCCTTGAAAAACACATATTTTCTGCAAAATTATTTCGTTAAAAGAGCATTCAATACGAATCCAGAATGTTGCGCAGCGCGTCTGAGTTACTATAGTTTTTTAAAATGAAAATTTTAATATAGCATTTACTAAACTTTTTAAGCACCAAAAAAACTTACCTAAATTCAAAATAATTTAAGCGTAAACAGGGCGTATGAGCAACCAAATTGCTGTTTACATCATGCATGAGATGTGTGTGTGGTCATGGCGTATGAGTAATCCCAATTTGCATATCACAACATATTGCTATCGACTTAACATAATACAAATTTGCAATATTAAAAATTAATACATTATTATATTAAATTTGATTTATTAAATTATAACATGAAAACACAAACAAATTGGCAGCTATAAATTAGGTTACTCATACGCAGTGTGTCACCTGCAGGCGATGTATGTTACAATACAAGCCGACTATACAATTTTGGATTTAAATAGACAATACAATAATGTATTGAGATATGATAATTATCGGTAAAATTTCAAACTATCAATTTTCATATGTCAAACGAGAGTTTTTATTATACCTATTTTTTTCGAAATTAAAAAAATAAAATTCATTATTTTATAAAAGTTATAATACTACGTATAAGGGTTGGATAAAAAGAAATTTAAAAATTCAAATGAATTTAAAGAAAATACATATATCATTATTTATAAATTAACTTCACAAATTTCCTGTGAGTTAATTTCGTCTAATAGAAGTTTTCAGGTTGGCTAACTGAATTTGACGGCGGTGTTGAGAACATAGGCGCAAAGCGCTATAAGAGATAATATTGTATTATTTTCCTTCTCTGATACCTTCATTTGAAATTCAAATGCTTTCGAATTTTTTCAACACATTTTTTTATTAATTGTAAATATATGGTATACGACATGGTATACTCGTTCATTGTAAAACATTAAATAGAAATAAATTTAAAAATGAGTATGCTTATTTTTATTGCTAAATTGTAAAGAGTTTGTAATTTTATAAATTTCTTTATGATATTTAAGTCATTATGTCCACTTTTGATCGAAGGCATAATGTTTTTGGTAATAATTTCAGTTTTTAAGCCACTCTGAGCTGTTAAGTTTTCCACAAAAACGATTTTTTTGGAAAGTGGAGGCTTGAGAGAAATACAAACATTTTACTAGTCCATCCATGAGTACTGATATATTTATATGAACCCCATAGTAATAATATGTTTATTTTGGTTTTTGGATTTGAGCAGAAAAATCTTCTTCACCACCACACACTTTTTCCGGAGGTCCGCTTGGAGATCGGCTACGGGTTCAAGGGAATCCAATGACTCCCGATTACATTAAGTTCTGTAATTATATGGGAATTCTTTTTTTTTATTAAAGAAAATTATTCACGAAAAACAAATTTTTTCTATTTTGCAAGTGAAAGTTAAGAAACTCTAATCTAAACTAATTTATATTTACCATTAAATTATACACAAGCAAAAAAGAAAAAAAGAAATCGATAATAATTTTAAACAGAAAAAAAGACAGCAAAGAGCTTTTAGGTTGAAGAAATTTTTATAATTTTTTTATAGTGTTATATTATTATAAATTATCCGAATTCGCAAATACTGATTGATTTAGATAAATTTTTCAGGTATATTTTGCTTAAAAAGCATATACATATATATATATTGTGTAATATTTATATACGTGTGACTCTTTTCAGTACAATTGTTTCCATCTTGCTCGTGTGAGACAGTTCTTAAAATGCACATGTTAACCGTTTTAACTAAAAATATGTAAAGTATTTAATATTTATGAGCTCTTCTTTAAAATATCTATTTATTTCATTACTTTCTAATTTTAAGTAGGCCACTATTGAACTGCTCGCTTTATGCTATATTATCACACAAAGCGCTAACCACTATCTATGTACATACTTATGCGCTGCACTGCTTCAATTAGGTTAACGCTCAAAGCCATTACATTCTATTTTGCTATGTTAAACTCGTTCACATTACTTTCTGCGACTTCAAATGCATTTGCAACACAACTTTCGCAATCAATACTATTTGGCGCTAAGTTTGCAGAACTTCCTTTCAGACCAAAAATTTTTATTTCTCCATTTACTTGCTTACTGCTATTTATTTTAAGTTTCTTTTAACTTTATAATAAATAAAGACATTTGCAATTACTCGTTTTTTGTATGTATGTGTATATACACAAAGTTTCGTATGTATTTATGCTTATTCTAGGTATGTTTATTTTACTTCTATTTATTTCGTAACTAATTATTTTTCTCGTATACTTTGTTTTTCTTCTCCGTTTTCTCTTATTTCTCTTACAATATAATATGTTTATGTATATGTATGTATGTATGTTTTGTACAACTTTGACGTTGGCGTTGCCTTGTGCTATTTAATCTTTATCAATGCAATTGTTACATTACCACTACGTGCACATGCATACACACATACACGGAATACACATACACACACGTGTACATACATACAAATGAGTGTATTTCATATATTTCTATTGAAAACGAATAACTTTTTAAAACTTATTTATATGTGTTTGCATTTTGTTTTGTTTATTTTCGCTACTACAAATTTCTTTTTCAACTTGTTGCTGTCATTGCTGTCTGTACAACCACAACAACAACAACTTAAAATCATCAATAACAACAACAACAACAACAAATAAATACCAAAAACCACAATAATCATTAAAACTGTGCCTCACCAACACCACTGCAAATAATACCGACGTTGACGAAATCGAAAAAAAAAATTGTGAAAATCGAAAACATCGACAACCAATCAATCAACCGTTATCGTACCGAAATGAAATAACGCAAACATTATAAATGTACATACACATCCACAAACAAATGCCACATACAACTACAAAACCAACTGTTTTTACTAAACATACACATATATACACCAAACCCTGCACACATACATACACACATGTATATGAATGCCTGTGCCGATTACTGGCTATGCCATTTGCCGTGTATGTGTTTGCATCATTGTTGTGTATGCTATATATATATATATATATATATATGTATGTCTGTATTGTGCTTATCACTGTGAAATCAATACTCATACAAAATAAAATATATTCTGACAAAAACTTCCAATTCAATTACGTACCAACAAAACAAAATTTTGCTAACAAAATCACATATACACACACACATGCACATGCACACCTACAAACAAAAAATCCAATGAACATCGATGATAAAATGATGCAAACAAATCAAACCAAAAACAAACTAAAAACAAAATCACACAAATACTGTGCAACACAAAACATTTAACAACAACAACAACAAATACCACAAACAATGGACAACATGTATTTTTCGTATGGCTGTAACGAATGTGTCACGCACTGTTGTTGTACTGTTGTGTTTAGAGCAACCTTGGGCCAAGGCATACGTTCCGGTTGCGGCATAGTACCGATTACGGGACCGGGCGGCTTACAGCACTATGCCACAACTGATCGCCGCTCCAATGGCGCATTGCGGGTAAGTCCACAGGCTACTTAATTACTTAATTGCTTACATTTTCTGCTAACTAGCCTATTCATCTGACTTACAACTATATAATATATCATCATAAACAGTATAATTATTGTTTAACGCTTTTATTTTGTTAATAATTTATTTATGTTTTCTTACCGTTTTTCACCGTTATACACTTGCCTTGAACTATTAATAATTGTGTCAATGTTAAAGATTTATGTAAAAGTATGTAGATATTTTTTCGAATATTCTTGTCTACGCTGATTTTTGAATTGTTTATAAATCTATCTGAAAATTAGCGTATTTTGTTGTGCTGCTTGTGTCACCTTTAACATTCTGAAAGCATTAATACAAACATAAATTATAAAAAACATGCAATTTTAGGTTACAATAAAATAAAAAACAACTAAAAGTTGAAAAACTAAAATAATTAACAGAAAATTAAAATTAAATTACAAGAACTTTTATATAAATGAATAAAGCAAATAATTTATTAAAAATTATTAATTAATTAAATAATTTAAAATTAATATCTAAATGCTGTTTATATAAAATATGATAAATATTATTATTTCAAGTATATACCAATAAACAAAAAACAAAAAAACTGAAATCACTGAAAATCAAAAAAAAAAAAAATAACAAGCAAACCACATTATTTTCATAAATTAACACAAAATTTCTTCAAAAGTTACATTAATAATAAAAATTAATATTTTTTTATATAAAATCACAATAAATTAATTGAATAGCTCAATTTTTTAATTTTATAAATGGCTATTTCAAATTACCAAGGGTAAAAAGTGACCATAGTTACCTAATGAAATAATAAAGATGAATCAATTATAAAAAAAATATTTTTCAAAAATAAACAAACTAATAATTATATAAAATTATTATTGTAGTACTTTTTTTTATAAAACAAAATATTAAAATCTCAGAAAACCTCACAGAATTTGAAAGGTGAATCAATCAAAAAACTTAAATTAACGAAAAAATTAAAAAAGAAAATTATTAATATTAAAAATATTATAGAAAAAATTCAAATTTAATTTAAAACAAAAAAAACCGTTTGCACCGAAGCTATAATATCTTTCACAAATACGAATTATACCTTACAGGAACTTAAATTTTACCGGTTAGTATGTATGGCAGCTATATGCTATAGTATCTCGATCAGAACAATTTCTTCAGAGATTAAACCGTTGCCTTAGGTAATAACCCATGCTAAATTTCTTGAAGATACCTTGTCAAATGACAAAGTTTTCTATACAAACACCTTATTCCGATCGTTCAATTATGGTATAGTGGTCCGATATCGGCGAAACTATCCAAAAAGAAGAGCAGCTTCTTGAGGAGAAAAGGACGTTTGTAAAATTTCAGATTAATATCTCTAAATTGCGTATGTATATACGGACAGACGGACGAACAGAAGGACATGGCTAAATCGACTCAGCTCGCCATTTGCTCAGCTTGCTTTTTTATACCATATATATTTAATAGGGTCTCCAACATTTCTTTCTGCGTGTTACAAACTTCGTGGCAAACTTAACATATCCTGTTCAGAGCATAAAAATAAAAAAATTAATTTATATAAACATTTATAAAAACCTAAATGAAATAAATTAAAATGAATTAATTTTTTGTCGAAAAATTACGCTTTATATTTTCGAAACCACATACAACTTACCACCACATATTATATCTGCTGACTAAATACAACAAAAATTAAGAAGAACTCAGTCTGAATAAATTTCCATAAAAGCAACATACATAAATTGCTCGTACTCGAATCGTCTATTCGTTACTGCATCATCTACTTTACTTATACTCGATAACCTCTAATTTATTCTCATTTTTTTAAATACTCCTTAAATGCTCTGAATATTAGCGTGTATTGCAATATGTTTACTCTTAGCTACTACCACTACTCTATTCGTACGACTACATGCTTAGACTACTCTGCCAAATGTTTATTTAAGTAAATTGATTTGTTAACTAGACGCATTATTTGTTGTCATTCGGTTATTGTATATTGTAGGATGAGAAAAAAAGTTGAAAAGTAGTAGTGATCTAAATACACAAACATACACACAGGCATCTGTCTAAATAAAACTCGTCTATAGCATGTATATATACATACGTACGTGTACACAACACGACCTCACGGCGAGCAAAGTTTTGCTGGAATAAAAACTTGCAATATTCACCTGTCAACTTGCCAATCAATTCAAATCAAGATTGATTACACTTTGAAAAAGTTATGTCGTTGAGCTGGCTAATAACAGCTAAACAAAACTTGAAGAATGCCGTTATTTAGTATTATTCTTAATTTTATTTTGTGGCAACCACTTTAATCTGTGGTAAGTCTCTACTATGTACGAAATATAACTAATATTAAAGTTTAATGGGTTAATTATTATGCACCATATATGTGCTTAGCACTGTATTCAGATACATAGAATATACCTGCAATAATTTTTGTGAAATTGTCATAATTTTCCAAACTAAATCAGAGTTTTTAGGTCTTTAATATGTTATTTACTAGTTTATTTATAGACTATATATTAGTAATTTCTGTATGTTGTCAAAAATGAATATGATGTGAGTTGAGATAGCGCTTCTAAGCCCATTTTCTCAATAACACTTAAATACTTCATAAAAATAAAGGACCTCAAGTAATCAGTTCCTTAATTAAATCGATATATTTAAGTAATTACGTTTATTTCGGATTTTAGTACAGTTAATAGAAACTAATTCATTTTCATTGTTTTGTAGTTCAGTTTAAAAGGCAACAAATGCGATTTCAACTACTTTTGATATCGAAATAAGTACTTTGAACTATATAAATTTATTTATAATGAAATGCAAGGAACATATTTAGTCAGATATTTCACTTTTAGAAGAAATTTTAAAACTTTAAATTCCACTAATAAAATTATGGTCATAAATCACTTAAATTTGAATTAATCAGAGGTATTTTAATTATTTGATTATATCCACAGTCGGGCTGATCATTGCAGCTGTTAAGGAAAGCTTTAAGGGGCATACCTAGTGTGAGAGTCTAAAACAGTCAATTTTCCATAATTCAAAAAGAATTACTATGTCAATTGTCTTAAAATTTGTATTGTATATTTATACTTATTTTTTGAGAATCCACAGCAAAATTTATGAATTTAATATTTTTCCGAGTTACAAAATTCGATTTTTGATCAGATCAAAAAACTGGCAAGTCGTGGTATAGATAACTACAGAATTGCTGAACAAATTTGATAGCGATCGAATCATTTGTCCCTGAGTGCTCCCACATGAAAATTTGAAAAATGGGATTTTAAGAAATGCGTCATTAAAGATAAGCTGATGGAGCTGATGGAACTCTATTTTTGTAAATCGAAATTTGGATCGGAAGAATGTTTTGGCTTTGAAATCATTAAATCTTCTAGGGATTCGTCAAAGATAGTGAAAGCATTTCTCGATCTATTACCACCACCTTACAATAAGACTCCGAAAAAGAGGTGAATTTATATGCCTCTGACCACTTTTAAATATTGAATCGACGAATATGTTATAAATTTAGTTAAAGTCTCGGTGGAGTCAATCCCTGACTTGCTCAACAAGCAGGCAAATCGGCATAAATGAAACATGCGCCGCACATGCCGTCTATTAAAATTCAAAAGTAATGACATAAGAATTCTAGTAAGAGTGATAAAAGGTCAATTTCTTATTGGCAGACATGCCAGCAGACTTTGTGCGCCATATAATGACGATTGTAGAAGGAGGTAGAAAAAGGGGAGACTGTAAAACATCTTCTATACGAATGCGAAGCTCTATACAGTTAAAAATCGCAACTATCGGTCGAGGGTTTCTGAATGTTTCAAAGGTTGCATAATTAAAACTTTTTGTACTGATGGGCATCATCAAAGCACGAGGGTTGTTTAGAGAGGAGACAATGGAGTCAGGGAACATTAGCTCCGGTGGTATCACAATGTGCCTCCTAAAAGCCTAGGGTCGTCGTCAGACAGACACTCTACTTACCAACCTTATATTTATCCTTCAATTAGAAACTTCAATGCTTAAATACCTTTCTGGAATTTTTCTAACGTAATAGTACGGTTTTTATTTTACTAAACTGTTAGCAATATTTAAAATAACATCAATAGCTATTCACTTAAACAGAATTGAAAATATAATAGCCTTCTATGTATTTAAATCTTGGTTGTTATTCAAATTGCAGCAAGTTGTATATACCAAATAGTAAACTCATCTTCTAGACGAACCACTTTAACCATTACAAAGCATTCTAAAACAAATAGCATAATTTATAAATTCCTGTTTTGAATATATTACTGAGCTACATATGTATACGCCTAAATTGTGGAAAGTATGGTATATTGCTTTTCTAAATATTTAATTATATTTTAATGCTATTTAAAAGTTTTAAATTAACGTTTTTATCAAAATAATATTTTGCTTAATAATTTGCAAAATAATTTTTTTGTGATTTTTAAAATAATTAAATTATAAAAGTTACATTTTTTGCTTTAATTGCTTATTAAATAATTAAATAAATATATACATGCACCGAAAATAAATATTAGATATTAATGTTATGCATTAATTAAAAGACGCACAAAAACAATATATTTACTTATATAATGATGTGTAAATAAAAAGAGCTTTTTATGTAGGTAGTACGCTTTTGTCTGCTGTTCACGCGTTATATCGATACATTTAAAAATCAAATAAAAAATATTAATTTAATAATGAATAATAATTTTAAAAAAAATAGTGATGTAAACTGCTCGGTTGGATTAAAATTAATTATAAATACGCCTAATTATATGGAATTATTAACACCACACATACGCGTACAATACAAGTTCACTTAGGAGAAGAGGTTAGGAAGCGCATGCCATGAAAATTTCAAAAAAATGCGAAGGAAGATAATAATAATTTACTATTCATTACAAAAAAAATATATACTTAAGAAAACACAATCGAAGTAAAGAAATCAACAAGCCATTATTTACAGTAAGAAAAAAATTTAATAATTATAAAAAGCTGTATAATTGAAACAAATTAATGATAATAAAATAAAGCATAATGTCATTGTGTTGTATTAATTTGTAGTTAGCTTAAATAAAACCTTGCTTATAAGTAATTGAATAAGGTGCTTGGAAGGTCCGAGTGTGTAGTTGGTTTAGGAATGCGTAAAGGGAGAATAAAAGTACAGCATATGAAGCAAAGTGATGGCATAAGCAGTGTGTAAGAAAAGCAAACGTATGTATTTTTAATAGTTTTTTTATAATAATAGCAGTTTTTAGTCTGAGAACTTTTTATATTAAATATAAATAGGTAAATTTATTACTCGAAGTCAATTTGATAGCAGACAGCTTTGCATAATCTACTGGTTAACAATTTTATAATATTTTACGTTGAGATATTTTATCAAATTCCCATAATTTTCACATCGAAAAGATAAAAAAAAAATTTAGTAAATAAAAAAATATCAACAAAAACAAACTATTTTGGCCCACTGTTAACGCGCGCAGTCGTCCAATAACACTTCATTAGCTGCTGGTACACCAATTATAATTGGCTGAATATACGGACACACATATGTATACAGTGAGTGTACAGCTGACTGCTACTGCATTTACATACATACAAATATATGTACATATATATCTACAAGTATGTAAATATTAAAATGAAATAACAACGCTATTAAATTAACAGTTAATTGTAGATGATTGCATGAAATCAAACGTTAAATGACAACCGAACGTACACAGCATATTTACACGCATACGGTTGTGTATGCAAAAAATGTGAAATGCAAAAATATTTAAAATATTTGCATTCATATGGGCACGGGTAGCCGCTGGCACAATTGCAACATGCACATGTGTACACACTGCTTCGCTTTAATGAGCGCTATATAAATAGGTCATTAATTAAAAGGGTTTAAATTGGTTAAAAATTGGTGACCGCATAATGGTCTTACCGCCTACATGGCGTATACGTAATTGTTCTGGCAAAAGATGTATAAATCGACTATAATAGTGATGAATGGCAGATGAAGCTCTTATGCAAATAAGAGCGTGTGTCAGTGCCGATGCTTATTGGGAACACATTTTTCAGCATTAAAAGCTAGTTGAAATAAATGAATTTTAATTGTTTGTAAATGTCAAACGAGTAGTTCGATAAACCTGTGACTTTATCCACAATGGCTTTTCTTCAGAAAATATGCTAGATTATCAATATTTGTTCCCTTTTGTTCAGCTCATTCGTCATTAGGTGGTTTTTTTAGTATCTAACCCACCTTTTTTCTTGCTATTGTGAAGCGTCACTTTGAAATCACTTTCACACTCATTCAATAAAAATTTTAATTATGATTTTGGGGAGGAAAATGTTACTATTACTCACTGGAGACCAAAAAAATATTTTTAAATCACTTGCTGCGAGCATTTCTTATATTTTTCTTTATCTATGCCTCAAAACTTATTACAGCAATGAAAGCCATTTATTTATATAAATATAATAGCATCGCTCCCATAGTCTCAAAATAGCGCAAAAATATTATTTGTGCATTTCTTTAATAGCAGAAATTCAACTTAAATGTAAAAAAAATAAATTATGAGAAAAATGACCAAATCGAAAATCTCTCTTCAATTTTATATAGTGCTATTTGCACCCATATATATTATATTATATGTACTTGTATACATTTTTTTTGTTTTTTCTCTGTGTGCATAAATTAATGTGCACGTAATTGGCTACGGTAGCATTGAAATTATGCAAAAGCGTTGCCGTATATTTGATGAGTTTATAATTAATTGCTTTCACTCAATTATTATTCTCTGTTTTTTTTCGATTTTTTTTGTTTTTGGTTCACATTCATTGTCTTTATTTTATTTACATAACGGTTAAAAACAACTTATTTAAACACTTGTATGTATGTATGCATTCTCGTTTCTCTTCCCATTCTTCTATGCTCAGCAGATATCGGCATGGAAAGGATCACAGGTGAGTTGTGAAGCATTTTTTCACAATGATTTTGTAGTTTTTCGCTTTATCTTTTTGGAGTGATATCTGCCTGATTTAATCTATAATTTTTACCTCATTCTTTTTTTATTTATAGCTTAATTTGTTTTTTGGTAGTTTGGGAATTTTTTATTGTTTTAAGCCCACATAGTTTTTTTTAAGTTTCTACGATTTACCACAAATTTCATAAATCACCGCCAAATGCAATTATAGTTCATAAGCGAGATTATTGCAAAAAATATTGTTTACAAAAATATTAGAGTACCGAATTATTCAGATATAAGCACTATGTTTTGTAAGCGTGTTTTGGCCCAAATTTCTTCTAAAATTTAACAACTCAAAATACATATGGCAATCTTGTAAATGCTTTTTTTTTAAAGAAAAATACAAAAAAAAAATTTTTTTTTTTGCATTGCTAGTAAAATACATTTTTATGCCAATCGTATTCAAAATTATACCTATTTTTATTCAAATTTTTCAAAATAATATAAGCATGCTCAATATCAGTTCATTCACTAACTTAATATGTTTTCATTTTCTCTGAATGTTAAAATCTTACTCTTTTATTCTTTATTTTACTCAATTTACCTTACTTTTTTTACGAACCCGTACAAAAAATAAGTATTTAAACATTTCATCATCCACCTGTAAAAACCGATTCATTTCCGCACAATAACAACTCAGTATGCATTTTCGCACTAAATTCCATTTTGTGTTTTCTTTCTTAATATTAAACGGTATTAAACCAACTACAAAGAAATATTTTACTTATAATAACAATACTTTTGCCTCTCTTTTTGTTTTCTCTCCACAAACGTGCACTCCCACGTGCAGAGTTCTCTCTCTAAAGCCTTCCGTTTCAATACAAAATCATCACGCAGCGGAAGCTCCATTGGGGATCGTTCATCCTTCGGCAACTCCACCTCTCCAACACCATCGTATAGTAGCTCCGAAGGTGGTGGAGGAATTTACGCCACTATAGGCGGTCATCCACCACACTCTGCACCATTCTACTCCACCAGCACACATCACTTCCCGCCACCGACAACAGCACCACCACCACCGCCACCCTCAACATCAGCGTCCGGTCTTGGAGCAAATATAGGCGGCGGTAATATCTTCAACTATGCACCGCCGGGACATCGTGTGAGCGCACCGCCGGTGAGTAGCAGCAGCACAGCCGAATCAGTGACAGATCGAAATGCTTTGTACGAACAACATCGACGTGTGAAAAGCATCAGCGATATTGGCATGTCTGCTGGTATGGATGGTATTGCGGCCGGTGTCGGTACGGGTGCAACAGCCGCAACTACGACGTGCAGCACAGGTGGAACGACAGCATCGCTCAAGAGCGCCGGCAGTATGGGTAGTAGTAGTGGCGGCGGTTTGGGTAGTCGTAGCGGCAGCATCGGTGGTGGTGGCAGTGGTAGTGTTGGCGGTTGTGCTTCTGTCTCTTCCGGTTCACCTGTATGAGAATCAGTTATCATGTAAGGCGCGTCGAATGCGCACTTACATACAAACATGCATGCATGCATACATACATACTAAGTAACTAGTTAAATAAAAGACAGATAAAAATATTAAATTGTAAATTACAGTGGAACAATAGCGCAGAGCTTATTACAAAAAAGTAGGTATTGGTGGTATATATTTGTGAAATATTGAAAAATATAGAAACATTGTTAATCGCTACAGCATTTAATTTACGTAAGTATATATTAATAATACATAATTCAGTGGCATAACGTAAGCTCATTAATGTTGGCCACACAAACACAAATACAATCACATAAATGCTTAGATATATATTATACATAAAAATTGTTGTGACATTGGAAATCCATTAACAGTATTTACTTTTATTCTTCTACTTAATGCAGTATTTATAATAAGTGGCAAAATGTAATTGAAAAAACTCAATCCCTTTGATTATGCAATTTATTACACAACTGCAAAGTTTTCCAATAGAAAAACTAAAGGAACATCAAACAGTATTTATTTAATAACTTTATTAAATTTTTTATCAGGACGCTTAAAAAAACTTTTTGCATCATACAGCAGGCTACATATACGGCTAATCCCACAATGCGATTAAGATCAACATTGAAAACTCGCACAAGCCGAATGTATTTAAAAAAAACTATATATACGAGTATATTTTGTTTTTCATCCTACAAAATGATAATATCATATAATAAGAGAGTGAATAAGCCACTCGCTACTCAAACCTTTTTTCTACTATGTGCTCAGGCTTAACTGCACATAACCTCATTTTAGTAATATAATGAACCAAATGTCCAAAGCCAATCTAAATGATTCAAATTTTAATCGCAAACTTAAAATTTCACTCTAGCTGAGAGAGATCTCGATCATTTCTAAAGTCGTATCTATTTCAGTTAGAATGAAACATGAAAACTACAATGAAGATTTTGATCATTTCGATTACTTTTGGACACTTGGTTCATTATATTACTAAAGAGAGGTTATGGACAGTTTAGGCCGAGCACAGAAAAAAAGTATCCGTAGCTTTATCTATCGCTTATTATATTAAACCACAGATTAGTAATATAATGAACCAATTATTCAAAAGCAATTCAAATCTTCATTGTAGACTTCTTACTTCATCCCAACTGAGAGAGATACCGTTTTAGAAATTATGAAGATATAGGCAAGATGTACTCTCCCTGATTCAATAACCTTGGTTCCATTATTAAAGTAATACTTTTTTTTAAAAAACTGTTATATTCAAACCTATATTTTTAATCGTTTCACCCAATATTTATATCAAATTTTAAATTGAGTAATTTTAAAGAAATTAAACAAAATATACATTTAAAATAAAAAGGTCTTACTGAATTTTTCCGAACATTTTCATTACACAATTTGTGTACTTTTGCGCTGAGCTTCACAGAGATTTCCAAGACTATTTTCTATAACAATATTTAGACCCAAACATTTTCGATTTCGAAAAATTTGACTCCAAATTTAAATTCGCCAATCTAAAGCACTCAGCTCGAATTTATTTTATAGTTTCAATCCAAATTTAACTCACAGTAGGTTTCAAACTATCCGTATAGGCATTTAATTACTTATCATACCCTATAGCAAACTTATTCTCCTAATTTCTAAATTCCACTCCATACCAATAATCATTTACAACTGCAACCCAATTCACTGATTCACAGCACTGCCAGCTTCAATGCATTTGTTTATGAATTTCGATATTTATTATTTATTTTGTGGCTTTATTTACCACAGACTGCATTCAATCGGAAAAATTAATTTCGAATTTTGTATTGTGCATTAGGCAGCTACATATGTTAAGGTTAGATAAAATATTTTCCCTCAGCAAACACTCTTGTGCCATACATATGGTACTTACAATTACTTACATTACATAACAATGCGTTATTGCTTACAATTCATTATGCAGTAATAATTATTAACGTTTAGTCAAAGCCACAGCTTCATTATTGATACATTAATATATCTACACACAATATTTAACTGTTATTGTGTATTGCAGTGATTATAACTGTAGCATTTGTAATTGCAATCATTTGCACAAATGTATCTAAACACCTGCTGGGAAATCGAGCGATTTCTAGAAAACTAACCCATTTATAACTTTGCTGCCTTTTAAACAACTGAGCTATTTCTGTGGAAATGCCAGTGGGGAATCTGTGGTATAAGTTATCTCTTTTTGGTAATTGGAAACCAGTTCTAAACCACAAACTTATATTCGCAATGCATCTGCCTGGAGCATATTATATTTTAACAGTTGAATAATTTTATTGAAATTACTTTCACTCATTATAAATAACGAAAAGTCTCATATTGAATTTATTTTAAAAAGCTGGATACTAAGTATATTTCGTACTATGTTGAAATCCTGATAAATGAAAAGTTCCACTAAGCAAGTATTCACAAACCTTTAGATTCTTGATAATTATTCCAAAAGCTGTGAATTGTACTTCATATATTGCAAGAACCACTAAAAATAGTCCCTCTTACCTTTACCAACAGCTTGGGTTGTGAAATGTGGCTGCCAAATTTGTATCGAAAAGTATCAGAAATATTATTCTACAGCTGGATCCCTTCAGAATTGCGTTGGAGATTATGGTTCGTTGAAAATTCTGCTTGAAAAATGAAAGTGTCTTACAATTATGAGACTCTGAGATCATAAGGCTTGACTACTTAGACACGTTAAGCTTCATAATTATACTCTGAAATGCCCTGTTCATTAAGTGTGGCACAAAGTTTGTGACACCCAAAATGAAACATCGGTGACCTTATAAAGTGTAAAAATGATTAGTGTGACGAGCTAAGGCGATTTAGCCATGTGTATACGCGAACTAGTCCCACAGAGTTTGAGATATCGTTCTGCAATTTTGCACAGATACTTTTATTCCTAAAAATCTGCTCATTTGCCAAAACTCCCGATATAGGACTAGCACTATAAGATGTAGCTGCCATATAAACTGGCCGATCGAAATCACGTTCTTGTATTAACAACTCTTTCATTTGAGGAGATATTTTCGCCAAATTTGACATGAATTATAGTGCAAGGTAATAGTTCAATCTCCGAATAAATTGTTTGGATCTATAACAATATAGCTGTCACACAATATAAACAATCAGAAACAAGTTCTTGTATAGAAAGTTGTTTATTTGTAAAGGGTATTTTAGCTTCGGTGCAATCGAAGTTAACGTTTTTTCTTACGATATTTTTGAATATTTTGGTTTGAAGTTCATCGTGCGTTCTTGAAAAAATAAATTTCCAATGACACAATGACAAATCCACCATTAAACTTTCTCATTCCCACCATGATTCAATACCATTAGAAAGTTTTAAATATGCTTGAATTCAAAAAATCTCACAATCTCTGCCTTTCCTGCTGCTTATTTGGTTTTTTACGTAGTTTTGATTATTATTCGACATTATATAATATATACCAAGATACACAGAACTTATGCTGAAATCGTTGGCCTAATTGAAAAATTGTTTTAGATACCTCACAGTATTTAAATTTTAACTCATGAACAAAACTTAAAGATCCACCTCTTCCGAAAACTCAACCCACTTGCAAAAAATGTGTGCATAAATTTACAATAAATTTAAAAATAAAATAATTTGTCATGTTATAATTGTAAATATATGTATGTATGTACGTATTAGACTAATGAAAGTAATTAATTACAATATTTAAACAATAAATTTTATAAATTTCCTATAATGAGCAAATTTGTATGTTCTTGTTGAAAACATGCATGAAAATCCAAATTTGAAAAAAAAAAATAATAAATAAATAAATGAAAATCTAAAAAATTCACTCATACATACATGCATACATACATTAGTGGAATATGTACAACGGTGTTTAGATTGAGTTGTGTGATTAAGCGTGTTTGGTGCCCCTTACCATGAATTGGGTATGCATATGCTAAGCACATTTGTATAGACACATAGATATTTATGTATGTGTTTTTTTTTATACATAATGTACATGTCAATATGTATGTATGTATGTACAGACACGTGCTAATGCTATTATTACAAACACAATTATAATGCGATTTAAATTAAAAGCCAATTAAGACCCACGAATCGATGAAAATTTTGCGAAGCTATCAAACTAATTCAAGCATTGCAAAAAAAAATAATATAAAAGATAATAATAACTATAAAAAATCGAAAAATATCAAACACATGTCGACAGCTAATTAATGCGATTAAGAATTTAAGATGGCAAATGAAACGTGGCAATAAGTACGCCTGTAATTAGCAAGCGGCATGTGTGTGTGTGTGTGTGTGCAGCAGCGGAATCAAATCAAATGCATACTAACAGTAGTGGCTCATTAGCATAATTAAGTACGAACAATTAATGGTAATTGCAAGTATAATAAAGTAATGAAAACCGGATATAAATATAACACGAAAATTAAACAAATGAAATCTAACAAAAATGCAAATACTCAATAATAATAAAAAAGTTCTAAAAAATCGGAATGATAGTCAAAAAAAAAATAAAAAATAAAAACTGCACTTAAGCACACACAACTATTAATTTACATATACATATATGGTACATGCATGTTTATAAGTAAATTGAGTGTTAATCAAATTTACACCACACAATTAAGAAGACTATTTGTAGTTAAACGGAATTAAATTTGTTAGTGTTTACATGCATACATAAATATTCAAAAACAACAACATACATACTTATGTTTAGCTATGTATGTACAATAAGTATTTAAACATAAATAGTTAAGTAATTGTCATTGAATTGTATTCAATTGACTTTACTTACATTTTTTTACTTTAACTTAAAATTAATTTGTATTTACGTAAAATTAAGAAGAAGTGTAATAAAAATATTAAAATTACACAAACTAAAGTAAATGTTGAAGAATTTACTATGCAAATTAAAATCTAATATACATAAACATATATATACATATATATACATAATACATATTTATGTATAATTGTGTGCATTGAAATGAGCTAAGCGAAAATTATTGAGATCTAATGAATAAAAAATAAAAATAAATATTGATGAGAAGTGAACATGAATGTAATTTTTTTCACATAATCTTTCTTTGAGCCTAGCTGCTCCAACTTGATACAGAACTGAGAGTAACAATTTGACAAACAGCTGGGCGACATCACACGTGTGGAATCTGTTAAAAGGTTAAAAGCAAAAAGGAAGTTCTTATTTCCACTATTTAGAAAAAAATTATTAAATTTCTGGGAGATATAACTCAAACTTTTGTAGATCGAAGTTTGGTAAATTTTCAGCATAAATAATGCTCTATTCTGAAATGTATTAAATAAGTTTACATATTTATAATAAAAGTCGAGAATTTTGTAAAAATATCTTAATTTTCGAGGTTCGTTCTGTTGCTTAAAAGTTAAAAAGGTATTCCGTTCTAAAATCGCTTTTTTTACATACATTCAAGTTTAGACCTTCAAAAATATCTTCCTAAAAGGATTTTTAAAAATTCGAATTATTTCCTAAGTTGTAGCCGTTTTAGTGTCGTGGCAACTGGACCAGTTTCCCAAACGACGAAATTTTAACGCTTTTTTCTCGAAACTACTTTGAGGTGGTTGACATGATATCTCAAGTTCTACTTAACCGAACTTTGAAATATGATAAAAATCTTTTTTATACATCTCACTATCGCGCCTGCCTCGGATTATGGAAAATTTTAAATTTAAGTATTTTTAAAAAATTCCAAAAGGTCAAGAAAAAGGGATTAAAAAAAATAGGTTTTTCAAGTCGACGCCATTTTTTGAATTTTTGTTTTTCTTTGGCAAAGGTCAATCCGATAGCGACATCTTTACTCACCAATATTTTTTAATTTTTTTTTTTGGTTTGAGATCACTACAAGGGTTGGAATAATGTCAACCAGGAAGTACCTTTTTTGCACTCCACCGGCTTTTACTTTGCCGATTTTTAATTTTTTTTATGTAATCGGTTCCCAAAACTTTAAACGCGTTTTCCCCGAAACGCCGTTTTCAGAGTCGGTTAAGAAAATTTTTTCCGAAACCGCTGCACCGACTGAATTGAAATTTTTACACGACACTCTTTGATACATTCGTCAGGTATTGATCGAAGGAATAAGTTTTTTGGTAATAATTTCGGCGACTCTAAAGTGTAAATTTTCACAAAAAAAATATTTTGACAGAAATCAAAGAGTTCACTGGTCCATACATGATTACTAGTATAGATATACGAACCTTAAAGTAATATTATTTTTTTTGGTTTTAGAACTTGAGATGATTTTATGCGGAAAAATCTTCCTCACCACTATACACCTCTTTTTGAAGGTTCTTTTAGAGATTGAGTAAGGGATCAAGGAAATCCAAAATTTTTCAAAATTAATCGACGCTTATTATGTAGTACTTCCTTTAAATTCGGTTGGAGTATAGGGCTAAAATAGTAAATGCGTTAAAGCCGATCAGAACTATCGCGAGTTACCTCATCAATATTTTTGCGTAGTACCATATACTTGCCAGCCAAATCATCTACGTTTGATGGTTAGCTTTATATGTAATTCGTTTGGTTTTTTCAGTAGATTTTGATTGACCACCATATCCTTAAGATTTTTCGGCAACACGAGTTTGCAAAAGAACCGAAGTTTAAATTTTTCGTAAGGACTAGAATTCGAACCTTATAGGAGTACTGTTTGCATGCAGGAGTAAAAATACCAAGTTTGGCGTTGACTGAAATAAATTGAGAGGACCAAATGATATTTAGTTGAGCAAACCGACCACGCGCTTTGTTTATGCGGTTAACAATGTCTTCAACAGAATCTCCAGTAGCTAAAATCGATTTTATCTATATACATTGTATTTTAGGCCAATTTCCCCAGAACACTCGCCAAACTTATTTAGATTCCCCTGCAAGTCTATTTTTTTTTACTGCCAGAAGAGCAATATCAACCGTGTTTGCCGATTAACGCTTTGTTCAGTACATCGGTCAAAACAATGAGAAAGAGCAGCGGAGACATAATACCAGAGAATGTTAATAAATATAATAATAAGTATAATATAAATATATATTAACATTCTCTAATAATATGAAGCGGAAGGCCACCTGCAAAGCTATAAAAAGTGCTCAATGAGAGCATGAAACAATCTGCATAGCGGCTTAACACTGTTTTTGTTGTAAGGCTGCAATTTGTAAGAACTGTCTTTCTTACTTTTTAACCTCTCCATGTTATAGGGAGCCGGATCTCCATTGTATTAACATAGTGAAATTAAATTATTGTTTAAATTATTTTCGTAGATTGGATATTTTTTACTCCATTTATTTTCAACACATTATAACATTATAACATAACACAAATCATTAACCACATTTAAAAAAAATTTCATTATTTTTAAAATGTCCTTGTTATCCTTAGCCGCATTTTTTACCACCACCGCCAGTGCTCTTGCCACCATAACCACCGCCACTTTTCTTTGTGCCAGCCACCAGCTGCAATTGGCTGCAACTCCAACACAACAACAATAAAATTGGCATTAGGAAAACTGAGAAACGCATTTCGAATATGTTAATGGAACTTCTTTCTTTCAATATTAGCAATATTAGTGATGATTTGAAGCCACCCGTCAGGTACTTTATGCCGACAAGTAATACGTTTTCCATTGATGAATTCCTTTTTATAGGCATTCATATAGTGAATTATATCATCATTGTTATTGTTTTTAGGTGTTGGAATTTTTTGTACAATTGTTTAATTTGTCACGCCTATGCAGATTTACATTCGCGCTTAAAAAGATCAAATATTCATATTTTTGATAACGGTAATTGGCTTTGAATAGGCACGCGAAGGAATTGACAACATTGCCACAATTTATTTTTGGGATTCACCCAAGGTTTTCCCATATTTTCCAAGTATGATTCATTAAAATATTAATTAGACGCCTTCATTGATGATTTCGCTATTTAAATGCTAAAACATTTCATTTGAATTTCAATTAATTATAATTGCAATTAATTTTGAATCGCATCTGTACGGCACAGGAACAGCGATTAGAGGTGCACACTACGTACTTCGCTGATTCGAGATTTGATAATTCTCACGAATAGTATCTTAATAAAAGTCATCACGTGACAAACGATGTAAGGTCAGACGTATCACATGATATTTTCGATCATACCATAGATATTAGAAAATAAAGCTAAATCGCTTTAAATGTAAAGATATTTGTTATAAAACATTATACGCTGAACAAGGTATATTAAGCTTACCACGAAGTTTGTAACACCTAGAAGGAAAAGGAGAACCTATTTGTATTAAGTAAATAAGTCTATATATATTATCAGCGTGAGGAGCTGAGTTTAACCATATCCGTATGTCGGTATATACGTGGCTAGTTCCTCAGTTTTTGAGATATCGATCTGAAATATTTCAAACTTCATTTTCTTCTTCGGTAGACTTAAATTGAATTTCTTAATAATACTGGTCTTAATAGTCTTCTTTCTGTTATTCCCATCTAGACTATCAGGCTAAGAAAAACTATATAAATTATAATTCCAAAAATTATAAAAAAAAAGCACACTAATACTTTTAGAAAATAAAACTATTTACTAAACAATTCATGTATTAAATTTTGGGTTAGTGATTAATTGAAATGCGAAAACAAATTATTTTGTGTACCTTTAAATCTAGAACAATCCAAAAAATTCAATTCCTAACACTCAAACAAATACAATTTCAACATATTGCAATTTTTCTTCACCATAACATTGTACAATAATTTTACGTCGATCCTTCTTCAACGGTGTTGAACATTTCATGGGTTTGGGTTTATACTGCTCCTTACTATTCCAATACTCTGCACTCGCTGCTGCCTCACTGTCCTCTGTATCTTCCTGCAGCTAGCGCCGCACACCAGCGTCATTGGTGTCGGTTGTGGGTGGGCGACGTGTAGTGGTTGGCGGACGTCCACGTGGCTCAGGAAAGGGTTTGGCGTTGGCTAACGAACCCATGCTGCCGATCACGGCGAGCAGGCCGAAAACGAAGAACAACGATAACCACTTCATTGCTTTAGATTTCGGAGTTTTTCTTTACGTTCTGAAAAGTGAATAGTTTCGAAACTTTTGGCTGACTAACGATGTATTAAGGTCAGAAGAAACCTTTTATACTTAATCTCAACTTAGCATTGTCAAATGCGCGAGCAATAGCTATTGTTATAACTATTTAGGCAGATGTCACAAGCATAAATTGCTGTAGATATGATCTTAGTATCGTTAGCGAATATCTTTTGTTAGCTCCCTTTTGTTCTTGCTACTAATCGGAATAAATGTCAAATGCGTTTAGGCATCAAACTCGAAGACAAGCCGGTTATGTTTATGTTCGAGAGATTGTTACGATCGATTAGTTGTTAATTGAGTTGTAAATCTTACAAGAAAATGGGCGGAAAATCAGTCGAGCATTTAAGTTTTTGTAGCTAAAATTTGCTGATTGTCGGACTTTGTGAGAAAATGTCAATTGTGTTGTATATTAATGTGTAGTATGTCTATATGATTATACATATGTATGTATGTACCACTAACTATATTTGTACGGGTTAGGTGACGCGAGCTATGAATGCTTTTGGAAGAACTTGTATTCAAAGTTTTTAAATTCTCAACGCATCTTTATTACAAATGAAATAAACTGATTAATAATATACATATGTACATGTTTTAATTAAATATTATTTTTTCAAATATGCTGTGAAGCATGGTTATTCTTGTAAAAATTGTTTTATCATCCCTTCAAGCTCAATTCTTCCACAGTCCAATTAGCAACACTATTGCACCTAATGAAGATGATGATGATGATGTCCCAACACAACAGGATGTGATACAACTATCGGGTGTGACACAACCACAGGATGTGACACGACCACAGGATGGGCCACCACTACTGGATGCACCACTCTCGACTTGACGACCACAACAGGATGCTCCACAACCACGACAGGATGATGATGATGTAAAATACCAGGTGCAGCCTGCACACAATGTGGTAAATTCGATGTTAAGTAAAGGATGAAAGAAAAAATGAAGACTGCGAACTTAAAGAAATACATTTTATTCGGAAGCAAATATTAACTTAGTTGGTGGTATAAAACGCAACTGAATTTGTTTGGATCTGCAGTTGAGTTTTATAGTTTGAAAGAAAACCTGAAGTCTTTAAGAAAATTACAAAAAAAAAAACATAATTCTATATCAATTGGTAATGACCGCAAAAATGCAGATGGGTAATAGTTGCATGGTAAGAATGAAGGCTAACCACATATGAAGTACAAATTGCTTACCAATATTTTTTCATGTATCACGTCAAAAATAATTATCAGAATATTCGGTTTTTGCATGTACATATCTTAATTATGTTTTTTTTTTAACATAATTGCATTATACATATGTACATATACTTATTTTACAAGTACAAATTATTTATTTGCTAGTGTGTCAAGATACAAATTATTTAAATTTCTTAAATATTAGATAAATTTATATAGAAACTTAGGTAATTTGTAACTGCATTTATTACAATTAGCGAACGTCAGCAGGCTTTTACAATTTCGTCAATCACCTGCACTGCTGTGCACTTTTTTAAGTTTTTAGAAAACTTCTTTTCAAATTTCTTTTGTTGCTTCTCTGTTAATTCTTCAACACCACATTTGGCAGCATATTTTTTTAAGACACGTTTTTTAAGCTTCTCCAAGGCAATACCGTCATTATTCTTTCGTACAATTTTATCTAACACCACACTCCATTCGAAATCATCGCTGGTTTCTGCGTTCGCTTCTAATGCTGTATCATTGGCAACCGCTTCGGCGATTTCTGCTTCATGGACATCATTCTTTTTCTTCTTTGACTTCTTTCTGGCAGGTTCGTTGGTTCCATTTGATGCAGCTGCTACAGCGGTTTCTTCGTCAATTTCCAGCTTCTTTGATTTTTTCTTTTTTGTTTTAGCACTTTCAACGTTTACGCCTTCCTCTTCTTGTGTCTTTCCATTTTCTTTTTTATTCTTTTTGGATTTTTTCTTTACAGGCTCTTCGCTTTCAGTTTCCTCAGTTGCTTCTCGTTTTACACCATTCTGTTTAGGATTATCTTCCTTCTTCGCAGCTGCTGCGGCATTCTCTTCTTGCTTCGCTAATTTCATCTTTTCCTGCTCTTTTTCGAGGACATTCCAAACTTCTGCCACCAAGCGCACTGGCATTCGCATACAATTTTTTGCAAAGTTTTGGAATTTTGCCTTTTTCCTCGGCACATTGTCGAGACTCTGTAAGCGTTCAAATGCACTACGTGCCTGCTCGCTTAGCTTGTATTCATTCGAATCAAGTATAGCACGTATGATGTCCATCCAATTTTCTTGCTTTTTGGCACCACTGTTCTTGGCTTCTTTATGCACATAATCTTTACCGGAATATTTCTGTATTTCCGTGATACATTTAGTGTGCGCAACATACTCTTCTGCACGAAAATCTTTAAGACAATCCATACATGAAACATTCTTCGTAGCACCCCGGCATTTCGTATTGTAGTGTTTCTCTACAGATGGTTTTTTAACAGATTCCCCGCAGTGATTGCAAGTGAAGAAGACCATTGTGATTTTAACGTTTAATTTATTTGTATTTTTATTAGAAAATAACAAAATACATAAAAGTTTTACACCGGTGAGCGATGAAAAAAATGAACCCAAACAAATCACACGTGCTGAACTCGGCAGGTTGCCATATCGGCTATTAGAAACAGCTGTTCTGTATATTCCAAACAAATTTTCAGTGGCAGTCAAACTGTTATAGTCGGTTTCACAGGCAGTGTTTTTTCACAGTTTAACCCGAAAGTGATGAAATTGAATTAACATTTTTTAATGATTTATTTTTTAGCACATTTTTTAAGTTTTCTTTTTGTGGTAACATAATTATAATAAATAAAGTTATTAATTCAGTTTGCAACACATTAGTCTACATTGTCCTTTACAATATTCCAATTAGAATTTTGGTATCACAGGCAGCTGGTGGTTTACGTCTGTGTATGTGGAAAGTACCGTTGTGAAATTTTTTGTTTTCAAAAATTATAAAAGGTCTCAAATTGATTTAAATAGTGTAATTTTTGTAAACTGTTTATTGTTAAAAGTGGAAAACATACAAAACTGCAGATATTTATTAAAGCGTCGTAAATTTAGGTGAGCCGTAATTTTAATAAACTACCATAGAGTTCTCAAAAAGTTTTGTCAAGTCTTCTTTACTTTGCTCCCGCGGTGCTAATTTCGTTATACGTTCCTGTGGCAAAGTGCCCTCCACCAGTGCTGGAATGTCCTTGCTACTAAATCCTAAAGCTTTCAATCCATTTTCAATACCTGCACGTTGCATAAACGTCCGTACGGTATCTGCTAAAATATTGCCGGCATCATCTAATTTTGCATTGTTGGTATGCCCGCCAAGCATTTGCGCCGCTTCTAAATGACGTTCTGGACATGCAGGTGCGGTAAACTGAAATACAGCTGGTGCGCTGATGACAACGGATAAGCCGTGTGGAACAATTGCATGCGAATCGGCGTAGCCTTCAGGACGAAACTGGCGTACGTTTCCCGATATGGGATAAGACAAGCCATGACAAAGATGTACACCAGCGTTACCGAAACCTACACCAGCCATAGTGGATGCTAGATGCATGCGAGAACGAGCTTCTATATTGTCGGGCTGATAAATGGCGTCAAGGAAATTTCCACGTATTATTTGTAGCGCATAGCGCGCCCAAACATCTGAGATAGGATTACGGCCTTGGTAGGGTGGTCGTAAACTAGGGTCAACAGGTGCCGGGCCACGTTCACGATAGTCAACGGCGGTGAAACTTTCGAGGGCATGACAGAAAACGTCGAACCCACAAAAAGCGGTGACACGTTCGGGTTGCGTAAGAGTATGAAGCGGGTCGATTAAAGCTTGAGTAAGAATTACGAATTATAAAAAATAATAAGAAATGTTTGTAAAATATAATTCGTTACATACCTAATTTGGGTTTAAGAAATTTACTTGAAATTCCCGTTTTAGCGTGTAACCTTTTGTAATCGAAAATAGCTACACCGGTAGTCTCTGAACCGGTGCCCGAAGTTGTCGGTAACGCGATCAACGGTTTCAAGTTAACATTAATCTGTTTAAAAAAAATCAACTTAATTAATAATTTTAAGAAATGCTTTTGATAATACCTCTTTGCCCCTACCAATCGGCTGATTCACATAATCCAAAAATTCTGCGTCCTTATCACAAGAAAATAAATTGGCCACTTTGCAAGTATCAATTACAGAGCCACCGCCTATTGCTACAAACGCATCAAATTGTTTTCCCCTTGCGAAGGTCGCAGCATCCCATAAACTAGCATCAGTCGGTTCAACGCGTGTTTTATCATATACTTCAAATTGTATGCCATGACGGCTGAGCGAATCAAAGGCTGTGCTTACACTAGGTAATTTGGCAACATTAACATCGGTAACCAAACAAACGGACTTTGCACCCCAGCTGCGTAGATCTGCACCAAGTTCGGCTGAAACACCTGGTCCAAAACGTACCGTGGATGATGACATCTGCAAGTACACATTTTTTTTAGAACACATTTTTTTTAGAGATATGGAGTCTCCACCTCAAACGCGTATTCCATTTTGCCGGTTTGAGTGCCAGCTGCCACTTGCGCTGCGCCCGAACTGTATCCATGCGAATGTGCCGGGCAGCTACAACTAGTTAATGTTATTTAATTAAAATAAAGTAAATTTACACTGAAGTCCAGTATATATTTTTTGTAAATACTTACGATTTGCTAGCTATAGCGTGCATTAAATTAATTGCATTTTTTCGCGACATTTTTCCTAACCGAAATTGAATAATACTTGTTTACTAAATAAACGATCAGCTGCTCAGTGAGACTGATAAGACATTCAATTGACGTGCGCGCGAAGCCGTTGGGGTTGGTTTTGCAAACTCGATCATGGCGCCCAACGAATTTATACTATTAAAATTATATATATATTTATATATAAGAACTTGTTTGAGATCGCTTGCGAGAGTGTTTTTGACTCTCTGTATATGTCTTTTTTGTTTAATTTTTAGCACATTACCATCATGGAGAATATGGAGCTCTCTTTTACTTTTGACGAGTTCAATTATGAGCGTGATTTTACTGCCGATAACTTCGAATTTGAATGTTTATGGGCTGAGTATGCCGAAGAGATGCAGCGGGTTGATGAATTCGTAGACTTAGAGCAACGATTTGCCAAACAGTTGACAATATCGGACACATCTTAAAATAATATATACTTCAAATACATTAACAGCATGTTTTGCAGAGCAAAGGTATTTAGTTAATTTTTCTAATATATTATATCTTATTGATTTATTTTTATATATTTTAGCAAGTGCTTACGTTAATAAATATTTAAAATGTGCAGTAAAACTGTTCTAAAACAGTGCAAATAACCAGTTGTCATCATATCGACATTCATGGCTTCAATTTGTATATATATTTTTTCAAAAAATCTCATGGGTTTTACTTTTGTATACCAAATGCATCAATGTTCGCATTAATGTTTTGTATTTTTTTTTTGTGCAAATGTATAATACATTTGAGAAATGTACACATCTACATATAATATATATGTCAGTATGTGTGTATTACCTCTACAAATTGCCGTTGGGACATTTAAATTATTTTACACCTCTCAAATGTATATTATCACTTAAATCGTCTTTGTAAAAAAATATTAGTATAAACCTGTACTTACATGTTTAGCGTTAATTTTTAAAACAAATATTTTACAAGTTTGTCATATGACGCCAACTTGCCAAAGTAATGGTATCGGTATTTTTGTATTTCAAGTTTTATTTAACATTTTTAACCCAATCATATGTGCGATACAACCTACCAATTATTTGTTTAAATCTTTACATACGTTTTCGGTCACTAAATGGCTTCTTATATTGCATATGACTACATTTTATGAATATTTTTATTATGTTCGATTACAAAAATGACGTGTCTATAATTGGCAGCATTATATGTGTGTTCTCTCGTTAAGATTTTCGTAATCGAAATTACATACATAAATATCTTCATTCAAACGAACAGCATGCAACTTATTCAACTCCCTTTTTATATGAGTTACTAAATTTTTTTAAGTATTTAATTTTTACTCGTAGTATCATTCTCTATTTTTTGGTACAAAAACTAAGCTATATTATTTAGCAAATTTACAACCCTCTCATTTTGTAGTTTGAGGGAAATGTATTAATCACTAAAAATTCTTTCGCATAAATTGAGCTTTCGATTAAAAGTGCATTTAATAACATAAATTTAAAAAAGCAAGTCTTTAATCAAAAATTAAAAATATTTTATTATCTATTTTAAAAAACCATATTACACCCTTTTTTTTGCTAAAAACCCTTAAAAATGGAATAATTGTTCGAAGAATACACTATAATATAATATACTCATCGGAAAAAACTGTTTAAGTAACTCGATAGTCGTCTGTCAATGCTATTACACTGTAAAATTTCTAAGTAACTTAATCTCAAAATGCTGTCTGGGAAGTATTTAAAAGACCTACACTCATCTACATACATATGTATATACATTGATTACTTATTGATTGTAAACATATTATAGATCACAGTTTGTTTTTTGTGAGCATTTATTTATTTTTTACTATCTTGTTTTTTCTAATTATATTTAAAATAAATTAAATTGCTTTTATAAACTTTGTAACCCAATTTTATTATATCAATAAATATTAAAAAAAAAATTATAAAAATCCGAAATTTTTTTCCGTTATTACACTATTTATTGTTTCCCGTTTTGTGTTTGTAAATGTTTTATAGAAGTCGTGCTTTGTCGACTTTATAAATTATTGTTATAAATAATTAGTTAATATTTGTGTTTAAAAAACGTTAATTTGTTAAATAACATTTATTTTGCATTCGAATATATATTTACTTCACATTGTCTCTTCTTTTCTTCTTCTAAAGAAGAACCCAAAAACGAAATAAATAAATATTAAATTTCTTTATAACATTGTTTTCGAAATATAAAACTTCCTAAGGCGTTAAAATTTACTTTGTACTTGAGATATTTATACCCTGAACAGACTAAACTAAGTTTGACACAAAGAAGGCTACCCAGAAGGTTAAATGTCGTGATGAGCTTGGTCGATTTAGTCATGTTTGTCCGTCAATCTGTATGTACACAAAATAGTCCGTCAGTTTTTGAGCTATCAATCTGAAATTTTGCACATTTTGGGAATCCTTTTTATTTGATGATTTAGTATTGATTATTATCCAAGATACCTCTACAAACTCCGAACAAATTGTTCTGATCGGACAACTAGAACATATAAGTGGTATTCAAACTGATGGATGAAATTCAAGACTGTAGGAAATTCATTTTATTTGACAAGATATCTTCATGAAATTTGGCGTAGATTAATGTCGAATACTCTGCTATAATATTTAAACTTATTGTTCAGACCGGACAACTATAGCATATAATTGCCATACAAATTGACCAATCAAAATTAAGATACAAATCTTTTTATACCCTTTTATGCTATAAGTAATGCATCTGGGAAGGATTTTATAGCTTTGGTTAAACCGAATTAAATGCTTTTTTTGTTTTATTTAATTCCTTTCCAATCTTACTTTTGCTATCGGATACCACATCTGTCAAGTGGCCGCTTTTATTGGTCACAGCAAAATGGATCGAGGTTTTTTGACACACATTGTCCTTTTCCAATAACCACAAAACATATAAAGGAAGAAGACAGTGGTAGTTAATTCTTGAAGAACTGTTTGCCCAGACAATGTACATAGCTTTTTCTTCACATCAGACGTCAGAAAAAATGTTTGTTGCAGAAACATAATAGTTTGATACGCTGTTTAACATGATTTGTCGTTTGATTGAAACCAATAACTGTCAGCCGTTTTTCCATTATGGAGGGCTTTGAACTCTGCTTCTACACATCCTAAAATTTGCAGCAAATGATCCCTCCAAATACTTTCCGCAAATAAAACAGCATTGTATATTGTTTTTACCTTTTCTCGAAAATCGAAGTTTTTATTAAAATTCTTCACTAGCGACTGTAACTGTAGTACATAAAATGTCTCCTTCGATTGTTAATTTAATTGGTACACGCGAACATGAATCTCGAGAAAAGTTTTATATAAATTTTCTTTGTGTGTAAATTATATTTATTTTTAAAATTAACCAATTTAATTTACTCCAAATTTATTTAAAAAAAAAAGCTTCGTTAAAAAATAATTTAATTTTTTTCACTTAAGCAATGCTTGGATAGCATTGCTTATGCGCTTGAAAATACAATATATAGCAAAGAACTTAATTGTATGTATATACATATATATACTGTGTGTATGTATGTGTACATATACATATAAACTAATGTAAAAAAAATATTGTGGAAGAGTTTTGTAGTATAAATGTTCCTTTCAGATAGTAAACAGCTTCAAAGTGTTGTTTGTATGTATATAAGATTTCACTTAAACATATATTACAGAAAACATTTATCGTATTTATAGTTAATATGTATATATCAATTATATATATAGTGTATATAGTAAAATTTACGTTTAATCATTCACCAAAATGCAGTTTAATGTTTTATGTCTTTTTAAAATAATTTTTTCTAGATATAAAAACGCCAGCTGCTGGATGTTAGCTTTGTGCTAATAGCACTTAGTATAATCTATTTTGTAGGACTGTGTTAAAATTTTGAAAAAAAAAATTTTCTGTATTCCAAAAATTTCCAACGATGGCACTAAGTTTTTAATATGCAAATAAGTTTTTCAGCTGGACGCATTGTTATTTTGTGTTTATGTCTAGCATTTACGTTTGATTTATTATTTTTTATATATTTTTTATATTGAGTTAATTGTAATTCTTTAAATTTTAGACTTTTTAATTGAAATGCATACCGTTACTTTGTTAAAGTAAATTATATTTTTTTTTTGTTTTTGTTCACTCTCTGCCATTGCTCGTTTTTGTTAGTTGTTGTTAGATGTTAGTCATGTTTGGGAATCGAAAAAAATGTGTAGCCAACTGTTTTCAGTTATTCTATTTCCCGTTTTTAAACTTAGTTAAGTACTATTATTTAGCAAAGTAGAATATTTTATTTGTATTTAAGTTTAATTCGGTATTAATACTTTGTTCCCGCCGTCTTACGAATTTCACATGATTTTTATTTTTTTATTTCAGTTTTGTTTTTGTTTTTCGTTTATTGTGTGTATGTGGTGTCTTTTTGTTTTATTTGTGTTTTGCATTTTACTATTTTTCATGTTTTTCTTTTAAATATATATTTTGTTTTTGCTTAAAATTAAAACATTTTAATAACAAGTGATTGTGTTGTTGAGTCGGTTTCAACTGCCATTCCCGTTTCACATATACATTCAAACATACCCAGCAGCTAATAGCTGTGAGTCTGTGCGGCGCTCCCAATTTACATACATATATATGTATGTGTGTGCGCGTACTTGTGCTCGACTTTATTGTTTTAGACCTGATTGATTGGCGCATAACGATGCACCTTGGGTATCTTCGGCTCCTTCACTTTCGGCTTGATTTCTTCCGAGAGTTTCTGATAGACAATCGAATTGTTTGAGGAGGCCAACAAGGCCATGCGATAACGTTCGCCACGCTTGCGCAAGACAATTGATACAATCTTGACGAGAACCAACATGAGTATAAGCAGACATGTGATGATCACAATAATAGGTATGAGGAATTTATAGCCTTCGTAGTAGATGCGTCCACGCTCAATAATGATTTCCTCTTCAGGATCATTTTCGCTCGAGTCGTCACCGTTCATTAAGAATTTGTCTGTAAGGCAATTAGAGAAAAATATGTGTTATACCGAAAAATTCAATTGCCTTCGATTGATTAAAAATTCGAAATTGGAATACTTACTCAACAGGAATTGATCTTTGGTTTCCTTGCTTAGATCCACGTCTTCGACACGCACACCAAAGTCGTGTAACTTCGTAATGTCAATCTTCTTTTCGCTTTCATCCTTGTTATGCTTCTTATCATTATCATTTTCATCATCATCATCGTCATCATCCTCATCGTCTTCATCCTCATCATACTCGCTATCGTTTTCTTCACCTTCGTCATCTTCATCTTTGTCCTCTTCGGCTGTGTTCTCATCCTCTTCAGCGCTCTCATCATCCAAATTGCCGGCAATCACCACATCACTCTTCTCTGTGTCCTTCAGTATTTTATGTTTATATGTTTTGGTATTCTCCACAATCTTCCACAAACTCTTTGCATCGCTGTCTAGTTCTTTGTCTGCTTGTTCGATACGTTTTTCCAAGCTCTTCTGTGTTGGCTTGCTTATTGTGCCCTCTTCTTGATGGCGACACACCTCATGCGCCAACGCGGCCCAATCGGCATGTGGCTGGTATTCGACAAGGCTTGCATCACCCTCAAGCTCAGCATGTGTCGGCAATTTGTTCGGTCCCAGGTAGGGTCTAAGCGATACATAGCTGATGAAGTCTTGGAAGTCGTCGCTACACTTGAGTGGATTGTGTGCAATGTCCAAAGTGTGTAGATTCTTAAAGCTGCGCACATCACCGGACGATATACGTTTGATTTGATTGGATGAGGCATTGAAGCTGCGCAGAGTATCGTAGAATTTATATTTACGGCCCATGCCAAACTGATTCTCAGATAGTAGTGAAGACAGCTCACAATCGCTAACATCCAATTCTTGTAGTTTTGCCAGCGGCATAAAGAGACGCACAGACAATTTGCGTATTGGATTACCAGCAAGATTCAACTTCGTCAATTCATTGTTATTCATGAAGAGTAACTCATCGAGGCGTGCAATGAGATTATTGCTCAAATCCAGCTCGGTTAACTTGTTGAGGCTGATGAAAGTGTCACGTTCCAAATTATTAATATTGTTCCAGGCAAGTTTCAGCGTTGCCAAATGTGGCATTGTGGAGAATGTCTTGTGGCCGAGTGCGCCAATAGCGCAATTCGAGATGTCTAAGAAGTAAACGGTGAATAGACCGTTGTAACTGAGGAAACCATCGGTTGGTAATTGGCTAAGACGTGGGTTGTCATTCAAACGTATGACATCCAATTCGGAATTCTTGTAGAAAATCATGCTGGATACTTGATCCAAGTCGTTGATAGACAAATCAATGTGACGCAAACGTTTCAGTGCCAAGAAAGAGTCCGCTTGAATTTTCGTAATACCATTACCCTTGAGATTAAGATTGGTCAGACCAGTCATGCGGTCGAACATGCCGTGGTGAACGTGTTTAATGTTGTTAAAGCTCAAATCGAGTTGCTGCAGATCATCGTTACCAAAGTGCAAGTCGCCGGTAATGGAGTTGTATTTAAGATGTAAAATAGCGAGCGTTGTACGATTGAAGACGTTGGCTGGTAGAGTTTTCAAAGCATTGTACGACAAATCCAATTCTTCAATGGTTTCTACAGAATCAAAGACATGTTCGGGAATCTTTTCCAAATTGTTCTGCGATAGATTAATGTAGACGACATTGGAGAGTTTAGAAAATGCTTGTGGATGCAATTCCATCAGATTGTTACGTGACAAGTCCAGCTCCTCAATGCTCGAGGACTGTAAAAAGCAAGCGGAAAAAGACATTACAATTATATGAACCTTAAATTGCATGTGTTATTATTACTTACATTCAATAGGAAATGTACGTTAGACATAACGCTCAAGTCATTGCCTGAGATGGTCAACAAACGCAATTTCTTATTCTTGGAGAAAGTATTTGGATTGATGACTGTCAAACCGACATTTGTCAAATTTACTGAGTACAGCTCGTCCAAACCATGGAAGGCATCGGAATGTAAAAATTCAATGGTGCAATTGGAGATTTTAATGGATGATACATATTTAAGACCCATCTGCAGGAAGAATTCTGGACCCAATAATATGGGATATTTTGGACCGACATCGGTCACAATCAAATCGGTAATGTCTGAACCGAATTTCTGTGTTTCGGGATCAAAACGACTGCAAGTCGCTACCAAATAGCTATTGACATTGCGTGCGCAAACGCAATATCTTGGGCACGGCACATTCTGATTGTAAACGATCTCTTCCTCATCATTGATATCATCCTCATCAGCGTCATCATCATCGTCAACGTCGTAGTCATCTTCGTCTAAGCTTTCGATTTTCTTTGCGCTTTGCTGTTGTTTGTTGTCGAAAATTTGTGTATCGTCTTTAGGCTTGGAAGATGACTTCGCAAATTTTTGAGGTTAGTTATGCATTGGAAAGGGCGTACAAATGTGATATTGAGACTTACCGTTTTTTCTTCCTTAATCGGCTTCATTTCCACTTTCTTGCTGTTCTTTGCTGCCGTATTGACCGCTCTATTAGGCTTGACAGTTGTGCTGCTACCGCTCTTCGCTTTCTGCGTGGATTCTGTGAGGGCTACTTCATCATCATAGTTATAGTCATCATCATAATCATCAGTATCATAATCATAATAGTTCTCTTCACTCTTATTACTTGTGACGGTGGCATTCTCCGTCTTCAATTTATTAGGCAACATTTTATTGAATCTATATGTATAAAAAAATGAAAACAAGTGCGGTCAAGTGCGTTCAATTTACTCGCTGTACTTGTATATGTAAAAGTGTTCGGCTTGCTTACCTTGGATCATCGGCAAGTGCTACGCTATGTTTCGATGCCTCGATCAAATCGTTAAGCGTCTCATCGCTCATCTGCTGCTGCTCGGCCGATTCATTATCTTCGTAGAGCGCGTTATTTAGCTCACCGCCAAGTTGTTGATGCTGTGCAGTTGCTGCCAACTTTTTAGCTTGCTTTGTTGTTTCTGTCGTTGTTGTTGTGGAGCTGATTGGTATCTCCTTAACTTTAGGTGTGGATATTTTAATACCAAGCTCCTTGGAATGCGCCCACTTCGATGCCTCCTCCTTGTCCACATCACTCAAGAGATTGTACTTCTCAGCCGCGAAATCAGCCGGCGGCAGGGTGCTGGTAAATGTCTGCTGGACGGCGCCTAGCGCGAGTAGCACTAGTAACACCAGTGCATGCTGGTTGCCCATCGTGTGTACACTGAAAGTAAATAGCATAATTTTCCCAATTATATTTGATATATAGGTAGGCGTAATTAAATCTCTTCTAAACTAAAAATAACAGCTAAAATTATTGATATCAATCATTTTGCTCAAATTGCGTTTTAAGTAAAATGCCTAAAATTAATATGCTTATTTGCTAAATACCTCTCTTACATTAATTTTTTTGCACTCAAATCTATAAATATTTTATTTGCTTAGTATTTGTTATTTTTGCTACGCGCTCTGGTTTTTGTAGGCGTTTTTTGTTTTGCGGTCGCATCAATGTTATTCTAACTAAATTATGTAATTATCTATATGCATAAGTATACATCTACCGGTAGCGGATACACGGGAGGGGTTTTCGGGTTGATAAAATTTTCCAAGCGTATAAATATTTTGGTCGGAAGTAGCTGCGTTTTTGAATATTTTTAGATTTTTTTTTCATAAAATATCTAATCACATTTCAAGGATAATTGTTCAAAAAAAATTTGTTTTCTGTTTTTCAAATCGGCAGATGTAAGTGTCAATAAATGGTATATTAAACCACATTCTATAATATATTAAGCTTCAATGTCATAGTATTAGTCCATGTTTTCTTCAACATCTGCTGTTACAAAATTCTCTTCCAGATAACAATAATCCATCAAAAGCATCCCCCCTTACCGAAATTCTGGATTCGCCCTTGATATCTATACATATGTAGTTATGTGTGTGTGTATGTGATTAGGTCTACATGCATTTTTGCATGTATCTTTTGTCTAACTTTTTCAAAACTCATAAACAAGTCGCCGCACGTATCTCGCTAACTACGCGAGATTACTTCTGTCAAAAGCTGTGATGTGAGTCTCTGGAAATTGTTTATATGTATGTTATTTGTATTCATTTGCTTCAGTTGTGTCTTCGCTACACATGCAAAATAGTTGTCTGATTGTCATTAAAAACCTGATTAGAATTTGCTTTAAATGCTAATGAAGATTTCTCTATTAATGATTTAGGGAGTATGTTAGACTGCAAAAATCGGCTTGTGCCGAGCAATAAGTATAAAATGTTTGATAATTCAAGATAACAAGTACTTTTTTGTCATATTATATCATCACTCCTTTACTTTACTAAAGTATCATTTATTTTATACCATGTGAACAAATTTGAACCGGACTGGCAAGAAAAAAATTTTTTTGCCTTTAAATACAATATGCAAGCTTGTCAATGCTTAATTAAATTTTTCATACACTTGCCTTAGCTGCGTTGGCTAACTGTGCCTTTAGCGAAAATTGTGTTTTTTCGAAAAAATAAATACAATACAATTTTTTTTTAAATTCCGATGTTGCGATTTTGGCATAGATGTTTGGGATTATAAATTATAAATTTACAATTTTATTTTTTAATTTGAATGCGTTAATTTTAACAACAAAAAAACAATTTTTTTTAATTCTTAATTATATGCTTGGAATTTAAATGTTTCTTTTTTATTTCTCAATCCGGTACTCGGATTTAAAATTAAATAAATTTTGTTTCCTATTTTTAATCCGGTATGTGGGTTTCAAAATTTTTTTATTCCCGTTTTTAGGATAACAAAATAATTAAAAAACATTTAATTCAAATGTTAACTCAATTATTATTTTTTAATCATTTTTTGCAACCCTACCCAAAACATTAACCGAAATGTGTAGAATCGAAACATAAGAGTTGATAAGTTCCTCTGCTGCCAACACAACAATTTTCAAGTACTGTTTCTCTGACTTTTTTAATGTTATCGCCATTAGCAGAGGTGTATGGATCTTGTTTTCATATTTAAAATAATATTTTTATACCCTAAAAGTTGTTTATTAAGTTTGGCACAGTATTTCTAACACTCGGAAGGAAACGTCGGAGAGCCTATGATATATATATACAAGTATACAGTATATATATATATAAGTGATTACCATCACTAGCTGAGCCCAAGAAGCTGCTCCTTTCTCGGAACCGAAGATATCGGTCTTTTTTCACTTTTCTATTTCCTATTTTAATGGATTGTAGAATCATATATTTCGAATTGATTTGTTACTAAAATTCATTTGCGCATATTTATGTCACATTTTTAAACAGCCTTTTCAACTGCAATCTATATTTAATTTCCGTGAGCAAAGTTGCTTGTCTTGTCTTGCTGTTGTCAACCTCATAAGGCAATTTCCACTTTTAAATAAACAATTTTATGCTCAGTACAAAAATATGTGCATAAATGCTTAACAAATTGAGAAACCAGTTTATTTAAAAGGTTGTTATTTGTTTTGTTTTTACTTTTATTAAGAGTGTTTCCTTAATTGTTTGAAGTTGTATTAAAGAAATGTGTCTTGTAAAGAAAACAACATTAAATATAAAATAATTTTTTTAAATATATCTGGTTGTGGTTGTTGCGATTTGAAATTTCGTATACGTCCTTTTCTTCTCAAGAAGCTGCTCATTTGTCGGAACCGTCGATATCGCACTACTATAGCATATAGCTGCCATACAAACTGATCGATCAAAATCATGTCCTGTATAGAAAGGAAATATCAAGTTCTGTACGTTTTTATTTAGGAAGGGTAATTTAGCTTCACGTTTTTTTTCTGGTATTAAGCTAATATGAATTTCATTTTGTTTTTAATTCAAATTAAAATCTAAAAATTTAGGAATAAAAACAGATGCATGTTTCGAATGTATGATTTCGATGTTTAGACTTTGGACTTTGTTGTATCTTTAACTAATTCATTTAGATATAATGCTTTTATTCATATTATAACTGATTAACACGTACATGTCTATAATTCACACCTTACATTTTTGCTGACAATTTACTTACATATGTACGAGTATATACGTACATGTGTAAATGTTTATAATTGTGTAATTATTATGACTGTTTGCATTATTCTTTCTATTTAGCGGTGTGATGCCAAGCTAAATGAGGTGTTTAAAGGAGCTGATACGTAGCTGTACGAAAATACGTACATGCATACATATATATTCTATTTATGTATATATATATATATATAATAGGGGGACTAAAAAAACTTAAATTTTTGTTGTAAATTCTGGTTTTAAAATTTTTCATATTATTGTTAATATTAATAGTATTAAAAGCTCAAACTTTACCGGAAGTTTTTTTGTCGGACAATGTTATCACAGTATTTAAGAAAAAAAATTTAAAAAAAATTTTTTTTGGACCCACCCTAATATACATAAGCCTAATGCATTTTTATTGTTTGCACATTGTAATAAACACTCTTAATCACGATAAGTATATACAGTTATAAGTGGTGCATTTGTGAGTGCAATATCCATATACACACACATTTATACAAACATACCGACATGTGATGCTGATTATTGTATACCATAAATTGTATGCAAATAAATGCATTTCACACCTACGCAAATTCAACGTCGCGACAGCGCGTTTAAAGTCATTTTCAACTCGTTTCGTATAAGTTCGACTTTTTGCTGCCTTTAAGTAACGACATTGGATTAGCACCTTTTCATAGCCTGGCTGGCACGACTGGCGCGCCGACCAAGGTGTCTGCCATTAAAACAGACAAGAGAGTTCAACGTTGTTGTCATACAAAATTGTCTATAAAATTTCTGTATGTTCCGACTTTCAGTTGACTGACAAATATTCGAGTATTGCACAAACATTTTGTCTATATGCAAATTCGTGATGATTGTATGTATGCTTGTGTATGTATGTATAGGTTCACAAGTTTATGCATATTGGCTTTGGCGACAGGCGGCGCCGTATTTAACTACGTAATTTGCATGATCATTGCATTCACTTATGCAGTAGATTTCCTCAATCCTAGCACATACCATTATAGTCGGAGACATGATAAGCAATTTTGGGCACTGGTTGGCCTTATTTATGCATAGATAGTACAATTTTTTTTTCCAATCGGTACTAAAATTGATATTGGATATACTGATTCTGGGTTGAGGAAACAAATTTTTTTTTTAAGCTGCACTTTTACTTCTGTGCGACAGGTCTTAAGAGCTTTTATCCACTTGTAAGTTTCAAAAAATCGATTTTTGGTTTTACATATGTATATATCAAATGTACATATATTTGACAATATTCTCCGAAAATTTGAAGTTAATCCGACAAATTGTTTAGGAGATGTCAACATAATCTAACATTTTTCAACTTAGCAATCGGTTGCGGAAACTTTAAACGTTTTTTTTCAAAACGCTGTTTTCAGAGTCAGCGAAGTTGAAGAGTTTCTCCGAAACGGCTGGACCGATCGACTTCAAATCTTCACACGGCCTTCTTAGATATACATATGTATTTGTCAGGTAATGATTGAAATAATAAGATTTTGAATAATAATTTCGGCTTTTTAAGCAAAAATTGATTTTTTTTTGGTATGCTGCCATTTTGTCAAAAATCAAAATTTTGACTTATCTTTCGATCATTACCTGTTCTCATCTATTGTAATAATACTTTTTTTTCGGTTTTCAGATTTGAAATAATTTACGCCGATAAATCCTCCGCACCGCCAGACACCTTTTTTCGATGGTCCTCCTGTAGATCGGAGACGGGATTAAAGAAACCTAAATTTCTGCAAAATGCATCACCGATTTTTAAAGTAAATAAAATTCAAAAAACGCATATTACTTTTATTTTTAAGTTAAAGAATTTATATATATTTATAAAACGCCCCTTCAAAAAATTTTTTTTCCAAAAACGCATTTTTTTCTGACTATCAAGTGCATATAACCTCTAAATGACTTCTAATCGAAACCGAATTTTATAATTCACATTTTTATACGTTGTGTTACCGATTGAGAGGAGAAAACCGGAAAAATACCTTTCATTCGTTGTTAAGGACCATCCTAATTAGCGCTAAAGTAACTACCTCTGTTGTCATAATGACAAAAACAGCAAATGAATAATAATAATACTAACTAAAATATAACTAACTACATATATAAACAGTATTTAGCTAGCCTTTGTGTTAATTATATTTTAAATTGTTTGAGCTATTAAATGGAGAGCAGCAATATTTATTTTATATATTATACGTTTTTTGCTTTTGCTTTTATTGTTATACTGAGAATCTCCACCTATACTTATTTAAGTTTCTTAATTTTAATTTAATTTATATACATCGCCATTACTTCGGCGTGTGTGTGGGTGTTTTTTTTACTTGATTTTTTTTTAAATTTTTTCTTATTCAAGTTGTTTTTTGCACAAATATTGATTTTTATGGTCAACTACATATTATTAATCGTACGTGTTATTTTAGTTAAATATTTGTTAAATAAAAATTCGAAATATGTACGTGTATGTGCTGGCATCTTAAAAAACTCATTTATATACCCAGCGTACATACATTTTGTAGTCCGTTGAATAATTTGTAGTCTATCGGTTAGCGTCCATTATTCAATATAATAAAAATGCAAGCAAGCTAATTTTGTTTAACAAACAATTCAACTTCATACTTATACTACATTTAAAAAATGTGCAAAAAGGTGTTGCAATTTTGTGGCTGAAAAGTGTTTTGACTCTTGTGTCTGTCACAGGCATTTGGAGCACTTCATTTTGCTTCAGTTTATTAAGACGGTATTTACGATATTTATTTTATTAAAATTACTTCTACTTCGCGTAAAATTGATCGTCAAGTGAGCTCAAAGATGTTCATTTTGTACTAGTAGTGATCGCCACTAGTTCTTTTATAAGAGAACCTAGAATTTGGCCACACACACTTATCCTCACATTTGTTATTATGACTAGATATGTAAAAATTAAGTATGTGCCGTTACGTGACTTGAAATTTTCAATCATTAGCTGAAAATAATTATTGACAAAAGCAATATTTATTTTCAATTATTACTTCATTGTTAATGTATGATTGTTTTAGGTAACCATATGCACTGTTAAAGTATGTGAGTTTGTACATATGTATTACATTAGCATAAACATTGACCTGTTTGTTATTCACCATATTTCGGGAAATTTTTAATTAATTCCTGGGCAAAACAACAAAAAAATTTATAAAAATTAAAAAGATTATAATATAAGATATATAATATTATATATATAGATTATAGTATATATTCTTTAAGAATTTTGTTAGAACTAGACATTTTGTTACAATTAAGTGTTATTTGTGGCAGAGATGGACCGAGGAAAGCATTGCACAGCGGCAGAGCTTAAACTTATAAAAAATTTGGAAAATAACGGTTATACCCCAAGGGAAACCCTACAATTTGTGTTTACTGCTTTCAAACCTCCAAAAAAAAAAATGCGTATTGAGGAGACGGCCACGAAAAACGACGTCTGAGGATGACAATTACATAGAGATTTTAGCGAAACGAGATCCTTGCAAGTCCTCTGTAGCTCTCCAAAGAGAATTCGGTGTAGAAATTTCTTCAAAAACTGTTGCGCGTCGCCTTTTAGAAAATAATAATAATCTGTTTGGTAGGTTGTGACGGAAAGTCCCAATGTTGACAAAAAGACAGCAATGAATTCCCGATACACGACAATAACTTTCAAATACGGAGGTCGTAATATCATGATATGGGGATGTTTTTCGTAATACGGAGTTGAAACGCTGTTTTAGAGTCGGGAAATCAAGGACCGTTATCACTGCCTTAGAATTTTAAAAAATGTAAAACTTCCTTATGCTGACTGGAATAAGGCTTTCGTTTAGAAGTTCCAGAATGACAATGACCCGAAGCATACCTCGGGTGTAGTCAAGACTTGGCTAAAGGATCATGGAAGCGATGTTATGACTTGGTCGACGCAATCTTCGGATTTAAATCCGGACTGTTATCCATTAAACCATGAAATAAGGAAGAACTATGGTAAAATGTCCAAGAGGCGTGGTATTCAATACCAAATTTCTTTTCTTTACTGGAATCTATGCCGAAAAGGTGCGCTGCCGTACTCGCAAACAAAGATTTTGCAACAAAATTCTAACCTAAATGCATTTTTTAATCATAATAGTCCACTATTTACGAGTTTTGGTTCCATGATTCTGACAGTTCCTTTAAATGATGTCTGCTGATAATAATTCTAATTCTATCTATTTGATATCGCAATAAAATTTTCTATACAAACGAGTACATCTACTTTAATATACGAGTATGTATGTAACATGTTGCCATACCTTTGACTTTTATCGAATTGTAAAAAAATTTCGTAATTTCGAAAAGTGTCTGTCCGCAACTTATCAATCAAATGACTGATTGATGATATTTTTGTTGTAATTTAATGCAGCGTGAATGAAATGGAATTTTCCAAATAAATAAGTAAATACAAATTATATTTTTGTTTCCTTAATATACCAAATAATAGCAAGCTATCGCAGCGTCAAATATGCATTGGCTTCCAAAATGTAAGGCATTTATAAAGAGCAAACGTGATTAAGATATGATAAATTTGTAGCTTTTCGACTAAATATCCAATGCTTGTATACATACACATACTGAATCCATGTTTTTTAAACATTTACATCATAAGTTCAAGTTATTTACCGGCTCGCATTCATCACTCTGCGCACTCATGTCTTCATGATCATCTTTACCTTGGCTGATAGCCTCAACATTTCTTTGATTATCTTTTACCAACTTGTTAATGTAACTCTTTTGCTTATATATATATATATTAACATTCGTCTGCATTTTGCCTTTTGTATCTCTTGCTCTTGTCATCACTTTTAATGTCACTTTGCATTTAGTGTCTGTAGACATTATGATTACTGTCAGCGCCGTCACAATTGCATCATCAACTTAACGCTTTTCAGAGTCGAGTATTAAGTGCTTATACATTCATACGTGTAAACACTTAGATTTATATAAATAACATATTCAGAGAATGTCTTTATTTAGTGGGTGTGCCATCAATCACATGCAAATATTTAACTGAAAACTATTTTTTTTTGTTCAGAAATTAATTCGTAACGAATTATGCCTTGCCTTTCAATTTCTATTCGCTCAAAAAACTCGTTTTGCTGTAAATTTTTTTTGAATGGGCATTTTATTAAAAAAAAAAATTAAAAACTACACTTACAGAATTTAATGTACTTCAATACTCGCGTATTGATTTTGAAAAATTTTGAATCTCCTTGATCTCGTAGATGTCCAAGAGGTGTCTGGCATTGAGGAAGATTTGCCTGCCTCAAATTATCTTAAATTCGAAAAGCAACAATTTTTTTTACTGCTATAAATATTGTAATAATACAGGTATTGATGAAAATTTTGATTTTTGACAAAATGATGGCTTACCAATAAGAAGGTTGTTTTTTTGTGAAAAAATTGAGAGTGGTTGAGAAAATCGAAATTTTATTTGCTTGATCATTACTTGACAAATATATCGAAGAAGGTCATGTGAAAATTTCAAGTCGATGGCCGACTCTGAAAACAACATTTCGGGAAAAACGCCTTTAAAGTTGTATGAGCCGATTACGTAAGGTTAAATTCTTGTCGTTAAACTCATATTTACGAAACTTATTGCCGGTTAGACTTCAAATTTTCGGCAAATATTTTGAAATACGTATTTACATTCAATATACAAGTACGTATGTGTAAAAAATAACTGAATTTTTGAAATTCACAAGTGGATATAGCCACTTAAAATTGCGCCAAGTACCTATTTAGCCAAGTTTCACTTCAATATGTGGTGTGTGTCCTGAATAAAATCTTACTTTGCGATTTAGAATTCCGGTTAAAACTTTTACCCAAGTATCGAAAACAATCGATCTGTAATCGATCAGAATAATACTCGTAGCTACTAACTTGTTTCAAAACCATATTATTACTTTTTAATTTCACTTTTATTGTTATAAAAAGTGTTTTTCTGTCATGTAAGCAACAAAGTTTGTTATATGTTGCTGACAGATCGTGTTCCATGTATCGCAAAATATTTGCATATAACACATTTTTATGTATTTATGTGAAAGTATTTGTGGAAATGATTTAATTAAGTTTTTCAGCATGCTCATACGATTTACATTTTAGTTGGTTTATGTTATATAACAAATATTTGAGAGCCAAACCCTTATATATTATATATACTATAGTAGATGTCTGTATGTACTTTTAAAAAAGAATATTTGTTTGTTCGTCTTCTAAAGTAAAAACGGAAGTTGTATACATATGTACATCAAGAGGCTTTAATTTATGAAACTCGCATGAATTTAAAATGAGTTCAAAGCCTTTACTGTTTTATCTTATCGCAGGTAACCTATAAGAGTAAATACCCATGAGTACTAATAACAGTAACGCGCGATAAAAGGTTCTTGTTGATAAATTTTGTGTTTCGAATCGAAGTTTATTATTTAATTTCAATTGCTATTGTTTATTTTAAATCCTGTTAAATGGTGGAGATGAAGGAAGAAAAATTCCTATATTTATATTTCTATCTTGTTGGTCTTGATTATAATATGTACATCTAGCTTTATATATTTATTTTAACCTGAAAATGTGAAAAAGGCATTTTTCCCACAACTGTTATAACTTTAATTAAATATTTTTTTATTATTATAATTATTACTAATTTATTAAATATTATGCTTTTAAAATATATGAAAGCATGAGTTTTTGTTTTTTATATATTGGTTAAATTGTTAAGGGTTTTAATGGGTATATTAAGTTCTTTTTTATGATTTCAGTATCTGAAGAAAGTGATTTGATTTTTAATTTAAATTTTTTAGAATTATACATCAACCATATAAAATATAATAGTTTTATTTTTTTTTTTTAATTTTTTATTTTTAAAACTTAATATTTCAAAAATTATTATTTTTTTATTTTTTTTAAATTATTTTTTTACTTCAACCATTATTTTTGTTTGTAAATTTTTTTTTTTCAAAAATTATTTTCATATTTCAACCCTTATTTTTGGTTTTCAAAAATTATATTTTTTTCAAGAATTAGTACTTTTTTTTCAAAAATTATAACTTGTACGAATATGTTTTTTTTTTTAAAATTATTAATATCTCAAATTTTTCTTTATTTCAAATTTTCTGTCTCGAAAATTATTTTCATATTTCAACCATGTTTTTTTCAAAAATAATTTTTTTTCCAAAATTATTATTTGTTTCTTTTTAAGTTCATTATTTGTTCGAATATTTTTTTTATTTTTCGAAACTTTTCTTTTTTTTTCAAAAATTATTATTCTTAGAATAATTTTTTTTTTGTTTCTAATATAATTTTAAAAAATTTAGGTTTTTTCTGCAAAATTATGTTTACTCAAATATTCCCATATATCAGTGTTAACAATCCTAGAAATGTTTAGTGCACTGCTTTATTTGTCCAAATAGTTAGTGTAGTGTTTTCTTAGGAAATTTCTTAACTCTTTAGATAGCATAGTTCATTAGGCAATACCGCTTAAAGTGTTAATTTATGTGTAAATGTAAAAGGGGGAAGTTTACGAGAATAAAAAATTCAATCTAAAATAACAATTTCTTGGAAATTTTCATCAATCTATTTGTGATAATAATGAAAAAAGTTTAAGCAAATATGTCATTAGAGTAATTTCTAGAATCTAGCATGGGAAATAAGAAAAATATATATCGATATATACATAAATCAATATATATAATCTTATGCATAAGTTTAGGTTAGAAACTTGCTACATAAAAATTCAATGCCAAAATCACTTGAATTAAACAGAAAAAGTTGCAAACAACAAATGCACAGTAAGCAACTCTAAACGAACGACCTTTCACAACTAATTTCTTATCTAGTAGAAAGGTCTGTTTTTATTTACATAATTTTAAATCCATTCAAACCCAACTATTAATGAATTCGCAATTAACTTTTCAATAATATACTTTGTAAACACAAGGAAAAATTCTATACTTATAATTAGTGACAATACAATATTCAATAATGGCTGAGAAAGGCAATACATAGATATTTATTTCTATAATATTATATATGTACATTGTATGTGATTAATTGTATTGAAAAGCTGATAATAGCCAAGGCAATTAAACAAACGCCCCTAAAAAATAAAAAATAAAACAACAATTGATTTACTTATTAGCTCAAAATAACAACAAATATATAGTTCGCAAAATCATTTAGCATCTACGTATCATCACGAAGGGTCGAAGACGCACGATATGGTGTCAGGTGTCTTGCTGTGAACGTAAGCATTGTACCTTGTTCCTTGGAGAATGTAGATTGTTGTGGGCAGGCTAAGTTTTTAAGAAAATGAGACTCAAAAGAAAGCGTATGTAAATTACGATGCCCACACTGGGTTTATTCATTTATTTTATTTCACTTTTTTCTTAATATGTATGTGCTAATGTGTGTGTAAAAACAAAGGCAGTATTATCATGTTGTTATATATTTATTCTTATTTTTTTTTTTACTGAATTATGCATTTTTCTTTTCATTTCGAATGTTTTACTATTATTTTCTCCAGTATTTAAATAAATTTACGAAATTTGAGAATTTTTATGTGTAAAGATATTTTGTTGCCTTCATAAAATCTAGCAATTTATGGCTTTAAATTTATTCGTGACATTTGTCGATAGTTAGAGAAATTTAAGTATTTTAAAGTGATTTAAAAACTGAAATCTAACCTCATATATATAAAACTACCTAAACGTTTGCATGGCTGTAGAGTGTGTTTGGAACAGGTGTAGGTTTGTTAACAAAATTGTAACATTATTGACACGCACAGACGATATGATTTTCATCTCCAAATTTGTGAAATAAAATTTATATAGTGACCCTGTAGCCATTTAGTAGACATTAGGGTGTGTTATTAAGACATAGTTATTTTAAGAAAGCATAGTTTCAGCTGTAGCTAAGTTTTAACTTGATTCAATATATAAATTTCCTAGTTTTTACGAAAATTTTAGTCACAAATTTCGATTTTGTTTTAGTTATGGCAAGTAAATAGAACACTTTTTCCCAGCAAAAACTTTCTAATTCAAAAAGTCAACAACAAATATCTTCACGAGCGCTTATTGAGTGTAACCTATTCAGAAACCACCTACATACTCTTACATACACATAGTGATATACCTACATATGCAACTAGCGCTATATAATATACCTATCGTCGTCATTTGGCGCTGTGTGTGTCCACTTTACTGCCTTTGCATTTGTTCTCCCTTTTTATTTGAATGAACTCGAAGATAAGCGGAAAGAAGAAACTAAGACCAAAAAAAAAAAAAAAAACAGAAAAACTAGTAATATCAAATAAAACATAAGCGCCGCCATATGCTGTTGCTGTCGTACAAGCAGTTGGCGGCAGTTGGTTAAGCATCAGTCGAGACTACCTTAGCGATCAACAAAAGCTCAATATCCATGGCACTGCATTTGATCGATGCACAATTGGTTTATAACGAAAAAACCAAATAAGCTTGAATGGAAATTTTATACCAACACACATTGAACTGGCATATATGCTTGTACATTAGGGTGACACTTAAATATTGAAAGCATATTTTGTTAACTCTATTTTAATATTATTAAAAGAACGGTATAAAATACCTTTAAGCTATATTTAAGCTTATTTTTCAGTTAAAAAAAGTTCTAGAATATTCAAACTGCAAACGAACATTGACAGCTCTCAATCAGGTCAATAATTCATAGCTTAATATCTTTAACCATGATACTGCTAAGTGAAGGGCTAAATTTAAAAAAAAATCTTTAATTCGGTTTTTACGAATCGCCCTAATATAACTAAATATGTAGCTAAAATATATAGTTACTTCAGATTCTGCTGCATAAAACATATGTGAATGCATTTGTCTTTACTCTTAACCATTTCTTACTTTATTTTCTTGTTCCGGCATTAGTATTACTCGTTTTATCATTATTTGAAAACTTATTTATTGTGTTCGACGATTTCGATTTTCTTTTTGCATATAATACCCAATCAGACAGCGTCGTTGCTTGTCGCCATCCGCATAGGTACACGCGGGTACTGTAACTACTCCGCGCTCCCTCACAATGCTATGCGGAGCAACTACGCTTTCCTAACCATTGTATTGATCGCTCTGTTTGATTTCTTGTGACATCATTTACACTTTTGTACGACTATGTCATACAGTTTCTAATGAACTAGTGCACATATCACTCACCATTATCGGAATATGAGTGTGGGAGATATAAATCATGATTTAAGTTCACACGAATCGTTTCCAATATTTACCGTTAGATCTCGATAATATTAAAAAATTATATTCAATTTTGGTTTAGAGAATTATAGAATTTTAACAGGTATATTGAACAGAATAAACTATATTTTGAAAATTTGAAAATGTTTTTGAAATAAATCTCTTTAAAAAACCACTTGCCACCTTTTACTGCTAATGTGCTTAAATCATTTGTAATAAAATAATCTATTAAGTTAGGTGAAGTGTTTCGAATAATTTAGAAGTCTATAAAGTTATTTAAACAATTATGTTCCAGTAAAGCTGCTTCCAGCCGAATATTTACTATTACTTATATTTTACTAAGATATGATATCTTGTGAAAATAATATAATCAAGCATATTTAAAATCTATTTAGAAAATTTTGAATCTACAATACTTCAAAAACCGCGCTAATGTAGACCATCTACATATAAGTTTATTGGCATTTGTTATTTTTATACCCCTGCGCTTGAACTAAAACAATGAAGTCACCATTCGAAAAATGTGTAAAAATAGGTGTGCCTTTATTTGTTTTTGTCGGCTTTACATGTTTGAATATATTATATTTTCGCTTGGAATATTTATCAATTTCCATCGATTATATAATATATAGTTGTAAATGCATGAGTAATGTTTAAGGTAGTGCCTACCTATAAATAACTCATGTGTTTTGGGTTCGTTGCGCATGCGCAACTCTGTCCGATCGTTCACATTTAAAACAAGGTCAATCACAGCGGCTGTCACAGACACCTAGGGCTTCTTATAACAGCTGTGTTTTCTATTCAAGTTTATTTTTTATTAACGTTTCCATTTTTAGTTTTACCCAATAGTTTTCACTGGTTGTTAATTTAGTTTTGAACTGCTTGCAAGCCAAAAAGTCTAATGACCGCTAAATTAGCAAAAACGGAAAAAGATATTAGTTTTAAATATAACAAGTTTTTATGAAATTGTTTTGTTTTAACTGTTTACTTTATCCTTAACTTCGTTTCTCAGCTACAAGTTTAACGCCTTTGAAATGAAATTACCTTGACTTTGGCTTAAAATTATGCTGGTGCTTACTAAGAGGATCGTTGTGCAATTAAGTGTATAATTATGGGGATTACACAATCTCATTTTAATGTACGAAAAATTTTATACATTACAATTTACATACATATATTGCTGGCAGATCTTTTTACGCCTTTACGCTTAAGTTACTTTATTTGAGGAAATATTTCAAGCTTTTGTTCATTTCTTTTGCATAAGCACAATATTTTACTTTTATCTTCACCGATAACCAAAACAGGAAGTACACTTAATATTTTTGTCAGCGTGAAAAGTAAAAACCAAGAATATGTCTGTATATAAAATAAATACTTGTATATCAAGTATGTTGTTCTCTTGCTGTCATGCATGGCCCTGTATTGTTGCTTGCCAAATACCAGCTGCCTTATAAGGATATTCATCAGGCATCATGCGTTGACTTATAAGGAAACTGTTGCTAATGGAACGTGCATGACTAACTTGATGAGATAAGACATGATTTTCGCTCTTCAAAATTGACATGAGTGTATGTAATGTATTCGTTTGGAAAAGGCTTCAGCAAAAGTGTAATATTTCGATATTGTGGACAGAACTGAAAAAGGTTCCACGTATATTTAAAAATTAATTTCAATTTATAGAGCAGTTTGTTTTTTTTTCGTTTTTCAAGTTGGTGCCTTGAGAAAAGCTTAAACTTGAATTGCTCAGCCTGAAACTGGGAAAATAATATTTTTCATACAAGAGGAACAGCATCGAGTTACAGTTTCAGCTAAAAAATATACATCCGAAATTAATACTCTACCACTTTCGAGAATAATTTCATTTCTGATCGAATTTTTCTGAGGTTCTCAAATATACTGAGTCATCGACTTTAAATGCGTATACAAAACATGAACTTTAGATTAAAATGTTTTCTAGAATTTATTATAGCAGCTGTAATATTTCTTTACTTTTCGATTCTATGAAATTCAATTTCAAAAGTAACCTAATATTCTTTACTTGAAGTCATGTCTATGAGTATGAAAATATATATTTACATTCTGTAAAATGTTTACTTTTCGTAGCCTATTAAGCTTAGCGATCTACATTCTATTTTTTTTTTATCAACAATCGTTAGCAATTATCGAGCACACACGAGCAGAATAAACACTTAAAGCGATCAGGCAATATAACTGAGTTAGATTTCGATATCGGATACAATTGGACAGTGAACGACGAATCAGCAGAGATTTTTTTAGTTTAAATTAATTAATATATGTGTACCCTGAACAGGGTATATTAGTTTCAGTTTTTGAGACATCGGTATGAAATTCCTCCCTAAGAAGCTGCTCATTTGTTGGAACCGCAGATATTGCGCAACAATAGGATATAGCTGTGAGACAAACTGATCGATCAAAATCAAGTGCTTATATGGAAACTTTTTGATTTAACGAGATATCTTCCTTCAGGAAATTTAACCAACGCTATAATTTCCTAGCGTATTGTTCAGATCGCAGTACTATAATATATAGCTTCTATATAAACTGACCGATTAAAATCAAGATAAATATCTTTTTATATATTGTTATGCTAAAGGTAATACACTTGTGAATGGTATTATAGCTTCGGTGCAGTCGAAGTTAACGTTTTTTTTCTTGTTTTGTAAACAAAAAACTCAAACGGCGTTGAATATAGCAGGTTGTGTAAATAAATATAACTAAGTACATATAAACATGACGTGTATATCTTTGAAAGAAAAATAAAAAAGATGAGCGATATTAAAAAATACAAACAATCATTTATTGCTTTCAAAGCTCATTTGTAAATAATAACGTAACACAGAACATAAAAAATTTCTGTACTTACTATAGACATACATATGCACTCATTTTTTACAGATAAAAAGTAAGCTGTAAGTTTAATTGTGCCACAACTGCATTGCCGACTGCTATTTTAAGCCTTATTAATCACATTTCACTTAAAACTTAACGATAAAATGATAGACATAACAATTGGGAACAATAAAATGGTTGTGCAGTGAGGTGTGGTGGTGCAGCAGAAGAGAGGGGAAGCTCTATAACCAACAGCAAGCATGTGTATATATGTATATATTTATGTATTTCTATATACCCTCTTTGTCAAGAGTTGCGAGTTACTCATCTGATCTATGAGAGTCTTCATGTATGATGGCTACCTTAAAATTTTTTCATGTTCCTAAACGGGAAGCAAAAAAAATAGCAATTAAGTCAAGTAACTATCTTATAAATTCCTTCCTTTTCCACTAACAGAAAAAATTGGCAATATACATAAGTATACAAATATGTTTGGTTGTGTATATATTAAAATTTGCAGCTGCTGCTTTGCCGGCTGTTGCGTAGTTAATCGGCTTGACGAACTCGGCTGCCAAGCTGACTCTTCTCTCAATAGCTTGGTTTACTTCTTTGTGTACCTTTTACTGCAAATTTTTGCTAGAAAAGTGTATTCATGTTGTTAAAACAAGTGCACAGGTAGCATGTTGAGAGCAACGAACGCTAATTCTAGGGGAGTTTAGCAGACGCACAGCTGTTTGAAAAATATTTTTTATTCTTTGACTTGAAAAAATTTAAGAAATATTTTTTAGAGATCGTGCTATCATGATTTTCATGTCATATTAATAATATGAGTCAGTATTTATTCAATCCGATTATAAAAAAATTTCTATATTTACTTATTTTAAGCTAGATTAGCAGATTTTTGGTAAAAATAACCCGTTATTTCACCTAAAAATTTTAAAATGTATTCCACATTTCCGCCCAATTAGTATTTAAGATATATACAATGAAGTACTGCTACTAGAACTATACAAATTATGCAGCGACACGTTATAAAAGATGCTTCAGTCAGAGAACTCCACTTCTTTGGCAAAGAAGTTTAAAGCGAATGAATTCTTCTTTAAGGACTAAAATAGATGTTTTCCCAGAAACTGCAACGTTTCAGTACTTTTTCTCCCATTAGTTAGCAGACCATCGACTCCTTTTCTCCAGCTTCCGAGTTACTTCACGATTAGACTGCTTTGGATGCCTGGCCATAGCGGACATGAAGGAAACTGTAAGGCTGATGAGATGACTAAATTAGTTACTACTGTCTCACTAGTTGCAGAATGGAAACGGGTAGGAGCTACACTGGCTTCTTGCGGTTCACTACTGGATGGTTGGCATCAGGCGAGCTCGTTAAGCTCGTAAGAGGTCTAGTTTGTAGAAAATTAATTTTCGAATGCAGGAGTTTTTATCTGACTTCACAAAGGATTATAATTAGCAGTCTAAGTGTGATCCCTCCCCCATCTTAGGGGATGGAAAAATTAAACTGTCAACAATTAAATTTTAGTTTTTATTCTGAAAAAAGAGAAAATTAAATGCACGCGATTAAATAAAAAAGTGTTGTATTTAACATCCCACTCTTATTTTGGTCGGCCAAAGCGTGAGATATTTGAAGCACACCTTCAGTTTAAAATGCGCCGGATTTACATGGACTTTCCCATATAAAGTAATTTTTGGATTTCCCTTGGTATGCACATTCTTATTTAAATAGGGTGGGCACCCTACGACTTCCGATTATGTTCTCTAAATATATATATTTATGAAATACCCTTGAAAATATGTCTAGCAGCAACCAACTGGGCAGCATTTTAGTATAATATATAAAGGTTTTATAGGAATATTTTGTAAGTACTCGTATGGCAAAAGAACGGCCAACTCTGCTAAAATTTCACTGAAGCAACACTGGCAACACTCCACGTGCTAAACATACATATTCTAGATCTCAGTTATTGTTCTGTTTTTAGAATTTTTCTACTTATTTTTTAAAAGCTCATTGAACTGGCAAAAAAGTCCATTTTTTGTTGCTTTAAATGTATTTTGTGATGACAATAACAATGCTATATTATCGATCGTTCTTTTCTTGCTCGCTTACTAGATAAATCGTATATTATTATTATCTTCATTATCATTGCTACTACTACATCAAGCCATAAAATATAAGCGAAGTCAATATAAGTAGATCTTTGGTTGTTTGTAGTAAACTTAATTGTCTGGTTCAATTATAATTTGTTTGTAAATATGTATGTATGCATAAATAACCGAGTTTGCTAATGCAAATGAGCATTTAATATAAGCAAATTTTTAATCACATGTGCATATTCTTTCAGCTGTTGTTCAGCTGAAATGCGAAAAAATATAAACGTGAAAACAATGAAGGCTAAATTCAGCTACTCGAAAATTACAACAACAACAAAGGCAGTAACGTCAAATACAATATTATTGACAACAAACGAATCAATGCTAATTCAGTTTACTGAACAGGAAATACGAGTAGCACGGCAATTGGAAGTTTCACACAGCAGAGCAAACATCTTGTTATGGTCTGTCTTGGCCTCATCAGTTGGCTTACAGAAAACCAGCTCACCGTCACTTGACAGCACGCTTAAACCAGTTTCTTACCTCCCACTTTATGGTTTCCGCTACTTCTAAGCCATATTCACAGTGATTTTTGCAAATATTGAAATTAATATTACATAAGTTCAACTAAGGCGGAATTTCACTATTCCGATATAAAACAACAACAAAGCAACAAAAGAGAATACTATTGTTGGCTACTGAAATATAAATTGCACTGTTGTTATTATTCTTGTTATGACTAACCGAGCATTATCTGCTAAACCTTAACTGCGTTTGCATCGAAGCTATAATACCCTTCACAAACACAAAAGATTCCATCCAAGAATTAATTAATTTTGATCGGTCCGTTATCGGAGCAGCTCCTTGAGAAGAAAAAGACGGGTCGATACCTTAAAAACTGAAGTAACGAGTCTGATGCTGATCATTTGTATATACGCGCCATGAATAGAATTCTTCTATATCTGAACGGATTAATAAGAACAGTTTTTAATTTTTAAAGCTTACTAGTTATCATAATACAAAATAAAAATACTTAAATTTTCCAACCGAGATAGGGTTAAGTATTCATAAATGTCTATACGCCAACATATAATATTTGTTTACAGCTTTACTTTATACCGTTGAAATACAGTATGGCACTTAATATGTACAAATATGAGTACGCGAAACAAAGGAACAGTAGTAAAAGCAAGAAAATGTCTGCTGTCAACACTGAGTCCACGTACAATGACATGAAAAGTCCACATCAAGTATTTTACGCCGTCTCAAGTGATCGGCTAGGTATTTTGCTTATACGTGCAAAAATACAGTATTTCATCACATACATAGATATATATATATATTGGTAAAATTGTGCTTCATGTTCCATATCACAATTAATATAAATTAAGCTACATATATTGCAAGTATATAACTGTATTAACTGGTATTTATTTACCTGATAGACCCCGTCAGATGTCAAATACCCCAACGTGTCATGAGTAGCATTGCTAAAGCTACCGCCTTTCACATTGCAAACGCTGAAAGCGTTGCAATATTTATTGTCTATGCACCTGATACGGAAATTTTTTTACAAAAAGAGATAAATTCCCTTTCTTTTGCAAATCAATTTCAATGTACTTAACAAAATTTCCTTTGTTGCCAGCAAAATCCCCTCAAATTACTAATTTTGTAGACAACAGTTAATTGAATTTCGACACGTAACAACACTTGCAACTGATTTGCTACCTATGCAGCTGTATATATACATATATATATGTAAGTACACGTGTATCTGGCAACTTGTCAGGGTTCTAATAACTATTGAAACCGCATTTTTTTATTTTTTATTTTTTGCTGAAATATTTTTTATACATGCTTTTTGGTTGTAATTGTTGTGCGCACAGCACTTATAACGCGCAGTAATTTGCATTGAATGACAGAGATTTAATTAAATTGACAACTCGAATATTGTTGCTAGTCACTGTAGGTATGTCTTTCACTGTTTTCTGTTATTATCATTTGTTTCTACTTCACTAAATTAGGCCCACTTATTTATTGATATGCTTATGAGCGCCTAATATTAGTTTAATTTATTTATCTGCGTGTATTTTATTGTTTTGTTGGGAATAAAATTTGCGTATTGACATGACTTTCTGCGCGTACGAACTTTACAAAGTGTTGATGGGTTTGATTGAGAGGTGCTTATGTGATTTGCATTCCTTTGTCAGTTGTTTGTATTAATAATTTTTACAAATCAATTATAATTTTTCCCAAATCATGCTTTTACTTTTTTTAAACACTTTTTGTTTATAGAAATATTGTAAGATCTATACTTTTTCGGCTATACATATCACTCCACAAAAATAGCTCATCCTGAGTCACATTTCAAAAGCGCATTACAATTTGTACATGTTTAGAATTGGAGAGAACTGTACATTCTACAATTTCGATCTGATGTTCTGTAACTAGTGTATCAAACGTTAATAATGCAAATTTGTCGCACGTTTACCTTTAGGAGTTTCCAACTCTTTGGAAACTAAAGACATTTTAAATCACCTTACATTAATCCTTTAACTTAATCCTCTAATTTAATTTTTTTAAATTCATACCTATGTTAATACAGTTAAAAGGAATATGATGTTATGCTGATTTAGCCGAAATTACATTAAGGTAATTTAGAGGTTGTGCAATAAGTGTTAGTAGGTTAATAGTAGTTTAATAATTTTCATTACTTTTCTGTTAGTTAGATCGACAACGCTATTCTCTTCTTTTCACTTGACATACTCTAAAGTACAGTCAATGAAATTACATAAAATTCACCAAATTATCGCTGAATGTAATTTTATTGCACCGATGTGTTACAAAAAACCTCTGACACTGCAATTTCGTTGGAAATGTTTTCACAACAAAACTATTCACTGCCCACCGAGTGCTCATAATTTTAACGAGTCGCTCAATCCAGTTAACTGTAACAGCTATATTACCTTTTGTGGTGTAAAAGTATACATGTGTACATATGCATATAGCTGTGAGTGATGAGTATGTGAAGGCAATTGGAGTATAGTTGCTCGGGCGTCTTTACTCAGTGTTGGACTTATGCGGCGGACAGCAACATGGTCAGTTGACAAAGCAATGCAAATAATGAAAATGAAACGTTTGAGGGAAGTTAATGGCGCCTTGACGTCAACATTCGTGCTCGTGGACATAAATACATATGAACATAACTATTATACACCAGTAACATAACTTGGCATACGCCTAGACACTTTTCAAAACTCATTTAGGTGAGCAAACACATTTATCATCTTCTACGGCTTTTATTTACTATTTTTCTTTTGTAACTTTATCACCTTTGGCGACTATTTCTTCATAAAATTTATGCTTGCTGATCTTACACTGTCACAACAAATCATATACATATGCATGCATGGATATGTATGTAAACGATAGTGGTGAGCGTTGTGGTGAAATTGTGAAATATTTATGATGTTGGGGTTGCTCCGCTAGGTGAGTAACTCTATCTTTGAGCGTATGTTTGAGTGTGCGTGGTGTCATGTCGGCGGTTTGTTAATGAGATTTTTGTGTTCGTGACTGGGACAAAGTCAAAAGTGCCAATTTTTTTACAAGTTGTTATTGCTTTTGTTTTCCATTCAATTAAATGTCATTTTCCATGTCTTCTCGACAGCAATGTCACTTGACTTTTGGTATCGATGACGTGACATTATTGTTGTAGCGTTATGTCTTGCATGTAAGCGGCCACATGCGCATAAATTCACGCATGACACTTTAACCCATGTGTGCACATCATTTGCTAGCTTTCTGGTGGACATACATATTTTGACTTTTATTGTTTTAATATAATTCATTAGCTGGATTTGTGCGATTCTAAAAAATATTTGATTTTTCTTCGCCACTTCATTTACATAAATCAATTAGGAAAGTTTCTATTAGCTTAATTGCGGAAATTTTTATTTTCCAAATCTTGTTTCGAGCATTTTGTTTTGTTGAATTTTTGAGCTTGTTGCTTTTGGTTTGTGTTGTAATTTTTCACGCGCCACGAAAGCGAAAGTGCATTTACTGCAGTGAGCATGAAGTGGCAATAACAATAGTTTACAGCTCGTATTGAGTGCATGACATAAATAAATTATACGCCGATGCTTGGCTTAATCAGTCAGTCAACGGCGAAAGCAGAACGGATGTGCTTTAGTGGGGTGCGTCGGCAGAGCAGCGCGCTCCGACGTTTGTCATCTATTTGACATTTATAGTTTTTGGGAATTTTAAATGCATTCTACAAAGATTTTCGAGTATTATGATTTGCCATGTGACGTGGTTGAAGTCATCTAATGCGGCGGCACATGCGGGCACCACTGACCTGCTACTAGTTTATATGTGGCATATATGTATATATATATTGGTTTTTGTGGTGTTTGCAGCCAATTGACATTTGAAATTTCTTAATGCACTTAAGCTGTCAGTAAGTAGCACGAACAACGGCGCATTGCAAGCGTCACTGCAATTTCTGCCTTTTGATTGAATTATCATTTCAACTGTAGATTTTGCTTTGTTTTGTTGGCAATCGAAAAGATATAGAGTGTGAACTCGTCAATTTGAATGTCTTGTTTTTATTTACAACTACATCGAAATGAAAATTGGAAGTAAAAATTAACTATACACCGTGATCCCAAAGAAACGGTACAAAACCCTTTAGTTACGAGATCAAGGCAGTCATTTTTAAATACTAGTGCCAAAACCAATTCGGCTTATCCTCAAAATGGTTGCATCGAATATAATACCCTTCATAGGTGCATTTCTTAGAGTAAAAAAGTGTATAAAAATATGTTTATCTTGATTTTGATCGATCAGTTTATATGGCAGCTATATGCTATAGTTGTCCGATCTGAATAATCTACGCAAAATTTCGTAAAGAAATATTGGCAAATAAAAAAGTTGTTCATACAAGCTCACGATTCTGATCGATAAGTTTGTATGACAGCTATATGCTATGGTGGTCCGATATCGGCGGTTCCGACAAATGAGTAGCTTCTTGGAGGAAAAAGAACATGTGTGAAATTTTAGTTCGATATCTAAAAAACCTGATAAACTAAAAATGTAGCGACCGTAGAAGGCGTCATTTTGGTAATTTAATCTTTAAAGTCGGTCCATAAAGTATTATGTACCAATGTTTTTGTCTCGAGAAAATTACTAAAAAATTATTCTTTTTTCGGAAATCATAAACCTCAAGTACTCCATTGCCATTCTGACCCAGTTATTTTCAATCAAATGAAGTATTTCGATAACTTAATAATAAATTTATTTAAAAATCACTTGAACTCAATGAAGTGAAGAGCCCAAAATCGCTTATAGATATACATTTGTCTATCACTAGTTGAGCTCGTATTGTATTGTGAACTCTTTCAAATGATAGCAAACATTCAATTTCACTGTTTCACAATTTGTTTACCGCACCATAAATCGTTTGCATGGATTTAGATAAAAAGAAAATATCTACGACTCACTTTATTTATCTTAAATGAAAATCTCAAATCGAAAATTCAATAAATTTATATAAGTTATTAATGCTCATTGATTTATTTGATTAATCCCGGAAATTTTTTGACACAATCTACATATACACATCTCCATAACTGCATATGTGTGTGAGCATAATTCCCGCCTGTAAACTTCATAAAATACCAAATTGAATGCCAACATTTTGTGTGAATTGTTTTGCTTTGTTGGCAGCACAGTGTCGCATATGTCACAACGACGTGTAGGCGCATACATAAATGCATAATAAGTGCAGACGCAAAGCGGAAAGCCGCAAAACATGCCTTAAATCGTGTCTTTCTAGGTGAGAGCTTGTGGCGAGAAGAAAGGCGTGCTGTCATGCCTTTGACTTTGGCCATCGCACAAGCACACATACATACATAGCTACATATGCACAACCGTGATCACCTACAAACTTTGTTGGAGAAACAAAAAAAATATACTTGTATATTAGCTTGTGAGTTGGACGCGAATTCGTTTGAAGGTGTTGTAGGTATTCGTATACTTTACTGGCGCTGGCAGCGTAGAAAGTGTGTAACGTGCAACGGTGCGTTTGTATTTGTCACGCTGCAGAAATGCAATAAAAAATTTATGCATACGAATCCGCTTACAGTAATGCAAATGAAAAAATTAATTTGTGTATTTACATTAGGGCGCAACATTTTAAGGCAATTTTTTTTTTTAACTAATAGACTAAATATTTTCAAAAAGTTAAAAAAAGAGGTTTCTTAAAATTTGAAATCTTAAAATTGACATCAAGAGGTGCCTGTTTCTAACTTTCCATTGTACTTATAAATGACAGGAGAATAATGTTTTTTTTTGTGGCTGCACATTTGAGCATTGCAAAAATGAACCTAAAATTTGTTCGGAATGAAAATTGAAAAAAAAAAATCCAAACAAATAAAAAAGAAATAAAAGTCATACGTATTGAGCTTTGAGTTTGAATATCTTCAGAATGGTTCACTGTATGAAGTATAAGAAGAAAACAAAAAAACAAATTTTTCCCATGTGAATTGTATGAAAAATAAAAAGTTATTAACAGACAACTCAAATTTAATATTAAGAATTTTTATATATTTTGAATTGAAAACAAGTTGCCTAAAACAAACTGACACACCCTTATATACATATATACATTCAACTGAAAGTGAAGGCAAATATGTATTTCTACATTCAGAATTTCACCTTTATGCTTGCCAAGAGATTTGCCTTTGAAAGCAGAGTGGAGCGTTGTATTTATTTACAAGAAATAAATTATATGGGAACCCCTTAATTTGTTCAATTCGCTAATTCAAATTTATTTGCGTGTGGTTAAAGTAATTTTTTAGAAAAAAAATTGGAATAATTATACTTTTTTTTTTTTTGTTTGTTATTATGTTGTATGTTTATGATTCCTCAAATCGTGGCTTGCCCAACTGCAAATGTAATAATTTCTCGTTAAAACGCAACCATGTGCAAAAATATTTCCATCCTTGGATGATCGCGAGGTCATTTGCGATACATTAATTACTTACAGATTGTTTATGGGCAAAAATTAAACGAACTGCCAGCAACTATTTGGTTGCTATGGTTTTTTGTTTATATTCGTTGGTCCTCAAAAGTTTTTTCAAAAACAAAAAAAAAATCAAAGAATAGACCAACTGGCCTCTGTTCCATTAACTTCAGTTTTACCATCGAGGGCAGCTCTAGAGAAAGCTTGATATTGTCAGAATAAGTATATGTGCTTCTAACTTATGAGTTTATTTTGACTTACTATTTTTGGTGCAAACTTTAAAGTACAATTTTAGGTAGATCAAAATATTTGTTTAGCTGGAAAATAAATGACAGATAAACGCTTGGTAACTTAGCCGTGAATCGTGTTAATAATGCTTTGATTTGATCACTTTCTTTTCACTCCGTTAGGTGTGTGACTGCGCTACAAATTTTAATGTGTCCCTAAATATATGTTAAATATATATTTTTTGTATTTTATGGCTTATTTTCAATTCATTTGAAGGTTGCCAAGACTTACCGAATTAATTCTAGTTTATATGGATTTAATCACAACTTGCAAGAGGGTAAAACACGCGTTTATTTTGTTATAAATATAAATAAAAATTTGCACATTTACAGAACTTAATGTTCTTTAATAGTCGGTTATTCAGTTAGAATAATTTTTGATTCCTTCGGTCCCATAGCCGATCTCCAGGAGGACCTCCAAAAAAAAGTTGTCTGACGGTGAGGAAGATTTTTCTGCTTAAAATTATTTCAAATCCAAAAATAAAACAAAAATAATGTTATAATGGAACCATTTAAATGAAGACCGAAGAACTAGTCAGCATTTTTATTTCTGACAATCGCACGGCTTTCCACAAAAAAAGTTTGAAAAATTTTGATCTACAAAATATCTTATTCCATTTATCATAACTTGACAAAAATATCTAAGACAGTCGTGTGATAATTTCAAGTCTTTCGCTCCTGCCGTTTTGGCGAAAATTTCTTCACGCACTTTATAAACAGCGTTTTGAGAAAAGGGCTTTAAAGTTTTGCGAGCCGATTACACTAAGTTAAAAAATGCATACAAATACCTCCATATCTCTGCAACTAAATTTTCGGAGAATAGTCTCAAATATATGTAGATTCGTTATATGCAAAAAAAAAATCGAATTTTTTGACTTCAACAAATTTGCAAACTTCAAATGATTATATTATATAAAGCATATACACTTTTTTATATTCTCTTAACTATTTTGACAGAACGGTATCAATTACTTTTATACATATTACAAATATTTGCCATAAATATGCTGAACTTGGGATCTCAAATGGTTCAAAAAACTTACAGCATTTGATTGAAGGTGACTATTAAGGCGAGAATAAACAGTCCACTTATTGTAAAATTCAAGATCAGTGCACGCTCCACTCAAGCGCACTCGAAGTGTTTAAAACAATGGTAAACGGCGGAGGCGGCACACCGAATTTAGACTTGTCAGGCGGTTTGTGCCACTCATGCGTATACTAGAACAATAGATACACCTATACTTTATATATATTAATTTCAATGCACGTAACGCTCAATTGAGCAACGGCAAAGCAACTCTACAATAAATTGCTTTAATTTCTGCTGAACGCCGGAAAGGCGCTTGCAACGGCCAATTAGTGTTTTTGAAAAAAAAAAATTAAAATAAATAAATAAAGTAATCCGTATGCGCGTGCATATATATGTAAATGCAATGAAAATTCGTTAATTCAACGCGTTGCCATTTGTGAAACATTTCGCGTTTTTATTATTTAATTGTTCTGAGGTGACGCAAACAATTTGCATTCGCCAAGCAATCAAGGCAAGCGAATTTATTAAGTGGAATATTGGGAAAATACGTCATAAAATTGCACAGCTATTAAAAGCCTGTCAAAATTACACACCTTAGCTGCTATAATTTTCAAAGCATTTCTGTGTTTGTGTGTGTGTTTGTATGTATATTTGTATATATGTATAAATATAGCATAATCTCAGAAACCAGTTAATTCTAAAAGTGCGTTTTCCAAAAATCCCAACACATCAAAATTAAGCATAACTTTTAAAACAACAACAAAAACTGCATTCGATTCTTGCGTCAAAAGCATTTGCAAAAACAATTAATTCGCGCACAAATCGTTTTTCATTTTCATAAGCCATGGTAATAGCGCAAATAAATAACGCGTTTGCGGCGAGCGCTTATTAAACGAACAACGGTAAGCATTTACCAATAGCTGACGGCCATTGGCGTTCACTTCGTGGCAGGCAATAAAACGTGGAAAAACAACAACACTTTAAGTGTTTTGCTTTCGGCTTGCAACTTAATGACATCATATGTTCATATATGTTACACATTTATATGTATATAGTACATATATATATTAGTATTTACTTATTATATATGTGTAGTGCCCACATTTGTATTTTCTGCTTGTGTTTGCTTTGACTTTGGCATTAAATGTTTTGTTAATCACTAAGCGCGCCACAAAAACTCGCTTAAGCCGTATTTTCCAAAGCGCTGTCGAAGCGCGACTTCAACCGAAAACTAAGCCAAAGCGTTAATTATTTATTTTTTGTTATGCTTCTCTTTTGACATTTGCAAAATTTTTCTGCAGAAAATTTAAACTTGATTTGTGCTACATGCGCCGTCGTTTGATCAACCATCGACCAGAGTCAGAGGCGTGTCGGCAACATTGTTGACATACATACATACATATGTATTTCTAATGTTTTCATTTATATTTGCAATTCCGTTGAAGAATCGCTGCGCGCATAGTTATTTTTAGTGCGCTGGCGCAGCTTAATGTGTGTCTGGGCTAAGCTTGGCTACTTGTGTTTATATATGTATGCGTGTGTGTGCGTGTACGTTAAAAAAAAAAGTTGCGAGTGTTGATATTTGATGGCGTAAATATGTAGTTTATAGACATGCTCAATAATTAACTAAGCAATTTTTTTCATTTTTCATTAGCAGTGCCATAAATTAAAGATATTGATTACAGATTAAAATTTTGGTGCAACTTATTAAAAAAAGCCGTGGTTTTTCCATTTTATATATATATGAAATTTTTTTTTCGCCAAGTTTCGCCTCTTTTTAACATACATCTTTTCATAATTGTTATCTGGTTTCCCCTCAGTGAGCAAGTAATTGGAGGCTTTATTACTTTTTTGTGAAAATATATTGTGAATTTATATACTGACTATCTATTTCGTTGACGTCATACTGCGTTAAAATATTTCGAATTTTGTTTTCATCAAAACTAAAAACACCTCAAAACTGTCTCGACGCTATGACACATTCATGAGAAATAACAAAACGTTTATCCATTCCCAAAGATAACGAGCGTAGATAAGATAAAATTCAAGAATATGATATTTGAGATAGAAATTGTACAAAAACAAAAGCAATCTTGAAAAACATTTATGGGGTGTTCTTTTAGAGGTAGAGAGCTGTTATTTCAAAAAAAAAAAAAAAAGAAAAAAAAAAGCCGTTAACTTCAGCTGCATAGAAGTTATAACATCCTACACAGGTGCATTTCTTATAACATAAAAGTGTATACAACTGTCTTTATCTCGATTTTTATTAGTCAGCTTGTATGGCAGCTATATGCTATAGTGATCCAATAATGACGGTTCTGACAAATAAGCAACTTCTTGTCGATCCAAGGATGTGTGCAAAATCTCAGATCGATATCTCAAAAACTGAGCGACTAGTTCGCGTATATATAGATAGAAGGACATGTCTAAATCGACCCAGCTAGTCACGTAGATCATTTATACATATACCTATAATATGTATATACTTTATTGAATCTTTAACATTTCCTTCTGGTTGTTACAAGCTTATAGTTATAATTCAATTACCAAAAGTTTCACGCTCTGTTATAAATAAATATTATAACGGATCCCACATTCTTGACCTCCTGTTATAGAATATATTCTATTACCGTATAGTTTGATAAACACTACGTACAATTTTTCAGTATTTTGTCTCTAATATTTATTATTACCATATTCTACAGACATATTTTTTAATTAAAAAATATATTTAGTACCAATTTATTGACTATAAATACTGCACTCGTGTTTTATAATGACTATTTAATATGCATTTTTCAAATTTTAAATAGCCACGTAGTCCATTTCATTCATTTACGCTACCGCATCGTAATAAAGATGCATTTTTTATCACCTCCTGGAGCCAACAACGGCAGCCAAAGTCTTTAGAAAGCCAAATCAGAAGAGGAAAATAAAAAAAATATGGTAGCCGAGCGAGTGAACGGTTTGAAATATTCAAATTATAAAGCATTCGTTTACAGTAAAACGGTATGATAGAGTTGTGCAATGAATAGGAGGGTTTTTATAAGCGCATTTATACGAGTGTAGACTCTGATTGTATTTATATGTATCTACATAATGTTGTATATTCGAACGTGCAAGGCAGATAATTTCGTAGTTGAGTGGTATTATTTATATTTCTGAAGCTGTATTTAGAAACGCTTATTTCTCGGCTAAGTGATTATTACTTTCCTCTTTCTTTTTCTTAGATCGGCAGTTTATTAACTTTTTTCCCAAAAATAATAATAATTAGACACAAATTTGTGTTAGATATTTTTCAAGCTTCTGCTTCGTTGTGTACATCTTTCAGCCTCCTACGAAAGGCTGACGAAACGAAGTCTGTACGACGCTAAAAATGTAGACATCCATCTAATAAATTTTAACTTTTTGAACCTGCGGTCCACAGGGCACCGAGAAGGTCGGGTTTATGTGATGAGTCCGACGTCATATTCGCTTTAAATGTGTTTGTGTTAACGCAATAACAACAATAAAATTATAAAAAAATTTTGTCACCGTAAAATCAACATCAAACTTATTTTTCACATATTCTACCCGACGTTTAAAACTTGATTTTCCGAACTCTAAATGCGTAGTCTGTACCAAAATGATGATGGGTCATCAGAAATCATTAACTTTATGTCAAAATTCACAGCGGAAAATAACTGTCAGTGTCAAAATAAGATATGACAAAAACACCATTAGGACCACCCTGCTCTTAGTGTGTATGTACATCTTTATGTATGCATGCTACCAATAGCCGAACACTTCAAAGTGGTCAAACGCGCTTTTCAGCATCATTTTTTCACCACGTATTTCAATCGCATTTTTATTTGCGCCTAACAAATATTTCGAATAGAATTGTGCAAACGCTGAACATACGACTGCCAACTATTATTGAATTAAAAAAAAAAAAAAAACACAGCAAGCAACAACAACAGATGGTCTGTGTTTGCGTGCATCGAAGCGGCAAAGTGTTTGCTAAAATTGATGATCTGCCAAAGATAATGAAGTAGATAATGATGCTGGAGACGACGCAGACGCAGACGACAATGGCGGCGACCACAATGATGATGTTAGTTAAATACATTACAGTTAGACTGTGCGATGCTGGAGCATCAATAGCGATAGCAAGTCAAACTCGCTATGGGCCAACAGCAGATGGCTGTGATGTTACCAACTGCATGTATGTATGTGTATATAATATATGTGTATTTAGCCAGCATGATTTTCCAATATGACCGCTTGTGACTTGTTCATTTGCTAAACTTGCTATTATGTTAATGCTTAGCTGTATTGTTATACTATTGTATAGTATTTTGTTGTTATTGTTGTTGCCAGTTCACACACTGCTTACTCTGTTGGACATATGAGTCGCTCAAACGAGTCAGTTGACTTTTGCATACATTTAATGAAGCTGCCATTCGATACTTTTGCTGTGTCTGCGTATTTGCATACACTTACATATGCATATATTTATGCTTATTTATGTGTAAACATACTCACATAGCCATCTATGTACATATACTTGTATGTTAAAAATAGTATATTTGTCGTATAAACTAAACAATATGGATTTTCTCTCAATATTTTAGTAAACTTATCTAAAGTGCGATCGGTGATCATGACTTGATCATCTCGTTCATAACAATACAAATTCAATAAGCGACATTTAGAGAAATGTAAACAATAACAATTTAATGAAGAAAATATATCTGTTTAAAAATATCATTAAACAAAACTATTATACTCTGTAGCAACAGGTTGCGAGAGTATAAAAAGGGGACTTAGGAAAAATGAGTATGGCAAATTTCAACGTACTATAAATACCACCTTTAAAATTACAATTACAATTTTAAATACCATCAGAAGAATGTTTGAAAATAATCTATGGAGGAAAAGACATCTAAAAAAAAAAACAAGTTTACTTCTTAAGGCATCAAAGAGTCTAAACTATTTTTTACCTGGATATTGATCGGTCAGTTTGTATGGCAGCTACATGCTATTGTAGTGCGTTCTGAACAATATGTTCGGACATTAAAAGGTTGCTTTGGGCAATAATCTCAGCCAAATTTTGTGTAGATATCTTGTCGAAAGTTTCACATACATTTACTTGATTTTATTCGATCAGTTTCTAGGTCAGCTTTAGGCTATAGTGGTGTGATCTGAATAATATGTTCGCAGATTAGAGCGTTGTCTTGAAAAATAATCTATGCCAAATTTCTTGAAGATATTTTATCAAATAGAAAAGTTTCCTATACAAGGACGTGATTCCAATCTCTCAGTTTGTGTGGTAGCTATATGCGATTGTGATCCGAATTCGATGGTTTCGACTAATGAGCAGGTTCTGGGAAAGAAAATGACGTGTGCAAAGTTTCAGTTTGATATCTCCAAATCTGAACCCAATAGAAACACTATTACAAGCTTTTATCAACTAGAATACCATATTGAAACTATTTCGCTAATCTTTTAAGCTTTCAACAGTCTTATTAAATTTTAATAATTTTTAATTGTACTGTAAATTATATTATGGGATTTCTCGAAGTGAACTTAACTTAACTTTTTTTTTGCCATTTAAACCTCTCTTTTGTATTGTCGGTGTTATAGAAATGAGTCATACATACATAGTAGACATTTGCTGTCAGAGCCATATTTAGTGAGACCGGTTTTGTTTTGTATTTACAAAGAATTTAAGCGAATATAAATAAATCAAATCGAATAAATCTGGAAAGCAGTTCATTTAAATGAATGATTTATAATAAAATGGCATAAAAAATAAAACAATTTAATTGATTTAATCAGTTAAAAAATATTTTTTAACTGAAATTTATTTATAATAGTTGGTTGAATCTAAAATTGAACAAAAAGCGTAAATAAAATTAATAAAAAATTTGAAAAATTAATTTTTTAGTATACTTTTTTTTGATAAATACATACTGTACATCAAGGCATTTTGTTTGTGCGTCTGAGCATTTCCAGTAACACATTATGATTCCTTTGACGGGAATGTTTAGTGTGGGCCGCTAACTGCATGCTGTTGCAGCTGCAATTTTCGGAACATAATACTACGTAACAACAAACGCAAAAAATTATTTATGCATATAACCAAATAAAAAACTGGTTTTTGCGAGAAATTGCATTTGTATGTAGATAAGAGAAAAGCTTGACTGTCGCTAAAAGTCAGGCCAGAACAGTTATATGAATTCATTTACATATAACTCAAACAAATTATAGGTTAGGTGAGATAGAAGTTTTAGTTCAAATAATTTTTGAAAAATTGAACCTAAACTAAAATTACAAACTTTATTTTAGAACTTGTAGCACAAAGTCTGAATATATTTCTTTAACTTAAAATTTCTTGCTACCTATGTACTTACGTATGTGCATATATTTTTTACTACGCATGCGCATGTAAAAACCGTTCATTTGCTGCCTGAGGTGAATATCTAAAATGTTGCGTTCTGACTTGTTGCTTATTTTTGGAATTTTCTCTTCTGCATCAGCAGTTACACCGCGTGACGAATGTACGAGCTCAGCATATTTGCTCGCTTAACAATTGAGGCACGCATACACAGCTATTTGTAGGTGTGTGGTGAATTGCTTTCGTATACAACCGTGCGCCTGCGTACAATATGCTACGCTTGCAATTTTACTGATTGTTTCGCATTTCAATGCATTTTTCTTATGAACACACAGCTGCTTGGATACATAGAAAAAATATGTATAAATATGTGTATTGTACGTGTTGAGTACCTTTGTACTTCAGCACTCACATTAGCCTGTCCGATTTGAAAATGTGTGTCCCTCATGTCCTCAAGCCTCAACCAACTGCGTAATAGGTAGGTAAAAGGCGGCAGATTGGTTCATATTATATATACACATGTGTGTATGTATATATTTATTTATGTGTATAGGTATACTTGTGTAGTAGGTATGCTAAATATACATATCTATTTAGGACCGGCTTTTGCCAGACTCATACTGCAAGTATTTATACTTCCTCTCTTATTGTTATCTTTCGCATTTCACACACATACAAAGTTATTTGCGGAAATCTTTCTGTGCGTATATAGGTATGCGCCTACATTTTTAGACTCTAGCTTGCAGCTGTTTCTCAACGCCTTGCTGCCAGTTTTACCATCAGCACGGTATTTATTTGTTTACTTTATTGTCGATGGAGTCTAGTCGCGTTATTCCCTAGTTTTTACTTACCTACACACACCTATGTATTCGTGTATATATGTTGATGTTTTTTCATATTTTTATTTAAAATTCCTGCCGATAAGGAACCGTTAACCTTTCACTTCGCGCTTGCGCCATCAGAATTTTCCATACACACGAATGTTTGCCATATGTGCATGACTATAGATACATACATATGTCTTGTATTATCTGTATATGATCATAAGTATGTATGGCTGGCATACGTATGGTTAATCTTCCCACTAAGCTGCACGGCTAGTCGCGGTACTAAATTTCTTTTGATTCCAAAAAGTAATAAAATCATTGTTTACACAATAAGCGGTGGCTTAATGAAGTCGTTATTTTCTGTCATAAATTATAAGTTTGAAGAAATCATAGCACTTGAACTTGTGTCGGGAAAATAAATTGTACTTAAATGAGATAAAGTAAATGAAATATGCAGAGACATGCGTATGTATTTAAATAAAAAAAATTAAACTATTTTTATATATAACAAAAAATGCTATTTGTTTAAAGATTGTCAAAAAAAAAAACACGTATACATTTAAAATATTATTCTCCAGAGTATAAAAAATATAAATTTGAAAGTTTTGGTTCAAAAATGTGTCCCATATTTTTGTTACAATTATACCCTGGAGAATTCCAGTAAATTAGAATTATTATACATATTTATATTTTTTTGTGTAACTAAATATTAGAAAAATGAAGCTACTCAAAGTTAATTATAAATTTTATTATCAAGCAAGGAGATACAATTGGAATCGTTGGTTAAGCTTAACTTTGATTAGGTCAAAGGTATTAATTCAGAAAATTTATTTGGAATATATTTGCATTGGTTTATTAATGCATTAATAAAAATATAGCCTAAATTTTGCAAAAAATATATATTTGTAAAGTTCATGAATTCGATTTGTTTAAGCTTGTCGCATTTGTTTATTCTAAGTTTCTTCCACTAATATTAAATTCATAAATCTTATGGCTGGTCTCCGACTTGGAGTATGCATATCGCTAATACGAGTATTTCTCGGTTTTGAAAACGGCAAGTTGATCGCAGTGTCAAAAATATAAAATATATTTGTTTTTTTATTAAATATATGTATATGCATATCATACAATATTAATTAGATGTAATAAAAAACATTAACACAAATATTAATTATATTAGCTATCTACAATGATTTCCTAATGCATAGATTTTTTTAACCAAGATACTCTTCTAATTTTCAAAAAGTACATTGCCGACTGAGAAAAATGTATTCAAAAAACGGATGAAGTTTTGTAGGAGAAATATATGGCAACCATTTGAAAATTTTTTTTGAATATTTTTATTGAATAATTATTAAATACAGTTTTAATACGATAAAAACATTTCAAAAGTATTTTCTTTCATATATAAATAATCTTCTCCCCACTTGTTGCCTTAATTTTACTTGTAGTAGTTTCTCAACCCAAATTGGATCACCTTGAAAGCTTTTTTATGCACTCTGCGTTACACTGTATTTCACTTATCACAGCTAAGCCACAACCCTCTAAGCAAAGAAACAATTTTATCAAGTGTCACTCGAATATTTGGTTGTACATATATCAACAATAAGTTTAAGGATATCAGTGGTTGATAAAAGTAAAAAATTTGTATATACTTTGAAAATATATCCGTTAGACTTTTGTTATTTAAGCCTACTTGAAGTAAAAACCACAATCTAAAAATTTCTTAAAATTTTTTTTTTAACTTCTAGCTTGCTAATAGTTAATGTCAATACAAATAAAATTGAACTACATATACAAAATGTTCATTTCGCAACTTGCTAATATTCAATCTATAACATTTCACAAGCTCAAATTATTTATTCATTTCAGCAAAACCGCAAAATGCCCAGTACTCAACAAAATTGAGGTGTACTTTTATCGAATTTCTCTGGTAAATGTTAATTTTTTGTCATAATAATTATAAATATATGTAGCTAAAAGCTGTTTATGTTAATTTTAAACTTTTTTTACATATTTACATGCATATTTATATATACATCATGAGTTTTTATTATAAAATGATATTTTTTAATAGAACGCAATATTTACTTAAGTGCACATTTTATTATAATAGTCAAATGTGTTTCGCAATTCACTATAATTACTTCTGAGAAATGAATGAGGTAGGCCTTAACTCTCCTTACTGAATGATAATATTTATCACGTGGTAAACCTATAAAATATGCTTTATTATTTTTACCGAGTAAAGTATAATAGAATAGAAAGTAGTTAATAGTAAATGAATAAAATTTTCGATGAATTGCGTCATATTCAGAATATCATGTTAACACTATCAGAGAAAAATTTATATCAAATTAATTTTTGTTTTTCATACAGTGAAAAAAATTGATATATAATTAATACGTTTTATTTTTCGATCAAATTTCATCCTAGTAATTTAGAAGAAAATTATTTGGAAGAAAAAGGGCAGTTTTTTATTGCTGGGACTTTGTTTCGGGATCTTTCGCGATCGCTTTCAATCTCACATTGTTCCTACCCTACCTAAAACTGCCTCACTTGACGCTTCGCTTAGGTAGCAGAACAGCGTGAACACCTTTAGCAAATATCGTCAATAATGAGCTTAATATTGCATTCATAAACTATTGAAACAGTTGCTTTATTAATTTTGTTTTTGTAACAGAAATGATTGCTACTTAAAACCTTTCAATGCGGTGCCAATCGCCCACATGTGGCAAGCTGAGAGCATATGCACACACGTAAAATGCAGTTAGAAGTGGAAAGAATAAGGTTGACAACTACTAAATACAGACGCATTATTATACTTGTGCGCGTGTGTGTGTGTGTGTGTGTGTGATAAACTGGTGAACGTAGGATGAGGTGTTTCAACGTGAGGGCGGAAGCGCCAGTCAGTTGTATGTGAAAGCGTTAAAGGTAGAATTCTATTTTGAGATATTGCCGTGTGGAGCGACAGTGATCACTGCACACGCCTGGTAAAAACGGTAACAAACGAGCAGATAAAACAAAATTACGACTAACAAAGGTAGCCACAAAAGCGAACGAGAAGGAAAAACGTAATATGAAGAGATAAAAAAAAATGATGAAAATAAAAACGGAAGAATATGTACAAACAGTTGTACGGCGGTGAAAAGGAGTGTAGTAGTTTATGGCAGTAGGCAAAATGTTGTGGTGGTAGTGATTTGTCATACGAATCTGCTGAGCAAAGTGGTAGTAAAACCGTGCTAAACGATTTGGTATGATGCTAGAGAGAGTTAACACTACCTGTTTTCTCTAATAAGCTGATGACATGTTTAGCTGCTCTATCATCAGACCATCTACCAACTAGCCAACCAACAAGCCAGACAAGCCAGCCAACTCGCTTAACGACGACGACAATTTTACGTCTTTGTATTTTATGTGTAGTTATTCATTATAATTTTCATTTTACGAAAAAAATGCACGTACATTTGTAACTGGGCAGGTATGTAGATAGGTACTCGAGTTTGACGAGTTTAGCTCAATTATATCACCAAATTAGAGCGTAAGTACGTAAATATGTATGGGCAGTAATGTGTGCAAATGATTCTTAATTATTCTAAGAAACGTAACTCACCTTGAAATATATTCGCTGCTACGTTGAGTAGTTAGTTATATCCTTTTATATTTGTCTGATTATAATCCACAAATGTTTTCTCTGAAAAATCTAAACACAATAAAGGTACAGAAAACCTGTTACCGTTAACAGCAAAACAACAAAAAAAAAAGGTTTTGAGAGAAAAAATTACTACAAAGATCAAATGAATTTGTAGCTCAACTTTCTCGCAGCAATGCACTTATAAAACAACTCTACTTTTAAAACTGTTTTTGATAATCTTTATTAATATTTTTATAAAAATTTGAAACAATTGAAAAAAATCACAAATGAATCTTCACTGTTATTATATGCTCAGTTCGTTATTGTAATGCGCATATAATATATTTATATATATATATATATTATATGCACTTATGTACATCTGTATGTATGTACCTATTGCTTTGTAACTTTTTACCGATTTGTCTTTCGCAAGCCGCTGTACGTTTTTAGACACGTTTTTAACACCTGTTGGTGCTCGATACAACTGAACGCTCTGGAAAATGAAACTCAGCTAATAACCAACTGGCGAACGTCTCCAGTCCGATTGCCGAGCGCATAGCAGCGTTTAACCAAGTGTGGTGAGTTGACGCACACACACTTAGCCAGCCTGTGCTTGTGTGTTGGTGTTGGTTTTCTCACTGGAATTGCACATAGATAAGCACTAATACAGCTGCGCATATTTGACTTAACACACAGATACGTTGTTGGTTTTGTGTGTGTGTGTGTGCGCTGTAGATGCGCTTGGCAGTGCAGCTGGAGAAAAACGCCCACAAATTTTTTGGAATTTAGTGTGCGCATTCAGTTGTTTTTCATTTGCGTGGAGATATTTCGGAGTTGTTAATGCAGTGGCTGCAAAAGTTCAACTTTCAGCAGTTTGGTGGGCAACTACAGATGTGGCTTGGTTTTTGCTTTGTTGTTTCCAAATAAACTGTATAGTTTTTGTTGTTGTATTTTTATATGAAGATATTTATTTCAGGTTTTTGGGTATATTTTTATGTTTAGTCAGTTTTATAATATTTCATTTCAGTTTTTAGTTTCGATATATATTTTGTTTATATTAAAAATTAATAAAATTCGTCCTAATTTTAAGTTTTAATGTTTTATTTTTCAGAAAGTGGATAACACAATGCTGCCGCTCTACGTTTACATATGATACCCATATAAGTTTTTAAACTTTTAATCTGTAATTATATATATAACGACTAGGCGTTTACAATTTATCATATTTCGCTTTATTTTGCATAATTTTATTTCTTGTATAAATTATAAATATTTACCTCATTTCACAAATCAGTATTTTTTCATAGTATTTCAGATGTCTATTTCCAATATGTGCGCCTAAAAATATGCTACTGTTTAGATACCAATAGGAATTTCTTTGTTTTATATCGTTTAAGCAGAGAAGGTTAATGAATATTTAATTTTTAATGAGAATGTTAATGAATATTTAATGTTTAATTATTTAATGTTAAATTAATATTCATTAACATTCTCTGGTTGAAGTTAAAATATGTATATTCCTCGATGCTGTGAGAAATTTTCTATAAAATTTTTAAATTAACTGTTGCATATAAATTTTTTTGACTTATTACCGTACAAAAGAGTTTAATGAGAAATATCAAAATTATCCGTTAAAAGATCGAGGATGCTCTTCTATACACACATCTGATCAAATTTGACCCTTGTCCATTTAAACTGGGCAAACCAAATCGATAATTTTTTTTTTTCTTAATTTAGTACAATCTTTGTTATTATTATATGTTTGTTTGAAGTTTGATTTCCTTATGTCAATTAGTGTGTGTTTGGCAACTCTTTGTTAACGACGCGAAGGTCTGGCGATTTTTACTATGAAAATTTAAAATAATCGTGTTGGCATCAGAAAGATAGCATAGAGATCTCAACATCTCTTATGGATCGATTGAATCGACTCAACACATCTTGATTGATGTTTTGGGTATAGACAATGCTAGACTCGTATCAAAAGAACTGACTCTTTTGCAAAACTGACGACGACAGAGGCAAAATAGACCTTTGACAAGCTAGCTGAGGGCATTCATCAAACGTATTAAGACTGGTGACGAAAATGGGTTTATGAATATGACGTCGAAATTTTCCAACAATCTAGCGAATGGCGCTCCAAAAATAAGCCGAAACCGAAAAAGCCAAAATTCGAAAAGATGAATACACTAAAGTCTCTGATAGCGTTGGCACACTTGTTTTAGCTCAAAAAAGTTCCAATTGTGAAGGCGATATTAAAGATTTGTAGTAAAATTCGCGAGAATGTAAGTTTTTTTTTTGTTGTCAGTTCGGGTTAAATTTGATTAGATTTAATAAAACTGTTTTCTAAAATGACGTACAAAAGGGTTTTATGGGAAAATGGTAACCGCTGTAGGAGAAAATCGAGAAAATAACCGCCTTTTTTTAATTTTTGTACAAGAAATTGTCTTTTAAAGGTAACTGAACTTTTTTTAATAAAATAAAAAATTTTAATTAATTAATTAGTACAGTTTACGACTTTTGAGTGGAACAGCACTGTGGGCTTAGGAAGACCATTCGGGTGGTCCAATTACGCACCAATATTGCGACAAATACTCTTTTCCAGCTAGTAACGTTTGTTTTAATATACCATTTACTTGAATTATCCTCAAAAAGGAGAGCCAAATTAGTTAAGAGGTTACATGGTTTTCACGGCTTCAAAAAAAAAAATTCTTTATTGCTTTATTTAATTCTATAACATCTCTAGAATATTGTCCTAAATTCTCAAGCTGATTATTACTATAACTACTAGTAATAGTTTTGGAGGTACAGCTTTGAAAAGTTGCGCGCTCGAGTATATATTATATATACCTAAATACCTATAGTCACTTAAAACTTTAAACGCGTTTTTCTCGAAACTGTGTTTTCAAAGTCGGTTCAAAAGGTTGAAAATAGGGTATTTTTTGCTCGACGAAAACCCATGTAACCCCTAAATGCGATAAACCTCACAAGCCAATAACTTTTTCTATAGTCCGTAAAGTATACGAGTTTATTAAATAAATTTCCAACCTTTTTATATTGATTAGTGTAAAAATTGCTTGGAAAAATCGTATATTATATATTTTATGATGATAATTTTAAATTTTATAAAAGTCAAGTAGATAATTTGCTCATCATTTGTTATAAGAAAGGGTGTGTGGTAATTTTACTGCGATTTTCAGCCTCGTGGTCATTTTTTTAAAGTTTTAAACATTTGGCATTATGTAACTGTTGCCTTAATCATAAATGATTTATTTCGAATATTTATTTATTAAAATTTTATTTGTTTTTGAACATTGTATATTTCTACTGACAAATGCACAACTATTAAAGGCAAACTGGTAGTTTTTATGCATTGCACAGTAACCTTCCACTGCCAAATATGCGCGCATTATACACAATATTCATTACAATTGACAATTTCATGTTAATACGGCGTGTGCAACAATACATATTTGAACAAAACAACTCATACGATAAATATATATATATATGCAAAGCGATTATTTTCTACTAATTCCCGTTGACTGTTGCTGCAGTTTATCATTTAGTTAATTAATGTGACAATTTGTCAATGAACGCTTTCCATATTTTACATAAAACAAACTGTTTGAATTAACACGAAATAACTAACGATGACCCTACTAGCTCACTGAATTTCATCAAAGCGGTCAAAAGTAAACAAAAATGCACTGAAGCTTTAGAAAATGCATAATTCACATCAATAAAAAATAAAGGAAAGTGTTTAACAAAATGCGGCAACTAGCGACAGGAAAAATATCACAAGTAGCTGCAAAATAATCAAATTTATTTTTATTATTGCTTTTAAATGCAATGATTGTTGCAGCTGCTGCGAATCAGACACCCAAATTTGGCTACAATAGCTGAGTTTGCACGCCTCAAAAACAGCCACGACATTGCATTACTTTGCTCCTGAAGCGGTGTTTGTTGTTATTGTACTCTTGTTCGCTTTCTTTTGTACGAAGGTGGCTTGTTAAGTCGTTAACTAAGTTATGTTATAGAAATAATGTTATTATATATTTTTACCTTAACATTTTTTCTTATAATTGTTGGTTTTGTTTAAAACAAAGTTTTTTTTAAATCAAACAATCCGTCACTTATCTTCCTACCCTTCCATTTGGGTGCTCTAAACTGCCTAACTTACAAATATGGCCAATAAAATTGTGGTGACATTTTTTTTACGAACTAATCACCTCTAAGTATTCGCTTTTGATGTCATTCGATGACGACAACAACACGTTGCTAATGTCAGCGCTAGTGCTGTGATGTTTGCTATTGGAGCTTATGACGTTGTTAAAATGTTGGGACGATGATGATAATGATGCCGATGATGTACGAGTGCATACGAATTTGGTAAAATATGCGATTGAAAGAAATTAAATGGGTAATCACATGAGACTTGAGACTTTGCTAGCTGTCTGCGCATGTGTAAAAACACATCGGTTAGTTTCACACTAAACTAGTGTAGCTGATGGCTTGCGAAGATGAATTGATTAGTAAAAAAAGATTTTAAAGAAAAATTTATTGATGACTTTTTGAATCATAAACTCAGTTTACTGCTATACGCTTGCATATATTTTATCTACAAAATTTCATATCTGAACAATGGAACCATATTACAACTCAATATCTCTGAAACCGAGTTTTTGGATTTCAACCGACGGAGTAGGTTATATTTTAGATAGCTTCTACATATGTGATATTTTTATGTTCCTACCTTTTGGTTACACCTATCAGATATACATAAATCCCTGCCTCCTACTTGGAGAATAAATGAATGAGAATGTCTTTGAGGAGTATAAAAAAATAGCTTTCCAAATTCAAGTATTTTTCCCCATAACTAGCTGTATTATAAATTCTTGACGATTAATGTGGATAGGTTCAATACGGTTCTGCGCGATGGGTGACTTCGATGTTGCTACACGATTTTAGCAACCGCTGGTGATAGTATGGTATTTATCATAGTAAAAGCTGTTTAGTACTGTTTTTTTTTTCAAAATTTCTGAGACTTTTTCCGTAGCATTTCGATTTAAGATGTATGTTGTCGATGATCCCCAAACGTTCTTTTTGAATAAACGGAGTCTGAATCTTTGTTTGCTGTATTCATTTAGTAAATCTTAATTTGATATTTGACCTATCTAAAGGCCATCTACAATAAGGCCCAAGGCATAGCTACAATATCAAAACAAAGTGTTCAAATCGGACTATATCATTTAGCTGTTATACAAATTTACTGATCAAAATCCAAATACAGATCCTCCTGAAAAATTTCTTTTCCTTACTAAGCAGCCTTAATTGGACTTGAAGGTTGTTTATATCAGACAACGCGACGTTAACATATAATTCCAAATAAGAAATGCATCTGTAAAGTGTATTATAATTTCGATGCAGCCAAAGTTAACGCTTTTTCTTGTTAACCTTAAAAATATGCTATAGTTTGTCAGACTAAATCCCAGCGTATTGACAAATCATTGGCTACTGCACACCATAGAACCCCATATCCTAAAATAATCAGGAGTAAATTGATAGCAATAATTATTACTGTTGTTGAAAGTGAAACCTTAATTAAATCAACAAAATTAATGAACAACTAATTTTAATGTAATTTATATTTGACCTTTCTCCATATCTCCCTGTTCACATTCCTTTGAATTACAATTTAATTAAAACAAATGATTAAATTGTCACCGGCAAAAGGGGACAGCAGAACATATTAGAACGACAAAATTTAAAAAAAATCACAAGTACAGGCACATATACATATGTACATATGTTTGTGTAGTCGTAAATCTAAACATATGTATGAGGGTGTACTTAAAGTCTAATAATGCATGACAAAAAATTGTGACGCCCAAACTCCCTGAAGGCGGTACAATTGATTTTAATTGCGTGCACTTGAGTCGAAATGTGCGCTGGGGTCACTGGAGCACCCACACACACAGACAAACGTGCAGAACAATTGCAAGTGATAAAACAACACAGACGATAATGAGCAAGCAACCACAACAACTATGTACAAATGCGGCAGGGCACATGGAAAAGCAGAAGACCGGTAAAAGCTGACTGTGTGGGCCATACTTTACTGTTGTTGTAACAAATTAAAAATTACAAAGCGAACAACATCAACACAAAGAAAGTGCGACTATAAAGGGGTAATAAAAAAGGTGATTAACGAACAGACAACCTGATGAAATGCAGCACATATGTACACATGTTTGTGCGCTGTAATGAGATTTAAATAAACACTCAACACTAAAGAACTCACTGAGTTATTTTGAAGGCCGTTCTTGTGTACTCGGTAGACTTGATAGCGCCGAGTCTGAAATATTCATTGAATAACCACACTGGCCAGCTCTTCGCCGTTGCGTAGAAAGCGATTAACCACCATTCGATTCACATTACAGCAAACACACAACACTCAAAGTTATTGCAGGCAATCAGACAAAGTCATCAGACAGCCGGTGTGCCGGTCAAAGAGTCATCGACACCCACCCACGGCTAAGCACTTAATAGCCGCTGTTGCCGGCAAAGTGAAAACCCCTCCACACTTACGGACGACGTGTGTATACTCGGTTGCGCACATGGAACACACCCAAAAATCGGCGTCACTTCATTAGTAATAACAACAACAGCATCCGCACCGGTGCAGAAGATAGCTCGAAAGTTTTATTGAGGAATGCCGATTCGTTTCGGTGGATTTGAGATCGCGAGTCAAGTTTACTATCTTAAAATACTTCTGAGCTGGAAAAGTGAAACTAATTAGCTGTTTGAGGACACCCTATCTTTTGCCAAATCCTGATCAAAATCAAGTGTCTGTGAATAACACAGCTTCGGTGCAACTGAAATTAACGTTTTTTGTTGTTATACTATTTTAAGTCAACACTTTTTAGCCGACTTCATATCCTAATGAAAAATAAACTTTTAGGGGTACCAGTTTATTTGGTATGAATTGAAATGCTTTTTACATTTATTGTCATTAAATTTGAAATAAGCAAAACTGCATTAGATTCGACAGATTTTCTTTCAAGCTGCAGTGCGGTTTAAATAAAAATTGGAATAATGCCGATACTTACAATCCTTCGATGGATTTGTTTCGAAAAGTTTGTATGGTTCCGTCTAAGGGAAATTACAGACTTTTTTTTCCTAGACAAATTCAAAATCTAAAGGCAATGATAGTTGATCTTAAATCTTTGTTTTTTCTTAAATATGCTTGGGGTTACGTTAGGTTGGGTAAATAGGCTGATATTCGTGAGATCACGAATAATCGGACTGCCAGAGACGCTTGTTCGTTGTGATGCCCAGAACTACCATGTACGGATCAAAGAGACCATCGTATATGTACAAAATGCCTAAAGCCAGCCAACAATTTATTGAGATGGCTAATATCTATTGCAGCCGATTCCCGGGATCGTAGAAAGTAAGGCAACCAAGATGTTTTAGCCTTAGTCTGGCGGAAGCTCCCGACAAAAGACTCTCGTTCCAACCTTCCCCTTGAGCTTCGATCCATCCGTGCAAAAGCTCACTGAGTCTCTTCTCCAGCTAATCCGCCCTACCCACATATCCCTCAAGGGTATGTGCGTGGAAAAGATGCCAGTAGGAGTGATCCAAGCTATCAAGGATGCAATCGAAGCGAGAGGATTTCGGAATTTCTCACTCTGGAACCTTTAATGTGTCCGGCTTTCCTGATTGCAACATTTGCAACAATGCATTTGCCGGCTATGTTGACTTGTAGAATGTCAATAAATGCCATCGTTTGTTTTGTACTTAGTGCACCGCTGATGCCAGTGAGAGCCGTGCCTTGAACACTTTCCAGCTCTTTAACGAGTTTGATTTTACCAGCGCCCTTCATCAGACAAATGGACTTGGGGTTAAAAAGTCAAACATATTCTTAAAAGAACGGGATTTTTCCAGGTTTCATATGAAAAGATTCTGCCAGTATTTCGAAACGAAAGAAAAACCATGTACCACTAATTTGGAGTATACCTATGTACTCGTATTATCAAATCTCCGCCATCAAGTCGAATCATTACCATTTTTGTAGGCTAAGCTGCAACTTCTCCCTTAGATATAGCAGATAAGAACTGTTTCTGGATCAGTCAGTATCATGTCAGTAACTAAAATTTTAATTGGTTCTATTCGTCATGTGAGAGATCCTTTATAACATAGTATAGTTAAATCATGCTTTTTAATGAAAAAATGTTAGCTTTGCACACACAATTATGTCACGTCTTTTTTAGATCAAATTTAAATTAATTTAACTTCACTTCGGTGAGGCATGTGAACACTGTGCAACACCGACACCGGTATCTCGGCTAACATCCATGCGCATCGCACACCCAAAGGCGCTATGTACACAAAAAATTTAATTGAATATTTTCGCTTTTATTGAGATTAATGGAAGCTGGAATCTTGTGGTCGGTCGGCCGTTTGGCTTGCTGCTCTGTATTGGCGTTATTTTCACTCGTTGCTTGCTTTTTGGTTTGGCTTTGTACGGCCGCTGGGGATTTCAATAGAAAAGTGAGTTAATTTTCTGCTCGTTTACTTTATTTCCACACATTTGTTGGTACATACTTAGCCACCTATTTGGATATGCAAATGTTGTTTTTTTTTATTTTTGCAGATATTTCAATTATGAATATTTGCGCATGAAAGATTTATATATACTTGTACACTAAGTTAATGGGGCGACGAGTAGAGTGTTTGAACTTGAAATTTTTCACCTTGTACAATTGGCTATTGTGCGCAGATGCTGCTTCTTTCCCTAACTCTCAGATAGGCAAACTGGGTGCAGTCTTCTTTATTCCATTAGTTTTAAAAAATGTATGTAGCTCTAATATATTTATTTTCGGCATTGGCGGTGTGGCTCTCTTTGTGTAGTTTATGCGATCAACTTTTAAGTCATCAAGCTTAGTCGGAGCTAAGTATTAAGTTTAACATTTAAAATCATTGTCCTGTATACTAAGATTGCATATATTCGTTTTAATATTTGAGTTTTTCAGAGTCATAATTTTTGAGTTTCTGCTTTCATGACCCCAGTTAAATCTAAATCATTATTTTCTTCGCATCTTGGGTTGATGTCTGACTATCGTAAATAATCCAGTTATAGTTTTCAGCCTGAAAAGTTCATATCGTTTTTCAGATTTTTTTTAACAATTCATTCAACATAACTGTCATTAGCGCGGCATATTTTCCTAATTTTCGATACTATTTTAGCGGTACGTTGTATCTTTTGCTTTTAGCTGCAGTAGAAATTCGAAACCGAATTCATGCAATTTTGTGTTCGTTTTGATTGATTTTTGGCATCGGCTATAGTTCTTTCGCATATGCAAATTTTTCTGAGTGATAATTCCAGCACTTTCTTGTGATATTTTTCTTCTCCCAGTTGTCTTAATAAACTTCGTTTCACGGTTACCCAAATTATCTTCTGGATGTCGACTGCGTTTATCGTTTTCGTTGCTCAAATGTCATATGTGGAAATGAATGAATCTTTTGAAAGATTACTACTGACAAATATTTTATCCGCCTGAGTCAGAGTTTCTATAACAGTCTTGAGAACATATTTTGGTAACATCATAATTTTTCCATTAAAATACAATGTTTCCTTAAGAACAGCAAACCCTTTTACAACATTTATTTCGAAATAATAAAAACATCGTCACTATGAATGATAATTAGATCGCACGAACAAATTGTTCGACAACTGTGAAATGTGTACGCATAACTTTGAGAGTTATGCCTTACTAAAATTAATACTAGTGCCGCACTATCATAAACAATATACAATACTAAAATTTTTTGCCTATAAATAAAAGTAATAGTTTGAAACGTTTGCCTGTTATTCAGCAACTAAAGTTTTTATGAAGTACCTTCTAGCGCTATAATTAATTCAATGAAAACACTTGTCTAAACTGTTTATTCATCGTATTTTCTTCTGTGTACTAGCCGCCCATTCATGCGTAGTATTCGATTGCCATGTAATCGGCTAAGAATTCCAAACAATAGTTAGAATTGTGTGAGTTAATCTAATCAAAACATTTAAATGTATGATTGTCCCTCTATATGTTCATATACATATACAAGCACCGAACAATGCGGTAGTACTCATAGATTACCCATGACGCATACCAATTAGGCTTACATTGCGTCTACAAAATCCACTTAGCTATTTATTAATTATGACCGAAATGGTTAGAAGAGGAAGAAGACTAATGAATATGAATATCTATGTAGAAAATATGGTAAATTTATATATACAACAGAACTAATATAAAAAAATTAACTTATTTTTTGGAGGTAGGCATAGTTATGAAGTACCGAGAATACCTTAGGAAATGTTAAGAGAGCACGCAAAAGAATTGTATGATAAAAAACGTATTGATATATAATTTTCTATTTATGTCAAAACCACATAACGCAAATCAGTTGAAAAGATAATTTGCCTGTGTACATAGTTGGACCATATCTTTACCAAAAAAAATAAAATTTGGTTTATTTAAAAACTTTTTTCGATAGGTGTTCGGGTCGAAATATTTATATACCGTCTGATTGATGAAACTTGACAGGGATTGACAAAAATATTTACTATCGCCTTCAAAATTCGACATCATATTCATAAACCGACTTCTCGTCGCCAGTAATGATGCGCTTGATGAATGTAGAGTTTTCAGCTACGTTGTTAAGCTATTCGTTTGAGAGCTCTACGGGACGTCGTTTTTGCAAAAGATTCAGGTCTTTTGGTACGATTCTGGCATTGACACTTATCATACCAAAAAAAATTAAAATGTGTTGAGTCGATCAATAAGAGATGTGGAAATTTGTTGCTGGTTTTCGATGTTATCATCGTTTACGGAGATAGACGGACGACTCGCTTGAGTCAAATATTCGATAACTTTACGATCTTAACTGAATGCTATGTGCCATTCAAATACTTGTGTTCATAATAAAGTAGACTAAAAAAGGTAGTACCAAACTAGGAAAGTTTTGGTATCGATTCTGGTATGTGCGGATTAAAAATGTCCAATCAATGTCGCTTTTGGATTAATTGTCTTATTACAAGGACAGTCATTAGAGAGAATTATGCGATTTTTATTATGTCAAATACAATGACACAAATTTGACAACTGTTGTTGTGAGGTTCTTGTGTTAATGGATAAGCACAAATTAGACTTTTTTTCTGGAGGTTGCTCTTATAAATTTTTTTTTTTTATTAATTACTATAAACATGAAATGACAACCTATTTCTTTGGTTAGACTTAGCATTAGCATTATTACCGGCAATTTCATTTGGTAGAACTAAAAAAAAAATAAAAAAAGCATGAATTCATTAAAAATAATTTTAAAATATCAGAAATTGTTGCTTAAACAGTCGTTTTCGGAAAATCCGAAAAAAAAACTAGAAAGCTTGATTTATTTTTGCTTTCTTAATTGACGACATGCAAATCGGCATTGCTTGGTACATGCAGACGACGCTTGCAACGCAAAGGAAAGCTATGCAAATCGCATTTATTTATGCATGCAACGAGTTGAATTGTCGCAACAGCCGAGTCGCTTTGAATGACCTTAAAAGGGCAAAGCAGGAATCTTTTGTTGTGACACTACAACGGTGTTTCTGTTCTTTTGTGGAGCGCTTGTGCAAAACGACACCACATAAGGTCATTGACAATGCGCCCAAAGCAAAGCAAAGCAACAGCAAAATTGATTACAGCGCAAGTGCAAACATTTTTTTTTGTCATTTTTTTTATTTGTGTTTTATTACAACAAAACTCTTAATTGATCACATTCGATTTGTGTATTTTTTATTTCTACTCTACGGTTTTGAGTTTTGGCACTTTCGGTGCCGCATTTAGCTTACTGTGTTGTCGTCATCGTGGTTGAACTGACTGACAGTGTCGAACGAACGGTGCAGTGACATACATTTGATGGGTTCGCTGGTCGAAATTTGGCGATTGTCGTTACGATAAAAAAGCAACGATTCTAAAAATAAAAAGGCAAAACTGCCAAACATTTATGTGTGTGCCGAATCCGGCACTGTTTTGTTTTTTAGAAGTACTCACATATGTGGAAATGCAGCAATGCTTAATTAATAATTAATTGGCCGGATGAACAACGGGTTTTTGTCATTAAAATACTTTTCTATATATAATTACTTTACACTCACGGTAAAAGGTAAATCATTTATATACACACATAAAGGATATATATTGTAAACATAATATGTACTTGGCTTTTGCTGTTTTTAATTGTGCATAGCGAATCAAATCTATTTGTGTGTGTTTTTGTTTTTTTTTTAATATTCTTTTAATTTCTACTTTTCTTCCAATTTGTATTGTAATAATGCGTCGTTAAAATTTCTAATTATGTAACGTTATGACTTACTTTTACTGCTCTATTGCGTATCCTAAGCTCCATCGTCAGCTCTTGTCACAGTACTGAATAGAATTGAATATTTGCCAGTCATAGAAATTTAATTAAAACCCATAGACTTGCACTGCTATATTTGAAGATAACTAGGTTTTCAGCGCCCAATAAGAAAATTTTAGTTAATATAACTGATATTGAAATGAATAAAGTGCAGTTAAAAGTTTTGCTGTATATTTAATGTTAATAATAACTAAAAGAAAACGATATTTTGTCAAATAAAAATCTTTTCATACAAAAACTTGATTTTGATTCTTCAGTTTGTATATATTGCCATACTTGAGCGGTCCTATATAGATGGTTTCGACAATGTGCAAAATTTCAGATCGATATCTCAAAAACTGAGAGACTAGTTTGCGTATATACAGAGAAACAGAGGGAGAGGCAGTCGGATAAACGTGGTTAAATCGACTTAACTCGTCACGCTGATCATTAATATATCTATTTTATAGGCCTGGTCAGCTCAGAATGGGGTTTTATGAGAAATTGTTCCTGCTATCAGGAAAATTTAATTTATTTAATTCTGATTGGGCGAATTGGATAATAGAACTTAGTTCATTAAATAGTATACACTGTAAAGGTTCTCACCCGATTTCTAAGCCGATACACAAATTGGTCTATTTGAATTGTTTTAAATTTAATCTAGGTAAAAGTGAAATATCCGCAATATTTATTGCGACGTATTTAATAAAAAGACATCTAATTAAATTAAATTAAATTAATTTTCATTCCAACAGTTTATTAACAAAATGTTCTTCATATACTTTCAGATACATAAGTAATAAACCATGGATTGAGCGATGAACGATTTGCGAAAAATGAATGTAAGTTAAAAAAAAATTGTATTCTATTATAAATGTTTCCCAATTAATCCACAAAAAAAAACTGTAAAATTTGTGCAATAACAACCGTTGCTAGGTAAATGTTTATTTGCTTTCTATTTCCTACCGTATTCTTGTAGCAACCTCACACGTTTTTATGCACAATTCTTCACGCATCTGCGTGGACTCATCATTGTTTCGATAAATTATTGAACATATATACAATATATATACAAACACATATACTATCTGTCTACAGCTTTTCTTAAGCTACACTGCTTACATAAGTGCCCACAGCATCTATCTCGAAACACACATTTACGAAATTGCTTATTAATGTGCCATAAAGATCCAGTAAATTTAAAAATAGACTACATCAATCTCTCAGCTCTTGCTGTTCATATGTTATAGTAGAGTAATTGAAAATGAAACTCGTTACTTTTTACTTCATTCACTTACTATTTCTCTACGATTTTATTATGCCAATTCACAATAAACTCGTAACCCATTTTTAAACCTAGTTCCTCTATCGAATTTCGAAATCATTCAACCGTCTCCAAATTTGTCTTTGCATGCCCAATAGAGCAGACGCATTGAACCGGAAGCGGCGGTCGTCCGACGTCTAATATTTCAAGCGTAAAATTAACCAACTAGCCCAGTAATGTGCACACATACCACAAATCAAATTCGATTATATGTATGTATGTATATACAAGTAAAGTACTACTTCAAAGTGCTTCCTAAAAGTTGACAGTTTTGATAAATTTCTATGCCATAAATATATGCATGTATGCATGTATGTATGTATGTATTTGAGCATTCAGTTTTGGTGCGAGAATTTATTTTAACCAGCTATTAAGTACCGTTTTGTTGTGTTTGCTGTAAAAACATTATATTTATTGCTTGTATTATTAGTGTAATTGATTTTGTTTATCATAATTATATTAAATTAATGGAAAATTAGTAACGTAATTAAATTTGCATTTTTCTCACTAAATCTATTCAATATATAGTCTATATTCATTGAATTAAATTAAATAACAGTAAATTTATTATCTTTATTACTCGGAGACAAATGTTCCTATCACTCTCTAATTTTTTCTGTATACTCTCCAACCAATGACCTACCAGGTTTTGGTCTGATCAAAAATCGAGTTTTGGCAGGGCAAAAACGATGTAAATTTTAAATAAATTTGCACCACGTTGTCAATTTGTGATTTTTTTTCAATATAAACTGTCAAAAATCGTTTTTAAGGCTGTCAACTGACACCTTCAAATGTATTTACTAGCATGTTAAGTTCTCGAGAGTAGATTTCTTCCTCAACAGCAGCTTTCTTTCGCAGTACCAATTTTTGACAACTGTTTTCAAAAAAATAATTGAAAGTCTAAATCACACAGTACGATTAGTTTTGAAATTAAGATCAAAAAGTTGTCCCTGCCCTTCAATAAATTTAGCTAGGTGTATTTAAAAACACTTAACAACCCAGACTGATCAAATCTTTGTAAAAGGGTCGAAAAGCTTTGATATCTTCTCCCCACCTACCGATATTCACCAATAAGCCTAAAAATAGTCTCGACATTTCAATACCCTTGTAAATTTTTTTTAATAATGGCTACAAATTCTTAAATAAAGTTGGATATTTTATACAAGGTTACGTTTTCTTATTTTTTTATTTACCACGACATCAGAAATTGAAGTCACTGCTTAAAAAAATCTACAAAAATCTGCCTATCAATTTTGCTAAGGTATTTTACTTAATTGTCGATATAAAGTCAGCCGGTAGTTCGAAAATCTTTCTATTGGGTGTAGGCTTAAGGAACTTATTGACCCGATACAACCCATTTTTGACATACAGGCATATTATTATCAGAAAGGGATTATCTCTGAATTTCTATAACATATCTCACCGATTGACCGATATTTTCGATAAAATGTTCGCTGTAGTAAACTTGGTCCACACATTCGGTATCTGGGGGCTTAACTAGTTTTAGTCCGATTTGGACAATTTTTGGTAATAAGGTGGCGCACATCAAAGTTTTATCCCGATACATCCATTGGTGCTTGATTTGCATACTAGAAAGTAAAAGAATCATATGGAATTTAAAATTGTGTTATATGGCAGTAGGCGTGGTGGGGATTTGTATTGGTTGTTGTGGTGGTGTAAGTGGTTTAGGTGATATGTACATTAAACCTCTAAGAGGGCGGGGCCATGCACATTTTTTCAAAAGTTTTAGCCCACAGGTGCCTCCTTCTACTGTGATTCTCAGTGCCAAATTACAGTTTTATAACCTAATTTAGTGCTTAGTTGTGGCTCTTTAGATTTTCCTTTAATAGCGTTTTGTGGGCGTGGCAGTGATCCAATAATGCCCATCTGCGAACTCGTTCTAATTTTTTTCGCCAAGGAACATGTGTACCTAGTTTCATTAGGATATCTCAATTTTTATTCAAGTTATCGCTTGCACAGACAGGCGAACGGACGGACAGACAGATATCCAGATTTCAACTCTTCTCGTCATCTTGATCAATTTTATATACGTACATAACCCTACATCTATCTCAATTAGTTTTGGGTGATATAAACAACCGTTAGGTGAACAAAATTATTATACTCTGTACTCACATGTTACAAGAGTATAAAAAAAGAAAAAAAATTGCAAATCGCTGTTTGCAATTCTTAAAAATAGGCCCAAAATTTGAGCGCGAAGGTAGACGACCCCCTTAAGTATTTCTGCCCTTTGTATCGCTTGTTCTGGCCGAAAAATCTTTTTAGGGTTTACAATTTTTTATTTTATTGAGTTCAAATTACATTTTGAACTCTTTTCTGCTTCTTGGAACTGTCTTATTTATTTAAAAATCATAAAACACTTAACAGCTGATTTCCTTACATTCTTTCGTTAGCAACATCATGACTATTTTTTCAATGCTGTTTAAGGGTTCGAAACGCGGCTGTGATAGAGATAAAATGTGTGAATAGAAAAATACTTCGATCATACTGGAAATACTTTTATGTTATATATATATATTATAATTTTTATACTACTACATCACAATTTACGATAATTTAAAATTTTTAATAGCCATAAATAAATATTTAATTTTTATAGACACAACAGTTACTTTCTTTCCCCGCAAACTCGTTTCACTTTCTCAGCGCTTATCTTAAATTTATTACTTAGACTACAAGCAGATAATATATACTTGCAATAAACATTTACACACATACCGAAGTATAAGCTTCGCCTAGACGCCGATAGCCAAAGGTGTCAACTGAGGTGTCCACGGTGATGTCTCCACTTTCCGGTGTTGCGTGCGTTGTTGGCAAATACCGTAAATCGTCGTTTGAATGTGCAGGGTGTGCGACCACCGAATGACCCAGCCAGCATAGTTGACCTTGTGCAACAATCGGCTTATAACGGTAAAGTCTGGCTTGCCACACCGTTTGCGCGCAACAACAAGAGAACACACTAAACACCTTCAGTTGCAATAAAACGTATCTACATTGAAACACAAATTCACACAATTTGTTTATGCTACAACAACAACAAACTATCCAATCTGCAATCAGTAGAAGCGGCAATAAAATCTGCGTTTGCGTCTGGTCAACAGAAATGTACAAATGCCCCATGTCCTCGCATGCAGCTGCAAGTGCTGTCCGAAAACAGTTAGCTACTATTGTTGTTGTTGTTATCGCTTATTGGCACTTTAGTGATGCTTTTCCAGCTCATTGTCATTTGTTTGCCATGACGCCATGTCACCAACGAAGTACAACGCACAACTTAGCTACCATCGATTGGTGAGATTGCTGAGTATACACTCTGTGCAATAAGTATACGGATTAGACGTATACATATGTTACAGAAAATTTTAAAATGTGACTTTAAAATATAATATTTGATTGGGTTTCACATTTTGCAGTATCATAATACTCCAAATCTAAATTTTTATCACACCGACCAGGCTTCTATAATGTTAGTAATTTAAAACTCAAAAAAAGCATCCATCATATTCAACGTCGCGACTTTATTTTAGGTAACAAATTTTATTTTTTCATTATTTATCGACAGAAATACTAAAAAATGTAAAACTTCTCACTCGAAAGGTTTTCGATCAAGGATCAGATTTTTATCTATAAAAAACGATTTTTTTTCGTTGCAACAAGATTTTTCTAACTTTTTTCTTTTCCTGTCCATCCTTAGCAAGATCGGTATAGTATAAATGGTAAACGTGACAGTACGGATTTCCCCTACGCTCCCTGCTTAAAGCGTCGTCTTAATATTGCCAACTTACTAGACTCATCAAATTTGTGCTTTTTCAAGATACTTAAATGTTCGTCCTTCATTTCGGCTGAAGATTTTGGAATTGATTGACTTGAAAGCAATTCTTAATATTATTATAAAGCGACAATAAATCTTGTACGTATAGCTTCAACTTCTTTACCGAAATACCATCTGATCAAAATTGACCCGGACTGGCAAAAAATACATTTTCACGTATTTTGACACACATTTTTATTATTGCCAACGTTTATTCCAATTTTCCATACACTGGTTATAAGCCTCGGCCAGCACGGCCTTGAGTGTCTTCAGCAAATTAAGATTTCTTCGATTTCAGCTCATTTTTGGAGCGCCAATTGAGTCGTTCAATGCCAGCACGACGATTTTCAAGCACTGTTTCTTTAACTTTTTCCATGGTATTGTCATTAACAGCGGTGGTTGGACGACCCGCATGCGTCAAGTTTTGAATGACGTCACGACCTTCACTGAGTTCTCTGTGTCACTCAAATACTTGTAGTAAAAGTTACACTAATCTAGAAAAAATATTTTATCGATTCGGTCGCAGCACGAAGTTTAAATGGACCAGTCCGTGTCAAATTTGATCAGATGGTACACATACTTGCTCTAAACTTATTGTACAGAGAGTATCTCAATATGTGTAAGCGTGCACATTTCTATGCAGCGGCTATGAGGTTCAAACGTCTAAGCGTTAGACTTTAGCCACTGGACAGCTACATCAATGAGCAAACAAAGCCAGCCAGGCCGTGCGAAGAGTCGTACATTTCTACATGGCATTAAGGATACGAGGCAAATATGAGGCTAACTAACTTGGGATTTGTTTGAGTGAAAGACTACTCATTTTTACTTTTTTCGTTGTTGGTTGGAAGTAATTTTGTTGCAGATGAACTTGTCTGGCCTGTTGCAATGTATTGTGCTCACCTTCACACCGTTTTGCTATCATCAACAGCAACTGCGGACCAGACCACCGACAAACGTGGTTGAAACAGAAAATATGCAAGCGGTGGTGCTGCACGTCAGTTTTGCTATTTGCTGTTCATATTTCAGGCCGTACTTTGTTGCGGGCAATTGAGTGCTTTTTTTACTGTTTAATCGTATGTTTGTTAAAAAATTATTTGTTTTTGTTATTTGTTAAGTTACGTTTTACGGTGACAATGCTGTCTAATCACTGCCACCGAAAATTGATGCCACTCGACTTTTTGCTTCGGATTTTAAGATGGATTTTTAGAAGTATTTGTGCCGAGAGTTTCGGTTTCGTGGGACAGAGCATCTTGGAGCATACTTTTCGGGTCGAGAGATGCATAATCAAACCGGGCAGTTATTTGAATTGCTGCTGAAAAAGTGGCAGCTTTAGTGTATGTTTATAAAGTTCGAAATTGAGAGCGTAGTCGAGAGGTAAACCTACCATCCATATTGACTTAGCCCTCGCGGTGAAACACACACCCTGGGCTGAGTTGCAATAGTATTGTAATATAGATGAATTAAGCCACAAAAGCATTGGGTCTTCCTATTACAACGTTTTGTAATAAATCCAATTTTGTTACGAATGATAACCTGTGAGCGCACTCATAAGAATTTTCCCTTGAAGCCCAACAATATTCGATTTCAATAAGCTATATAGGAGTACTAAAGTATATAGAGTTACCCATCGCTAATCTCTATATCGTTCTCAGCAGAATATCGAACTTAGAAATGCCGAATAATAACAGTTATATGGTAGAGACACTTCATGATGAGCAAAAAATGTCCTTCGGAGTGGAGTTTGCCGTTAGTATGCTATGGCCAGTTCAAGAGAATGGCTATGCCACAAACTACATAATACAAGTATATCTAATATTTATAGGAAGTGGCACATCCCAAATGAGAGCAGTACCCCGCCGTCCATTTGGCAAAGTTGAACTAGTAAATTTTTTGTACATATGCACTAATTTATAAAATATTATTATATGTATGTATATATTATATATGCTTTACTTTCTATTCTTTACACTCATGGCATAAAATATTCGCAGTTGTTGCCATTTTTGCGAAGAACGCACAATTTATGTCATGTGCTAATCATTTTGCTTTCATATGATTTTTCGTCCACCATGCAGTCAATATATATTGATTTTGCAAATCAAACTTAATTTGCAGTGGAATCTTTGGCAAAGCGTGTAGAGTTAAAAAAATAATAATATACACATATGAATATATATATTTTTTATAAAATTGTGCACAAAAAGTGTAGTTGTCAACCACAACCGCAACCACACCAAGTTGCGTCATCTTGGCGCAAATAAAAGTTGAAATCGAAATTGAAAAGAAATTCGTAAAATTCGTAAACCCATCAATTTCATTTAAGGCATTTCAACTGTTTTAAATTCCATTATTTCGTATTCTCAAATTTAAGACATAAATACTGTGACAATCGCGTTTCTTTTGATTTATGTCTTTTGAGATTCAAAGTGGTTAGCACTGCATACACACGTACATATGTAATTTGAACTTGAACTGAATATTTATTGGCACTCGATCGCTTTGACTCAAAAAGTGCGCGTACAACGACCGGGAGTGGCGGAATTAGGTATGTATGATTTGATGTACAAGTACTTATGAATATTAGTGGTATGTGTGTATGTATGCACTATGCATATGTGATTATGTCTACTCTAAATATATCGAATAACCGCAAAGTGAAGTTGCTGGTTTGTTGACTTTTTGTAATGCAAAACGTTGCACTAAACTTGATTTAACACCGACAACGTTTTCGTACAGAATTTTTCTCAGCCATTCGTTAAATTAATATGCTTTCATAACAGTCCGTTGACTTAAGTTGGAAACAGCTGATTTCCTGGCAGGTATCTTAACTGCTTTTGAACCGTTACTCGTGACAATAGTTTATCTAAATAAATATACATATATGTCACATTTGTTTATATGTTTGCCTCTATGTATTTTCAGTTGCCTTTATAGCGAAAATTATTATCTAACAAATATATTTAATTTGTCCACAATAATTTAGTAGCAGCACATGATGTGTCAGCTGTGGCATTAACAACTCTGATTTACTTTTATAAATGATAAAGTTGACACTTTTGTATTTTTCCTGCTTTTCCTCTGGTGTTCGATTAAGGTTGGTATATATGGTATTTATGGAAATAATTTATGTTTACGTTCAAATTGATAGAAATTGATGATATAAGTTCTTATCTGAACGTAAATGATTAGCAAGAAACTAAAAAAATTTAATTTAATAAATAAAACAAATATTTGTACCCGCGTTTGAGCGTGGCGAACAACCTTGAGCGGCGATGACATATGCGAATGTTATATAATTGTTGAGAGAATCTTCAAACGCACAAAAGTAGAAAATGTTGTCATTTGTTATTGTGAGAAATGTGCAGTAACTAGTGGTCATCTGTTTGTCAGTGATTTAAATTAAATAAAGAATGGCAATAGCTATTTCTCAAAATTTATTTGTTAACTAAAAAGAAAGCATTTTTATAAACATTTTCTCGTAATGTTTTGCTAGCGATAGCGCAATAACGTTCCGTTTATGCAGAGCATCCGGCACGTCTCCTGGGTTCTCTCATTTTTACAAATTGCAAACTGTAATATGTGTCCGTGGAGTTCAATATATCTCTTCCAAGTTGTATTTAAAATTTCTCAGATTCTATAATGGCATAGTTTACAAAAAGAATTTTAAGATATCTAAGCTGTAGTAAAATAAATTCATTATTATTGAATTAAATTGAATATATCAAAAATCAAATATGGAGTATTTTGTTTGATAATTTTTTGCAATCTTTGATGAAATGAAAGATATATGTAAATCTTTCAAAGCATTAAATAATACGTTCTACACAACTTCCGTCCTATTGGTCTAGCAGGCTGCTTCTGGGCGATGGCTTTCTCCAGACGGTCCAATTGTTGACAGTCGGCCGAATTAAGATTTTGACCTTAGGGGAGCGGCTCAACTAGATGATTCTCTGCCAAATCCTACCAAACCCATAACAAAACCATCGTCTGCGCCAGCTCATTGCGATTTGACCACAACCGTTGTTGCCCGATGTTGTCGTAAGTGATCCACTGTTCATTGTCAGCGATTAGCCGCTTAAGAAATAGATTGGAAAAGTAATGAATTTCTTTTTATTAGACTTTATTTAACTATAAATTACAGTTCTTTGAAAAATATGCCTATTCTTCAGTCTTCATATATCATATTTTTCAGCCATCTGTGTAGATAAGCGAAAGTATTGGGTATTGAAAAAGTGTGTTGTTTAAAGAGTTAAGCCAGTTTAGAGCTCTCAAAAAGGCTTAACTTTGACAGTTTATTTTGTAGGGATGGAAAAAGAAATGGAATTTTTATTTTCCAGTTATTATTAAATATGTATTTGAGTGTATAAAAAACTTTTATATTGCCCTTTCAATATACAGTAAATTCTTTATAAAAAAGTGACAACAAATATTGTAATTCGTACGTAGCTTTCTAGACCCTGCTGCTGTGTAACTACAGAATACATGCAAAGCTTTTCGTGAAAAACGCTTTTAAAGTTTTACGTGATGTAACGGATTAATCCAAACGTTTCGATTCTATCGCAAACTGGTAATTGTTTCACTATTCTACTAATTAAATAATAGTTTTAGGACCCTAAAGTGTACGTTAAGCCAAAAACTTATATTCCTGACTTGCTTAATCTTAAGTAAAGCAATTTTTCATCATGTTCGAAATTTCATTTTATTCCAATTGAAACAAAGTCTATTGATCATGAGTGTTGTTCTGAATAATTACTCCTTCAACAAACCTAAATATTTCCTGATTGCCTCTTAAGCATTTCTACTGTTAAATTATACTATTGTAAGTTGAATAAAAAATTGAATGACTTGGAAGTCTACTCCGTAAAATCAGTGTACCTTTACAAAGCCATAAAAATATTTACGTTTGGTGTCTAACCAAGCCCTTTTTCAGTTTTAATTAATAAAAAAACATTAAAACACACCCAATTTTCCAAGTTTCATACTTACACAAGAAATTTCCACGAATATTAAATGTTCTCCAATAAGAAATTCAGAGATTAGTCAGCTAACATAAATATAGTTAAGACTTTTTTGTCTACGTTCCATTGCGCATGCGCGCCCCGTGGAGGTAGCAGTGCGCACATTTATTCTACGTATGTTAAGTTTACTTTAGCTTACTTTGTTTGTACCTTCTCCTTAAGTAAATATGAATTCATGAACGATTACCGAAATCTTTACTTTCATGCTTATGAGCACGCACTGCGTACCCTCCCATTCATGTGCGCGCCCTCGCACAGCGCATACTTCTATATACTTATGGTATATGTATATATGTAGCTTTGAAGTCAAAAAAATCTGTGGCACGTAACGTCAGTTTACATTCATCCATTTAGTTTGAGTAAAAGTTACAAGCGTCAACAGATTTGGGCAGTGATTGAAATTTTATACGTTTCAGATATATTTTTTAAGTAGCACTAGCAACTTTAATAGACACAATTCCGTTACATATTTGGTCATGCATGCCCATGCGTAGATACATGCATGTATTGCTGTATGTGTATGTGTTTGTGTATGCGGTGGTGTAAAAGTACGTTGGACATCAAAAAGTCCGTAGATCGTAAACATGTCAGCGAACTTGGTGGAAATTGATGACAGTAGCTGATATTTTTTGTTAATGAGTATTTGGTTACATTGAAAATGAATTTGGTGGAAAGGTGTGTGTGAGCTCTTTTTTCCTCATTCATTTATTTTTTCCCCTGAGAGGTAACTATGCTCATATATTTATTTAGTCGAAAATTGTTGTTGATACTACATATATGCTTTGTGACGTTTATTTAATTAGATTAAATGCAAGTGATAGCGAACTTGTAAAGAGCTTTCTCTTTTTCGCTGAGTGATGTACACTATTTAACTTTGTTCCTTATTAATATTTTCATTTTGTTGTTATTGTTACTTGTGAATATTGGTTTCGAAAATTCTAGTTTTTCGAATTCATAATATCTGTCAAAATCTACCATCCATTGCAGCTGCTTATAACTAGTATGACGCACTATATGTCGGATATTAAGATACAGAACAAAAAAAAAATACGCTGTAATTAAGGTTTTTCTATTAAAGAACACACCTAGTGCGACACCCTAAAAAACGATATTTAAAGATTTAAAAAAAGGAAAATACTCCGACGGCTATATCTTTTGTTTTTAATCGGTCAGTTTGGATGCCTCGATCTGAACAATTATTAGAGGATTATACCGTTGCCTTAGGCAATAATCTATCTCGTCAAATAAAAAAGGGTTCCATACAAGGATATGATTTTGATCGTTCATATGCTACAGTGGTCCGATATTAGCGGTTCCGCGAAATAAGCAGCTTCTTACTGAGAAAAGGACGTGTGCCAAATTTCATATCGATATCTCATAAGCTGGGGAACTAGTTCGCATGTATACACAGAGACAAACAGACGGACATGGCTAAATCGAATCAGCTCATAATGCTATTGTATATATAATCTATATATAAATTTTATAGAGTCTCCTACGTTTCACTAAGACAAATTGGAGAAATATAGTTTTGAAACAAAAAAAAAAGTTTTCAAAGGTAAGCTGATGTAGCGTATTAAACTGAACGACTATACATACTTTAGAAGGATGTAACTGAAAAAGTATTTAAAGGGGGAAACCAGTTTAGATGATTCAAAATATTGATGATTTTTTATTGCATAAATTGTTAGTAAAACTATTAAAGAATATGTTGCTTAAGCTTCAAAACGAAATTTCAATTAGTTCCGATGATATGAGCACTAAGGTAAACACCGGTTGATTCAGTGCCGAAGCGCACTTTTTTTAAATGCGTTTTTATCGAAACAACTTTTTTTCAACTTGCGGGAATCCTAGCTCGAAAATTTATTGACGAATCGATCTGAAAATTTGTGTGAATATCCTTTATTCAATTCCGAAAAATATTAACCAAACCTTGGGAATTATATTGTTAAGTAAAATATCAATATTTTTAATTTAAGAAAGGTATAGGATAAATAATATAAATACATAACATTTTGTTCAAACACCTTCAAAAAATTTAATTTTCAACTATTTTTGCCAGAGTTTGGTTCATATGCTTAGAAAATGTGCTACTAACAAAAGAAAAATTGATTTCAGATCAAAACTGTAACCTCCAGGTATCCCGCCAGCAGTCAACTCTGATGGCGATCGTCAATCGACACCACCCTCTAACTTCACCACTTCTGGCGGAAATAGCATTGAAAAATTTAAAAGTGTAGTTCAAAATAGGAGTAAACTACCCTGCAAGTTTAAATAAATTCTAAGTATTCGTTCTCAGTTAAAAAAATCACAAAAAACACTCGAACTTCGGCCTTCTAAACTGGTTTCTCCCCCCCCTTTATATATCGATTTAAAATTTTGGTACGTTATTTTTCAAGGCCTATAAAAATATGATATAAAATCGATTTTTTACAAATTTCTCAATATGTGAAACACTTAATCAATCCCAGAGCACATCCTCTTAACTTCTTCTATGAAATATATGTAGGTACTTTATCGCCTACTTTTGTCTTGTACTTGAAAAATTGTACGCATTCAATGAATAGTGATCTCTAACAGACGCCAAGAGCAGAGTTTCCTGCAAAATATTTAAAGGGAACTCAAATTCACTGTCTTTTGATAGTTACCACAAATACGGCATTTAAAAAAAATGTTGTATTCAATTTGTAATTTTTCAAGAAATTCTACTTATCAAACCGTTATCGCAATTGATACTGATATTTCACAATAATTGTGGCCACAAAACTAAACGATATACGTGCATATGTATGTATATCAAATGGAAACATATCACTCCAATGTATTGACAATTAAGATTGCAACAAAACCGCCATGCTGTGTAATGGAGCTGAGTATTGTACTCAAGACCAAGAAGAAGAATATAAAAAAATATGACGAAAGTTTCTTTATGCACTTCTGCAAGTGCTTGAGTTCGAGTGTTACATTTATGATGCGATAGAATACAAAAACAAAAGCACACAGCAAACAAATAAAAACAGATACTGCTTCAGTGTTGAGGAAATATAGACAATCTCGCACAACTTCGAAATACGGAACATGAAATCAAAGCAAGAAGTGTTCATGACTTACTTATGCACACACACACACACACAGCTACATACATATGTGCACATGTCCAACAGACAACAATTTCTGAGTAGCTTTTAGTGTTTTCCAAAGCGTGTCAGCTGTTGCAATAACAAAATGACCTCTTGTGGAATTGTTGCAACTGCGAAGCATCGATTTTATGGCCGCTAAAATAAAAATTAAACTCAGAAACACTAAAGCGCAGCATTGTTTCGGAAAGTGTAATGCTTTGGGTGTTTAAGTTGTGAACGATTTTTATTTCTAAAATGTATTTGAGATGTAGCTTTTACAAAAAAGAATATTACTACATATGAGAGTTTCCATATATTTGTAGTTATTTTATTGGTTTTGTAAAAATGAATGACTGTGGGTGAAAGCTTTTGCAACATTATTACCTTGTTTAGTGGACTTCCGTATTTCCATAATATATGTTATATGTACCATATTTACCAAAAACACTAAATATTCCAAAGGTTTAATAGATTTAATAGATTTCTAGCTAGTTCAATGAAATTTCAAAAAAAAAAAACTTGAAAGAAATTAAATACACATATTATATTTTTATACATATATATATTATATATATCTTCTGTACATGTGTTTGTAATTGAACTCCTTCTAAACAGCTGAACCGATTCTGCTGAAATTTTTTGTGTGTCTTCAAAAGGGGTTTGAGAATGGTTTAGATTCACAATTCGATCAACTAGATAATGTTTTAACAATGAATATCTTGCAAATGAGAATCGACGTCTTAGTGCTAATACGTTAAAGCAATGAGAGGCGCGTCAACAAGTAACCTTTGAAAGTTAAGTTGAATCTTAAGCTTAATTTTAATCTTATTATTTCAAAGTCATATTTTGGTGCAAAAACATTGCTTAAGCTATAAATAAGGTTTAACATAAGAGAAAGTGTCTGACCTCAGATTTCTCGGGTCGTGATGCTATAAGTCAAAGAAATTTTTTTGTTATGCAGTTGTAATAAACAAATGAGTTACAGGTGAATATGTTTTAGAATTTCATTGCCTTTTTCACATAAAAAAAACAAATATTAATTTGTCTGCTTTATATTTTTTATTTTCCAGCAATGATCTAAAGCTAACCTAACCTCCCTAATGTTAGTGTTTTCTCGAATATTGACAATACCAGACATAATTATAAAGTTATGATGTCTGTCTCTGTAAGCGATTAACAATTGAGCTATTTTGATATAACTTGGTAAACATATTCCTTGACACTCTTGGAAGTTGGGATCGCACATAGAAAAAATCGGACGGCTGCCGCGTCTACAAAAGTCTTTTTAATGTCAGACGTTCAGGAAAATTTTGTTACGGAAACTAAATAGCTTGATTCATAGTGTGATATAGGGCGCCAGATTTGTTAAAAATATCGCCTTGGGACGACTTTAACCAAGCGCCGGCTCGGAATGACGTATCACGGATTTCGAAAGCATTTTTTTTGTTTTTTTCTGACAATAATTGGCAAAGTCTTAAACATAAGACGTATTAATATTAACATATAGTAAAATTTCCAGTGCAATAACTCACCCAATTATTAAGAAATTAAATAGTTTAATAGCGTTATATGTTTATAGAATTTCTTTTAATATTTCACAACTATAATGATCTTCTTAGTATTTTTCTTTCTCTCTAGCACTGTGAAATATTTAAATATTTATCTTTGCAAATCGTTTGCAATAGGAATTTTCGGAATTCCATTCACGTTGCGATCGCAATAACAACAGTTCCTTCACCGCTTTCAAAAAGTTCACACTCACTATCTTAAGTGTAGCGAAAGCAGGCACAGATTGCTCAAGAGATTTCGGTTTGTTGCTGACGTATTGTATTTGCAAGCAACTAATACATATTCGTACTAAAGTAATTTCAAAACCAATATACACTACTTTTGCAATAATATGCATATATGCATTCAGTGAGTAAGTACCAATTAGAGTTTAGTAGAAAATTTTCGAAAATTCATGCATATTTTTTTTCGTTAACTTCTAAACATTCTGTAATATTATTTTTACGCTTTTGAATTAACTTTTTTTTATGAAACTGTAACGACATTTATATGGAATTATATAATTTTGTGCTTCGAGACGAAACTTTATTGCTTTAAAAGCCGCTCGGCCCTTTCATATGTTGATTTTCTTGAACATTTTCTACATTTCATATATCAATTGAATCTTAAAGTCTCTTTCTAGTTTTATATCAACATTCATACATATTTAAGCCACTCGCATTGCTTAATTTAATATAAATATTTTCGAAGAAAGTGTCTTCTATAATTTGTATGTTCCTTTGGGTGTGCAGTTCACTCTCTTGTTACACTTTGTTGAGCACATAGACAAGTGATTTCGCATTGTCTACATCACTCTGGAAAAATTTACACCTTCTCGAAAGTCATTCGAGTGAAGAGCTATTAATTTACAATAATTTCGATATATAAATAAACATCTATGATTTTTATTTCACTTAATGTTTATTTTAGTTTGTATACGGTGCTTAATATTATATTAAGTACTGATTGACCTTCAGCAAGTTGCTTTGTTTTACCGCTAGGGGTTCCATATGAGTTCTGTATTTAATTGGAATAAAGTAACACAAATTTTACTACATATTCGTCAGAAACGTTTCATGTGAATAGCAGGAGTTTGTCGAAATAAAAAATAATTCAGAAATCATCCCATGTTTCTGATTAGGATTTCGCACGAATTTCTTACTACGACTCAGTTAGGTCCAAAAAAGCAAACGGATCTCACAAAGTCACACCTAGTGTAACAGCCTAAAAAAAAAAACTTTTTAAGAAATATTTTCCGAGTTAACCGCTATGGGTACGGCAGAAATTAACGTCCTCCACTGCTACAGTGATTCCGGCGTTCTCCGTGGATGAAAACTACAAACAAAATTCTTTACTAAAAGATATTGTTCCAACAATGGCCAACGGTAAAAAAATCGAGAATTCACAAAATGCTGGAGTTGTGATCGTTTTTGATCGGATCAAAAAACTGGTTGTTCAATCTATTGAGAACTATATGCAGAAATTTAATAGTGATCGGATCATTTGTCTCCGAGTAATCAGAGATAAACTGATTGAACTGAGCGGCAATACTTGAAATATGATTGTTAAATCTCAGTATCAAATTGTTTAAGGCATAGGCTATTGAAATATGCAAAAAAAAATAAATGAAAATGTTTTTTGTCAAAATTTCACGCTAAGTGTTCTTCTTAATGCAGCCTCCATATCTTACTGACTATCTTTAAAGTGCAAGAAAAAATTTGGAATCGTTTTGTACTGACGAATTAAATATACCTAAATATGTAAATACAGGTTGGTTGAAAAGTTTCTTACCTCACACCAAGAAGTAGCACTACAAGTTCCAAATATTTTTTCTCAAGTTAGTACATCTATCGTTAGAACACATGCAAAGTTTCAAGTCATTCTGTCAATTAATTCTTTGTTTACAATTTGAAGTTGACGTGTCAGAGTATTTTCTTAATATAAAGAAAATTAAATATCGCGCAGTGATTAGATTCTTTCCAAAAACTGCAACCACATCAGAAATCATTGAACAAGTGCATAATAGTTAGTGAAGATCCAAATTTGACTAAGCGAGAAATTGCTAATGCCATAGGCATCTCAGATAAATGAGTACTTCATATTTTACATAGAGAATTACATATGAAAAAGCTGTTTGGAAAGTTAGGTGTCGCACAACAATTAACAATTCGACAAAAACTAGATCGAAAAAAAAATGTCTCAGCATAATTTGGATCTTTTTAGGCAGAATAAAACCTTTTTCTTGCGTCGTTTTATAGCTGTGGATAAAACTTGGATCTACCACCAAAATCCTAAGTTGAAACAAGAACGTTTACAGTGGGCTGAAGCTGGTTGTTCAGCTCCAAAGCAGGTGATGTCACAACAATCAGCAAAGAAGGTTATGGCATCAGTTTTTTGGGATGCAAAACGAATTTTGTTGATTGATTATCTGCTGCAAGATAAAACAATCAACTCTAAATATTATTGCAGCCTTTTGGATCAGCTGGATGAAAAAATTCGTGAGAAATACCTGGTTTGCAGCACAAAAAAAAATGTTTCATCAAGACAATGCATCTGTTCACAAAGGTGTTTTAATAATGACAAAATTCAACGAATTAACTAAGAGTGACTACTACCTCTTCAGAAACCTGAAACAATTCCTTCGTGGAAAGCGTTTTTCGTCGGAGCTATTACAGCTGTAGACGGGTATTTTGCAGAGCTTCCTAAAAGTCATTATAGAGATGTCATAAAATTATCGAAGGATCATTGTAATAAGTGTATTGAAGTTAAGTTATTGAACAAAAAAATATATTTCCTACCAAAAATAGTATATTTTGATTTCGAGCACAGAAACTTTTCAACTAACCTGTATATATATATGTACATTTCTTTAATATACAGGTATATATATGTTTATTCAACGAAATTGATACAAATGTATGCATATTTATATGAGTATATACTTTTCAATATTTTTCCAAGTGTATGTGCGAATGTACAACGATTTCTCGTTATTCCAAAAAACACACGCTTCTCCCCAAAAATCCAAATCAAACTATTTAATCAGCCGACGCATGCAAATAGTGTCTGTACATAAGTATGCATGTATACACCACAGCGATGAGCCGCAAATTGTGTAAACATTTTAAAAATAATTCAACCACTAGCTATTTATGGCAAGTGTTAAATTTTCACTAAAATAAACTTTCCATTTTACGACTAAAATTCTCACTTATACGTGTCTTATTATTGTGCACAATTGACTTGTTGACCTATAGACGCGCAGTAGTGGCACATATACGAGTAAAGATGTATACCTATATTATATTTAAATACATAGATACATATACCGCGTCGCAATGACTAATTGTTCGACTGTAAACTAAATTTCCCACGCAGATTTTCATTTGTAAATTCAAAAAGCACACATACATACAAATATGCAACTGTGTGTATTTCAACGAATATTCGCGGGAAGTACGCATTACCAACTATATATATTTATATGAATACCTTAGGTATTTATATTCCCCACTGACAGACAAATGTTAAGAAATTTTATTTTTAGCAACAAAATATTCCGGGTATGCAGCGTCTATGCATCACTGTCCGTCAATAAAAATGGAGGTGAGTGTGGTAGTGTGTGTGTGTGTGTTTAACGTTAGGGCGGCATTTCAATCTAATTAACCTCAGCAACATCTCTTTGCTGCACACTCTTTTTGTTGTTGTTATATACAAAACATAGGCGCACATGTGTCAGCATCGCTCACTTCTGCTGCATGCAACAAGCGCCGGGCCAACTGTGCGTATGAGTGAATGCAGTTATGCGCTTGAGACGTTACGCCGACAGTCAACAGCTGTGAAGTGATAAACTATGAAATTGAAATGTAAAGCATACAGACACACATTCATCTGGAAGCTTATGTGCGCTTGAAAAGTGCCAAGTGAGTTTCCTAGCTGAAAATGATGTGTGAGAATGCTTAGTTGTAAATTGAGTCTGACATTCAAGACTTTCCATAACACAGCGGACCCGCTTGGCCATTTGTCGTATAAAACCGCTTATATATATGTATATATACATACATACATACATATGTATTCTTGTGTTTGTGTTCATGTGCATTTGAAGCTCTCTTCGAGTGCACTTGATGAAAATGTTTCAGCAAATTATCACATGCACTCACTAGTGCATAGGAACACACTACTTACTTACTTCTTGAGTCGCTATCACATGTCTACGCATAATATTCACATTATTACCAATTTATTTATTTCCATTTATTTGTTTAGCTTTTCCAAATAATTGTAATTGGAGCAAAACAGCTGATATGCACTGATGTCAAGTAAAAGTTGAAGTAGCAGACTGAAATGTAGCAGAACCTTTGCTAAACACACGTTTACTCCCAGTACTCAGTTTTCTTGTCCGTCCGCTGTAACCCAATATAGCAAGTGTCACACGCTAATATTGTATTTATTCTAATTGTCTTTTGTTCGATCATTTTCAAGGCTAAATGTATGTATGTATATTTTATTTTATTCAGCCACCTATCATGTATTAGATAGTTGTTCAGTTAACTCACGTAGGTGCTTACACACACATATTTACTGTCTAAACAAATCTAATGAACAGTGAAAAGTGTTGATAACAAGTCAAATAAACATTGTAAGTGTAGAAACTAATTTTTCTTGTTTTGCTATATTGTGTTGCTCACTAATTATTGAAGAGTTACACTCGTGAGCACCAACGCCGAACTGTCGCTCGATAATTTTCCATTACTTAACACTTCCTCTGATTGAAATTCGAATAATATGTTTTATGAAACCTACCATACCACCTAAAACTCGTACCGGAATATTAAGGAATCTTGTTCGGCTTTCAGATTTTTCGTTCTTGAGCGGGTATTCTAGTCTAGAGACATGAATTTTGGGTAATTTTTAAAGTGTCGTAACAAAAGGCAAGCAGTATTTTTAGTATCGATCTTTTTATCAGTTATTTATTAGTGTTACAGAAAAAGATTAAAAAAATAATCTGACCATTCAGTAACCTTCAATAACTTCAGAACTAGCAGTTTAGGCTAGAATCATCTCATCTGAAAGAAAAATATTTCAGTAAGCTGATGAACAAGCAGCTTTACGTTAGCTTTGTGGAGCTTTTGAATATACCATTTGAACATTGTACAGATTTGGACTGAATTAAACTTTTGCTTCCCAAAATATAATATAATCACTACCGCTTTGTTTTACCTGCATTTGCAATAAATTCAATCCTCCAAGGGTCATTAAAATGCGCCCATGTTAGAAAACTCGGTAAGAGAAAGCCTTTCACGAAACTAGCTTTATTAGTGTAATAAGCGAGATTCCGAGCCAACTTACACTCGTGCGCTAGTCGTCTAAATCGCTTTAAATCTATTGTCGATATTTAAACTTTCAGGTCTATTCATGTCTATTTTATCTGCTGCGTTAGCTATTAAATTCTTTCTAAATCTATAGTCGATGTGATTGAATTTCATGATAATTCTTTTTTAAAAGGAATTCCTTTTAAAATGTCCTGAAATCGTTGACAATTTTCAATCTTCACAATTTCAGAATAAGATACTTCAACTGCTGTTGCGAATTATTTTTTACACTCCAATAATCTCGGAATGTCTAATAGACAATTTTAGCTTGAAGGTAGATAAAGAAATATAGAATTCTATTATTTCAAAACAGCAGCAAAGCATTTATATATATTTTTTCTATAATTATCACTCCATCAACTAAATAACCTTGAATTGCACACCTTACACATAACACTTGATAGTGTCACTTTCTATCTCAAATAATTTGCTTCATTTATAACTAAATATTTTTGATTTTTGTAATGCGGTCCGTATAGGCAATGCAAAAAAACTTCACCATAAAAAATTAAAAAAAAAGGGCCACCGGCGATTGGAAAATGAGTAATAATGCGCGCATGGTCGACAAGTTCAGCTTATCATGAACACCCAACCAAATGATAAGATATGGCGAAAAATATTTGTATAATAAATTCTTATGCGAGTGTAAAAGGGTGCGAAATCGGCTTGTGTGGGTTGGGTGGGAAACCTTTGCGAGTTCAACCGAAATGATATTGGTGTTTGTTTTATCTTTTTCAAATATTCAGGCATGTGTTTGTGTGTGTGTTCTGTTCGTTTGCATTTTGTTAAAGGTGACTTCAGATTTTATATATTTCATTTGCTCAATTCTTTGGAATTTTATGTAACGCAACACATTGTTTGCTAAAATTTGCAAAGATTTCTTTGCAAATTGCATACGGTATTATTACGTGTATATGTATATACAGTTAAAGAAAAATTCCCAAGACTCTCGAACATCTTCTTCACAAATTCCGTGAGTGGGTAATACGGTAATGCAACGACACGTGACATGAACTCTAGTAGAATATTAGTCCAGAATATTAGGTCCTGTAACCACTGAAAGCTAGAAACCGCACAACTCGTATATTCGTACCACCTTAATATTTCATGAGCTTAACATTACTTCTATGTAAGTGAAGATTACACGTAATCATAGGTAGTCCTAAGTGACCTTTGCCTGGAAAGACAGTTGGAGTATGCCTCGTACAATGGGTTCTCATATAAATGATTAATAGTTTAGGCGAGTTTTTGCAAATAATCGCGTGGTTTTCTTAATTTTTTTTCGAATCGCGCTGGAGTAGTCCGACAAAATTTTATTAAATATAAAATAAAAATTAAAGCTTTTGAGATAAATGCTTCTTGCCACTTATATTTATTTTAAACGATACGAAAAAATTCAATAATCTGCATTTTTATATAATCTCAGATGAGATTCGACCATTAAAATATCTGTATGATTGATTGTTCCAAAATCGAAATCGGCACACATACATACGTCTGTATAATCATAAAGCCTCAATCTGTGAGGAGCTCGCACTGCTTTTTCTTTAACTTTGTAATGATTATTCTTTGGTAATATTAGCAACCAATTTAAATACTTGGATTTTATATACATGTTTATATTTCCTACGCCAAATATACGAAATAATTTGGGACCAAATTTGTTTGTTTGTTGGAAACTTCGCTAATAGGCCAGTGCAGAAGCCTTTAAAAATGGTAAAATTGAAAAATCATAGTAGGTTGAAATCCATTGGAAAAGAAATATATATTAACATAAATTAAAGAAACGATAATTTACGGACGATCAGCTGCCAGGAAGTGCAAAAAAATTTTGAATTTTTAGGCAATAGAAAGATCTCCAACTTTTGTATTAACACGTTTTTCACATAACCTCAATCAAGTTTATTTTTATCTTACAAAAAATAAAAATTTAAAAACTGGTTTTAACTTACTTTTTAATGTATTTTTATTTAAAATATTTATTAATTTGTTTCATTTATTTTGACTTAATAGCGAAAAAGCACACTAGTTTTCAATCAAAAACTCTCACATTAAAATATCAGATTTTTATAAATCAGTATTCTCTACAAGTATGTTCGTTGAAAACTCTACCTTCTGTTGGTTTACTAAAAATATATTTACATGCATTACTATGATAAGTTTTCTCAGAAAATGCAAAAAAATGCCGCACAAAACGAATCACAGCTGCTTTCCTTCTTTTCCAATCGGTTTCATCCTACCATAATATTTTGGGATTTCAAGAATTATTTAGACTGGTCTATAAAAATTTGATCAATCAGAAATCTTGAATTCTATACCCCATATGCATGTAAAAATCATTCGAAAAAAATCGTTTCATAACTTATTTTGATGGATTCTCTGAGCTGTAATTGCACTGTGGTGAACATGTAATCGCTGTAGCCCCAAATTGTAAACCCAAGTATCTTATCAATGCGAGTAGCGCCAAAATAAATATAATATAAGACTCGTATGTACACATATATACGTGTATCAAAACAAAGCCTCTACAAAGCCAAACACACTCACGCACACACGTTTGTATGCACAGCCTTAAAACTACAAACTGATAAGATAATGATTATGCCTAAGTAAAACCACACAGCAAAGTTTTGTTCGTTTTTTCTGTAGATTCTTACAAATGGAAATTAAAAAGGAGCACTATTTAAAGAGAAGATCGAGAGCGGTTAGTCAGTTGATATATTATGCAAAAGTTGGCAAGTCACTTCTTTAAATAAAGCTACGCTATATGAAGCTTCCAATTAGCAAGTGAGTGAAATGTTACCTAAGATATTTGTGGAATTGCAGGTGAGACATTTTGCAACGAAAAAGAAGGTGAAAAAGTCATAAGCCGCAAGTTAAAAGTAAATAATAGAAAACTTATCTTGTACTAATAGTCTAGAAGACACTTGCAATAACTTCATTTGGTTTACTAAAGCAGAAGTTTGTGTATGTTTAGTGATAGTTATCATATCTTATCAGTTATATACTCAAATATACATACATATGTGTTTTAAGTACTCTCACTCTTTTGTGCGATTACTCACTCTATCGTAAACATGATCTCTGAGAGTTGGTTTAAGTAACTCCAAATTTGAAGAGTGAAGCTTTCAAAGCTATCGATTCACATTCGTTTTATTGTAGTGAGCGTGAGTGAGATAGTTTTGGCGAATGAAGCACCTGTTGAGGGCTGTGCGGAAATTTTTACCATTACGAAGTGATTTTTTTGCTTAATAAGTTTAACCTTAATATAGTTGAGATCATTTAATCAAAGTCTTAAGGTGTCTATATATGCATTCAGTGATCAAATGTCTCTTACAACTCCTGCATTTCATAAATATAAACGGCTTAAATGTTCGGTCGAAACCACGGTTCTGAAAAGTTTGGTATATAGGCTCGTTTACTCATTGAAATACTCGGCTGTAGCCAAAATTTAATCCAACCTTACAAAAATCTCACTTTATTAGCTGTTATTATTTAATTGACGATTTGTAGAGAATATATAAATATGAAAAATTTATTTTAAGAAGTGTTTTAGTTGCTCCCCATGTGAGAGAACAAGAAAAGTATTTGGGTGTGCGAAATGATAATTTCACATCAGATGATCTTCCAATAGTAGATTTTGGTTGGTCAAAATATATAAATTATACTTGTTGAATATCCTTTATGTTATAAGAAATTCACCTGTGAAGGATATTATGGCTTCCGGCAGTTGAAGTTAATGTTTTTTCTAGATTTTTTTATGTTACTTGCATATATACTTTCTTACTTAACTCAAAACACTAAAACAATGCAATTGGCCTGTAAAAATAATATCAATTGAGAATTAATTCCTACCGGCCCGCTTATCAGTCATTGTGACTAGTGAATAGGTACCACTTTTCGATTACATGTGCTTTGCTGCGAGTATTTGCATTGCTCTCCACTCACACGCTCGAACGCTCTGCGTTTTAAATTCGCTTAAGCGCAGTTGCCTTAGTATTATCGGCATTTGAGCCCATTGTCACGCAGCAGATTTTTTGCGACCACCTCACCGGTTTGTCTCACCGTTCGTTGTCCATTCATAGTCGATGGCAGTAGCGCTCAGCAGCCGCTGCCGCTGCCGCTTTGCATGTGCATCTGCCGTGTACTCGCGGCCTGCACAATACAACACACACAGCGGCACGATAAGCGCACACAAATGTAGCTTGCTACCTCATTAGCGTGTTTGTTGCCATAATGCTGCAAGAGGTGGGTCAGGGAGGATCACCAAGCGAGCAACTGTGTGTGTGTGCGTGCATATATGCCGCGTGCACTCTACTCGCTGTGCTCCACACCACCATTCTTCGTATGCCCGTGCTTTATTGCCATTTCTGTTTGTATCTAAGTATGTGTATGTGTGTGTGTGCATCTGCCACTGTCCGCGTGTTCCAGCTGCGAGTACGAGTGCGAGTACGACTAATTTGTCTTTTTTAGTGTTTATTTCTTTTATTGTTATTATTATTTTATTCTTATATTATATTTTTGGTTGTGTGTTTTCACGCGCTGAGTACCCGTACGTCTATATACATACATTCGACTACTGCCTGTGGGCTTAGCTTAGCGTTTGGCGGTTGTTGTTGGCCTGCTAGCGGCTGGTTGGTTGTCTGACTGCTGGCGCTGCTGCTAAGGTTGCTTTTGCGTTTGAGCGCTTACTTGTCGAAGAGCTTTCGTGCTGAGCGGTTGCAGCGGCGTGAATTGCTTGCTTTTGGTTTACTTTGCTTAGCGATTCGATCGTTCGATTATTGTGTGTGTGGTGTGCGATCCAGTAAGTTTGCCATTCGCTATTGTCGGTCGGTCGTTGTTGGCGGTGTCACGCGTTTTTCAGCGTTTCGCAGTTTACAATTGAATAAATTGTACAAATTTGTATTATTTATTGCTGAAAAGAAAAAAAAGTAACAACAAACAGTACGAAAATTGTGAGTAAAATAATAACGGTACGATAAAGTGTTTCTAAACTGTTTTTTGAATGTCTGAAAAAATAAAAGCAAAAAATTGTGTCAGTATTGACGTATATTTGCCCACGGTACTGCCCACCTTCTTGTTGCGCTTGCTTTTATTTCGGCTTCTGATTCAATTTTTTTTTAGCAATTACACTTTTTTTTTGCAAATTTCACTTCGAAATTTATTCTTTCGCAAAACAACGGTTAATAAAAGCGCACAATATCGTTGCAACAACAACAATGACAGCAAAATCAACGACTAACCCGCAACAATAATTTAAGTGAAAATAGAGTGGAAATAAAAAAGTGTTGTTTTTGCACAAAAAAAAAGGTTTGTCGACAGATTTAACAAAAAACACAATAAATTATTTTTATACCAATATTTTTGTTTTCTTTGTATTTACCCACTTTTGTGCTGTTGTTTGCTACACATCGTGCGTTTTTTTGCTTTTTATCATATCTTCTAGTGGCTTGTGTGCACATTGTTGTTGTGGGCGCTTGATTTTTGCGCCTGTCGCAAACATTTTGACATTCGTTGTTTTGCCTGTTTTTGAATTCAAAAACAAAATAACAAAAAAAATTAATTGAAGAAACAAAAAATCAGCGCGGTGTGTCCTTACATTTGGCTTTTATTGTTTGCGTTCGTTTTCGGTGTGCCAATGTTATTGTTCGTGTTGCTGCTGTTGTTGTTGCCATACAGCAACCGCATCAGCGGCAATAGCCACCAAGTGGCAGCAACACCCATTGATATCGGCGACATATGGTTGGCACAGTCAGTCGTTTGTCGCTTTTGAAACGCGCCGCGTCGTCGTCGTCGTGAAGTGTTTGTGAGAAGAAATCAGCCGCCTAATAGCCGCATAAGATCTTCAGACACACAGCACACACCAAATGAAGAACAAGCACAAGAAGATACATTAAAATGATATAAAAACTCAGATGTGCAATACAAAACCCAAAAATAAAAATAAAAACTCCAACAACAACAACAACCCAAATGAATGAAATGAAATTGAAATAATCACAGCCAAAAGCATTGTTGCGCCCGATTTTTGTACGCGTTGAAGGACTTTCGTTGACATTTGGTTTTTGGCTGCAGTCGCCGCAACTGTCTGCAAGAATTTCGTGTTCATCTTTTTTTTTACATTCTAAATTTTAAACTTTTAACTGCCTGTTTTTCGTGTTTCGAGGCGTGTGTGGTGTACTGTTTTTTGGTGCGCACCAGTGTATGTCTTGCGGTGCATAAATTTAGCGTGTGTGACATTGAAAAAAATAAAAGCAAAAATATTCATACATACATATCTGAATTTCCAACTTTTTATGTTTGTTGAAATAATTTTAAATATTGCAAATTTGTTACATTAAAAGTGAAAGGGTTTGAAAACAATGCAAATATATACACGAATAAATTCAAACAATGATGTATAAAAAAATGCAACAATAAATTGAAAGTTTAAATTTCGAAAACAAAAACATAACTTCCTTATGTGAAAAGCCTCAATTGAAAAGTAAAGCGACACGACTCTTTACAAACTAATAAATCAATGTGAAAAAATTATATTTTTTTTATGAAATAAATTCTCATAAAAAATCAGTGTGAAAATATATATATATATTTTTTTTTTTTTTAAATAAAAGTTCATGAATTTGTTCGAAAAAATTAAATAAATAATTTCCGAAAATTACTTAATGAGAATTAGCATTAACCAATAATTCACTGCTGTTAGTTGAAATGCTCACTACTTACCTGTTTTTGTTATTTATGGCTTTTGGCATGCGTTCTGAAATTGAAATATGGAGGATATTAAATTTAAGAAAAATTACAAAAATCTAAATTTTTTTTTTGCGTTTTAAGTACGTTATTAATGGGATAAGAGAAAGTTTCAGGATTTCAAAAAAAATTAAAAAATTTTTTTTTGCTTTTTAAATTTGTAATATTAAACAATAAATTCACGTGATGAGAATATATGTAAGTCGAAAGTACCAAAAAAATTTAATTGTATGCCTTTATTTAAAAAACATGTAAAATAAAAAATGTAAAATTCTTAAAATATAAAAACAATAAACAAGAAATGGTAAAAGTAACATAAAATCAATAATAATAAATATATGAAATATACAAAACTCTAAATAAAATAAATATAAATTTAAAAAAAATGGAAAAAGAGATCAAATATCGTAAAGTAAAAAATTATATATTATATAAAGAAAAAGGAATTAAAAAATCACAAAAATAATTTTATAAAATATTTAAAATTAAAATAGTGCATAGAATAAAAAATTAAAAAAAAACGTATAAAATAATAAATTTCGAAAATATTTATGGTATACGATCTAAACTAAAATGGTTTTTATACAAATATATTGTATATAAAAGATTAAAATATAACCTTATATATTATGAAGTAAATAAAATAAAAGCTAAAAAAAAGTTAATATAAAAAAAATTTGTAGAATGCCACATATTACTACAACAAACAAATTAATTTCTGATAAAGTACAAAAAACATTAAATAAAAGTAATTACTAAATACACAATTTAATGTTTGCAAAAACATAAGTAAATTTAATTATTAGAACGGACAAAATATAAAAAAATTAAAATGCCTTTCCAATAATTAATAGAAAAAAACAGAGTAACAAGAAATAAAAATTATTCATAAAAATTAAAAATTATATTCAAATAAATTAGATTAAAATTCGTTTCCGACACTGATAATTAACAGTACCTAAAAAAAATTTATTTACAGTAAAGTTCAAGTGAAAAAAAATGTTCAAAAAAGAAATTATTTCATTAAAAAATTGTTTTGAAATAAAAAATAGTTTCAATTCAAAACAAAAGCTGTTTTGAAAAAAAATTATTTCATTTAAAAAAATTATTTTGAAAAAAAATATTTCGTTTAAATAAAACTGTTTTGAAAAAATTTTTTCATTTAAAAAAATTGGGTTGAAAAAAATTATTTTATTATAAAAAGTTGTTTTGATTTGAAAAATTTTAAATTAAATACTATCCACTTTTTATTAATAATAAGTTGTTATTACATTTAAATTTTTAATTTTTTTTTTATTTTAAAACCATTATGTAAATATGTACTTCGTTTGACAAAAAAAAATATTATATTGATTTGTAAAATTTATTCTTTAAAATACGCTTTGAAACACATAATAAATTCTGGCAAGGCTATCGAGACTAAGCTTACACTTTTTTATTTACATAGATTCTAAATTCTACTTCGAATATGTAAATATATGTATTGCGAGGTACTAATATAAATATACTCACAAATGATTAATCATCTTACTGTCAATCTAGCTTTACAGTGCAAGAAACCTCGTCTAACTGCTAACAAATGCATCGGAAAACCCCCTAAAGCTTAGAAGATCACATGAGTAATACTTTAAAATTTTTTGCATAATGTACTAAGAGACATATTTAAATTGAAATTAAATTTCTGTTTTGTGTTTTTTTTTTGTTTGCTTACTGGTTTCGTAAAATCAAATTTAATTGTATGCAAATTATTTACAGTTTTGATAAATTTTTCGAACAAATTCATAAATTAAATAAAAATTTGCATAAAACATTGGCGAATTAAACTTAACTTAACTAAAGTACTTAAGTGAACAAAAAAGAAAGCCTTGACACGCGTAAGCTTTTGCTCACTTTATACATACACACACGATTACCTCCAATACATACACATAGTGTTAATTATTCTAATTAAATTTTGCATATATCACCTCCACTTGTAGTATACAACATACATACATACATACATACCGTACATGAGCATAGATATACATACGCCTGTGGGCCTGACTGTGTGCGGATTAATAAAACCTCAATTAAGGCAATAATATTTGTTTAAAACTACACAAAAAAAAAACAAATTCTGTGAGACAATGAAAAGTGTTTGAGAAAACGATAAAAAAAACAACAACCACAGCGTAATAGTTTTCAATTAAACAAGTGAAGAAGGTACCTAACCATAGTGACACACATACACAAATTAAAGAAATATATAAATATTTTCTAAGCGGATTAGCTGAGGAAAAAGTGAAATAAACGCGCTTCACTACAAACCTTACCCAATACTGGAAGAAGGGTGAGTTTACTTGACTAATTAATACTTAATTATATTTTTGTTTGAAGTTACATGAAATTTCCACAGTTGCTAAGCAGTAACGGTATAAAGATTGTAGCTATTAAGCAAGCGTTGTGACTGCGTATGTGTGTGTGTTGTAATTGTTGGACTTTAGCTTGTGTAGTTTGAGAAATACTAGGTGGTACTTGTGAACTTACTAGCCTCAGCGACTGTACACACACATGAGTGTATGCATGTGTATTCATATGCATGTGTGTAAATATAAAAATTATAAATATGACTAGTAAAATTTAAAACGATAAAGTTTTATTATGTAATAATATAAATGTATGTACATATGTATGCATTACTTACACATATGGATGTATGTATGACGTCTGCGCGCTTAAATCGACTTTGAACTTTGCGAATTTAAGTTTCGTATTGTTACATGCGCATATGCATACTCGTATATATATACGCATTAGGGTGTGCCGAATTCTTTTTATTTTTTTTCATGTCGGTTGGGAGGCTATACATATCTACTTGTGAATTTCATAAAATTGAAATTTTAATTTTTAAGTCACTCTGAAGTTAAAATTTTTTCACAAAACTATATTTTTTATTTGGTTTTTGGACTAGCAGTAATTTTAAGCAGAAAAATCTTCCTCACTGCCAAACACCATTTTTTCAGAGGTCTTCCTGTAGATCGCCTACAAAATCAAGATAATCCCAAATATCCCCAAATAAATAAGCGATTGTTAGGATATTTTAAATAGTGTAAATGTATATAATTTTTATTTATTTATTGCACAAAGTGTTTCTTCACAAAACAAAAAAAAAAATAAATAACCTTTTGTTATAAATATTAATTAAGAGCTCAAATTTGAAGAGGCTTCCTTTTATTCCTAGAAAATAGCCAGCTTTTTAGTTGAAAAAGGGTTATCCAAATATAACACAGCTCCACTAATATAATATTTCTTATTACTTTATTTGCTTACTTTTAAAACACAATAAATTTACTCAACTGCCATTGAAAATGGTTGAAAAAACAACAGCATTATAGTATATTACTATACACACATATATATATATATCATATGTAGGTATTTGTTCGAGGGCTAATATGCAACAACCATAAAGTCAAATCAGCAGGTATGCAATTAAACAGTTGTAGTTGAAAAGGGCACATGCGAGGGAAATGATCGTCATGCTATGCGTCTTTTTTACAAACTTGACCCCATTTCATGCATTTTTTTTTATTTTTCGAAATTGCAAAATTAAAAAAGTTAAAATTTTGATTGCTAAAATATTAAAAAGCAATAACAATAATAAAGATACGTAAACTTACTTGACATTGAACAAAAACCTTTAAGGTGTGTATCGAAAATTTGCTTGTATTTAAAATTCGTAAATGCATAATAATTGAAAAAAACAAACTAAAAGTGAATACAGCTAACATTTTAATTATAGATTTTACAAATAAAAGGTGTGTAAAAACAAAAAAATATCAAGTATTATTTCACACTTTTACCGGCATTTTCTTCAACAAATCTACATAAAATTTTAAAATGAAAATGAGTCAGCGAAACTGTTTATTTTATTTGAGAAAAAAAAACTTCGTAAAACACTTTCGAATGTTCAATATTGTTTACTAAAAACTAAAAAAACAAGTTTGTTTCGAAATAAAAGTTTTATCATAATTTAGTTTTCTTTGAATTTGGAAATCTTCAGATATGAACTGTAAAGTAAAACTATGATCACATTTTTAGGAAATTTTGTACTATTGGTCTATTTTTTTACTCGAAAATGGTTGGACACATTTTTCAAAATTTTTTTTACTGATAGTCTAGTTTGTCTTCATAAATGGTTGGACAAGTAAAAAAAATCACTACCTTCTCCTCTTATCAATAAAATAAGAGCAATTTCGAAGTTCGAAATTTAAACAAAATAAATTATTGTTCTCTATAGTAAAATTTATTCATCAAAAATAAACTTTAATATACGTGTTAATATTTTTAACAAATGGATATACGAATGTAGAGAACATTTCCCATATACCATTTTTGGACAAATATACATATGCATTCATTTCTAAAAAATCATATTTTTATTTGGAAAGTGCAAAATGTGTATAAATTTTTTCTTTTCTTACTGGGTTATCACAATATTTTTTGAAAGTAAACCGCAGTGGCAATGTAGCAATTATATTGCTCACGCTGCTGGAGTCGGTGCATGCAATAAGCAGTAGAATAGCCAATTAAAGCGTAAAAAATAAATATATATGTGTATATCAACATTTTTATAATAAAATTTTAAAATTATCAGTGTGCAGAGTAAATGAAAATAAATATTGAATGGATAATAATAATATAATTTTAGAAGTTATATAAACATTTTTATCAGGTACCGTTGTTTATATGTGGACTGAAAGACATATCACATTTTTCATATGCAAGCAGTATAATATATTAATTGAATTTAATTGATATTTGCATTAAAAAATATAATATCATTTCCATATTTTTCAGTTAATACATCGCTAAATTACTCTCTTAGTGGAGAAATTTTTTTTCGCGCTAAAAAACGTTGCTGTAACCCTTTATTTTTCTATAAATTATTATAATTTTCTGAGGTTAACGCATTCTCTGTTGCTTCAATTCAACTCGATCACTTTGTTGTGGATTTCACATGTGAATTTTTTGACAGGAGCGCAGAAGCGAGCAGAGAAATGACCAATGGAAGACAGTTAGTAGCTAAATCAGTAATAATGGGATGCCCAACTTTTTCCAGTGTGAGATCGCCCAAAATTAACGTTTTTTATAACACTTTCCATTGTAGCCAGATCGGACAAAATAATAATTTTTGGGCATTTAAATTCAAATACCCAAAATTTATTAAAATTAAATATTATACATGTATCCGTTAAAAATATGAAAAACTATTTTAATCCATTTTTGCGATTTTGTGATATATTAAAACACCTGATTTTTGAACTTTACATAACAAAATGTATTAACTCTCAATTAGTTTTTTTTTTTTTTTGTTTTCATTTTCGATTGAAAATTAATACTACGAAGCATCACAAAATCACACATACATTTCATTTTCGCGTTTTCTTTCATTTTCATTGTTTTCCAATTTTCGTTAGTGATCTTCAACAGCAGCAACAAATCTCTCTGTTCACTTATTTTTCTGTAGGATTTCAATCTGGCTGTCCCTCTTTTTCCAATTGCTAAACGTCAGACCTCCTGAATTTTGACAGTTGCCAGAGCTCAGGAAGTTTTGACGTTTAGCAATTGAGCTCTCATTTCCAGTGAGAGATGAGTTGGGCATCTCTTTATCTCTGATCTAAATGATAAGTGTAACGTGCTGAGTCGATTTAGCCATGTTCGTTCGTTTGTCCGTCTGCCGGTCGGTCTGTATATACGCTATCTAGTCCCTTAGTTTTTGAAATATCAATCTGAAACTTTGCACACTTCCTTTTCTCCGTGCTCCTTTTCATAACCGCCGATATCGAAACACTGTAGCATAAAGCTGCCATACAAACTGAACGATCGGAATCAAGTTCAACCTATTTATTCTATGTCATTTCTTTTATATTATTTACATTTTTAATATATATTTTCCGATTTGGTGTTTGTTTTGTCTATTAACTAACTTTAGTGCAGTGTCATTAATGCTGTTATTATTTTTCTTTGTCATTAAAATTTATCAATTCAAAGTTTACGTGTTCTACTTCTATTAATAGTTTGAATGCCATAGCAGTAATGAAACAAAAAGAGCAAATATAAGCATAGATAGCAACTAGCCCACCTTCAAATACCCACACAAACCGCATATATAAATAAATTTGTGTGAATTTTCATTTCCACGAATTTGAAATTCGGCATTTCATGCATTACTTCTCTCACTGTTTTACTGCCTTAATGCTTAGCTGGTAGCCAAGTTGCAGGCGCATGAATCACAATAATCAATTTTCAATTGCTTACTAATCTGATTTCGTTTAAACGGTGCGGAACTTGAGCAGAACATGTATGTGCTGATTGACCTTTGAAGTAATAAAAAAGAAAAGAGAATAGAGAACAAAAAGTAACTAATAAAGGAATAAAAAAAAATTGTAAAAAATTTAAATTTAAATAAAAGTAAGTAAAAAAAGTCTCAAAAATTTAAACAAAACGAAAAAGGTAAAACAACTTTAATGCTAATAAAAAGACGTCAATAAATTGTTTTTTGCTAAAATTGTATTATTTTAATTTTATTATTATTTTTTTTTTTTATTATATTTCAATTTATTTTAATTTATATAATTTTTTCATATTTAATATTTTTTTGTTGTCATATGTTTACTTGAAATTTTACCAAATTGCACACATGCATAAATTAAATACTTATCTACGAATATTTCAATAAATTAATGTTCACGCTGCTGCTAATTTAAAAGTGGTTTAGTCGCCCACGTAACAATAAAAAAACGTTGCTTCTTTTTTATTGTTGAAATTTCCGTTTTAATAGCGGCAAAAACGACACAGTATGTTCAACTGCAATTTTAGGTGTTCACGCAATAAGTGGGTGTACTAACATTATTTTTCGGGAAATTTTATTAATGCATAGGCGGCTATGAATAAGCATCTAATAAATGATCAAAATTGACACGAAAATAAGCTTGAAATATTATTGCATTTATTAAAATTGATGGATTAATTTTTTAGCTTGATGCAAACTAAAAAATTATTGTTTAATTATTATATACTAAGTTAAAGCATATAAAAAGAAAAAAAATCATGTGAATATCATGCGAATTAATATTAGTTTTTTGTTTTGATGAAATTTGATGAAACGTGCAGTAGCCTTTGAAAATAGTAAAAATTTAAAGAAATTCTTAATAGGTTAAAACGGTTTATCCGGATTACCGGCAAAACTAATCGTACTATAGAAAAAAGTTATGTGACAAAGTTGTAGGTAATGAAAAGATCTACAACTTTTGTAGTCACACCTTTTTCACATAACCCTAAAACTTATGTGAAAAATTCATATATAATATATATATATTTATTTTGTCTTGTACAAAAAAGTTTCTTTCCTAAAATATGTCCCAAACGCACTGTACTCTTTTTTTATTAAATTATTTCGATTTTTAATGACAACAAATAAAAACAAATTTTCGATCAAAAATCCTCACAAAAATTTTTCAGATTATTTTAAAAAACCCGTAGGCTTTATATTTGTTGAAATCTCTACCTCACCTTACTACCTTGGTATAAAAAATATATATGGTACATTATAGAAAATTACCACAGAAATTTGTCATTGCCAACTAATGCAGCAGTGAATTAGAAAATGAAAGTAAAATGTTGACTAGTTCAATGAAAAAAGTATTGAGCTGCAACGGCTTGGCAACACAAACTTTAGAAGTGAAAAATTAATGTATACGAACTCATGAAAAAACAATTAAATAAAATATACGTAATTACAGTGCAAAAAAATACATTTATCTATGTATTAGTGTTTACTTATATGAAAAAAAAATAATAATAAAAGAAAACTAGGCAATTAGAATTCAGCGTGACAATGAAAGGCGTTGAAAAGGCGTGTTGTTTGACTCAGCGTGAAAAGAAAAAAAAGCGAGCAAAAATCCAAAGGAAGTGCCATTACGATCAGCTGATATTCATATTCACTCGAGCTAAATACTGAGTGAGTGTGTTTAAGCACAATCATAGTGTCATTAAATTGGCAAACAACGACGTTGTTTTTCATGATTTCCGAAAACTAAAATGACTATATGCTATAAAAAAGAGATGATTAGTTTGTGTAAAAAAGACAGATAACAGTGAATTGTAAGGAAAAAACTAAATAATTTTTCTTTTCGCTCATGTGTTAAATTCGCCACAGCGCCTCACCCAAAGCAAACGGAAAATCTTCATAAGTGTTTTGGCGTTGTTTTTGTTTTCCTTCGGCACCTTTTATTTTGTAAAAAATAAGTTATTCCGCAGCGGTCGTTTGTGCAAGAAAACGGAAATCGAGAAGGCGTAAAATATTTTCAGGTTTCATGTTAATTTTGCGCCTCATTACTCACTCAAGTGAGTGTAAGTACGTAGTGATGCATAAGCGAGTGAGTGGCGGTTTGGAATAAATGCTTTGATTTTCCATAAACAAAACAGTTTCTTGTGTTTCGTTATTGTTTTCTATTGTTTTTTTTTTGTTTTGTTTTGTTTCCTTGATTTCAACTAGCGCATTGTGTATCTACATACATATATGTATTACTATATATATTTTAATAAACTTTTTTTGCTTTGTTATATTTTTTTTTAATTTTTGTTGGTGGAAAATTTGTTACAGTTATTGTGCTAATTTCTGGATTTAGCTGTTTGATTCCTATGAGTGGATGAAAATGATCAATATTTGATTTTCATGCAAGATTTGCAGATTTTTGAACTGAGTCGATCAAGAAATAATAATAACCATAATAAAAATGTATTGCTGGTCAAAAATATAACTTGAAATTCTAAAATAAATTTTAAAATATGAAACTCTAATATATAAATTTATATTTTTATTGCATATTTTGATATCATTATCTCGCATGTTTTAATATTTCTATAACGGAACTCATTGAATTTCTGCACAGCGATAAAATTTTTTCTTTGAAACATTAAAAATACTTCGAAGCTACGTATAACAAATTCTAAATACTTAAAAAGTACTCATTATACCCAGAACAGGGTCTATGAAGTTTAAACGTCCGAAACGCTATAATATAAATATAAGAATGATCAGTGTGATGAGGTCAGTCGACAAAGCCATGTTTGCATGAACTAGTCCATTAGCTTTTAAGATATCAATATGAAATTTTGCTGCACGCGTTCTTTTTTCCCCAAGCAGCTACTTTTTTTTTTCAGAATAGCCTATATCGGACCACTAAAGAATATATCTGCCATACAAACTGGCCGATCAATATCAGGTTCTTGTATGAAAAACTTTTTTATTTGACGAGTATCTTCACGAAATATTGTATGGACTATTGTGAAAAACAGCGACCATTATACTAATTAGCTGCCACGGAAACTGACTAACCAAAATCAAATTCTTGTATGGAAACCTTTTTTGTTTGTAGATATATTCACGAAATTTAGCAAAACTATTGTCCAAGGCAATACTACAATCTCCAAAGATATTGTTCAAAACGGATCAATGTATAACTGCCATACAAACTGACCAATCACAATCAAGATAAAGATCTGTTTTATTTACTTTGTTTTTTAAATATTTTTTTGTTTAACAACTCACAAAGCATTTTAAAAGCCTGCAATGAAATTTTAATGCACACCTTGTTTGAAAAAAAAAAAAAAAAACGGTTTCTTGTAAAAAAGAAAAAAAAAATGTTTAACTTATTTTAAGTGAAAAATAAAAGAAATAATTTCTTGTAAGCATTAATGTTCATTATGAATCAATACATTTCTGGGAATAACTCTTGGCATTGAGAAATATTGCAGAAAGACAACAGACAGACAACTGATAATTAAGAATAATCCACGTAACAAGTTCAGAATCATGTGACATCAGAAAATCAGTACAAAAAACTGCTTGTAAACATTTAAACATAATTTTACTGCTCGAGTTGTTATTTACATATACCATTAATTATTTTTACTATTTTTCTCACACAAAATACCGGTATTTTAACTTGACTGTTGGCGGTTAAGAAAGTGACGCAATAGCTTGAGCTTAACTGCTTACTCATCTGTGTTAAACGGTTTTAACCATATTTACATACAAACATACATACGGGCATGTAATCATTAATAACATTACAAACGTCTTGGTGTCTCTATACAAAGTTTTTAAACTTAGAAAATTCGTTAAATTTGTAATTTTTTTTTCATTTTGAAAAATCCGGATTTTTAAACCAAATATGTTGTATTCACATATTTATAATATTGCCGTATTTAAAAAAATTTTTTTTTGGATTAAATTATATTAAAAAATTGTATTTTGAATTTAACATGTATCCAAAAATACTATCAGCACCGTAACTGCACCGAAAAAGTGACGCAATCAAAGAACACTTGTTATTCGTATTACCAAAATACCAGCAAATCTTGATATGCAACACATTTCCAAATGATAAAAGCATTCGTTATGCATTTGACCCAAAATCGGCGTTAATACTATATGACAAGTGCTGAAGCTAGACAAATTCCATTTAACCCTTTTACTAAGCAGATCACATCACATCATGTATGTCTGGGCGCAGTTAGTGCGAAATAAATCACTTTTGCTTAACTTTTATTGGTTTATAGGTATACACAATATAACTGAAATAGATACGTACAAGTTATATATATGTATGTAAGTGTGTGTGCATTTTTAAAAGTATTTAAGCACTTAATGATAGAATAAATAAAGGTGTGTTATTTTGGTGTGCTGTGCTATTGTCGCCGTTGACTTTGGCGCTTGGCACGGAACATTGGATTCCGTTGGTCGAAATATTTCACCAATTTGTTTGCTTTTATCGCCTTGTGGCATTGAAATACTTGCAACTGATAATAAACTAAGTATTTTACGAAATATACAAATTGCGATAAAACTTCCTTATCTACTGATAACACTGGTTATCTATGGTGGTGCTCTAGTTATGTGTTATTTATTTGGAAATTGAAGCACCTGTAGTTGACGTAAGTTGGCAAAAAATATCAATTACGTGGTTAATGCAAATATAGGTATATAGGCATATGCATTTACATTATTACTAATAATTTGAAAATTTTCCAAGAGTTTACTCAGAACAAACGTTCTATTTAACCTAGCTTCCACTCAAGCTTATCTTATCTGTAATGGTTATATGCGGAAGTATGACTTTTGTTTTAATATTAAATTTGTTAGACTCTTACAATGTTTACATTGTATGCATTGAATAAAGAAACTTTCTGTTTGCCAGCGCTGCCGCTTATACCAAAATTCAAAAATGCAATTATCAAAGAAATCATTTGTCTGAAAGCTGCAGTGCTTTCTCTTAGGATGCAAATATTCACATTCGAAAATGTCACAAAGACAATTCTGCAAAGTTCCCATAAAGAGTCATCGCAAAAATAAAATGTTTACATAGTTAGCAATAGCTTCAGTATAACTAGGTTCCACTTGCATCATTTATTAATTCGATTCAGTGAAGTTCTGAACGTGAATATTTGTGAAAAGCGGCTTTCATAGACCGTGAATTTACCGACCTCAATTTCAGATTTGAGGGAAATGCACAATTACAGGGAACATACAAATAGTAACATTCGATTGAAACCATAGCATAACGACATTAAATACAGGTTGAACAAGGACTCTGAATTTTGAAAATTTTTTTGTATCGCTTCAAACCTCAAAACTCAAACCTTCCCTATTTAGTAAAATTAAAAAAAAAAAAAATTAAATAATATTTTGTTTCTGTTCTCATAAGTACTGATTCTTCGATTTTTTCGGTTTTTGTTTTCTTTGATAACATATATTTCAATTCGGTTCGTAGTCGGGTATTAAAACCTTTCACAAATATAATAATTTCGAATATCATGAACAATGTCATTGACTATTTCGATTGCATTTGACTTTAAACTGATATCGAAAATGTTATTCTTTTCTAAATAAACTTAAGTAAATTTGAAATATCCACTCTTTCGAGAATAAATAAATTGCCATTTGAAGCTTAAAATTCTGTCATGTTCTTTAAAAACTCTAACCCTAATCCATTTCAGATAAATAAATCAATCACCCTAGCATATAAATACAATATCCTATATGTTATAAATAGCAAACAACAAAAATATGTTTCTAACATTTGCTAATTATAGATATGGCTTTGTTATTGTGGTTCAACATGCTGGCGTCGAAGCAAAAAATACATATATATATATTTATAACTATGTACTTGTATTGTACAAGGGTACATATTTTTCTATCATTTACAACACATTATGTCTATGCACACTCTATTTTGATAGCAGCTCTTTGTTCCCCTTTTGGCTAAATATTTATTTTGTTTTGATATTATATCTGCCTCATATTCTTGTTTATGTTTTAGTTAGTTCTGTGTAAAGCACACAGAATACTGTGTCGAAGTTTAACTGCTTCTTTTTGTTATTTCGTTTTTACGTTTTAGTTTGACAAGTTTATTTAGGATTAGCTGCCTTCGACTTCTAGATGTTTGCATTTTTTCGATTTTATGTGCTTTTGTGTTGAAATTTCTGAGGTGCATACTTGGTGGACTATAATTATGTGTAGTTATGTCAATGCATAAGGTGCTTGGTAAAAATTATTACTGTGTTGTTTGGGTGTTTAGAAAAAATCATATTCAAAGACAATTAAAAAGGGTGTGCTGTTAGCTCTGCTAGATATTGTTAATAAATATTAATCTACATATTTTATTATGAAAGTGTTAAAAGTGTTTATGCTTAGTTGCTATTTATACCGTTATACCTTGACATCATTGTCTAGTATTGGGGTGATATAGGGTTCCTAAGGCTATAAATTTTGTAATATTAAAATTAAAATTTTAATTTGCATATTTGGTTACTATTTTTTATTTATTATTTTGTACTGTTTATGTACATTCTTTCAATACAATTCAGTTATATACATGTATTTATGAATATTAGGGTGGGTAAAAAATAAATGTTTTTTCTATCGCTCCGTACTCTGAAAAATTGGTTGATAGACATCTCTAAAAAAGGCTCTCCAAAGATGAGCGTTCTAGTTACAATTGAATCTCCTCCGCTTAACGATTTTCTATTTTTTTTCTCATTTCTTATATTATATATAGCTCGCTTTCCACTGCTTGAAAAAATATCTCGTTTCATAGATTTTGTAGGAAATTGAATGCTCTATTACGATTTTTTCGTAAGATAAAGCGTTTCAAAAATATTAACGATTAAAGTTTGACTATTTTAAAGCAAATTTGTTTTTTTTTTTTTTTTGATTTTGAATTTTATAACTTAATGAAAAAACATAATTTTAAATTAAATTGCAAAGTTCAAATGTTTCGCATAATTTTTTGATTAAGTTAAGCGTTCACGAAATATTCATCTCAAACATTAATGCCTATCAAAGGAAAACAAACCAAAAGGAAACAAAAAAGAGAAAAAAATACCATTTTTGTTGAGCAGTAAATTTCCTACAAGTGTATGCAATTAAGAGTTCATACTTGGAGAGCCTTTTTTGAAGGTGTCTATCAACCAATTTTTCAAAGTACGAAAAGACAAAAACTATTAGAATTTTTTTACCCACCCTAACATATATTTGTTTAAATGAACTCCCTTACTCTATGTCTAAATTATATTATATTTCCAGTCATATGTCTGTACTTATGACTAGTTTTCAAAGATCTCGATTCGCAAACACATTGCCGCAATGTCAATTGTCGACGTCAATAAACGACTGAAGATAACGAAAAAAAAGTAGTAATTAATTATGCTGTGTAGTTTCTGGCTTGACAAACTGCAAATACAAAAAGCTAAATAAAACATGTACATACAAGTGTATACCTACATATAGATATGTATGTACATTTGTAGTAAGCGGTTACCATTTATTAAAAGCCGAAGTACATGAAAATTGAGTAGATTTTTTGCTTTGCAAAATACGTTTGTATTTGTGTGGTTCTAAAATTAAAGCATCCAACTCGTAGATAAGTTAATATATTCATAATAAATAATGTGAATTATTCAATTATTTATTTTTTAATTTATTATGGATTTATAAGTATTATATCAACTGAAACGAATATTATATTTATCTCCATTCGAAAGGAACTTCTATTCAGCGACTTCTGCTAATTAAGTTTAAGTTTTCTATTCCAAGAGCTTAGAATTTATTAAACAAGTTTACCATTAAATATGCAAATTTTTAATTGCTCATGCCTATATAACATCTGTATAGATATATATTTGATTTACTTTTTGGATTAGAAAAACGATTGAGAAGTGAACTAGCGACTCTGGATTTTTCGAAAGAAAGCTACCCCAATCATTAGTATATTTCATATATTTTATTTGTTGGGCCACGTGTACTAATATAAAATAAAAATTAATGCGTGTAACTTTCATATACTTGACCCAGTGATACCTTACCACCGCAATTCGCATTAATACTAACCGCAAAACAATTCGAGCATATAAATCAAAACCACATTAAAGAAAATATATTCAAAAACAAAATAAAACAATTTAAAAATATAAAAAATCTTATTATCTACAATAAAAATCTCAAATCAAATAAAAAAGAACATTAAACTGTGCTCCAACCAGGGTTTTTAATATTGCACTAAAAAGACGATTGAATTAACGTTTTCTATTTTGTAATCCCGAAAAACTAAATTAAAACTAATATAAAATTTCTAACCCTAAATACCGGATTAAAAGTAAAAAATATACCGGTTTGCAAAATAAGAAAATGTTTATCCCAAGTTTATCATTATAAATACAAAAAATAGTGTTTTTTGAAATTTGTTTACATTTAATAAGTATGTACATTTGTAAAATACTTTTAATTATAGTTTTTTATTAAGAAATCCTATATGCAAATTTTTCCATTTTATTCCCTCTTTTTTCAATTTTTGATATAAAAAACAATGTTATTATTTCTTACTCTAATTTTTGAATTAAAAAATATATTATCAATTTTTAATTCAGATTTTATGATTAGATATCAAATTCCCAATTTTTAATTCCAATTTTAGGGTTAAAAATTAAATTTTTTTAAATAAATTCGTCATTATTAAATAATAATTAATTTAATTTTTTAATTTCGGTAATTTTTTCAATACTTGTACTTGTGCTCGATTTGAAGAAATTAACTAATTGCCAAATTAGTATTAAATTAGCAATACATTTTTATAAAATTCTCCTGCAACTTTGTAAAACGTCAACTGTAAATTGTGTTGACTGGAAAAGTCGATTTTGAGTAATTATCGTTCACTTTGTTTACACCGATGTTTCACGAACAAAATCATTGTATTTCTCTTACAGCTGTCAAGTACTAAGTGAGCGCCATATGTCAATTTACGTCTTAATTTGCTTAGCTAATTGGCCTGTAGTAACATAATATGAAATATAATGAGAAGCAGCATAAAAAAATTTGTACAGAAGGACATAAAAAGGGTTTAAAATTGTATTTTCTTAATTAAAACTAAATAAAGACCTCTAGTTGATTGGATAATAATTGATTAAATACGCAAATGTTATCAGTGCTGTATGATCAGCTAATAGAAAGGCTTCAATTGCTAAAGATTATGAACGCTAGCAAAAAACTTGGTAACACTAATTTCATATATTTTATTTTCTATGCTGCCGTTTTGTTGCGTGAGATCCAAAATTGACTTTTTTTGGTATTTTGTGAGGCTGCCGCACTGGTGTAGAGGTTTGAGGTAAAACAAACAGTTCTTCAAAATATTAAACTTCCAAACATATTTCTGGCTCGAAAAGCCTTCTCATAAAATTAGCAATTCGAAGTCAGTTTAAAGCTGCAGGTCCCTTAATTTTGTCACATATCACAAATGGCAGATGTTGCTCGAAAAAGCATTTAGTAGAGGAACTATTTAATTTGTATTAAGTATTTTTTGATATATTTTTATAAACACTATCCGTTCAAGTTAGGCAAAAAACTTTTTGGAGTTCTTTTTTGTTGCAATGGACTTCGGATTATAAAAATATAATTCCTTCGGTTAATGAAATATATAATTAATTACTTTCATACGGTACACAAGTTTTCCAAATGCGACTACTTGATTACTCATTCCCACTAAACGAAAATAGTTTTTCAAATAAATTTTTTTTAACAGAAGAAATTAAATGCGGCGATTGATTTAATGCCTGGAATGTGAGGCTACGATTGATTTTAATACTCTCATATATATTTTCCCGCCATTAAAGACTGATAAAAACCGTTATACCATAGCAAATTAATTCAACTGCAATTATTTGTTGCCAAATTTTTTCAATAATTGCACGTCACGCCGCGATGCACCGATAAAAAGTGAAATTAAATAACTTTCGCGAGTCTTTAAAATCGCTAACATTAAAGGACTTTTAATTGCAGACCATCAAAATACCAGCAACATTTTATTTTATACCATGAAATCTACATTTGAATATATTTCAAATACTCGACGATTAAACTGAAATTGTTTGGTGATTTAAAAGTAATTTCTTCTCTTTTTATGTACAAAAAATATATATAAAAACCGTTATGCCAAGTTATAAAAAGTAATCTGCAGCACATGCAAATCCGAGAGTAACCAATCAACAAATAAAATTAAAAAATCGAAAAAAACGCGCGTAAACAACAACTGCAATGCCAGCAATTAAGTAAATCATGTAACGACGGTTGCACTTCAGCGGAAAAACGGAAAATTAACAAAGGAAAAACAACAACACATCGCTGCCATCCATCAATTGCTGACGAAATCGTTTAATCGTTTCACAATTACAAAAATCATTTTTCTTTGCCGAAAGTAGTAAAAACAAGCGTTTAAAATGAAGCGCTAACGGCACACGGCGGCTTCGCCAGCGGACTACCGGAGGAAATCGGTGTCGTTTGACTTGGCAGCCAATGTAAGTGTGTTGACCTCAACAGCGGAGACGTCAAAGACGAGCAGTGTATACCACGCGCCGATATTGCAGAGTTGCTAATAAAACCGTAAACATAAAAACAGTAATAACAACAAGAAAGTGACATGTGCCAAAAAGCCTGAATTGGTGGAAAAAGCGCTCAAACGCTGATTAGACAATTTAAACGCTAACTTAGTGCGCGAACTACATACATACAGACAGACATAACTGCAACTAGATTTGCCAACGATGCATGAGTTGCCATTTCAGTCAATTTCTTTACGAATTTTAACTGAAAATTGTAGTTTAACAAACTTTATTAAAATCCTCTGTCAGACGCTGGTGTGCCCTAAGTTGTATGCGATTACTTATGACTGTCGAATTTTTATACCCTCTCATATTTTCTTGTATGTTATGTATTTACACATATTATTGTAGCTGTGTCCATATGTATAATATTTTTGTATTTCACTTTGTGTTCCGATTGCAAAACACTTGCGCTTGCCTATTCGTTGTGTCTAATGCCAGTTGCGCATGTGCATAACGCGAAGATGTGCTTTAATTGACCCACAATCGCTACTAACACCAGCAGCAGCAGCACACGTAATAAAATTTGTAATTATTGCATATGCCAAAGTGCAGCAAAAAATAATATAAATTTTAAACAAATTTATATAAATTTTATATAAACAATTGCTTTAAATGTAAAAATAAATGTATAACATATATACTAGAAATGTGATAACTCATGGAGATTAGTTGACTTCAATTAAGAATTTTAGCAAATATTAAATATTGTGCCATAGCTCGCATGTAAGTAAATAAATCTGTTTTTAAGGAGGTATTCTAGTCTAGAGGCCCGAATTACGATAGGCATGATAAAAAAATCGATATATTTAATATTATTGTTTTTATCATTTACTTTTTCATATCTCAAGAGCACACATATTAACTAAAAAAAAATACATGTAGTTATTAGCTCTTGAAATACAGGAAGCAAAAAAAAAAACACGTCGCGTCCTCGTCATCATGATTTATTTCCTTGGGATCATCTGACAACTAAAACAACGACGGATTCTTGATAAGTACAAATATTGTATGAACCAATAATCAGCTATTTTACTTTCTGTAAGATTAAAAATATACATAAATTTGCAAATAGTTAATTCTAGAGAGTTTTTTTTTAATATATAAACTATCGAAATACTACAAAAAAAAATTTAATTTAAATTAAATTAAATTAAAAATTTAAATTTAAATTGAGAATTATTGGTCTCGTCAGTTGAACCAAATAATATTCAAGAAACATTTTTGTTTTCCTTTTTTTCAAATGCATGAAAAAATTTCCACTCTTAGACACTGACGTGTGCATACCGCATATGTATTACGTTTTACTTGCGGTTGCGTTTTCTTATTTCTTGGTTTTTATTTCTCTTGCATTGAGTTGCAACATTAACTGCGTTTTCACGCCACAATTACGCAAAGCATTTATGCGCTGCCTGTTGCCATACTACAAGTATGTACATCTGTATGTGTGTGCTAAAACTGCGGCAGACAAATTACAAGCAAAGTGCGAAAACCACACACACTCATACATACATTGCACATACGAGTAGCAATATAAGTGATCATAGCAAATCATTGTTTCATTCCATTGGCATATTTCTGTTTTAATTCAATTATTTCTGCCATTCTTTGCATGCAAATTCACTCACATGTGTGCATTAAATTTTTATATTGGCGATATTCACGAACATTTTTCCCACAGTCATCAGTGCTATAAAAAAAACAGTAAAAAATAAAATGAAACTAAAAATGCGAATATTATATACAATAATAATTTCTGTTACTCTTTAGCTTTTAATGAAACAAAATGTTGCAAGTGGCTGAAAGCTAGATTTTAAAATTTTGCCCATATTTATTTTTATATGATATAATGAATAAATGAAGGGAAAAATATTATATTTCAAATGAAATTTTTAATTTTAATATGTTTCCATTATATTTTAAGGGTGGTCCCTAGTGTGCCAATCGATATTTGTGGAAAAGAAAAACTACTTTGCCAATGGTTTTAAAAGTATAGGGGATTATTTATACATATTTTAAGAACATACAATCAGTTTTTGAAAAAAAAAAAATTAAACATATTAGTTAGAGATAAAAAGTTACCCTCTATCCCCTCGGTTCCGGCCTTCTTGGGAATGAATCCCAAAAAATAAAAAATTCTTAACTAGAAGACATTGTGCGTACAATGACCTACGGTCGAAAACAAAATCAAAAATTTACAAAATGGTGGCGTTTGAAATGCAAATTGAATTTTATCTCCAATTTTGATCGTTTTTGGCCTGCAAAATTGATCAGATCAAAAGCTTGGTAGATCAAGAGACTATTACAAAACATGCAGAAAACATTTGATAATGATCGGAATAAAAGATAAACTAAATAAGTTAATTAAGCTATGCGGCTATATTTTAGAAAACTGTTACTCAAAAACTATTTTAAATATCCATTTAAAATATTAATATGTTGTTTTTGAAGATATAACCTATCGAATTATGAAAAAATCGTTTTTTTTTCAATTTCACGCTAGGTGAAAGCGCCTCTGAAATTTATTATTCTAATGTATTGAATATATTTATAATTTAAAATTTTACATTTCAAACTTATTTGTGTTATTGCCTTTATATGCCTAGCCCCCTAGATATTACAGCAATTGCATTGGAAAATGATTGTTTTGCTTTATTAAACACATTTACATACAATTTTTTCTCTTTTGTCTGCACTGCATATCCAGAATTAATATGAAATATTAAATATTAATTTCCATGCATTTAAATGCAATCACGTGCCTTACCTGTACTCATATCTAATTATTCCATGTTTTCTTGCATAGCTTCGTAAATTCCCGCCTGCCTTAGTAGGTTGTTATGTATGTGTTTCCCAGTACACGGTGTACATTTTTATATTCTATTTAATTGCTTTGCTAGAATAGAATTGGCTTTCACTTAAAGCATATATACATAGAAATGCACTTCTACACACCAACGAACATACATACATACGTGTTTCCAGCGAACTAAGTTCTGATATTGGTTCTGCATATGAATACAAATTAAGTTGTAAATGCGTTAATATTTTTTATTTGATAATTTTAGTCAATGAATAGTACTTGTATTGGCCAAATAAGCCAAAGGCACAGCACATACTGGTATGTACATTAGGGTGGAGCGAAAAAAAAAATAATTTTATTGCTTAGCCTGGGGGTAAAATTTGTAGATTATAAAAACAGACAATTTTTGGCAAAAAAAAAAAAATTTAACACCTAGAGGCGGCGCACTCAGTTTTAAAGTAAATTTCGAGTTAAAATTTTTTTGGACAAAAAATAATAATTTTTGGTTTAACTCTTCACGTTTATATAATATATAACGAATTTGACGGTTTTTGACTAAAAATTTATGTAAACGCTTAAGGAAAGCATGTGGTCATTTAAGACAATTTTTTTAACTGCAATAATGACTACAAAAAAATTTTTAAGGCTGATAAATTTTAATTGGAAAGAGGACTCTCCACAGCTTCTAGAACACTTTTTTTTACGAATTAAAAATTTCAACTCGAAAATTTACTTTGCAACTAAATGCCAAAAATTTTCTTTATTGAAAATCTACAGATTTTACACCGAGGCTAAGACGAAAAAAATTTTTTGTCGCTCCACCCTAATGTACATACACCTCTATACATTATTAACAGGTATGAAAGCTTAGGCCGATTTCCTTAAAGTCATTCATTTATTAGACTTTTCTAGGTAAAATTTGTACGTTTTATTGACAGCTCTCAGAGAAGTATAATATAACGTAATTCATGTTTATATTTATGACATTTAACTGATACGTACATTTATATATTACATTACTGTATTTAAGTGTGCAAACTGAAATTTTTCGTTTTGTCAATATAATAAAAATCTGAACATGTACATATTAATGAGTTCCAAAATTCAATTGGCCCACGGTTAATTGATTTTCATTCTCTTGATTTGAAATACGAATTAGCGAAAGAAGTATGCCATTAATTTTCATCCACTAAGGGGTCAAATTCAAAAGGTTTCTGGCAGTGAGCTAGATGTTTCTACTTAAATAATTCTCGAATACTAAAACAAAAAAAAAAAAAAAATTATTATAACAATGAATAAAAATAATCGAAAGATTAGTCCAAATTTAGATTATTGAGAAAATTGCCGGTTCCACAAAAAAATCGTTTTTGTGAAAAAATCTTATTTCTTCGATCATTATCAGACAACTATATTGTTATTAATTAATAATATATTGTCGTATGAAATTTGAAGTCAATCGGTCCAGCAGTTTCGCAGAAATTTTCCTCACCGACATTGAAAAAAGCCTTTCGTTAAAACGCGTTTAAATTTTAGGAGCCGATTACAGCAAGTTGAAGAATTCTCACAAATACGCTCATATCTTCGAAACTCTTTGCCGGATCAACTTCAAATTTTCGTAGATTATTTTAATATATGTGCATTCCATATATGCAAACGACTTTACGATTTAAAAAAACATAAAAATGGATATAACACCTTAATTTAAAATTTGTTTCATTTGATTGTGTGTTTTATTTTTTACGGTGTTTAATAAAATTTATACTTAAATTTAAAAATTAAGTAAATTTATACTGATAGAAGTCGACGTAATCGGAGCCATTTAACTCGAGCAGAGTTAAAGAATAAAAACTGATAAACGGAACATAAGGAATTAATATGACTAAATTATAAATATGTTTTATAACGTTATTTAATCTATTACTGAAACTTTTTCTTCCTTGTTTTTCGTTATAGAATTTGATTAGCTGACATCTGTGCTTAAAAAGGAAATACGTCTCGGCCTTTTCACCATTTAAAAGGTAAGTGAATAATTGTAAATTCACTGTGGTAAAGAAAAATACTTCATGGAAATAATTCAATTAATTGGTGATTAATTCAATTAATTTTAACGTAAATTAAATTTTATATCCACGAGGCATAATTGCCAAAGTAAAATTGTTGCCATATTATATTTACTCTATATTTTTATGCGCATTTTTACTGTTATATGTTATTAAACATTTAACTCCCATTATAAAATCGTACTTTATTTTCGCAATATGTAAAGATTTGTCATCCGAACAAAGAAATACAATATTACGTAATTTACGTCCCAGTCGTAGGTTGTATCTTTTTTTCTTCGTAAAATTTTTTCTTAAACATGTTTTACAGATTTTGATAAATTTTTAATAAGGCAAGAGTATTTACTGCATCCGCTATATCGAAAATGTGGAATTTTTCAAAAATACTATGAACTTTTGAAAACCACTTCTATTCTATTTAAAATTCACACGGAAAGTTCTTTGACTTTAACAAAACATATGTATCTCTTTTTGAACTCTTTGTGTCATTCTTATAGTCTTCACATTTATATCTCTGAAAAATAAGTAGTCTAAGCAAGATAAAATTAAATATTAGAAAGCACAGTTATTTCGTACATAAAGCTATAATCGTTTAACCATGAATAATTTTAACAAAAAGCGAAATATACGAGTGAGTTTAACGCCATTACTTTAATGTCAATTTCAAGAGCACCAATTTAGTCACGATCTTCATTAGGCTAGATCAGGCGATATGAAATTCGCACAAAAAAGACATGCGTGTATGAGCAAGTATGTATATATATATATATGTATGTCTATATAAACATTGAGACACACAATTGTGAGTAAATTTCCAAACCAGTTCAGAATATGCGCAAAAACATCCATCCGTGAGACAGCAACGTAAGTCATCAGCGCGACGCAATGCCTCAAATACTAACGACACTCGACAGTCAACAACCAAAGTCAAATCGCCGCCACTGACAGCGTCAATGATAGCAGCACACAAGCTGCTAGGCAGTTGAATAGCTGCAGCTTGTGCGACAAGTGAGAAATAAGAAATAACATAAACCGCCAACAATAAAAAACGCAGCACAATGAAACGTCAAAACAAGTTGTTGGCGCTTTTTTTTGCCGCTTACCCCAGTGTGTGTCTTGAAGCCGGCCGGCGCTTTTGGGCATTCATAACTTGATCGATTTGAATCGACAAACGATCGTTGAATTGCGCTTTAGCAACACGCACACACACACACACTCAAATATATATTTACATGCGCTTGGTGTGGTGGGCTTTTGCGCCTAGTTGTTGCTGTTAAGGCTAGTGGTAGCTCATGCAAGCAATCCAACTAAGCCGTCGTGCTGTCTAACCGAAATTGGTAAAAGTATCTCATAGATAAGTTTCGCCGATCAATAAAATCGGCAATCTGTTTTGCAGCTCTGCAAGGTAGCGCAGCTGTCAAGGCTGACATTGACATTTGCAATAGGCGGTCTGCAGCAGTCAAGTGGCATTGGCAGGCAACAACGAGCTGATCGGTGTGTTGCGCTCTTGCAGGTGAGCTACAATGTTGCTACACTTGGCGCAAAACCTGACTTTTGTCTATTGATATTGGCTAACTGGTGGAGCGCTTATCAGTCGCCTGTAATCCCGCCAGTGCAATTGCCGCGTTTATTTCATTGCAGCTGGCTTGATTGTTTGTTTTGTTGAGTTTTTTATTTGCCCATTTGTTGGGCGTTTTGGGCGTAGCAGAGTGTGAGCTTGTGTCTTCGTTATTTCGTTACTTTTGCACACCTTCGCTTCGCAGTTATATATGTACATACATATATATTGTATATATAACTAATTCGCAGTTTGTGTAAGTGCCTGCAGATTGGCCGATAAATTGTCAAGTGACTCAAACTCTACGAGCTGTACGTGCAAGTACATTTGGCTCTTTTACTGTTACCGGCACTTTTAACTATCGCTTGCTAACTGTTTTCGCCCGCACGCTCTACCAGCGCTGCCATTGTACGCCAACAAACTGACACTTCACTGTTACTTTTCCATTTCGATTGCATTTGCAGCATTGATTGCACGATTTTCCACTTTTGTCGGCACTTTTGACACTTCGCCGGCGGCTGCCGGTTGCATGTCTCCCCTCCGTCAATTGTGTTTGCTCCAAAGAAGCTAGTTTTATACTCGTGTACACGCACTTACAGATGTAGTTGTGTATAGGCGATGTCTTTCAATTCGTTTGGCGCGCACGTGTTCACAAGTTGATGGCTTGGACCGTCTCACTTTTGGGCAACATGTGCGGCAAGTCACAACGCCGTCGACTACTTAAAGTTTCGCCTCGAGGGCAAATTACAATTGGCAGTACTTAGTTGGTGTTGTAGCCATGAATTGCAATTGAAGAATTTTTTCTCTAAAAGCTAGTGGCACTCGCATTGTAATCAAGCAAGTGGGCTAATGTAGGCCACCAAGCATGTTGGGCGTTCGATATTTACATACTGAATGGTAGTCCATTAGGTAGCATGATCGCGATGGGCACAACTACCTAAATATAAAATCACTTTCATTGTGTATAATAAAGTGTCGATTGTTGGATTTAATGGAGGTTTAATAAATTAAGAGACATATTTTTAAAGCAAAAATACGGAAATTATACTTAGATCTATATATTCTGAGTTCCAGGTCATAAAGGGATTTGAGGAAACTAAATAGCTAATGAGATTGTCAAAAATACTATCCGTCTGGGTGCCGAGCTAGTACAAGTCGCTAATAACGATATACAAGGAAATTTGCTTAAGGGAAGTCAGACGGATAGGGGTGAGATGAAATACCTTAAGGGCATGCAAGAACGCCAAGATCATGAGATCATGTGCACACGGTCTCAAAAAGATTTCAGGACGGTTATTGGCAAAAGGACAGGTCACAACTTACTGGCATCACATGCGAACCGAAGGGCATTAGTAACGAAGATATGCGCAGAAAGTGTAGAGATGTAGACAGAAGAGAGCCGCTGGAGCACCTTTCCGATTATATCCGGCCTTATATAAAAGTCGAGCTTCACGGTTCAAAGGACTGGATGAAGTATCAAAATTAGCTATTAAGTCTTTTTTTTTTTTAAAGAGCGCAAAACGCTTTAAAATTCGGTATGAAGAATACTTCAGCTCGAATTCGTTAAACTGGACCTCCATTTTGCGTTACAGAGGATCGGTGGGTCTACATCTGTCGTAACAGCCAGCCAATATAACCTAACCTAACCTAACTTGTTAACTTTACTGCGCTAATTTTCCTGTAGCTCCAAGTCTCTGCGAGTATTCGCCAACCCGAGTGAGAACTAACCATCCTCGAAGTTTCATTTAATTGGCTCTACTTAAACTAAATGTACGTAGATCAAGTGCGTTATCAGTAATATTTCGCATCAATAAAACATTCACCGAAAACTGTTGCTTTTAAAGTATTACGATGTTATAATTTTGTCTAAGCCTCGGAAACCAAATATTGATTGACACATTGAACTATCAATAACACTATTAATTTTTAAAGATCTAAGCAACTTTCTTAAAAACTTTTTTATTTGACAAAATATCTTCATGTAGTTTTCAGCCTACCTTCGGAACGGAACCATCGCTTTTATATGATTACTCCTACCAGCTTTTTACCACGTACTGACTGCTCCACTATTAAGCTAGATCTCTTTTCAAGTAGGGTCATTACAGATTATTTGTTCGGCTGGAAGTCGTGTAATTTTTTAATGAGTACCTATCGGTTTTCATAAGATAGGATCTAAGTAAACTCTGAGAGACTCAAAAGCTCGTCTTATCAGAAAATTCATATGATATCTTCGCTATACTAAAATCGGTTTTAACTTAAGTTACTTGTAAACAATCTAAAAGCAATACTCTTAAGTTTCAACTCTAATGCATATTTCAAAAAAAATCTAAAATTTTCTTGGTAGTTGCAATGGAGTAATATTATGATAATATCAAAACTAATTATTTTCTGCTCGCTTCTTACTTCATAACACCATATTGTTAGGGTAATCATCAGCTCATTTTATAATTCTATAGTCATCTGTCTTAAATACTTTTTGTTGTTGTTGTTTTCTTCCCTGTAGACATTCTGTGCTGTGCTGTATACTCAATTTTGTTGTATAGCAAGCCAACAATTAGCATTGAGTTGCTGATGTTGAAGTTGCAGCACGCACTGTTTATCCAAGCTACAGGCGTGTGTCTTTTGTTATTATCGTTGCATTTTTTATGTTTGAATGCAAAAAATCCCAATTTTATAAAATATTTATGTAAAAGCGCTTGAGTGCATTGGAAGTAGTGGCATACAACTTATAATTTTGCATGCAACTGCCAGGCAGTAATTACTGTCCGAGCGCATATGGCTAATATGCAATGAGCACTGAGGTCTTTTTTTATTACTACGTGCATTAGCGTTGGTCGTCTTTTTTATAAGCGAATTTTATTTAAAATAGTTTTGGATATTTTTAAGTATAATATAATATGTTTGTAACACACAGAAGGCAACGTTGCAGATCCTATAAAGTACATATTAAATGATCAAATAGAACGATCAATATCAGGCCTTTTTATAGAAAACTTTTTTAACTGACAATATATCTTCACGAAATTTGGCATGTATGAATGTCCAAGGCAAGGCTTCAATCTCCCAACAAAATATTTTGTCGCACAATGTTTCAGTTTGGCAGATTTAAAGATGATAGCAAAAGACTGATGTCAGCATGTAATGAATCTCACCATACAAAATGAAATGACACAAAAAAATTTAATGCAATTCGCTTCTAAATTACTTCCTATAAACTAATAGCATTGCTATTAAGACAATTTTTGAAGTTCTATGTATGTAGACCTCTAAACTAAATTTTTTTATTTGTATTCTTTATGGCCTTAAGATTCCTAAATGAGTTAAACAGTTTCAAAATTAACAATATCGGAAACATCCTAACGTAAACAATACTCAACTAACTAGCATATCGAATAGTAATAGTAAGCCCATTGCACCTTATTTCGATAGTTTTAACAACTGGTCTCATATTATTGCCTCGGCTGCCGTGCAGGCCTTGCCTCACGTCCATTGTTTGTTGTGCAGCATAAAGCGCTACGCAATGCCCGTCACATAACTCCCTGGCTGCGTGTAGGCACGTCTGCCTATCAATAGACTACAATGTCTACTTTGCATACATCAAAATGCGCCAACATAAATATGCGCAATCGTTTTTTAGCCCCTGCCATTTTATATATGTATGTATGTATCTTTTTTCATACACCGCCGCAATTATTGCAACACAAAAATTGCACAGTTGTTGCAGCGCACATCACAGCTGAGGGCAATCAACATTGTCTGTCAGTGCCACGCAAACGTTAATGTGTGTGTGTGTTTATACTGTCGCTGCAGTAACATGGCTTGGCATTCGCCTAGGGGCATAAGTGCATAGCAATGACAATTGCAAAATATTTAGCAAAAATGAACTTCTGACTCAATTGCCAGTAACAGCGAGCAACGCAGCTTATAAATGCCCGTCGACTGTTGTGTCAAGTAGGCGCTTCATTTTTGCTATTTTTTGGCTTTGTCGTTTCGGCTATTTTATTATTTCACAAACGCTAATGAAATAGCTGTGCAAACACGCAGTCACACACATACATATGTGCATTTGTGCACATTTCCGGTTTTGTGTAATGTGGCGTCGGCGTTTGCCGGCATCATCATCAAGCGCAAAATTTCAACACTTTCTCGCCGGGCGAGCGAGCCGTTTGTGATTGCAGCGTTGCGGTTCATTTGCGCAGCAGATCAGTTCCGTTTCGTCTTCGCACATCCGCCCGCACAGACGCCACATTTCAATCATCATTTCCCGCCAGCAGCTTGCCCGGTTCGTCCGTCCGTCTCTACTCATCTGCTGATGTCTATGTCTGTCTATCGCTGCAATTACGCCCTAACTAAGCTGTCAGCAGTGTCACTGAGCTGATTCGTTTGTGGTTGAATTTTTTATATTATATGTATGTATATGTATGTATTTTTACATCATTTCTATTCTTAATTTATTTATATTTCTGTTTTCTAATTTTGAATTGTGTCTAGTTCAAGGTCGTAAAGTCACCGCTGGCATCCGAAACTTTCAAATTACATATATGTGTGTTTGTAAATATGTTTGTAACGAGTATATTGTCGTTCATTCGTGGTTGTAACAACAGTAATTCTAAGTAAGTAAATAAAGCTCAGCGTCTGGCGGTTAATGTAATACACGTGTTATTATGTTACATACACCCAGTAGGGAATCACAGTGCTAGCAATACCTTAAAGTTCAAGCTAGCTCTTATAAGCATAAATATGAAATAAAATAACTGGAAAATAATAAAGTTTCTTATATCTTTATATCATGTGCATTGAGTTTTTCTACGAATTATGCTGAAATCTGAACTGCTTCTCCATCAATCATGATCTTATTTATTGAGTAGTAAAAGAAAAAATATTTTCCTGATACCATAAAGTTGACTCTTAGAAATAAGAGTTTCTCTTATGTAAAAAAAATCTTCAATATGTCGAAAGCAACTCAAGCAAATGTTTTGTCTTGTGGCCATAATTTATCTTATACGTTCGTTTTTGCAGCTCTTGTAAGTTCTCGAGAGGTAAAATATAGGTATTTTTTCACATTAATAATCGTCGATTAATTTTTAAAAATTTTGGATGCCTTTGCTTCCGTAGGCGATCTGCAGGAAAACCCCAGAAAAATAATGTGTGACCGTGAAAAAGGCTTTTCTGCTTAAAATTATCTCAAATCGAAAATACAAATGCAATGGTCGGAGGACAAATCAAATTTTTGATTTTTAAAAAAAGGGCGGCGTCCCAAAAAAAGTATTTTTTGTGACAAAATGTGGTTTAAAAATCGAAATTATTATCAAAAGTCTTATTCATGCGATCTTTACTTGGCAAATATATCTAAGACGAATTTTCTACAGGGAAGTATAAGCATGGTTGCCTATTTAATACAAGTATTAGCGGTTGCACTTGTAGCACACTTACCCTAGGTTACTTGATCTCAACCTGCTTCCATTTATATGTGTGTACGTATATGTTTAAAGGCGTGCGTCTAGAACAGATTAATTTGTGCGGGTAATTGATTTGATTGTTTGATAGCACTTTTTTATTGAATAAAAAAAAACTGAAAATGTTCTTGGTCAAGCGTACGTCAAAATAATTGCCAGGCTTGTGCATACACATCCGACATAGGTTCATTTGTATCTCAGCTGTAAAATATTAGTTTTGTAATAGATCTAGTTTATTGATATGAAAATTGCTACTGCGATGTATTATTGAGCAATGAAAAATTATAAGCAGAGCGATTTTTTATTAGAGTGTTATATATGTATATATATATATACCATATATACAATGTATTTATGTTTTTAATAGTTATATGCAAATGTATGTATTGTAGTATAGTATATAGTATATAGCACATGGCTTTGGCGGTTACATTAACTTTATCACGAAGTTTGTAAGACGCCGAAGGAAACCCTTTAAAATATATACATACTTGTATATAAATGATCAGCTTGACGAGCTGAGTCGATTTAGTTATGTCCGTCCTTTTATCTGTATACACGCGAACTAATCCCTCAGCGTTTCAGATATCCTCACACGTCCTTTTCTTCCCAAGAAGCTGCTTATTCTTGGAAACGCTGACATTAAACCATTATAGCATATACCATAGGTACCATACAAACTGATCGGTCTAACTCAAGTCCTTGTATTGAAATTTTTTTTTATCTATAACATTTAGATGCTATATAAACTGACCGATCAATTGCAAGAGAAGGATCCTTTTCATACATTTTGTACTATATGAAAAGCACCAGTAAAGGGTATTATAGCTTCGATATAATCGAAATTCGTTTTTTTTTTTCGTTTATTATTTTATTGATATATTTATTTTATGTGCTTAATTTTAACCCCTGTGTATTTTTCCTCTCTATATAATATGTTTTTTATATAATTATTCGTTTTTATTCTTATTTTAGTCACCAATTCATTTTAAATTCTAATTGTTTCTGAGTAAATCATTTTCCATGCATTTGCTGTATAAGTGACCTATGCATTATGCATTTATTGCGAATATCGAAACCAAATCCGATTAGTCAATCAATTAAATTGAAATGCTTAGCATAAAACTGATTTTTCATTAGAACGCTGTGCTTTTATAGAACTTCTCCTAAGGTGGGAATTACCAGTACTATTTCACAAAGAATTCGCTCAATTCTAAAATATTTTAATTTTATAAGAATCTATACTGTATATGTATTTGTATATGAAACCGAATAAATCATCAGTATAGTACACTTTTTAAAAAACAAATATTTCGCAATTGCTTCCATAAATACCTAAGTAGCATTATCGACAAGGTCGCTTAAACTTGTAGTAAATACTTTATTTCTTTCTCAAGCATTTTACAGATTAGTAGTGAATAAGCATAACACAAGGGTGCTGTACTATATATAAATATATGTTTGTCATAAGTAGATAATGCAGGAATTAAATGAACAAGCAGCTATTTCTAAATGTTAATTATCCAAAGCAGCAAAGCACAAAAACGAAAACAAAATTAGTGCAGGAAACAGTAAACACCCTTGTGGGCAGACATTTCCTGAAATCAGCTGATATTTTCGCACAAAAAATATTTGCGAAATTTGCTAAAAAATAAAAAAATGTTTATATTTATTTTGTATATTTTATTGTGTGAAAAACTGTCAAATACACAATACAATTTTTGATGACAGTGAAAGACACGGTTCTAATCGCTGATTATCGCATCACTCACGCACGTCAGCAATATTTTGTGTGGTCAGTTTCCCGCATTTAGACACACACCCACGCCTGGTTTTTTCGGTGCAGCTTTTGAAGAAAAACGGTGTATATATATGTATAAAGGTGTAGGTATTTTAAGACGTTTGGCAACGGCTTTGTCATACGCAAATACTTCATATTTATTTTATTTTGTAACTAATTTCTTAGCGACAAATTTTCGAATATCGTTTACATGTTTCCTACGGACAAAACGTTGATTAGTTCGGTGAGCTATTTATCACGGAACATGCCACTTTATGTCACGCTGTCAAAGTTAAGTGTTTAATACCACATATTCAATTTCTTTTACGCTGACAAAACTATTTAGTGTGGTAATTTATTGTTGTGAAGTCTGATCTTTATTTATGTGTTTGTACTTTACCATATATTAGTTTATATAATATATATATATATAGTATATGTCTGCTTTCATTGCAAGAATTTTTATTTTTGTACTATGTGGGTTTATTATTAGGAATTTTTTTTAAGTAAAACATATATTTTGTGTTGCTTTTGAGCAAATTAAATAGCATACATTGTTGGTTTCCAGCCTTTTTTTTTAAATAATATAACATATTTATAGTATGCTACCGCATATCAGCATTTGTTTTTTGTTTTGCAAATTTTTATAGCACTTTTTCTATAAAAATTAATCGATCTACATCACACGAGTGCTCATAGTCTACGCTGATGTAATTTAAACATCACCAACTTTATGACTTTACTGGCATTTAATATATAGCTGCAATGCCTGATAGGTAGGTAGACCTTCATTGCGGTGCTAATTGATCTGTTGTAGTCAATTAGCATTGAACTGCTGAAAAATTAATATCACAGTGACGTGCATACGAATATTTTTCTTAAATACGACAATAGAACCTTATTCAATGCGGCAGTTCTAGGTGTAATTATGAATAGCTTTGCTTGTCTTTTAGCATTAGTAAATAAGCGAGCTGCTTAGATATCTATATACTGGACTTAGAGAAAAATATTTACTTCTATGCATATATAATTTATATATTTTATTTTGATCATTTTTTATTGTATCGTATTAAAATTTTGCTAGAAATATTTTTATTTAACTCATTCGTCCCCACTTTCATATTTATTCATTATTAGCGCTTTAATTAATATCCCTTACTGTTAGCAGTTTTTTATTTATCCAGCTCAACAAACTGTCATAATAACTGCTATTATTAATAATTTCCTTCTTGCTTATTAATTTTCTATAATCAACTTCAAAGAAAAAACAAAAACGATTACTTTAATTCTAATTGAGTTGAAAATGCGTTTACAGTACTGATGGCGATTGCGGCGTTAGTCGCCTATGTCTCTCTATTTACTTAAGTGCATTTTCAGTGACATAAGATTTAATTAAGTATGAATGGATTCCAATATGTATTAGTAGTTTTAGGTCCCTACAGTTTAGTCAGCTATTCAATTATTGACATATGACATGAGAAATAAGACAAAAATTAATTGGATATTGAAAAATGAAGACCGATACCCAGCACTAATTAATTATATAATTGAATAATTGATCACTGAAATATGTAGTTTGAATTTAAATGTTACAAATACCAGTGTTCAGAGAGATGTTAGCGCGGAAATGGAGTAACCTAAAAATTTATAGAAAAATCGTGTGGTAGTCAATTAAGCCAGTTAATTTCGATTATTTCTTTGAATTCAAATAACCAAGGGAAAAGCAGTTTTTCAATAAAAAATTTTAAATCTGTCTATAAATCTTTATTGAACAACATTTTTAGTGAACTTATAAAATCTTAGATTTCTTGGGTTATCAGAGAGAAGAAGGATTTAGTAAGAATGCCTTCTTTATGGACTCAATATCAATAATACTATCTGATAAAATTTCTCTCTAACGGGTCGATTAAACTATCCGCGCAAGCCGAACTAATTCAATTTTTTCCTAGATTTTTTTTTATGTTCTTGTAATGTTAGTCTAGCGCTGTTTACTATGGAAAAGATTTAAATGTTAATAAATATGCTTAAAATTTTGGAATTTCCAATAGAATCACGGCTACGGAATCGCTGAAAATGTTATACACATACTTGTAAGTGTTTTGAAGTGTATACTTTATTGCGACTACAAATATGTGAGTGGTACAAAGTATTCAGTCAAGATCGTCAAATCATCGAAACCCTCTGTTGAAACCATGGAAAAAGTAGAAGAAATAGAAAGAAATCAGTAAAGAAATAGCAAAGGAGCCAACATCTCTCATTTTTTGCAAAACCACGATCGCGTAGAAGTCGCAAAAGAGATGTTTGACAATATAGCTAAGGACTCTATATTCATCAAACGTATCATTACGGGTGAATAAACGTGGGTTTATGAATATGATGTTGTAACTGTCCAACAATTTAGCGAATGGCGCTCCAAAAATGAGTCGAAACCAAAAAAAAAAACAAAATTCACTGAAAGCACTGAGAGCCATCCCCACCGAGCATTATAACAAGTGTTTGGAAACTTGGATTAAGCGTCAGCATGTTTGTGTTGCTCATGAGGCTATTTTGATGGCGGTAATAAAGATCTGTATCAAAATACGTGAAGATGTTTTAACAGTCCGGGTCATATTTGATCAGATGGTTAATATGTATATTTTCTTATTTTCCGCTGCCTCACTTTTTCCTTCCTTTGTTTGAGACACGACAAAAACTTACCGTTATTCTATTTGTATACCCGTTACATGGATTTCTAAATCATCTGAATTACTGAACGCCTCCGAACAGACTATTGATGCAAAATAGCGACAATTGCGAAATAAAAATATGCAAACTACCGTTGGTTAAGCACAACAACACACATCAACTTTGACAAAAGCATGTTCCAATCAACAACTGTGATTTACAATGCACAGTTCATTCGTATCTGCCAGTATAGCACGCGTCAATTGCTGCAATGTATCGTGCCACAACCAACCTCCACTTGCCGCTTAGGCAATTTATTGCAGTTTGCTCACCTTACGGCGATCATTTGCTATATCCGCACCAGCCGAACAAAGCATGACACAGAGACACAATTCTATGGCAAACTGGAACATAATAAATGCACACAAATGCGAATGATGTTAGTGCAACAAAAATAGTAAAAACCAAAGTTAAAAATAAAATTCGAAAACTAAAATAAGATAAAATGGATGTGGCTATAGGCATTTGCCTTATATGTAAACGCCTACCGCCAGCCTCCCACAACTGCAGTCGGCCAGCAACCAAGAGCTCACGCAGCCATGCATGCATTGATTGTCCAGCTACTCGCACACACACTTACACACACATACAATGCGACACAATTGATTTGGATTAAACATGGAACGGTTGGTCAATTGTCAGCGACGATGACAACAAAACGACCAAACCAAATAGTTCATCAGCCACCATGTTGCACATTGAACGTCTGCTAGTAAAAAAAAAGGGGGAAAAAAATAATAAAAAAAATTAAATGTTGTAAATGAAATTTAATAGGCGTGCCAACTCAACAGTTCCTCCACAACAATGCATGCAAATTCATTTAAAACTCATTTATGTAATGCGACACGGCGACTCATCAGAGATGTCTTTTGCACCTAATTACCTATATATATGCATGCGCGTGTGTATATGTGAACACTCCTACAAACGTACTTTTTTTTATATACACACATATTTTATCGTTTATATTTTATTATCACTTTTGTGCAATTGTTGGTTGCTTATTGTGGCATCCACAATGCCTCTGAGTTGCAGCCGCAAGCGATCATCAGCGATCAGTAAAATTATCATTTATATTACGATCGCTGCTGCTAAATGGCAATACACATACATGCATACGTATGTTCCCGCACGTGTTCGCTTATAGGCCGCCTTCTGTTCCGTTGATCGAGTGCACTTTATCGTTCGACTTTAGGTCGTTTGATTGGACTCAATTCAAATATTCTTTATTACCAGTGCTATTTTATATACATACCTTTATGTGTTTTAAGTGTGTGTATATATGATCATAAAAATTGATCAAATGTCGTCTAATTGAATTGTATGCAGTTAAATGGGTTTATAAAATTCGTAGGTATATATTTTTATGAAAATTGATATGATCTTTTACATTCGTTCTAATTTCTTAAAAGCTCAAGGCAAATGTGGTAAATTAATACAATTTAGTAAAAATGTAGAGTTGACTTTTTACAATTGGTCATCGTTCTTTGTTCATACAATACAATAAAATGTATGTATTTGAGTACATTATCTAGGTTTAGGGCTAGATATCACGATTAGGTAGCTTCAAAAAGATGGTACATGCATTTATCGATATATAAAAACCTCGAGAAGTAACCGACCAAACGTGAAACTGCTTTACCATTATCCCTTTAATTTCAAGTGCTACTAAACGAAGTCCTCGCTCAGTGGCTCTGCAAGCGTTGGTCAGCAACCAGCACTTGTGTGGTTGCGAAAGCCTTCTGGCTCAGAGTAGAATGTATAAAGTCCTCTGAACAGCTAGCTCTTAGCAAGGTTCACATCGCCGCAATAATAGGTGCACTAACTGGACACTGTTACATTGGCACTCACGCGCTGAGTCTCAAGAGCAGGAGGACGCAACTTGTCGAAGTTGTGAAGAAGAGTTGGACACATCTAGACAATTTATTCTCCACTGTTCAGTTTTCGCCAGACTAAGGTTGAAGCATCTTGGTTACCATACTTTCTACGAACCCGATTAAAATTGTATAAAATAAGTGTAAATCATTACAAAATAGTAAAATTCTGATAAAAGTTTCGATTTGATACGGTATAATTAAAGTTTTTTTAAAGTATAAAAGTTTAATTTCAAATAAAGTAGAATAAAAATTTCGAATTAGTCAGTATTATGGCATAATTCATTCACAAATTTTATGGCACTTAGTATTCGTATATTATAGTAAAATAAATTTTCGCCTTGTTATGACCAACCTTAGTACAATTACGCTCTACCAACATGGAGTCTATGTTGACTTTGTGTACCACCATTAAAAAATATTTTGATCGAGATCAAAAAGTTATAAAACAACAAAGCAGACAGTCAATTTTTCTTTAATTTTAGAAAATTTCTTCGCCACTCTTCGAAATCGAACTAGATCTATACTTAGATCTATAATTTAGATACATTTCACCATTTCCTTCTTGACTGTGCTATCTTTGCGAAATTTAGGTCAAAATACTTGGGATGTCACAGCCACAGACATTTCGATGATATAGTGGGAATAGCGCTTTGTCGACACATCTAAAGGGTGATCTAAAGGATCTCAAGATGGGTGATAGTTTTGCGAATAGTATGTTCAGTAGGCCGATTATGTTGACCATATTTTGAGCGAAGCGCGCGAAACGCATTCTTTACAGAACGAGAATTTTCGTAATTAGGTTGAACGATTTGTATACGTTGTTCAGGCGTAAGTCTTTGCATGTTGCCAAACAATACTGAACAAGTAAAACATGACAGTTTGACATGACTAACGGTTGACCTGTCGAAAAAGGCAATTGAAACATGTACCTCTACTGGATCACCTGTTATTTGTATGATTTGGTCTTTTGGCATTCACAAACCGCAAATAGGATTTTTACCTTAGGGATCAGTTATATGACCTAATGCGAGCTTTAGAAATATGTACTATAAATTTACACGATTTTTAATTGCCGTTTGCCAGAATCTATTCAAATAAATACGAAATTATCTTTGGCAACTATATCCCTATAAAATTATATACTTATAAAAAAGTCTCTATGTGTATGTTGTCCTCCAAATGTCCATATACATAACTGTAATGCAATTTTGAAATACTTATGTATGCACATACTCATTGTATGTATAAACGGTCTTTCGGCGCATCAAACTGATGATTTCCGTTTGCGCATGCGCAGATGTATATTATGTCTACGTTTTTAAAAAGCTAACACGTAAACAGCAGCTGAAAGTTGTCACAACCACACCTGGTTGTTTCCAACCCTGAGCTTAAAATTAAAAAGAAAAAAACTGTTTTTTGGCAATGCCAGCAACCATATGACACATGAGTTTGAAGCACATACATACATATAAACTGTACTTTTTAATAACATTGACCTAATCCCGTCAATTTCGTGGTGGTTAAACGAGTTCTCATAGTGACGCGACTGTTTCGCTAAATTGAACCATTTCTCCACCCTGCTGCCTCTGCTGTCCTAATATGCTCAATGAGAGTTGTATAAAAATTCCCAAAAAAATTATGAAATGAATTAATGAGTAAAAAAGATTGCCTAACAAAGTACAAAGTAAGTAGTCTAGTTTCAGTTCTGCATCATTATACATTCGGTGCTGGGAACACGTTTGCCACAAAATTTTATGCAAAATTTAAACTAACGCACTTTAAAGCTGCGGAATTAAGCAGACGACACGTTAAGTGGCAAAATAAATTTGCGCAAATGCAGATGAGATATATATATATATACACTTTGTGTGTGTTTGTGAATTTAGTGTAAAGAAAAGTGGAATGAATGAAGAGCCAGTTCGAGAATATCAAACTCTGTAGGTATTAAAACACACACATATACACGCTAGCACTTGTATCAATGTAGTTGTAAGTGGATTTCTAAGATACATTTCGTGTATTTTGAAGAGTGCTTGCGGCAATTTATTTAAATATGCTTAACATTTTCTTTTTGGCAATTCTGCGAATTCTATTCTTCTTCTTGAGACAGTAAATACATATATATATATATGTAAAGTTGCTCAACCTTAGCGCAAATGTGTGTGCGAGCAGACAAACTCATTTTGTTTTTTCTAAATTTGTTCGTCAAACTCCGGTTTTTAAGCGGTTGCTTCCGTTGGCAAATGACTTGTTGCTTTATTTGCTTATGCATATACATATATGCTTATATTTATATGTATATTTATTATACCCTGAATTAGGTATATTAAATTTGCCACGAAGTCTGTAACACCCAGAAGGGTATATAAATAAATGATCAGTACGACGAGCTGAGTTCCTCAGTTTTTGAAATATCAATCTGAAAATTTGCGCACGTCCTTTTCTATTCAAGAACTTTTCTTTTATCGAAACCAACGCCATCAGACCACTATAAGATATAGCTGCCCTACAAACTGATCGATTATAATCAAGTCCTTGTATGGAAATCTTATTGATTTGACGAGATGTATTCATGAAATTTGTCATGGATTATTGTCCAAGGCAGCAGTACAATATCTGAACAATTGTTCACATCAGACTACTATAGCATATAGCTACCATACAAACTGACCGAGCAAAATCAAGTTCTTTTATGAAATTTTTTTAATTTTTGAAGGGTATTATAGATTCGGTACAAATGTAGTTAACATTTTTTCTTATTTATTTTTTTTTAAACTTAAAATCGTATGATTTTTGGATTACTCACATCAGCAGCCCCACATAACATTTACGCGCATGCGCGTATGCATGTCCGCCTATATGGTAAACCATGCGTTTGGTTGTTTATAAATATGTGTATATCTGTGAATTTTGAATGAACTTGCGCTTATGTTAATTTCAATGCCGTTAAAACTGGTTGTAGACTTTGGCAAAAAGCAGCCAGCAAAGTCATATACATACGTATGTAAGCGTACATATTTACTTGCGGCGTTCACTTATGGATGATGATTTTTAAGTTTGTTTCTCTTCTTACTTCACTCGGCTTGAAGGGTAGCATGCATGCATGCTTAGCTTCTTTTTAAGCTATTTGATGTGAAAGATTTAGCAGAAATTGCAAATGCATGAAACCATGAGTTCAACGTTCATGCAATGCCTTTTTCAATAGCATTTTTTAAATACTGAAATGAAAGTAAAATGTATTTATTAATATGCGGTTTAAATGAAAAGTGTTAAGAAATTCATTTTTATGCCACACAGAGGTCAAATCATTATAATTATTACTGAAATTTGGTTCAAAGAAAGCCAAGTAATTACAGTTTTTGAGTGCAAGTCATTCAGTCTGCGAAGTCAAATGAAGTGTTATTACAAATTTTATGCATACAGAGTACAGTAAGCACTGGATATGAGTGATGATTTTAGTCAAATATACATTTTAATCAAATATACATTTTATATTAACAAATTAAATTTTTTCAACGTAAAAAACATAAAAAACATTAAAAATATTTATATTCGTACAGCTTTCTCAATATAGCAAGTAAAAGTGGAAATAATTTTTATCATGTTTGAAAGTGTTTATGGCAACTAATATTGCTTATTTCCAACAGATTTATCAATTTGAAAAATGTTCGCATTAAAAAAAAAAAAACACTTCCAGTGGGACTGCTACAGCTGGTAGTTTTTTTTCAACCCATTATTTACAGATTACAGAATTATAGTTTATAATTTAAAAATGCAGAAGTGCACACTTTAATATTGTAAAATCCGCAATAAATTTAAGCTTTAAACATTCTGTTTGTAGTAAATTTTTCTTTGGTTACATTATACAATCACATTTATAAATCATAATGGTCTTCCTCGCAATTTTATTATCAGATAAAATTTGGCAACAATAGTTTGTAATTAAAAATATATTACTGCTATAGTAAAATATAAGCAGATTCGAGAGATTTTAAACTATAAATGGATAATAGTTGTACACTTTATAGGCGAAATTCACTATGTCGCTGCTTATTTACGAGTACTTTTATATATTAGAAACTTTGAAAATATTATAAAGTTGAATTGAAAGAGTATTTTTTATACCAAGAAACCGACACAGCTTTGGAAATATGACCAAAATATTAAAAATTTAAGAAATTTATAAGAGACAATATTTTTCACATTTTCCACTTTATTATTTATAGCATTGTACATCTAACGGCATCTCTCCAAACTAGTACGTTATTTTTTCAGCAAATTCTTCTAACAGATAGCTCAAAAGGTTGGTCAGTGAAATATTGGACAAAATGACCACAAAATTTAAATATTTTGACCAAAGTCAAACGATAACTTCAATGCTCTTTCAACATTTTCTTTTTTTTCATTTGCAATGTATCGATATTTTCGAGCAAAAATAATATAAATCGAAACTCTTTCTTTCGAAAAAGAAAGAGAAAGACAGTGAGCGATGTCAAGTAACTGATTTTATATAAAAATATATATTAGTTTTCGACCTGCACTCAAAAAAAAAACTTAATTAATTATCCCTCATAATTAGTCCTTGATTAGAGTTCAATTTTGCATTGCAAATAACCAATTATTGTGCTATATTCGAGGTCCCTACCAATTTCGCTATTGCAAATATTAATTTTATTTATTTATTTATTATTTCTATTTTGTGGCATGTGGAAAAAATTGCGAGAAGTGGCATTAATTGCCATTTATTTGAGCAAATGCAATGCAAACAGACAGACAAAATGATAAATGTACACAGTGTTAATTTTTTAAACAAGAGTAGCGACAATCACGGCAATAACAAAACAAAACATGTTAAAAGGTGTTAATGACATTTAATGAGTGCGCCGCCAGTTTACATTATTCTACAACAACAAAAACAATAAATATCGTTAGTATGCCGCTGCAACAGGTCGTTGCAGCAGTGCAATGAGTGAGTAAATAGATAAGTGTCGCCTCAGTGACAATCCGTGACACATGACAATTGTCACATGTATTGTTGTGTGTGTGCGTGTTGTTGTTGTTTTAACTGCTGAATGATGCAACTATTTAACTGTGTATTCGCAGGTGGGTGTGTGTGGTTTGTGGGTAGATTCCTACCTGCATTTTGCTAATGTATTTGTAGGTGTGTATGTGCCCAGCTAAGTGATAAATATGAAGTTACATTTTGCCGCCTTATGTGGTTTTATGTACAAATACATATGCATTTAAGTATGCATGAAATTGTGTGTGAGAAATGTAAATGAGTAAGAAACAAAAAATCGAACTGCATTAATCAGCTGCGAGCGATGCATATCGATTTACGAACTGAAGTTATTTGCTGACTTGTAGATTTTCCACTGATGCATTAAATATTAGATTAGGAAACTCTAAAAAATATATATATATAATCACTTTAACACTTGAAAATTGATGACGTTCAAACGTCGAAAGCAAATGACGCATCGATGCATGCCGTAAACGTTTGTCATGTCGACATGATGTTATAAACCGATTGTGATGGGTCGAGTGCGAACATGAGTAAAATACAGCCATACCCCGATGTACACTTATGTATACATACATTTATATATATATATATGTACGTGCTAATGGTACAAATAATGTGTGCAAACTATTTTTAAACACTGATGCGATCATTAAAACGTCACACTAGCGTAAATCAGTGACAGCCTTGTGATAGATATGACCATCACGTAAACATTGTGCAACAACAATTTTGCGTTCGAGTCGAACCGGTGTAAAGCCGTTCAATTTGTTTGCCACGAAATAAAAGATATGGCGAATCCTAAGTATTTTCTCGTCGTTATGGTTTAATATTTCGCCAGACGCTTAATTATCTTATAATAATTGCCGATTGCAAATTTTGTGATTGCAAAAAATAAATCATAATTATAAAATGCTTTTAAATGTGTGTAAATATTTTTTGATTTTCGATTTTGCTATTCCCGTAATAAGATGATTTGTTTTTAATTTGTTTCAAGTGCGTATGAAGTAGAAACAAGAAAAAACGTTATCTTCGGCTGCACCGAAACCATTATACCTTCAGAGCTTAATTTTTTATAGCATAAAGGGGTTTAAAAAGATCTTTATCTTGATATTGTTCGGTCAATTTGTATGACGGCTATATGCAGTAGTGGTCCGACATCGGCGGTTCCGACAAATGAACAGCTTCCCGGGGAGAAAAGAACGTGTGCAAAATTTCAGATCGATATCGCAAAAACTATTGTATATGTAGGCAGATGGACATTGCTAAATCGATTCAGCTCGTCATACTGATTGTTTTCAAATATATTGTATACACTTCGTAGAGTCTCCGACGTTTCCTTCCGGGTGTTACAAACTTCGTGACAAACTTAATATACCGTTCGTTTTTTTTTTGTTTTTTTGAAACTGCATTTCTGATATTGATTTTTTTGACAAAAACTTTACTGCCATTTAAACGACGTGTTTAATATATTCTCAGTTATTTTTTTATTACTCAAAATATGTTTATTATAAATTGAGAATTTCATGTCAACTTTCATATAGCTTGTAAGATTCGCAATTTTTCATTTTTTTCACCGAATCTCCTTTGACATTCATCAGGGCTGTCAATATACCATAAGCAATAAGTCCTCGTTAAATGGACTTCTGTAACGATTTGTATTAATGTTATGTAAAACTAAAAAAACGAACTTTGAAAACAAGATATCATTTTAGCTTCAGCAATATTTTGTCGATATTTTTTGAAGATTATCGGTTCTCCACCTACCTACCTAGTTCCACAAAAAAGGACTAATGTTTCATACTTATTTCTCACATCATTTTATACGTACCCAACGATCTCTGAAATGCTTATTGATATGATAGACTTAGATCTCAGCTTCATGTTAGAGTGCTTCTATAATACCACGAAAACTGAACTTCCTTTCTGCGGTTCACTCTAAACTAAAACTTTTACTCTAGTAATCATAATTGCTGTAGAAAACAACTTAATCCAATTGATTTAAACACATTTTCTTTTAGATTTCTGACAAAATGCACACTTACTTTCTCCTTCGCTAATTGTTACATACAGAGTAAACATTGCTTTTCAATTTCGTGCTCCATAACATCAAACAGATTGAAAATTTGTATGCTTAACCTGTTCGCCTGTTTTTTACAAGCGCACAATTAGCTAGCGCTCATTTATCATGAACTGTCAAATTAAGTGCGCATGCAACGCTGTGTGTGAAAGTTGTCCACATGCAATGGTAAGAAAGAGATAGCGAATGTATCGAACTAATCACTGATGATAGACAAATAAATCGCGGGAAAGGTGTGAGTTTTCGTATTTCCCGTATTTTGTTTTTAGTTCTTAAGTGTTTGCTTGGATGTTTTCAATGAATTTTAATTGTTGAATTATTTTTTACATTTGCAATACTCTGAACAGATTGAAGTACATTCCAATTTTTTAGTTGATTGAAAATGTCTCGAATCATATAGCTATATACAAATATTTCGAGTACGAACCACTCAAACTACATCTGAATATACATAAGTTCTTATTTATCTTCATGTTGATCGTGTGCTTACGTTATTTAAAAGGAAATCAAAAATTAACTGAAGTGTCCAAATGTCTGTGTTGTTGCAAATAATAATAATAATAGGAATATCAGCATCAACTGCCAAAAATGGTTTGACTACAAAAGCAGCGCAGCAATGCCAAATCAGTTTTTCGCAATATGTATTTTTAAGAATTTTTTATTATTGTTGTTTGTATATTATTATTACTCGTTGCTTCTGAACTTCGCCAAAATGTGATGATGACAAACGAGCAACCTTGACTCACTGTCAAACCAAAAATAATATTAGCTAAAGACAAGAAAAAATGTTAAATTCGGTTGCGCCGCAACTATAATACCCTTCACATAAAAGTGTTTTCCATACAAGGACTTGATATATGTTATAGGGATCCTATTGGAACAGGTTGTTCGGTGATTGTACCTTTTTTTTGGACAATAACACCTGCAAAATTTCGGAAAGATATCTGGTCAAATAAACAAGTTTTCATACAAGCATTTGATTCCGACATATGACCAGCTTTTTGGAGGAAAAAAGACGTGTTCAAAATTTCACTTCAAAAATTTCAAACACTTCGTTCGGTGATTGTACGTGCAAAATTTCAGATCGATATCTAAAAAACTGAGGGACTAGTATATATAGATAGACGGACAGATGAACTAAATCGATGCAGCTCGTCACGCTGACGATACGTAGTATATATTTTATAGGGTCTCCGATGTTTCCTTCTCAGTGTTTAATACCTGAGTGGCAAACTTAATATACCCTGCTTAGGGTATAACAATATACGACAAAAAGTAGATAATATACGACAAAAAAGAATTGGAATAAAACTAAAAGTTTGAAAAATTTGGCGATTAGATAATTCAGTAAGATTAAAAAAAAATAGGTTGGTTTTTTAAATTTTTGGTAGAAAAAAATATTTTGTATATAATGATTAAAAATAATAATAATAAATGAGTGAAAAGTGTATATTTTTAAAAATTTCTGAAAAAGTATTTTTTCACCTCAGGTACGTGCTTATACTTCTCCTTTCTTTTGCCGGGTTTTAAACAATTAGATATACGAGGTCCTAGGGACACCTGTGAATTTACTTTTTATGAAAGCTTTTTAGTATTAGTAATTCCAAAACAATCCCAACTTCGTTGGGAGATTTGAAGACTACAGTGCTATTTGAAATTCCAAATTATTGCTTTATACTTTCGCCATGCGACTTACTCTTCAAACTGTGACATTTAACTACCTCTTCATCAAATATATTTATTGCCTGTTATAATTTAAAAAAATTGTTCTAATCTCTTTTAATTTCCTCTTTTCATTGCAGCTACTTTCACTAAAGGTATGTATGTGAACATGCATCTTGGTAAAATGTCGTCACTTTTAGTTTTATTCCTTGAAATTTATCACAATTAAACATTCACAAATGGCGAAGCTAGAGTAGTTGGTCGCGCGTGCCATATTCTGTATTGCGACTATAAACGATGAACAGAATAATAAATTTTGAGACACATACACACTTACAACCATTGCCCGAGAAAATTTGTATGTCTCGTATGCCTAATTTCTGTCAGCTAGTCATTTCCCCTCTAGTAAATTGTTCAATTTATGCTGTCACATTTCGTTTCAGTCACTTAGCAAATATTTCACGCTCATATTTATCATTTTTTATAACTATTTTTATAATTTGAATCACTTTTCGTTAGGAAAAAATGTTTTTCTTTTTTGTAATTTAGCATTTTGCTTTAATTTCCATTCGCTTTTGTGGAACATTCTTTATTATTACCACTATGACATGATCAATTCAGCGCCTTGGTTACCATATTATATTGCTGGTCATATTTATTTATTTTATATATCAGAAAAGGTGACGCAATTCTAATTCATAATAATAGTTAAAAGTGAAACTCGCTTGGAATAGCTTAGTGCTTTTGAATATCTCAAATTAATTATTTGCATTTTATTTACTCGTATGTCAAGCTGAAACATATTAAAAATGCATTAAGTTAATTATTTGAATAATTCATAATTGTATTTAAATGCAATTGGGAGATTAGATGAAGTGTTAGTCGTCACGAACAGCAAAAAAAATTTTTTTTACCATTTGTTCTTACTTCGAATTCATTAGTATTTTGAAACCGCCCCCTTATTTATCAGTCTATCCTGTAATGCCTTTTTTAGACCAGTGCAAAAACCTTTAAAAATTATATTAAAAAAAATCATAAAATGATTTACGGGCGATCTGAGGTCGGGAAAAGGAAGGAAAGGAAAAGGAAGGAGGGGGGCGTGACAGAATTTTTAAGGGTTTAGAATGGTTTATCTCGATTTCCGGCTAAACTATGAGTCCTATAGAAAGAAGTTATATGGCAATGTTGTAGGTAATGAAAAGATCTATAACTTTTGTACAAATACTTTTCTCACATAGCCTCAAAATGTATGTGGGAAATTCTAATAACCAACTTTTTGCGTTTTCTATTCTCATCTTGTAAAAACATTTCTTTCTGTCACGAAATTTTGTGGAAACTCAAAACACTCAAACATACTGTATTTTTTTATTTAAAATATTTATTTTTTCTACTTATCCTACATATATCGAAAAAAATCTTAATGTTCAATAAAAAAAATCTAAAGTCAAAATATCAAATTTTTTTAAAATGTCAGTATGCTTTATATTCTTGAAAGTCTCTGCTTTCAGATGGTATATGACATATATACGGCACTACGGTAACCGCACTCAAAACCGCACTAAACTAATAAGTAGCTGAAATAAAAAAGGTGCTTTTAATCGTTTTTCGGCGGAAACAAGTAATTGTCTTTGTTTATTTCGATTCTCCAGACTTTCTTTTTTATGTTGATAAGCACAGAATTTCAAAAACTCGATTTTTTGCATTAACTTATGTGGTATGCATATTCGATAGCATATATTTGAAAACATTCTCCGAAAATTTTTAATTAATCCGGCAAATGATTTGAGATATGTATGTATGTATGTGTTTGTAAAATTTTTTAATTCAGTGTAATCGGCTCCCAAATCTTTAAACACGTTTTCTTGATGCGCTGCTTTCACAGTCGGTGAAGAAATTTTCTCCGAAACAGCTGGACTGATCGCCTTGAAATTTTCCCACGATCCTTTTTAGATATAGTAATCGAAGGACTATACGAGTTTTGATCACAAATTTGAAGCAGCTGTGAAACGTAAATTCTGCACAAAAAAAAACTATTATTTTTTCGAAAATTGCCACACATGTATATATTTTCATACATATAGGTACCGTATCAATTCATTCTTGTACCTATATACGTGTGTGTGTGTCTTTCGTTCTCATAAAGCACAATGAACTTCAGTTTGTTCAGAAAACTCAGCAAGAATTTGCAAGAACCTCACTTAATAGGCGATCAAATTAAAAAACAACAACAATAACACAAGTGAGTACTTGCGCTCGTACTCGTAAAATATCCATAAACCTCTTAGTCATCCTTTTTTTCTAGTTCAACGGTTTGTTGAACTTTACATTGGCATGAATAGCATGTTTTAAAGCTTTTTCTGTCAAAGCATTGAAATTTTAACGCACTCTCGGTTAAATTTCGCGCTTTTATTTAAACGCCGACGATTTCAATAAATACGATATATGCATATATATATATAAGTATATACTCGTATGTATATTATTTAGGCCTACACAAGTCAAAGTGGCAAATAAATCATTCGAATACTTAACTTATTTACTTAATTTGTTGAATTGAATGCTATTTGTTCTTAATAGCATAATATATACATAAATTCAAGCAAGTAGTAAGAAATGATGTATATGATTCCGGAATAAACATAGTGTAATCATATTTAATTTTTTTTCCTCAAGCATAAACAATATCGAATTTTGAAAATCCATCTCGAAAGTCCAGCTATTGAATTTTAGTTTTTATGAGCTCACCTGTATATTATATATGTGAATTATCATATATCTAACTATTTATTCAAATATATTAATTTACATACTTTGCCTTCTGTAATATGTATTTTTTTCTTACATAGTTTTGATCTCTGTAAAAAATAAACTCAAATAATAATACTTCACATTTAACAGCCATCATGCATTGAAATATGAAACTAATAAGGAGTGAGGCAAAATTATGTTAATTAGTTCAACTCATAGCATATTCAATACCCGCATAAGTAATACTTCGCAAAGCATACCTTTTGCAAGCTTTATCTACATATACCCATGTATCTATTTTAATGGCCAGACCCTGGCAAATGAGAGCGTAAAAGAGTGGATTGCAGAATATACAGTGTGTTTACCTCTTTTTTTTTGTAATTTTTTTCAAGTGACGTTTTACTTAATGAATAAATAAAGATAATGTATATTTACTGGACTTAATGTATTTTAATAATTGGTGGTTCATTTTTAAAATCTTTGAATTACCTTGATCCCAAATTCGATCTTCAAGAGGACCTCCGTAAAAGGATGTATGGTGGTGAAGAAGATTTTTCTGATTTTTGACAAAATGACGTAAATTAATTCTTTGTGTAAAAATTTAAACTTCAGAGTGACTTAAAAAATCGAATATGTTGTCAAAAATTGTATTCTTTCAATCACTATCTGACAAATATATGTATCTATTGTATGAAGCTTGTGTGAAAAGTATTAAGTCGATCGGTCCATCCCATTCGAAAAAAATTTCTCAGCGACTCTGATAAAACCTTCTGAGGAAACACTTTTTATGTTAATCTTGTTAATACATTCATACCTGCGAAACTATCTGTTAGATCAACTTCGAATTTTCGAATATACTTTTAAATATATCTACATTTGATATACATGCAAAAACACAATTCAATTTTATTTTGAATAAAAAGTTGATAGGTTAGAAAGTACTGTAGATGTATTAACTATTTAAATTGTTTCAGAAAACAGCAGTTTATTGTAACATCATAATAAAATCAGACACGGCTTTTGTTAATTAAAGAAAAAAGCTTTTAATTTCACATGCTTGCTACAAATTAAAAGTCAGTATGTTTAGACTTAGAAATGATCGACGAAATATATAAATATAAAAAATTTTGCTTTCGATAAATTAGTTGAAGCTCCTTTTGGTAACTTTTACAAGAAAACAAGCTTTTGGTCTTTTGGGAATGACTTATGTAGAAAATTAAAGCTTTGAATCACATGCTTCTTTTCAAAAACCAAACCAACAAAAAAAAACAAACAGATGAGGCACTAAGTAAATATTACCGCACACCTTTTGAATGGGCTTTTACAATCATCTGTTGAAGCAGTACTAATTAACAGATCACGCTCAAAGTCTCGTTAGACTCCACTATTTCTGTCAGAAAATCAATACACTGTATAGATGTGTGTGCATTTGTAATGTACTTGTATTGAAGACACTTGACGATAATTTCACAACTATATGTCACACTTCTCAGTAAATACGGAACACGTAATATTTCCAGTCATACAAACAAACATATTTACATATGTACTTATGTATGTACGATTATATATGTTAATACCAAAATGCATCAGCATACAAATAAAGTTTAACACCAATGTTTTTAACAGATATTTATGCCCAGCGGCTACTGAGATTTGTTAACATATATCGTCGAGTACTTAGAAATATTTGTGTAATAAGAAATATATATATTAATAAGAACCTTTTTTCATTTTCATTTTTCACTTTTGTGGTTCTCAGTTGGATTAGAATTTCAACAAATGACTATAATTTCGAAAATTTGATTAATTTAAAACTTTATTTTAGTACAACTATTCAATTTCCAGCTCACATTCATTCTCTTTCCCAACAAGCAACTGATATATTTTACTTTATGTTGACCTACTTCTATGTAATATCCTTTGTATACATTTTCTATATATTCGAGGTCGTACTAAAATATTTAGTAAATATTTCTTCAAAGTTAGAATACCCTGAGCTGGTGCGATTTTAGCGAAAAACTTTCAGTATTTTTCTATTATAGATTTCTCGGTCTAGTTTGCGTTTACCTGCCGGGCACTGTCGACTGCAATTTCTTAATCGCTTCAACTCTTCTCTTCTCTCTCACTTTCATACGTAGATATTTCCAATTCAATCAGTGAATCACGTTTGCTGCGCTTAAGTGAAATATTTTGAATTATGCTTTAGAATGCAGTATAGTTATTAATTTCAGTAAATTTCAAAACAAATATTTACATAAAATTTTTCTTCCATAAAAAGATAAAAATATTGTATATTTACATACACTTAAACGTTTTATTACACAAATAAATGTTTAATTTACAGCTAAGTACCACTCGTAAGCTCTCTTGCGAAAAATTATGGAAATTTTCACAATCTCCTCAAATTGTATTCAATGCCCAGAAATGTAGGCAATGCATCATTTATTATGTGCATTAATATAGGTAAGCGTGCGACTGATTATTTGCCTCTCACTCCCTCGCCGTTACACACACTTGTTGCTATATAAAAAAAGGTACTAATCCAGGCGTTAAAACGTTACTAATAACTTGATTGTGTTTTCAATTGTGCCCAGCAGCTGCTTTATAGAAATATTAACTCTCCTGCATTCAAACCTCTATTTATTGTTGAAAGATAGCAACGCTAAATGCTTGCCAATTTGCATTGTAATTATAAAAAGATTTACTTTCATATTAATTCAAAATATAAATAACAAAAAATAATTAGCTGCATAAATATAACTCACACTTATTTGTGGAGGAAAAATATGTAAATTTGGCATTTAAATTAATGAAATTAACAAAAGTTAATATCAGCGCATGTTAACATTTATACATATATATTGTATACATGTACAGATATTTGCTAGCTTTAGGCTTACACTAAACTCACTTTTCCAAGCCTTATACATATGTGAGAGTGATATGTGAAAGGAACAAACTTGTTGATACACTGTGGCGTATGAGTTACGTGAAACTTGCATTAAGACTTTTGCAGTAAACTTGTTTTTGAAAAAATATACTTCCTAATAATTTTTAGATCTTTGGTTATTTGAACATTGGATGTTTGTTTTTTTTTTTTTTGCAGTGTACCAATATATTAAAGATTGTATCCACTTTAAGCTTACATCACCTTTTAGAAGCATGCCGAAATGAAACTTGTGAAGAAAATATGATTTTGCTAATTTAAAGACCCATAGCGACAAAAATAAACAATGCGCAAAATTAATTTTAAAGACCAGTCCAAGATTTTCAAATATCGCAATTTTTTCGTTTAAAGCAAATTTTAGGGCCTTAAAACATTTTTATTTAACATTAAATAAATGTGGTATTAAAATGTTAATATACTTTTTTTATACCCACAAATCCATGTTTAATAAACCCTGTGAGATAGAATTTTAATTTTTATTTATATACTTCCCCAATAAATTGGCGAATTTATGGTGACCTTGTAGCTTTCCTTGGGCTCTAGACTGGCCTAACCTTTCAATAAAGCCGTACTCTGTGTGTTTCTTAGGTATGAACACAATTACTTTTTAGCATACTTAATACACTTTTATTGTTCATAAAATATATTTCAATAAAAAATTTAATTATTTTTTAAAGAGTAGATATGAAAAAACATTTATTTTAACTGTTTAAAAATTCAGCGAAGCCACAAAAATCGTTTGTTTATTGTTGTTTCGTATAAAATTAAGATTTTTAAATATTATTTCGTTGTAGACGATCGTCACAACTTAATCTACTTAAGCAAAATATTTGATAACAAGGATGTAAAATATTTTTAATTTTATATTTTATCTTTTCATTAGTCTGAAAAAATTCACTTTCAAACCAAAATATGCATTTATACGTACGCATATGTTTATATGTTAAGTATGTATATTTGCACGCTAGACCATCGCGGTCTGGTCGAGCCACATACATAAATATATACACAAACGTATTCAATAATTTTCAATTTCATTTCACTTGGCGCAGTGCCATATAAATTGTTATTGTTGCTGAAGCAAAATATATATATATATATATACAATAATATGTGCACATTAATTCACCGTATTTAAACATTAATGGTACGTGCATGCATTTATACATATCACCGAAGTGTTTTATTTTAATTATTTTATTGTAATTATATTAATACATTTGTCTGCGCGCATTCATTCCTCAAATAACTTAACACACTTGATATATGGTAACAAAAAATTATATACTATTTAAAAAAAAAAATTTTTTTTTTACTTTTTAATTGCACTTTATTGCTTTTTGATTAAGAATCTGAAATGTTTATTCAGATTTAAAATTCTTTATAATATTCTGCGTTCTTAGCGAATTGCCGAGTTCTATCTCAAGTTCATCTCTGCTATTTGTCTGTCAGTGGCAGTGTATTCCTATATTCATGTGCATTCCTAAACACATGTGAACTGAAAAATATATTTCAAAAGTATTTGCCCACATTTTTGTAGATTTTATGTGTGGTTTGTTGGTTTTGCTCTGTCACTGATAGTGAGATGCCGCCGGCAACAGCCATTACACTCAATCAGCAAACCCAGCCACTTGTTGCTCACGCATACACACGTGCGCCTGCGTCCATACACTCACACACACACACACTCAAGTAAGGAAGGGTCAAGTTCAAGTGCAATGCAAAGCTACAGCAGAAAAATTGTTTGCTTTGGCTGCTTAGCAAATTGTTTCCTGTGTGTGAGAAATATGTCGGTGTGCTTGTAAGTGCGTGTGTTTATCTGCTAACTTCCTGCATGCGGCTTTGTTTCGTATGCACGTACATATATACATACGTGCGTATGAAAATGTTGAATGCAGATTGTCTGATATTCTGCGAATTTCAAATGCCTTCTGTAGCACATTTATGCAATGTTGGTAAGTGCGAATGCAATTTTATGCACAGATTTGTGTGTGTGTGAGTTTGTATATAATTGTTTGCACAGCGTGAATTGGCTTGTGGCGCAAACTCATATTGCATTTCCTGTTTTTGGCTTTAACAACAACGCGTTTTTTCGTATTATCAGTTTGCATTTACTTTGCTTTGTGATATTTTTTTTTGTGTATTAGCTTTGAATTAAATTGTAGAAAATTTTGTGTTTACTATAATAATGTTTTTTCTTCGCATTAGCAAAATATTCGATGCCTGCGCTTATCATTTAAAGCATTTTAATTTTATTTTATTATTCACGCACATGCTTTATAAACCAAGGACGCTAATTTTTGAAACCGAAAATAATAATAGAGTGATGAAACTCACTGGCAATGGAAGGAAAAATTATTTGCGTTCTATTTGAGTTTGGGAAGTGAAAGAGTACTTGAGTTTTTAAGAGTGACAATCGGTTTATCTTGCATTTTCGGAAAAACTTCAAGTTCTATGACAAAAAGTTGAATAACAAAGTTGTAGGTAATAAAACGATCTACAACATTTGTGTTTACATCTTTTTCACATAATCACAAAATTTATATAATAAATTTTTTTGGTTTTTACTTCTATCTTTCCCCAAAAAAAAAAATGTTCTAGAAGTTTAGTGTAAACTAACCTTTTTATTACCAAATTACCAAAGACATTGAAACTTTTTGGTTTTAAAATAACAATTTCTTCTCCTTATATTGACTTAATATCGAAAAAATAGCACAATTTTCAATCGAAAATTTTCAGATCAAAATAAAAGCCGGTGGGTTTTTTCTTCATTTGTGATGGATATATACATTACCATGCTTGTGAGAAAATATACATTACCATGCTAACTTGACTCAGCAAATGCAAAAACAAGACTGCACTAAACGATTTAAAGCTGTTTTTTTTTATTTTATCTACCTGCTCTGTATATTGAATACTGGCAAAATAACAAATGGAGGAAATAAAAAGTAGCATGACAAAAATTTTGCCTTTTATTTGGTTGTTTGAAAATCTTCTCCAAATCCAAATCTTCTCTTACCAACTATAGATCAGCTGTGTGTCTACTAATAATGTGCTGAATTTTTCTTGCAATTTTAAGAAGCATTCCCAAAGCATTACAAGACATTTCGGCATTTGAAGCATGGCAGGAGAAGCAAATACCATGCAGTGCTGCCAAATCCGTAGAAAACGAATCATGCCTCATACTTTTCTAAATTGTTACTTTGAAATGATGTTTACGAAGTAAAAAGATAACTAAATAAGTAATTTATTAAACAAATACAAAAATATCTATAAACGCGATGGACTGTAAAGGATTTGTGTAGGTTGAGTTGGTTAGTTGAGCGTAATTAAATTGATCACTGCCGCCGTTCTCATAGCCGCCACGTAATTATTAACAATCTAATAAAATAAAGCAGTAATCGCAGACAATTTAATTAACTAAAGACGCAAACATACAACGCTTGCAATATATATCCGTTTAAAGTGCGTCATTTTGTTTAACTTTATTGGAAGTGGGTTGTTGGTGTTTTACTAGGGTAGTACACATATCGCTACAATAAATTTCTTTTTAGACAGTGCTGCCATATGTTTTTTTTTTATTGCCGTTATTTAAAGAAATTCACTTTTTCCCAAATCAAGCATGTACTTCTTGCTCACAAAAAAATAATTAAATAAAAATCCACCCTAATACATATACATAATTGCAGCATTTTAGGTACTATAACTCTTGCTTAAAATGTGCCGACATTGACAGTGACAGAAACAATAACATTGCGATGTCTTCACTGTCCAGACATTTTTAATTTCTTTTATTCAATTTACCAATTAAAAGCAACGAGAGACGAAACGCCTTAAGCGCTAATAATTGTTTAATCATATGGCAGCGTAAAAAAAATTCAAAAATATGACTGGAAAGTTATAACGGCATATGAGTATTTGTGCATAAGTCGGGCTACGTTGTATGTATGTATGTATGTTTGTTTGTATGCATGTGTGGGTGCTCGTGATTTCAATGGCAAAAATTCAATTTCAATGTGGACACATTTAAAGCGGGATAAAAATTCCTTAATAGAAAATTGTCAATCCGAACAACCCAGCAGCATTAATATACTCAGCTATGTGAATGTCTGTCACATTTTCTTTTAGTGCATTTCTCTGGACGCCTAGTTACGCTTTATGCATCCATTATAGCACATACCTACAACTATTTGTGACCAAATGTATTGACCATTTCACTGTGGCAAGTAGGAGCAGCCAACGCAACAAGTCGCAATTGCAGACTATGATCGTCGGCTTTTCAGATTTATAACTGCATAGTCGATTTGCAACACTGCGTAGGTGTTGTTGCATGCCATATCAGTGGCAAGAGCCATTAGGTTGACTCTGATTGGGTTTATTTGAAACTAAAAAGTCGAAAGGCGAAAACGTTGACGATCACTTAAGCGCCCGCACAGTAACTACATATAAGTATATTTGTATATATATAGGTATATATGTATATGTTAGCTTTTCTATTGTATGTATTATAACATATATAGTTCCCGCAGTTAACAGCTTGACGTTAGTGTTGCAACAAACAATCGAATGCGCCACAGTTGGCAGACAACCGGCCAAATAAATTAATAACAAATAATAAAACTGTCACATGGCCATTGGCCCGAGGACATTTGGAGGCCAAGTGTACGAAAAATATCTAACTCACCAATAATAAAGTAAAAGGCCGGGTCGGTTCGTTCAAGCCGTTGCCTATCTGCATGCACATATCTATATTTGTATGTATGTAAAAGCGGCAGCCTCTAGCCGCTAACTGAAAACAGCCAATTAGAGCTTTCACCCAAAAAATGAATGGCTTTTCGCAATTCGCATATTTTGTTCAAATTCATTCATACATGCAATTATTAATATAATATATTCAGTGATTTATTAACATCGGCATTATTGTTTTTTTTTTTTGTTTTTGGCTGTCATGTTGACTTGCCTCCCGCAGTTATTGCAAATACTTCATTAATTTCCCACATTTCAAATATGTTGTTGACACTAAAATAAAGCACAGCAATAGTTTTGCAAACCTGCTGGCGCATTTCTCCACAGCTGGCCAGTGCGTGTGTGGGTGTAAGTGAGAGACCGCGCCGCTTGGGTGTGCAGACAGCAACTTTATGCAACAAGTGGCAGGCGACATTCACAACTGAAAGCGATGTTGTTGCTACACAATGCAATAAATTTAAGACTTGAAAAAAATACTAAACATTTTTAAATCTTTTAAATATATTATTTTGTTTACTGTAGAGAAAAATTAAGCAGTTAATGAAACGAATCAGTAGTTATTTCATAAAAAATTGTTGGCAGGCAGAGATAGTATACAAAATGAACTCGTTGCTTTTGTTTACATTTCTCAAATTGTCGTGAATTTTAAGTCCCTCGATCTGTTTGCATCGATCAGCTTTTATGGCAACTATATGCTATAGTAGCCCGATCTGAACAATTTTCTCAGATATTGTACCGTTGCTTTGGACATTAATCCATGTCAAATTTCGTGAAGATATCTTGTCAAATAAAAAATTTTCTTAATTTCAATCGAAAAAGTTTGTACGGCAGCTGCATATATACTATAGTAGTCCGATATGAACAATTTCTTTGGAGAACAATATCTTTAAGATATCTCGTCAATTAAAAAAGTTTTCTTCATTCCGATTGTTCAGTTTTTATGGCAGCTGTATGCTATATAGATGTCCGATAGCTGCTTTGAGAGAAAAGGACGTGTGAAACAGAGAAATTTCAGATTGATATCGCAAATACTGAGGGACTAGTTCCCTTTATGCCGACGGACGGACGGCCAGACAGACGGGCATAGCTAAATCGACTCAGCTCGTCATGCGGATCATTTATATTTATAGAGTCTCTGACGCTTCCTTCTGAGTGTTCAGGGTATAATTATAATTTTACTCTTTATCCTCCGTTGGGAACTTGAAAGCACTGCCTTGATAATATTTTAAGCAAATCCTATCCTATCCTATCTAGAGTACGTAGCTGCAAACATTTCAGAGTCACGCTAATGTTCCAATTATTTTTTAACGAAATTCACAGTTATAATGACGGTCACAAAATCACTGCATTACATATTTTCGCAACATTTCTAATTAGCTAACCTGTGCATATTTATATTCCTCTGTATGTATGTGTATTTCTGCTCCACTATCTCCATTTGCGCCTATCTTGGAAATTACTGAGGCGCACCCATTTATCTGAGCAATTTTAACACATTTGCATTAGGAAAATTGCATTTTAGCCAACTTGTTGCGCGTAATTGACCATGTAAGTACGTGTGTTGCACGCCTTTGCTTTTTCTGCGTGATTTTCATGTGCGCCACAACAAACAACAAACTGGTCAGCGCCACCGCAAAGTGAGTGCGTTGCATGCAACAAAGTCACTTGTGTACAAACACATAAATAATGCACCGAGATAGCTATCTCAAGGCACCGATCGCTGATATGATAAACTCAAAGCGTTCGACTTGAATACAAATATATGCAATTACATACCAACATACATACACACACAAGGAGGCTTGTAGGCAATTTGCACATATTTGGCATTTTCTAATTTAGTTGCCATGAAATTAAAATTGATGATCAGCTTATCTGAATAAACTCGTAGAAATTTGCTGTAGATCCTTATCGTTTATAATCGAATTGTTATGGTGGTATTTAAGGTGGGTAAATATATACATATAAATATTCTGTATTACTCAATTAGTTGAAATTGTCACATTTTGTGAATATATATAACTTTATTTTCAGAATATCCTTAGACCAATGTCTACCCTATTTAAGGGTTTTTATCCACTTGCGAGTCAGAAAAAAATATTTTTTGTGACTTTTTTTGCAGAGGCATTCCATGTCCATTTATTAAATAAATAAAAAAATATGCATTTAGAATTTTTTTTTGCATTGTAAGAACTATTTGCTTTATAGTAAATATAAACCGTTTTGTTCGACAACTTGTCATTTTGAAAGTAATATCATAATGTCACTCTAATAGTCACGCAAAAAAAAAACTGTGACAGTCGCTTTTCACAAGCTTCTCTTAAGACCATTTTTTCACCAGCAAAATCATTCGCCATTGACAGGAACAGGCGGTACTCAATTAGTACCAGGTCCGAACTATAAGGTGGATGCATAAAATTATCCGAACCAAGCTCCCGACAAGTCTGGAAAATCTCTTTCGATATGTATGTTCTGGCCGCTTCTGAGCGATTTCTTACTTCAGACGATCCAATTGCGGACGGTACAGGTGCGAACTAAGAGTTTAGCCATAGTGAAGCAACTCGTACCAGATGATTCCCTGCCAATCCTACCAAACACATAGCAAAATCTTTCTGACCGTTAATCCTAGCTTAACCCTGATTCGATTAAAACCGTATTCGTTGGACTCTTCAAAATTGGGTTGATTGTTTTGCGATTCAGCAGCGATTCGCAGTTGGAAATTCGGTCCATATTAAGCTCCTGGACAATCGAAACTTGATAAGAACATCTGAGAATTCGTTCGGTCCAGCCGAAATGTTCCCGACTCGGAAAACGTCGTTTCGAGAAAAACGCGTTTAAAGTTTTGGAAGCCAATTATACTTAGCCAAAAAAATTATTATAAATACGCTCATATCTCCGATACTATTTGCGGGCTAACTTCAAGTTTTTAGAGAATATTCTCAAATATATATACATTCAAATATTTGTATCTACAATTGTTAAAATTCAAATTTGATGTGAGTTTAAGGTTAAGATGATAACTATCCAAATTAAATTACCAAATATATTCTCAATGTTAGCCCTAAAGATATTTCTTAATTTTTCAAAAGAAAATTTTTTTTTTAGTATTCAGTGCTCAGGTATTATGCGGCAAATGAGTGGTCCTTTATGTTCAAAACCTTCTACGAATGTCTAATGAATTTTTTAGAATTATTTTTACATCAGAAATAAAGACAGTGTTTTGACATTACCTGCAGAAAAGTGGCCGTATTTGGAAGAAACGTATTATATAATGTTATTTGTGGCACTAGCCTCTAGAGTTGACTTAAAGCTTAGTTCACACGAAATATTAATTAATTAAATTCACATTTCAAAATTAATTCTTATATTACTTATAAAGCATTTTACTTAAGTAATTTTTCTTTATCATAAATCTTATAAATCTTCAATAAAGCTCCCATAAAGCTCTAATTGTATAAAAATCAGACCTCTTAAAAACTATATTCATTATATTTTGTAAAAGTATTTTGTGTGACGTAATCAGTTTCAATACATACATATATATATTATATATGATATATACAGAGTATATCATTATTACATTGTTCGTACTGCCAAATAAGCTACGTTAAAAAAGCGTTGTGATTTCTCTAGAAAAGTTTTATTCTAAATAACAAGGTAAATATAAGTTAATTAAAAACTCGGCTGCGTCGCTACAATGATATCTGTATTTGCGAATATGATAAGTAAGTGGTAAGCACATTAATTATAAAGATAATTTTGTTCAGTGGTATAAAGTTTATTAATGAATATAATAAATGCTTTATGCTTGTTGTTGTATTTGGAAGCACCTTAAAATTTATTTTTGGGAAGTCACAACTCATTTTAATCATAGGAAAGACACCTAAAACCGATAAGCAGATATACATACATAGCTACTAATTTAACTGCAAATGCTGACGTAAGAAGAGAGTGTGCGAGATAGTAAGAGAGAATTTTATTTCGAGAGCTATTGATAACTTATCAAAGTGGAATGGAGCAGGTGTGGAAAGAATTGGCAAGTGTGAAAACGTACGAGGAATTTCCGTAAACTCAGTTTGGGTTGGGTAATAGATGTACTAACAACGTAGTTGACAATGTTTTTTGGAGTCATTTAAAAAAAATTTAACGAAAGTAGGAAATTTGCTGCCTATGGGTTAACTTGAAAGAAAAATATATAAATAATAATTCATAAAACGTTGCTTACTTTTTAATTGATATTATTATAGTTTTTATTTTTTAATTAAAAATTATATGTTTTTTTACTAATTATGTAATCATTTTTTCTTTCACTTCACAGTTCGCTACATAATCAGCTGATTTGCGCATCATCTCTTCTCCGCTTGCAGATATCTACACCTCGCAGCTATATTTGAACGCTTTGGAACCAGTTGCTGCCGCATCTAGTCACTAGAAACACACCACAATGCAGCCGTTACGTACACACTCACGAGCTTTAAAGCTACCTATAGTCTACGCCGCTTTGCTTCTACTCTGCTGTCTATTTGTTGAGAGCTCCCCCGCGCCAAGCAAAGAAGTAATTAGTACGGTAAATTCTACAACTTCGGACAACAACAATTACAACTGCCCAGCTGATTGTCAATGCGTTCTGGCGCAAAACACGCACACACCAGTGCTGCATGCTAAATGTACCAGTTTGGAGGGTTTGCGTTTGTACGAAGCCAAAGAATCCTCACTGCCCATACACTCGCTGGACTTGTCTTACCTGAATTTGAAACGCTTGTCGCATCCGCTGGAGAAGCTACCCAGCGTCACATCGATAGATCTCTCGCACAATGACCTCCACGAATTCGGACATTTGGGACGACGCATTAAGAAGCTGAACCTCAAACACAATCGCATAACATCGAGCAAATTGGTCAAACTGCCGGCGCATGTACAAGTGCTGAATCTACAGCATAACGACATCACATATTTGCCGTTGGATTTGACACGTCTGTCCAATTTGATGACACTCGAGTTGAGTCACAATCAAATTAATTGCTCCTGCGAAACATTGGAGGTGCGCAACTGGCTGCAGGAGCGTCACGTGTTCATGGAACATGCCGTCACTTGTACATATCCCGCTGAAGTTAAAGGTAAGTCGTGGTTGCAGGTCAAACAGTCCGATATTTGTGAGCACGAGAAGAACGGACGCCTCAACGATGAGGAGGATAATGAACTGATGATGGGCGATCAGCCAGTTGAAGGTTCCGGTGACCAGGACGATGAGGATGAGTTGGGTAAGGCATTTATTCCAATCGAGAAAGCAAGCACTGCGAAAACAAGTGTGACACAACTCGATACTGTTGAGGGCTCAGGTGATTTGAGTGATGTGCCTGCGAACTTAGCCATAACAACCGTTTTGCCAGCAGTGGAGAGTTCGCAAGAACATGTTACAACCGATGCGCCACCACTACCCATCGAACAGGAAGAAGATGGAGATGATGGTTCAGGCAGCGGTGCTGGCATACTCATCATCCCCAGTATTACACGCGATCGCATGATCACAGATGATTTTGAAACACCCGATGCGGATGACACCGACGACGCATTCGACAATAAACCGGTGGAGGAACCTAAACCAGCAGAGCAAGAGGAGCATGAACACAAGGAGGCAGCTGATATATTCGGCACCGGTATGGGCATATTTGATACAGATGAAAATGGTGTGAAAAACACAGAAGCTCAAGAGCCGGTTACAGAGGAACCCATTGTACCGGTTGTACACCAGAACGTTGAGGCAGAAGCTGTGCCCGACGTAAGTACCGAAGGCGCAACAAATGGTGAACCTAGCGCCATACTAACCGCTAATGTGAGTGGCGAACAGAAGGACGACAGCAACGCTACATATTTCCTATTGGGCGTGCTTGGTTTCATTGTTTTCGGCTTGATACTATATGTGGGTATCAAGCGGTGCAAAAACAATAGTAATGCCGCACACGATGCTGAAAATCCACGCCAAACCGAATTACTCGACATGGATAAAAAGAATTTGGGCAAACCCTTGCGTAATGGCAACGAGCATTCGCCACTCATTGGCGATCAAACCAAATCTGATCTCGCGAAACCGATCAATGGCACCGGACAAAAGAAACCCTACGACGCGAACGATGTAAAAGATGGTCCCGCCCAACAACAGCCACTGCTGAACGGCAGCAATGGCACATCGCCAAACGATCAAGTGAGCAAAGAGCAGGCGGCACCTGTGACCGAGGCGTCCGCACCACATGAATATCATCCGATAACACCGCGTTACCCCACACCGAAGTCGCCACGTGCCTCCAAATATGCACAATACCCACAAGAGGGTGCCGAGCACAACAACAACAACAACAACAACAATGATGACAGTTATCTGCCTTCGTCGCCGAAATTGGGCCGTTACTCGCCAGTGTATTCCCCAGAAACGGGACGCGTCAAAATCAAGCTGACCGAAACACCCCGCCCCAAAACACCAATGTTGGTTACGCGTAGCAAATCGAACGCTGGCGATATCATAACAACGCCTGTAACGGCAACGAACGGCATTGATAACACTCTGACTGTGCCCGGCGTGCATGCGCCCACGGCGACGCTGGTAAATGGCCACTAAACGGTGTGGTGTGGCGCGATGTGTTACGTTGAAAAGTGTGCGACGAGCCGAACACGTGTGCTGCCGTTCGCGTCCAAAACGGTGCTAAACGAACTATAAGCTACGAAATTAGAATAAAAAATAAAATAAAAACAACAACAAAAAACTAACATCTTGTAGCGCAAATTGTATAGCGAAGGACTTTTCTAAAGTGTATACAATTCAGGTAGGAAGAAAGGTTTAAGTAGGCATGCAAGCGTCTAGTTTGTAAGGAAGTGTAAATGGGGCTTACTGACATTGTGGCCGTCTAAAGTTCGTGGTTAAGTAACTGCTATAAGTAAAATTTTCTGCAGTTTCGGCTCGTGCTCGGCATTTGTGCTTTGTTGGCGTTCTTGTGCGAGCTTAGTATATGTAGTACATACATATGTTATATTATAATTATCAACTTACGACACTAACAAACTTTGCACTTTAAAATCGTATACTTTTAAATCACTTTTATTTCTTGTTTTTAATTAAATTTTTTTTTTTTGTAAACAAACTTTTATTTGCCACTGTAATAAATGTATAACTACTGTGGGGAAAGAGAGAACAAGTGTGCCAAGGAATTGTGCCTTAAAAAAGTTGTTTGCAAATTAAGTAGTAACTGTATATATATCAGTCAAACAACAACAACAACAACACAATATTATTGAATAAGAAGAAGACATTGTTATAAGTATTAAATATTTTACTAAAATTGCTCAGCAAAATAAGCTTCTAAAGAATATGTTGACATGTTCTTATATATACAAGTATATAGTTAAATACATATTTTTGATCATATCTAAAGATATTACAACTAAAAATTTAACCAGGGAAAGTTTAAGATTTGAACTTGGAAAAGAAATAAAAATAAAAAAAATAGAAATTCCAGAAAAGTAAAAGTAAAAACTACCTGAGCTCAAAAAATATACTGTTGTGTCTTAATTTTATATACATATATTTTTTTTGTTCTATTCAGAAATTAAATGTTAAAAAAAAAATAGTCTAATTAAAAATTAGCATAACAGTATAAAGTTTAGCATTTCCAATACATCAAATGAGGTTATGTCGAAAAATTTTTTTCAAGACTACTGGTCGAAAATACCACACTTGGTTTTTTGTTAATTTTGGAAAATATAATAATATAACATACTCTGGCAAGCTTGCGTTGTTTAAGCGCTTAAAAACATATTTAGTTTACAAAATATTAAAATTAAGTGAAATCAGTTGCTAAATCGCAAGATAATTAATCTTCATGAATATTTCTTTTATAAAAAACTTATGTATTTATAAATTATTTTATTATAAAAAAGTATGGTTTTATTCTATATTTTCTACATATGTACATATACTAAGCTACTTGCGCATTAAGAACCAAGTCACGAGCTGATCTACTAGTACCGCCTACTTCCGGGTAAGCGTACGAGTATGATGAGAATCAGCGACCAGATGTGCCGCATTTAGGACTAATGCCAAATTACATACATAAAGAAACTATTAAAAAACCGCGAAAATCATTTGATCATATCATAGAGCTCAACCGCCTTCGGAGCGTTAGTTACAAACCAGCACTTAGTATTTGAGAAACGCTCCAAATCTAAACTTCTTCTGCCTAGCTGCGCGAAAAAAAAATAAATAAAACTTGAAAAAATCGGCCAACTGTTGAAGACAAAACTAACGAAATTACAGTTAGAAAAAGCAACATTATAATGTGATAGGTTAATTATATACATATATACATACATAAATTATTTAAATAATAAAAAGCTATATGTTTGTAAATGCTAAAGGCAGTTTTGTAAAAAAAAAGTTCGTTAAAAAAATATTTGATACTTACATATAATTGTAAAAAGCGAGAAAGCAAGCAGAAAACTAATGTGCAGTTTTATATTTCAAAGCAAAATGCTTATAATAAAAAAAATTTTCTAAATTGCGAACTATATATTAAAGTCAAAATAAATGTAGGTATACAAAAAACTATATATAGATATAAAATATATATAGATATAAAGAATATATACACCTATATATTTAAAAAAAATATATATATAAATATAATAGAAACTTATATTTACAGTATCGTATCTATGTAACTGCTTAAATATTATATATTTTTCGAAATTGTTTTTGTAACGACGTGTACATTCTAAATATAATGACCACGAGTGCTGTGCGTGAAAGCAAAATATGAAAAACAAAAAATAATGTAATTTCTGCAAAAAACTAGTTGTAAGCGATATGTTTTAGCTAACGCAGATATCAACCACTTTGAGTCAACAAAACGTAGAAAAAAAGTAATTATTAAATATTTACGAAAAGTAATCAGCGCTTTTGTGAAAATTTAGAGATTTTTCAAAATTTAATTTTTATTTTTATTTTGTAAAATTTAGTTTTATATATTTTAGAAATTAACAACACTGCAGTTGATTGCTATAAAAATTGTTTCCTTTCTAGTTAATTTAATAAAAGTAAAATTGTTTGTATGTAATTTTAATGTATTTAATGTAATTTTAGCGTAATACCAAAGTTATCTTTTATGCATACATACATACATACAAGAGTTATAAAGCATTATATTTTTTAGCTAAATGCAAAATATTTGCGCTTCGCTTTATTTTACTTTTCTTTTCCTAATTTTTTGTTTCCTACGTCAATTCCTTTTGTTTAACGTATATTATATACATGCATACATACATATGTAACTTATTTAATAGCTAAGTTGCTAAATTTATTGCATATTATTTAAATGAGTTAGCTGAACTTTTCATTTGTATTAAAAAGCAACAACAAACATTGCATAAATATAACCCAAGCTGCCTGTAAACAAAACGCGCAAAAATACATATATATGTACATATGTATATACCTATACAACTGTATATATGTATGCATGTGTATTTCCTTTAATAACTAGTTGCAAAATTCTTTTTCAGCTAAATATCAATACACCAATTCTTGTTTCAACTTATCTAGTATGCATATTAAGCTGAAATAGTTTTGAAAATAGTATGTAGTTGTTGCGCTTCAATGCAAATATGTATGTATATCAGTTCATTTTAGTTTTATTGTATAGAAATTTCAAAAATTTAACTGCTATGTTTAAAATATTTCTAAAGTTTTATTTATTTTTAATTAAAAATTAAAATAATAAATAAATAAAATCGAAACATAAACACTGTGTTTTATTTCTAATGCTTGGCTATAAGGTTTGAGAATTAAATTAAATTATTTTCATTACCAATTTTACTTTGATTTCCCACATCAGTCCTCAAAAACCTGCTTTTGAATTTAAACACAAAAAACTTATAAAATATTTAATTTGAAAAATTTTAAAAATTACTCATTAAATTATTATTTATTAATTTATTATTATTTATTATTTATTAAATAATTATTTAATTTGAGTGACTTCTCTTCAAATAAGTTTTTTAAATAAATTTTGAAATTATTTTCTTTACTAATATTATTGTATTTCGTTTTCCCCCACTAAGCCTTGTAACGACTTTTGCGTTTAAGCACTAAAAATTAACAAAAAAAAAATATTCTATTCAAAAATTTATATTTTTTATTAATTAATTTTAGTTATTTCGCATAAAACTCAATTTTTAATTAATTTTGGAAATTACAAATTTTCATTACACCAACCAATATTATTTCATATAAACCAATTCAATTTTCATACAAAAAATACATTTTATATTTTCCCATCAAATTTTTAAAATATAATCGAAAATTATTTTCATTTGTATTATTTAAAATATATACCTTATTTTCTTTTTAACTTTAACATAAAGAATAAGGCGATTATTTACTAATAAATATTTCATCCATTTTTTTAATGCTCAACAAAATAATTTTTCTAATTTTTAAAATAATTTTTTTAATAATTATAAAATTAATTTAAATAAATACTGTGAATTTTCTATTATATACCTTTAAAAATGTCTTAAATTTTCGCAAAACAAGGGAATTTCCACTCAATTCCCTGCAAATTCTCACTCACTCACACAAATCTGCCGGGTTGCTAGCGGCGTCACCTAAAAAATCGCCGCGTGCACAAACTACCAGCAGAGAACGTATATGAATAGAGAAGGAGCAAATGTTAGCAGTACTAAAATGTTAATTGCTAAGAAGGAACATCGAAAACGCGCAAATTGGAAAATAAAATTTCACCACAACTATCAGGGTACGAAACGAACTACACCACTCTATAAGCAAAATGTATATACATACATATGCGCAGATGTTCTTTGATATGCGCATAAACAAAACTTAAAATAATAAAAAGGAAAATAATTGACTTATGAAAAAAAAATATAAGTAATGAGGGAAATAATATAGAAATAGAACTAAAATATCATTTAATAAAAAAGAGTTATAAAAATAAAAAATAGTATAATATATAAAAATATGATAGGATTTGAACTTAGGCAAAACATTTCATTGCAATAAGGAAGTGTGCTATACAAGCAACACCACAGATGATATTAGAACATATTTGTCTAATCTGTGAACTCAAACAGCTATTGTTGTTTACTTGCTTCAATGTTTATATGTCTATATGTGAATATTCTTGAAATTGCCTTCCTTCATTCGCATGTCCAAATATATTTACATATATGTACACATATGTACATATGTATGTCCCTCAATATGTCTTTCGCAAAAAATCAAACATTCGCGCAAGTGACAAAAAAACGTAGACGCACCATCATGGACCAATAATATTCAAGCGAACTCGCGGCTTATTTTCTAAGTATTTCATATTACAACGACAACAAATTCATTCATAAGGAACGTGCGTCTGCTTCAAAGTAAAGTGCGTTCGTTCATAACTCTGCGCCGCGCTATTTTTTCTGTGCGCCTGGTAAACCACATTTGGTTTTCATATAGAATTCCTATCGCAAATGCGCGATATGAATGAAATTGAATTTGAATTGAATGTCTTCAGTAAAATTGAAGAATCAGCAAAATTTCAATTTTACAATTTGTATCACTGAAAATCCTACCATCCCCCTCGCGTTTGTATGTTGCCCACAAGCTGCTTCCTCACAACATTTGCTAAAAATCAGAAATTGAAGAATTTGTCTGATGTTCACTTCAAAAAGGAGAATTGGCAACATGACCTCTTAGCGAATTTAAATAATATTTATATTTTTGCATATTATGCACTATTTATGGCATTAAATTACAAAATTTATATTAAATTGCCATTCATATGAAATCATTAACTACTTCTATATATTCTAAGCACAGTCCATATAGTACTTTTATATGTTTATTTATTATCATTATTTCATAGTTTGTCGATTTAGCCCATTTTATCCAAATACGACGCTATGAAAATGCAGCCCAATCGGTAATCGCAATATTTCAAAAGAGCATAAGTCAATTTTCAACAGCAAAGCCCTGCAAAAAGGACAAACGAGACAACATAGCCGATCGACATTGTCGTAAAATTGTCGATTGAAACAAATTTTGTCAACTCCGCCACGATGCGCAAAATTCGGCGTCAATATGTATGCGAGCTCATATGTATATATGTATGTTTGTCGTCATTTGGTTACTTTCAACAACACAATGTCTGCGCGAACTCGCCGTTATTTCGTTGGCTTGCCACTATACACAGAGGCGTTCTAACTGAGGACTCTTAGTATATTATTATGTTGCTTAATTTGTATTGAAAAATACTGATGCATTTATGAATTATTTTCGTACTATAATATATATTATATATGTATATAAATACACATAAACGCATACCTATAATCGTTTTTAAACTAAATTCGATAAATAAAATATATATCTGAAATAATTATGTGGCAGTGCGCCCCAATCCCTCCTTGCCTGCGATCGTTCTACTCGCAAAAAGCAAAAAGTGTGGACAAAAGTCATTGCTTGTGCGGGGCAAGAAGAAGCAAGCATCAGCGTACGTGTACTCATGAATGTATGTGTGATTATCACATTTGTGTAAATACGCATAAATAAAGGAATATAAACCCAAACATATGAACATATTTTCCTGAAATATTTTAATTATCTCAGGAAGTTAAATATGCTATTAAAGTAATTGAATTATGATATGCTTAGATTCCAATTAATAAAATAAAAATTAAATAAAATTTCAGTTTCATGAGTTTTAGGATTCGAACGTATAGGTTCGTATTCGGATTGTGCTTAACCCCTTCCCGCTTACGACCTCAGCCACCACAACAGTGGAAATGTGGCCGCTTAGCCACCGTTTTATTGTTATCCTTTGTTTAATAAGCAATTGCTCACATAACGCACATACATAAGTTGGAAAAATAGCCTACTAAATGTTTATTTTATTATGAATTCTGGGGTTTTTACCGGTAATACAGATTTTTAATTCAGAAGGCTTTTCATAATTATAAATTTGTCATATCATAGAAATTGAAAACATAAATCTAAATAGGTATGCGCAACGATTTTTCATATAGGAATATTCGTTGTGTCTATTTATAGCATTTCGCACATTGTGTGGTGTATTTTTCTTTTTCGAAGTTATATTTTTCGATGTTCCTTCATGTGGAATTACAAATTAGTACTCAAAAAGTTTTCATTTAACATTTGCTCCTTCTCTATTCATTTACGTTCTCTGCTGCTGGGCTGCAAAATCACACAGCCAAGTCGCAATCCTTTATCAGCAAATACTACAACCAACTCTTTTACGGGGGACAGCGCCCTCTGTGTGTCACATTGTGCTAAGCGAAATCATTGTAGCTAACTGTAATGGAAGTTTAGTAAATACACAAACCATCTTGTTTACAGCGTGCTTCAGATGTTAAAAATTTCTAAACTATTCAATTTACTAAATTAATTATTATTTTAGTATCGCCTTTTAAATTAATACATTATTGTTATTTGTTAACAGCATTTTAAAAATAAAACTTTCTAAGCGTCACATGACTAATAACATTATTAATATTTTACAATATACTATTAAACGTTAAATACTTTTCGTTGAACAACACACACACGCATACGCACACACACATGGAAGCAAGTATGTGTGTATGGTGCACTTTCCGCTAGCTTCAGGCAGGTCACTTTGTAGCGCACCTAGAAAAGTGTTTCGCGCATTGGCTTATGCACCACCACAATGGGATCCCTATCAGATGAAGTTGAAGAGGTCTCGCCTGCTGCTGCCGCCGCGGCGGTAAAATTACCACTCGCACGTCTATTCGTCGAGTTCAGTCGTTTCTTTCGTCTGCCGCGTTCCAAATTGCTTGCTGAATTTCCACCACTCGACGATGTGTTATGCAATTCTAAAATGGAGGAGTTTTCCGCATCGACCACCAACTGGAAATCACTCTCGTCTGACGTGGAATCATGTGGCTTTCGCACGCTACCGAAGTAATCCTCCACAGCTGGCGCTAATGGGCTGTCGGCGAGTACAGCTGCTGCTGTCGCTGGTGTTGTTGGTGTTTTCGGTTTGCGACGCGCAAATGGACTGCCCGGTTTGCTGTGATCTTCATATTCGGGGTCTGTAAGGAATTCAACACTGTCGGTGCGCATGGTGGCGCGTTTGAATGGCGGTATTTCAGCTACTTTGGGACGTCGTTTTGTGTATGGACTATGCTCGTAACCCTGGAAGTTTGCGATTTTCTCAGCGCTTTGCAAATTCTGCGACTTTAAGTGTGCGGCGGGGAAGCGTGATTCTTCAACACTCAAACGGCGACTACGTGAATTGCTATACACCACATAGCCGGTGCGTGCGAACGGTGTTATGTTGGCGGTGCGCTCTTTTACGCGATTCGAAAGCATTTCTTCGCTGCGGAAGCGCTGACGATCGTCCAGCATTAAGTCGGCATCCTCGATATCACCATCGGGATTGGTTTGTGAGCGTCGTAATTTGTTACGACGTGTATGCCCTGATTCAGTCAAGTCCATCATCGATTTAACGGGTCGCTCAAGTTTCGGCATGAGTATAGCATCTTCGTACGACGGCAAGTTGTTCTCAAAGGGATATGGTGCATTCGGTGTGGCGGGCTCATCAAGCATACGTTGATTCTGTGCGCGTCTGTAATTATAAAAATTATAAATAAGATTCGTAATAGCAATTGATAGCTTAAAGTAATCAAACTTACATCTCCATCATTTCATCGCGGTTCTGTCGATACTCTTCCCGATTGCGCCGCTGCTTGCGGCTTTTTATACATTTCTTGAAGCCGGTATATAAGAGTGTTCCAACACCTATCCCTAAGATGCACAGCAATATCGCAGTCCACGCTTGTTCTGCTTTGGAAGAGCGTCCATTAGGTATCCAGACACTGCCACAAGCACTTTCCCAGGTCTTACCATAAAGGGAGGAGGGTGAAGCACAACGTACATATTTACGATCCTTTAACTGGAATGACACGAAGTTAAAATTTCATCAGAACTATAGATCGGATATTGAAATACCGCAGTTAAAAACATGATAAATAGTACATGTAAAATATGCAGATAACCTTAAAATAAACAGAAGAAATTAAAAGAGATTTCAGAACAACAGATAACTCATAAATAAATATACCAATCTAGAGAAAAAAAACACTTAAGCACACTTTCCCCTTAAGCAAACTGTCCACAAAACAGTTGCTCAACCACCAAGTTTTCACACGTGACATCAAAAGTACGGGGAGAGACTTGCCACCCATAAGGTGGTGTTTTAAACGCGTTAGACTTTATGTTGTAATACCTAGTCGAAAATGAAGCAACTGTACAAATATATATTACATAAGCCTACCTTCTGTGGCACTGCAGTTAGAAAATCGTAAAAGTCGATAAATGTTGGATCGTGACAATTGCAAATCCATGGATTATCGCCAATCCAGATGGCGTCCAGATAATGATTCGAACGAAAATATTCAGCCGGTATTGGGTTCGTAAAACGATTGCCACTCAAATACAGCCAAGCCAGTTCCGGAAACCCGGAGAATGTTGTATTTCTTATGCTCGACAATCTACGAAAATCAAAAGTTTCATTAACAACACGCTTGATAACAACACGCGAATATTTACTCACTTGCAGTTACTCAAATCTAAGCGCTGCAGCGTTTCGGAGTGCAGGTTCGGCGGAAACTCCTTGATAAGTGTTTTAGATAAGTCGAGTCGCTGTATTACCGATAGGCCAGTTAAGGCATTCGCATCGATCATAATTATTTCGCAACCACTTAAGTTTATTTCACGCAACGAATTCGATATGAGTTTCGTAAATTTCTCCATAACATTGTGACTAAGGTTGACCGAGACGAGCACATCGTTGGAACGAAACAAATTCTTATCGAGCAACGCTATTTCGTTATAGGACAAGTCGAGCGTCGCCAAATGAGTCAATTTAACGAATGCATTGGTTTGTATATTTCGGAGCGAGTTCTTTGCCAAGTCCAACGTTTGCAACTGTGTGTTATTGGCAAAGGTATATTGATCCAGAATGCGAAGCATGTTACCGCGTAAATGTGCATGTGATAAACTTGGGAAGCCACTCAAATTTATCGTAACTAAATTACAAAAGGAGGCATCCAACTCCAAGAGGGTTTCGGATATTATCATATCCTTAAAGTCTATGGCGAAATTCCACGAAACATTTAATTTCTCCAAATTTGGCAAACCTTCAATTAGCGTTGTCGGTATGCGTAACAAGCTGCAATTGCTGAGCTCGAGCTCACGTAATGAGCCTGACGGTATATTATTCAGGGTAATTAATGGATTACCCGACAACACCAAACGTTCCAGCGAGGGTAGCCCATTTATCAGATGATCACCACCAACTGTCGTAATACTGCAATGCTCCAGTTCCAGATTGGTCAGAGATTCGCTGATCAACGTTTGTTCCTCCTTAAAATCGGTAAAAGTTTTTAAATTATTTCCACTCAAACTGAGGTGTTTTAAGCTAATGGCATTACGAAAAGCTTCTTGAGGACTTAAATCCAACCAACTGCTAAAACTATTGTTCGTGAGTAAGAGAACGCGCAGAGCTGTAAATCCAATCAGCGCATCGGCATCTAGCTGGCTGATATTATTGTTAGAGAGATCTAAGTAGACGAGTGATTCGATATCAGCGAATTGTGAGGGAAAACGATCAAATTTATTGCCCGACAAATCGAGATGGTCAATGGGTAAATCGGAAAAGTTCGGATACTCTGTTAGACCTTTATGTGCACACTCCACGCATAGGCTGTCGAGTACCCAAAAGCATTTACAGTTGGGAGGACAATTAAGCGCAGAAGCTGACGATGCGAAATAGAACAGCAGGGTGATAGTGAGGTAACAACGAAGTCTTGACATTTTTTACACGATGATGCGACGATGTTTTGATGTGATATGTGACATAGAGATGCGCTGTAAAGTGGAGACAAAAATATTAAACTTTTTATTTGCAGGGGTTAAGAAAGTTTCATAAGAAAGAAAAAACTAGAACTTTCATAGTCATCTGTCTCCAATATATTAAAACAATCGAGGATTCTTCAAAGGAAATTCAAAATATTATAATTTTCAATAAGGAATCTACGTTATCTATTGAGTTAAAGTTAACTAGATAACTTTATAGTTTTTAAACCTTTTACAGGGGAGCGTTTACCCAAGATCAACGGGTATAAAAATATTTTAATCTCATTCAATTACAAGTATAAGGTCTAATAAAAATAAAACCATTATTTTTGCATGAAATTAAAAGTTTTATTTAGCATATTTAGAATGATCCGAGTTAGGTCAAGTTGAACCGTTTTGTTCGATAACTGTAACTTTTTGGCCAAAAACTGGGATTCTCCATTTTTTAAAGCTTCTCTTGAGGCGAATGCTTCATCAGCAAAATCATTTCTTATATACAGGAACAGATTATAATCACTTAGTGTCCGAACTATAAGCAGGACCCATAAGAACTTCCAACCAAGCTCCCTGAGCTTTTGACGAGTTACTATCAATGTGTCTGTCTGGCGTTGTCCTGATTAAACATAATTCTTCTCCAATTCAATTGTAGACATTATAGGTTCGAATTACACACATACAATTCAGTCAGTTGTCTTAACGTGTCACGTCGTGACGTGAAATACGAAAAATGAGTGCTCAGTTTAAGAAAAATTTTTGAATCAGACTTACTAACAAAGCATCCTTAAGGTCCCAAATGGACTATGTAAAAAATTGCAAAGTAGTATACGAGTTGTATATTTATGAAAAGATGGTCTGACCATTATGAAGAAACTGGCAACGTAGATGACAAGCCGGGATGAGTGAGGAATCACGTGACATCTAAAAGGGAGGACAAAGCTATTGTTCTCCTTTTTGAGAAAAAACCACTACCCAGTCTAATAGAAACTAAAAAATTTTGTATTAAAAGGCTTTAGATATATCTCTAAATACAAAACCCGATAGACTTCAAAGATCTACTATCAAACGCAGCAGTACTGTAATCAAACCTCTACACACATTAAAAAGGGTTGCATTGGGCACAGGAAAACATCAACCGTGATTGAAGCAATATGATATTAACAGATGAGTCGAATTTTGCATTCTTCAACACCTTGAGACGTGTTTGGCTAAGAAAAGGACAAACATTTATACAAAGGAGTTTTAAGCATTCCCAAAAAGTACATGTTTATGGAAGCTTCTCTGCTTACGGATTTGGGGGTCGGAGGTGCTTCACAGAAAATCTGAACGTCATTAGAATAGTAAATTTGTATAAAAAGGGTTTACTGAAGTCAGCTGAAATGTTTTACGGCAAAAGTAACCATGATTGAATACTGCAAGAAGACAATGATCCGAAACATAAGAGCAGACTCTATACTTAATGGAAACAAGAAAACCATATTATTAATTTAGCTTGGCCATTACAATCACCAGACGCCAATCCAATAGAGAATGTGTGGCGTTTAATGAAAGCCTAAATATCATGTCGGCCTGGAGGTTGCTACCTGTGGATCATGCCAAAATGTTTATGCAAGTTGCCATCAAAGATATCAAGTTATAATAGACAACGCCGAAGAATGCAACGCGGGAGCAAATATTGAATAAACGCCAGCTATAACAAAATAATGTACAAAATTTTTACCAGTAAACGCTATTCATACTTTGGAAAAGGAAAACGTTATTTTTTGACTGTATATATCCTTTCGAAAATCAGCGACTAAACTTATAGAGACTGGCAACATTCATATTAACTTACTTCAGTACATAATAATATAATATTAATTTCCCACTTTTAGCATTCGATTGTATTAGGCGCTGAGTCATTTCTACTGTTATTTGGTAGTATTGCAGCAGATAATAAAACACACCGTTCAAGTTCACATATACGAAAGCTAATCAGTAAATACCTTGATAAAATCTATACCCGCGGAAAAGCTGGAACTGGAGAAAAACTGTTTTATATTTTATTGATCTATAGTATGCGAGTGGATAGGGAAATATTTTTGAATTAAAGGGATAACTTTACGCGCATTTTACTTTTTGTATTTAATCATTAATATATTTGTTAATATATTCATTGCTCGTGAAATGTGCCTTCAACATAAGTTACACACCAAAATTGTTCATAAAGACGAGTTTAAGGGGTTGCCAACACATATATATTCACACGTTTAAATAATTTGCACATTTCTGGAACTAAACGTTGTGAATCCAAAGACTTTATGATAATATTTGTTTACAATGTTATCGGTCAATTTTTGGCGTGTGTGTATTTACGCATATACAGATATTTAATTATGTGTGAAAGTATGTGTAAAGTATTTACATACAAGTATATCATTAAGTATGAATACATTCAGACAAGTCGATGGGCTTATTTTAAGTTCATATTTTGTCTATATTTTCCAAGGTTCTTGCCGCTCAAGGGAAATTGCGCCATTTATAGAGAATTTCTTTCATTTTGTATTAATGCAACAAGTATTTCCATATGTAGGTGCACATGTATGTATGTATGTATGTATATGTACGAGATAATGAACTTTGATAATAGGCAATTTTCAAGTGTAAATGAAAAGTAAAAATACTTTGTCTTATACAGATTAACGGACAAGAGATAACGATAATGCGAAGTTTCTTCATATTCACATGCATGTGTAAGTATATACATGGGACATATACATATGCATATATTTAAGTTGTTTTGATCGAAAATAGAGCTGAAATCGGACACAAGAAAAGATATAATACGCAATATTTTACAGTTTTTCGTCTTCGATAAACCAAAAAACGTAAACCAAGCGGCTGGAAATATGAAAGTCTGATTATAAGCATATATGTTACAGTATGTTTCTATGTGATTTTTTGGGATTAACAGGAAATTATCTACTATGAACTGCTGGCCTACGGCACTAAATTCGGACTTGTATAGTCAACAATTGGACCGTCTGAAGGAAATAATCGCACAGAAACGGTCATCTTTGACTAATAGGAGAGGAATGGTGTTCCATTAGGACAACGACAAGCCACATAGTGACTCGCTAGAAGCTGCGGGAGCTTGGTTGGAAAGTTCTTCTACTTTCATTTTATAGAACGGATCTGGCACTCGGTGATAAAAATATGTTCCTCTCCATCGCGAATGATTTTAATGGTGTAAAATTGACAAATTTAAAGAGAAGCTTACGAGGATCTTCTATGAGAGCGAACAGATCGGTGCATCTTTGACATAATTCAGATCATTCTAGCTATGTCAAAAAAAATATACAGTTTTTTGCAAAAAATTATTGCTTTATTTTTACTAGACCTTCTACATATACAAATGTTATTATTAATTTCGTATGCAGTAATTTTTTGTTTTTTTACAATTTTTGTTTTGAAAAATTATTATTTATTGTATATGTATATATTATGAAGACCATTCAACAATCTCAGTGGAAACATTTTCAAACTAATATACCTATATCAAAAAATAAAACATTTTTATGAAAAAAAAACCAAAAAAATGTTATGTTTATTTTTGTTCTTAAACCCGTAGTTCCACCATAAAAAAATATAGCAAAAAAAAACAGCGTCCACTTGTTTCGATTATTATACACAACATTGTATTACAATATATACACTTGCATATAATTTCTTATCAGCATTATCTATTCGTATCAATGTAAAATTGCATGTAAGTTTAATAATAAAATAAACTTACGGACAAACATACATACATATAAATATATGCGTGTACATTCTATAAAAAATATATATATTATATAAGAATATTATATACATAGATGCTTTGTATGAAAATATGGCATTTGTTTACAGAGTTGTTATAATTATCATTTGTTTTCTCTTTTTAATCAGTTGATTGTTATTTAATTATGTATATCAATTATTAATAGTAGTTCCCTAGATATTTGATTTCAAACAATTTTGGAAATTTTTCGAAAGCACATGTTAACTGATCTATGTTCATATGTATATGTATATCTAAACATTGTGGTGATCCTTAATTGGGTGTGAACATTTTTGTTTTAAACCACCCACTACTGTAGTACAAGAAGTCATTTACAAATTTTTTCTTTAAAATTTAGCTTAATTTGGGATGAGCTTAACTTTGAACCGTGTATGAGCTCAATATCCAGGGTTGCGACTTTTCAAATTTAACAATTTTGGACTAAAAATTTACAATTTAATCCCTAAATCAGAATAAAAATTGATAACAGAACTATTATAATTTTGAATAGAAAACATGGGAGTTACATTTATTTTTTAATCATTCTTCTTCATGATGGTGGTGATAAGCAGAAAAAAACCACTTTTGCTTTGTTAAAGACAACCCTGATGTAAATATTTAAACATTATATTTCTTTGTTCGAAATATAAATACTGTTTTCGAAATTATAAACACTTCATTGAATAAAAAAATTCAGTCAATTTCGAGGTGTTTGCATAAATGTGCACATTATTTAGTTAAATTTATTCATTTAATCATAATATGATTTAATAGTAATATTTCTGTTACTGAGAAATTTTTGAGATTTTCAGAGAGAAAAATTTCAGAATACTCAAATTTTCACTTATACACCTGTAGTGCATGACTATATTTGACCAACCGAACTATGGTATGTAATTGTTGTTTTGCACGTAGCTTATCAGCTATTAAAATGCGCGCCGAAGAGCTTTGTCAAATATAAATATTTATATGTACTCTATACATAAATACATATGTATGTGTATAAGTGCCGTTTCAGACAGGGATTCAAAAGAGTCTGATGTTTTTCAAATTTTCTTTTGGTGTCGCTCTGGGCATTCACACGGTCAAAAAGAGTCCAGCAACTCGAGTCTAGTTTTTCTGCATTCCTTTTCACAAAATTTTCGTAAATATTTGTGCGGTTCGACTGCGCAACACCGCGCAACACTGCGTGCTGCGTATTTCATTTGTATGTTGAGATGATGGTCACACATTTTGCTTGCAATGAATTACCATGAATATGGTAGAACAATATGCATAATACAAGTACCTACCCGCTAAATAGTTTCAAAGAAATACTAAAGACGGGAATTCCCTAATCCACAAGAATGTATTGAGTATCCGCAACTAATATTTTCAAGGCCAAATTTATAATAGGAATTTTCTAATCTTTAAGTATTAAAAACTCATAATTTCTTTACTCCGTCTTAAAAATTCATAATTTCTTTACTCCATAATCTATATCTTAATTTTCTCCTTATTTACAATTTGTCATAATATTTCTATTATTCTATGCATACGTATTTGCATATTACCCGAACACGAGTGGCACGGTCCCTTCGTCTTTCCTCGTCGTCCCCTCGCCCACAATAAACTGGTATGAGACTCTTTTGAATCCCTGTGTGAAACGGCATTAATTGATCAAACAAAGTGTATATTTTATACAATATTATGCATCCGTTTATTTAATTGGTATAAATTAAGTTTTTCAATGTATCAAAAACGAGTTATCGGAAATGACGTCACTAAGAAAATAATTTTGAATTTCTAGAACATTAAATTAAAATTTGAAAAAGCTACTAATTATTATTGTTTTATTTATATTATTATAAATGATAAACATATGTATGTATGAAAATATACCAGATTATATATTATTTAATTGTCTTATCACATCAAAAAGTAGAAACGAAATATTGACAATACTTATTGCATATACATACATATGTATGTATGTTTGCTTGTACCGTGCACATATTATTAGTCATACCTTAATACTTTTAAGCACCGTCCGTGTTATGAAGAATACTACTTTTGATTAAAAACTACACGATTTATATTAATAACTAATTATCAGTTGTTACTACGTATTTGTTCGGTGGATTTTTCATTTATGTATCTCTAAATTTTTGTTCGCCCTTAATGCACTTGCACAACAATGCCTCTCTATTGCTGTTTACATATTTCAAATTTGACGTTTCACTTCCTCACTGCACCGCAGCTGATCTATATTTCAGCTATCACTATGAGTATGCGTATATATGGGCACGGTGTGTTCTTCGTACGGATCGTTAGCGCGTCTCATTCGAAATTCATTCGATTACTGATTGCATTTACCTGTTGCGTTGAGTATACGGATTGTGTTGTCTTATCAGCAAAAGACACTCACACATACAGGTATGCATAAAATAATACGCAGCCCTTCTTTCATTCAACACTTTTACATGGAACTCTCACCCGGCATGGCTAACGTTCAGATAAGATAAGCTAGATTGATAACGGGGTACGCCTTGTCTAAAGTTTGGCTTCTATTTCGTTTCGAAAAATATAAACATATATGTATACATATATCTATATATATAATAATTATATGTGGCGTTCTCCGGGCTTAACCCCTAAACTACTGAACTGACGAGCCACAGCAACGCGGGGTCGGATCTTACTAGTGTATAAATATGTGTAGAAATTATATGAACAAGTGCTGAATATTTGCATATAAAAGTGTTACGAGAACAGTGTTGCACTATAATTGTAGAATAATGCGATAAGGAGAATATTATAATATTGAGAACCCAACAGTGGATTTCAAGCTCGGGCTAAAAAAAATAAATCAATATATGTTTATAAAAAATATTTTGCGATTGAAACTCAAGTATTACGATTACTTACAGTTTTATATTTGAATTTGTTATTAAACAATACATATATGGGTTATAAAAGCTCGTAATGAGCTTTTTTATTTTATAGGCATACCACTTTCGGCTTTCTCATATAACACACAGAACAAAAATTACTAAATAAAATATTGCACCAGTGGTAAAAATCGGCGCTATATGATTTTTTTTTTAATATTAATTTGAGACTTATTTCTATTTGCAACAACGAATTCATAAAAATAAATGACTGTAAATGTTAATTAAGTATAATATATTTGCTGTTTTCGTTTTGCCAAATTTACAAAGTGGCGAATCGAAAGAGTAAATGGCAGGAATCGAATAGAAGACAGTTATATCTCTCTAATGAGGTACCTTCATGCTCTTTTGCATAGCATTCAACTGGATAACTTTATTGTTGCTTTGGTTCAATGTTTTTGGCAAAAGGACAAAGCTCAAATCTAGGTAGCAGATGCGAATACGATTTTATATGTTTTACTGTTTTACTGTCCCTGGCTTTCGGACTGTTAACGGCAAATAAGTAATTCCCAAACCTATTTCAATATAATATCAAGCAGTTGGCGTCTAAAACTTAGTCTACAGCGATATCCTGATCAAGTCATTAGGGGCCGAATTTTTATTTTATTGACTAAGTAGTCAGTAGAATTTTATTTATTATTAAGGATATAAATAATGTACTAATAAAAAAACAATTGTAAGAATTTATGTTGCCATTCAACTGATTTTAAATGAAAAAGTTTTTATTTCTACAGTTTTTTTTTGTACACTATCTTAATCATTATTACTTCTGCGACAGCTGTAACAGCAGTTGCAGTTTCCGCTTTGTACGCATGTCTACTTTCATACTACAGTTAATTTACTATCTTACAGTAGGGGAGTTCATTTAATCAAGTGAACTTAAATCCACATATGAGTGATATAAAATAATCGCTATAGTTTAATAATTAATTTCTATTATCTGCGAATTGCTGTCTGAGTTGTCTTATTTTAATAAAACAGTTCATATTCAAAAGTACGATTTTTTTCTCACTTATGTATTAAATATTTTATACCACATGAGTTTGTAGGTGTGAGTTTTAAAGGGTGTGCCACTGTAGAATTTTCTAAAAATCTTTTTTTTTATTTATTTCGCCTAAACTATGCTTTATTGTCATAAAAATTTAAAATTTGTAGCGAATAAAATTTTTTCAAAAAACTTTAAGCATATATACTCGTAGTAAGTACACCTCCGGTTCAGCTCGTAGTTATATGTGAAACTTTAAACGCGTTTTCCTCTAAACTACTTTTTTCCAGTTGGCGAGGCAAATAACTTGGACAATTTTTATTCGATCGGCTTTAAATATTGAGATTATCTTTAGAATTTGATTTTGCTTAAAGAACGTAGAAATATTTCGATTGTTAAAAAAAAAAATTTATAACCAGTTTATTACGAAATTATTGACTAAAAGTTTAATTTTTCTGTTCATATGCTTATAATTTTCAAAGGAATCAATATTTTCAAATTTCTCTACGCAATTCTATGGGTATTCTCATGTAGATTAATGATTTACTTTTATTTTGTTCCACGACAATTGCGGGTGATAAATGTCTCGTCGCGGTGCGCTTCATAAAACAACGATCAAAGTGACATCGCACAATCTGTTTATTATACTTGAGGTTCATACTTAATAAGTGTTTCATTAGTTCTGTGAATAAATGATTATATGACGAAAACAAATTAATGAATCTTGACATGAATTAATACCAGCTGCAGTGGCCACACCACTTAAGCAAAAAAAAAAAAAAAAAAAATTCACCCCATAAAGTTTCAAATTTAAAATTAATTCATGATTTCGGCGCTGAAACGGCTAAAAAATTGTATATAATAATTTTAAAAAATTTATAAACAAATGATCCGATCAAAGTGTATAATGTACATTTATACTTGATATTTTCAATATAAATAAAATATTCTTTCCCAAAATATATACAATATTTATCAAACCGTTTAATTTTTTGTTTTGCTTCCGTACTACTTTTTAACTTAAAGGTGAAATGTAAGGCCATGGACATATGTATAAAATATTTTCAAGTTATCCTTACCGATATATTAACTAAAATATGAGTAATAATTGAAATTTTTTTAGTCTAATAGAACACCCATAATGTAGTTAAATCGCTACTTGCATTCAAATACACTCCCACCTTAAGTATGGAACTTAAATAAAACCACTGCGCCTCTCTCTCCAACTCTTTTGCTGTTACCACGAGTAAGCCGCGTGAGTACATAGAGGTAGTGATAGCAAAGTATCGCGTTTTGAGCATTCAAGGGTGTGGTTCGAATGGGGAAAACGTCTTAAATAAATTTTGTCAACAATAATTCGCGTTGCCAAATGGAGCTGACATTCTGAACACCGACTATTAAGTTTAAAAATAAGTAGCTGCACATGCAAACAAACCGTTTTACTAAGTACAAGTACACTCATTTTCATTTTTGGCTGCAGCTGCGCGATGCAAGAGTGTTCAGTGCATTTGAACTAACAGTTAGAGATACAGAGATTGGGTAAGTACTGGTACTGTCTTTCCGTTGCCATTTACGATTATTTATATGGTTGATTGCTAAAAGGATCAAATGCAGAGATGGTGTAATGCAAAAAATGTTGGAGGGTTTACTAATAGTTTAGGTTTGTTTCTTGGAAACAAATTTATATTGAAAGGAAATAATTAATGGGATATGAAATATGGACCCGACCATAATCTTCCAGGTGTTTATTATTTCGATAATTATAACCTTTTTATTCGGCTTCCTTAATATTCGGTAACATTGTTCTCGATTGGATCACAGAGGCGTCAATAAAACCAAGAACACTATAAATTCCCCTAAGTTGATCTGCTCACTGTACAATCAAGAGAACATTTTTCATATTGTTGCGTTACTAACGTTTTATGTTGTTGTAACTGTCAACACTTAGTTACCAGATGAAGTGCGGAAAGCAGCTACGACAGCAATGTCTCAAAACGAATTATTGTAATGAAGCGTATGCGAATCACAAGCGACGGGGCACAACGAACACACATATGAACATGTGTTAGGATATGAGGCAGACAAACTTGCGTAGTGATAAACAAACAGATAAATAAACAATAAAAAGAAATTTAAACAGCAACTGCGGCTAAATGTCAACGACTTGAGCAAAAAAGAAAAGTATAGCCAAAACAAGGAGAAACCAGAATACAAACGGATAACAAATGGCAAACCCGAAAGTTCAAGATAGAAATGTCGGAGCGCGGGGTGTTGCAGAGTAAAATGAAGCTTCTTCAGTTCGCCTTGATAAGCGCTAAAAGGAAACAAGTCACAACTCTGCCGCCAATTGCAATTGATAAAGCTGCGTTGGCGCGGTAAAGAGAAACAGTGTAACTGTGATGACAATTGTAGAAACGGCGGGTGGTTTTTGCTTTTCTTATTGCCGTCACACTTAAGTAAAAAGGATCAAAATATGTGCGATTTAAAATCAACGCAAGATGTTTGAAGGTAAGTGACGGCAATTTACCACACCACCCCTCAAATGAAGCGTGCGGAATACTGTTACCTTTGTAGATGCATAATCGCTGACAATGTCGTCACCATCGCGCTGACAGCTGTTGCTTCGTCTCAATCGCTCATTCGCCTCATCTACCGTCATGCTCAACGCGCAGCGCTCATCTCTCGACATAGCCGGGACACAATGTCAACATTGTTGTCATCACCGTTAAATGAAAACGATTGGAAACTATTGAAAAGTGAATGAAGCGAATCCTTCAGATGCGCGGCTTGCAGGGTTGCAGGGTTGCAGGGACGGCTGGACGCACGATAAGTCCTCGAATAATGAGTAGAGAAAAGAGTGCTTAGCGCTGGAAAATCGCGGTTTTACGCTTTTTGTCATTTTAATGAAGCATCAAGACATGCGACTTTGGGGCTTCAACGTTTCACTACCGCCTCTCACTGGATAATTAGCCGCATTTTGAATGCTAAGGCGCGTTTTCCGCGCGCGCAATGGTAGCAAGTTAATATGCAACATGATAATGGCAGGCAAACCGTGCGGCGCGGCATGTTAGCGATGTGAAATCGCACAGTTGAAATCACAAGTTAATTCCATTGTCAAGTGTTTGCCCCCACTTCTTGGTGGTTGGTGGGAAGCAGCAAATTCATCGAATTTATTTCGGTATCTATGCGATGCTTTGCTCTTTGTTAATGGATTGATTTCGAAATTTTCTAATCCTATATTGCTATTCACGTGCTTTTTGAGGATGTTTCTTTCGAAATTTGTAGAGATAGTAAGTCACAAAGAAAACAAAAAGATCTAGAAATAAAAAATAAGTGAAAAAGTTGTTTTTGTTCTTTATTTTATTTGGAATTTTTATGGTTTTTGCATGACAAATTGTTTTTATATTCATTTGGGCTTTAGTTGGCTTTACTGCAGTGATTTGCTTAAGAAACAGGCTCATTTCCATTTAAAGTCTAGTTTCTAATATATGCTGGACATACCTATTGCGTGTTCTAGTTGTGGTTGTTTAGAGGGGAATATATATGTATATAAGAGGTTGTTGTAATAAAAGGAGGTCATAAAAGCGAAAATCTAAGTAAGCTGCTTAAACGTGCCTGCGGCTGTACCTTGATGTTATACTGAATATGTATTAAAATGTATTTGTGTGTGCTTTTAAATTATGGCAGTTTAATATTAAAGTTAAAATAAATTACTTAAGCCATTATTAATATTTAAACTGCAAAACAAATAATATTGATATTAATTTGTTTTTCCAACTCTCAACAAAAAACACTACTGATACTGGAACCGTTTTTTATAGGGTGCTTGAAAACCCAAACGTTTCCCATGTGGAAAAATTCAATTATATAAATTCAGTTACCCAACTGATATCAACTCAGTAAATCTTCTTGATTTTTTCGATGTAAAATTTGCTGACCTTTCTTCCTCGCCTTGTTTTGCTTACAAATGTGGGATTAAGATAGACCTTTTTTTATAAGTTAATACTTTTTAGGAGATTGCTTTTAAGTTTATAATAAAACGATTATAAAATATCAAACCTGAACCCAAGGTAGTCTGTCCATTCTACTACGAAAAATAAGGACAAACACGATACTGAACCTCATCTACTACCATTGTCTTGGACAATAATCTATGCGGAGTTTCGCGAAGACATCCCGTTAATTACAAAAGTTTTTGATACAAGAACTTGATTTTGATCGTTCAGTGTGTATGGTAGCTATATGCTATAGTAATCAAAATTCGGCTGATCTGAGAAATGAGCAACTTCTTGAAGAGGAAATTACGCGCGCACAATTTCAAATCGATATCTTAAAAACTGAGAGACAAAAACAGACGGACCAGGCTAAATTGACTCTGCTCAACAAGCTGATCATTTGTACGAGTATATACACTTCATAGGATCTCCGAACATCTATATAATCCAAATATATTATATAAATATTATGTGGGAGTTTCTGCTCTTATACTGCTTTTAAGCGGTTATTGCATTACTATAATTGCCGATATTGGTGGGTAGTTCGATAAGTATTTATCTTCACTGCCCAAGGACACAAGAAAGTCGTTTTGGTTGTGTGTGGAAGCGGGCGTGTCCGCTGGCTTCTCGTTTTTGTTATTGTAGCGGCAGAAAACATTCATAAAATAATATTTAAGAACGCTGCTAAGTTAACAGTCCTTCTACTTCGATGGTCACCATTAAATCTTGGTTTCCAGGTTTTACTCCCCTCAAGTTTCAAGTTTGACTTACTAGCACATATCTCCGCGTTTAAACACGGTCAACTCCATATTTGGCCCCTTGCGACTTTGTTATGTTTCCAAATTTTAAAAAGATCCTCGTCGCACAGTAAGCCTACTGCAGACTTTCCGAAAACCTACTTTTTTGAAGAGTTAAAGAAGTTGCAGGGTCATGTGTATCAAGCTAAAATGAGACTATTTTTTTGTAAGCTCAGTACTTATCAAACCGTTGTCGTACAATTTAATCTTTTGGGAATGTAAAATTTGAAATATATTTTTAATTTGAAGAAGTTTAAATTCTCACTTACATTAACGCCACCGATAATTTACGGAGAATCAAATATTAAATATATTAATAGAATGGTGAATTTTAGCCAATATAAAACTAAACGAGCTTGGCTGACGCAAGTCTAACAATGAAATAAAAATAATTTAAGAATTGCTGACTGGTTGTGTAAATAACGAAATTACAGGATTTTAAACGCTTAACTGTTAAAGTGTACAGCCGTCTGTATCGGAAGGAAGGAAGGAATGCTGATGTCATGCGACTACAATTGCTTTTATGATTATGATTAAAAATTGTCACAGACATTTACGCTTTCAGTTAGCAATGATTTCTTTGCACAATATTAGTAGGCGCTTAATATTTTTTGGCAGCGAATAAAGCACAACATCTTCAGTTTTTTTTTTATTGGCTCCCGCGATGTCATAAAGATAGCATACGTAGCAAATCATATTCTCCATTGCTTACATTGCTTACTCCGAATGTCCGTTAAATGTGAATGTAAACGCCTGAGGGTGAGCAAGTGGCAAGAAATCGAGCATAATCACAACATAAGCAATTTGCTGTCACTTCTGCTTGACAAACATTACTATCTCTGCTTTATTATTATTTTGTGGTGTTTTGATTATTTTAATGTCTTAACGCCTGCAAGTATACTCTCGCATGTTGCGACATCGCCACACATTACATAACTTAAGGAATATATTTATGAAAAAAAATTGCTCTTATCTGGCAGACGATTCGTCAAAAGTGCGTACATTTGCATTTTGTTTTTTTTTTTATTGTCTCGGATTTGAATATTGTGGTGCAATTGTGGCTTAAGGCGTCCAGTTGAGGAAAGACTTTTCAAGTAAGGCAACCTACAATACCAAAAAAATTATTTAAATGGAAGATTGCCCTATTTTTTAGTTTACAGCGATACAAGCAGTATACGTCATTGCCTAGTAAGGGAAATTAGAGCTTCACGACTCATTTACTGCCATCTGAGGAATGACTTTCGGTTTTATTTATTTAGAGTTTAGTGAAGTTTACTTCAACAATTAATAATTTAAAACAAAAAGCACCTTAACTTCCGCTGCACCGAAGCTAAAATATCCTTCACAGGTGCATTTTTTATAGCTTAATAGAGAATAAAAATATCTTTATCTTGATTTTGATCGGTCAGTTTATATTACAACTATATGTTATAATAATCTGATCTTAACAAGATTGGAGATAGCATACTTGATTTCGATCGTTCAGTTTATATGGGAGCTTTACCATACACTATAAAGGTCTGTCGAAACACAGCCACTCTATCTATCTACCTACCTACCATATGCTATTCCATCTATGTTCCGACGAATGAGCAGCGGCTTGGTGAGAAAAGGACATGTGCAAAATTTTTAGTGGATATCTCAAAAACAGAGGGAATGAATCGACTCAGTCCTTCTCGCTGATCAATTATATATATGTATACTTTGTATACACTGAGACTACGTATACATTTTTTAGACTTTAGTTTTTATTTGTGTAAATTCTCAACTATAAATATAGTATCTCTTTGGTACAACTTAAATGCATTCGACTGATTTGGGTATTAAAAGTACAACATACATCAAAACAAGCATCGGCACAGCTTTATCTTTACACCACTCAATGTAAGATTCTACACTCCTTTATTACTTCTGAAATCACTGAAAAACAATAGCTTCTTAAACCACATTTTACATTCCAAGCATAGGCAAACATACAAAAAACCAAAATCGCAATTATTATTCCTTAAAGGCATTCCATATTTCCCAAGCCGTGAGCACAATGAAATCTCTGCTTAGCTTTGCTATTTGGCATACTGACAGCGAATTTCCAGATATCTTAAATAGCAATAAATTTCGATTTCGCCAACTTAAATGCTTTATGAATTATAAACTCATAAGAATAATGCCGCTGTTGCTGCTGATTTGAACGCGCAATGAATGGGAGTGAGGGCGCTAGCACCCCTTCGACTGTGCTTGCAATGTCGGCAGAAGCTTGTGGTAGAAGCAGCGATACCACTTTCGAGACGCGCTTGGTGCGAGTAATGAGTGTAATGGGGTTAAATGGGTCTTAAGCATTTTTAACATGCCACCAAATCGTACAAAAAGTTTTGGCAAGCAACTTAAAAGCAGTAAGCGAGTATAGTAGACATAACAAAACGCTATCATTTATGCAGCGTACGAGAGTGGAAGAGCTGAGAGATTGGTACACCTGCACGACAAATGAACGGTCGCAATGATTACCCCACACTCGCTTATATAGCCGACAAGACAACATTTCGAAAGATTGCATTTCGCCTGTTGGCAAGCCTTTCTGATTTAAAAATCTCCTACTTTGATATAAAGACGTGAAATTTCTTCTGCTTATACATACATACCTACACATATAGCTAGCACTTACTCGCACCAAACCCGATAGTCTACAAAACAATCACCAGCAGGGGGGCAAATGAGTAAAGTAGCAAAAGATGGAATAGCGGGTGAATATGAGGAGGTATTCGGTAGGTAAGATCACTGTGGTGGAGTTGGTTAGACGCAGTGCAAACGCTTAAAGACGGTAATAAATCAATTCGTATTAGTTTTATAAAATTTATTCCAACAGTGCGGGCGTACACATTTCTCTGCATGAGCATCATCCCGCCACCACCGTTCGCCAGCGCTGCTAACGTGTAGTCGATTTGTGCAGACCGCTAACCAAAGCTAACCGGTTGCTATACCATCGTAAATATGCATTGACTTATTTTAAGCCTTCTACCAGCACCAACACAATTTAATAAGTATGTATATGTAGCGATTGTCGTCTACTATGGCACTTCAGCGTTATGAGCAAATCTCGACTTTTCAGAGATGACGGCTTCCGATAGCAAGCCGAAGGCATAGAACTTCTAAAGACAAAGCAGGTGTCTGACAATTTTGGTGAAATAGTATTTTTTGCAACGGTATACTTATAAGAATACCAAATTTACTCGAAAGAAAGCTACAAAATTCATTTCACACACACGCTCAAACAGTTTGTAAGCATGCAGCCTAAAACTATGCAATGAAAATATGGATAAAATGACCGCAACGACGCCAAGCCCATAACTCATACCAGAGAACGTAGATTTTACGTTCTCTGCTCATACGACGCACTTTTCTTCCATTGCATATTCATACTTATTTTTCCGTTGCATATCTTGTGGCGTGTGAAATTTACAAAGCTAGTAAGTAGGTGAAAATTCCATCCTTCCTTTACTTCATTATGGACTTCTCTTCTTACAACTTGTTGGATTTACATCCAATTTCGTTATTTCTTTCATTATTTTTGGGGGAAAAGTCCCGAGATTTTCTGAAATTTATAACATCTTGGCGCCGTTTGAATGACTTTGCCCAAATTGCTCGTGCTCATGCACACACACACCCATACACACCTCTGGTTTGTGTATTTGTTGCATTTATGAATTATCGCTTGACAATGGGATTATCATTTTTACATTAGGACACTCGGCATGACTTCTTCTGTGCGGCCTCCTTTAAGTAAGAAAGAACTTACTGGCTCTATTGGAGCTAATAAAACGTACAGCGCCGTTCATCTTAAATATACTGAAAGACGAAGCCGTGAAGGAATGTATACATATATATATATACATATATGTATATGCTTGCAGGTAGTAACTCTCTTGGGGGTAATTTCGGCTTTACGTAATTATTGTCGTAAATAACTTTCACCATTAAAATCGTTTTACAAAAGCGTGTACATACCCGCTTACACGTGATAACGGAAAGGACCAAAGACAATGTGCTTGAAAACTTTTCATTTCTTTTGGGGTTTTATTAAAATGAATTGAGTTGAGCCAAAATTGAATTAAATGAATATTTTCACACTCTATTTTTATTTGAGATTTATTTCTCGTGCTGGAGAATTATTCTGGAATTCATACCGTTAGTTAGACTTCATTTTTGTTGATGAAGTGAAAATGAAGGCTAAAATGAGTTTTGATTCCAAAATAGTTGAAAAATTCTTTATTATTAAGTGCCACGGAGTTTTTTTTTTCAATTTTACAACATCTATTTAAAAAATCATTAGAACAATGGCGAGGAGTAATTTAAGAGTTGGTTTTTGGCAAAGTGTTGTGCCAAGTGGTTGTTGTCAACAGCAAGTGTATGAACAGAGGTAAGATAAATGACAAGTGACCAAACTTCTAAAGAACATTTCAGCTACTAAAAGATGTTGCCTATGCTCGTTATGTAAATAAAGAGTTAATGTTAATATTGCGATCCTCGATAAACATTTATCAAAATTTTGTACTCAAATTTCAACCTTTAGCGGTATATATTATATATAATACTTGTATATAGCATAGAGCATCTAAACCACGTCGCATTCTCAGTATACAGACTATCGCAATTGTGCAAGTTTGACCGATTCTAATGCTTTTTAATTTTTTTATTTTCAGTATACCACAACCACAAACAAAAAATTTTAAAAGTTTGCTACCTTTTTTTTTACATACAAGTAAAAAAAAAAATTGTCGAAAAAAAGAAAAAAAAACTTTAATATTAAACTAAAGATACTTGAGAAGGTTTTCAGTTGCAATAATTTCTGAAAAGGGTTTTACTTGTTGCTTTATGAAACTAAATAGATATAAGTAAGGTTAAGTTAAAATTAAATGGTTTATCACGATATTTAATAATTTAATCGAGTAGTCGTTGGTACAGTATTCTAGTGCCCGGAAATGATATAATTTTCGACTTTGGCTATTAGATGACAAACATTGTAGCTGCCAGTTGAAAGTAACGTAAAAACTACCGAAGCGACCTCTATAAAACGAAGTTAATGAAATTATGTTTTCTTTAGCGTCTTTTTATGATTTAAAAATAATATATTTCTCTTCTTAGCTCTGGCAATAAATCACATCAAGGGAAACTTGGAAGAGACCTGTATTGCGCGTAGTTATCATAGCAGCTTAACTAACGTAACCCTAAAGGCACTTATACCTCCTGAAGTTTAAAATATGAACTGAAAATCCATTCAGAAAATTACGGGTATTTCAAAATTTAAAATTTCGCAGGTTTGGAGAGTCTAAGTGGAGTTGTCAAAAGTATAATAAAATTTTCAGCTGTATTTATAGCTTGCTGTGTCTGTTGCAGCCATTCTGTTTAGACGGGTTTTTATAAGCTTGGCAATTTACGTTAATGTACCTGCGCACACTCCGTTGCTTGTTCGTGGACTCTTGACCAAAAACTCTCCGTGCGATTTTTTCCTATTTTCCAAAAATAAAGAGTCGTCGATTTTTATTGTCGATGACATAGATGAAATTAAAAACGCATCGCTGAAAGAACAAAAGGCTATCCCAAAAATCGAGTTTGAGAAGTGTTTCGACGATTGGAAAAAAAAGTTCATAATATCGAATGGGGATTATTTCGAAGACGACAATGTAGACAAATGAATAAATATTTTTTTTTTCAAAAAACGAAAATTCCTGTAATTTTTTGAACAGAACGTGTATTAAGATACACAAACATTATCAACCAGCAGTATTTAGAATTTAATGTTGTATAATGACTGAGTTCTTCTACTTAGTATAGTGCTAAAAATCATAAAACGTATTTTTAAATAAATAACCCAATGGGTACCCGGAGGCAAAGACTTACATAACTTAAAGCTTTTAGTTACTAAAACACTTATTCAAAAATACTAAACAAATTGTTGATAAATATGATTTAAGACTCACCTTTGATATAACATTCACGGCTAGATATATTTCACTCGCATTAAATTGGGTTAAAGCAACCGAAAAAATTCGATTTTACATTTGGTCATGGGTTAAACACACAATAAAAGTGCTTTGAAATTATTATATGCATTTTAAAATATCCGCAAGAATTTACAACACATTTTCAACCAGAAGATGCAAATTTAATATATGTAAAGAAAATAAATGTATGTAATATATAGCAGATAATGTTTAGAGAATGTTAAATAACTTGAATTAAATCAACAAAATTAAAAAGAAAACTTTGAATCAGACTCTTAAATATATGTATAAAAATAAATATATATCTGATCAAAAATCAAAAATTACCCAAACCAACAGAAAAATAATATTTTCACAATTTCTAATACAAATATTTTTTTCGACTTTAAAATGGGCTCCTGAGCCTATACAAGACTGCCAATGCTTAATCTAATCTAGGGTAATTTTTTTTAGGTTTCGACTAATCGATGTCATAAACTCACATCTCATCTCCGATAACGATGCGTTTGATGAACGTAGGGCCCGCAGCCCGTCAAGCATCTTTTTTGCGACCTCTACTCCACGTTGTTTTTGTAAAAACTCTGGTCTTTGCTACTAGTCTTGTTATTCCAAAAACAAAACCAAAATGTGTTGAGCCGATCCATAAGAGGTGTTGAGATCCTCTGCTATCTCTTTGATGCTAAGCACAATGATTTTAAATTCGATTTACTCAACTTTTTCGAAATTAACGTCATTAACAGAGGATAGACGATTGACATGAGGCAAGTGTTCGAAGACTTTATGACCTCTACTGAATGTTTTATGCCACTTAAATGCTTGTGTTCGTGATAAAGTAGACTCCCCAAAACATTTCTGCAACATTTTCAACTAATCCGTAGTCGTGATACCATTGGAAATCTAAAATTTCAGGCAAAATCGTTGTTAAATTTTTTTTCATGGCAAAAATCATATATTTTGCATCCTAAACGAATAGCTGCCAAATCCATACTAATTGACATATTGAGATCAACCTTACACGAATATTAAAAAGGAAAAAATCTAAGAAAATTTTTTTATCGCTTCAGCTTGCGTCCGCGATTTAAATGGACCAGTCCGAGATAAATTTGATCACACGTATGCATGCGTAATCGTTTTGGTCACCCTAGCAAAAAAAAATCGTATATTATATTTTCTATAAATAAATACTTCTTCTTTATATATATTTAAGTAGTTTTGGATAATTTGTATACCCCTATAGCTGAAAGGCGGATTTTCATCTATTGTAACTCAAATCATTAGAAAGAATAATTTCTTAAGTACATCGCTGTTTTGTACGCTGCACTCATACCACCCTCCAACTAAGAAAATAATCTCCAAAATATATATTCCGTTGCATCATCATAAATTATAATTAAACTGTTCGCGTACTTAAGATGCTGCTTCATTAGTTGGCCAAAGTATGGGCGAGCGTGCGTTAGGCTCAAAAAGCAAAGAAGAGCAGCGAATATATGTACACCAATATAGAAAAAGGTTTATGAAAGCAAAATTTCTAAGACAGCAGGATAAGGTGTGATAGCAAGTTAACTTACGCCAGAAGCTTAGCGAAGTGCCAAAACTGGCAGCATGTGTGCCTCGCCAGCAGTATGTGTGTTTGTATGTTAGCCAAGCGTGCTCTTTTAATAACGCAGGGTCTAGTAGAACACGCACTTTCTTAAACACATACATGCATACTGAATTGCATTATGACAGCCGAAAATTCCTAAATCGCTGCGCTGCGCTGCTCTTATGGCAAACATCCGTTTTGGCCGACAGGCAGACTTCATGCAAAATGTCTGCACAGCATAACGTTTAAGAAAAATTTGATAGCGTTTCGCTATCCTTAAAGAATAGTAAAGTAAATACTCGTATATTATGACGAAGGATTTACCATAAAGACTAAGGACATCAGGGCAATTTATGAGCTAAGAGCTGTGTGAGCACATGTGTCTTATTAAAAGTACGCAAGACTTTGTATATTTGTATGTGTGGGTAAATTTCTTTGCTCTGCGCAGGTTTTAAGCGTAATTAAGAAAATAAATAATAATCTTAGCGAAGCCAGCAACAATGTAGCGCATATGCAACTTTGCTACACTTATAATAAACTTATTTATTGGGAAGAACGTGTCGTATGACGGGAAGTGCTGAATGTGCTTCTGATATATGTATTGTAATTGTGCTAAATTTAGGGAACTGTACTCGTATATTAGCACAAGTTACGTTAGAAAATATAAGTTAGCAAATATGCCTTGTGAATGTAACAATAATGAGGAAAGTACTTTTAATTTTGGCTTAGGTAGGAGACACTTTCAAGGAAGACTATCAAATAGCCAATGTTTTTTAGGATAGTTTCCTTAAAATTTTAAAGATTAGGACCATAAAGATATTGTCATAGGATGATGTGATTTCTAAATGTCGTTTCGGCTACTTTTAATATGTCAAGATCTGTAATACATTGTATTCAGTAATGTTTACAATTACATCATGGAAAGATATAAAGATACGCATGAACAACGTTTACAAATTATTCAATTTTATTATCAAAATAATCTTTTTCCAATTGCAACTTTTCGTGCGCTTTTGCCATTTATGCTCGTAATAATCGTCCACCTGTGCTCGCTATTCGTCGAATTGTTGAAAATTTCGAGCGTACATTTTCTTTACATAAAGTGCCAATAAGACACAGAACTGCTTAAAGTAATGAAAATATTTCTGCTGTTCAGGCAAGTGTTGCTGAAGATCGCAAGACCGTTCTCAAGAATTGGGACTGTCTCAAACCTCAACCTGGCGGATTTTGAGAAAGGATTTGGATTTGCATCTATATAAAATTGTTCTCACCCAAGAACTGAAGCCATTGCACCACCGTAAACATCGTGAATTTGCTGATTTTGCCTTGGAAGAACTAGAAAACGATAACGATTTTTTTAACATCTTCTCCGATGATGCTCACTTTCATCTGCGTGGTAAGTAAATAAACAAAACTGTCGATTTTGATACTAAGGAATTCCACAAATTATTCATGAACAACGATAACATTTACCCAAATTGACAATTTGGTGTGGATTTTGGTCTGGTGGAATCAGCAGTCCGTACTTCTTTCGAAATGAAGCTGGTGACACCGTTACTGTGAATGGGGAGCGGTATAGATTGATGATAACCAACTTTTTATGACCGCAATTGGAAGAAGTTGATCTTGACAACATCTGAAGAGGCTACGTGACACACAGCATGTGCAACAACCGATTTTGCGATGTTGCAAGAATAGTTTGTATATTCGATAATTTCAAGAAATTGTGACATTGAATGGTTGTGATTTAATACCATTGGAGAACTTCTTGTGGGGTTGTTTGGTCTTTAGCAATAATAATTGGTTTTTAGCAAGAAATCAGACTCTTTTCTAGCTTTAAAAGTCAATATTAAACGTGCCGTTCAAGATGACATACGACTTGATTTAGTAGAAAAGTGCTCGAAAATTGGGTTCATCGAGGTATTTAAATAATACATAGTAAAACCTAAACATATTTCAAGTTACACGCTATCTTCGACGGCGTTAAAAAAAGATCTTCCACTTCTGCAGTGATTAGAGTATTTGTCTCCGAGTAAGCAGTTAAGCAAATTTGAAAAATTTAGTTTTGAGAAAAATGTGTTTAAAGAAAAAAGTTGCAACTGATTGAATTGAAGATTAGAATGCTGCAACTCAAAAGCTATTTGAATTAGTCAATAAAAATTTTAGTATGTTATTTCCAAAGGTATAATCTATAAAAATGGTGGAATAAATAAGGAAAATATCAAATTTCTGTGTTTTGTTTGTTTCATACGAGTAGTGCACCTTAAAGATTTTTCGCCCGCATAAATCTGTCTAGTTGCTAAAACTTTTACAATTATTTCAGTATTTTGAAATCCTTTTAGGAATGTTCTTATAAATATCTAAACTATTGAAGAATAGAAAAATTGATTAGAATATCACTTATATAAAAAGTAGAAACAGATTTTTCTCAAAAGAACTGCTAAGAAAAAGAACTCTGCCACTCAATTTTGTGGTCAATTAATTAATGTGCTTAAGTACAAAAATATGTAGTTGGATTACATACGTTTGTAATTCATTTATTGGCAAGTACACCACTGTTGATACTCATCTAGCGCATCAACAGTAATAACCCATAATAAAGTCATTAACTAATTTATCTACCACCAACATGCAATATGACACAACCACAAAGCAAAACGGGCATGGGACGCAAACAAATAATTATATAAAAACTGCAGTGTTTTCTCTTCTGAGAAACTTCTACAAATACCATCTTATTACACCCGCTTGGCAGTGCGCGAAAAGCTACCACACAGCACAAATCACAAATCAAAGTGGTATTAATATTACTTATGGCCATTTAATTGGACTTTTATTCATTTGTATTTCGGTAGACTAGTATTTGCTCTCAATTTGGCAAATTACAGCAAACTAATAACACCGCAAAAGAGCAAACACAAATAGACGCACAAACGTTCCACAGCTGAAATGCTATACTTTATTACAAAAACAAATGCAGTCGCAAATAACTAATAACGAGCACAGCTATTGCATTCAAACAGAATGTGCGACATGTCCTTACACACACACACACAATAGCCATCGACCACAACACACACACGTTCAACCCCGTTATATACAGCGCTTTCGTTATCGTTGTTAGTGTTGTCATCATGGTCGCATCATTGACTCGCATTGGCCACTGCTATGTGCCGCAGCGCCCAAAAGCAGGCTCATTAGTTTTATTGCCCCAGCATATCAGTCAAAGCCACAAAACTATTTATATGCGAGTGCCATGGCCACTAGTTATCGCCACCCCTTCACTCTTTTGCCAAATATACAAAAGCCACTAATGCTATGGGTGCTCATGCCCAGTTACGTCACAAAGTGTGGACACAGATTTGGTGGAGCTAGGGGTGCGATAAGGTCACATTTATAGTGAGTAGTTTTGCTGTTTATTTGCAGCATTAATTGCCCGAAAATTTTCTTCGTCTTTGGAAGTATTGTATATACATATGAGCGAGTGTATATGTGTGTTTTCTTCTGTCCGCTTGTTGGCGGCGTTTTGACAACCATTTGTATGTGTTCAAGATCTTTTCGCTTTGTTTTCATTTTTACATTCATTATATGCTACACATATATGTACATATGTATGTGTTTTGGTGTGTGTTGCCGCTGTTATTCCTTTTAACAAATTGACTGTTATCCTTTTAATACTTCAGCTAGCGGTGCTTTCTGTTCACCATTTAGCTAGTGTTTGTTCTTTTGACAGCGTTTTCACTTCATTCGCTGCTCAATTGCGAGTATTCCTTTGAAGAAAACTTTTGAAGCGTGTCAATGGTCGACTCGTATCAAAAGACCTGAATCTTTTGCGCATACGGCGCCGTGTAGAGTTTGCAAAATAGATGCTTGACAACGTAGTTGAAGACCCTTTATATACAAACGCATCGTTGCTGGTGATGAGATATGGGCTTATGAATATGACGTCCAAACTGTCAAATAATCTAGCGAATGCCGCTACAAAAATGGGCTAAAATCGCAAAAATCAAAATTCGCTGAAAGCATTGAAGGCCATCCCCCAAATTGAATTAAGTGTTGACATGATTGTTTTGACTATTAGCAGTGAGATAATGAATATTCTAATGCATACCCACATTAACCAAAATGTGTTGAGTCGATCTATATATAAGAGATCTGCTGCTATCTCTCTGATGCCAGCACTACTTTCAGGCAGTGTTTTTATGACATATTTACTTACAAATAAGTGTGTAGTAAGAACTTTACGCTACGTAAAACTGAAGGCTAAAGATTAAGGTAAAGTAGTTTATTATAAAGTTAAGAGCTTGATTTCAGAAATTACTATTCGAAACTATATAATAAAATACAATAGTTTCATTATTTTCTACAATTAATTGTGTAAAATTGTGCAACGAAAATATGTAATTGGCTATACGCAATCTCTAAAGCTTCTGCTCTAAATAGTCAATTAATTTCCAAAACTAAATTTAAGCCTGAATCTTGTGCCACGCTACGGTCATTCTGGGCAACGAGAGCTGTATAAAAGATGCAATAACGAAGCCGTGTGAAGCTTTGAACAAAAGCTGAAACAGTTTCAGTGATTACATCCCATTTCTCGTAACCCTGATGAGAAGTATGCTTCTGACGGTTGATGTCTTTGCTGCGTCCTCTTTGTGATCTTTGAAGGTTATCAACTCAAATAATTTCGTGCATTCTAGTAAATTAGATATTACAAAGAAATAGTGGGGCTAATAGTGTTCGGAACGTCAGATATAAGGGTAGTGTATGGCGAATATCCAAGTTCTAAACGAAAGCATTAATGTTTCATTTCTTAATTATGTGGAAGCAACTAGGGTTCTAGATAAATTACAACCCGAGATGTTTTTTTTGACTTTGCAAAATCTGTAATAATTTGAATACAATACAGTTTAAGCTGCTGTCTCGAATGGTATTACAGGAAAACGGGAAGCCTAAATTTGGTGCACAAAAGTAAGTAAAGAAATCAGTACCCATTTAGTTATCTATGTATGTATGAGTACATATGCGCCTTCAACGGCTTCTTTAGCTGAAACAGAACTTGCGAAAACACGCCCATAACACGAAAAAACATAAAGCAACACAAATAAAACAAAACACTGCAATACAGGATATTTGAAGAACAAAAGCTTTGGAAATGCACACATGCACATACATATATGTATGTTCCGTGTACACTGAAGTGAAAAAAATAATTCTCATTTATGTGCAAATGAAAGATAAGAGCAAAAACCAAAAGCATGCCAGGAGCCAATACCAAGTCAACGCTGCTGCCAGCAAAATCGAGCTATTCCCGCATACCGTTGCAAGGAAGCATGGACGATTTTTCCTCTTTGTTTTTGTAAGTCTATTTATTTTGCTTGCTGCCTCCTCGGGATGCAAATTTTAGAATTCTCACGCTTGCTGGAACGCATGCCTTGTTTGCTACTGTCCGTCTGTTGCTACGCAAATGGAATTCGCACTAAACAACTTTATCCATTAATTAAAATTACTACGCTCCTGTTAATATATGTAAGTATGTATATATGTATGTACGTATATACAAACACATCAAAACATATATTATATTTAGTGAAGAAGTGCTCTTATTGTGTTAGTTCAACGCATAACTGTAAGAGTATTTACGCTATGATTTGTAAATATTTCGCTCATTGAAATAACACCTTTGATAACGGTAAAAAATACTGACTCGGTTTATTGCTTGCCGAAGTTATGTTAGCAATTTTAATAAAATAATAAATGTGTGCAATTTTGCTTTATTATTATTTCTTCTGATAAATTGTTTTCCGGAACTTTTTCATTTGCTGGTTAAAGGAGCGACTGAGTGCTGTTTGTGGTCCACAAAAGGCTTTCATATATTATATACATATGTATGTACATAAAATAATAAACCAATAAAAATAAGATAAATTCAAATAAAGTGTACTTTTTAAAAGTTTTATGATGAAGTAGTGTACAAAGCTAGTAAATGTTGCTCTCTGGTTTAACTTTTTCAAGTAACGTCGGTATAAATCTGTCTGCAGAAAGTGTTAGCGTTGACTTATTGTTATTAAGAATGAAAAACTTTTAATTTATTTAGTCATGAATCAAATTCTAAGAGGTATGTAAGTGTATCATGACCAATTAAGTCATTTATTAAAACGTATTCGCTCTTCCGACTTTTGTTTATTTTTGGTATGGCCGTGTGATATATTCACATAGTGAAATAATCACATAGTTTTGATAGCCATATTTGTAGAAGAAGAAAGATCATAAAAAAAATTTAAAATTGTCACAAAATCCGTTACTTTAAAATATACAAGCAGTAAAATATGTATCAGATAGTTAGTTATATTAAATACTTAACAAAATAAAAGGGCAGGCAATTTTCAGAATATATTATCGAATGACTTTATAAAACATAATGTATTATGTGGAATATTTCTTAAAAAAAGTATTTCAAAGTTTTTAGCAAATATCTCTTGAAATGAACTAATTTAATGTTCATATAATGATTCTATCCATTAAAAATAAATACCTCAACTTAGAATGCGCCAAAGCTATATATAATAACTCTCAAAGCGGCATTTCTTTTAGAAAAAATCGGTGTAACAAAATTTTTATTTTAATTTTGAGCTGTCAGTTTGTATAGCAGTCGGTCCGATCTGAGCAGTTTGTTTGAAGCTTGTAGCCTTGCTTTCCAAAATAATTTATGCCGAACTTCCTGAAGATATTTTGTGAAATAAGAAAGTTTACCACACAAGGAATTAAGTTTGGCCGATCAGTTAAATGGCAGCTATATGCTATAGTGATCCGTTCTAAGCAATAATCAATGCCAAATTTCGTGACGATATCTTGGCAAATAAAAAAGTTTTCCATGCAAGATCTTGATTTTGATTGCTCAGTTTATATGACAGCTACATGCATGCTTTAGTGCTCCGATATCGGCGGTTCCGACAAATGAGCAGCTTCTTGGGAAGAGAAAGACGTAAGCGAAATTTCAGATCGATATCGCGTAAACTGAAGGACTAGTACGCGTATATATAGACAGACGGACATGTCTAAATCGACACAGCTCGTCACGCTGATCATTTCCGAATATAGGGTTTCCGACGTTACAAACTTCGTAGGAAACTTAAAATACCCTCTTCAGCATATAAAAATTATTCCAGAATTTGTAAGAAATCTTTGATGTGTTCCCCAAATGTGTGAAATTAACATTTTTAGTGCATATTTATTATTTATTGAAGGCTATTTATAAGGTCTGAGATAAGTATAATGGCGTGCGATTAGCGCGAATGGTTTAGGGGACTACACGGGTTTCACGGCTGTAAAAAATTAAAAAAAATTTTAAATTGTCTTATGTAATTATATACAATTTCTAGAATATTGTTCTAAATTCTCAAGTTGATACCAGTAATAGTTTTAGAAAGCTTTGCAGCAGCTTTGAAAAGTTGCGCGCTCGAATTCAGGTATATAGTCACTCAAAACTTTAAACTCATTTTTTTTGAAACCATGTTTTCAAAGTCGGTTGTCAAGATTTCTCGCGAACTGCTTAACCGATCTTAATGATACTTTACACAGCTCTACTAGATATCCTTAACAAGGTCTTGAATTCAATTACAATTATTTAAAACAAAAAAACGTTGAGAAATTTTTACCAACATTTTAAACGTTTTAAACGTCTGCCAAAAATACAATTTTCACTTTATTCGTGTTTTCTCCATTCAATACCTAGTTAATAATCTTAGTTCAAACACATATTTTTTTTTACTTCTGATTATCCTGTCAGAAGTTCTGCTGTCAACGCGGATGCACCTTTATTCCAAGAGACTGCCGGAAATGACGTCGTTATGATCAAGTTTTGAACATTTTCCTTTAAAAATTTCACAATATCTTTATCAAATATGTATTTTCGGAATAATTAAAAATTTGAGCAAGATATTTAGACTTTTATATGAATAGAAAAATTATTTAAAAGAGAGCGTTTTTTCGTCAACGAAACCCATGTGACCCCTTAACTCTCGTGGTCTATTGCACCCTATACCTTCATTATGAACTTATTGTTTCTATCACATTAAATTTAAATTTTAAAAAATTTAACAAAAACTTTTAGCTAAAAACAAAATATTGTATTGTATATGCGATCAAACATTTGTCGATAAGATCCGTAAAATTTGGCAGCCAAACTAACTAACGTTATTTTACATTAATGTGTCTGACATAGAAGTTTAGTTTTCAGTTGTCTGACATGTAATTTCAGATGTTGAAAATTTCACCCTAAATTTTATTCTTAACGGGCGGAAAATATACTAAGTTTAGCTGAATATGGATTAGACATTAAAATCGTAAAAAATTGTTTTTTGAAATTTTTTGTGTTAACTTTTCTATAATATTTAATATAATAAAAATTCCTTGGTGAATTGCTTCCGACTTTAACTTTCTTCCATTGAGATATTGAACATATTGTACATATATGTGTGTATATTTGTCTAAATTCTTTAATACTTTTATGACTAATTTGATGTTATATAAGTAAAAAGTATAATACACTTGCATACAGATTTGCTAATATTTTTTATGTTTTCACATGTGTTAAATAGCGACTCGGAGAATATGATAAGGGACAGTTAGGTAAAATAAAAAGCATAATAATTTCCACTCACGCAGCAAGACATTTATAAGAATTTGCTGCTGTTCTCAGTATATGCAAAATAAAAAGATAGTGACTAGAAAGAAATAATAAGATGAAGCAAAATACTCACGAACATTAACATTTTCAGGGCGATTGTGTGATGCCAATGAATTATGAGTACAAACGAAATGTTCCTCTGTAACAAATGAGGTAAATTTTGTAAATACATGGGCAAGAGAAAAAAACACCGTAGTAATTGCCAACAACACCACAATAAATACTCGTACTCATATCGTAGCGGCACTAACCCCGAAGGGTGCATCATTCGCAAAACGGAAATCACACCAGCGGAAACAGTGTAGTGGCACACACATGAATGCTTTATGGTTTATTTATTCAGCTTTTCACACCGCGAAACAAGTTGCACGCGTAGCCACCCACTCATGCCGCCAACTGTGGAATTTGCTTGGTGTGAGGATATGTATGAAGAGTTTCACTATATTACTTTTGCTTTGCTTTATTACTTTTATTTACCTACAAAAGTATGAAATGTGTGCTCTTTCCGTTTACCGTTGTTCTTGTTGCTTGAGATGATTTTTTTCTCGTGCTGATAAGCGAAATGGAAATAAATATTCGTTATGAACATACTATATGTATATATGTAAATGTGTGCGTGCCCGTCTGCAGCATCTAAGGAGTATAACAGAGCATATGAGTTATCTGTCGAATACAAGAATACAATGTTCGTTTGGTGGTCTTTTAACAAAGTTAAAAAAATGGCGTGAGTTTTGTTATTTGCAGTTACCACATTCACATGTATTACATTCACACATGTATATGTGCGCAAAAGAATATGCATAACTGCAGGCGTTGTGGCTGGTGCGGTTTGGAGATGTCCTAAATCAGTGGATGCCATTAAAAAGAGTACTTATACTAGCCCCTGCTTGGTGCTCAACTCACCCTCCCACCTCGAAACAAGCCTTGCCACAAACTCAAAAATACTATAGCAAGAAATGTCTGTATGTAGATATATTGCCCGACGCGATAACGCGATGTTTTGTTCTGGGTAATTTTTTATCACGAAACTTTTAAATTAAAAATGCGTCTTAGCTTTTAGCTGCGCACAGTCGCCTTAAATTTAAATAAATGGCATACAATATTTATTAGCTGATTGCTATGAGGCATTATATATTCATAGAATATAAATCTGTTAACGTTGCCTTATTAATATTGTAGTTACAATGAGACAAAATAGACTTCTGAGTTGTGGAGATGGACTCACAACACGAGAGAATAAAGTATGACACAAAAAATGTTTGAAATAGTTTTTATGAGAAAAGAGCATTAGATATAAGGAACCAATAAAATTGCTAATAATAGTATGCACTTTCCTGGCTTTCTACATATTTACACCAACGATTTGTAACATCCAGAAAGAAACGTTGGAGACCCTATAAATAATCGGAAATATTGCACACAACCTTTTCTTTCCAAGACACAGTTAATTTGGCGGAACCGTCGTTATCAGACCACTATAGGATACAGCTGCCAAGCAAACTGACCGATCTAAATCAAGTTCTTGTGTGAAACCCTTTTTCTTGTTTGCTAATACTTGTAGATTAGACAAATATTTTAATAAATTATATAGGACTTCGCTATTGCTCTAAAAATTATATTGACCATTTATAAGAACCTTTTGAGAATTACCTTGATTCGAACTATTGAAAAGAAAAATATTTATCTAGTTACACTGATAAGAAAATTGCTAATAATTATTTAATTTTTCTATATCTCGGTTGTTTTGTGGATCCAACTTGAAAACGTTCACTATACTATGGAAATTCATTCAGTATAAAAATTGGAATAATAATGATGTGAGCCTAACAAAAAGCAGGATGCATCGGTGATCAGCTTATTTTCCTTTTATGTGCATAGTTTGGTTGCACAGCCTTAGTGATTAGTAGCTTTGAAAAGCAGATGGTAGCATAAAATTCTTTAATCATGATTTCAACATTTTCATTTGCGTTTAAATTCATCTGGTTATTCCCAAAAATTTGCCAGTTAAATTGTTTAAGCTGTTCTGAATTATATATAAGGTTATCCTGAGAATTGATCCGGATCTAGCAAACCATTTTGCCCACAATTGCATAATTACAATCCAAAAATTCGAGAAAAGTCAAATCCGTCCAAAAGATGAATTTTATAAGAACCTTGTTCATGCAAGGACGGAAGATCACCAAAGGCTTACGCTAATAATGAAAATTCCCGCATTGAAATTCAAGAAACGCAGCATTTTTATTGTAACTTGATCTACTTGTAGGCAGAAAAATATTTTATAATTTTTATTCTGCACTGCTTGACATTTAATCAAATTTTATAGTACTCTGCCAATTACTTTTTAGGCATTACTCACAGCGCTACAAATATATTTTTTAGCATAAATGCCCGCTACTATGGTTTTGTTGTTCATTGCAGTAAATTGAAAAAATTTTTTCTTACGAAATTTTTATATTATTGTGCTGTAAACACCATAGAAGGGCCAATTTTTAAGAAGTCGCATGCTTCTTTTAAATTTTGTTATTCACTTACCACAAATAAAAATATCCGTGTTGTACATTTTCTTGCAAGCCGTATGACACTTGTACGCCGACAAATAATGCGCCAGGACACTTAAAACTAATTTCACACTATTTTTTCATTAATTTTCCACATATTTCACTTTCCCTCATATATTGTATTTTATAAGTATTTGATTGCTCACACAATTTTTTCTTACACTGATTATCTTAAAATATTTCAACATTAACATTTAAATGCACAAATGTACGCCCGAATCAACGAACGCCAATGTCAAAATTTGCCCTTCGTTAACTTGCGAACACTTACTTTAAATGACTGCGCATGCAAAATGCAGTTTGATTGGAAAAGGCCGCATTTATTTTATTTATGTATATCACTTTATTGACACTAACTTACATGAATTATAACAAAAATTTAATTTTTCTCATTTTAATCTTTAAACTATTTTGAATAGCACTAACTTTTATGTTGAGTTTGCAATTTTATTGCATAGTCTTTAAAAACACGAGCATGTGCTTGCCGATTATCGCACATATTCCCTCGTTTTCTCTTAATGTCAGTTATGTTAATAACAAATTCTGTTAGTTCACTTGATTTTTACATTTTTACAGATGTTGGTACTTACTGTTGTAGCAGCGAATGTTAATGAACAGTCTCTGGCTGAAGCTTACGTGATACTATATTTTGCAGCTGTAATTTCCATTTTGGTATGCCAAATTAATTAAAACACTTGCATTTTCAATTTTACATTTAAAATTTTTTATTTCTCGTTTTAATAATTTGATTTTTGCAATAAATTGACGAATATCGTATTTTTATTTTACAAATTTGAAATATTATGTTCATTTAGTTTTATTTTACAGTGCGCTTAAGAGCTAAAGGAAAACAAATAATTTATCATACTTTCGTATTAAATACAATACATTACAGTTTTATTTACTAATCCAAATTTTAAATAAAATAACTTTTTTTAAAGTTTTTAACTGAAGAATTTTCTTTAACTGGTTTATGTGATTTTGCTTATTTCTAGTTTTTTTTAATTATTGTGTGTTTTTGCTTAATTTATTTGGTGCAATTGTTTGCATAAGTAGCATTTATAGTTACATACTTACATTTATTTGCATGTATGTTTTCTATGTACTATATAGATTTTAGCTTTGGAACTTTGAAGTTTACAATAGCTGTCTTTTGACTGGCAACTGGCTTTTATCAGCTGTAAGAATTTATGTTTCTCTGTGTTTGGAATTTATTTTCTTGCTTTAGCTGTCTGTATCGTTAAAAATAACTTATATATGTATACCAGTTGTTTATTTTTAAAATATATTTCAATAGATGCCGAATTTTAGATATTTTCGTTCCGAAACTTTTTTCTTCAAAACTATTAACGATTATGTTTAATATTTAAAAAATTTTACTAAATCGACATTTCACTCAAATTTAAGAAAATAAGAAAATTGTTGATCTATTGGTGCATTTCGACGAAGCACATACTTTTCACTCCTTCTTCAGTTTTGTGTGCTTCGTTAGTTTTTCAAAAATTTTCAAAACGTCATAAAGTTAAATGGATTGAAAATAATCATGGAGAGTGGAATTTTAATAAGTATGAGTCTTTTTCACATATAAATTTTTATAAAGTTCGCACTTAGTTTATAACTGCATAAACCAGTTTACACGCCATGTCGATTTTTAAACATATACTACGGTTCAAAAATGTCTTATTGTAAGGTATCAAATACCCAAAATTAATTTTTAATCAAATTATATTGAAACATAACCAAACAAAATATCTTTTCATATAACAAGTTTATTATATAAGCAATTTTAAGAATTAATTTCTTTTAAATAAACGATATGTGCATTCATGCATTTAAATAGTTTTTTGTTTTAAATTACCAAATACTTAGCTGAATGTTTATTGCTAATTGTCGCAGTGACGTTGAAATGAAATTATTATATATATTTTTTTTTTAATCTTAATACAGATTTTATGTATTTTCTGCAAATATTTATAAATGTATGTATTTTTTATATTCAGCAGATTTTTCAACATAATTTTTAATAAAAACGATTACTATAATTAAAAAATTGCGATACTTATGCCTAGTTTAAAAATAATGTTAATGCTTATATATATATTTTTTTATTCTTGCATATTTTATATTTGCTATATGCTATTTAGAAATGCCATCTTTGGTTTTCACTATCTTTTAACTATATTTATTAGAATTATGTAGTTTAATATATCAATAAATCGTACATTAAAGTTACTGGTGAAGTTCTTTTTTAAACTAGATTTATATCTATTCAAACTGATTTAATTGGAATATATTAGAAAACCAAAATTAATTTTTTTTATGCTAAAATTGTATTTTTACACAAAATATTTAATTATAAATATTAAATTTTTTTTTAATTTTAGTTTTTAGTTTTTATTTTATTAAAAATGTCTACATAAATTATAATTAGTTATTTGTCATTTTCAATTTTTATCATATACATACAAACATTCCTAGAATAATGCAAATAATTTATAAAGAACATGCATTCTTAAAGAAAATTTTAGTGGGACTATATTTACAGGATATCAGCTCCTTGCAGTGTACATATTGCCCGTTTAAAAAGGTGGTTTGTAAAAGGAACATATGTACTTATTGATTTGTAATAGCAACGCCTTGACTTGGTTAGAAATTTTTACTAAATCGCATAAGAAATAACTTTCAACTGATGTAAACTATATATATAATAATATATATGCACATTAGGGCGGTCTTTAAATGTTTGAAAAAATTCCGAAATTTTCTTATGCAAATTCTATTAATATTTAATTAAATTAAAACTTTTAGAAAGGAAAGTAAAAATTGAAAAATCTCTTAATTTCTACTTTAAGGACCACCATAATACACTTACATATTTGTATTTATGTTCATCAAACTGCAGTACTAGTAAAATTCAATTCAATACTTCATTGGCTCTATATGCCCACTACTAGGTATAAATATTAGTTCGACATTCAGTCCCTTTATCACTGGTCATTGACGCTTTGACCTAACCAAATAGTTTGCACCAACCTGCCGCTTTTTCATTAACGCGTTTTGTTTACATTTCTCTCTAATACATGTCTATCGCATTCCCTTACATGTAAAATTTTCTCACTTAGTCGCGTTCCTCATATTTGCTGACGAAGGAGTTTAGACCTTGTAGTTGAGAGCTGTCGTAGAGCGACATCTTTAGGCGTTTGCATTTGGCACGACGATTTTTAAACCAAAACTGTACATTTTTACTTTCCAAGCGGGGGAACTTTTGTCTGTAAAAAAGATTATAAGGGACATTTATTTAGAATATATAAAGTATATTGTAGCAAATGATGTATTTGCAAATAAAGAAGAGTCTGTAACTGTGAGGAGCTCTATAATTTTACTAAATTCATTCAAGAATAATCGATTTTTATTTCTAAGATACATTTTAATATTAAAAATATTTTGAAATAAAGTCTGAGCTTTTTTCGTCAAGGTGTTGTGAATATTAACTGAGCCTTTGATAGTATTTTCGTGCTTAGCAAAGTATTCCAACTAAAAACTAGTAAGTACTTCGCTGAGTTTGTGAATATTTAATTTTTTACATTCAAATAAGTACATTTTAATTCATTTCTTTTAGGTTGGATCATGGTATCTCAAATGAATTCCGGGAAATATACTCTTTCAGCCTGTACGCCTGAGTTTTAATTTTAAATTTATCCTGTTATCTACACAAGGATGATTGATTGTCCCTTTTCTCAAACAGACATCATAAATAAAATGTTTCTAATAGCTTTTACAACTCACCTATAGGGCATTGTGTTCAAATCCTCTGTGTACTTCAGTATCAGATTATGTGATGGATGTGTATTCAATGCGAACCATTGCTCTAGCTTCGGCACTTCAGTAACTGGATCAATGAAAGTACGATTTCGCTTGCGACGCTCCTCGTTCGACATGCTTGACAAATTTAGGCCGCTCGGATTCATTAGCGCATTTGGTGGCATCCCAGCAGCAGCTGCTGCAGCGGCGGCATGATGCGCATGTGGATGATTAGCCGCTGCTTGACCAAAGCCTGGTATATAATGGCTCATATACATGAATGACTGCGAGAACATCGAATTGGGCACCATTGGAAAGGGCAGATCTTTACGTTGTACCATGGCATTAGCCAAATCAGGTGACAGTGAACGATATTCATCCAATTGTGAGACATCATTCTCGTTGTCATCGTCATCATCTTCCAAATCGAGATCGTCGTCCTCCTCTTTGGGTGAACTCATTTTAGGTGAGGAATGTGCTTGCGGTTGTGTATTAACGGCATCACAGGATTGCTCATTGTTATTATTAGTACTATTATTGTTATTGCTACTACTAATGTTGTTGTTGTTTAAGTTGTTTGCATTATTATTGTTATTGCTATTATTGTGTTCTGGTTCATTTTGCTGTTCATTAGTGGTGTTTTCATTAGAATTTTCACCGTGCTGGTCATCGGTTTGTGCTTCATTCGGTTTAGCTTGCGCTTGAGCCTCCTCTTCGGTATAGCTGCGCGAACATGAGCGTAATGACTGATTGAGTGAACCATTTAACATTGTTTGGCAATCGGTTTCATCCTTAAACGCACCCTCAGCACCACAGTTATCACGACGACTTTCGCCCAACTCCATATTGCCTTCAGCGCCCTCGAGCGGCGAATTGCGATTACGTTCATGTGTGGTGAGTGAGAGCGGTAATTGTGGTGATCCGGGTCGGCTGTTCTCTTCATCCATGTCATCCGAGTGCTGTGACATTGTGTCCACATCTTCCGATTTCAGGCTCAACGGACTTTTCAGGTAGTCATGTGACATGGCTAAATTGATATTACTGCTACTCAATTGTTGACTACCACCGCTGCTGCTCGAGCTTTGACCCAACTGACCGTGTTGATTAAGCATAAAACCATTCAAGCCGGGATGACCAAGAGCTGCCAAGCCGCCACGCATTTCAGCGCGTTTCTGAGCGGCGCGAGCATTTTTAAACCAATATACGACATTATTGACGTCCAGCGGCTTGCGACCACGTCGTGACTCCAATGCATTTAACTGCACAACATAGGTTTGTATTTGCTGACGCGAAGGATGTGGATTCTCTTGAAACCATTTCTGCAATTTTGGTAATTCCATTTCTGGATCAAAACTGGTGCGCATGCGTGTTTTTTGATTTGGATACTGTGAGTGTGGGTGGTGATGATGATGATGCATCGAAGGATGCATGGCCGGATGTACCAACATATTGGGATGATGCGCTGCAGTCGCACCTTGTGGACCATGGTGTGTTGCATCATTCATGAGTAACGAATCACGACTGGCATTTAGGCCAGGTATATTACTGCCCGGCACATTGCCCACACCGGTGGCAGCATGTAAGCCAGCTTGTGCAGCTGCAGCAGCAGCAGCGGCAGCGGCAACGGCCGCTGAACCTACGGGGAAGTCCATTTCGTTGGGCACTGATGACGGCGCTGTTAGGAACGGTAACATTTTTGGTGTAATACTAGATTGTGGCGTGAGTTGTTGCGACCACCATTGGTCGAACTTGCGGCGTAGCTCATCGGAAATCTCACCGGCGGGAAAGGAATACGGATTCTGGTAAGAAGTTCGGCATATTTGTGAGAGCGTCATCTGTTGGCGAAAACAGGCAGAAAATACATAATATTTAATATTTGTTTGATTTGAAGAAAATTAAGAGGAGTATACTGAAGAGTTGGGATATTTACTTTTTATTAGTAAGGTTAAGTTAAAAGAATAATTTTGATGAAGATTTCGCTTTATGAATAATAATGATGTAAAAACGTTCTAATGCTCTGTTATGGTACTTAAGCGATTATTAAAGATATTAAGGAATGATTCTTTTTCGAACGGGAACTGTTTTTATATACATTTACCAAGTTTAATGTACATTAATAATCTGCGATTCATTTTGAAGAATTTTGAATTCCCTTGATCCTGTAGCCGTGACGGTGAGAATATTCTTCTACTTAAACATATCTCAAATCCAAAAATCCAAAAAAATATTATTACAATATATGTGTACCGGTAATGGTCCAATGGTTGCTACCCAAATAAAGAGTAGCTATAAATATGGAAATTATTCTGAAAATCTTATTTCTTCGATCATCAACTGAGAAATATATCTAAAGAGATCATGTGAAAATTTCAAGCTGATCGGTTTATCCGATTCAGAGAAACTTTTCTCGCCTTAAGAGTCGGCTTCTCGGTCGTGTCAAAAAAAATACGTTGAAGATTTTGGGAGCTGATTAAATTATGTTAAGAAATTGTTACAAATACGCTTATATCTCTGAAACAATTTTCCTTTGATTCACTTCAAATACTCGGAGCTTATTTTGCTTTATAAGCAAAAAAAATCGATTTTTTTTTAATTGCACAAGTGGATATAACACCTTAAAGGGAAATACCTGCGCTTGTGTGTATTGCACTCTTAAAACTGATTTTAAATTCATTGTTCGGGGAGTCAAAAATGTTAACTCAAAATATAAAATTTTAAATTTTTCTAAAGAAAATGTATAGGCCTTGGTTGTATTTATTGATTTGTGGTTAGATATAGAAGCTGAAACTGAATCGATCAGACTAAAAAGGTAATAAAGTAAGTTATCTTTATTTCCATTGATACTACTTTTCGTTCTTTCCTTTTAAGTATGTTGACTTTAAATTTAATGACGAGCTAACTTTTTAACGAAATTATTATTATAAACTGCACACATGATCTAATGAATCCCATGACTGCTGATGCCCAAAATTTCCCAACCATAATCCTCAATGGCTCCATTTTTTAGCCCATAAGTACACAATCAGGCCAATAAATATTAACGTTTGCAATGAGTGCACTTGACTAGACCGTTTTTCCAATAACACAAGTTAATGCTCTGCTGAAACCCAAGCAACAACAATGCAATGTTATTAGCCAACAGACAACAGAAAACAGTTGAGCGATTGAACAATTGCATAGCCCACTAGAAATTTACACAGGAGTAGATGTGGAGCTTGTATGTATTACATATGTATATGTATGCGATTTCGAGCAAGTGGTAATGCAATCAACCAGCCAACGAAATTCAAACCTTATTAATCCTCCTACTAATAACCGAACTCAACGCAATGTGTGCGTTCGTTTGTACCCAACTCTGAACATGCACATGTGTGTGGTATGGTATAAAGCGCTTTAACATAGTAAACATAAATTTTCCAACCCACTTCTGTCACCTGCTAAGTGTACGCCATAAAAATCACGACACTATATTGTAGGCCTTTCGAGTGCTGTGGGATTCGTTTAGCTCATAAATGGGTTGGCGTGATTGCAAGACGTTAAATCACTTCAAATTTCAAATTGTTATTCATTACGGTGACAGCTCATATCAGCAAACGTTTGTACACATGTATGTACACATATATATATACATATGTATATATTTATATATTTATATAAGTGATTACTGCTTTGGCCCAAAGATAATTGGCACTTGGCTTGCACCATACATTTTGACCATCGTTGGTGTGCGCGCGTGTGACTAGTGGCATTAGCGTTAAGTCAACAAAAACAATAACATTTAACACAATCGCACCAGATTGCCGTTAACTATAAACAAAATATGATTATTTTTTTGATTGCGAGGTATAGACAAGAACAGCATTTTTTAAGCTCATAAGATAAATATAAGCAAAAATAGAATTACAAATACACATACATGCTTATGCATACATTTGTTTGCTTGCTGACAACTACCGCACATACATACAAAGTGCTTTACCTAACCCATACTTTGTAAAGGTTATTGCATTGGGTAATGCCTGGCGCGATATCGGTTACCACTATCAGCTAAAGAAGACACTCTAATCACTTAAGCTACATTTGGCATTACGCAGAACAGTTTGTATGCATGTACCTATGAATGTATAAGTATGAAATTTTTTTTATTTTATTTATTTATTTTTTGTTGTGTGCCACTAGCTTTACCATTGGTGATTTTGCTGCTGACGCTTATGTGCAATAAATTGCATGATCACTTACTTAAGTTATTTTGATTTAGTTGTAGGCTTAACGGTAAAAATTAATACCTGATAACGCATAAAACCCACATAAAGGCATGCTGATGCACGATATTTACAACAATGCATGCCAATGTTTAGTTTTGTAATCGAATCGAGCTATAACAAATCAAAACATGCATATAGAAAAACTTAGATAAATAATTAGATAAACACTCATGTGTACTGATGTATAAAAAAAAAAACAGTACAAGCTGTGTCCGAAAAATAACCCAACTTTATATTCAAGTTAAACGACATGCTTCGTTAATTATTCAAAATTCTAGTATTAAATAGCTACATTCAGTAGTAACAAGTTAATTTGTTAACATCGGTTGCACCGAAGCTATAGTATCCTTCACAAATATAAAAGCTCCTTACAAGAACTTGGTTCTGATTGTTCAGCTTGTATAGCAGCTATATACTATAGTGGTCCGCTATGAAACAATTTGATGGTGATAGTTGTATGAGTCGTACTCAAGTTCATTCGTGGCTTACACGATTTAAAAAGGGTTGTGAGGATTTAAATAACGACGAGCTGGTAATTCGCATGCAGAATTGATGGAAAAAGTCTGTAAAATTATTGGTAACAATGTTAATTTTACTACGAGAACGTTTGCTGAGGAATTAAAAACTACTAAAAACACTATTTGGAGAATTTTGACTGCAGATTCGAAGAAAGGTGTGTGTGCGTGTTTTGTTTCACATGAGTTAAATGAAGGCCGAAAAAGTGAACAAGTTTTTCGGTAAAAAAACGGAGTCTTCTCATCAACCATCCTTTGTATTTGTCTGATATATCACCCGGTGACTATTTCTAAAACTGAAAACCAACATGAAGGGAGCTGGGACGATATCCCAGCCATTTAGGCCTAGTAAGATAACGATACGGCGAAATGACGTATTCATTTTTGTTTACGCTCTCAGAATTTCATTTGTATTTGGAGCAACTTTAACGGTTTGCTAAGCCGGTGATTAAGTCGTTATATGTACCTCGTAAGACTTAAAATGTATGAAGTAAATGATCTCAGTCAAAAAACGAATAATTTTAAAATCTTTGACGTTCTTTTCAAAGCACATTATGGCATTTTATTTAATAACCAAAAAGTTCGGTTATTTTTAGGACGCACCTTGTATTTATAAAAAATCATAATAATTATTTACATGTGTAATTTAGAGCTTGTCCACTTTGCGTCACAAATTCGAGTTTAATGCAAATTTTGATATTAATCACTAATAATAATACGCACAAACACGGAGTGTAGCAAAGAAAATATAACTCATCTATATCACCATTATTTTGGTGTTTTCGTGATAAAAATCAATTCCACAACACATTTTGAATAAACTGGACTAACTGTTAAAAATTCGGCCGCACTGTTGCCTCTTTTATACTAGATTAACATCTTATAAATAAATCGTATAAATTGAAAAGTTAAAAAGTCCTCAGAATTTCCTAAACACTCCAAAGCAAAGCCAAAAATACTCAAAGTTTCATAAAAACTCCAATGGGTACAATAAAGTGTTATTCATAAACTCAAAATATTAAACTAGAGTTTACCTTTCCAAAGTGTTCCTTACCAAACTCATTAATTTTTCTAGTCAACTTGCCATTTCAGATTCATTTCAAAACAATAAGATAATACATTTATAAATAGCAATAAATCCAAATTAATGAAATGTACAAAAACAAAGGTATTTCACAAAAAGATTTATTGTTTTCTTTATCACATGATTAGCGCTTCGCTTATTATACATATACATACATACAGTAGTTATACTATACTTTTGTTGTAAGCAAGTAATATAAAATAGTTAAGTTGACAGAAATAGAAAAACACTGATTCACTTATCAATAACATATAATCAGAACGAAGCAAAACGAGTGCTTTTAGCGGTATAAATCGAATATGCTCGTACTGCTATAACTTCACCTGAGCAACGAATTTCACTTGATTTATCATGCGTTAAGCTTGTAATCGCAAATATTTGCTATGAGTCAAATGACAATTTTAGGAAATATTTGTATGAGTCAAATATTTGTGCACATAGATAGATACATATGTATGCACGAGTATATAAGAATAGCTGTATGAATAAGATAACGATACAGCTTAGCGAAAATTAATTTTCATGAAGGCTATTATTGGATATTTATAGGTAATAAACAAGCTGAATTGTATTTGAAAACAATTTTTAAAAGTTTATTTTCTTTAAAAACAAGAAAGACGTTAACTTCGGCTGCAGCGTAACTGTAATACACTTCACAGGTGCATTTATTATAGTAGCTATATGTATAACTAAAGAAACAACGGAAAATATTTTGCTAGTACTTTCTAGCCACGTTGGTTCATGTTGAATTAAGGTTACTTAGTAAGGAAGTTTAACTTTTTTGTATGGCAGCTATATACAGTAGTGATCTAATCTGAACAATTTACAATTGCGATTGTATCGATTGGAAAATAATTCTGGACGTGCAGATATATTGTCAAATAAAATAATTTTGCATAAAAAGAAATCAGTTTTTATGGAAGATATCCTATATTGATCCCATATCGGCAGTTCCGACAAACGAACAGCTTCTTGGTGAAAACAACTGATAGATTGGTTCGCGTATACGCAGGCAGACAGATCAACAAATATACAGACAAATATGACTAAATCGACACAGCTCATCACGCCGATCGTTTGTTTATGTATATATTTTGTAGGGTCTTAGATGTTTCCTTTACAGTATTACAATCATCGTGAGAAATTTAATATACCCTGTTTAGGGTATAATAATCTAAAGAAGTGATTCCGAAAGTTGTGACCACCCACCTATGGATGCTATATAATTGAAGTTTTGTTGGAAAGCTTTAAGCAAAAGGTGGCGTGGCTGTAGTACACATAACTTTAAATACATGTACCATTTTTCACAATATTTTGCTGTGCACCAAAATTGAGGTTAGGTTTGGAATTAGATAACAATGAAATTGGATTTAAAATGACATACTGTTGATTGTTACTAATTGTAACATGAAAATTGAGTAATTTTCATCTCTTTTTTATAACAGGTATACAAAATATTTCTATATATGTACGTAAATTATGTACTTATATAATTAGGAAAATTTTAATAATTTGCACAGTAATAATAATATATCTCACATGTACATACAGGCAATATCATATGCACATACATGTGTATGTAGTAAGCATATTTTCCAAATAATCTTCTGACGACTACCGTCTAAGCGCGGTTAGATCTCCGCACTGCTAGGGTTACCTAATCTATCTAGAAGATGAAAGAGTTATTGGGCGCTAATTACATGAGGGTTGCCTTTATGTAAGCAGCGTGGGAAGACAATGTAACTTTACACTCAATGTAAAATGCTACAAATTACCGTTACTTTACAAACATAAATTGATTCAAATGCGGATTAACTTCATATAAATTATATATACATAGAGTTATACACTATATAAAAGCAGGTATATATATGACTAAGCACAGGATATGACATAAAACGCTGAAACTGTTTTTATTGCTTTAGATTGTAGGGTGGGTGGTTTTCACAGGTATGTAGGCGAGTATACTTTTACGCAAAAAGCTTTTAGACAATAAACCGATTAGTGACATAAAATACTTAAATACCCATTTTGTTAGTTTCTTTGTTGGCGATAAACCGATTTTGGCGCACATTTCTTAAGTTCAAAGTGAATATGTAAAGAAATGCTAATTAAAGTTTACAGCTACACATTTTGAAGTGATAGTGATGTGCAGTATTACTATTGGTTACTAGAAAATGTGACATATGTGCCGATTGTGGAAATGAGATCACTTAAGTGTAAAGTTTTACTTTTATGAAAAATTTGATTCGTATAATAATTTTGCGAAACACTCATAGAAACATTGAGATTTTGTTTTGTAATATATGCATGTATAATTGCTTGAAAAAATATCTTGAGTGGTAAACTTAAACATTATGTTAATCGACTTTATATTTGAAAGCTTCAAAAAAAGTAATCCCTGAGCTATTATTGAAAATATTTAGTCAAGTGCGTAAAATAGCAAATATTAAAGTATTTTTAAAATCGAAAGCATAGAAATTATTTTTTTACTCAATTTAAAAAGCTAGCTAAGCTACTAAAATTCATTGCACACTCACCTCATCAAGCGGACAACCGGTGGAACGCAATACTGTATGCGATTGCAGAACGAGCAGTTTCAATAATTTATCCTTAATTTCACCAAATGTTGACGGTTTGGAACGCAAAATGACTATACGAAGTGTAATAACCGAAGTCAACTCGCCGATAATATCACTGACGGGCACAACGGGATTATCGGAGATCATTTCCAATGGTATGGGTTTCCAGTTTTTTATCATAATCGAACCTGTGCATAAATAGTAATAAAAAAATTTGCAAAATTATATAAGCAGACATGAATTATATATAGATCTTTCATATTCAAATGCCAATACCACTAATTACTACACACTTACCTCTAGCCGTGTTGACCGCCTCCTGTGAGTAGCCCAGTCGTTGTAGCGCAGTTTGCACTAGTTCCGACCAGGGCGTCGCTGCGGCCATAATCACATAACTGTCTGTCTCGATATTCGTACGCCGCTTCCATGGACTACGTGAATCGATGGCGAGTGAGGCCTGCAATGAATGCACTGATTCGACGACACAATGCAACGGTAGCGATTTCGCTGTAAGTAGAAATGGTGAAAGGAGATGTTTTAGAACGAAAAATGTTTCAAGAATTTGCAAAAGTTTACAACGAAAAGCTATGTAATTCACTATTGGAAAAATATACGAAAAAAAAATTTGACTGAATAAACAAAAGCTTTCTTACGATATGTTGAGCTCATTTCTGTTTTGATCTTCTTTAGTAGGTAAAAAACACTGATATGTAATCCCAAAGTACAGTGTCTGAGCTCTGACGGCTGACAGTTTGGGCAAGAGCTTATATGATACTTACAAATATTACATATATTGTGTATTTTTATGATTATTCTGAAGGTTTATGCAGATTTTATTTCATTTTAGATATTACGCTACATTTAGATAAATTGAATGTATACATTTTAGCTGCAAAGCAATCATTTAATAACTCTAAAGTTGTAACTTTTTTCACTAGAAGAACATTTCACTTTTTGTGCAAGATAAATAAGCGCGTTACAAGCAGTAGAAGTTCCCCAGTCAATTATTATATAAGTGTGCATGCGACAATTATATAATGTTTATGTATATATAATATACTAATTTGAGAACTAACTTCAGAAACATTTTACTGCAATGAGCCGATACATTCGCAGAAAAAGTAATTAAGTATTTATAATAAAACGTCGATTTACTTCTTCAAGACTAATTTTATAAATATTTCACTTCGTATCAATCCTAAATATATTCTAAATACGCACTTAAAGAAATTTGTGCTTAAAATATTTACTATATAACAGATTTACAAGGTTGTTGCTATTAACAACCTTCAATGAAAATTTCATTTGACATTTATCAACCAATATTGGAAATAAAAATTTGTCAATTGCAAAACAATGTAAATGTGATACGACGGATAAAAATAATTATTTTGAGAGAAATATGAAACATTGTGTCGGGATCCCGAAATTAATCACGAATATAATCCCGGATGTACTTGGGATTTTCCGAAATTTTATTTCGACGTTTTCCTTCAATTGGTATTAATATGCAATAGCTTTGGTAGCTGGGTTATATGAAATTAAAACATACTTATATGGTACATACCATATGTAAAATAATTGTACATATGTATATAATATAAGTACATACAAATATAACTTTGGCCAATTTTCTGAATAAAAATAAACAATATTCTGAAAATAGTATTATAGTAATGATAATGAGAGAATTATAATATGTTGTGATGGGAGCCCGATTCTAGTCCCGAATGTTTTCGGGATTTTTCGATATTTAGTTTCGGGAATTATAATATATTGGTGCCGCGATCCCCAGTCTATTCCTGGATGTTCTTGGGTTTTTTCGAAATCTGAGTTCGGTATTTTCTTCCAAATGCTTAATATAAAATAATATGTATATGTATGTAACAAAAATTTAAATAAATAAATCGTCGAATGATATTGTAAATAATTATTAATTTTTTTGTTATTTTCATATTTTTTGTTGTTGTGTATATAATGTAATATTTGGGTAAAACGGAAAATAATTGGTTTTACAAATTTAAGAATTCGGGATTATATGCTACATTTTTATGTATGCTTCCAACGAACTCTGAATTTTCAAACAATTAACTTCTGTTCAACTTCTGTTGCAGAGATTATTTACAACAAAAAAAAAGTTTAGTCTATTTACGCTTTGCTTTGAAATTATGCACTCCTACCTGTATTCTTGCAGGCCTGCCATAGGTCGTGCGCTCCTTTGGCATCGTCGATTTTTAAAGCAGCGATTTCTAGCATTTTGTCTACGTATAAGGCAGTTGCTTGGAAATTTCGAAATAGAGAGCCAAACAACGGCGTTTCGTTGCATAACACTAATTAGATTCTTTTACACTAAATGCTTTGCACTTCTTTGCATGTAATAATTTTATTTCATTTTAACTTTCTTTTTAGTGATAAAGTGATTGTGAGATGTGTTCCGTTGGTGACTTTGTAGTACATGCGAATTGTTACAGCGAATGTGATTAAACAGTGGGCACATAAATTGAACGGTCTTAAGCAAAGAAGAAGATTTCGCGCACAAAATTGAAAAAATTTTAAAGCAACTTTTAACGGCAGCGAATATCTTGCGACTAATCTGATTTTGTTACAAAATCGTAAAAAAATATCTAAAGTATTTCGGTTAGTTACAAAATTGAAGCATATGTATATTTACAAACGATTATGCCTACATATAAAAATAAAATCTATGGAAAATTTTGAACTTTTAAAACAAATGCGTAATTTATAATAAAATGCGCAATAATATTTTGTAAAAAATGCGTATCAAAAATAATGCTAAAAATGTAAAAAGATTTCAGACATATATTTTTCAGAAATCATTCTCAAAATGCGTTCTACTTTTATTATTATAAATTTTCACAATGATTGCGCGAACATGCGAGCACAGTAAATTATAGAAATAATCAAATTAAATAAATCTATTACCATAGGCGCATCGAAAATAATATGCGATTATTACATCACATTTATGCCAAATCTCTTTAGTTATCCCCAGAGCCCAGTAAAAAATTAATACTCTTTTGAGGGAAAAAAAACATTACGCTTAATGGAATATCTAGATCTCACATTAGCGCTGCTTAGCTGTAAACGCCCACCCCACCCACATCACCTTAATGACCTTATCAGCGAAACGTTGTTCACGCATAAATAAATGCTGTGACAACTGCTCAGCGCCCACAAGCTAAACAACAAAAAAGATATTACAACCAAAAAGATATTACAACAAACAAAAAAATATTAAAAAAACAGAATCGAAGTGAACTTATCGGCGGCGTATTGCCGTTAAAGCCACGTCTTTCCGGCAAAAATACATGCACAGTCAATTGCAACGGCTAGCGATAAACCACTGCTAAACCACCCCCTCACAATTGCTTCGTACAATTTTTTTTATTGACAGCTAGACGCGTGCCGACTTCATTGCAGCGGCTTAAGTTAAAGACGAACGTGCGTATCTGCGAGTGTATGTGTGTATCTGTGTATTTAAGTATGAGTTTCATTTCAAATTGTCTTGAGCTGATACCGAGCCGATGCGATTTACTTTTTCTGGCTTTCAATTATTGCCTGTTGTTGTTGCGGCGTTCTTTGATTTATCTGTCCTTCTGTGGCAACAGCTTCATTATTTTTATATTATAACATGCTGTACGCTTGTCTCTAGTATTAAATCCCCGTGCTGCTGATTGCGGATTGTACTTTGAGTTTCTGTTTAATAAATCCGCGGCCACTTAATATCGACTGGTGGCTGTTTGAGGCCTTTAAGGAGCGTACATATGTACATATATTTAATTTGGCTCTTGTTATCTGTTTTTCACTGGCTACAAATTGAAAAGATGACATTATAGAATGGTGGATTTGGAAGGAATTTTGACTTGAAACAGGATATTTTTGCGAATATACTATAGGATATGAGATGTACACTATTTAAGATATGAGTGGATTTATTTTGGTTTTAATTTATATTTCTTTGTTTTTTGTTTTTCTAAGAACTCCATATACAATATGTACGAGTATAAACATACATATGTGCTTATGCATGTACAATTGAAACTAATTCTATTATCTTTAGGAATTTAACATCCATATACAATTATGTTTGCTTGCAGAAAGTTTGCTTTAATCATGCAAATTTGATTTTATTGGAGAGCGAATAATTTATCGATTGAGATATTTTTACGTTTATAGCATGGGTCAGTTTGTATGGCAGCTATATCCTATAGTGCTTCGAGGTGAACAAGTTGTTCGAAGATTCTAGCGTTGCTTTGGAAAATAACTTACGCAAATTTTTGGGAAGATATCATGTCGAATAAAAAAGTTTTCCATACATGGACTTGATTTTGATCGGTCGGTTTGTATGAAAGCTGTATCTTATATTTATTGTTTATTTTGTACTGCTTTATCAGCTTTCCTGCGTTATTGAGCAAAAGTATTTTTCAAAATTTTTAATAAAATTGTTGAAATATTTGTTTTTAAAAGCTCTAGCTTCAAAGTTAATAATTATTTTGAATATATAAATTATTTCCAGAAATCATAATATTATAATATTTTAATTGCTTGCAATTATGCACAAAGGAAAAGCTTATACTGAAAATTGTTAACACAAAAAAAAAACACATTTGCATGTACCCATATGAATACCGCTTTTACTACTCACATATAATTCGCTCATTATGAAAATAATGGTTATTTTTCTTCACTTAAGTCGCGCTAATTCCAGCGCACGCATACACGCGCACACCCCTACACTCTTTCATAGACAAATGCAAAAGCCCTGACCGTTCATCCAAACGCACTTTTGCCTACGAACAACAAATAAGGACGTAATCCATTGCGCCGTCAATTCAATCGGCCATATTCTCCTTGTTTTGCATGTATGGGATATGCGTGCATACCTATTGTGCTGGCGGCGGCCAAAAAATTGTAAACCCATTTTGCCCATGAGCATTTCATACATACATACATATGTGCGATATTCTTCCGAAACGTGGAAACGCGTATGCGTATTCACGCGTGTATTGTGTAGCCGTTGAGTGGCTGCGTGAAATCCGCTTTTGTTTTAACCTCAAATCATGGTCGAGGATAATGGATTTAATGAGTTTATTATTGGTGGTCGACGCGGTGCGGGAATTGGGTGGCCTAACAGTTGGCGCTTGGAGCATATGAATCTGTGCTCGTAATGATTAGCAAGGCCATATGAATGCTTTTGTAGGTGTGTAACGGTGCAGGAGTACAGACGCTAATAATTTCTGGTTAAAATACGAGTACTCCGTTATTTCCTCGTATATGGTATATCTATTACACACATGCATACATATGTATTGAACAAGTTTGTAACTGTTTAGATTTGGAGCTACAATTGTGGATTTAAGAGAATACTTCGGATATTTTTTTAGGGATACAAGCCTTACCGACTTCAATAGTATTTGTTATATATGTACATCGCAGATTTGCGTAAATATATATTAAAAAACAAAAAAAAAAAAATAATCAAAATCTTAATTTCGGTTGAACTCAAGCAAACCCATTGAACCCAATGAAAAATAAATAAAAATTTTCAGCACAAGAACTTGATTTTGATCGGTCAGTTTGTATGGCAGCTGTGTACAACAGTGGTTCGATTTAAATAATTTCTTCGCATACTAAATAGTTTCTTTGTAAAATAATGCACGCCAAATTTCATGAAGATATACGGCAACTATATGCTATAGTGGTCCGATATTTGCGGTTCCAATGAATGATGAGTTTTTAAAAAAAATTTAATTATAAATAATATCTATTTGTTTATAATATATTATACGGTGCACATGTATATATATATATACGCCATTATAATTGCAATATATATATATATATATATATATATCTATGACCTGCGGCGAATACTTTCCTTGCTGGGTATGCATACTCAGTTATATGTGTATGTATGTATGTATGTATAAACGCGTCTATCAAATATATTTGTACCTGTATGTGTTTATTTTGGCGTGACTGTGTGCGTTCGACAAAGTGCATTACCGTAATAACATGACAAAAACATCACCATAGCAGCAGCGGTAACACAACAGCAACAACAACAACAACAAAAATTGCAATAACTTTGCACACTTTTGTTCAACAATAGCCAGTAGCTGTAGCAACAACAATAACCACCAAACATGCCTACCAATGCACACACTAAGCATAAACTCATACACACATACATACAAAACATGAGTAAATGCTTGCCAGCGGTCACTTTTGTTTTGAAAAAATTACAATAAGGTATAAACGCGAAATATGCCGCGGGCGTGTTGTCGACGTATTATTGGCCAACAGCTTCAACTAACTAACCGCCACTGCGCCCACAACCCTCTCAACGCTTCACCAGTTCATACGGCGGCGATTATGTTTATGTGCTCGGTGTTGGGTTGCCTGCATTTACGCATAGTTGGGTGAAACTGGTACATAAGTCGCATTTTTGACGGTTTCGGCCTATTTGCCGCTTAATATGGCTGTTGCGGCTGACCCATCATAGTGCAAATATTGGGCCCAATATGCTAATATTGACAACTCAGTACATCTATTGTGGTACCGGTGTATGTGTGTATATTTGTGTGGGCAATATGGATGTTGTAATTATCTCATAATATTCCCGTTGGACGAAACTGTCGTATATTTAATATTTTCTATGCATCAAAGCTACAAGTATAATGCAATTTTAATTTAAAAGTTTTATTAAAATTTTAAAAATTTAAAGCTTAGGTTTTTAGTCCAGAATTTCCACAATATTTATTGGAAAATAAGGTCAGCACAGACTTCATAGCAAAAAATTATTTATGGGGTATTATACTTAGAGGATTTTTATATGTAGAATGTTTTTTGGAAAAACGTTTAAAAATATGTTTTGATGTGGTTTAAAGAACGCTTGTGGCGAAATCGTTGTACAAAAAAAGGATAGTAAAAAAATATTTACCGCTCCAATCGGCTGCAGTGTCTTAGAGTTCGAGTGTGTCGTGTGATGATGGCATTCACAAACTGTCACACGAAAAGTAAAGATTTACATTAACATTATATAGGCCAGTACGTAGGATTTTTTTGTTATTATTGCAAAATTTTTTATTAACCATTTATTGCTAATTCTTTCGGCCGAAAATGTTAATTTTTTTGCAACTTCACTTTAAGACATTTTTTGTATCAAAAGATCAAGAGAAAAATTTGTTTATTCACTATAACACAGTTTTTGCTTAAATGTTTTTATCCTGATATATTTTTACACTCGAATATTAGTTTTAAATTACTCCTTATTTAAGTCGTGTGAAAATATCAACATATTAAAGTCATTATATAAGTACAGTACGTATGGACTAGCATAGGGACTCTTTTACCATGGAAACTTCTATTCGAAAGACAAGCTCAAAGTAATCAAGTAAAATCAATCGATTATGAAGCAAGAAAACCGGAATATTCTCAAAGAGAAATTTGAATCCTATCTGCAACAGGTATTTGTACGTAATTCTTTAAAGCAATTAAAAGCTTAAAATTAACAGAAATCATGCTAATAATATATGGCTGTTTTATTGTGTGTAATACACGATTTCTTAATCTTAGATTAAAATAGAAATTGTTTTACGAGACGTTACGCCAAAGCGCAGTTTATCAACGAAATAATAGTGAGGTTATACAAATTTATATTTATATGTCATATATATACAATTTTCTTTTATTTCATATCTGCATGCATATATGTACATATGTAGAGGTATATAAGCTTACTGCGCTACTATTATTGGTAATACCGCCACAATTGTCAATCGCAATTGGTTTATAACTGTGCGCTATAGCAGTCAGCAGTCAAAGCAATAACAAGAGCAACAACGCTTTTCACGAGCAGTACAAAAACGATTGCAGCTACAGTGTTGATTTAAATGTGAATGATAAAGTGTAAGCAGTATTTATGTGCAAGTGTGCACGTATATGCATTTACTTATATATGTGTATATATGTATATATATATATTATAAAAATATACGTATGTGTATGTAAATGTAAATATATGTTCATAATACTGATTTAATTTTGTTGGCGAATTGGGTGTTGCTGATTCTTTGACCGCGCCTCGCCATGATGGCGTGGCACTGCTAATGAGCTTAACGCACGTAATACTATTATTAATTATTCCAATTATTAAATGTTTAACCAACAAAAATCCAATTGTATAGCGTCCGTATGAGCTGCGGTAATTTTGTGAAAAAGTGCCAAATAGATTTTAAGTGGCCGAAATTAAGAACACACATATTTTTGTACATCCCCACGCACAATTGTACGTTAATGCACACACACACACACATGTACTTTGGCACTAACAGCGGCAAGTGCATTCTCTGCGCAATTTTTATACGTAAATTTTCCATATTTCATTCGCATTGATAATAAAACAAGCTGCCGCGAAATATGTTAATTGAAAATCACTTTTTCCATTATATCATTTTTGACGATGCGTTTGCACAATATGTATTTAACAAAAGTGCGTATTTTATTCTGGTACTTTATAGCGGTATATGTACTGTAGATGTGTGTTTATGGGTAGCTGCTTAAACTGCATTTCATTCAGTTATATTTTTGTGCGAAAAATTACTGCTGTAGAAGTGTTTAAGCTCTGTTATGGCTAGCGATGTGTGTTACTTTAGCATATGCTGGTTTAAAATGTTGTTCGCTCGGGCGTATGAGTAATGTTTTATGCTTGGTTAATATGTATTGTAGTAAGCTTCATTTTGCATACATATGTAGGCGTTATAATAGTTAAATATAAAAAAATTCCCATGTAGTTTGCAAAATTTAATTGTGTGGTCCTAGATGTACGTTTTCTTTAGTCGCTGTTTAACGGATTTCCTGGTCAACTAAGTTATATGGTAGGTTGCATTTTGCATAACATTTTTACTAAATATTTCGGGAACTCAAATAACAACATAAGCACAAACGAATTGAGAAAAATTGAGAAATAGAATTTTCAAAATTTCAGAAACTAAACTTAACTTAAAATTAAATTCTAACTTGAAAACTATTATAAAAAAGTGAAAGTTGAAAAATTCAATTAAATACTATTTTAGTTAATTAAATTTTTAGTACAATGGTTTGATCCATTTAAATTTATATTTTTGAGCAGACTTTATCATGACATGTGACTACTCCACAATATGAAAGTTGGCCAGTTTTAGGGCATACATGCACAATTTGGTTAGTGTTCTAAATAACACGCTGAAGGAAACGTCGAAAACTCTAGAAAATATATTTATAAATAATCAGTGTTACGAGCTGTGTCAATTTAGCCATTTCCGTCTGTCTGTATATACGCAAACTAGTCTTTCAGTTTTTAAGATAGCGATTTGAAACTTTGCACATGTCCGTTCCTCTTCAAGAAGCTGCTCATCTGTCGGAACGGCCGATATCGGACCACTATAGCATATAGCTAGCATATAAACTGACCGATCAAAATTAAATACTTGTACGGAAGACTTTTTTATTTGACAAGCTATCTTCACAAAATTGTTCTTGGACTATTCTCCCAGACAACGATTTAATCTCCGAACGTATTGTTTAAATCAAACCACTATAGCATATAGCTGCCATGCAAATAAACCAATCAAAATCATGTTGTATGGAAACTTTTTTGTATAGACATGTCGAAATCGCCAGCTTTAAAAAAAATCTGTATATATATCGAACAGTTATAATACATTTATAACAAAAAATCAATTAAAAATCATTACTTTAAATGAGTTTATTTGTTTTATCCCACTTTTAGGTATACTTAAGAAACTAAGCATAACGGTATTATTTAACAGCTACTAAGTGCAACTGAATACGCCTAATCATTATCGTTATTGCTTATTATAATAATTTAAATTATTTATTTAAAAGATTGCATATGCTACGCATGTGTGCATGTAAGTATACGCAATTGTACTACAAAAATAAAATATTGCGTATTATTATAATTAGCGGATATTTTGGCAAAGTTGATAATTAAAATATGAATAATATGTAAACCGATTAGTTACTTGAAAAGCTTTTCAGAATTAATACAAACACATGCATATGTAGGTTTGTTTGTATATTAATAAGCAACTGCATAAGTGTATTTAGTATTTATGCGTATTTTTTATTAATTCATAAATACTGGCATAACATATTGCATATGCGTTTGTATGTCACCGGAGCTAATTTGGCCTATACGGCGTGCATATGTATTCATAAATCATAAAACTAAATTATTAACAAACCAAAAGCAATATTTTGCTGTTGCGCCATTACAATGATATTACTAATTATATTTAAGTATATTAATTAAGCAACTTGTGTGTGTGTGTATGTTTAGGTTAAATACTAAGGATTAGTACAAATGCAAGCCATAAAATTCACACCAAAGTATTGACTTCGCTGAGTTTCATATATGCTTTTAAAGTTACAGCATTATCTCTCTTTTCCCTTCTCCTTTTCTGCAGTATTAGTTGCTAATTATTGCTATTTTACGTTTCTTAAATTAATTAAAATACTTTATTCAAAAATTGTTTCGCTGGTTTAAGTATGTATTTCAAGAATATCTCTTCAAAGTTTTTTTTTCGAAATTCCAGTTATTTTAAAATGTACACATTTTGCTGTCCTTTTTCGATGCGATTGTTAAAAAATCTAAATTTCTAATCAATCAATTTAATTAAAGTTTTGAATGCATTTTTTTTTATATGTCTTATTATAGCAGAAGGCAATAAACAATTTAATTTTTAAATATGTATAAAATGTTATAAAATATACATTAAATTATTAAAAGTTACAGAAATTCTCGAGATTGCTTTAATTAAATAATAATAAAAACTCTAAATTTTATTTTTACATGATTGGCATAAGGTGGGCACTCCTTTTTTGTCCTTCCCCCCATTTTAACAATTCAAGCTCGGTGAAATTTGATTTTTTTCTTTAAAACTGGTTTGTAAACTTTTGAGATATATATATAAGTTTTTTTTTTTGTTTTTTTCATCGACCATTAAATAAGGCCCTTAATCCGGTACGGAAACAGAAGTAAATTTTATGTTGAATGCTAAATATGAAACTGAAATACGAATCAAAATCTTTTAGTTTTATTCAAACACTTCTAGACTTTACTTTTGCTTCTTCAGAAAATTTAGAAAGAATTTGCCTATAAGAGAAAAATTTCGATATAGATTCAACAATTAGTTGTAAACTGAGTCTATTTGTATAATACCAACGTCTCCATTTACAATCACCTAAACACACACATCGGTTTTGACCACACAACTTCACCACTTGACTAAAGAAATTTCCAAGCAACGCCTAAAAGATGCCAGAAATGCGCCAGCATTCGCTTAAAGCAGGCTGATACGCTATAGAGCTAGAAATAAGCATCAGAATGCCTTTGCCACTTAGTATGTATGTTTACACTTATGAAGAGAAAAGTAGTTGACCGATGGACGCCTTAATCTCTACACAACAGTGGGCTTTCAAGTAGCTTCACTGTGTGTCATTAAGAAACTACTATTTGCATTGGGTTTGTGTTTTGGTGGAGGTAGTAAGTGGCAGGATTAATTGTCAGGGGTTGGTTAAGTTAATAACGGTATATTCATAAATGCTAACGAGAGCCAAAAGTGATGTCTGTATATGAATACATATATACGTGTGTATAAGTGTGTGTGTGTATGCGAAGCACCTTAAGCCACTAAGTAATACAGTTTTTATTGTTGTGGAAAATTTGTTTATTGTTTATTTATGAACAACTTAAGCGGCAATGGCGAGCACGAAAGTACTTGTGTGATTTTGTGAACGTCTTCAACTATTTTAAGGTTATAGTTTACTTTATTGGCAGTTGATTGCATAAAAAAAAATTAAGTACTTATGTATATGTTTAGCAATTTACTTATCAATGGTTGAACAGTAGGAAATTAACGCAACTGACCGGATATTAAACATAAAGTCCTAAGACGATATAATAGTGGAACCCCATGTGGTTTGAGTTGATTATGAAGAAGAAGAAGGCTGGAGAAACTACTAATAGTTTGCCTGGTTGTTAGATGTGAGTTAATATATACAGAGGTTTATTTTTTTGCTTGCGTATGTGTGTGTTGTTAGCTTGGGTCACGTAAAATCGAAATTAAAATAGTCAAGCCTTAAGACAGCATTTGCCTAATGGCTTAATTTCCTAATTTTCTAAGCAACGTACTTATCGGCCAGAAACACTACGAACAATATCAAAATAAACAAACACATAAACAAGAAGTTGCTGTACTCATTGTTCTTGTGTATATGTTTGAGTATTTGTAGCTGTTTTGGTATTTGCGTAAGCCTTTCTTACCCACATCAAAAACGCTTGACTTTTTTCTCGCACGAAAGTTTGTTGTTACCCGTTGAAACAAAAACTTAAACACTTTATAATTTCTTTGGTTTTAAATTTCTTAGATTTTTTTTTGGGCGCTTTGTTCTACGCAGCAGCACAAATCCTTGCTATTTCCTGGTTTCGTTTTAGTTTATTTTATTTTTCGTGTTGCAACTTCATTTTCGGCAGCGACTTAATTCATGCATTTTAATTTATAATTCCTCGGCTTAAAATTGTTGCCGTTAAGGACCGCCCACAGCAGTTATGATCGAAGACGAGTGCGATGCATATGTGTGTATGTGTATGTATGTGTTGCATACATACGCGTTCAAATCTTCTTGTGCAATTCTTACAATGGCGTTGTTGTTGTATGCCAATGGCGCATACATTATTTTACACTTTTAATAGTTCTTGTTTGTCTCATCATCATCTCCTCGAAGCGCCTCATATGCTGCGCTTTATTGTTGCTTTTTGCTAACTTGTTGTACAATAATCGCTGCATTTGAATGAATGCTGCCAACAAATTTCATTGTTGCTTTGCTTTGTTGTTGTGCTTATACTTTCTTGCCTGACAGCGTACAAAGTGAAATTACAAGTCCTTATTGGCTCAGGGCATTGCTATGTGTTTGTGTGTGTGTGTGTGTGCTGGCAAGAAAGTTGAAAGAAACTATAAAATCCTTGTAAGTTCAAGCGTATTAAGCTGCCGCATCTGAACTTACAGCTTCGGCTTGAGCTTCAGCTGTTGACGTCCTTCGAACTTTGAAATTGCCAAATAAACACACACACACACCCATCTACAGCCAATATAACGCACGCTTGTAAGCATATTAATAGGAATATGTGCAAAGTTGTCAAGCTTAACACCAAAGTTGTGTATTTTGTTGTTTATTATTTGCGCCTAGAAATCCTACAACCAACAACAATGTTTCTTCTGCTTATCAATATTAAACGACTTCAATTTTGAAGTATTTTAAGGATTTTTTTAAAAATAATTTGTAAGTGAATGTCAGAACTTTTCAAGTCTTCGAAACTGGAAGTTTTATAGAAGTTCGTCTATAAGTTTTAAGAATCTATGATAAAGCGAACGAAAAGCTGGCTGGATATCCTTGGTTATAGATTGTGCTTTGATATTCGGGACCAATTTTTAATGTAGGTAGCTGGGTGAAAATTTAAGCTTGAATTAAAAACTTCGAATTAGAACAGAAAAATTAAAAAAATTTTAGAAGAACAGTATTTGCAACCTCTACAAGATACTCCTATTTTCGAAAATTTTCGCATGCTATTCTGTATTTGACACTTAGGGGTTTCAGAAGCTGTGGGATTTTTCTCTTATGTTCTCTTAATACAATGATATCTAGACGTGCGGAGAAATGTATGATATGTTTGGATAATATTTCTCAAGTTCAGACTTGAAGCAAACCTAAGTAAATTAAAGTATACCCATATCAAACTCGACAATATGTATTATTTACTAATTCGATTTCAGTGTTTAACGATTTCTATAGAATCTTTTTTAGGTTATGAGGTAGTTGCTCTGCAGTTTAACTCTAATGAAAGTCGCTAATTTATATCAAATATACATTTGTGAAATATTTTATGAAAACGGATAATATTTCATATCTTAGTATTAAATATTTTTTATATAATATATTTTCTATACCATATCTTACAAAAAAATATAATGGCAGGCCAGCAGGTTATTGCTTCAATTAATTGCTGTATGAATTATGCAACTGTTTCAATACTTGTGCCATGGTGTGAACGTCTAGTCGCTAAAACACCTTTTTACTATGTGCGAAATGTTGGCTAATTAACGGTCGCAAAAACTTGATCTACGGCAATTACGAAGCGAGAAATACAAATACAAACTTTTTTTTCTACAATAATGCAATTGAAAAAAATACTATTTCACATTTTGATTAAGTGCAAATTACAGACATTTAGAGGTGTTAAATGGAATTTTAAATGTTCGCACAGATTAGAGTGAAATTTGTAATCTTATAAATTTGTGTCAATGATAAAATAATGCTATAGAAATAAGATCGGAATGGTCAAATATATTTGGAAGTAATTTAAAGCTTAGAAAATCCCTAAAGAGCAGATGTTAAAATCTCACTAAAGCCGCTTAAGCGTTTTTTATAAGCATAGTATACAAATGTGGTATACTAATGTTGATTTTTTTCTCCAGATTATTTCGAACCTATTGCTTTTATTTTTTGAACTAGTTGATTTCTGGTCTGATAAGTTCTACTTCTTAACAAAAATTGAGTGGAAGAATTGGGCCGCAATAACAGACCCTCGCACTCGAATATAATTAACATAAAGAAGGATTTAATTCAATATTAAATGCCAGAATTTACTTTTATGATCTCTAATGGTGTTGAGTATGACGCGCATCAATGCTAAATTTGTTTCAAAAAAACTTAATTCTTTGCAAATACCATATTCATCAAGCGCAGCATTACTTGTGACGAGACATGGATATATTAATGTGAAGTGAATAGCACTGAAAAAATGAGCCGAAACCAAAAAATTAAAATTCGCTGTGGGAATTGAGAGCCTTCCCAGCCGAGACTTTTAACAAATATATGGAAAATGGGTTTAAGCGTTGGCATGTTTGTATTGGCTCAGGAGCCCATTTTGAAAACGATATAAAGTTTTGTAAAAATACATGAAAATGTAGCTTTTTGTTAGTTCGGGTCAAAATTCATCAAATGATATAACAAACTCAATGGACTGCACATTATACACAAATAAAACCAAAATACGTAATAAAAATTTAATAAAGATATTAACGAGTAAAATTCAAAAGTTCAAGAATGTGTGAAGAGAAATTCATAAATAATGAAAATTCTTAAATTTTTCACATAAAAAAATAACATAAAATTGTATTACGAATTTAAAATGCATAATATTTTTTAAAATTTTCAAACAGTTAATTATTTGTCTTCAAAAAGGCCACAAACTTTTATAAATACGTGTAGTAGATATCTAAATAAATCATAAAATATTATTTCATTAAAAATATTCTTACAAATCACTTAAATGCAACCTAACAAAGTGCTTTCTCAATTGTTTCATACTTTTTCTGCAGAAAAATCAACTAACGTCTTATAAGAAAAATAAGAAAATTGCATAATACGCTTAAGGAAATTTCAAAAATTCCAAAGCGCTCTATAGCCACTTTACAGCAATTGGCCAGCGGCATTTACAGGTTAAGAAAAATAGCAACAACAATTGCAGGCAGCTTAAAAAAGCTGAAACGATGTAGCTGAATAAATGTAGGTGTGCGCATCAAAAGCAAGCGTGTGTGTGTGTGTGCTGCTATTTTTATGCGCACATAAGTGTCATCTTAATGAAATGTCCTCAAGCAGCAATTTATAATAACCGACCTTAGCGTTGTAAACCTAAAGTGGCTAAACGCATACACATACGGGCAAATTGTATATGTATGCATATGTATTTGTTTATGTTTTTGTGTATGTGCGATGCTTATGCATAACCCAACTGAGGAAAAACAATGCTTATGTGGCATTAGCAAGGGCATTTAAGTTGTCTCAACTTATTTGCGTAATAAATATTTTGTATTAAATCCTCATGCTACGCAGGACATAAGCTGCAGGCGTGTGTGTGTTTGTGCTTGCCATGGCGCCGTAAGCAAAGACGAATTAGTTTGAAATCCTTTTTTAGAAAATTTCAACAATACAACAAATGGTGATTTGGGACTATCATCAGGTGAAATTATTTTCTTAAAATTCTATTTTGTGCAAACGCACACACATACACATACGCATACATACATACAACTAAACTGCAGCACTTGCTTTTAAGCTTAAGCAATTGCTTGCCGGCTTACTTGGCAGTTGGAAGAAGAACACGTGTCTATACGTACACATGTATGGGTGGTTGTATTTGTGTGGACCACTGGTTGAAGGATGTTAGGCAAAGGACTAAAACTGCAAGAAATTTTCAACTTAACTTAATTCCATAGAGAAGTATAGAGATTTTCTTAACTCATTTTAAGCTTATATGACCAGAAAACATGCCAAGATGGGTCATGTCATGCACGCACGCACACACGCACAATTACACACCAGCAGAGTTGTAATTTCTATAATAAAGCGTTACGTAATGCATGTATGCAGCTTAACAATACAAGAAACAACGAAGACAAGCAGCAGTGTGGCATTAGTAGTGTTGTGGTTGTTGGTCGGGTGAGAAATTGTGAATATTGCTGAAATGAAGGCACACCAACACACATGCACAATATTTGAACTATGCATATTCACAATTTATATGCACACACACACACACATGCATACAAATGTGAAGAGACTTCGACTGCAAATTCAACATCTTTAAGTTGGTATTGTAGAAAATCTCCAAGAATACACTCAACAAAAAAGGTTTCTTATGCCAACTTAATACTGCTTATTGCTTACCGCTTATTTGCTGGCGTTGTTGTTATTATGTGCATGTTATATTTGTTGTTGCTGATTGTATTCATGCTTAAGTCCTAAGTTTGTCTAAAATGTAATAGCAATTTTAAGTACATAAGTGGCTGTGAATATAAACTGGACAACTCAGCAGCGTTTGTGTTTGTGCTGTGTGCAACTGTGGCACTTGTAACATTAATTAACTGGGCTTTTTGTTTTTTTTTTATCAAAATCTTATTCGATTTCCAATTACATACATAAGTAGTTGGCAAAGTTGCAGTAATATGTGCTTAAGAATACTCGTATTATTTAGTTTTCGGTAATAATTTGTGGTTACTTCGTTTGGTTTATGCGAAACTAATTCGGATTGTCGAACTATCATAAATATGTGTGTTAATTAAAAAAAGTTTGTATGAATATGAATTAATAATTTTATGCTATACATCGATGATTTGATGGTTTGATTATTTTTACAAAAAAGTGTTGAAATTTTTTTACAAAAAAGTGCTGCAACCTTTTTTTTATAAAATAGTACTGACATTTTTAAATAAAAATTTATTTTATTTTTCCTTTATCAAAGTAAGCATTTAATTTTAAAAATTTGTTTGCATTAAATTAAAAGAATAGATTATTGTTAGGGTCGCAAATAGAAAAATAAATTAAAATTTACACAAATTTTGTTTTATTTTGTAATCCCGGAAATTTTATTTTTCAAATTTCACTGCATTAAAAAATTAATGAAACATGTTTAATCCTTAAATTGGAAAATTAAAAAAATTAAAAATTAACTTAACAGCAGTTTTAAGAAAAATTTATATTTAAAAACAAAAAAGTTTCGTTTTCGAATTTTAAATTATTTTGCTGCTGCTTATTTCGTATTGTAATATTTTGGTTACTTTTGTAAAAGGAAAGCTTGTTTTAGACAAAATATAAAACTTGTTTAACTCTCTTTATCTTATTTGAATTTAAATACTTTCAATTTAGTGTTTCAGTTAATAGTTTTTTCCAGTTTTTGATTTTAAAAATATTTTTTTATTTGTTATACCAGATTTTATATTAAAAAAAATTTTGTCAAGTTTTTGTTCTGATTTTGGGATTAAACATTAGTTTTCCAAAAGTTGGTAGTAAAAATTAAAAAATTTTGAATTAAAAAAAAAAAATATTTAAATTAAAATTTAAATTTTTAATAAAGAATTTGCAACATGTAACCGATTTCTTGTTATTTTAAAAAAAAGAGTCCAAAAAACGTTTAAAAAAAAAAAATTAATACAAATGCAGAACAACAACGAGTCTATGAATAGCAGTTTTGGTGTTGCGTTGATTTGTTGTTGTAGTAGTGATTAGAAGTCTAGAACCGACACATTCGTGCTAAATACGAAGAGAGTAAATGAGCATTGGTATTTCTTAAAGCAAATAAGCTTATTAAATTGCAACACAACAAAGAACAACAAGAAACAATAGCTTTAATTTTTGCCATAATAACAAATAATGCAAAGCATAATGTCAACAGTATTAGCAACATGTATGTATGTGCATGCAACAAAATGCATATTGAGGCATGCAGCATGTATTAAACCAAATATATATATGTATGTATGCACCTACTTAATAAATATAGGTAGTTCAATGTTCAACTACACACAGAAATTAATATATATATATATGTGTATAAAGGAACGGTGCTTAAGCATTTTTACAAGAAAGGAAAGAATCTAGCACTGCACTAAATACAATACTTATTCAGTATTTAGCTGACATGTTGCATTGCTGCTAATGCCCTTTGTTGGTCGGTTAGCTATTTAGTTTGCTAATATGCAAGTACAATCCGAACAGTCGCAAAAATATATTGACCGCTTGGTGTTTCCATATATATAATCCAATAATAATGCTATTAATAACAGTGGCGTTCAAATGTGTGGCAGCACACCGTTTGTGATTTCAGTACGCGGCATAAGTACATAAGTGTGTAGCTATCAGCAGCTATAAGGCTATAAGAGAGCGGCACACAGCCATCTAACCGTATTAACATGTCTTAATGTAATAGTATTGGCAAACGGCAGCATTACCACACACATTAAAGATATTTGGGCTCACTGGCACAGAAAATATACAAATTTTTATTCTCTGTCGACGTCTTTTAGCTGCTTTTCAGCTAAGTTGCTTGGGAATGTAAGTTAAGTAAAAATACCAGTGCAGCCGTTGCAGCGGCGCATACATCAACAAATGGTTAGTCTGTGACACCTTTAGAAAGGTCAAATGCATATTTTGTCATTATTCAAGTGGGAGGAGGAATTCCGTTAACCATCTTTGAATGCGCTTTAATTTTTCATAGTGGTATGTGGCTGCGAATGTGTTAAAAAGTTTTGGGTTAATATAAAAGTTTATATACAAGAACTTGATTTTATTGGTCCGATTTCGAAATTTTTTTCGAATATTAATTATTGAGCAATATTTCTTGCCAAATTTCGTAAAGATATCTCGTCAACTAAAAAATTTTTCCATACTAGAACTTGATTGTGATCGTTCAGTTTGTTTGACAGCTTTATGCTATAGTGGTTCCATAGCGGCGGTTCTGACAAATGAGCAGCTTCTTGGGGAGAAAAGAACGGGTGCAAGATTTCAGATCGATATCTCAACCCCTGAGGGAGTAGTTCGCGTCACTAGTACTTTTTCCATGTGTCCACTGCAGACCACTGCAGAATAGTAAGCTTTTGACTTGTTTTAACATACGTAAACCTTATTATGTGCATAGTAAATCTGTACTGCTAAAAATATTTCAAAATTTTTTAAGCAGTCATAAATTATAAATTTCTTGTTAGAAATGTTGCTTTTTTGCATAGAATTCTCCACAAATAATGACATTTTTTCTTACGCTGAAGTGCTAAATTATACAATAACATTTTCTAAAAAACAAGATACGTTTAATAATCAATTTTGATATATATTTTTATTGTGAATTATTAGCAGTTTTTTTATTAACTTTTTTACTATTGTTTACTTTCTCAGAAGTTTCATCAAAAATAATAACAAAATGTATTTAAAAATATTTTAATAAATTCAACTTAAATATTTATTGTGTATTGATTTAAATTTTTCATTTAAAATTTCACAGAAATTTTATTTACATAACCTTTCAATTTTGCATTCTAAATCACAACTCAGCACATTTTGACATCTCGACTGTACCTTAAGTGTGTAAATAGCACAAGAAACTTAACTGATTAGCTTAGTTGGTCGGTAGTGGTCGGACTGACATAACCGAGAAGTAGAAAGCAAAATCAACCTTAAATCCCTTTAAGCATTTGCCACATGCGCACTCACACACCCATACACACCTATGCATAGAAATATTTTTTATGGTCTTAGACTGCTTACTGATTTAGTTAAATCTCTTTACCTAACCAGGAAGTATCTAGCTACATGTGTATATGTATGGTATATGTACAAATAAACACCAGCAGCAAGAAAAATGACATACTGCACACATGAACATAGCTAACTAAGCAAAGTAACCGCATAACAAGATTATAGACATGACAAAGACAATTCAGATAATGCGAAAGCATAAAATTCAGATTTAACTGAAAGTAGAGGCAATTCGCATAGGTATACATATATTTATATAGATATGGTAAATGCATATATCCACATGCTATGCATGTATATTTCTGTGTGTAAAACTCTTTTATGCAATAGCAATTTGCATTTAAATATATTTGTGTATGCGGTTTAAGCTTAAGACAATTCCTTAAACTATTTTGAATTTTGAGACATTTAAAACCAAAAATATGAGTACGAGTTTTATAAAATGAATTCCAGCAAATAATTGAGTTGATAGATTTAAAGAAATATTAATAAAATACTTTTGTATGCATTTCTAATCCATAAATTTATGGATGTGAATTGGTAATAGGCAATTTAAAATCACAGCGGCGGAAAAATAAAGACTAAAGTAATAAAAACATGCATATAAATATATTAGGTATATATGAAACCACAAAGGTTGAAAAATTAAAAAAAAAAAGACTGAGAAAACAAAACTCCCAGCGGTATAATTACAAACCGCAATATGGTTAGTTCTTTAGCAGGCAAAAACAATTACAATATTATTAAGCAAATGCTTGTAAATATAGCTAAAACCGAAAAAAGTCTACATTCTCAATGTGGCAAGGATTAAGTGCTGCAATGTCAATCGTTGCTCAACGGCTTTCACACACATATACACATATGAGCGAGTGAATGCAGGAATGCTGAAGATTTGATGCATATTTCTATATATTATATGAGATTGAAAGGCCATCGACAGTCTGAAATGCACTCGAAATGTCAAAGATTAAGTTGGCATTGATTTCTACTATTATTATTTTTTTATTGTATTTTTGCACACTGCATGTTCTGCGGCTACTTTGGGTTTGGCGCTAAATAGAGAACTTGTGTAGAACTTCAGCAAATTGACGATTTTTATGGTTGATCACAAATGAAATAAGTCAATTGAGTATTTGAATGCATATGCACGCACACTTCAATACGCAGCAACCCCTACCTTAAGGCAGCGGATCAGCACAGTGGACCAAATACAGAGAAAAGTTAATTAATTGTAAATAATGCATATAAAAATTGAATACTAGAAAAATTGTTATTTAAAAAGCTATTGTTTATGCTTTAGGACTTTTATAGTATTCGAGTCGCGAATCGAACAAATTATGCGTCATGCTTCATGCTTCACATTTTCTATGAACAACTATAACTTACTTCAAGTCCTACGTTTCTAAAACTGAAAAAAAACTAAAAATAACGTTAAGTTCGGTTTTATCTTGCTGTAATATCCTTCTTATATACAAGCGATTCTATACAAAAACTTGATTTTGATCGGCCAGTTTGTATGGCAGCACTATTCCGATAAAAGGACGTGTGAAAAATTTCAGATCGCTAATCTCAAAAACTGAGTGACTAGTTCGCTTTACCCGCAAAACACTGTGCGACCATTTCTCAAGCAGCATCGCTAAAAATATATACGCTTATTTGACATTCACTTTAACATATTGGAATGAACAAAAGCCAACAACATTAAACGAATGAATGACTGATTGGCTGACTGACAGACTGACTTCGCAGGCTTGCTGGCTCTGGCTGCCTGAACGATTGCAACTGAGTAACTGGATAAAGCTTTGAATGAATAAAGGAACAAATGTACGACTGAATAGATGAACAAAGCGAGCGGCAGCGGGGTAAAGCGCTAGCAATGGATACTCGTATTTCGAATGCGTGTGTGTGTGTATGTGTGATTGAAGTAGCATTGAAATCCTTCAGTTACACTTAAGCGGTGACTGCAGTTAAGCAGCAGAATGATGACAAAATCAAAAGGAGAGCAAAGAAGCTACTACTAAGATTCGCATACATGACATACTCGAATGCTGCGCTACGCTATGTTTTGGAAAACGCTTCAGTTATTCAAAAGCCGGATTAAAGGTTACACAAATGCGCTGCTTCACTGATTTACTTTGTACTTAAGCGGCGCGCACACATGCATACGCTCATCGTGGTGTGTGAGCAGAGACTCACATACAAGCACACGTACACATATATGTATGACTGCGTATAAGTGGCGGTGTGTGTACGTCCCTTAAGCTGAGTGTTTTTCGACGACCTCCTTGATTAATACCACTTCAAAATGTGTGCACTTGAATGTGAATTTCGTTCCATTGTGCATACAAGCAGGCGCGCGTATGTGTGCATGTGTTTGTGAAAAATATCGAAAGTGTTGAGAAATGCACAAAAGTCGTTCGCTCGCATTTATCCTTATGCGGTGAGTGGTGAAACTATGTGTGTTTGTATGCTTTTAGCATTTGATTTTTTTCTGTTTATTTTGAGGGTTAAAAAGCTAAGCGTTCATGCGCTTCGTTGAGTGATTTCGAAAATTTTACGGTTAACTGCATTTTATAGCGCTCTTAATCCCTTTTTGGTAGTTAAGCGTTTGTATGTGTGTACATATGTGATTATGTGTATGCATACCTTTTATTTTGACAAATTGTGTTTGCTCATTACCAGTACTCTAATGACTTTCAAAACGTTAAAAAAAACACCACTATTATAAGGGACGATCTACTGTTAGCTTTCAAAGGTGCTGCTTTGCAATTTCAAATATTGAAGTAAAATTTTTTGTAGTGTGTAATTATGTATATTCATAGTAAAGAAAAGAAAATTATATATTCGATGTTGCCATCTGTTTTAAAATATAAATTTCGGAAACCTTATAAAATATATATGTGTATATATAAATAATCATCGAGACGTGCTGAGTTGATTTTTCTGTCTTTATCTCTTTCTTCTGTATATACGCGTGTTTTTCAGATAAAAAACTAAAAACTTTGCACCTGTTCTTTTATCCCCAATAAGCTACTCATTTGTAGAAATGCTGATCTTGGATCACTATATGATCTAGCTGCCATACAAACTGATTGATTAAAAAACAAATTCTTGCATAGAAAACTATTGTATTTGACGAGATATCTTCACGAAATTTGGCAAGAATTATTTTCCAAAGCAACGGTATAATCTCCATGCAAAGTGTTTAGATCGGATGACTATAGCATATAGCTGATATATTAAGAAAATTATCGTTCCATGCCGCTAATAAATACACCCGTGCGGTGCAGCCGACGTTAAGTCTTCTTCTTGTTTTTCCTTATTTTTTCAATTAACTAATGATCTTGGAAATATAGCTTGATCTTAAGTAATTCTATTTTAAACTTTTTGACAAAGAGTCTCCGTAATTGCGGAAAGGCTTGGCTTCCTAGAGTTAAAGCATATCCTTTCAACGAGCATCTCAGTACTTATAACCGAATTAAGACTACAACTCAAAGCTACGGCTCCTCATAGCAGAACTCGGAAGCGTACTTTAGTGCTGTAAAGTCTTATAGCAGCATTGCCAGGCAACAAGGTTCACATTGCCTTACCCTAACTACTTAAACAAAAGAATGTAGACTGGTGGTCTGCGTTAATGTCATTGCAAACTTTCACTCAACAGCATGCACCCATACTAATAATACACAATGTAAATACACTCATGAGCACACACATATATGCATACACATGCAGATATTTATATTTGTATTGTTGCCTTAAATGCCGCTGCTGCATTGATTAATATAATCCGCTTGGAGACGTTCCTGCCTGACTGCCTGCCTGCCTGTTTGGTTGCTTGCCCCCGCTTTGTTCTCGACGCTGCTCATCGCCGATTTAATGCCTCAGCAGCACAACTGATTGGTTGCAAAGTTTTACTGATTTCCTTACGATTTCAAGCAGTTTCCTCATATTACCACTCTCGCCGTTGCGATGTGTTGAACAACTTTGAAGAAAAGAATTGTCAGGCATACAACACCCCTCTACCTTCCGGTACAGCCAACGTCATTGCGGCGGAGCTTTTGCCAGCTACTCAGCCGCTGGTTAAATACAAGTTAATGATACTTATGGATATTTCGTTGTTGTGATTTTATTTTCACTTACAACCATATAAATATTCACCCATCATTGCTTCCTCTCCCGTCCTCACCTACATACGTTAAATGCCATACTTATGTATATTGGCATATCTTTGCATTCGCATTTGCACAGAAAATCGTTCACCCTCTGATCATCGGATAGCTTTGTCTTCGTGTGCACCTAAGCTCCCGGTAGCTGCGGCTATGCCCTTCATTCATTGCTTACCGCATCGTCACATTTCTTTTAATCGATCCGAACGTCTTTGTGCGCCTTAATCCGCTACCAATGAACTGCGAATTGTAAATTGTGTATTGTGCAACGATGAACTCTGTCGGGCTCTAAATTCATTTGAATATGCGCGACACACCGGCGTAAGGCGTAAGGAGCGGCAAAGCCAATAGCACAACAACAACTGCAACAACGTACGGCTGCGTAGTCGTAGCAAAATCAGTAGCAGTCGCAATAGTGGCAACATTAGCAGCAACAACAACAAGCGGTATACAGTATGATAATGATGGCGCACAGGATTTCACATTTGGGCTTTTGATGGGGATGAAATTTGATCCACAGCGCACAAAGGCGCGGGCAGGCAGGCGATGGCATCGATGGTGATGAGCTGCCAGCAAGTATTTGCATAAAGCATAACCTTTATTATGGGCTGTTGCAGCGCTATTCATTGACTCGCTGCTTGAGCGAGCGACAACAGTTGAACCAGCCGCAGGGGCAGCAACAGCGTCAGCGAACGAACCGAAGTATCGCGTAGCTTTGCTTATGATTATATATATCTATATAAAAATATGTATATATGTGTGTATGTGTGTGTGTGTAGCTGAATGTTGACGATATGAAGGAGCTTAATTTTTAAGTAAGGATTTGCTGTTGGAATTATAATTTGCTGTTTTTGTTGTTGTTGCTGCGCTTATTTGTGAATCTTATAGTTGATGCGTTTTATTTTGCGCTGCTTGGCATGTCGAGAGATTAAGCAAATTTTTTAAGAGATTTCAAGTTTCACAATACCAAACAGCACACACAAACATGCATGACACCAACGTAGAGCCTAGTGGTAAGTAAGTGTGCATTGTGAAGCGCTCATTTAGCACGAGTGCAGATTTGCCCTGTTCTCCGCACAATTCGTGATAATAAAATAAGCAACCAAAGTGTGAGATAAGATGGTAGTGGTTAAGTTGGCGGCTTAACGGGAAACACACACAGTCGTATATACAGGTATGCATGCCACATATACATACATACATATGGATGTGTGCTAGCAAATGCAAATACATACTTAAAAGTATTCGATTTCAAAGCACAATTGCTGCGCGCCCATCTATATTCATATGCATGCAGAAATTAACAGGAAAGGGCGCTTATAATTCGCATCAAAGCAGCAGAATTTATCTTACTCTCAATAATTATGGTTAGAACTCTTAGAGGGTCAGTGGAAACCTTGCAGTAAGCGCTGGTTGGTAGCGTACAGTTTGAATACGATTTTAATCCGGCTTTAGAATTGTGCTATAAAGATAATAAGCTAATTGATTTTGAAATAATATAAACCTTTTAAAATTTGATTTTTATAATGAACTCCTAAGGCTATATTAAAATTTTATTTTTATAATGAACTCCTAAGACTATCAAATTTGCATACAAAGCAAAAATATATTTTTAAAAAAAATTTTGTTTTTATTTCACATAAAATTTTTTGACAGCTGTGCATCTTGTGTAGAAATTTCAATAATTTTGATATCTACCGAAACAAATTTTCTTGGTACAAATACTTAGTGCAAAGGCTTAAAAAAATGCAAAGTTTTATTATGGCGAATGGAAAGAACTTATTAGCTTTCTGAAGGGAGCTTGAAGTCTCGGATTGGTCGATCAGCAGTAGCAGAGAGCCCACAAACAATAGGAAGTCTTTGTTGAAAGAAGCTTCATGTTAAATATTGAGCCGCTACTTTAAGTTATAGAAAAGTGAAGATATCTCAAACGATATCGATGGGCTCTAACAGCTTATAATTATTTATATTCTGCTGCATAAATTTTCTAATTGCTTATATGTAATTTCATCAACTAACGTTTATTAAACGCCAATCGTTCTAGCTAGTCAATAGTATAGATTTTAATAAAAAAATTTCGATTTAAAATTAAATTTATATTTTTTGATTCCGATTTTGGTATTCAAAATTGAAAATTAAAAATTTGAAAATTGAAACTATGAATTTTTATCCGAAAATCAAAATTAATTATAAAAAATAAAATTTTTAATTGCAAATTCGGAATTCAAATATGAAAATTTAAGTTCTAATCCCAAAATTAAAGTTTAAAATTGACAAAATGTAAATATTTGAATGTGTAAGTTTGCCGACGACTACTGTAGAGTATTGAGTATCATGTCTCTGTTCCAGCTTTCTTTCTTTGACTTAGGATTAAAAATTTTTTAATTTCAATCCCGTATTTGGGAGTAACGTTTCTGGTTTTTTTTTGCTATTTGGGATTAAAATTTAAACACAAACGGTAATCCGAAATACTGGTATTTCAGTGGATGGATAAAGATAAAAAAAAGTAATACGGTAGTTGGGATTAGAAATTTGAAAAATATTTTAAATTAAGATTTTTGCGATTACAAAATAATAAAAACAAAAACTATTTTTAAATGCCAATTAAATTATTCCTAAGATGCATTATTTGCAACCTTGCCAGTCGACACATAAAAAATATTATTTTATATATATTGACTTGAGCACACACATATGTATATACGTTTTAATCGCTCTTGCAGAGAACAGACAGCTTGTAACATTTGTTTGATTTTTCTTTTAATAAATCCGCAGTAAAAAACTAATGCAACTAATGCGCGTCGCACGAAAATTAGAGAATCCAAGCAGAAAACGAGCATTTATGCTAACCTTCGCTGTCTCTGTGTGTGCCTACGCACTTAAATGAGCGCTTTTTCTCTACACACACACACATACATAGAGAAACATATGTAAAAATAGCGCACTTACGCTAATGCCGACGCCAATTAAAAATGGAAACCTCAATAGACAAGAATAAGCCACCGCAAAAGTAACAGCGGTGAGAGCAATAAGCGGAGATAATTTGATATATACATGTGTGTGCATATGCATGTGTGTGTAGCAATAAAAAAAAATAAACAATTGTAAAACTGTTAAATCCGCAACTAAACTAAAAATCTCAAACATTTATCCGCGTGATTATGTGCCACATTGGCTAATTGCTATGCCACATTAAGCTGTAGCCACAAGCGCTACGCGACAGCTGGATAGACAGACAAACAACAGTTGAACTGGTCCGTATAGCTAACTAACTAAATGACTGAATAGCCAGTCAAATGGTGACACTGTTGTATTAAGACATATTCGCAAACAAAACAACAGAGCCAGTGGGAGGGAGGACACTCTTCAGCCGGCATTTCAGTGGTTGGATGAGAATGTTAGCAGCGTAAATAATGAAAAATACAAGGTTAAGTTAATAATTACTGAGGTTAGGGTACATTTTTGCAAAAAATATAAATTCTGTCAAATAAAAAAAAGGTTCCATACAGACCTTATATTGTTGAATCAGTTTGAACTGAACTATTTATTACAAGATTTTACCATACCTTATGCAATAATCCATGCTAAATTATATGAAGATATTTTGTCAAATAAAAAGTTTTTCATACAAAAATTAAATTTTTATCGATCTGTTTCAAAGCAGCTATATTTAGAGCAGTCCGATCTGAACAATTTATTTGGAGATTGTAGTGTTGCTTTGGATAATAATCCAAGCCAAACTTCGTGAGGATAGTTTGTAAAAAAAAGTTTATATGGCAGCTGCGTGCTATAGTGGACCGATATCGTAGGTACCGGCAAATGAGCAGTTTTTGGGTAGAAAAGAGCTTGTGCAAACTTTCAGATTACTATATCCAAAACTAAGTAAGTAGTTTGTATATATACAGACAGACGGACATGGTTAAATCTACTCAGATCGTTATGCTTTATATTAATATATATACTTCTTAGGATCACCGACGTTTCCTTTTGAGTGGCAATCATATTGTAGCCTGTTCTGGTAGAGAATATAATCTCTAACCTTATAATCTCATAGCGTGTGCTGTAATTCAGAAACCTCTGTAGCTACCCTAGAATAACTAGATAAGCCCAAAGAAGAATCTGCCAACGCCATCATACAGTTTTTAGGATTTGTACGCATACGCACGCAGTGCTTTTGTTTTGATTTTTATCTACACTGCATTTTCTATTTTTTGTTCACTTTCGACACTTTTCTTGTACACTTTCTCTGATTTTCGCTTTGCTTCAACGACTTTGACGTCAACAGCGAAAACGACAACATGTGCGGGATTCAATTTAAAAGGATTAACTGCTAATTTCTTGTGATACCACTGAATGCCAAACAGTCAGCAGAGAGTTAGCTTAGCTAATACGTAGTAAAACAAAGAGTATACAATAGTAAACCGTGGGAGCGCACCAATTACAAGCCGAGCAAGTGATATGCTTTTTTCCAGCAGCTTCGTACATTTGTTTTTGTAACTTGTGTAAGCCTTTGGTGTTTGTGGTTTATGTCTTCACACTTCGACAAAAGATGAGTTGTTTAAGAACCAACAAGTGGATCTAGCTGAAACACGTATTCAAAATATATATGGAAAAAAGAAGCTCTCAAGCAGAAACAATTGAAAGTAATGGTATATCTAAAGAGCCGATCTGATATTGAGGCGTAATGTTTTCCATAAATTAAAAACTTATATTGACACGGGCATTTAATTGTATGCTGCTCAAATTAGAAGACAGAACAGTATGCATTTCTTGACTAATTTCATTACCCGACTTTCCCATATAATTTTGTGTAACTTTGTTGTCGTAGATATTCTGTAAACTTAAATGTGAAGAAAAAGTTGAAGCAAAAGATAATAATGTTAGATGTAATATTTTTTCCATCCACTGTAGCGCCATTATATTATTCTAAAGAAAAATAGCATTGTCCGATATGCAGATTTCAATCCATTTTTTCATTTATTTTGCTTCTTCTGTAGTTATTTAATAATAAAGTATGTATGAATGTACTTGAAGGAAATGTTTTTTCCCAAACCTATATTTTTTCACCATAAATCTACGCGTTAAAAATCAATTGTTAAAAGAGCACTACTCTCAAAACACATATCACTCTTAAATCACTAACACTATGGATAAATAACGAATAAAAAAAAAATGTGGGAAATCACTTGCAACACAACATAAGTATTGTATATATATGTATGTGTATGTGTGTTGCTAAAATTGAAGCTCTTAGCCTTGCTGGCAGAAGGAAAACCACATTTATCCTTGCGGATTTGCGCTAATACACTCATTCGTCTCTTAACCCTGTCGCTAACGAAGCTTACGCTAGCTGCTCCCTGCAATATGTCATTTGTGTAACACACAAATGTACACACACAAATATATATAAATACGTATATATATATACTTTCCTGTTTATTTGTTGTGACAACACATATTCCTGCGAGTATTGTTACTTAGTTATTTGTTATTTGCTTATCTAACAGCGCTTAGACGTGTATTTATTTCGATATGAGTGTGTGTGTGTGTGTTTGTGTCCTTTTACTTAATACACCCACTTTCTCTCGTCTGCGTGGACTAAGCTAAGTCACTTACTTACTTGCAGCTTGTTGTATATGTGTATGTAAGCGTGTTTATCGGTCTCTATATTAGTCTGTCGTTTTTGCCGTTTTTGTAGTTGCATTTCGCATGCCAGATTGGCGATTTTTTTGCCTTACTTATTTCTCTGCTACTTCTGTTGTTTACATTTTTTATTTGCCTTACTTGTCGTGTTTGAATCCCCAACACCCGTTTTGTTGCAGCAACATTGGAATTAACACCAACGACGGCAGGAGCAGCAACTGCGCACACACACACATACAAGCAATAATAATATGAACAACAACAACAGCATCGTCAAGTATAAATCTAGTGAACTTCACAAGGATTAGCCAGCATGAAAGCATCAGATTTGAAAGCTTTTCTCATCGTTGCTTTCCTTTTTGCTACTTCTGAGTTTATTTAAGCTCTATATGCTACAGTATTGTATTGTTTGCTTTGCTGTGCTGAAGTTTTCGCCGATGTTTGTTTTAGTTGTTGTACTTGCATTTGATTTAGCCGGCATATTTACAGTGATTTTACTGTTGTTATTCAGTTGTTGCTCGTGTAGTCGAAATTTCTCCAGATCGTGTCCGTTTTGTTTTTTCTTATTTTATTTTTTATGTATGCAAAGAAATATTCCAGTAGTATGTTTATAAGCTGTTTCGTACATTTGATATACATCGCCTGACAGCTGATGTGGAAAATTTGCATCTGACTGCAGTCAGTCATTCTGCGACATGAGTTCAAACGTCATGTTAGATAAAAAATCCTACAAATAGATTTACAAAAACCTTCTGGATCTCGCTATGAAGAATTCCGTAGATCAGAGCGCTTATTTTTGTGAATAAAAAATATTAATAACATAACAGTGAATATTGAATGGTATGTGCCATTTCTTATCAAATGCCACATTTTTCTGACACTGGTGTTTCTAAGAAAAAACTGTTGAATGGAGAAACATTTGTACAGTCGTAAAAAATTCTCTTAAATATATTTTTAAAAGTTGGTTGGTTGGTCATTTCACATGAGTTTTGGAATTTATTGCAAATTCTTTAATTTACAGCTATTTAGAAAAGCCTTGAGATGTACGATTTCCTAGATAAAAGGTGTGTAACCGGAATATGCAATAATGTGACGATAAAGCTAAAAGGTTTGGCAATGACTGGTATGAAATAAAAAAATATCCATTGTAGTCTAGATTCTTACAACCGTCGGCAAATAGAAGTACCAATATTTTGTGCAAATATTGTTTAGTTGTTTTTTTTCTTAATTCCAAATTTTTGTACACTGATATTTAAGTATATTAGATATATTAAGTTTACTACGAAGTTTTTAACACCCATAGGGAAACGTCGGAGACCCTATAAACTACATATATATTGTAGATATGAAAATGATCGGTCGGTCTGTCCGTCTGCTGCATATACAGGAACTAATCCCTCAGTTTTTTAGTAATCGATCTGGAAATTTGCACACGTTCTTTTCTACCCAAGAAGCTAATTATTTGTCGGAACCGCTGATATCGAAATATCGAACCACTGTAGCATATAGCTGCCATACAAACTGACCCATCAAAAGTAAGTTCTTGTATCGAAAACTTTTTCGTTTGACCAGATATTTTCACGAAATTTGGCGTGGATTATTTCCAACGGTTTAAGCGGCGAACAACATAATTATTCAGATCGAACCACTATATCATATAGCTGCCATACAACCGGACCCATCAAAATCAAAATCTATTATGGAAAATCTTTAATTTTTGAAGTCAACGTTTTGTTTATGTTTTGTATTGATTTATATTATTATTATTTTTATGTAATTGAGCGATTATACTCAGCTGAATGTCGTATATTTATACATTTTTAAAAAAACCTTAATAAAATTCGAAATAAAGTTTTTTATTCTCCCACAAAATAATAACAATAAATCTAGTTGTTAACTAGAAAATATAATTGTTTAGTATAGTTTTTAAGTAACGAACATGAATTATATACATGCAAACATACATATGTATAATTATTAAAAAAAAAAAAACTTTTAGGCAGCTTATCAATTTCACAAGTGCCACATTCACCAACTCAAATCACGGCATTAATCAGCAATCATTCAGACAATTTAATTTTTTCCGCTTTTGTTTTTATTGCCAATTAATTCGCATAACATTTCAGATATTAAACATTACACAGCTTATTATAAAAATTCGTCAAATATTTCAGCGTATTGTGTTTCTTTTTTGTAGTTATTGCCTCATGTTCTAGCACACGCACACACACGAAAAATACACCATTATACCACAAATTAGACAGATCGTTGGGTATCGCAGTAGCACACCAAAACACTTAATCCGATCGGCAAAAAAAATTTTTGCTTAAAAAAATCACAACAAAACAAATTTAAGTCAAATAGCATTTATAAAAAAATTCAATTAAATAGAAAGAGCTATAAAAAAGCTGTATGTAAGGAATGCGCTCACCAACCTTCTTCCAGCATGTCGCACACGTAACTGACGCACCGCATGAGCGCCAACACCAACGACAGTCCACAAATGCACACGCATAGGCAACAGCTAACAAAACAACCACCATCGCCAACAAAAAAAAAACACACATACATGCAAACATAACCACTATGGTAGACAGTCAAATCTCAACGCCAGCTAGCCATCGCTGCTCTCCAAGCGTTGAACAGACGCGGCACCACACCAACACCACCATAAAGAATAATCTTTGATAAACAGTGCGGCGCGCAACATGTGGCAGCAGCCGAGTCCAGCCAACCCAACGAGAGCGCCAATGTGTGGGCCCTCCCCCCAAAGCAAATACAAAAGTATGTAAGTGCCGGTGTGAATATGTGTGCGTTGTTTGTGTGGGAGCGCGAGTATGTCCCCAAACACGTATATGAAGAACACGCTCTATGACAATTCGCTCTCAGCTCACTTTTATATGCGTGTATTACAGCGCTCTCCAACATTCACACACACACACACACACACAATGCGTTTGTACGTGCTCCCGTTCGTTTGTTCGTTCATTCGTCTGGTTTATCGTGCCATATCAGAGGGGATTATGCGAAATGAATGGAATTAAGGATTAATTTCGAAGGGATGTCATTTAGACGGGATAATTCTGTTTTGTATTTTATGCTCGAGTGATTCACGGTATTTAAGCGCTTGGATGTGGTGGACGGATAAAATTTGTGCGTATGTGTTGGCACGTATTTATGGCGCACAGCAGATACAGTAAACATTATTTGTATGTATATATGTAATCGCTGCGCCGGTTATGCGTGCGTAGTATTTATAAAAAGCAAAGCAAAAACGAAATTAATCCGAGAGGAAATACACTTTCGATATTGTGGCACGGTGTGTCAAATAGATAATAAATTAGGAAATAGCAGATTAAGCATCTTTTATTCATTTGGGATCTAACAAATAAGTAAAATCTCTTTTGACTTATACTGGTATTGATGAGTAATCTTAAAATGTGTGTTGTTGGTTTTAAGGTACCGAAGAAACTATCAAATGGCTTAATAGATAAGTCGTGTCATTGTATTTTTATTTTCGATATTAATTGATAAAATATAATACTTAGACTTAGGCTAAGAACCCAGCGAAGAGCAGAAAAAGTAAATTAGCAAATTATTGCGCTTTTTTATCGAATCAAATAAGACAGGAATAGTTATAGGCTTAAGCTGTGATGAGTAAAATAGTAATTCTTTGGAAAAACCGAAAGAGCTTAATAATTAATTTTAAGGTGTATAATAAAGAAATATATAATATTTATATTCTCATTATAATTGGAACGAAAAAGTTATTGTTAATTTAGTTGAAAAAAAAAGAAGTTTTTCCTTTTGCTTTGAGTTTGATGCGACTTATATTTTTGGAGATATGAGGGCATTGGTAACCATTTTTAGCTAAGTGTAAATGTCTTTTCAAACTTCAAACGCATTTTGCTCGAAGCTCTATTTTCAGAGTCGATGAGCATATCTCCGAAACCGCTAGACAGTTAAAGGTAAACCTAAAAATACGATTTTCCACAAAAACTTTCATTTTTCAATCTTGTTAACTGAGGGTTTTGTCGAAAAAAACTATTTTTTTGCTCAGTCAACATTTTTCAAAAATCATTCAAAAATTCGACTCTTACTTCGTATTTATCTATACCAAAAAAACTTAAATTTTTTCCTTTCATTTCCAAAACATTTTAAGCAGACATCTTTTTGCGGAGGACCTTCAGAAGATTGTCTATAGAAGAAAGGGAAACTCAATTAAAAAAAATGTTTTCTATTGAATTTCAGTAAATTCATTAAATGTTTATAAAATATGATATCTTCTCAGAAAAAATTACCGAAAAAAAAAAATTATTTCAGACCTGCAAGTATGCACTCCCCTTAATATTAGTATGTTTTGTTGCGTTTTATTTATTTTTTATTGTCTAATTAATCTGAATTCTCATCATTAAGCGAACCACCTTTTAAATAATTTCTTTTTTTGTCTTAAATTTGACTAAACTCTTTTATTTTGAGTTCGATTCGTCTCAAATACATATATCATATATAATATATGTATATGTACCTACGAGGCAATATAAAAAAATATGTATATTTTGAAATTATATTTTTATATTAATATACTCAAAATTATATTATATATTTTTCGATATTATTATTTTTTATGTCATTTACTTTATTTTTAGTTATATATATAATTATTTTTTCTTTGTTTTGAATTCCCGATCTCAACAAACGAAACACCACTGAAATAGCACGTGCAGCAACACACTGTGCTACGTAATACCGGACGATCCATAAAACGAAGAGTTAAATCCGAAATAATAATCCCTCACGAAATTAAATCCCACGCCCACATGAAAAATCGCAAGCAACATAAACAACAAACAGCAGCAGCAGAACAGCACAACAGTGCGCTGTACTGTAATTGTCGCACGGTTACACTGTCACGCAGTCATACCGTTGGCCTACCAGACAAAACCGACACGACACTGCCTAGCCGATACCGTGTTGCCACTTTAGCAGGTTGAGTTGGTCGGCTCCCACTCGACTGCTGTTGCGTTATTTCAGCTACAATTCAACCTGACAGACGGCGCGCAGAAAAGTAGCGATGTCGGTAACGAGCAGCGCTGCCGGTTTAAGGATTAACGCAGACACAACAACAACTGTAGCAACATAACGTGCCGACACATACACATACACTTTATTTTTTGGCGTCAATACAAAGCTGTGTGTGTGCATGGCAGCGGTATGGAGGGGTGATAGTAGCGGAAGAGCTAAGCTGAATCGCGTTGAGCTGCTGCCCACCCAGCTGTGCAGCGCGACGCGTCAGTAGTTGATGTTGGTGTAGTTGGCTTTTGCAACGGCTGTAATGCCCAGTGCAGAAAATCGTTGGGATTAATGTGGAATCTGGCTTATTTCGAAAATATGCTGTCGCTCAGTTATAAAGCTGTTCGCCATTCGCCGCTCCCCGACAAAGCTCAGTCGAAAAAATACCAATACACCGATCAGCAGCTACAAATATGGACGCCAACAAAAACAAAAACAATATCCAACAATAAAAATTGGAACGGCATAAGAAGGCATGTGATAGGCGTCAAGGGCGGTAGGGGTCAGTTAAGCCAACAATAGCGAGTTCAATGGCGTAGGCATTTCAATAGTGGGTACCGCTTAGCTCGCAGCACCGATGCGCATATCATCCTTGCTACATCAACACAGTTGCACAGCGCGTTCCTGAGTTGGTGATGAGTGCGACTAAAAGTCCACAGTAGTACGTATACCTATGTGGCGTAAATCTGGAGTGAGCGGCAAACAGATGCTAGCGTTATCGCAAATCCACGCGCGTGCAATTGCGAAAAGCTTGCTGCAAAGCTTACATGTATGTGTGTGTTTGTGTAATCATATGCATATTCACGTATACCCCGTGATACACCGAAAATTATGCGCATTTGTATTTGGTCGTTTGAAAGATAAAAGTCTGGGCAGCAGACCGTTGCAGCCTTACCCAGTTCGATGTTAGTTAAAGGGCGTTCCCCTCACTCAGAGCGAGAGAGCGAGCTGCGGATTAAAGCGTCTATATTTATACATTGAAATGGCACGTGTACGTATATGTGTGTGTGCGCTCATACACTTAAATATCACATCATTAAAGTGTGTAACGGACAAAAGGAATGCCATATGCCGTTTGGAGCTAAGCAAAGCCGGCACTTCATAAAATTTAGCATCCCCCATATTTTGTTGGTGTTTTCTTTTATTTGTGTTTGCTTTGGTTTTTCGCTGACTCTCATACTCTCTATTTGCCTGTTTTGCTTTAGCTGGGCTGTTTCTCCAATTAATGCGCCAGGATAATCCGTCGATCAATAAAACGTTGCAGACAGAGACGGTATGCGCATAGTCGGAGGGGTATGGTTGAGAAGGTCATGGAAACAATTTTAAAATTTTGTGTGTAGACGGTATTTTGCTATTTTGTAGATAGTATTGTTTTGTGTTTTATTTTGGAAATGTATTTTCAATAAATGCTAATATATATAAAAATATATTTATTTATTACTTTTTATTTTTTAAATATATCATAGTTTACTTATTACAAGAAGAACGTTAACTTCGGCTATACCGAAGCATTAATACCATTCATAGGTGCATTTCTTATAGCATAAAAGGGTATAAAAAAATGTTGATCTGGATTTTGATAGGTAAATTTGTATGGCAGATATATGCTATAGTAGTCCGATCTTAACAATATGTTAGAAAATGTACCGTTGGCTTGGCCAATAATTCTTCTCAAAATACCTGAAGATAATATCTCAAATAAAAAAGTTTTTTATACTAGAACTTGATTCTTATTAGTCAGTTTCTATGACAGCTATACACTATAGTTGTCTGATCTGAACAATATGTTTGGGTATTTTAGCGTTGACTTGGAAAATAATCAGTTCCAAATTTCGTGAAGATCTCTTTTCCAAAATAAAGTTTTCCATACAAGAACTTGAATTGAAATTGATTTTGATCGCTCAGTTTATATGGCAGCTATATGCTATGGTGGTACGATATCGGTTATATCGTGGATCGGTTTATATCGTTTTCTTTTAATTTTTATTGTTAATCTTATCACTTCAGTTTCATTATTTTTAAACTGCGCAACTAATTTCATTCAAACTACTAACTGGCTGCCATCTACATTTTGCCACTGTCTGACGTCTAGAAGCACTGTACGTACATACATATAAGTAGGTATGTGTATGTATGTCTATAATGCAACGTATCCTCACCATTATCTGTGTGTTTGTAACATACGCTCGGGTGCGCTTATAAACAGGGCCAAACAACACCCTTTACATTATCCCCAACAACACTACCAGCAGCAATGGGTGAAGATAACAAGCAACATTAACTGTGGCAAGACTGAAATTCAAGTTTCCAACTCAAAGCCGGAAGCACCGGTAAAGGGGTTAGAGAATGAGGAAATGCTCTTCATTTGTGTCTGATGAGATTAGAGTTAAATCCAGATAAAGGGATAAAGGATTCAAGGTATTGCTGTTGCTAGAGCTGTAACCATTGTAGCTGCAACAAAGGGTGGTGGCTTGTGTAGACGCAACTCACATTCACAGTGTGTGAGAGGACTGCAGCGCCGATGCGGTTGAATGTCTTCGAAAATTTGGCGGCAAATCTAAATCACTCAGCAACGCAACGCAAACAAGCAGGCAACAAAATGTGAGCTAAAATGGTATGTTGCTGGTTTTGTTGTGCACGTGCTCACTTCGGCTCCGCTAGAGCTTTCGTTGCCGGCAGATTTGTTGTGTCGCACCTTCTCAGCCGTAAGTACATCTTTCCGGGCGTCACTCTAACTGCTAGAGGGGTTTATACGCGCTTTCGATTGTTGTTGCAAGCAGTAGTTTACGACAATGCCGAGTGCTTATCGGTAACGTCCTTGTGAGATTTACGCTGGCAGCGCAGCCACGGGGAATAAGTGCTCAGATATATGTATGGAAGTGTATGTAGCAAGTATTGTCGGCGCTTCGTGCGGATTTGCAAAGTTTGAATCCTTTTGCGCCAGCAGGAAGGTTAAGCGTTATATTCCTTCACATATTGTTTGCTCGGTGAGTGTGCGGTTATTGCTTGAGTGTGTATTGTACTTGTATATATTATATTATCGGATTTCTTAACGCGGCGTTCGCTGCGCCGAATGGGTGTTGCTTAGACACTTTTAATAAACCTAGCGTTTGTTTGTTTCTTGCAAGGATTTGAAAGTTTTAAGCGAACACTTTGCCTTTTGGATTTTACTTGAGACAAACGCGGAGAAATTAAAGGGTAAAGCGTATTTAAGGGCGTATAGGAAATTCAATGGTTAATTTTTTTTAGTATAATAAATCTATTTCATTGTTACTATATATATAAATATTTAAGATTTATAGTTATAAAAATGCTGCTTATTACAAAATTTAGTGAATAATTTGGGTTTTGCTGAAATAATTACTAAAAATGTTAAGGCTAAGTTCTCAAAATAAGAAAGTAATTAAAAAGCTAACTCATATTGAAACAGTTGCCTTATCGGCGCATTCACCAACAGATTTAATGAAATTATAGAATCCCAAGTACATAAACGCGAAAATATTTAAAATATAAAACCAATATGTTTTTTAATTCTAAGCTTGGGATTAACACTTTTTTTTATTCATCAATGCGGTAATTAGGATCTGGAATAAAATTTTTTATTTTTTTCAAATAAGAAATTTGGCTTTGGGATTAAAAAAAAAAAAACATACGGATAATCCGTAATCCGTTTTGCGGGATAAAATTTTTAAATTTTTTTCAATACGGTATTTCGGATTTTTTTGTTCAAAAAAAAATTTGGCTTTGGTTTTAAAATTTTTTTTTTTTTCAAACTTGAATTTGGGATTCAAAAAAAATTTATTTAATATTTTTTTTTTCATTCCAAACCCTAGGTTAATCCTTAATCCGTTTTGTTGGATTACATTTTTTTTTTATTTTTCAATTCAGTATTTAGGAGTAAATTGTTGTTTGTGTTGTTTTTCAATCCGAGTTTTGGGCTTAACAATTTGAAAATAATTGTTAATGGAGTATTTCGGGATTATAGAATAACACAAATGAATGCGTATGTTAACTAATTTTTTTTTAAAGCATCATTTGCACCCCTGATTTTATTACAGTTATACATTTTTGAAAAGGTGTCACATTTGACCACTACATTTTTTTTTGGTTATTGCTAGTAAAACAGTTTTGTCACATATTATTCAATTTTACAATGCAGCAACACCGACTTTTGGATATGCTACATAAACATTTGAGTTGCAATGGCCATTGTTAACTTGCATGCTTGGTTCAATGGCTTGCGTTAAGCCCTTACTGTTGTAATGTGCTGTGCTCAGAGATTTGAGTAAACATGCATGAAAGTAAATGTGGTGTTGATCTTACAAAAAAAAACATTTTTGACGGCCATTGCATGTATACAGTAGTTGGCCAAGTAATTAGGAACTTTAAAAAAATTCTTTAGGGTGTTATAAAAATGGATAAGTTCTTTGTAAGACAAATTATATATATATTATTATAGATTCTTTCTATTATCTACTTCATTTGCTTATTATTTGCAATTTCTGAAATTATCACTGTGATTTGGTTTCCAATAATATGACAGCAACTGTAAAAGTGCAATGCCAAGCAAATATGTGCTTGCGGTGCATATAACTGTATGTTTACTAAATATGAGTATATGCCTGCCACGCCAGACACAGGCTCGTCGGTATTTACAAATGCCACATGCAGCATGTTGCAGTGTTTAAGCGACAGCAGTAGTGGTATTTTCGGTGTTGAGGCACGATTTCTGGATTAAACGCGATTTGGCAACGCAAAAATATGTGATGTTACGCGCAAAATTACCTTCATGGGGTGCAAGCGATTTCTTAAATCTTTACGCAAATATCAGAGCCTACAAACCTATGTACATATGTATATATACTTATATATGTATGTGTGTATTTTTTAAATATTAAAACAAAATTCGGAACATAAATATGCATTTGATATCAACCAGCTAAATGGCTTAGAAGTTTGTTTAAAATTTTGTATTGTAGGAATTTCGAAAAATTTCGTTTTAGCGCTTAATTTTGAATATTTTGAACTACACACACTTGGAAATGCGAAGCGTGCAGTTACAACAGTTGACGGATTAATCAAATCCGTCGCACGTCCGTTTGGCAGTCTGATTATTGTTATTGTAACTCGAGTGCTTTGTTATGTTGCTTTTGTTAGTTTTGCGCTCACATACTTACATATATATGTGTATATACATATGTGTGGTAGTTCATATGTGTGCCTAGTTAGGCCCACTTTGTGCTCGCAGCCGTTGCCTGATATTTGACAGTGATAAAAATTATATGAAAGTCTACGTTCACTATCGATACGTATGCGTATATTGGAAATTCAACAACAACAACAACAACAGCAATAATAGCAGCTATGAGTAATAACAATAATTTGCAAAATTTTCCATTAATCATCCTGCTCGCACATTGACTGCTTTGGCTGATTGCAAACGAATGGATAGATTGAGAGCAAAATGTGTGGGGCGTACTATGCTGGGATTACCGGTGGGTGGATGGCTGAGAGAGAGGAGCAGAGTGGAGGAGCACATAGCTTTGGGAATATGCATAAAGCTGAGGATTAGGCGTTGGCCCATCATTTAAAATATCAGCATGAAAAGTGACGTTGAAGCATTTAGCAAACGCTATACGTGTGGATTAAAGCGCTGATGCTGGCGTTGACGGTGACGCTGACTGCTGTACATATAGTACGAGTATATCCAACAGCACCGTAAGCCATGGGATTAGAGCGCAATTTTGTGTTGCTTTGTTCAGATATATTTATATACATATATATCCATAGATAAATATAAATAGATATAAATGAATGAGTAACTGGGGGAGGCAGTGGCGCATTCTTTACCAAATTAAATTTCTGAAATTGTTTCATTTGAGTATCTATATAAACACGAGTCGATAAATAAGTTACTGGGGATCTGTGGTCGGGAAGTGAAAGGGTGGGGGTAATGAAGTTCTTAAGGTTAAAAAACGGTATATCTCGATTTTAAGAGCAACTTATAAGTCCTATAGAAAAAAGTTGAGGAAGAAAGTTATAGGTAATAAAAAACACCTCAAAATTTATGCGATAATTTATTATATTTTTAAAAAATTGGAATAAACTAACCTTTTTATGTCCCCAGCACAACATAATATTTTTGATTTAGCGTATTTATACAGTTATGTACATATAAATGGCACATAAGCGAGTCAAATATTACAATACATTTATTTTCTACTTGTAACATCCCCCTTCCCAAAAATACCGTTTTCTTTCCATTAAATTTTTTTTTTTTGCAATTTTATTGCGTATAATGTTGATTTGATGTGGAAACAAAAAATTAAACTTTTTTTAATGCATTGTTTACTTTGAATGTTGTGTCAAGTTCTCTGGTGCTTTTATTTTATTATGGAAGCCAATAAATATTTCGTCGATATTTTGTAAAAAATTATACGAAAAAACATTGCACCATATATGAGAGATGAGCAAAAATGGAAAATCTCCTGCTGAAATAAGGCATAGATCTCGAAAAATCGTTGTTGATGCAACAAAAATACTTATCTTGTGTCAACAAAAAGATTTCAAGAAAATCCTGACCGCGTAAATCCGATATTTGTGATGACAAAATTAGTCAGCCAGCTTGTAGGACGACGACTCTACGAAGCTCAACCTTTTGGACGAATTAGTAGGATGAAACCACTTCTGTCAAAATGCCACATCAAAACTCGAATGACATTCGCAAAGGTCCACAGAGACAGACAAGCACAATTTAAAAAAAAACGTCTTTAGTGCGATGAAATCAAAAGAAATAGATTGGGTCCAGGTGGAAAAACAAGTGTACGTTATCTAAAAGATCAAGCCCTTAACCCTAGCTATACCAAAAAACTAATAAGCACGGTGGTGGAAGTATCATGGTCAAGAACGCGTTTTCATGGTATAGCGTCGGGTCAATCGTTCTCATAAATAGTAAAATGGATAGTATTTGGATATACTTTGAAATATAATAAAGTCATTTGCATTTGAATCCATGGCTATAAACTGGACATTTATGCAGAACAATGATCCGAAGTGCAAGGCAAAGGTAAGACATGAATCCAATAAAAAATTTATGAAATGTTGTTTATATAAAACAAGTAAGGATAAAAGTCAAAGATGTTGATGATTTATAGGCTCATATTAAGGATTCTTGATATTCAATTCCCAAGGAACTGTGTTAAAAACATTTAAAATAAAACTAATGCCTGTTTCAATCCATGAGTGATAAACTTAGGCGATAAGTAACCGTTTTTTATATGAAGACCAAGTATGCTATTCATGTGTCCATGGCTGCATTTTCACTTTTCTTTTACCAAATATCAGAAAAGGACATTAATTTTAAATCGAAAATTCTAGCATAAAAATATCTGTTTTTTTAAAATAAATATACTTACAATAGTAAGTCTTCGCAGAAAATACAAAATCTATCCCACTAAACTATTCAAAGCTGATTTTTTTTTATTTCAGCTACCTGCTCTGCATATCTTATAATGATTATATTCCATAGTGGTCCAATATCGGTGGTTCCACCAAATGAGCAACTCTTTGGGGTGGAAAGAATGTGAGCAAATTTTCAGTTTGATATCACAAAAACTGAGAGACTAGTTCGCTAGTTGGATTGACTATAAATAAGGATTCCGGAATAAATTACCGACCAAACAAAATATTTGAAAAATTATAGCAGATTTTGCAGTCAAATTTAAGGAGATATGGAACTCGTTGGCCGTTGTCAATGTTAGCTTAGATGAACCTTTCTTCCAGAAGGGAGTCTGACTAGAAAATGTCTGTCTCTCCAGTTGTTTATAATCGAAGAGCGATGCTGAAAAACTATTTTTCAATTAACATATAACAAAGGAAAGGCTACGGTTTTCGTAGTATATCGAAAAGTATTTAAGCGTCTTAGAATAGTTTTCTTCGGGAATACTAATAGATCTCGCTGTCCATAAAACTATACTCATTTAATTTGTCATTAAGTATTACACAAATGTCAAGTTTAACTGAAATAAAATTATTCAGCTACTAAATTATTTACCCAATGTAAATATGATAATAATATTATAGTAATTTCTACTAATTTATTGTGAGAACGCCTTGGTATATTTAAGGACGGCACAAACATAATTAAGTCTTGCACTAAATGTATAAATATATACACATATATGTTTTCATATGTGCTCTCAAGGCCGATCTCAATAGGATAATTATACAATTTAATTAATATGAACAGCTCTAAGAACTCTTTAAATGTAGTGAAAGCGAGACAGCACACAACTACATATGCAAAGAAGGGATTAATGCATACATATACGCATACATGGAGCGAAATAGTTACACCTTTCAACTTAGTAAAAATAACAATAACAAATATTTCATACGCAGGTCAAGTCAGCAAAGTTTTGGTAAAAGGTAGAGTCGTAGCTAACCAGATTGCTTGCCCCCCGACCCCCCCTTGCAATTTATGCGTTTGATTAACGCATATGCATGCATGTGCATAGGCACATGTTTTGCTGCAACATCTATTGCCGTTATCGCATTTGTTTGTATTGTCGTTAGTGCTAATATCTTTATGTCTTGGTATGGCCCATGATACCATGATAGTTATTTTGCCTAAATCTTTTGCCAAACTGTTGCCTGTTGGTTACGATTATGACGCACCAATGTGTTGAATGTATTGCAAGCACACAGGCACACATACCAATGAGATCCTGAGACATGCGTGCATATTTATATAGAATATATTTTGCCATAAATCGCCAAAATAGTTGGTGGAGGTGCTAACGGGTGCGGTGACTAGCAGCGCCTAGTCTTCAAGCTTACGAATGCATATGCTTATTGATATTGGCATTGCAGTGTGGCAGTAGGCGCTGGCAGCAACAGCAGCTGATCGTCTCCATTCATTCATTGGTTGCTCTATATCTTTCGGGCCACCTCATTCCAGCAATGCTAGGCGAATTTTAATCCGTTTATAATACGCACATTTAAGTGTATGCCAAACGCAGAGGGTTATGCACATAGCAGTATGAGCAGAATTAGGAAAATACGTAGCCCAGTCAATCAAAATTATTGTATTTAAAATTTTTACTTGGCTCAGTATTGTTTGGGCACGCGTCAAAGATGGACACCAGATTCGTTAAATGTGAAAAGGCTGAAAATGTGAATAGTGCTTATGGTCCGACAATTTTGATATTAAAAATGCACAACGCTCTAGAAAGCCACAACGACCATCATGTAAGCACTTTTTCGATTGCTCACCGTTTGGAACGGTTTAAATAGCGTTGGTTACAACAAGAAGCTTGATGGAGAACGAGTTAATGTAAAAAACCTCATGGACCGAAATTCCATCTGCGAATCGCTGCTGAATCGCAAAGACTCGATTAATTTTGGTGGATTTGGAGGGGAATCATCTGCTATGGGCGACCCCTTATGGCTAAACTCTTAATTCGGAAGTGTACCAAATGCACCATCGGAAGGAAGCAATCACCCAGAAGCGGCCAGCTTTGTCTAATAAGAAAGTAACTGTGTTCTATGCGAACAACGCTAGACCGCACACGTCTATAGTGACTTGCCAGTAGCTTCACTAGTTTGATCGGGAGGTTCCTATGCATCCTCTTGTGATGTAGTGATAACTACCTGCTCTTGTCAATAGCGAATGATTTTGCTGGTGAAAAATTCGCCTCAATAGAAGCTTGGGAATATCAACTGCTTCAGTTTTTGGACGAAGGTTTCTGTGATAGTGGTATTATGAAGCTACCTTCAAGATGGCTAAATATACTAAATAACACCTTCAATTTTATTCAAAAATAATGGACTCCTTATTACTAGATCTTATACTCTTATATACCATATATTAATTACCTCCGCGAGAGGTTCAAAATGCAAGAGACAGTTTGTTGCAAACGCAGGATTCTAAACGGAAACTTACTCGACTAGTAGTCCAGTAGAATACTTTACTATTTGACTATACCTCCTTATATAACCAGCAATATTGCTTAGAGTTGGTTTTCTAAGAGTAAGCAAATATCAAAAGAAAAAATGGGAAACTAGTTTTAGAAAGGCGACAACCGTAAATACTCCGTTATAAAATGATAAACTTTGGTTCATGAAATCCAGTAAAGCCAACCCTACTTCTTAAAACTTAATCAATATAGTGCGAGAAAGAGGATAAAGTAAGTTTTCCGATACTTGAATTACAAATATTATTCCATCAGTATACAGACGGGGCTACTAATTGTGGGTCTTTAACTAGAGAAAATCTCAAAATCTTGACGATATTCTAAATTATTGCTTGGATTCTTAGGTAGCTGTGAATACCGAAAACCCACCTCTTTCAGAGAAAATCAAAAACGGTTTTGGAAAAACAATCTCGGACACGTACTTCAAGGCACCACTTATGATACGTCCCCAGTTTTTTATCCATAAGCACTATAAGTGAGTGAAATATTTTGTGGCTTGGGTTATTGCGACCAAACTTAAATTTATATGTATAGGTATGTATACAATTAAGCTGCTCAATCCTTTTGCTGGCAACTCTGAATATGTATGTGCATACGCATATAACTGCTTTAGCTACAATTGCAAGTGTTATTGCAAATGTTATTGTTGTTACCATTCAAAGTGTATTTATGTTGGCATGCATGTTTGTGTAGTTCAGCTGTTATTACCACAACCAGCCTGGTAGCTTGCAACCTTGTTTAGAATTTGTGCGCTGAGCGTACTCAGCCTCGACTGAAGCAACTGCTGCAAGAGCTTTAGCCGCAGCAACATGACAGTCCTAGTACAAGGCGAAGCGGCAAAAGCAATAGCACTCAGGCGGTAGTGACGATGGCAGCGTTAGGCAAGCGCAAGGATTTAGGATTTTGTATAGCAAACACATTTGAATCCTCGAAATTTGTCCCATTTCGTAGATAAATTTAGCTATCGAATTCATTTGTAGCAAAATTCGTGCTAAACACAAACACACGCCCACACATACATATTTCATACTGTGCATACATATGCAGTTTGAGAGTTGCTTGCGAGTGTTTGTAATGTGCTTAAGTCGCACACAAGCAAGCGCACAATATTTTCAGTGTCAGTGTATAATCCATGCGAATAAATTGTCTTACATATACAATGGTAAATGCATTTAGCTACGTATATGTGGGTGTGTGCCGGCAGATTTGTGTATATATGTATATATGGTATGCATGTGTTTGTTTGATAGAGCATTTGTATGTTGGCTGGCACAAAAAGCTTTTTGTTGTGCAAATCCTTTTTGCTTATAACTCGTGTGCTCACCTTCCTGCTGCCGCTCGCAAATCGAACTTTCGGCGAAACAGACACACACGAACACACATACGGCATATTGCTCTCCAAATCAATTCTTACTAAATCCACTAGCAGATAGGAGTGTTTTTCCATGGCTCACTATTTTCAACGATCCTGCTTTTATATTATATATTTTCTTTTCTGTATGTGTGTAGCGTGTTCCTGCGACATTCGCACCACAACACATACATACATACATATGCTACATTTGGCATTTTCGTTTGCCTGTAAATTTCGTTTGCGACTTAAAATTTTGTTCCAAATCTACTCACATATGGCGTTTGCATAATGCTTAATGCTTAAGCTCTGCAGGTGTGCGAGCACTGACGGTAGAAGGTAGAAATCTACAAAAAAAACTTTGAACGTTTTAGTTGGTTGTAGTTAGGTTGTAGCTTGGGGTTTTTCCTATTATTTTGGTTTGATAGTTGTGATCAACAAAGAAATGCGCAACAGTAATCGAAGTAGTGATCATCAATATGATCATATAAGCGATCAAACAAGGCATTATTTTAGTAACCGAAAACATGATATGGTATTTCAGAGATATACTAGGATGCACAATTAATGAAAGGTATCGTTCTATATTAAGTCGATATAAAAAAATTGTATGTCCAGCTATAAAAACATTTTTTTTGCTTTTCGCATTTGTGAATTATTGAATAAAGTTCTCTAGCGTGAGTAAATACCTTGTCCCTACCAACTGGACTAAACTTCAGCTGCTTACAGTGTCTAGAAAACGTAACTCTCTTTGTAGACATGAGGCTTCGAAAAACTTGTTAAAATGGTAACAACTTATGGAAGAATACCTTCGACACTTGACTTGCATGCGTTGATGACGCTGGGAAAGTAAAATACTAAATCAGGGTTAATTCATTCTCACAAGCATATAAAATTAAAAAAACAAGAAAACAAAAAGGTAAGGCAGGGTTAAGTTCGGGTGTAATCGAATATTGCCTAGCGAATTTGGTTGAAATCGGTGGAGTAGGTACCGAGATATGGGTTTTCACCTAAATGTGGGCGGTGCCACGCTCATCGCCAAAATTTGACACCGGCTCCATTAAAGTCCTTTTATACCAACTGGGGTGTAAAATTGGATATCTCTGGCGCATTTAGTCATAGTTTTATCGTCCATTAGAGGGTGAGGCCATGCCCACTTTTAAAAAAATTTTCAAACGGTAGATGTCTTTTCCTAATGCGATTCGTTAAACCATATAACATCTCTTATTATGGTGCCTAGTTATGACAATTTATTGGTTTTAGCATTATGGCGTTTTGTAGGCGTGGCAATCGTCCGATATCTTAATTTTACTTTTTCGATCTGCTGCACCGAAGTTATAATACTCCTTACAGTTATATTTATAGCATAAAAGTGTATAAAAAGAGTCTTAAATTGATTTTGATCGGTCAGTTTAAGTGTGAGGTATAGTTGTTATAGTTTAAAAATTAAAAAAATTTTAACAAATGGACTTGATTTTGACGATATATTTGTTTGCAGGTATGTACATATATGCTATATATGGACCGATAACAGCGGTTCCGACAACTGAGCAGCTTTTTGGGAAGAAAAGGATATGCGCAAATCGATATCTCAAAATTTAGGAGATTTCTATTATTAGTGAAAATAAGTCAGTTTGAGTTGAAATCTGTTGCATCAAACCTGGAAGATCTTAAAAATACCAGAAACTGCCGTAATTTTCCATGGCTGATATTTTAAATTAAAATTTTGAGTATTCAAAGTAGACTGTGCCATATATGATATATATCTTCATAAACATATATGTACATGCTCTACAATATTCACACTGCATATATGAAATAATTTTATTTAGCATTCATTTCTCCATTTAAAAGTCAAAACGCATGGCAATTCTATGCAAATTTTTGAAAATCATCACATTTCATTATAGCATTAAGCCACTCAAAGCTGATTCATAACATTTTCCCTTCAAAAACTTAATCTCATCATAAATTATAAACGCCAAATTACACACGCACATATCAACACACACGCACACGTGCAAAGGCAAATTTATGCAGCTAAACTGATATGCGAAATAAGAAAAATAAAGCACGTGCACACACTCATATATACCTAAAGTAAGGTCAGTTGACATCTGCTATTGCTGTTATTGTTGTTGATCTCATAAGCAAGCATGTGTGCGTGTTAGTATAGATGTCGATATGCAAAAACATATACTCGTGCATATGCCAATGGCGCTGATTGTATTGTTGTGGCATTTCGAGCAAACATATGCAACAAGTGTTGCTGCTTGCTAACTACAATACAATAGCATGCAACAATAACTGTTGTGCTCGCAACTCGCTTAACACATTCAACTAAGCTCTCATGTCATGCTGTTGTTGTGGGTGCGCGCCAATAACTATGCTACACTTATAACATACATACGTACATTTATACAAACATACACATATTCATACATATTTATATGTGAGTGTTTGCTGCCTGTGGAGTTATGTTGCTGCCGTTTCTGTTGTTTGGTTAGTTTGCTTATGCCTTTACATAAGGCTCGTCATTGAGTTGAATAGTTGGCCGCTTGGTTGGCTGCCTCGTGAGCTCGTGAGCTGGTGGGCTGATGGGTTGGTTAGTTGACAGTATGACTGTGCGCGCCGTTGAATTGTCGGATTGCTGAGAGCTCATATTGCTAACAGTCTGCTTATGTGTGTGTGTTTACGTGTGTTGCCAACATTCGTCACTTGCCACTGCTCGGCAACGTGCAACTATTGTTATTTATAAATGTTTAGATGTAAAGAGCTCTTGCGAAAATCCTTAATCCTCTTCGTATAAATACCCCCTAGTACAAAACCTGCCGAACAAAAACACTATATTGGAGGCACGTTCGCAGCTAAGGTTAAAACTACGCATACATACATAAATATGTGTTTGTGACACCTGAGTTGTTGATACAAATGTAAATATGCATATGAGGTGCCAACACAAATAAGCACACGCACAAACTCGTCAGAGGCACATAAAATGCTTAGCGACACACACACACATACATACATGCATAAATGCGGCAAATATTTCAAATACCAACTGTAAATCTATGTGGGGCATGCGTGTGAAGACACACATATATATAAAATCGTACATATATGTGTGTGTGAGGTTATGCTTGGTACGAATACTATTGATGATGCTGATCAAATAGTGGATTTTCGCAAAAATTAACACATAAAACCTCTCTATCAACATTTGGCATATTCTCAGCAGGATATATTGAGTATATACACAACAGCAACAACGATAGCAAGTTTGTTGTGTTGTCGCTATTTGGAGTTCACTCTGCAGCTTACTTACTTAGCATGGATCAGTTGAGGCCCTGCATTGCCCTGGGATGCAATACTATGCGCTACTATGCTATGTTATGTGCTATGCAGCAAACACCCTATTTTTGACATCAGCTGTGTTTAGTTGCTGTTGTTGAGTTGAAAGCCGTTGTTACTTACAATTGCGGCCATTGCAAGCTAAGCTTTTTCAATGATACTCTACTTTCGTAGCTTTGCAGGTTGCAAGTATGGGTCAAGCGCTTCTCTTCATCTCTTGGCATTTTTACTGCACCACTAGATTTGAAGCACAGTGAAGCTGTGTTTATTTTTAGTGAAATTCGGATTTGGTGAATGTGCTTTGAGGCATAAGCACACGGGTATTTTTAGAATGAAAGTTTGGGCGGATTTAGGCGGTTCGCTTTATTTATAAGGCTTCTTGATTTGAGTTTCAAGCACCATATACTAGGCGTGTTCAAAGGAAATGGTGAATTTTGATTTTTCGCGGGCTATGTACATTCGATTATCGACATTTAGTTTTTGTTATAATCAGACACATACGAGTATGTTTATCATGTACTTGCATTAGGAGCCGATTTCGATTAGTACTTTGTTTTTGACAACAGAAAAGATAATCACGTTTTTGTGTGCTCTTCGATTTTTGACTTTTGAAAGAAATATTTTAAAGAATATCTATTAAACTTTGCGTTAAAATGGAATAAAGTGTTACAAGGCACTTGAAAGGTTGACTGAGGCATTCGATGGCGACCACGTTAACAAGTGAAGAAAACATCAAAACAGCGAAAAAAGTGTTCTTGAAAATCGTCGAGTCAATATTAGAGAAGTTGCAGAGGACGTTGGCATATCAATTGGCACACGCCATTCAATCTCAAATGTTTTGGGCATAAGACGTGTGGCATCGAAGTTTGTTCTGAATCAGGAGTAGTTAAATGACGTCAACCATTTTTTATTCTCCAGATTTGGTTGCGACTTTTTCCTATTCTCAAAACTGGGGAAACCAATTAAAGGAAACCGTTTTGCCACAATTGATGAGATCAAGTCAGAATCGAAGAAAGAGCATTTCAGAAGTGCTTCGAGAATTGGAATAAGCGTTGGCACAAGTGTATTATATCCGAGAGGGATTACTTTGAAGGGGACAAAATAGATAAGTACTTTTCAAAAAAAAAATATCAAAATTCACCTTTTCCTTTGAACACACCTCGTATATGTTTTTATATTAAGATGGATAAATATAGCTTAATGGATGAGGTTGCGAACATTGAAAGAAGTGCTGACATGAGCTGATGTGTTAAAATCTAATCAAAGCAGTTTATAAAATAGTAGGAAGTGTTTTCTTATTGCGGCCATAAACGCTTGTTCATATGTATGTATACATATATCTCTGAATGAGATTAGATAAGACTTCTTGACAAATGCATTAACGATTTGGACCCAAACCCCTTATATTTGTGTAATTACACAATTTTTCAAAGATGAGGGGAAAACTACAAAACCAAATATTGGATTAAGCAAAATTAAGTCCAGAAACAATTTGAGGTGAGTTGTCAACTCCTTACAAAATTTTATATTTTTCTATACTTTTTTGCTTATGAATGTATAAATTTAATGTTTTTGTTTTTGAACCGGAAAAGTAGGGGTAAATGAAAAAGAATATACAATAACAAAACCATTTTTAATAAAGTTACCAGACTTCATTAAATTTAAGAATTTTGGTATTATTTTTTTTTTGGAATTCAAAATGTAAAAGTATATGAAATTAGAACTAAAATTTAACTATAAAACTATTTGAATGGAGTTGCCAGATTACATTAAATTCACAAATTTAACAATAATAATTTTTATTAGAATTGAAAGTGTAAAATAAATGGAATTAAAATTAGATAGACTAAAGAGCATTTCGAATGGCGTTGCCGGGCTACATTAAATTAAAAAAATTTTAAATTTTTTTTTAAAGTAAAAAGAATTACAAAAAAGATGAAATTAAAGAAAGCAGTTTGAATAAAAGTCAATGAAATTAGAAAAAAAATTTAACAACAAAAATATTTTGAATAGGGTTGCCAGACTACATTAAATTTAAAATGTTTAAATTATTTTTTTAGAACTGATAAAGTAAAATTAAATGAAATTTGAAAACAGATTTAACTAAAAAAAACACTTAGAATAGAGTTGCTATGTTACATTAAATTAATATATTTTTTTTATTATTTTACGAAATAAAGTGGTACAATAAAAGTATATGGTTGTAAGTAAAAAAGACAATTTGAATAAAGTTGCCAACACACATTAACGTACAAAATTATTTTTTTTTTTTAAGTCAGAGTTTGAAATAAGACAAATTGCATTTTTGGATGAATGCAGTTTTTTTTCAACTTCAAAATTTATAACATCAATTTTATTTTTACTAATCCAAAATTATTTTTGAAAGAAAGAAAATCCAAGGTTTTAAAATTTACCGTTTTTGAAAAACATAATATACTATAAGATATTTAGGGCAAGGATTTATTAACATTTTAAGTTTTCAAACTTTTGTTCAATACAAGTATATTATTTTGTAGACTGTTCCCAAAAATAATATTTATTTATCGAAATTTACACTCATAAATTAATTAAGTTGACTGACAATGAGAATAAATTAAGGAAAAAAGAACCAAATAAACTTAAACATTTTCACTTTGTTAATTTTTCAATTAATATTAAATGCCTTTAGAATATTAATCAGTCAATAAGACACACATACACATGCTGCTGAACCATCTGCTAATAGTCAAACTGATACAATTTCATGTGACAACACACTCACCTACATATATACCAATATTAACACATTTGCACAGAGTTGTTTGTGTAGATATCTATGTAATATTATGTGCCCGTCTTTATACGCATTCAGATTTATCGAGCTGTGCACACATTTGAATGTGGCGATGGGAAATCCTTTGGATTAAGAATTTGCAGCATTTCGTCGCTACATTCCATACAAGTATATACCTAAAGTATACATATAGAATTTGAGAGAAGCATTCACAATAAACAAAACAGCAGAGGTGAAACGAAGCAATGTGCTGTGGGTGCTATAGTAGATGAAGACTTATGAATGTAGTTGGTGACATCATCGATGAATGACGCTATTGACGATATTGTCAGCGCCAAAATGGCAAGCACATACAACTATGCATGCATTTGTATGTATTACAAATTGAGATGTTGTTGATGATGATAAATGTGCGGGTCTATTGATGGAGAAAAGTAGTGAGGAGATTGTGAGGATTTGTTGAACGTGCAACTCAAAATCGAGTAAGAGTAGTAAGTAGAGATGTGGAAAACTAGTGTGTGATAGAAGCACTTGTTTGAATGCATGCCACTGTTGTAGATATATATGTATAAGTGCTGAAAGTATAATATATACACTACGCAGACAATCACCTAAAAGGTTCAAATTATTTGTTTCTAACGTTAAATAGCATAACCAAGAGATAATATCCTTTATAGGTAGTTACATTCTTATAAACTTGTGCAAGAGTCTAAAAACCTATTCGCTCACATTCTCTTATGTATAGAAATAGATGTATTGTGCTTATGTCTGTGTGTATACATTTGGTTTCTACAAAAATAGTGACACACTTCCAACAATGGCTTCACTTCCACACCAGTATTTATCAATACTAACGCACATGCTTTTATGTAAGTGTACGAGTATGTGTTTGGGAATTTCAGCTTTCGAATTTGTTTGGCTACAGATTAAGGCAGCCCAACAATTCGTGGCAATGTGCAAAATTGCTAGGATAACTCTGACTTTAACACGCTGGCACAGCTGATGGATGTTGTTGGGGTGTATATTTCATGACAACATGTCTGTAATGTTGTTAAAAAACTTGTATAAGTATGCGAAGAAAAGTTGTCCAAATAAACTATAAAAAGAAGGTGGAGCTAAATTGGATTCTGGACGATTGGAATTTAATTTCATTCATATTTCTATTTGAATTGATTTCACAAAACATAGATTTTAGGTACCTAATGGTATGAGACCGATAAAATATCTCTGGTTCTCTCATTTTGTACTACAAACAACATTGAAAGATAGACCACCTTTAGATTTGTGGAGCTCATGGATGAAGCGCCGAAATAATTAATATCAGAGTGAATATAAACAAAACACTTAGGTGTGAATTTTAATATTTTTTTTTAAAGTAAATTTTCAAACTGTTTTCTGACAATATAAACATTTGGTTTTGGGGATTATGGTAAAACAATGTACCTAGAGATTTATATACATACATACATATATCGCCTGTAATTGGCATCAGTGTGCATAAATGATTCAATGGGGCATGGTCAATGAAGAATAATTTTATTTTCAGACAATGCTTGCAGTAGCATTCTCACATCTCAACTTAAACATTATACAAAATTATATTTTCACTTTCTCTTTCATGTTTTTATGAATTCTTACGTATTATTTGTGTTGAAAGCATTATAGTAATTATACAGTACTGTGGCTTTAGCGTTAATCCTTCCATAAGCGCACATAACTCCATATATAGATATTACAATTCTGCAAACGTTACAAAAATTGGCACAAACATACGCACATATACTGAGTAGGCATACGCGTACATACTTTACATACATAACACATACATATAAAATATGTATATAGGGATTTGCTTGTAAGCACCTAAAATCAATATTTTCCTTTAAATGCACATTTTTAGGTAAATCCTTGAAATCCTTTAACAGTACATTCCAAATGAAAATAAAATCAATAACAACAACAGATGGAGAAAAGGCGAATTAAGAGCTTTGCCCTTAAATACAAATCGTTCTGGTTTTTTGTTGAATTTTTGTTTTTGCTTTATCATTTACTGCCGCTTTGGTTTAGCGAGTCGCTTTCATTTACCAGCAAGCACACATTTACCATATAATATATAGGTATATGGTAAACTCAAATATACATATACATGTGCGGATATGCATTTAATTTCGTAGCAACGAATATGTTTGCCTCAAAACCGCAATGTTACAATTTTCATTAGCGTGGCCGATTAATCCCTTTAATCCCTAAGCCGTTTTTGAATTATTTTAATGCCATCGCTTTGTAGCTTCAGCCAGCGCGCCAACGAACACACACACAATTACGTGTATGTATATTTGTTTGTTTGCTTTGTGGCAAGCCTATGTATGTATGTGTTTGTTACTTTATACTAATATATATTAATATTTGCAGCAAATAAAAGGGGTCGCTATTGAAGCCTGTCTTTAGGGAACGTAAAGCAGATCATACTATCATGATATATGTATTTATATGTATGTGTGTAAGTAGAATGTAGGCTGATTTTTATATTTCATGGGTAGAGGCAATTTATTTTAAATCCTCTCTTTGACTACCAGCATTAGTAGTAGATTATCGAAAATTAGAATCAAAATCAATGATTATATAGAATTTAAACATTATAATTCTTGTTTCTGCTTAAAATAATTAAATCAGTATTTAGAATTAAAAAAAGATAGAAACTTAAAATATTTTAAACAGTGTGAAGGGATGATAACTCCTGTTTAGCAATATATGTATATACGTGTATGTTATTACATGTATTGTACATAAAAATTTCTTAATATTTGACTAACTACAACTTTCTAATTTGGCATTATCTAAACGGACTATAGGTGACTAAGCTTTTTCATCTTGAAACAAGAAAAAATGTTAGCTGCGGTTAACGGAGGAAATAATATCCTTCACACTTGCATTTATAACAGTATGAAAGGGTATAAAATGATCTTTATCATGTTTTTGATCGGTCAGTTTGTATGTCAGCTACATATATGCTATAATGGAATGATCTGAACAATTTGCCCGCAGATTGTTGCATTGCCTTAGACATAATTCATGTGAAAGTTCGTTGGGGTATCTTGCAAATAAAAAAGTTTACCATACTAGGATTTGAATTTAATTGATCAGTTTGTATGACTGCTATATGCTGAAGTGGTCCGATGTCAGCGTTTCCCACAAATGAAGAGAAAAGAACGTGCGCAAAATTTCAGATCGATATCTCGAAAACTGAGGGCTTAAACAGACATATGGACAAACGGACAGACAGACGGACTTGGCTAAATCGACTCAGCTCGTCATGTGGATCATTTATACATATATTTTTTTTTAGTTTTCCGACGTTTTTTTCTGGATGTTACCCTGTTTAGGGTATAAAAAAATACAAGGAAGCGACCCATTGCTTTCTGATGAACTTCTGTCTTTAAAGCAATCTTTGACATCAGTCAGAACGTGAGATCGGACTTAATCACAGCCTGTAGTAATGCGAGCCTTCAATCATTGTACCAGGGGTACCACCGTGTCCATTGTACCAAAGATACAACTCTTATCATATGTGAATAAAAAGCCGATCAATTATAGGTTTTGTAGATTCAAGATCCCTGATCATGTAATTCTACTACATTTGAAGGGGCTAAGCCAGTCTGGAACACTAAAAAGTGTCTATTCATATGTATACATATGACTTGCTAGTAAAATGGCACTCTTGTTCAAAAATGTTGCATTTTTGATCGAAAAAATTTCCTGTAAGTTGTATTAAAACTGAATCAAAAACATGTTCATTATTCTACCAATTGCATAAGGTTTTATGACCCTTTTACATATCTTAAACCAGCCTAACCCGTTAATAATTTGTGGGTAAAATTTATCCAAATTATTTAACTGTTCTATCTATCTAACATATATAATGATAGGTCTCTCAAGAATATTCTGCCTTTATATACATTGACATAAATACACATACGATTATGTATATACATATATTCCAAGTACACTTTGATGAATGCTTATTGCATAGGATTTAAGGATTTACCCATTGTATGGCTCCACATAGCAAAAACACATGGTTTCCGAAGACATACCTACTTCAATTACACATTCACTACAGCTTTGATTTCTTGTCCGTCCACCACCTTTGCACGCACACTGCTTGACAACGACTAGTCGCATATCCGAATTGTCTGTGATTTGATCAAACGAGTGTGAATTGTTATTATTTTAATGAAGTAGTGAAGAAGCGTACGTGGGGAGACAAACGAGTAACTAATCCTTAGACAAGCATTGGAAGTATTTGGAAATAAATAATAATAGGGTTTGCAAGGTTGCGCTTAAGCAAGACAGAGAAATTACCAAAGCGTAAAAGCAAAGCCAAAAAGGGATTATAAATTTTATTGCGTTGAATACGCAGACACACTTAATATGTATGTGTGTAATAATATATATATATACATGTATTTTATTTAAGCTGCTACATGTATCATTATAATTGAGGGATAAGTGTGCATATAAATTTGTGGATAAGCAGTCAAAGGAAATCCGGTTACGCTGGGTATGTAGTTGGGTTAGGTGTGTGTATATGAGTCGTTAGAATTTATAATAGAGAAAGTGGTTGCTATAAGACAGATTTAAGGCAACTAAATTTTAGATATTTTATAAATGGAGCATGGCTGAGATTTATGCAGCAGTTCAGGCTGTTAGCTTAGATAATATGAACAAGATATTGAATGAAGAGAGAAAGAGAAGATTAGAATGGTTCAGTAAAAAGAGCACCAAAGTGAATTTTTATTTTTAAACACATAACTAGAAATTTCTTGATATTTCTATTTGCTGATAGTAATATGCAAAAAACTATAAAAATTTATTAGGTATTACAATTAAGAATCATATCTGTTAATTATAATACCTTCAGATTTGCTGAAACCCCCTACAAAAGATATAACAGGCAACTTGATTTTGTCCCGATATGACTTTATTTCGTATTAAATTCTGTAAAATTCATTTTACACTCTGCAAAAATTAATGCATAAAAAAAATAAGGCTAAGCGTTTTAAAAAAGCGTATCGAAATAAACTGCAGTACTTAATATAAGATTATCGCTTGAATTTGTTATATAATAATAATTTGTTGTACTCACAATTTAATTTCGCTGGATCAAATTCACGTGCTCGGCTTTCCAATGCCGACGGCGTCGACGACAACAATTGCTCCGCCTGTGAGGGAACACCACCAACACCGGAATGCAGTGAACCCGCGACACCGCTCGCCATGCTGCTGGCAACTGCATTTAGCGCAGCTGGTGGCAAGCAACTAATGCTACCAACCAACCCAGGGTTGGTGCCAACAACAACACCACCACCACCACTGCCGGAGCCGCCACGTTCATCACGTTCCAGTAACTTCGGTGTGGCCGCCAATGAGGCATTCTGACTAGAAGGTGTCGAGGAAATGTGCCGTTCATTATCTGCGCCCAGCTGTATTGTGGCATTCGGTGAGGTGTTGGCATCTGTAGAGCGTGATCGCACAATAGCGCTATTGGCGGCGCCAACACCCAAGCTAGCAGCCAAATTGCCGAAACGCGGACTACGCGCCTCATCATGTGCGGCAAGTTGTTCACGTAGCTGTTGTTGATGCTGTTCATGCAATTGTTGTTGATGTTGCTGCTGTTGTTGTTGTATATGTTGCTGCTGTTGTTGTTGTTGCTGATGTTGCATTTGCAATTGCGCCAATTTGTCTTGCACACCTTGCAACGAGGGGCGTCGTCGATAATTGGCAGCAGCCACAGCACTCCCACCACCTTCATCGATATTTGCGACAGAAGCAGCAGCAGCTGTTGCGCTGCTGCCGCTACCGATGCTGTGTGGTGGTGACAAAGAATGCTCTTTCTTCAGCGCCAGCTCGGCTAAACTGGCGGTACCGGTGGGTTTGATGCCCTGCGCAGCGGCCGCGGCTGCGGCATTAGCTGAAGCGGCTGCAGCAGCGGCGGCGGCATTTGCAGCGCGTGTTAATGCCAAGGCTTGACTCTGCAAGGAAAAGAAAATTCATATTTTAAAAGCTTAAAAATAATATTTAAAATAAACAAGTGAAACATTTTGATTATTAGAAGACTTATTCTTTGCTGCGGCAACAAGCACTAATTGTGCGTTATTTAAGTTTTTATTTACTCAAATAAATGTACAAATAATTTATTGTCTTGCTACTTTTGGTATTTCTCTACTTATTGTTGATTTATTTCTTTTAAGCAGCGAATTTCTCCTGCCTATCCACACAACTATATCTAAATATATGTATATATTTGTTTTGGTGATTTTCAATATTGGTTTTGGAAATTTTCTGCTAATTGTTCAAACTATCGAACATTGTCAGTGCGACGGCTTTATGAGCAATCACTGCTTGAGTGGCAAACAACCCAATTCTGTCCAATTCTGCCACGCTTGGTTGCTTGAAAGAGCTGCTTGTATGTGTTAGTTTTTTGAAAAAAAAAAGTTCGCTACTGATCGTCACAATCAATTTCATGATCACCAATGAATAGCTGCTTTGCACGTGTCATGAATATATATACACACCAACGTAAATATATGTATGTACATATATATTTCTATATAAGTATCTATCATTGCGATGATTGTCACTGTGATTGGATTGATTTACTTACTGATGATACTTGATTTGTTTGCCCATCAGCGCAGAGCTTCTAATGATCGACAGACAAGCTGCGGCGCTTGATTGGCACAAAGTTTTCTTTCGTCTTCTTTTCATTGTACGCTTTTTCTTTATTAAAGAAATATATATATATATATATATATATAGAAATAAATAGCAGCTTTTACTCTTAAATATATTCAATTTAGGTTTTGAAAATCTAACGCGCTGCCAGTCGGGCATAGTGCCCTAATTGAATGCCTCACATGTCTCAATCGTACGATCAGCGTGATCACTTTTCAGCATTTAATTTATTTATTTACTTTTCTCATCTATCACACACTTCTGGCGCATTATTATTATTGTGCTTCTTTCACTGTCATTTTTTGCGCTTTCACGCGTAGCTAAGTAAATACATGAGAACGTGTGCTTATTGGCTACAAAGCTTTATTTATAGCCTTTTTTTTAGCTTTCTGCCTCTTTGTTCTGCACTTGTCATTTGAATGAAATCAAAAAAATTCCATTAATAATTTTATTAGCGAAAATGTAATAAAGTGTTGGAAAAGTAGCTGAATTCGTTATGCATTGCAGCGCAATACATAGTCATTTCATTCAACGGTTATTTCAATAAAATTTAAAGAATCGCTTTGTTGCGCAGTTATCTCCGCGATATACAGATTTCTTGTTAGATCTAACTTCATTAATGATTCCCATGCATTTACTTGTGATCTTTGGGTCAATTGCGCACAAAAAAAAAAATAAAACGAATTCTACTCGAAAGTATTCCAATTATTTTAATTGCGAGCTTATGTCTTGGCTTGAAAGATATTTGTTCTTTGCTAGTACTGTACACTATCACTTTTTATAATTTCTGAATTAATTGTGTATTTACGTACATGATATATGTACATGATCGTTGAAGATCATCAAGCTGCATACCGTAGAGTTTAAATAAGATCAACGTGGTTCAGTTATAAGCATTCAACAACATAATTAATTGTAACAAATGATCACAGAATTATGAAGATTGTCAATGTGAAAGTAACTACAGAACTGGAGGAATATTGAATGGGCGAAAGAAGCAAACTTATGTGCTATCAGGGTTAAATCTTACAAAAAGCTGTAAAATGAGCTTAAAAGCTCCGAAGGGCAGTTTTCCGTTTTTTGAAAGCAATACAAGCTTCAAGTAGATCATAATAATACTTATTCAGAAGCTCCTACTACCTTCCTCCAAGTCGCATATTCACAAAGAATTTTATTCCAGCTACCCTTCTCCAAATCTCTCTTAAATAGGGCCTAAAAGCTCCGAAAGACTATACCATGCTTTTTAAATTAAACTATCTAGTCTTGAGATTATATAATAACACTTAATATTCATACATAGTATACGATGAATATATAAAGTAGGTAGATAAAAGAAAGGTCAGAAATACCATCTGATCAAATTTGACTTGGACTGGTCCATTTAAGCTGCACGCACCGAATCGATAAACTTTTTTTTTTGATATTATTATATCCATATGTCTGGCAATTTTTATCATGGAAAAAAAATTTACCAACGTGTTTGTTTGAAATTTAAGGTTTCCAATGGAATCATGGCTACGGAATTGTCGAAAATGTTACAGAAGGGTTTAGTGGAATCTACTTTATCACGAACATTAGTACAATAATTGTGTTGTACAAAACAATCAGTGAAAGTCGTGAAATCATCGAAAACTTGCTTCATATATGAGTCGTCGTTAATGTAGATAATTTCGAAAAGGGTATAGAAGGAAATCGTCGTGTTGGCATCAGAGATATAGCAGAGGATCACACCATTTCTTATGGGTAGACTCAAAACATTTTGATTTATGATATTATTTATATTGGATATAAAGCGAGTGAATACTAGACTCGTACCAAAAGACCTGAATGCGGCGTAACATTCCAGTATAATTGTGACTGACCAAAGATGAAACGAAAGTCATAGCTCAGCCACCGTATTCGCCATATTTTGCTGCCTGTGACTTTCATCTGTTTTCGAAATTGAAAAATGCGCTTCGGAGATCATGCCTTGACACCATTGTAGCCATTCAAATTCATTCAATTAATGCTCTGAAGGCCATCCCTGCCGAGGCTTATAACAAATGTATGGAAAATTGGATAAATCGTTGGCATGAAAAGCTTCTTCAACTAATGACAGTTCTAATAAGTCACACCCAAAAGAAGAATTTATAAAGCAACAATAGATTGTTTCTAAAATTTTCAAATATGCTTGCTGCAAGAAAAAATATTTCTATAACTCTTGGTTTCAACTCGCTAGCTCTTGAACTGCTGACCCACTGAGCACATTCTCGAACGACTTGATTATGAAAGTTGGCGCGATAAAAACGCCTATTTTTGTTGACTGCGTGATTTTCTTAAAAGTTTACCTCTTTTCTTATCAGATTTTACAATTATGACAATGCTTAGTAATTTTAAAAAAATTTTATTCAGTCCGTATTACCCTGCTACACCTCATTTCAACCGATTGCCACACTCAATTCTTATGAATTCAACACTTCATTGTGAATAGGTTGCTATCGGTAAAATCTGCATAAGATCTTGCTGTTGATCCTGCGGATAAACATTAATCACTACGCCGAAAAATACTTCAATCAAGTTAATGTTAAACCTTATTTCAAACACGCTGCATAGCTCAGGGCCAAACTTGTCAAATAAAGTCGGTTGCTACCACGACCATGCGACGGCTAGTGTGGGTACTTCGGATGGCAAGTAAGCCGGTATTTACGTTAGGCGGCGCGCAGGTCGGTGGCGGAGAAGCGTGTACTGAAATTTAATAACGCAATTTTCTCTCAGCGACTAAGTCTTTCAGCATACACATGCGCTACATAATTTTCTGCCAGCGAAAAGGCAAAAAAGCAAAACAACAATAACAAAAAAGCGCCAAACGAAAAGTATTTTTTTCATACACATTCTCTCGATTTATTTCTGCAGGGCTGGCAGCCCGCCGCAGTACGTCAACTTCTTTTCTACAGTAGCCGCATCAAGTTAGCGATCAACGACATCAAGTGATCGATCTCAAGTTATAATCATCTTTCCGGCAATGAAACAGCAGAAAAAAAACACCAAGAGCCCAGCCAGCAGGACGTCTGATGAGGGAGCGACAAGTGCTCGGCTTGCGTTTTTGGCAGTTATTATTGCTCGCAGAAATTCATTTACGCTTTAATAAAAATATATACCACCCTTTCAAGCGCACGGGCTTACGGGCGCACAGGCATACAGGCGGTAATGGCGCTGTGACTGCTCACTAGTGATCATCGGCTGGGCACATTTTGTTGGCATAGCGGTGTATTGTCGTCCGTAGTCAGCGTTTAGCTGGAGGCGTTAAAATTTTTACATTGATCTGTTGGAATTGCAGCCGCTTTCATTATGATTTAGCTTGATACATCAAGTCCACGTGAGGGGCGAGAGACAAGAGCGTACGGTCTAAAGTCATCAATGGACGGGGATACAGCTACAGACAGCTACCGTTGCTGATGCAGATGAAGTTGATTGAAGCTCAGCCCGCGACAATCATGTGTATGACGTTGTAGTGTGGTGGTGTGTGTTCGTGTGTAGTGACTGGCGACGGGCACATGTCAAGCATCATACACAAATTGACGAAAATTCGATCAAAATTTTAATTGATCGCCCTGCAGTTATGCTGAAATTGCGATCAGCACAAAGCTGCCACGGCCAGCTAGTGAGCCAGTCGGTCAGTTTGGTGTATGAATAAAAAAGTGGCCTGAGTAGAGTAAGCGAGTGTTTGGTAGTTGATCAAAAAGTTACTTACATATGCCTGCTTGTATGTACCGTGCCTGGTGCTTTGTATGTTAGTCCTGAGTAAGTTGGTTGGTTGGTCACTCACTTGATTGCTTGCTGTTGGCGTTGGCTCAACGCTGGCCAAAGGCCATGTAGTGACTGTGATTATGTTAATATTAGCTACTGCATCGATTTTGATTATACAGAGTATTTACAATAATGAAAAAGTGGCACGTATACTGGTATGTAAGTCAATGCGTATTATTTGGTGACCGGAAATTCGAATGCTAATGGCAAGAAAAATGGGCTGATTTTAATTTAAAGACTGAAGCGATATATTTACCCTTTATTCACGTCAAGGGAGATTACTAAAGCATTCCATTCGGTTGAAATGTGTAATCCTAATTAACTTGATTTGTAGGGATCTCGAAAAAATTGGGGTAGATAAACGCAAGTTTTTCGTAAAATTTAAAGGTTTAATTTAAAAGTAAGTGAACGATTCCGTTCCTGTAATTTTGATGTTAACGATGCACTACGCCCTGGAAGACCACTCGAGTTAACAAAAATAAACTTGTGGAGCGTAATAGCAACAAATCGATCAATTTCTAAAGCGTATGCATCAGTCGTGGTCGTGGCCAACGTTAGCCAAGATAAAATTAACGGTCTGCAAGATTTTTCTATGTGTTTCGCGAGATTGGTAGGGAATAGTATAAATTGCTACGACCAAATAGGAGCGGAACTGTGTTCCATCAGAACAAAACCAGGCAACACATATTGATAGTGACTCGCCAGAAACTCCGAAAGCTTAGTTGGGTCGTTCTTATGCATCCAACTTATTATCTGGATCTGGAACCAAGTGATTCCTATCTGTTCCTGTCTATGACGAATGACTTTGCTGGTGAAAAATTTGACTCAAGAGAAGCTTGTGAAAACCGACTGGCTCAGTTTTTTTTTCAAATAGCAGCGATGGTTTTTATAAAAGTGGCATTATTAAACTACCTTCAAAATGGCAACAGATGAGTAACAAATATTGAATTTTTTTATCAGCTATTTTATTCAATATAAAATTATACAAAAATTATGTCCAGATATTTTCGACGAAAAAATCTTCTAAATCAAATTATAAATCGTGTTAATACTTCAAACATCCAGAACTACTCGGAAAATATAAAAATTAATTATAAGTAATAGCTTGAACGAACATTTTACAAAGTGTCCCAGACATGTTGAAGGTTGAGGAATGAAGTAATGAATGCAACGGAGTAGAGACTCGTCCGATCAGCTTCATTCTTTTGATTATTTATTTCATATATTTATCATAAGCTTGTTTCACTTTTTTTAATTAAAAAAAAAAAATATTTAACAAGGATACAGCGAATATCTCGCTTGTGTTCACAATTCTCAAATATTAAAAAACCTTATGCCAACCCAAAGGCATAAAGAAGACTGAGCGATACTCCATCCAGCTAAATAGATGCATTCAATCCAAAAATTAAACGCGCCATATTATCTAGACTGAAGTGTCATAACGCCAAATATGTCAATGTCGAGAAAAAGTTGCAGCAATTTCAAAAAAGAAACAACAACAATAAACTACAAATCCAATAAAAATCAATCTGGCTGCAACTGACAAATAACTTAACCAAACCTGATGGTAAGCGTAAAAAACCCAAAAAATGCGTGACAACAACAACAGCAGCAACGGCAACGCAACCGATGTAGCGCACATCAATTAGTAGGCAACCGCAACATGGCATTTTCGGTACCAAAAATCTCAAATAAACTTAACAACAATAAGAACAACCAGCCAACTCAAGAGTAAACTACAATTTACTAAAAATCAAGTAGCAGCTTCTGTACGAGTACTTGCCACAAAATCCAAAACAAAAAAAAAAAAAACTAACCTCAAAATAAAGCATTAAGCAAGCAATATGTATAAGAAACCAAAGTTAAGCCACCACTAAGGCCCACAGGAATGTACAAATGTTGCAACATGCATAAATACAAACATACGCTCATATGCCATCCGTCTCGACATCAACATGAACATCAACGCCGTTGATCAGCGTAAATTGAAACTGTTGTCGAAGTTATGTATCTTGCCAAAAAATTACTATACTAACTATTATCCTTGTTATTGTTGTTGTTGCTGTTGATGTTGTCTGCTTTGGTTGACTCTTTTTGGATTGGCATGATGACTACAAGTTGACGTTTGGCTGTCGTCGCGACGTCGCTTAATAACACACATCACAACAGGTAGTCGTCGTGGCCCCTTTGAAAAATGCAACAACAACAACAATAATGATAAAATATACACATTGCTACATTCTACTTAAAATATATGTTTGTGTATAGCGAGAGACCATGTTGCAAGAACGCGTAGTGAAGCATGCACCATCGAAAATTTGGCACAAAAATGCAATCCCTTGGTGAAGAGCTAATGCAATGCATATGGCTGGTATCCGCTGGTGTGTGCGTGTGTGTGCGAAAGTATCACCAACACTGATCTTAGTTATGCAACAAAGCTACATTTGCGCATATGCGTAAATTACCTGCCACAATGACGTTGATAACGTTGATCGAAGTCTACATTTTATCGAATGAGTCTTTTAACGATGGCTTCTTCAAGAACACTAGAGTATACAAGTATTCTTATTCAAGAACCTATAAATCTATAAATCAATCTCGAATTTTCAGTAAAGAGAAATGGGCAGCAAGCCCGAAAATACTTTTTGAAATATAATTTAATTCTGAGATGACATACCTAAATAACCAAATTATAATATATTAATAGCAAACAATTTAAATTTAAAAATAGGTGGTAGTTGAAACGAAACCAATTCATTAAATCTTAATAATACTTTCATATATACATGAGAAAGTCTCCTCACATATGGTTGTGTGTATCAGTTTCAACATAGGAAACTTACTAAAAATTGTGGAAGTAAAACTTTGCATCTAAATTTAAATTTTAAAGCCTTTTTTTTGGTGAAAAGTTCATAGAGTTCTAAACCTCTTGATTTTAAAAATATATCGAATAGTCTTTTTACAAAAGTTTTAAAATACTGCTAAATGAATATTTGAACAATAAAAGGCCTTTGGCAGACAAACATTTGGTCTGTCAACGAAGAAACAAAGAATTTCGATAAAATATTTTTCAGAAACAAAGATTATGCTTTTTCAGATCTTCAAAACGCAACGTGAAGGTTGAAGATTACCTTCTAATTATTCAAAATGTGATGATTTTCGTAAAAGTGGCCGATAGTGGTAGTAGTGAAATGATACACGAATCGGAACGAAATTGATCCATTATCTAGGGTCTGTTACGGTAACTATTCTGCTTGAAATTTAATGAAAGAAAGCTTTTTCGCATTTTCCTGTCCATAGCCTTCTTTATTAAATCCTTTTAATTAAATTATTATTGACGTGATTTGTATACTCTGAACAGGTTGTCACGAAGTTTGTAAGCTATGAACATAAATGATCCGCATGATGAGCAGAGTTGATTTAGCCATGTCCATCTGTCCGCCTGTCTGTGTATAGGTATACGAACTAGTTCCTCAGTTTTTAAGCTATCATTCCGAAACTTTTTTATTCGGCGAGGTATCTTCACGAAATTTGATCGGAATCATGTTATTGTAAGGTACCTTTGTATTTGCGAAAGGCATTACAGCTTCGGTGCAAACGAAGTTAACATTTTTTTTTGTTATAATTTTTGTAGTACTTTAATGACTTATTTTAACAACTTTCAAAATCATATGTATTTCCTTGATTGGCATCGATAATTTGGGAAAAATGATTAGGTTCTTGATGTTGGATGGAATTTCTCATTAGCATATCATACTCATACTCATACCTCACACTTATAATGTCGACATATTTTCATATTTGTTATTATTTTATATATGAATATATTTTTCAGTAATAAATATTAAATAAAGCCACATTGCAGTGCGCACTAAAGATTTAGTTGAAAAAAGTCTTGTATAATATGCGCATCCATATCCTTTTTGGTTCAACAATAAATAGCAAGTCCGTTTTTATGGCATTATGCACAGAGGTATATAGTATATATATATACATAAAGATGTCGACGGCATACGTGTATGTCGCGCTCAGCACGATCATCTTGTGCTACCGGAGTTTTTAATGTGTTTTAATCATCGCGCGCGCATCTTGCTCGCCCGCAGTAGCAATCGGCAGTGACGATCATAATGATGATGATGATGCCTCAACGATGCTGAAGATGAGGCAACAAGAAGACGCACTGTCTGCCTGTTAAATATTTTTCAAAACACATTTAGAGCCGCGCTGTGATCGTGCACGTGCAACACATACTTGCAACGTATACGAAGAAATGCAGAAATATTGCTGCATATTTGTGTAAGTGTGTGTGTGTGTGTATAGCACTTATACGCAGTCGGTGATTAAAATATGATCGTCTGCTTTTAATACTGCACTTTGGCGAATGTATTATATTTACATCGATTATTTGATGAATTGTTGCATTGCCTGAGACATTTATTGAATGTGTGTCAGGCACGCATACGCAGGCATGTGCTGTGCTGGTGAATGCCATAAATAGATGGATATTATTATGCAGTTTGATTATCGTCGATGCGTTCACTTTTTCTGCAGCTTTTCGCTTACGCTCGTCATAGTATGTGTGTAATATGTGTTAGTGGCGAGTGATGAAATGAATTACTTTATTGTTAAAAGGCAATGGAAAATTGGAATTTATTAAATTAAACGAACAGATTGAGTTATTGAAATTATATTTGCCATTTTAGGGATAGCAAAGATCACTTAGGATCATAAGTGGTAAGAAAATGGTGGCGGTGCAATTATTATATTGGAATGGTGTTAGTTTATGTAAGTTGATTGAAAAACGCTGGAAGCGAAAGTAAAATGCGAATATCTAAAATATTTTTATATGGTCTAACAAATTGGTTGCAGTACGGAAAATATGTGTACAACACATTCCTCTGGCACTTCGGTGAGCTGATTTGTATTCTGTTTTGAGAGTGACTGATTATATAACATTTTCGTGCGTTTGAGGTTAGATGAGTTCACAACTTGAGGTTCTTTATTTAATATTTTTTAAGATTTTGAGAAAACTAATTTCTATTAGAAAAACAGATAATACTTTAACTTCGACTAAATTGAAACCATAATAAATTTTACAGGAACATATCTCATATACGTTGAATAAAAAATTATAAAAAAATTGTATCCTAATTTTGATAGGTAATTTTATATAGAAGGTATATGCTGTAGTAGTTCAAGACTGTAGCGTTGTCTCAGATAATAATATACACCAAATTTCGTGAAGATATCTCTTCAAATAACAAAGTTTTTCATACAAGAACTTGATTTCGATGGGTTAGTTGGTATGACAGCTATATGCCTATATAGGTCCAATCTGAACAATTAGTTTGGAGATTGTAGCCTTGTCTTTAAAATTAAGCCATGCTAAATTTCGTGGAGATGTTTTGTCAAGTAAAAATGTTTTCCATACAAGGACTTAATTTTGATCGTTCAGTTTGTATGACAGCTATATCCTGTAGTGGTGCGATATAAACTTTTTCGACAGATGAGCAACTTCTTTGAAAGAAAAAGGCGTCTGTCAAATTTCAGATCGATATCTCAAAACTGAAGTATAAATTCGCGTATATACAGACAGAGCGATAGACGGACATGACTAAATCGACTAAGCTCGTCATGTCGCCACTTTAGTTAGAGTTACAGGAATTACGACGCTAAGCTTTACTCGAAGTATCTGTAGAGCTCGCAAAATGTGTTGATGTTCAATCTCCCCATCCCATATTCACTTTACCAAATCAAACCTTACTCGCTCTCTACAACATTTCGTTAATTTCTTACTCGCATTGAGAAGGTGCGTAGAATGTAATCTTCTTGCAGTCTATTTACACCATTTTTGAAAAATATTGATAATTTTTGCAAAATTACCAGAATGCAGTGCAAGTCAATGGCAATCGCTTTGCGCATGCGCGATAACGAACATACCAAAGCGTACGAAATTAATGTCAGACAGTCGGATAAGTGTGAAGAGCATAAAAATATTTTTTTAATTCAAAAATATAAAAGCAGCAAAAAATTTCGAACTCTATAACTCGATTACATACAAACAGAAGTAAAAGCAATTGTGGTCGAAAATGAGCGCTGGTGACAGCCAGCATAATTAGGGAATGCAATGATATATTTATATATATGTATATATATATATATATATATATCGGTGCATAGCGGGTGCATAATGCATGGAAAGAGTAGCCTTTGGTTAACTAACGCAAGCGGGCTGGAGCTGCCTCTTGGCCAGTACACCACGAACGACGGCACCACACATTGGTCAATTGCCAATGGCACAGCTTCTGTTTTATGATTATTGTTATTATTATGAATGCCTACAATTGGACATGAACAGACCAAGAGCCCGCACATACACACACACACATGCCAATGCATACAGTACGCACAAATATGGTTGCAAGCAAACCAATCATCAGCTCGAGGCAGCGTATTCTTAAGCAAAGCCAGGAGATGATATGTTGCAGCATAGCATAGCATAGTGGGTTGAGTGAATTCCACTACTGAGAGAAGCGAAATTTGTATGCCACTGCATTTTGACCAAAAAATAAATAATTAAATGTTCGGCACAAAGTGATATTCACTGGAATTGCTTGTTCGGTCATAAATATATGCTTTCCGCTTTGTGTGTATGTGTGCGTTTGTGTTAGTTGGCAATTTGGCAAAATTCCTGTTGCAGATCAGGTCGTCTGACATTCCATCTTGTGTTTTTGATGACGTTGATGATGTCGAAGTTGGCGCTGTTGATGACAGACGCGCGCCTCCGACAGACAAGCAGCAACAAAAAGCAACAAGCTATTGGTAGCTTGTCAACCCGTTTCCACGCCGGTTAGACGCTGCTTATCTTTGTATAACACCACGGCGTACCTAAGTTGGCATGTACAACTCCCTTCAAAGTTTTATGTGTTTGCGTGTGTTGGATTTTTTTGTAGCTGCAGATTGCAGATCTTGCTTGCTTTGCCGATATTGGTTTTGCCAGATTCATGCAGCGCAAGCGCAGGAATGCAAACGCATTTTGATTTTTAATTATTTTCAATCGATGATCACAAGAGGATCGTCACAAGTACAAGACAGGTCTCAGGCAAGCGAGTATATGGCATGCGATCGCCAAATTGAAGCGACGCAGTGCGATCTGTGGACAGATTTGTACAGCAGTTTTTTTATGCTGACTACTGAAAGCCTGCTAAAGACGCCATGACTTTTGAAACACTTAATCATAAGCTGGTATTGCGGTTTTTATTGCGTCTAATTAAAAACCGCACAGCCAACACGATCGCCAATAAGTCTGGAAGTGTTTTTCTGCGGCGCCCTTTAAGTAAAAGCAATGCTAAAACAAATATTTCAAATCAACTGCTAATACGCATAGTTAACTTATAATTTATAAACAATAATCGGTGAAAAAAAAATTACCACAAATACCGTAGGTGATCGTGTCAAATCCACTCAAATCATCTTGCACGCAATTCAACTAAAATGTGTTTAAGAGGCGTATAAAAACCATGCCACCCAATCCCAAAATCCTTAATACGAAAGTGGCATGAGAACTTCAAGCTGGCAAGAGAGCAATAATCAGTGTGTTTAGCAGCGCAAAAACTACCGCACTAAGGTACGAACAGACATAATCTCAGACGCAGTGGAATGCAATGCGATCAGTGCTCGTGTAAGCTAACACAAACAAAAAAATATATACTATATATATACATAACATAAAACAGAATTCTTTGCGCGTTTGCGAAAAAATATCGGGTGGCTGGTGTTTTGCACAAAAATGTTGTACGCAATGCGTAAGATGACGTTCCTCCGTCGAGCCGAACAAGACGCATGATATATGCGTACGAGTAAAAATCGTTAATTTTCCGATAAAGATCACAAGATTGACACTTTTTACAGCAGTAAAAGCAGCAATTGGCAAGTAGTCAGCCAACCCAACAGGCAAGCCAGCGATCAACCAATCAGACGCAGATGAGAGTAGCAGGCGTTGAGGCACAGGCGGATAGTGGTAGCAGACCTCATTTGACAGTTTGCGGCAGGTACATATGGTAGACATGCTCTGTTGTTGTAATGCATGTAAAATATTCTGCTGAAGGCATGCAGTCGCGCGGTGTGCAGCAGTTGAGTACGATAAGTGAATTTTCGCACTTCATAAGGCCAAGCAGGGCGCTGACGATACTGATGAGCAGTTGTGGCAACTCAGATGGAGTAACAATTTCGCGAGCGTTAAGCTATGTCCAAGCATACCAAAAATGGATGGTGTACAAGACAAGAGCTTGAAAGTTCTTTTGTGATATGAAGTGAAAAAAACAATGAAAAAGCATTTAAATAAGAATAAAAAATAAGTATAAATAAAACTAAATGAATTAACGAAAGGTTTGGCGAAAAAATCTCCCAAAACGGCCCAAAAATTGACATAAGCGAAAATTCGCTACAAAACCAATCGCAAGGGACTTACACACGTACACTATATACAAACAGCGAAATCGAGCATTGAACGAATAAAGCGTACAGTGCAAGTTAAAAATTAACAATCTATATGATGATTGATCGTATTTTGTGACAAACAGTAGCTGATTGCGTGAAAAACGCTAAACAAAATTGGCATGCAGGGCAGATGAGTTGCAAAGAGTCGCTGACATAAAAAAAGATAAGATAGAGACGAAGCAAAGAACTGGATTGAAATTGGTTGTAGAATCCTTTATGAATATCACGATGATAATACTAAGTCTTAGAAGCAACATACATAAAGAATATGCTCATTGCTGTCGGCAGCATAGAATGTCTGCGATTATGCCTCCTTTGATTTTGGGGTTGCCCATCCTGTGCTTTTGAATATTTCTATTTGTTTCAAAGTTCTTTCTGCCTAAGTATTCATAGTCAGGACGTTTTCAGATATGGAACTGTTTATGCGCTTGCGCTTAAGTACTATAATTTTCGCAATCACTTCCACTTTTTGCTCTCAGGGTTTACTCACTGTTAAAGGTCTTACTACAGTAATAGTTTCAAAAAATTTTATTGCGAAAAAATTTATGTTTTTTGATATTTTTTGCAAATCATATCGAGACTCAGCTAATTTAAAATATTTATGAATATTTGAATTTATGTTGGTCCTTGATTATTAATATGTAATGTATGCTATACTTTTATCTGTGAGTGATTCTACAAATGCAAAACTAAGCAACTAATAGCTATCTTCGATTAGTGAATCGAACAAACTACACCAGCTGTTCAAACAAACTGACAGTACTTGCGTTGAAACCTTGCCCTAACATGTTCTCTTACGCATACGGCATTTGGTTTTGCCTCTTTATTTGATAAAGAAATACATCTTTCCGCGCCAAAAAATAGTTAAGTAATCTCTTAGAGCAGCGACCATACCTTCGTTTTTTATAAACAATCCTTATTTGTTTCAAGTCTTAGATTTTCGAAATCTATAAAGAAATAATTGTATAATACCTTTTGAGAATATTTTGTCATGTGAGCCATTCAAGATGGTAAAACTAAAATATATGAAATAAAACTTGATATCATTGAAGATAGAGGTTATATCACTTTGAAGTATACAGGTTAAATTAAAGGCGATTTTTAGGAATAAAAAAAAAACGTACTGTATCACTTGTTTCACATTTTTAAAACATATTTCTGCATATTTTAAGCGACGCGTAAGAATAGCGTGTTGAATAATAGCGCATCAATGAATTTGATTTGATTTTTATTTCTTTGAAAACTGCGTATATGTATGCAGATAACCTGGAAACGAGAAATAAACATTCTAATATAATTTTTTAATCTATTTATAAATAAAACGAATGCATAAAAATTGGTCTTTAATTAAAATGAATTTTAATGTAGACATTTTTTAATTCAAATTTACAACTTTATCAATTTGTTTAGACAAACATTATCACGATTTAAGTAACAACAATTAGTGTATTGCAATTTTCTATGTGCTTGATATACACCCAACTTTTCTTTTATTTTTGATATATAAAAAACTACCAAACTTTTTTATTTCGAAAGTCTTTCTCAAATGGACATAAACAGCGGAAATGTGTTTAAAATCCGAAATCAAACATGTGTTCCTTGATATATGGTTACATATACATATATATGGGTATATCTACACAATGTGCTTGTTACAAAAAAACTCATATCTTGTATCATCAGTTAAAAGCCTTACGCTGTTATCTATATACATTGTATTTGAATTTGTCCATTATCTTCAAACAAAATCTGTTTTTCCAATTCTATTAAGGTTATGCAAGCTTTTGATAAATAAGACAAGAAAAAACTAGCTGTCCTCAATTAAATATCAATAACGCAAAACATGACGCTTGTTTGCTTATTCTCCGCGCTTCCTAAGAACTTTTTGCAAATAGAAAAAAAAAACAACTATGAACACACATATGTGAATTATCTATACCAAGAGCATTGTGGAGCGCCCATTTAAACGATTATATAAGAACGTCAGTGTGATCAACTGTCTTCTTGAGTGAAGCTTCGCACACTGCGTTACGCAAGTATCAATTGTGCCTCAATGTTGCAAGTACAAATTAATATAAATTGAGTAAGGCAGAGCAAACTGAAACACTGACAAAAACAAGTAGATATAACGAAAATATAATGAAATATGTGTGTTAATTTTATAAGCGGAAAATCCAAGTGATTCTTGCACATGTAGATTGAACTGATCACCGTTCAACAAATCAACGTCCAAAGTCGCGTGAAGCAGCGATGATCAAGTGCGTAGGCTCTCAATTGGATATATCAAATCAGCAGAAAGCTAGCTATACATACGATATGTTTGTGTATGTATGCTGTGCTGGGCTTGCAAATTGATATTTATTATTCACTTGTTGATGCGTAAAAATGCTTCTTTGTCTTACTACCACAATTTGTACTCATAATAATTGTTACATTGTAACAGATTGACACAATTCATGAATATTTTATATTTGCCTTACATATTTTTACGATTTCATACCATCCATCCACATATAATATGTATGTATGTGTGAGTGTGAGTATGTGCTCCATAGCTTTGGTCTGCTCTCTATATATCGTGTATCACTACCAATTAATTTGGTATTCGTGATTCTACTTAACATCGATTGACCTTAACAGATTAGTACAATAGTAGAGCTTGAGCGTTGGGAGAACGAGAAGCAGAAGTCCACAATGAAACTGAATACATGCTAGTGGGCACTAAAAAATGCGAAGAAAAATGTAACAACAAACTACAGATAATAATATAATATTAATAAGCGAATTCTCAGCTTAGGTCATATGCGGCTTAAAGCAGGCAACACGCCAGTTGAATATGAAACACCGATGAGGCGAGATAAATAAATTGGACTTTGTGCATGGATTGCCAGCAATTATATTGTTTATATTATATGTTTTAAATTTTACTTATTTCTACAAACAACATACTAGATCGTGGCCTTGCGTCCAGGATACGAGAATTCTACTTTTAAAATTATAAGATGCTTAAATTAATTAAAATCCTCCATTTCCTACGTTTTTAAGTTATCAGTTTTTAAGATATCGATCTGAAATTTTGCACATGTCTTTTTCTTTTCAAAAAGCTGACCATTTGTCAAATGAGAAGCTATCAGACAACTAAAGCATATAGCTGCTATATAAATTGATAGAACAAAATTTAGTTCTTGTATGGAAAACGCTACAATCTACGAACAAGTTCTTTAGATCGTATCATTATAGCATATAGCTGACATACAAACTGACCGATCAAAATAAAGATGAAGACCATTTTATACCCTTTCATGCTATATGAAAGGTATTATAGTTACGATACAGCCGAATTAATGTTTTTTTCTTGTTTTACTTAAATGATCATTTATCTACATTAAAGTTTTTACTGAATAATGCATATCTTCTACATAATGTATAACTTTTAATGTATATCGGTATATTTACTAAATGGGTTTCTCTTTTTGGGATCTTAAACATTATCAGAAGGTAAACTAGCTCAAAATTATCTAATAAATCGCCTTTATACTCACAAAAAAAAAAAAAAATTCTAGTAGAACGATTCCCTCAATATATACAAACCTAGTTTTATGTACTCATACAAACTGATAAATATATGTACTATGTAGATGAGTAAACCTAAATATTTCTTAACTACCCGCAAGAAATTTATTGTGCTGATCATCGTCAGTCAGTAGGTCGACGCTTTTGTGACGCAAATAGTCACTTAAAGTAGTGACAATCTTAGAAGATTTTCCATACAAGTGTTAGAGAGTCAAATAAAAAAATTAATAAAATAAGTAAAAACACAATATGAAGAGGAATTCGATGGTGCATCTGTTGCTGTCGATAGTGTTGCCGCTGCTGTCGCTATTCGGTTGCTTAATTGTTGCCCATTCCACTAACACATACAATATGTAAAGCGAGTTGTGGCGTATAACTTCATGTGACTATTTCGTTTAATACAACCCAACGCAAACACACACATGCCCACTTAACTAAAGCAACGCGATACAGCTGTGGTGCGACGGCTAGTATTGCAACAAAGCTCCCGGTGCTCAGCGCCGTTTGCAGCAACTACAACTCGTCTAGATGGACAGTCGTCGTTGGTGTGCGCGCGCATGGAATACCGAATGCCGTTGAATGTGCTTAATTGGTGCGATTTAATTAAAATCTTTTACTACCGCTCAAAGTTTTGCGCCTGCCTACATACACAGGCACACAAACACACTCGTGTGATCATCAGCATCAGCGTCATCGCTATTGCAAATGTATTCGCTGCCGCACCATCGATAAAAATACATTGCAATAGCTTTGAATACACATGTATGTGTTCAGTTTCAGCAGATATAATATCAGTTACAAATTCCAGCTGATGCTGCAAACGCTACACAGAGTGTTGATTACTTCGTAGATCCAGCGTTATTTGCGCTGCGCCAAGCGTGACAAGATCACTTAAGTCACTCTTAATGATTGATCAATGAAGCAATTGTAGATGCGATGCATTGCTACTCTATTCCATTCTATTCCATTAATTTGGAATGCCAAAGAGCGCTGTCAGGGGCGGACGATGGTTCAAGTAAAGTATTAGAATTTGCATATAAAACAATTAATGGCGTTGATGACGTCTGTTGTTTGCGCGCAGGCTGACCGGCTGGTTGGTGATCTTAGTACTGTTGATCGTTTTGATTCTGTTGTTTTAAATGTTATTAGCACTCACTGGCTGTGTTAGTGTGTGGGAATGTGTAACGTTGGTGGCAATTGCCATATTATTGTGATCTTCTGATTGTTAATAATATTACTTTGGTAGAGATTTTTATTTATATTGATTGCAATGTGTAGAGAATCTTGAATGATAATCACGTGCATAAAATTTAAAATATTTAAATACTACACTTGATTATTGAATAGTTTTTTGTACTCAAACTTTTTATATGATTCTAAAAAAATAGTAACTATCAAGCAAGAAATGTTAAAATTTTCATCAATATTGGAATTTTTGTCAAACAATTTCAATCTTCTGAAGTGCGTAGTTTGTTTAGTTGAACTTCAGCACCAAATCTCAATTCATATCATCCGAACATAACTTTCCACACACATAATGCGCTACAGAAATGTTTTATTTAATAATAACTCAACACGGAAGCAACATTAATTTATAAAAATAATATGAGAAAACTAAGAAATTTTGAACGTTGAAGTCTAACGGTAATCAAATTTCCGTTTATATAACATCACATGAAATTACTTTCCATGATTTTGTACAATGTAGAATATAATACCATATATTACGAATTCTTATTGTGAAAAAATTAATTAAATACCATAAGGAAAGTTGCTGTGATAAATGATCACGTGATGTCAAATCAAATATGATATATGAGAGTTTGTTAAAAAAATCGATTTCAAAGTATTAAAAACAACTTTATGAAGTCATATGATCGTTAATCATATGTTAAAAAATGATGTCTCATCGCGTGATATGTGAGAGTTTGTTTATTCTTTAAATACAATAATATAATATATAAAATTTTAGATAGTAAAAAATAATTTAATGCGATAAGTCATATGATTAACAATGATCACGTGATATCAAATCATATGATATTAAATTAAATATATTTAACCAGAAATTAGTTATTTTTGAGTTTGAAGGCAAAAATAATATGGTCAAAATTTAACGTGATGTCAAACCAAATGATTTAAAGTGAAGTAGTTTTTGACTTCAACTTATTTTTTATTGGTTTTTAAGCCGGAAAATAAAAGATAACCATATTTTAGTCATGGAAATTATGTAGGTTAGTGTGTTGTATAGAATACTTAAATTGTTTGAAATATTATATAAATTTTTTTTTGTTTACTTCCATATGATAAATTTTAAGGGACAGGTGGTGTAGTATATAGGAGAAAAATTAAATATGAAATATTATTTGATATATAATTAATTCACATCTAACATAACCTCATTACATTTTACAATAAAACGAAATAAAATACTAACATTTTTGTCCAATAAAAATTCACTAACAAACTGACCTCAAATTGCAGCTGACATTTATATTGCTTACAAATGCTCGACTAATCGTAATGTATGTCTTTCATAAAACAGCAATTTTTTACAGAAGTCTACTAATACATACATACATATATATACAGCTATATGAATATAGGCGCCCTTGCAGATTTCGATTTCAAGTTCACGTACACATTTCCTTTCATTTTATTTCGTGGTAGGCAGGGTATTTTTACGCCCACTCTTATACCGGCTGCTATAAATGTTGATATACATTTATATATTTGTATATTGACATATTGTTTTGGTAGCAATACTCCTAAAACCCTATGGGAATTTTCAAATTGTGACTGATGAATATTGTTGCTGCATGCAACTACGAGCATGCCTACATATATCTACATATGTATATATTCTATAGGTACAATAGGCAACTAGGCACCAATACGTTCTCACGTAAGCAGGGGACAAAAATAAGCACGTTGCAAATAGTGAAAAGTAAAAGGTAAAAATACCGACAATGAAAGGAAAATTATATTTTATATAGTTTGCTGCAAGCACAAACACACACTACAATGCAACTAATATATGTATGTGTACGTTTTGAAATTTTTTTGCAGTGTTGCGCTTGAGAAACTTTTCTCCGCGCCGCATCAGGTAGGCGGCAGTTCTTGCTTGCATTTATATAAATTTGTTACTTCTCGTCTGTGTATGTGTGTGTGTGTGTTTATATATGCTTGTTTGCTTATAGAAATTATTAGTTGCACATATGCTCGCACTGTTGCAAGATGAGCGCGCGTTGTTGCTGTCCAATTATAAGTCAATTAAATAGGTTACTCCTGTATTACTACACTGACGGTTTACTTCTTTTTTGTTTCATTTATTTTTTTTCATTTGGCTTGGAGACAGTTGCGCTTAACGTTAGTTTTTTTGCTATATTAGTGCAGGGGACACTTTGTCATGCATAAGTGAACAGTAAGCAAATTTATTACCCTCCTACTTATGGCCACGTTGTGCTTAGCCTTCCGCTGCATAGATGTGCTCATGTGAGCAGGATTACCCTCTGGTTAACGTAATTTATTTCGTGTATAATGTGAATATATACAAATATGACCTTATGTGTGTGTGTGTTGGTGTAGCTTAAACACCAGTTGTTCAAATGACATTTTTTGTGAAAAAGCCTTGAGTGGCAGTTTGATGAGTTTTTATTATTGTAAATTATTGAATTGAACACATTTTTTTCCGTCCCTCTATCGCATAATGAACTTCGTAACGGTTTAAAATTTTTAATTGTTTTAAAAACCGTGTTTTCATGAATTTGTTTCGCATGATTTCAGTGAGTATACGTATAATAACAATAACAAAATATATTAGAGTTGTATAACCCCAGAAATGTTGTAAATTTAAAGTTCTGTAACAACGACTAAAAAAAGGCGCAAATTCGGCACTAGAGTTTTATACCCGACACATATTAGTGGTCTAGAAACTATGGAATAATTAAAAAAAAAAATTGGATTTGGAATTACTACTTGTATTTCGCCTAAAGTTAATAAACCTTCGGTATTACAGTCGAACAAATCAGTCTCTAACACGCTTGAGAATGGTACGATGATATTTAAATATACTTTCAATATATTTTCTTTCTTTTTAGCTTACATAGCTCCGACTTTGGTCGCAATATTTGCACTAACAGCGTATTAACGAAAATTTCCGCCAAAAAGTCTACTTCCCAAAAATTTGTGTTATCCTTGACCCAGTTAACAAAGTATTCACGCAAACGCTTACGCACAATGAGCCTTTCACAATTCAAATAACAAAAAATTAAAAGACACACACCGAAAAAGTTAAGTTGCACATGCACTTTGCTATCTCACGCGCTGTGGCAACATATGGTCTAAAAAAACACAATTATTATCTAAGTAGGGCTCTCGGCTATCGATTGTAAACCACCTTTACAAGTTCGTTTTGTTTTTTTTTTTTGCTTCTGATTCTTATATTTTTTTACTTCACATACTTTTACAACACCGGCACGTTGTTGTTGGAAATTGTGAAAATTCCTTTGCTCATGTGCAAAACCAATTGCCGCAAAACATTTGACAGACTGCAGACATACTCTTGCTGATATACATACATATATGAGACCACAGTTGAGGTAGAACAAGATAGTGAAGGGTTAGTCTTTCAAAAAACTGCGGTGAAGGGCAAACGATAAGAGAGTATTTCCTGTTAGGCCACTGCAGTTTTAGTGCACTCGGTTGCAACAGTCGGCAACGCGCGTAAATAAAAGTGCTTAGCTATATATGTACATATATATATATATATGTGACTGTGTGGAGTTTTATGCGCGCGTACGGGGCATAACTGCTTTCAATTTGTAACTGCATACATATTGTCAAAGCTCCTAACAGCGGCTGAGGAAAAATGGTTGTGAGTGAAGGAAGAATGGACCAAGCGTTTGTTTAAGTATGAGTGCGAAATTGTATGTACTATTTATATTACTTGCTAAGAAGAGTGATCAGCGCCTATGGCAGTGACGGTCTGGTGCGCTTGATAGTAACGTTCGATGGGCGGCGTATCTCGCTAGTTCTTACATAATTCTCTAGGTAATTATGGTACATAGTGTAAGGTGTAATGTTAAAGGCACACTATTCGTTTAACAACTGCCTTGTGACAGCATGCCATAGCTTCAAATACTTTCCTATGTAAAAGAAGAAAACATGTTAACTTCGGCTACACTGAAGCCATAATACCCTTTACATATACAAAAATTCCTTACAACAACTTTAATCGGACAGTTTGTATGGCAGCTATAAGTTATAGTAACTCGCTTTGAACAATTTTTTGGAGATTGCACCGTTGTCTTATACAATAATCCATGCCGAATTTCTTAAAGATATCGCGTCAAATAAAAAAGTTAATTTGCGGCCATTCCGACATATGAGCTGCTTCTTGGTGAGGGAAGGGCATGTGCAAAATTTTAGATTGATATCTTAAAAACTGAGTGACTAGTTTGTATATATACAGGCTGATAGACAGACAGAGCGACATAGCTTAATCGACTTAGCTCATCACGTTGATCATTTATATTATATATATACTTTAAGGGGTCTTCGTCATTTCGTTCTGGGTGTTACAAACGTGCCAAACTTGTTAACCCTGGCCAGGGTTATGGCAATAAAAACAACTATTCGTTCAAACATCCCAAATAAACCAGTTTGTCACTAGTTCTAATACCACAACACATTCCTGACACACCAAATGGAATTTTTGAGATTTTGTGGAAACTCATATTTTTGTTTTTGCTTCTAGCACTTGACAGGCCACTTTGATGGCAGTAAATGATGTGTAGTTATATGATGCCTACAATCCTCCCTGATTTAGCAGATTCTTACACTCTGTGTTTACATACAAACTTACGTATTTGCATCATTGGTTGTTGGCAAATTGGTAACAAGTTGCCATTTAGCTTATTCTACTATTGTTGCATCTAATTTAGATCTCTCACACATAGGCGAGACTCTTTTCGTTTACGCTCACACTCAATTGGTATTCACAAAGTGGTATAGCAACTGAAAAGTTTTCAATTGAGTATGCATACGCTTGATTTGAGGTGTTCAAAAATATATAAGAAATCTCTTAAAATATTTTTCATGCATAAAAAAAATTAAATAATGCAAATATGATCTAAATAGTAAAAATCATAACAATGACAAGAGTAATGAAATTCTGCTAAACACGTTTCTCTCACAAAATTCAAATTAGCTACTGCAAAAACTAAAAGGTTGCCTTCACAGCTAGTTGCATAAGTGGAACGCAAAAATTGTTTGTTGTAAAAATGTTGCCTACATTCCTGCGGCAAAATCAACCAAAGTAACGGTATAGTTTCGATGCTAGTTGAGGGAAGCATCGGAATATCAGGTTAAGTCATACCCATTCCCATATAATTGACGATTTTTTTTTTAAGATTTTATTATATTACCACGCCCACTTTCATAACTAAATATGCTATACTAGCTTAACAATTCTCAATTTAAACTAAAACGCAACACATTTTCGAACTCCCCATACCTTAGCACACAACAAGTGAAACTGTCTGTTTGTATGTACATTTGTGTTGCAATTGCTTTTGTTTGATGAGTGCGTTGCACGTTATCTTTCTTGCAACTTGCCGTCAAATGATGCCAAACGTTTATGCATGCATACATACACCTATAGGCGTTAAAAGGCTTGTCTGAACAAGTACTGTTTTCTTTGTTGTTGTTGTTGTTGTTGCTATTCACATGCCAACAGACACTTGTAGTTGTTGAGTTTGCATAGCAAATTTTTGCCTAAGTGTTGTTGCAGAGGTGTCTCGATCAAACACCTTGCAGAACCTGAATACCTTTCATCTATACATATGTATGTATGTTTTGTTGTATATTTATTTAAGAAACTTAAGATAAAATCTTGCAAGCAACACTATTACTTAAACGCCTAATTACATATTAATTAGCAAAAATGCGAGAGAAAACATATTTTGATGAACAAATATCTAACTAAATGAGTTGCCATTAGATTGCTTAAAAGTTTCCCAAACACTAGTTTTTTTGCGAAAAAATAATATTTGTAGTTGTTAGAATGTAAAAGTATGACAGCTGCTTACAGCAATTACAGCTAGCCACTTGAATATCCTTTGAAATATACAAACACCGTCACACACATACACATATATATTCTATATGCCTGTGCATTTTGTGAGGTTACAAAGTGCACCTTACTGCACCTCACCTCCCGTACGCACTTAGTTCCGCCACAGCTTGCCTGCTGCAACAACTACAACATATATTTCCACTTTTTGCCACAGTCAGTAGCTGACCGTAATTAACCATGTGTAACATGGCCTATAGCTAATGTGGCCATAAAGAAAAGCCTGTCAGCCGTTTGCCGTCACTTCACAAACATACACAAATGCACACGCACACGTAAGGTATATATTACTTGCGTGTATATTCGTTGCATTAGTTACACGTGACGTAGAAAGAGAACACAAAACAATGATATAAATGCATTAAACTGGCACTGGTAATAATAAAATTAGCCACTACATTAGAAGCGCATTAAAAGGGCTCCATGTTTTATTGTGTATTAATAAGTGTAATGTTTTATAAAACCATAAATATATATTTTTAATACTTTTTTGCATTTTCTATTCCTTTTGCTATTTAATAAACTAAACTTGATTAAAGCGACTGGCATATTAGTGTCTGCTAAATGCTATTTAGTTATGCTTGACAGTATGCTATTTGTTACGATTTTTTATAGCCATGCAAAATTAGTAGTAATAAGTCATATTAGTTTATACTTATTAATAAAAATATAATTTTATTTCATATAAGTAAAATGAAACGCAAAACAAAATGCGTTTTAATTATCTTAAGTGTGGCTAATTCCTATGAGTGGTGGACTTAATGAGGCGAAACTTTAGACAGTGGGTTAAGCAATTGCGGTACCATTCTTGGCAAGGAAACACACGCTAGTGTAACAAAATGCTTGTGAAAAAACAATAAAAAAGAAGAAATTAAAAAAAAAAGTATAAAATATGTAAGCCACTACAGCTGAAATGTATTAGAACGTCAACTAAAAAAGAAATAGGACTTGTGCTTGGCAACTTTCAAGGAAATTTCATGTGAGTTAAGTATTGATTTGGCAGTCGTTTATAGAAAAAAATCGCAGCTACAAAAATTGTCTCCCCAAACTGACAGAAATAATATCTACTCTTGATTTCTACAGACCAACCAGATACTCTTTCGCTGCTTCCAAGCTCTTTCGCTGCTTCCAAGCTCATTTGAGTGTTTTTGCACGAGAATAGTAGTGATATTTTTGTATGAAAACAAGAAAATCCGTTAACTTCAGCTGCATTGAAGCTGTAATAGCACTCACAGAGCACACAAATCGGAGTTATAAGTTTTTTTTAGCCACTTTATTTGACACAAACAACATTCAAGTTGATCTAAGGTTATTTAGTAAAAAAAAACATATCTTTAATGACATCTTTATCTCGATTGTGATCGACCACTTTGTATGGCAGCTATTGTATATGCTATAGTGGTCCGATTTGAACAATTTTGTTCGAAAAGTATAGTGTTGCCTTGGGCAATAATTTATGCCGAATTTCGTGTTGTTATCATGTTAAATACACAAGTTTTCCATACAAAGACGTAATTTTGATCGATAAGTTTGAATGAGAGCTATACGCTTTTTTATGAAGTTTAACTAAATTGTAGCTAAATTTAGCTTTAAAAAAAGTCTTAAACAGAATATTGGTGCGATAACTATAAGAGTTGATTATATTAGGAAATCAAATATCTAAGGAATACTTTTGTGGCACGATTAATCGTTCATTTAATGGGAGCTCGAAGTTTATCTAAACTTTTATTAAACTATCGTTAGTCCTATTCTAATTTATATCTTCATTGTGTGGTGACAACACCCAGAATAACTTTATTGCAGTGTAAAATAGGCAAATAGATAGAGAAAACAGGAGTAGTATCGATAAAGAATATTACAGAGGTCGCTTTGTTGTCAATTTTTCACAATGATATACAATATATACTTGTAACAGATAATGGTTTACTGAGACTTAGTTTGCGACATTTTTTCAAATAAATTTGTTTAATAAAAAATGTTCATAAACGCTATTTTCAGTTAATAGAGGTAAGGGAGTGAAATACTTTATGAACGCAATAAATACCAATGAGTGCGGAAATACCCTTCTCTCACTTAAAAAAGTCATTTACAAAAATTATCCTTACGTCACTTTCGCTTTTAGCACCAGAACTGCACTAAATAAATGAGAACAAACAAGGCCAAATAAGCAATATATCGATGGCTTATAAAATAAGTAGGCCAAATGCCAATTAAAAAAAAAAACCTGATCGATTTATCGTAAAATACTTAAGGTTCGCAATATATTCTTAGACAGCAAGGGTTGAAGTTGAAATAAGAAAAGAACTATGCAAAAATTAGCACTCAGCGCAAAATACCCTTCTACCAGCACTAAAAAACAAACAACCAAAAATATTGCCAAAGTAGCAAAAAATACCAATTTTAAAAGCTGCATAACTTTTATTTTCTGTAAAGAAAATAAATAAGGAAACACCAATACAAAAAATGCCTACTCGCACCTAATTTCTGCGTGCTTATTTTATGTGCCACTTCTTTCACAAACATATCACGTGTGTTTTTCGTTTTTTTTTTGTGTATTACCTCTCAGTCCACATCAACAACAATGCAAATTGGTCGTTTCAAGCGCTTCCGGTCTATACAACAAAGCAACGAAAGTGAAGTTGGCGCGTATTAACCCACGCGTGGTCGAGGTGTTCGCCTGCAACAACTACAAGCTGTATGTTACATGTTTCTGTGTGTGTGTGTATGTATGTGCACATATTGGGTTTACGTCATTTGCTTTTATATCTAAAACGACATTTATCTGCCACCAGTGATCTGCGCCTAAGGGCGTGCTGCCTTATTTCTTCCTTATGCACTTGTTACCCACTAATATTTGCGCTTTTTTTCTTCTCTTACTTATAATCTACTTGCAGGATCGCTGTGTAGACGAATACCTAAAAAAATACTGCAAATATATTACTAAAAACTGTGTTCGTATGTTTACATATGTATGTGTATACTCGGCGGGTATATGCCGGGAAGCTTCAGACATTTTTTGAAAAGTGAAATTAAAAGGCCTACAAAATACCAGACATAAATGCCGCTCATTTGTTTGCTATTTATTCATTTGTGGGCTCTTGAACACACACTTTTTTGTTTTTTTGTGTTTGGTTTTTGAATTTGCATCTGCGGGGTAGGCCGTTTTCTGCTTGAGCTGTACGCATTGACCTATTACAGAAAAATGGCAAAAATTGTAATTATTTTAATTGGCTCACTTGCAGGGAATATCTCAACTATTTTATTACATTTCGCTGACTATGTGACTATGCAGATGTCTACGAATAGAGACATATGTAGTTACGTACAAAAAGTTGACAGCTTCGAATGTTTTTTTGAAATTTTTTTAAATCTAGTTTATTACATTAGCACCGGACTAAAATTGTATAGCTAAATATGAATGGTATATAATGCAGCAGTACTGAAAATTACATTATATTATATGAATATATTATTCCTCATTAGTGTTTTAAGAAAATTCTCGACTTAACCTCGCAGCACCTAGCGATTAAATTGTTTTTGCAAAAACATCTTTGTTGAAAAAGCTAGCGAAATAAGGCCATGAATACAGTGGTTTGAAATCCCACACTGAAGAAGTAAACCTTAGAAATAGTATTTCGGTAGATGATTTCAAAGTGACGAATTTGGATTGGCAGACGAAGAACGTTTTGAACTGCTAAAAATGTTTGAAGATGATAAACTGGAAGTTGAAGATTGTTCCTAAACATAAGAAGAGCTTGCAGAACCTTTAGAAGTCACTGAAGTAGCCATTTCAAAACGTTTAGAAGCAGCCGTAGCATTCAAACGCAAACAAATTGGGTCGATATGAATTGAAGCTTAGAGACGTTGGAAGACAGTTTTGCATATCAAAAATTTAGCTTGAACGCTACAAAAAGAAATCGTTTTGTCATCGTATTGTGACTGGTGATAAAAAATAGATTAATTTTTATAACACAGAAAGCAAAAAGTCATATGTGAAACTGAGTCAACCTGTCAGATTTACGGCAAAGCCGAATATCCAGGACGCCAAGGTATTTGTTGGTATCAGAGAGGTATTATGATTATGAGGTTCTAATACCGTAATAAGGGACGCTTCCGACAATAACGCATCAAACCGGCTCTATTCTTTTGGTATAGAATCCTAAAATTGCCAAAAACAATGGGTAAATCTTATAGCTTCAGATGTGCAATACTTTAAATAATACTATTGTACTCTTACAACTTAACCTCAACAAGTTTTCTTTTTCTTTTTATATTCTAGTTTAACACAAATATTTTGAGTTCATGAAAATGCACCTGAATTAGCAAAATGCTCTGAAAATACGAACACTTTTTTAAATTCTTGCACTCTTTTCTGTAATAATGTAATTATATCCTTCTAACTCTTTTTGATCACTAGAAAACAATTTTATTTTATACTCAATACTTCAAGTCAAAACTAATGCTGCGCTTTCTCTTATACATAATTCCTTTGTTGCTGCCACAAAATGAGTTAACTACAAAGCCAACTAATAAACTAATTTTCTGTTGTCCACTCAAAAGCCAGACTGCAGTCTAAAATAAGATACAGTAAAACAACAAAAGAGTTAAAAAAAAAAAATGCCGACACATATGCTGCTGCTGCAGTTACTTACTATGAGCTCCTACTGCTTATCTCCTGGTTAGGTTTGCTCTCCAATATACCCTAACCGCCTTCTATTCTCTTTTGTATTTTATTAGAATTTTAGAAGCTGCCATTGCTTGGTTTTTTATTTTTTCTTATTGTCATTTGCTTGTGCTTATGCGAATTTTAGCTCGCAACTAAATTAAGTTAACTTCCTGTCTGTCTGCGTGTCCACCTATTGGAGTGAAATTAACGAACGCTTCCGGTTTTTGTGCAAACCATTTTTCAAACTTCTATTTTTGTTTTTGCAAATTTGTGTACGTAGACGAATTGTCTGATTAGTTATTTGTTGTTAGAGAAAGGGTTTGACTTTGAGAAGGAATAACATAACTGTAAAGAGTCATTAGTTTTATTGCGGTGGGAGTAGATGAGAGATATTTGCATGAGATAAACAAATTTCTATAGAAAAAAAGATATACAAATAAAATTGTATGTGTTTCATATCATATATGTATGACCTTCATCATCATATGTTTATGAGAGCAAGTAGCCAACGCTGTCAGCTGGCCAATACATAACATATCTTTTCCTTTCTTTGAAGCAATGCTTTAGCTGTTTATATTAACGGTTAAATAGGTGTATTTACTACTTAAGGTTTCTGAAATAGGTTGATCACTTATTTTTGTAGTGATGCCAAATTTGAGTATAATAAAGCGTCTTGAAAATATATATCTTCTAAATTAATCTGCCGATAGTGATTGTATTCTATAAACTCAAGTTTATGGTTCCCTTTTACGGCTTGCAAGTAATCTTAGCGATGTAGAGGAAAATCAGGATATTTTTTGACTTTTGCTCAATGGGTTTTAGCAAAGTTTTTCTCCTCTCTTCGCCATAAAGCTTATCCTTGAGGCAAGCAATACTTTATAGTAGAACTAAATATCACCATGACACAACCCGCGGTATGATATAATTTTCGTCTTCTATTTCTGAGAAAAATACTTGTTTTAGGGCGCTGTAGCTTAGTCTGAATTTCGAACAGTGGTTTTAAATCTCACGCGCCTTACGGAGTCTCTCGTCTCATTTTTCAAATTCTCAAGTAGAGCAAAAGGCAAATGGAACTCCATTTGCTAAGGTTTAGATTGAGCGTACAGTATATGGCTTGCAGAAGTGAGGGATCTCTATTTACTCGCATTTTCGGGTAGTCAGAACCACAATCACTGCTGCTAGGTTATAGGACGTACCCAAGCTTTCCCAAACTAAAGTCCAGGTTTGACTTCTTTTTTTAACTTCATATTTAAGCCAGTTGGAGTTGAGATTTTCAGCAATATCACATAAAAATTTGTCGATCCATATATGCGAGTTGCAAGTAAAAGCAGCAACTACATTTTTAGAGCAATTACTCAGCATTCACTCACTACGCCAGTCGCATTTAGACTTGAGATCTCCACAATGGCAAGCAATAAAGCAGAATTTATGAATGGCAACGCACATAAAATTAGTAATTAAAACTATTTTCATATGCACATTTATGGGCGCAAGCAATAAGCGCTCATAACTGAGCGAGCTTAAAGATGAGGCAATTTCCCAACAACAACACGAGCGTCAAGACGAAAGCAGACAAGCAGACAAGCAAATGAACGAACAAGATGCTTATAGAGATCGCGGCGATTGCAACGAAATAATGCCGATGATCATGCTGATCATGCGCATATCAACACCAGCTTTAAAGCAACAACAAACAGCTATAAAAGCTGTACGCATGCCATGGGGAGCGAAACACGCTTGATGACAGCTAGTTCGACAGCATGCCGCAGCAATAGGAAGGTAGCTGTAGCGGTAGCGCTTGCAACGGCGGTGTCAGCAACATATTTCTCATTGCTGCTCGATCGCATTTAAGCAACGTTTATGATTATGGCACGCGATTGTCATTGCGAATTGTTGTCAACGCGTTGGCTGTCCGACTGGCTGGCTGTGTGCTGTGTACCACCACTATCTAGCTACAGTTGGGGCAACAACAAATTCTGATGCGTAGCAAAGCAACACGCCAACATGACATAATGACAGCTCATACAAGTGCCATAACAATGCTGAAAGTGTTTGCTGCTACTGTTCTTACTGCCGCAAACTATGTGATATGGATTATTTTTTTCTTAATTTAATACATTTTATTTTTATCTTATTACATTATGTATATTATTTTATTATGCTTATTTTGGTTTTCGTTTACAATGACAATTACAGAAAGGCAACGCATTGCCAACATATTTCACATTGCAAACGCACATTGGCGCACACATTACGAGCGCGCTGTGAATGTCGCAGCGGCAATAAAATAGGCGACACGCGGACGGACGGCTAAAGCGATATGAGGTGCGCAGAAACTGTCGCAAATGTGCAGACGAATCGCCAGCAAGTCAGACACAGCGCGACCAAAAGCTAGTCAAGCCGACAACTAATTGTGCGTAAGTGTAAGTATGCGTGCGCGCAAATGTTGCTGCAACATGCTGCGCACAAACACACGCACGCAGTCAATGCGGAGCATATCTAGCCGATGCAGCTGTAAAGGCAGCGGAAACTATGCGCGCAACTTTAATGTGCGGCGCGCAAATTAAATGCTCACGCACAACGCACAGCCGGTTGTCGGTTGCAGGCAGCGCTTTGCTAGTTGGGCGACGCGCAGAAGTTGGTGGCGTCAGGCGGCAGGCGCAGGTGCATTAATGGTGATCATCAGATGCCAATGCATGTGACATGTTGCATATAGCGTAGTCTTGCATATACAAATGTTTGTTGTTGTCCGATGCGCTGACGCCGCTACTGTGTCACACCTTCATTTCAAATCGAATGCAGAAAAAGACCTTTAATGCCACAAGTCTTTTGATTTCTATGTTTCATATGACTTTTATGTGCGTAATTTTATTTATTTTGCATTCAACGCGCATACATACAAACGCTGCGCACATTTCTCCCTGCACCTCGCGCTTTTTATTCATTGGCGCGAATTAATTTTATTGCCCAATTACTTCACAGTACTTTTCTGCTGCGTCTGCAACACTTTTTGTGCGTCATTTCTGCGCCCTTCCTGTGTCACTGCGTTCACGCGTTGCGTGCAACAGATGTGGTAAGTGCACAATAGCAAGCAAAGCAACAAAAAAATAAAAAAATTTGGTTGACAACACGTCGCCAGTTTTATGTGTTCGCTACTAGTTTTTGCCGATTTTTGACATATTGAAACTATTAAAGGTTTGTCAACCCGCCGCCGCAGCGATTTCAATGTTTCCCGTTGACGCCCACTGGGCGCGCATTTGCTCTTCCCTGCTATTGCACTTCGCATTATTAACGCACTAAACACAACTAAGTAATTTTTATGTGTTTACAACAGTAAATTGTCAACGGAATTGTACAGGAAAATTAGAGTGAAAAGTCAAGTGCTGCTGCATCCGAGGCGGCTGTCTTGCGTGGCTGTGTATGTTGTCAAAGCTTGTGGCATGTGTTCTAAAGAATTGCGGTTTTTATGTGCACATTTCCCACTATTTGCTTTTGTGTTGTCCTTTTTCTAATCTTGAGTGTTAGACACTCACATATTTTCGGCGGCAGGCTAATTGCTTTATTTAGGAGAAGTTTAAAGCAGAATAGCTGGTACAATTTAGTTTTACAAATTTACGTTTAATACTTTAAAGTTTACTTAGAAGAAGTATTTTCATTGCTTAATGATAAAAATAAATAAATATGTAGCTTTTTCTATTCTATATTACATTCTCGTAGACGGTTACTGTCATGAGCCGAATCGAACTCGCAATTTGGTGTTAAGCAGTAAGTCGAATCTGTGTATTTTTAAAAAACAGCCATATCGGTCGATGATTCGGTTCTTCGTTTTTGACAATGAGACACTTCTCCGTTGATGACGCCTGTCAAAAATTTATTTTGCAAATTTCAACGTGGTCGCAGATTAGTTTTTGATGAGCCAGGAGTCAGGTCTCAGAAATACCGAAAACACCTAGCACTGAGAAATCGTGTCTATAGTCCCCTCTCTTTTATTGGTATCTCAAAAAGTTGATTTTACATACATTTATGGGCGTTAGGTTTACTTACTATGGACAACAAGTGAAACCCCATATCGGTCGGTGAAATCTTTTTACAGCCGCTGTTTAAGCGAAATGCGTTAAGTTTCTGTGTCGTTTCAATGCCGTCGATAAAAAATGTATCCGAAGAAGTCGAAGACTGGCCTATCGGTTTGAAAGGAGATAGCCACAATTTTTTGGGACATGTATGTCGAATAAATGGATCCCACTTGGTGAAGAAGAAATTGCTCTTCCACCATGAACACCCATCGATCGAACTTTTTCAATCTATACATTGATCCCCATCTACAGTTTGTCAAGATTTGGCTACATGTGACGGCTTTGTTTTTTCAAACGTGAAAAAGTCATCCCCGTCACAGAGACCTATTTTAAAGACCTCCCGAAATCTTATTTTCAAGGCGGTCAAAGCAGTTGGACAAGAGTATCTACCTAAAATCACCATTTATAAAAAACTATTTTAAATGGCTTCTGGAAAATATGTTCGTTATTGCAGGGTAATAAAATATTGAAGGTTGTAATTAATTTAGAGTTACACAGCTCTGGAGACTTTTTCAACGTAAAAAAAAAGCAAGAATAAACATTAACTTCGGCGACGGCGAAAATCGAATACCCTTCACAAATGAAAAAATGTTCCTTACAAGAACTTGATTTTGTTCGACCAATTTGTATGTCAGCTATATGCTATAGTGGTCGATCGATATCTCAAAACCTGCGTGCATACAGACAGACGGACAAACAAACGGACGTCGCGCTGATCATTTATTGGGAAACTAAAGATACCCTGTTCGGGGTATAATCATACATAAATATTATAAACATCAAATTTTTTTGACAAACGTTTTTTTTTTTTTTGCTCAGCTCACACTAGTAAAACTTTTAAAAGTCCCAAATCAGTTGAGTAACACAGCCAACAAAATTTATAGGAATTAGATTTTTAGAGCTAACAAATTTTCGTAATCATTTTTAATATTTACGAGTAAACTTGCTTAAGGAATTGATTATTATACCCTGAACAGGGTATATTAAGTTTGCGACGAAGTTTGTAAGACCCAGAAGGAGACGTCGGAGATCTTATAAAATATATATGTACATAAATGATCAGCATGATGAGCTGAGTGATTAAGCCATTGTGGTTGGTCTGTCCGTCTGCCTGTATATATACGAACGAGTCCGTCAGTATTTAAGCTATCGATCTGAAATCTTACATCTGTCCTTTTCGCACTAAGAAGCTGCTCATTTGTCGGAACGGCCGATATCGGACCACTATATTATTATCTAAGGCAAGAATGCAGTATCCGAAGAAATTGTATAGATCGGATGACTATAGCATATAGCTGCCATACAAACTGAACGATCGGAATCAAGTTCGTATAAGGAGCTTTGTATTTGTGAAGGGTTTTTTTTGTTTTTATGTTGCATAACTTAAATTAATTTACAAACAGAATTGACTTTGACGGGACAAGTAATGGCAAAATATTATACAAAATTTTTGTTTTCAGTAGTACTTTAGGGTCTTATATTAATGGCTGATATTTATTGAAATGTTTCTTTGATGTCTATATAAAATATATAGAGTTATCCGTCCCTTCTGACATAACCAATATTGTGAACTTTAGCGTCAGCATTGGATGAAGTCTGAAAGTTAGTTCTAAAATTTGTATGGATAAGAATTCTAAAAAAACTTAGAATCAAATTACAAACTGTTAGACTATCCGTTGTAAACGAAGTGTGGATTTGCGAATTACCTAAATTTTTTCGAAAATAATTCGAAGTTAATACTAATACCTTAAAAAAATTACAAAACCAGTAACGCCGTTTTCATGACAACCAATTGTGAAGTAATAAGCTAAAGGTATGACAACAAAGGACACTTACACACACACATACTCATAAACTGTTTTGAAATGAAGCATTTATCGTGCCTGTGTTCACACATTTTTAAAAACATTTTAAGAAAGTACGAAATACGCGCATGCATATGGCGATGGCACCAATTCAAAAGCAATTGACGCAGCCGAAAATACGCTCACGTCAGATTATCCTGTAATTTATGATGATCGCCAGCAAGCACAAAAGGAACGCAAACGATCTCTCAAGGATTTACAGACATGCAAGTAAATACAGGCGCTGCGGCACACATTACAACAGCAACAACGGCAAGTCGAAGGTTAAGATGAGTTACAATTACTTACAAAGCAAACAACCAAAAAAAAAACCTAGAGATCAATCATCCGACAGTAGGTGAGTTAATGAATGAAAGTAGCTACCGGGCATACGGGGCAAGCAAATAAAAAAACCATAGATAAGTTACCGCTGCAAAGTGTGCGTATGTGTGAGTGGTGGCGGGTCACATTGCAGCAGCTGGATAGCTGGATGACAAAACGAAATTGTGTCATTTCGTATGTAGTGAACAGGATATTACAACAAAAAATGAAATTGAAATGAAAACAAAAGAAAAAATTAAAAAAAAAAAGTCAGCAGCAGCGACAGACAACAAGGAGGGAGCATAGAAAACATGTGATAAGAAGATACCGGAAGAACGCGAAAGGAAACTCAAGCACACCAGCAAACACACACACAAAAGCAATGCAACAAAAGAGGCAACAGAAGCAACAGCGGAAGTGGCACAAATGTTTTATTTACAATTCGCGTTATTGTTGTTGTTGCTGTTGCTGGCGCTGTTGTAACTGGCCATTCGTATCTGTAGGCTTTTTGTTTGTCGCTGCTGTTATCAAAATCACACATGCGCACACACACACACACACATTGGCGCTCTTGCGGCACACGAAAGGTGAAATGACAAGAGTGAGAGCAAGAAGACCTGAAAAAAATCTATTGGGAGGCGCCGGAAAATGCAACTGCAAACACAACACTAAAAAACAGCGACCAAACGAAAACATTTGCAGCGACAGTAGCTGGAGCGTACAGACATATGTGTGTGTTTGTGTGTGGTAGCAACCGCACAGAAGTGCCACTTCCCGCGCTAAAACAATGCTATCTTCTTTTTTGCTATCTGTCGAGGAGGCAAATAATAATGATGGTAGGGTATACAAATGCAATTAATAACAATCTTACTGCATGAACAAACACACACACGCGCTGAAAGCGAAAATGAACGCTTGGAAAATGCTACAAGCTACAAGCGGCTGTGGAAAGCCAAAGTGCTGCTAGTAATGGTGCAACATGCATGCAAAGCAACTGTTCGATCAACTTCCCCACTTGTATGGCCAATACACCTGTTTACACGGTGTGTGCGTATGTAGGTGTGTGTGTGCTTGCGTTTGGCAGGGAAAAATAGGCGCATAAAAGCGCCCGAGGCCTATGCCGCTGCCACTTACGAGCACGGTATGTTTGTATGCAAGCAGCTAGCATATTTGTATTATTAGCAGTGTTGTTGTTGTTGTTTATAACAACAACTTTTATTATTGGCATATGTGTTAAATGTTTTGTATGACGCGCGCTCAGCAAATAGAGGGTGGAAAGCAACTGTCGAATAAGCAAAACAAAAAAACGCCAAACGACAAAAACAACACAAGTGAAATGAGAACTAAGAAACAGCAACAACAAACGGCTAATAAAGGGAGGGTGCCACAACGACAGTGAAGATGCTATCGGATAGATTTAAAAAACGCAATGTGCGCTGCAAAACAAAGCAGAAAAAACTTTTTACACACAACATTTTTTATTAGCTTATGTGTACGTTTGGCTATGAGCGTAGCGTCAGGCCGTCAGGCAGTCAGCTTGTAAATGTCAACTTGTAGGTAATTGTAAATTATACAAAAACGATGCACTGTTGTCTAACCTTGAATATTATAATAATGTTGCTGCAAGCGTTGAGCGTTTGCTGTTGGGTTAGGTCGGCCATATGTTTTTCGGGCAACAAGACAAGAGCGGGAACTTGCGTAATCGCAAAGGGAAGTGTATTATTATATTATGCGAAAAATAAAATATTGCACTAATAAATTAAAGGATATTTATTTTTAATTACAAATTTTAATATGAATTTAATAAATCATAATAGACGCTTAAAAATTACTTCATTCCGAATATATGTATTTATGTAAAAATACAATAGCAATAACGTGCAATAACAAATTGTCATGAAAAATTTAGTACTTTTGACGTAATAATTGTGAGAATTGCTATCGCTTGAAGTAAATACTTTGAACTTATAAAAAATATGTACTTGCATTTAACTTTTATACCCTGAACAGGGTATATTAAGTTTGCCTTGAAGCAAATTTCGAAGATCCTATAAATTATATACATACATAAATAATCAGCGTGACAATCTTTAAACCGTCTGTCCGTCTGTCTGTCCGTCCGTTTATGTATACGCTAACTAGTTTCTCAGTTTTTGAGATATCGATCTGATATTTTACATACATCCTTTTCTCCTCAAGGAACTGCTCATATGTCGGAACCGCCGTTATCGAACCACTATAGCATATAGCTACAATCTCTATACATAGCTGCCGTACAACTGACTAATCGATCAAGCTCCAGTCCTTGTATGGAAAACTCTTCAATTTGTCAAAGTATCAACATGAAAGCTGGCATAAATTATTATACAAGGCGACGCCTATAATCTCCAAATATAGTTCAGATCGGACTACTATAGCTTATAGCTACCATACAAACTGACCTATCAAAATCAAGACAAATTTCTTTTTAATCCCTTTTAAACCCCTTGTCAAAGTTAGCGGTTTTTCTTGTTTAGATATAACTTAGATCGTTTAAAGACAACTAATCGTTAACGACTTCTTATACATTTTTATCCTGTAATATCTTTCCAGTCGACTTTTTACGCTGAACATTTCTCCCTAATGAGTTTTCTAGGAATTTTTCAATGTTTAGAGAAATGATTTCTTTTGCTAAGAATTGCTCTAGGAACAAATTTAAGATATATTTCTGTAACTCTAAGTTCAACTTCATAACAATATAGTTATACATATAGAAAGGGGAAATGTCATGGAATATGAACTTGTGTACCATAAGTATTTATTATTATTAAGGTATTTATATATATCTTATAAAATAATAATAAAATTGAAATAGTGTAATAGATTAATTACAATACTTCACATATTCATCAAATTCACTACAATTACTCGAATTTCACAACCAACATATCGCAAAAAAAAAAGATTGATTAACGCCCATTGATTAATGTCCAATAACACCAACATTAAAACGCCCCCAATACTAATAAATATAAATACATTAATCTAATGCTAAAATACATATGTGGGTTTAGGCAAAATTTTTTTTTTTCGATAACAAAAATGGGAATAATATTGAAGATCAAACTACAAATGAAAGTCCACCATAAAAGTACAAATAAAAATTTTGCAAAAGATTGAGTTGAGTAAGTAATGACACAAGTAATGAAAAAACCTACAATAATAGTTACTTCTAAGCAAATACAGCGCCATATCTTTAGAAACGGGTGAGGAGACGCAGAAAGTGCAAATAGCTACAAAAGCAAAAGCGGAACTGGATTAAGCAAAAATAACATGCAATTTGCAGGCGGGGGTGTACACCGCACATCACTCGCTTTATCACGAATTTTGTTTTATTTTTCACACTCACGACTAGACTACTGCAGATAAGCGCTTGGGTAAGCGCATGCAATCACAGTGACAAGCCGGCGCAATCCCAATCGCACAAATAAATGCGAACTCAAAGCTGTCTATTCACTTTGTTAACCAGCTTTACACGAGCGTTTGCACTCATTTTCGCACACACACACACATGCATACATACACATGTCATTGTTTGGTGCAAACTTGTCACCTGGTGTAGTTGCACAAATTTGCTGAGGGGCAAACAGCAGCGCCGCTAACACGCAAATTGGCGATAAAACTAGCGTTTTCCATGCTTAAAAATCACACACACTCATATATACATGCATGGATATATAGGAGCGCGTGCAAGCAAAACTGTCGATATTGCTTTATGATTGTAGAGGAACACATAAAATAATTTAATTTAATAGTGGCAAGGGCATACTTCAGATTATCATATGAATAATCACTTGCACTTAAATAAATACTAATGAGCGTGGCTTATCTATTTTTGTAGGTATAGGTATGTACATATGTATATAGATATCCGGCGGTGACGAAGTTATGAAATATTAGTGATTGTTTGCACTTGAAAGAGTCTAGCTAGAAAAATAAATCCCAAGCATGTAATAAAAATATTAATAAATATTTTATTTTTATTATCATTCAACATGTGCAGTAGAAATGTATAAATAATTAAATAACAGAAGCTTTAAAATCGAAATATATGGGGTTTCTATTAAGAGGTTAAATCCACTTATGAATTTCTAGAATTATCTTTTTTTAACTTCCCGCGAAGAAAATTGAAAATTTTCTAAAATTCGCGAAGTTATTGGTTTCACCCCATTTTCCAAAAATCGAGTTCTCAACAGATCTCGACGTTCTGAGGGTCGAGGAAGCTTCCCCAAACATTTCTACGATGATGTCCGTATATCTGTATGTATGTGAGGATGTGTGTGTGTATGTGTGGATGTATGTAAACCTCTTATAACTATAGCGGACCAGTAGTTTTCGAGAAATCTCAAAAATATTTTTTTTTTTAAATTTTTCCAAACGACTTAACCGATCGACACCAAAAACGAATCACTAAACCTTGAAAAAACACATCGTTTGCCGCAAACCGGGTTGATTTACTTGCGAGAAATCGTTAACGAAAGAAATCACCAAAATTGATTAGTCTTTGAGAAATTTGGGAAATACTGTTATATTAAACTCCGATTAAATTAAAAGCGAAATTTGAACGTTACGGTTGAAATTAGCGGGAAGTTGCAGGAATGGCCCTTGAGGCCAACCGTCTTCCAAATTTTTTCATATACATACTCGTTTATCGAGAGCATATATAATATATTTGAGAGTATACTCGTCGAAGTTGGTCCAAAAAATAGTTTAGGAGCGGTAAGAATTTTTTAACTTAGTTTAAAAGGCTTTTAAAACTTTAAATGCATTTTCCTCAAAATGCTCTTTTTAACACCGGTGCTGTGTCTACTATATATATACGGATATATTTCCTTAAAAATAAAATACAGTTTCAAATATTATATTTTTATTTATTATAAAAAATTATATTTTCAAATATTTTTAGTTTTTATAAAAATTTATATTTTTAAAAAAAATTTTTAATAATAATTTTTTTATTTGTAACAAATTATTTTTTTTGAGTTTAATTTTGTTGTTATTATTAATTTTAATTTCATTTTAAATTAGTTTTTTCTTAATATTTCAAAACAGAGAGCATTTTTTTAACGGAATGTAATGTTTGGTTAAAACTATTTTGAAAGTTTTTACGTTTCAGATAACTCTACATGTACTCAGATTCATATGAGACACATTATTTTATAACGTATTTTATCAGCAAATAAAATTTTATAAATAAAACAAGTAAGAAAGGGCTAGGTTCGGATGTAAGCGAACATTTTATACTCTTGCACCTGCTAGGATCAAAACCGGTGAAATACTTTTATGTGCATAAGCTTTGTTAAAATAATGAAAATCGGTATATGTAGTACATGGAAGTTTGGTTATTTTGTGGATCAATTTCACGAATTTTCAGCATTAAACTTTGGTTATATACTTACTTATGTACCAATATATAAGATATAAAGCCATGGGAGAAAAAGATAGTATTGACCCGATTTTATCTATTTTAACATTACTAAATATTATTAACAGAAATAGATGCTCTCTGAGTTTCATTAACGTACTTCCTATACCATCGCCAATATATAAGGAGTAAAGTCAACTATGTAGATGTTTGAAAATCCTTATATAATATTAGTTTTATGGGGTCTAGGGCAAGTTTTCGGTCTATTTTATCCATTTGAGCCATAAAGATGCACCGTTATTAGAAAAACACGCTATCTCAACTTGATAAATATAAATCACATATTTGCCGATATATACGATATAAAGTCAGCCGGATGTTCGGAAATTTTTCTACTAGGTATATGGGGTCTAAGAAAAGTATTGATCCGATTAAAGCCATACAGACATTCTATTTTATGAAAAGTATTCTTGCCGAATTTCTATAAAATATCTCATAGATTGACTGATAATTTTGGTAAAAAGTTCACAATAGGAACTGGTGTCCACTTATTCGGTATCTGGGTGCTGGAATAGTTTTCGTTCGACTTGAACAATTTTTGGTCATAAGGTGGTGCGTCTCAAGAGCACTATTCGTGCAAAGTTTTATCTGGATACATAATTGGTTCTTGATTTGTATATTGGAAAGTGAAAGAGTAAGATGGAATCTAAAATTGTGTTATATGGGAAGTAGGTGTGGTTTTTGTCTGATTTTGCCAATTTTCGCATCGTAAAATAGGTATGTCAGGATAATATTATTTACTGAATTTGGCTGAAATCGGTCGAGTAGGTACAGACATAAGGGCTTGCACGTAAATGTTGGCACACTGCCGACGCCCGTCGTTTAAATTTAACATCGGCTCCTATAAAGGTCTTTCGTACTATCTTGGGTGTAAAATTGTATGTCTTTAGCGTATTTATTTATAGATTTAAATGTGATTTCAGTAGTTTTTAACAAAACCGTTATATGGGGTGTGGGCGAAGTTAAAGTCTGAACTCGGCACAGGGTAAGTAGGGATGCCAAAAATATACATATATACAGTTTTGTATATACACGGACAGATGGACGGACAGACAATCTGATCATTTATACAAGTATATATATAACCCTATATTAACACCATTAGTTTTAAGTGATACAAACAACCGTTAGGTGAACAAAACTATTATGCCCTGTGGCAACATGTTGCAAGAGTATAAAAATATAAGTTCTAAAAGCTTAACACTTTTACTTTGGATATAAGCACAAATCTAATCAATTTGTTATTAACGTGACAGCCACGAAGTTAACGCTTATAACGGCTTATACGATAAACACACACATATGAGCAGCAACTACATAAATATAATATAAATGAGTGAGCGATTTTTATATCCCCGATAAAAAAAAAATAATTAACTACACCAACACAAGGAATTACCCAAATAAAGCTAAGGCTGATACGGCGTCGATGGTAAATATTTACACAAATAAAATAGATTGAGTTTTATAGTTGAATATTTTTTTTATCAAAATCTCATTAGCAACTCATTTAACAAAGTTTGACGTGTATGTGTGTGGGTGTATGATTCTTAAAACCACTTGATTTTAAAGTTAAGCGAAAATAGTACGTATGTATGTATGTATTTCCACTGCTGCTTTTCTCTATCCATCTATCAATAAAAGTCATACAAGTACATACATGTATGTACATATGTATGTATGTAGCTATATTTGTTTATGTTAAAATTATTAGGGGTTAATCTAATCGCTTTACACATATATACAAATCTTAGCATATTTGCCACCCCAGCACCGCGACCATATCATAAAACCCAAGAATTAATGCCGTTATTGACAATTGACCAACACTGTGCTGATTCTACAGACGTGCTGTTTTTTTTCGGAGATAAAGCTTGCATGCAATGAAATATATACAAGTATTGTTACATACGTGTTATTGTATATTGAAAATAACCACAACTATACGATACATTTACCTTTATCTTCACCAAGTGCCTTAATTCGTTAGCCGTTAATAATTTTTAGTGGAGCCGCCGACTGGTGGTATCCAAGGTATTTATTAATTTATTACAAATTTTTCACTTGTACAGCAGACGTTGCGGGGAATTTGTAATTTTAAATGATTGATTAAGAGGGATTTGACAATAAGGAAAGCAACACAAAAATAAAACGACATGTGGAATTAATTAGGCTGATTTATGGTGATTAAGGTTAAGCGCGTAGTGGTGTGAATTGCGAAATGGCCAGCGATAACGCACTGCCTTCAAAATATTTAAATGAAGAAAATAGAAATATAGAAACTGTGGCCTATTATGATGGAAGACCACTTGAATAAGCTATAATAATTGCATTTTACAGATAGTTGCGTCATAACGATATTACCATTTTAAATAAATTTTCAAACACGAAAATTGTCAAATCAAAAACCTTATGAGCTCAAAATTTTTGCAGCTCTTGTTTAGTATTTCAATTTTATTAAGAGTATAGCTAGTACTTTCAAAAAACTCATATTTTTACCTAAACTCCACCATTACATTAAATTTCAACATTATTCATTTGTAGGTTTGCGAATTTTCTAATTAAAAAATTTAGTTTAAGAATCAGATTTTCCATTTTTAATTCTGATTTTGGATTTAACACTTTTTTTCAAAATTCATACCTACTTTACCAGCAGCTCTTGTGCAGAATAAAATCGCGTTTTTTAGTGTTTTCAGATGGAATCACCATCGCTCGTCGAGGCTCCCTTCCAAAAAGTAGTTTTGAGGATTGTTCTGGTTGCCGCTATTTTGTATCAAAATGTCAATATACAATTTTTTCATGTTTTATCTTAGATGCTTAGCCGGAAAGTAAATTATTCGTCTACTTTTTCGTTTCTTACAGAATAAATTACAAAAGTAAGGCATTTTTAGGGCTTTAGACTGCCTTAACCCCCTAAATGTATTTAAATACGAGTAATAACGTCTCTTTCAAGCGAATACTAATACAATAATATTTTTTCAAATATTTCGTTACTAAAAAAATAGTTTTCATATATGTAAAAATTTTAAAAAACATATTTTCAAACATTTGTATATATCCTATGCTAGTTACGTACTAGTATGTATTTTTGTATAACCAGTGGCCAAAATTTTTTTTTTTTTTTAAATATTCTATTAACATGTGTATGTGTGCATACCCATATAACTATTATTTAGATACATCTACACTTTGATTCGCATATCCTTAAGCGTAACATCGTGGTTAATTGACGTAAGTACACATTTTTTTAATAACTAAGCCGCAATAGCGCCTGGAGCACTTCCTTTCTTGTGTATTAGATTCCGGCGACTTCCTTTTATAACGCACACAAGTGTGTGATGCAGCTAGGCAATATTTATGTACATGCTTATGTGTATATATGGATATATTTAAGTGTGTAGGTATGACAAATTTTAATCTTATTAGGCTGTCTAATCTCCACGTATGTAGTTAGACACAGATGTGTGTACAGATGCACATATCCGCATCTTTGGTAAACCATATCCTTTTACCTCGCGTACAAACAAATAAAATCATATAAATACATATTTATAGATTTCTTGCTTAACTGTTTGCATATGCATGATAATTTCTAAGCATTTATCAAATCAGCAGCAATTCGATCCTTAAGTTCCAAGTGACAAACTGGCATTGCAATGTTTACACACAACAAACATATGAGTTGAATGAAAAGGTGTGTTGGTACTACAAGTATATATACATATATGTATGTAGCTATGAGCTGAAGATCACTTGGCGATCTAAGCAAATTCCTCACACATTCACATACGCACATTTTATCCTATTACCACATTTCCTTTGCCTTGCTTTGATGTACTTGTGAGATTTGTCTACTATAATCCTATAATGTGCATTGATTACGGTGACACGATCATATTACTAGATAAATTATACCTTGTCGTTGTCTGTCCTACAGCTTATATTTACCTAAGCCATGATCAGAGGTTTCCCGCCGTTTAAAATTTCATACATGGGATGGTAGCTAAGGATCATGCGCAACTCGCGGTGATCGTGACGGGTTGATAGCTAATTTGTTGGGACGTAATTGCCAAAAAAATTTTTGTTGAGATAATCAGTTGATATTGCATGAAAAAAAGAAGTAACGGTGTAAAAATAATAAGGATATGCGCGACATAATTAGTGAAGCATTAGCAGCCCTCTAAATTTCTTCGGTTGAATTAGGGATAAATATAATGCCCGTTGAATAATAATGTAATCTGAGTGCCGCTAAACAGTTTTGAGTCGCTAGAGAAATTTGTTTCGTTTTAAAAAGCTCATTCGCTAAGTATAGCTGTTAATTTAGTGAAAAAATCTTAAAAATGTAAAAATAGTTAAAATAATAAATATGAAAATTATAAACTGCAAAACTCCTAAATTATTGTAGATAACCTGCATAATTATTCCTTACACATTTTATTAAATTAAATTGAAAATTTTTCTCTCTCATTGTAGTGTCGCTAATGTGTGACTTTTGTTACGATCAGGCAATAGCCCTTTCACAAGGGTGACGGTGGTGTTGGTGGTGGTGGCTTCTTTTCTCAACGACATTAATTTTGTGTCGGATTTTAAGCCGGATTTAGTTAAGCAGCTCAACTTTGCGCCAAACATTAAAGCACTTCCTCCTCTATCGAGCACGCTCACGCTTATGATCTTGCTCATGTTACATGACGATCACCGCGAACGCTTACGATCGCCAAGTTCTACTTGTATATGTACCTACAAACGCACATATATAGATAGTTTCTTTCGTTTCTCGACGCATACATATGTATGTATGTATTTTAACATTCGGCTTAGTTTCCATTGGCATTCATTCATTTTCTTAGCTTATAAAAACTTAATCTCTTTTGTATATGCTGGCATGATCACCTCTTATGCCATTATGATCACCTGTTACTCTCAGGCGGCAAAGCAGACGCGTATGTAACGCGTTAAGCATACATATGAATAATGTACATATGTATATGTGTATATATATACATTTAAAGCGTATAGAGTGTATCTACATATTTGCGTTGCTCATTAGCTATCGGTGGCCGCCAGCTATGAACAGCCAACCGGCAGGCGACCATCGACAAACTAATGCAACCAACTTGAGCGTCTTATAAACTGATCTTTGTTTACTTTTCCAGTCAAAAGTGCTTCTACTTACACATACTTGTACGTATGCATGTCTAGAAACCTAGACACGGTAAAGGGCGACAACCAACAGCGTGTCCGCCCATCTGCTATAACCAGCACACCTCTCACTTTTCCCCACTCTATGTCGTCGGCGACTTAACAAAAAACAAAAAAAAAAAACACGAAATCCACATAAAAGCGTCTTGAATTCGCTGATAGTTTGCACGATCATGTCTGCAGCTTAAGCCTTCATGCAATGCGATTTTTTCCTCAACGTTGATCTGTTTGTTGTTATTATTATGGCGCGCACTTAAGTCACTTATACGCTTGGTAAGTCCCTTACCATACTTGTAGTGAAGTGTGATGTTTTTGTTGTGTTTGTTGTATGGTGTAAATAAGTTGGTAACCAGTAAGTAGTTAATACTTTAAATAAATCGAGGTTACAAATTTTCTTTGACTTCCTTCTCGCGTACATGCCAGTCATTAGCGTTCGCGCCGATTTCCCTTCCAAATAAGTTACAACAACAACTACAACAACGGATAATTTTTCAAGACTTAGCTGTTGGTTTTTTCTTTATTTTAGTTAAAATCATTGGTAGTTGTTAAAAAGAGAAAGAGAAATCCGTCGATCGACCATCGCGGCGATTGGGTTCCCAAGTAGATTTGAGTTTAAATTTAAGTCAGTTGATTCGTGTTGAATTTATTATATAAATACATACAAGCATATATACTTATAATACATTATATATGCTACAACAATAAAGTGTACATGTATTAGTGAGTTATTATTTGTGTACTAAGCGTGTAGGGGCGTATTAAGAAAATCGGCTTTCAAATATGACTCGTAAAAATACACGATTTGTACAAGCTTAGTAAATTTTCCATGGTTTCTGTGATCTTTGCTCGTTGTATTCAACTGTTTAGCCGATTTCATTAACCGTTGTTACGTTCATGGGACACAAATACAAAATAATAGCTATGCATTTAATTCATTTAATAATTAATATGAAAATTAAAAAAAATTAAGCGCTGCTCGAATAAATATATCGAGATGCTTACGCTAAATTAACAAAGAACAAATTAGAAGCTAACCTATGGGTACCTCAAAGTGGTATCCAATTGGGCGAACAGAAGCGGCTTAGCCGTCAACACAAGTAAAACTAAAATGGTTTTATTTACCAGGTGGTATAAAATCCAAGACTTTCCTTTACTCTTATTTGGAGACTCACGTCTTCACTATGTTGACTAGGCGAAGTACCTGGGACTTATACTTGATATAAAGCTTTAATAGAAGCCTAATACTGAGTACAGAGTAAGGAATACATCCTTAGACTGCTGTAGAAATGCTATTGTAAAGAGGTGGGGACTCTCACCAAAAGTGAAAGAGTTTAATGGAGTATTCTTCCGGCGAAGGAAGCTCGAAAAAGCTAAGCTTGAAAGCTTTCATCGGCAACTCCAGTGCACTACAAACTACACCAACAATGGTACCCAATGCCAACAATGGTCGCTCTAAGACCTAGAAGAACTGAGTACATAAAAGTATTCAGATAAGAAGGTTGTGAAATTCTCTCCTTTTTCAACTGCATCGTTGAAAACTGGGGCCACTGCGTCGTAGAGTCTACTTCTGGAGGATTTTTCTCGAAAGTGAAGTCGCTGCAGAAAAGACACATTGAGCTTTATCACAGATGAATTGAAGCTCGCAGGGGGAGTTTTCTGTAAGCAGATTGGTTTTAGGATACCGGATCACTGCTGGTAGCACGTAAAAATGGCTATCATTAAGGTAGCAGTAGATATATTGCTCCGAAGTGCAGCGTTTTCAAAGATTTGCGTAAATAAGACAAAAGAACGTCAATATTCGCAATACTTCCAAATATATTTTTCTTAGCGATAACATTCAAAAGATTTTTTTTTTCTTAAGAAACCAACGTTACATTTAGCCTATTTCTGTGGCTTGTGGCTGTCCAGCACTTAGCTCTTTATTTGGAAACTTTGGAAACTATGGAGAATAATATATTAGCTGACAAGCACTGGGGTGCTTTGAGAATGATATAATATTTATATGCCTTGGTTGTTGAAAAAGAGTCAGGTCTACCTTCGCTGGAAAGATCATGTGTGTGGAAATCTTTTACTGACTTGACCTTTGGATGACAGGACAACTTTTGGAAGATTGAAAAAATACTATTTGTTAATTGCTTAAATTTTTGTTTCAATTTTATGATGCATAATACGAATGATGAAAATTGGTATTTATAATGTTTAACAATTAAATTAACGATTTAATTAATGAACATATATTTTATTAAATTTTACATACAGTGATTACCATGTATTTCTCATTATTGCCCTTGAGTTCTAAATGGGACTGAGTGAAAAAGTATTTTACTTCATTCATTCGGAGGACCAGTTGTTAATATGACGAATATTGGAACGAGCAATGACTTGAGTTAATTTATTTTTCCACAAATATTTGAGATCTTGATAATTAAGGTAATATCTAGATAATGTGAGAAAGCGAATTGTTTCTCGAGTTTTAAATATGCTAATACAAAATTTTTATATTATTATTAAAAACTTATTGACAACATTTGAACACATTGCATAGATTAAGAAACTTACTTACTAAAATAAGTCTTGGGAAAAATGACATATTCTGACGAGATAAAAATCATTAACATGCTTTCAGACAGTCAGATGAGCTTGAATAAGCTAAAATATATGTATATATATATATGTAATTATACTCGTACAACCACGTTACATTTCATTTAACACGTTGCAATGAAATTTTCACTACAATCTTCCATGCATCACATATCACATACCATGCATGCAGCTGAACACACACTAACACCTACGTAAATCCAAGGAAATGACTTTGTACTATTTAACGAACACCGATACACCTGTGTCACGCAACCGGCAGTGAAATATTAAATCAAATCGCAATTAATGACATTGATGCACTGAATTTTCTTATGATCTTCGTTATTTTTATAATTCGTACAAAAATAGATTTAAAACAACAACCGAGACCCATAAAATATATCCAAAATATAAAGCGTCCACAAATGGGACAACAATTACATGCAACAACAACAGCGAAGTGTAGCCAAAGCAACCGCGGTGGAGGAGAAAGACGAAGAGCAGCAAATCTGGTGAAACAAAATTCAACTAAGAAGTGTTGAAAAAATAAATTAACACGCGCAATCATTTCGTAATCACACGCACCGAACGAAATGATACAGACGAATGGATAATAAACGAAAATCAAACGAAATAAAGCAGGCATCAGATGCAGACACACACGCACATATGCAGCGGCATGAAACACCTTGTTAGAGCGGCAAAAGAGTACGAGACCAGACGTGTATAAGTATGTATATGTATTTATATACATATATACATATAAGTATATGTGTAGTTATGTATTTTCAATCGCTCAGCCGCACATTTCATTGAGCTTATTAACTGTGTGAAAGATTAAATGAATTGTGGATATGCCATGCTGTTGCACATACCTACAAATATGCATCCGAACATATGTACAGGCGACATTTGCGTCTTTTGGGAATTAGAGGGGAAAGTGTGGTATATTGAAAACATGATTTAATGAACGAAAACATTTAATGACATTGTTAAATGATGACAAACTCGGCGGCGACAGTAGCAGCAAAGACAACAGAAAATATAATATATTTGTGGTCGCACTGTATATGCATATGTACAAACATAGGTATGGATATATATATTTACACACTTTCCAACAGTCAGCGGATCGCGCTAAGACGACTAAGCCCACATAGGATTTGTTTGTTTTTCCAAATCATATTTCCTACCAACCACCCATCATAATTTCACAATTCACAAGAAAATAGCGCAAAAGCCGAAATACTTAAATTTAGTAGGAAAATAAGATAATCAATAAAATAAAAATTAGAAACAAAAAAACAAGTATACAAATCAAATTGAGTGGCTAGCAAAATGAAAGCAACAAGTTTGACGAGAATTTATGGCATACTAAAATGACATAAAACACACGTACATATGCATGCATATACCTACATCTATATATACACATATTGTTATTAAATCGGGTGTAGCAAATATTTCTATTTATACACATACATAGTTGCGCTTTTGACGTATATTTAGGCGACGCTATCAAATGAAAGCAAGGTGGTCGAAATTTGGAAAGCGAGCAGACAGTTTTCAGTTAATCATTACACAAAACGAAATAAAAGAGATTTTCAGATTTTTGTAAACTTTTTCTAATTTATTTTAATTAAGCGATTTTTGTTGCCTCACACATGCGGCTTATTCGTTTACATATATGTATATATTAGGAATTGTGTAATTTAAGCGCTTTTAAAACCCACCTATGAAGATCTGTGAACGTATGTCCACTGCGTGACTGCAAATCTTCTGCACTTGCTTATGCCACAGTTTGCTAATAAAAATCGTATGCAACCAATACTCGAAAACACACGCACGTATATCAAAATCACACACCCAAGTGGATTAAAGTGCGGTGGAAATCCATTTCGTGCTCGCAAATCCGCTGGGACTGAATCGCTTAAACGCAAAGTGCGCACAGCTTGGTTGAATGGCCGACGTAAGACGAAGGTTAATCCAAAGCACTGAGCAGAAATGAAATGCCGCATGGTGGTTAGAAAAAAAAACAAAAACAAAAATCGTCGCATGTTAGAATTTATGTGAATCGGTGTATTGTATAATGTGCCTACCGATCAGGGTTGCAAATAATGCATTAAAAAACACATGAATTCACATTTGAATACTTTTTTTTTTGTAATCTCAAATATGGTATTAAAGAAAAAACAAAATTTTAATCCGAAATACCGGATTGAAAACAACATCTCAAATATGGGATTAAAACAAAAATAAATTTTTTCTCAAAAACCGGATTAAAATTTTATTTTGATCTTTTAATCCCAAATACTGGATGAAAAAAAAAAAAAAAAATATTGCCAAGCGTATAATTAAGAATTAAAAATACGAAATTTAAATTTTTAATCCAAAATTTTACATATTTATGGTATATGTGAGCAAACACCAGCTGCCGAAAGCCGAATATTTGCTAAGTAAGTAATAAGATTTTTTGTATTGTAATATTTATATATATATATAAATGATATATATGTATGTATATAATCAATGTACCAACAAATACAAACACATATACATATTTATTCCATTTCGTATAATTTAATGCCGATTACGCTTAATCCGCAGTTGATTGCAAAACAATAACGAGTTTTTTAGCAAAACCAATTATGGTGATTTTGTTTATACCTGAGTAAAATATGGTAATATAGTTTTATTTAGGATTAAGAAATTCTTAATATATTTAAAAAAAAAATATTAGAAAAAAATCATATTGCAAATCTCCTAACTGTTTCTATTAATATTTTAAACGAAATAAAGCTCCTTAGATCCGACTGATTATCAACAGAAGTTGAAGGAGGCAAGTGCAACAATCTATTAATCGCGCTTCGACCGATGTAAGGGATAAGTGCCTTAATTTTGTATAGATATAGGAGCACAATTTTATTTCCAGCTCTGGAAAATCTCAGTGTTATTGAAAATCTCAGTGCATGATCTTTCAAAAATGAAGTTCTGAAGACAATTTGTCGAAATTTCAATTATTTCTGGAGAGATACATAGTTATGTTAGTCGCACAATATCCAAAACGGATAACTAAATAATGTATAAAAATTTTTTTTTTACTACTTTTTAAAAGGCCTCAAATGTCTGCCTATGGACCAGAACAACGACTAACTCTTGCGCTTTAAGAGAGCAGAATGTCATGAATTTACATACATTACATACTCTTAAGATTCCAACCCGCTTTTCTTACTTCTGCTACTACGAAATTTCTGAGAAAACCATAGTAACATATATATATATGTTTCATACCATCAGAATGTAGCAAAAAAGCCTACTGACTTTCAAAAAAAATTGGAAATTTTGACTTGAGATTTTTTGATTGAAAATGAAAGATTTTCCCGATATTTGGTCAATATAAAGAGATATAATAAATATTTTTGAAGTAAAAATACAGTGCGTTTGGGATATAAGAAGGTAAGTTTACGCCAAATTTTGTGAAAGAAAAACATTTTTTGTGAAAGATAAAAATAAAAGACCAAAAACCAGGTTATTTGAATTTTTCACATAATTTTAGAGGTTATGTGAAAAAGTCTGTTTACAAAAGTTGTAGTTCTTTTCATTATCTATAATAATGACATATAACTTTTTCGTATATTGAAGAACCCGTAGTTTTGCCGAAAATCGAGCTAAGCCGTTCATAACCCTTAAAAATTGAGCCGTGCCATCTCCTTCCTTTTCACTACAACATGTGGCCCGTAAATTATTTTTCCATTATTTATTGTAATTTTATCTTTCGCTTTCGATTGATTTCAATCTACTATGAATTACTTTTTTTATCATTTTCAAAGGCTTCTGCACTAGTCTATATAAAGTGTATTTAAAAATGACAGTATATACGCTACATAGTCCCTTAGTTTTTGAGATATCGCTCTGAAATTTGGCACACATTTTATCTTTAAGAAGCACATTTGTCGAAACCGCCGATATCGGACCATAACATATATATCATATCATATAGCTGCCATAGATATATCTTGACGAAATTGGGCATAGGTGCAATCTCAGAAAAACTCGTTCAGATCCGATTACTATAGCCTATAACTGCCATATAAATTGAAGGATCAAAATTAATTGCTTGTATGGAAGACCTTTTTATGTGAGAAGGTGGATTCAGAAATTTTCTCATTGATTATTATTTAAAGTATTACTACAACAAATAAAGATGCTAGATCACCACTATAGCATATATTTGTATGACACAAACTGAACGATAAAAATTTTGTATGGAAAAATGTTTAATTTAACAAGATATCTTTACGAAAAATAGCATCCAAGTAACGTTATATCTGAATAAATTTTTTAGATCGGACTACTATATTATATAGCTATCATAGAGACTGAACGATCAAAATTAAGCTATAGTATGGACATGTTTTTATTTGTGAAGGGTATTCTAGTTTCGGTGCAGCTGAAGATAATTTTTATCTTGTTTGCTTCGCTTATCTTCTTTTAAGGAATTTAAGGAAGATATAAGTATGTGTGAGGAAACGCAGAAGTTCTCATAAAACACCTGTCAAGAACCACGTAAATATGATTCTCTTTTTAAATGGTAAAGACTTAAGATATTGGTAAATTAAATTAAAAAATATAAAAAAAAGAATAAATTTGAAAATAAAATATTTTATTAGATATTTGCTATAAACATAGAATAACTAAATGCAACTCAATAAAACAAATATCTGGTAAATAAATAGAAATAATTGCGAGATTGCCCAGATTTTACAGCATGCAGTTTATCTAATCAATTTTTTTCGATTATAGAATATCAGGAAGTATATTTATCAATAGCTATGAAAATATACTATTGATTCTCCAATTTACAAGCACTCTTAATCATGCTATAGTTATTGTCATGACTTTAATATAAATGTGACGAAAATATAAAAATATTATAGTATTAATGTCCAGATTAGCGATCTACATTAAAGGTTTTATAAAAATTTGGTTTTCAACAACCGAACCATATATCGCAAGTCATAACTATTTATCGATTAAAATCACAGACATTTCTAATCTTATCTATTTATTGGACAATAACCCTATGGATCTATAAGGTATATTTTTTATTAATAATGCATAAACATTCGCGAGTATTCTTCACGTGATTATCTCTATCTGGGGCTCTATTTGTGATAAAGGAATTGAAAGCAAGAATATATTCGTACATACAAACAAATTCCGGCTAATGACGCACATCTGTATCATCGAGTCAATTCAAAAGTCTTCGAACAAATTATGTTATTTATATTAAATTCATAAGACTCTGCGAATGATTTTGAACGTTATTAAAGTCATAAAAATTACAGATACCAATATGTATATGTATATGTGTTTGTGTATATACATACATGAATATTTTTTCATATGTGGTCTACAAGCCTATCCTCATACACTGTCTGTCTGCTTATTGTCTCCATATTTTCTTCTTATTGCAGTCGTCGCATTTCTCGTACTCAACTAGCCTCGTATCGAATCGAATTGGGTCCGTTTAAATTCCAGTAGCCTAATGCGCAAGCATAAAGTGTCAAAACTTGTGTAGTGCGCTTACTATATGTGTATGTTTGTATGAATATGTAAAGGCATAATAAAAAGGGCTCGGGGATATATGTACACCCAGTAGAGAAAAATAGATAGGCGCTTAAGCAGTAAGTATGCTCGTATGAGTAGTTTGCGTCCATTATCTTTGTATTTCGGAGTTTGCAGATTTACCTTTTAAGAACATAAAGACGAAGTAAAATATCATCTGATGAATTGAGCCGACTTAACTTACTGCCAAACCTAACTTATTGAAGATCAAAAAAAAAAAACATCGACTATAAAATATGTATGGCATATAAATGATCAGCGTGACAAACTGAGTCAATTTAGCTATTTCCATCTGCTTGTCTATAGCTGAATTAGTTGCTCAGTTTTTGAGATATCGATTTGAAAGTTTTCGAACGTTATTTTCTTCCCAAGAAACTGCTTATTTTTTGGAACCGCCGATATCGGACCACAATCTTCGAACAAACTGTTTCATTCGGCCCATTATAAAATGTAGATGTCATACAAGCTGACCGATCAAAATCAAGTACTTTTATGGAAAACTCTTTTATTTGGCAAGATATCTTCCTAAAACTTAGCAAGGATAATTATTAAGAACAGCGCCACGAACTCCGAACAGATCAGATCCGAACACATTGGACCATAATTATAACATATGACTTCCAGCTGTTATAGATATTGATCGAGCAAAATCAAGATAAAAATCTTTTACACCCTTTTGTGCTATAAGAAATGCACCTAAAATATATCATAACTTCGGTGCAACTGAAGTTAACGTATTTACCGTTTTTTTTTTGTTTTTAATTCAAAATTATAATTCAAAACCTTTTCTTTGTTACAATTAATTTATTATACACTTTTCTTTATTATTGAAGAAAATTCCCAATATCTAAATAAAGGAATCTGATAGCTGAATTATATAAATTCCTGATCTACATGCCTATAATATTGCCACACATTTAGTTGCGATTTCTCTCAACTCAACTTTAACTAATTTTTTTAAAATCTTGTTTTATTCATTTCTTCGCCAACATTTAACTATTCTGATCTTCCACAATTTAAAAATTTACACCTTTATGTCTTAAATCGTTTAACACCTTCTAAACTTTTATGCTCAGTGCCATTTGTACATAATTCGTTCACAGATTTATTATTTAGTACAATATCTACACATACAGCTATATGATTATTAGTATTTTCCATTTACATTTGTGACGTTCTTATGCGGCTTTATTTATCTCAGTGTGCCTTGATTATTCTTGCTGGTTTTTTTTCCTTTCTTATAGCTGTTATTATTCATATTTGTTTTCTGCTTAGTATTTTCCATTCACCTCATACACTCGTTTGTGGGCATTTCGTACTTAATTTCTTTGCTGTTGTTGTTGTTGTAGTTTAAGCTTAAACACCTTCCACACCTCAGCAGTTTTTTACGCTTAAACTCAGCTTAAGTCTCGCGTTCCACCTCTGCTTCAGTTCGCCAGCAACTCATTGTTATTGTTGTTGTTTGAGAATATGTTTTTATTGTGATTACTGTTTGAATGAATGTGGTTAAAACTTATTAATTATTCAAATCCGTTGAGATTATAATAATTTATAACGATAAGTTGTCGCGTTCATTTATGGCAAACGTTAATACGCTAAATCGGTCATATGCCTGCATAATTTAAATTACATACATATGTAAGAGCATACCCTGTTGGAAAAATACATCTATTGGGAACCTAGTGGAATGTGTATATATACGCAGGTAATAATATAAACTTTTTTATTATAATATTTTAATTTAATATGTGTTCCTTAATACAATAATTTTGACATAACCAGATATTATTATTATACTAAGCATATATAGTATATAAGCATATAAGTATGGTTCAGTATTAAGTCAAAATTTTTGGATTGCAATATAGAGTTTCCAAACTTTTTGGTTGTTTATTCAAAAGAATATATGATAAACACAAACTTTTTTTTTGGATATTGGACCAAACAAATTGCTTTCGAATGATTAAGTCGTAATATTTTCTAGCTAATCTCAAAATCGAGCATATTAATTATTTTACTTGTATGTAAGCCACGGTAAAAGTAATAACATGGGCATCATCCACATTCTTCTGCTTTTTCATGTAAACGATATCGAAAATTTTTAAAATTGGCCCAGTATTTTGTAGAATTTTTTGAATATGTGACTTTGGTCATTCATCGTTTATCTCTATCGAAAAAATTGGTTCGGTTCAATATCTAACCAGCATATTATATAGTGTAATCATATAACTAATACTTAAGTAATAAGAAAATATATTCCGAAAGAATTCGCCTATTTTTCTTAGTACACTCCACCACAGCTACGATCAGTCATCAATTATTGTCATTATTCCTACCGGGTTTCCTTGCAGCCACAACCTTAATACCACAGCGCATAGAAAATGAAGCAAACGTTTATTAGCACATTTGCGGATTTGCAACTAATGCTAATCTCTAAGCATAAATATGCATTAAAGGCTTATTGAATGTCAAGATTTTTCAAAGCATTATTAAGTGGGTACGAACAAATAAAAGAATAAAAAATGCATGGAAGCAACAAAAACAACCGTAATAAATGAGAATGAGTCAAGATTTAAAAATAAGCGTGTCCCCATTCCAGTATTAGATAATATACTAGTACGTGGCAAAGCCATAACTTTCGCAAAATGCTCGATTTCTTCGCGCGAAAAGAACATTCATCATTTGCTGGTTAACAATGCAGATAGCCTTAAAAACTATTTATTGTACGTGGAAAACATTTTAACTTAATTGCTTACAACCAAATGGCGTTTTTTCCAATTCTAACTAACCAGAGAATCAGTTAGCGAAGTTGTTGTTGGCCAAAGTGGGTTAAGTATATGAGTGAGTTCTGCATGTAGCACATACATTCAGATGTACATACCGTATGTTATATAATATAGTACCGATGTGTCAGCACATGGTGCTACACGCTGACAATATGTATTATAAACTTCAAAAGCACCGCTTTCTGCGATTTTCCGTGTCTAAGCTTATCAGCTGATGAAGTTGTTATTGTCAGACGTTTTCTGTAGTAATTAAAGCGATGTTGATGTGATTTTACCAAAACTTTGGAAGATGATTATTTGGAATGAAAATATCGAATTGCATGTCGTTAACTTTGATACTCTGGTGTATATCTTATGTTTTCCTGCGGTGGGATTAACAATGTGACAATGTATCAGATCCTAAGTGTTTCCGTTATTAGGAGCTGTATCCCTCCTATGGTCACCGGGAGCATAGTAATTAATCAGAGTTTATTATGGCGGTGACTGGCGAACGAAGCAAATCCACTATTATATTATTTTCCTATCCTTCTCCATGTTTTACTTCTTCCATATTTTTTATTTGTGTTTCCACAAGGGTTGCGAATTTTATAATTATAATAATTATATATTATAATATACATTTTTAACTTTTAATCCCGATGTTGACATTCAAAATTAGATATTAATTTTGGGACTAGACATTAAAGTATCAGTTTTTAATGCAAGATGTTTGGGAATAAAAATCGAAAAGAATATTTTTTGATTTTAATGGACGCGAAAATATGTTAATTCTAAAACCAATTATTTTTTTATTTCCTAATTATATGCTTAAGATTAAAATTTTTCTTTTATATTTTTCAATCGGGTAGTTGGAATTAAAAGTTCAAAATAAATTTTTACTCCGGTTTTGAGATGAGAAAATTTTTTATAATTTTTTAATCAGGTATGGTTAATTCAACTATACTTTAATGCATTATTTGCAACCCCAGTTGCTACCGATTTAGTTTTCTATAGTTTGTAAAATATTTTAAAACATAAATTCTAAATTATTTTTTTCGACACTTTTGGTAATAATATATATTTTGGAGTATGGAAAAATAAATCGAAAATCGCGGAATCACATATTTCGAGAAGGCCTCTACGGGCTGCGGTGATTCTATGGGCTTGTGCTATCTGAAACAAAATAATAAATGGAATATTATTCTACGTAAGATTTGCTAGAAAAAGTATAATCGTTTTTGTGCTGAGTTGATCGATCTAAAGATAAAGATTTAAAAATAGGATCCATTCTATGCTTATATATTTTCTAGAGAAAAGCTCGAGTGTAAAAAAATTATGTTTAGAGAGGTAGTGGGAAAGGCGGAAAGCTTGACAGAAGATAATGAACGACGATGGGAAATAGAATCGCGCTTGTGAAAGCTCAGTACAAAATTAATAACACTTTCAACATTCATCCCTGAGATAGAAGCAGATATTCTCCACCTAGACTTGAAAATTGAAAATTCTTCCATACACCTTAGCCCTACATAAGAACTTATCCAATATACAACTACCACGCTCCTTCGATTTGATAACTATAAAGTATGTTTAATAATCCCTGAACAAAAAACCACCTGTTTTTGGCTAGTGAAAATCATCATAGAGCCTTGGCACCTGTCTTCCACATTGATGCACGGTGCTAAGCCGTATTTATGATAGATATATATATATCTAAGAACTACGTGAGCAGCACAACACAAAATAGAAGCCATAAAACGTCAAACACAAAACATACACATACATGTATATAAGTATGAATGTGGAAAAGTTTGATATCCACGCAGCAATCAAATGATTTCGTCTGAAATATTTGGCAAATTAAACCCTTTTACCACTTTGCTGCGCCATCAGCGAACTATGCGAATGGTTGGAAAAACAAAGCCACCAATAACAACGAAAACAAGCACAACAACGCACGCAAACCGAAAATCGAATATTACAACAAACAAAAAGCCGAAAAGAAATCATCAAAAATCAACAGATTAAGCGTAAAAATTTATGAGCTGCTTAAACGCTTCATATCAGTTACCATTTGTATACACTTATTAGGTCAACGCATTGTTCGTCACACACACACATTTACATACCTGTATAGTATGTGTTTGTGGCTTTTTATGCTCGAAAGTATACAACAGATGGTGTGGTGCGGTGTTATAAGGCCATGCCGCATTATCAGCTGCCTTCGTATGTACACATACATACATTGATGTGTACATATGTATGTATGTATATCTGCAGATATGTTTGTTTGTGCATACATGCCAACATGTGTATCTGTCAATCCGTTATTGAGGCGTACAAAACGGCTGAAAGCTTTGAAACAAAATGGTACAATCGAAAAAAATGAGTAAAGCAGTCAAACTATAAACGCCAATATTATCGCGACAATAAAATGAAATGCTTTATAATTAACAAAAATTCAAAAAGTGATTTGTGGAGTTATGGTACGTCAGTACAAACAACAACAAAAAACATTTTCACCTAATAATTATTTATGTTTTTATTGCTTTTTATTTTTTTTATTTTTGAGATTTCTGAAAATAAATATTTTATATTGAGTGAGAGCGTCTATACTTGTATATACATGTGTATGTATGTGTGTTGTAAGTTGCGATAATTACTGACTTATATTTTTTAGCATTTTTCAGCTTTTTCTCAACGCGGTAGATATTTATTATCTTAATCTTTCCGCCTAGAACAATAAAAACAAAAACTGACTGTTATATTCTTACTTTTCTTTCAATTTTTAAGTTAGATTACTCCTAAGTAAAGTTTTTACGCAGTTTTATTACCAACTGTCAATGTTGGATTAAAATAGTTTTTATTTGTGATGGGATTTGCGACGAGAGATAGGCCGCTGATGATAAATATGTTGTATGTGCTAATACATAGGCGACACATTTGGAGACAGTCATGTGGCGAGCAAAAGCAGATATGGTGATAGCGCGGCACTAAGTTGGAGTTAAATGGTAGGGTTGACAAGTATGCTAGGTATTATCAGCACGTCAACGCATTTTATATGTATGTATTTGCTAAATACTGATTTCCTGATTTGAAGACCATTTGAAGAGCGAAAACTTCTGCGGCATAATCAATCGAGCAAGTAAGTGCAAGATATATATTACTTATGTGCTTATATCAAGTAACGACAACAACAACAAATATTATATGTAAAATGCTACAGCACATTTTATGACAATGACATCACTCTAAAGCTTAATGCGGCGATTTATTTATTATATACCATAGATTTACCCTTTTTCATAATTTTTCAATAAGCTTGCCATAAGCCGGCACAAACACGCAGGCACACACGCACACATCCAAAGGTATTTACAAACGCAAAGGCATGCCTGCAGGCAGATGCATTTGTATGTGTGTCATACATGTGGTATACGCAACCCCTGTTGTTCGGTGTTTGGAACGCGATAAAAATGCATAAATCCCCACACACAAAATTAATTTATTAAAACCCGAAGAAGCTAACAATTAGCTGAAACTGATTTATAAATACATATACCCAACGGTATATATTTGTACATACTTGTTTGTGCCGTGTCACACGAGTTTGGTTTCGTTGCTTTTACTCGATATATATAAGTGCATATATATGTATAAGTATATTGCAATACTCGACGCTGCACGTTTCTCGGCGCCTAATACATATAATCCTTTTTTTCCTAAAGTCAAAATATAATTCTTTCCAGATATACATTTATGTATATTTCTGTTTTAATGGAACCAATATCGATACTAAGCGGCATAACCAGTGTGAAATTAAAAAAATCGTTATTTTCCTATTTCGATAGGTTATACATTTAAAAATATCAAATTTCAAATGATCTCTGAGTTACAGCCTTCTAACGTATAACCGCTCGTTTTTCACGAAGAGGCATTTTTCCAATTAACGTCGATCATATTTCGGCATATTCGGTATATAGTGATAATGACCCACCTGTTCAAAAAAATCTAACTTTTACAAACGCCAAAACTACAAAAATTCAATTTATTTTTTAAACCCCTCCATATTGTCAATTTTTTCAACCGTATGTCACATCTACTGAGCAGGAAAAGGACTTATATTTTTTCAATGTCGTCGGAGATCGCTATTATTTATTCTTCAAAAATATCCAAAGAAAAATCTTAAATATGTATAAATATACCTTGTTTTATTATATTTATCTACAAGAAGCTCAAACGAATGCTGACGCCGTTTTAACAACCTTTAACCCTTATCACATTTAAATGATATCTGGATCTCAACTCATTGTACTATACCGAAAAATTAGCTATCTAGTTTTATGGATAAATTTCTTTTAGATAGAAATATTTTTTATAATTACATTTAATCGATTATGATGTTGATTTCTACATATGTTGTATAGTATTTATCTTTTTAGGTCTTAAAATCAGTAATAATTTTAACAAAAATTAATAACTGTGACTAAGCAAAATTAAATATTAAGCTCGAAGTTTTTTAGAAAATTAAAAGTAGTAAACAAAATAAATATCTCTTAAGGTATGCTAACTCTCCTGATATTTTGGATAATATTTAATTGATGGTATACTCAACACATAACCAATTTTTCAAGCAAATATAGATTATTAAGAATAAAAAGCTTGGATTAAAATCAAATCAATTTAAATACCTTGCAAAAAATATATATATGTAAGTCAACATACTTTTACTTAATGAAATGTGTCACTTATAATGATAGCTTTTTAATAAATTTAATCAACTTAATCTTCTCAATTAATTATTTGTATCGCTTAGTAGTAAATATATAAATAACTTAATCAAATTTATCAACCGCAATATTATGTGCGTTACTCCATTATAAACCACGAGTAAGTTTTGCTTTGAGAATTTAAAATACCAATGAGTGAATATTCAAATACAAGTATGTAACTCTTATCGAATTTTCAGTATTACTTAAAGACTTATCAATGCAAGTGAAATTTTTTAATATAATATTTGGCTTAAATGTATCTTTTTAAACATAAGTTAATCGAAATGGCCTTATATTTCAGAACAAGTAATATCAGCATAATACAAAATGTTCAGCATAATATATATTATTTTTATACCCTCAATTGGGTAAATTAAATTTGAACACAAAGTCTGTAATATCTAGATCGAGACCTTGTAAAATATATTGCATAAATGCTCAGTGTGACAAGCCGAGTCGATTTACCCATGCCCGTCTGTCTAACTACTTATCCATCAGTTTTGGACATATCAATCTGATATATTCCCCACGGTCTTTTCTCCCCAAGAAGCCATTGATCTCTCGGAATCGCCGATATCACACCACTATACATACATAGAGCTGTCATACAAACTGAACGAACAAAATTTAGTCCTTATATGAAAAACTTTTTTATTATACAAGATATCTTCACGAAATTCGGTACAGATTATTGTCCAACGTAAAACGCTATAATCTACAAAGAAATCAGTTTAGATCGGACCACTATAGCATATAGCTGTTATTGAAACTAAGTCACCGAAATTAAGATAAAAATCTTCATAAAATATTTATTTTCCTTATTAAACAACATTAATGTGACTTGACGGTTGTTTCTATCAAATAACTTGGCTAGAAAGAACTAGACTAAAGTTTTCCTTCAATGCAAATTGTTGGACGGATACATTTTCAGATTTAGTTATATACACACACACATAGTTGCTATAAGAAACGCAAATGTGAAGAGTATTATAGTTTCAGTGTAGTCAAAGTTAACGATTTTTTTCTTTTTTGATTTATTGGCATCAACTACGAAATTTATACAATTTTTATAAAATGTTTGCCTAATATATTTTAAAACTCAGCTAAAACCTGTTGTACTTATGATCTGTGCAATCCTTGTGGGAAAATTAAATTGGAGTTTTTAAAAACCAATGCATGGTTATTGAAAGTTATGAATTGATATTATATTATACATAGAAATCATACTATATTTTTTTCTATTTCATAAAAGTTTATTTTCTATACAAATATATATCTGCAAACTACTATAAGTTATAAATATTACTACAAGTTACAAATATGTATCGATTTAAATATAATTTTATATATATATATAGTATTGATATAATTTTTATTATAGCCACCCGTCTCGATTTTTTTTAACGATTTTTAAAGTTTTGTATTTTCTACAGGGTTTTTCCGCTTCTCATACTAAATTAACCAGCTTATACAATATATATAATACCACAAGTATATTTGTACATACCCGTACATAACTTTATTTAATAACATTGTTGTGCGACAAACCGGTAAAAAAAAGTAGACTAAAATAATATTAAATCAGAATTAATCAAAAAAATATACACTTAGAGATAAAATAATTACACACTTGGGACATAATCAATTATATTGCGGTAAAAACAACAACAAACAACAGATGTATCACTAAGTGTTCAACACAGGCAACACCGGCACATACACATACACACCAACACAAGCATTAGACATTTGTTTAAATATATATGTACGTGTGCGTGTGTGCTGGCGAGCGTTTATTTTATAGCCATTTGCACGCGCAATCGCATGACTTACGATTAAAATTCAATTCGTTTTTATTTTTATCAGATATTTTTGGATTAACTGCGCTGCAAACTCAACGAAGTAGACTTGTATGTGCATTCACACACACACACACACACAACATATACTCATACGTTTGTTGTGACGCTCAATTGCTGCCGGCTTGTGTAGGGGAGCTTTGTTTGGGCGTGTAACCCCTTACGCTGTGCGCCATAACGCTTACGCTTTATGCGCATTTGCTTAGTGGGTCAACAGGATTATCTTATCTGTGACGCGCTGTTGAGTGCGGCTAAATGCCCACATTGCCAGCGCGTCGTTGGCCGACAGCGGCATATGAATAACATGCAAAGGGGTAAGCGGAAGAGGAGTTAGCAAACTTAAGCGTTAAATAAACGTGCAAATGTACTAGGTATGTATGTATGTAAAAAAAATTTCGTCGGCATATTTACAAATCATATGAAGGTGTGTGTGTTCGCTTGTATTTATGAGCGTTTTATTGTTTATGCCCGCAAAATGCCGCAGATGTGAGTTAAATAAGTAAGTACAGGCACTTACTCATTACAGTAATTCACAGAACTAGCTGTGCTTCTTAATGTTCCAACAGTTTTATGATTTTTATTGAACCGAAAAATCTTTTAATAAAACACTGAACAGGGTGTATTAAGTTTGCAATAACGAAGTTTACAGTACCCAAAAATAAACGTCGGAGCCCTTATACCTAAAATATATAATATATAAATAATCAACGTGGCGAGCTGAGTCGATTTAGTCATGTTCTTATGTCTGTCTATGTGTCTACATATACGCGAACACGGTCTTAGCTTATGACATAGCAATCTGAAAATTTTCACATCTCCTTTATTACCCAAGAAACTACTTATTTGTCGAAACGGCCGATATCGAACCACTATATCATATAGCTGCATTACAAACTGAACGATCAAACTTAAGTCCTTGCATGGAAATCTTACTTATTTAACATCACATTTTTATCCGAAACAGCACTATAATATCCAAAATAAAAGTTCTAATTGGACCACTATAGCATATAGTTACAATACAAACAAAACGATCAAAATCAAGTTCTTGTATGGAAAACTGTTATGTTTGACAAGTAATCTTTTCGAAATTTGTCATAAATTATTTTCCAAGACAACGCTACAATCTCCGAACATACTGCTGCCATAGAAACTGACCGATCGAAATCAAGATACAAGAGCTTTTTATACACATTTATGCAATAAGAAATGCAGCTGTGAAGAGTACAACTAAAAACTGAATTTTATTGTGAATCTGACATAAACGATTTTTGGTTTTCTTGAGTTGAATCAATTTTCAAAATAATAATTTACAATTTCCCAAAATTTACCAAATTGTTTACGTATATTTTTAGGCAAATTAATATTATGACATTAAGAATACGAGAGCAGCTGGACTGGGCGTTTTTTCTATCATTTGAAAAAACTACTTCATATATAAAAGGTTGTAAGTCGATTTGAAGGACGAAATGCATTTTTTGAAAATTTTCTTCATTACCAATATTATACCCAGAAGCTTAACATTAGCTTTGAAGTTTTTTTTTTAAATTTTTTCTGCGAAATTTTTTTTTTTATATTATATAAAATTTTACAATACGAACCTACATACGTCACACCAACCGATAGTCTCGCACTCAAATTGCTTGAGTTTAGCGGCCAACTTGTATTTATCTGCTAATTAGAATTTAATTAACACCATAAACAATTATCTGTTTTTAATACGATTTCGGCTTGGCACATAGTGGAGCGAGGAACAAAGCGACTATAATAAATTAATGAATTACTTATTTTCACATAAGAGCTGTTACTAATTATCACTGATTATTTGTATAATTTATATGAGTAACAAAATTCAGTGCACATTACTATTATAATCCACTGTAGCTATTGTTTGCTTTAATTATTCTAACATTTTTGCACTTTGGCAATGACCCGGAAGATAATTAATACTGATAGCGGTAGTATTAACGCGTAATATATATAATATACATAAGTACATACCATATATGCATATGTACATATATATATTTTTTGTTGCCACATATTTTTTTTTTTGCAACTCAGAACTTAAAACTCTTAATTTTAGGCCTGATTTCGTTACCTACTATATACATACATAAGTCAGGCTATCGTTTCTGCGCCTCTACGCAACTCTTCGTCTTTGTGTGAGTACAACTGTACGTATGTGTGTATGTCTTTGAGCCAACATACGCCAATTAACAGTTAACACTAAAATCACAATGCCTATTGTCACACACACACATCGCTTGCTTCTTACTCATTGCCAATATTTATTTTGGACAACAGAGTGCCTGATAAGGATTACCGTAATCAGCGCTAATAGTCGTACAACGTTACTGAAAGATGACTGCAGCACAGAAAAGCGAACACACACACATACATATACATATATTAATGCAATTACTTTCCTTTTCACCATTATTTGGTTGTTGGTGAGGCAGAGTTGAAACAAAACGAAGAAACGTAAACGCAAAATAAAAACAACAACAACAACACATGTGTCGTTTACTTAGATTTTGCCTTTGTTGGCGTTGCGTGAGCTGTAAATTGTTTTTGTTAATTTTTTTCCGCATGTGTTTGTTTGAGTGGTGTTTATACACCTGCACGTGCTTGCGTGCACAAGTGTGTATATTTGGGTTTAGGCTTGGTAAGCCAAAGACTTTGCTTTATTTGCGATGTTGACTTTGTAATGCATAAATATATGTGTGCAGATTATATTTTCTCACACAAAATACAAGTAAGAAAGAGTTGGAGTTTGAAGATTGCAGACTGTGCACATCACTTTTGCTCAGGGCGACAATTAATGTATACGTGTGAGTTCAGGCGATTAATAGATAAAATTAACAACAATAATTATTACAAAATTTAAAAAAAAATTATTTTAGCAAAAGAAAAAAATTTTTTCTGTTTATAATTACTGAAATACTTTTCCGTCGGCAATTTCATTTTTGGAATAAGCTTAGATAAAGTATGTAAAAAATGCATAAATAGGTATTTTTCAGAATGTACATACATATGTGCATCGAATAAGTAACTATAAATTGCTAGCTCTCTCTCGTATCTCACAGACTTACTGACTTTTGGACACATATCAGCGTAGGAGACATTCGGTCTGAAGTTATCTCTGTTATCTGTACAAAAATTAGCATTGATGGAGAAGCATATAAGCAGGAATAAGAGTATATATGTATGTATGTATTAATTTTGGTACTTCACTTCTTAAAGTTATGGCAAGAACGCTTTTTACGCAATTATATTTAAATTGTTAATTGTTTACTCCACAGATAAGCATTATACAAAACTGAGTACTTATATAGGTATGTATATTTATGTACATATATCTGCATATACAAGTGCACAGCACACCTGTTTGCATATAAGTTGGAATAATTGGAATTGTAAATAACTACAATTAATTGCATTAAGCAAAATTAATTGAAATTTTAATATAATATGACATAAATATTATCAGCTGTCGCAAAATAAATGTTAAAGTCGTAATAGTCACCTAAGGATAAGTCAAACAAGCAGAATATTACGAATATATCGTATGTTTGGCGAGATTCTCAAAGATCTTCCAAGTTTGTTAAAAAAATGGGTTTTTGGGGTCTGAAAAACTTACTTAGAAAACAAATACAAAACACATATTAGAAATGTTTGTGAGGCCCAAATGTTTCTAAATCAAATTGATTTCTAATCTAAATTCTACTAAAATTTCTGGTCAAGTTTGAAATATATATATACTACAAGTAGGGCTCTGAAAATTATTGGTATAACCCGAAACCCGATTATTCGTCGAATAACCGTTGTGTAACCGTTCATATGAATATTAACCGAATAACTATGCGAATAGTTACTTTGCTACGAGTATTGAAAAAATGAAAGTTGTTTCGTTTTTTTTGTTGGTTTTTTGTTTGAATGAAGGCTTATGGTACTATTCGAATAGTCGACAATGAACGGTTTGCCGAATAGTCGAAAATGGGCAGTTAATCGAATAGTCGATAACTTACAACTATCCAGATGGTGCACACCGAATATTATTATTTTAATAATGCCCTATCCGGTTAATTCGATTAGTCGAATACCAAGAGCTCTAATATGTAGACAATTTTCCTAAGAAAAAAGTATGTTTTAAAAAAAAATTAAGCAAATTAAGTCTTACAAAGAAGTTTTTAATGATTTATCTTTATAATCCTACTATGAATTTATTATTATTTTATCTTCAATATGGCTGTTCTAAGCGTGAGAGCGGAACATTATTTATTTAAAAGCCGAGATAAATCTTAAAATGGCAACCACAAATTTAACAGATTTATTTTCTAAATTAATTAATAAATAATTTGAGTAATTTAATTATTTATAAATTAATGTTTGTAAACATTAAAATCGTAAGAATATGACGCCGAGAGAGTAGAAGTTTCGCATTCTGCATGATATTTGTTAGCAACATAGTATTTTATGGTTACAGTTTCGTAAAATAGCTAACTGAGATTATTTCTTGATATCATATTATATAATGAGCACAAAGCGCTTTGTCGACATGTAAGGGTCTGTTTTTAGTTACCACAAACTTCTAAAGATCGACCTTCTTAACCTTATCTATCATATAATGAAGTAAAATTTCGATAATTAATTCCAAATTAATTTGAGTTTAAATTTGTTTGTCAAAAATTGTAAAATTAAGCCGGAATAAAAGAAATATCGGTTAGTTGCGTAAAACTCGCTCACTTAGTTATTAAAACTCGAATATAAATAATTAGAAGTAAAGGTTTACTTATAAAAAAATTAATTAATTTCTTATTTCATATAAAATAAATACACCAATAATGCTTACTATCTAAATTTTAGCCTCACAACTCACCTGTGGCCCAGCATTGGCGGCCACCCAAGCCTCTGCAAATGTCTCCATTGCACTCTGGAAATCCATGCTCATCGAATTCTCACTTCAGTAGCGACGGCTTTCGAGTTTTCTAACTATAAGTTTTTTTAACGAAGCTTTATAGATTTATAAATGTTTGTTTTTCAATGACGGCACTTATCAGAAGCTTACGAGGAATCAAAAGTGTATACATAAACTACACACCTTACTTTATTTCAGCGACACTATTGTTTTACAAAATACTTCTTTAGCAACGTATTATCGATTATATATATGATATTTAATTTTAAATTTTCTCCATTGCCAATTAGACACACACATGCACTAGTAACAACGCACGGTTATTGAAAATGAGTGTAATCACTGAAAAGTCATTGGCGCTTGACCATTGGCGAGTGATCGTGCTGAAGCATTAGACCGCTAGTTAGACCTATACGCCGATATTACTTAATTTCTTTGCTACTTCTATTATAACTATTGAAAATATGGTTGCGCGCTTGATTGATTGTTGGCAGCGGCGTTGACGCGGCATCATTAACAGTTCATTGCTCAAGCTGTTAGCAGTGGCATATGCGGAGGCAGACAGGATCTCCACACTGTGCTTGTATTTCATATGGGTGGAGCGGTGTGCACTTGCAGTGAATTTGGCGTATTTATGTTGTTAATATTTGCTTAGATTTCCTAGCGGTGGCAGCAACTTCTTGCAAGTCCGTGGCAGAAGCGTAACTAACGCGCCTAACGAGTCAAAAGCAGTGATGCATTTAAAACTGGTACGCTGCTGTTGATAAGGTTAGATTTGTTGATTGCTGGACACCTAATGGCGTGCTTTCTTATTGGTTTTACTGAGCGTTGGTTTGTGAACGCGTATGAATTTTCCGCGACATAGGCTTTGAGGTAGCTTGTAATAGCCGTGAGTGCACACAGATTGCTTTTTGCGATTTTCAAAGAATTTTTATTTCATTATAATTTATTATTGTTTGCACTTGCTCAGTAATGGCTTGTAGTAGGAACTAGAAAACGACTAGCATTCAGCGCAAAAGTTATTTGAATTTTTTTTTGCAATATCAAATGTGCAATATTTTATACCGTTTATAACGAGTTTTTGTATTATTTTTGTTATTATTTTAGTTTTTATTTGTTTTCCTTATCGCTTGCTGCTTTCGACTTTATTCGCTTTGTTACGCGTTACACTAACTCGCTATTTGCTTCTATTCACTATTTTGTCCGTCCGTATATTGACACGCACGCTTCACACTTGATCGGGCGCCATTCAACGACTGACTGTCAACATGCAATGTCAATTGCCACAATGATAAGCTCAGTTGCGCCACTTCAATATCCTCACTGTCAGCACCTCCTTAAGCACAGCACCGCCAGCTCCCTTTTTAGACCGACGCTTAATTCGTATTGACGATTTATTTGCTTTGCTGCTATTATTATTGTTGTTGTTGTAATTGTTGTTATTAACACTGATTTCTAATACCGCATCATATCATCCACACACTTCAATTTGTAGTATGATGTTCGTATGCCACCATTGACGACACGCCGCCTTTCCCCCACCCCTGCTACACAATCATTAATTGCATGCAATTGTGTGTGTAATAATTTTTCGTTCAATTTATTATTGATCTATTTCACATGTGTGTACTTGTATAAGCGCGCATTTAACTTGCTGTTAATGTTCGACTTGTTCTATTGTTTTGTTTATTAGATTTATAAGTGGTTATATCGTAAGAAAATCGAGCAACATAACATCCTTCTACACTGTCAGTTGCCGCACAACTGATTCTGTTTTGCGCTCTCAACAATTCACCTCAAATTTACCTTTCCGCATTTGTTCGTTTGTGTGCGTGTGTGTAATAGTATGTACGTGCGTCTCATTTGCTCTCTGAATTTTATTGCATTTGTAGTGGTTCATGATGGCGCTCTCGAAACTTTGCCTTTCTCTGTAGTGGTGTGCGCTCTACACATACCCATACACTTCGGTCTCAGAAATTCTTGATTCTCTTGCAAACTCTCCCAACCATTGTTCCACCACATTTCATATAGTGTGACCAATACTTTCTGTTAACTGGGTTTTGGTTTTCTTGCTTGCTAACTTGTATAAGCTATTTAATTTGGTTTAGTTTACCGAAGAATATTCGTAGAATAGCTCGCCATTTTATAGTGACAATTGAATGATTATTTATTCTGATATGATAGCACGAATATACAAATATTAGTTGGAACTACATATACATACCATATATTATAACATTATAGTATAAATTGTTTTCGTAGATCTAGATTTATACTTTGGCAAAGCAATGAGTATCACATTGAGTCAAGGTGTTTACTAAATTTTTTTCCTTTTAATCCTTGGTAATGTTTTTATGAGCCTTAAAAAACAATTTAATATAGAAATATTTCAATTAAAAATTTTAATTGAGTTTATGTTTCAAAATTTCGATTTTTCGACTAAAGAACCCAGTGCAATTCAGATTTGCGCCGATCGTTTTATATTGTTCTGTTAATGAAAATTGAGGAATTGGTTTGGTCGGGCCGACAATGCCTTGTTGAAAATATCTGTTTTATGAAGGATCAAATATATTCTAAAGAGCCAGAGATGTCTATGGACAGTTACTTTGCTACTGTGTGTCTCAATATTCCGAAGCAAGTTGGATCAAAGAAAAAACGTTAACTTCAGTTACATCAAAACTAATTCAGATAAAAAAAAATATTCTCTACAAGGCATTGATTTTAATCATTCAGTTAATATGGCAGCTATATGATATAGTGGTCCGTTCTGAACAATATGTTCGGAGATTGTAACACAGCTATACTATAGTGCTATAGTGGTCCGATATCAGTGGTTCTGACAAATGAACAGCTTATTGAAGAGCAAACAGAAGCGTGCAAAATTTCGGATAAAAAACTGAGATACTAGTTTGCATATATAGAGAAGGCGGACATGCTAAATCTACTTGTCACACTAATCACTACATGGTTGACTTAATACACACTGTTCAGGGTATAACAAACCACCATCAGAGCATAAAATTAAATTTTTGTCGAAAAACTATCATAAAAAATGCCTTATAGATGGATTTATCTAAACAATGCAATTTTTTAAGTTCACTTAATATTAAATGGTTATTATAGACAACCTGGCAATGTAATCGTAGGCTTTCGGTTTGCACGTGGAAACGAGGTTAGATCTTTCGATATAATATGCAGTATTTGAGCATACGATATATTGGCCTTAGGGAGTTCTTTTGGCGATTTCAAGCATAGCACAAGACGACAAACAATGATAATTAAATATTGATTAATATATGAGGTATGTAACTAATTACACAAAATCTGACAATAAATGAGTTACAATACAAATAGATGTTGAAAAATTTGTGAGAATTGATCAAGAACATTTGACATAACTAGTTTACCTTTATACTGATATAGTTTTCTAGATCTAAAGTGATCGACAGTGAGCAATTAAATACGAAAAATGGATGTAAAACAAAATAAAATATTTTTAGGATGTTAAGTAGAGATATTTATTTAACCAAAAAATATATTTTAAGATTTATTGGACCTATTGGTTGGCGAATATGAAGTTTTATGAGCATTTTGCAAAATTCGATTTTCACAACGAAGTTTTTTATTATATAATATTTTCTTAAAATTTTTAATAAAATTAGAAAATAACGCAATTTTCATATAGACCCCACACATACAAGGATATAACAGCAATTGAAATGCTAATCCTTCATTCGTTATTGTGGAGAGTGTATGCGTTTTAACAGAGACCGGCTTTTTCAGTTACTCTCTCAACTGTGCGTATGTGTTTGTGAGAGATATTCAAAACAAAGCACACACATACCATAACAGTTGTGAGCGGAAGCAAGCGCCATAAGAGCGCTTATGGGCACTCACACATCTGCAAATTCGCCAAACTGATAAGGGAGAACCAACTGGCAAAAACAATAAATTAAAGCAAAAATATTGCAAAAATATTTTAACTAAGCAATACCATTTAAAAAAATTAATTCATGTGTTGTTGTAAATGTTTTAATTTACATACATATATACACGTAAGTATGTATATATAATAAATAAAAAAATATATTTTATATACATTTTATAGTAGAAGAAGTAAAGAAATCTTCTTTGGTTTCGTTTTTTTTTTGTTGGCGCTCAACAATTTCCCACTACACCTGTTCGGCCGCTTTGCATACGCCACTCTCGCAGCTGCTTATTCGTTTGGATTTGCGCGCCCGACGAAAGAGTCCGCTATTGCGCTGCTAAACAACCGAATGGATGGATGAATGGGTGGATTTTTGGATTCCGGTTTCAACCACCCTAACCCAACCAGCGGATATGCTGATTATGCGAGTGCGAAAGAGTCAACGGCTACACAATCGCTATTTGATAACGCGTTGTAGTGTTTGCCAAAGTGGCATTGGCAATGGTGGCGGCGGCATTAGCGTTGGCGTTGAAAGTGTCGGGCGTCACTTGTTGTTGCATTTGTGTTGGCGAAATTTTTGTTGATGTATTGTAGGTCGACAGCAATGAGAATGCATACAAAATAAAGCTAAAGCAACACCCACTCCTGCGCACTATTTTTGGTTGTCTCATTTTTCCTTGCTGTGCTTTGGCGTACATATGCTTGTATGTTTGTATGTGTGTTGGTGTAAGTGTGTGTGTGTGTGTACGATTTCAGGTTTAATAGCAATGTGCAATGCATTTTGTTGGTCCTTTTTCCGATTTTTGTTGCTTAGTTTTGTGATTTTGTTATACTTGTTGTTGCTTAACTTCGTACGCGTTGTTGTAGTTATGAGAGCAGATAATGCGCGCGCATTACATGCGATTAGGTGCTGCACGAAGGATTTAGCCAACCAAATACAAAAGCTGTAAAGCACATAACAATATGCATTGGTATGCGAGTGGATATATAGAAGGCGTATAACTTGACAAAAAATATATCTATGTACTGCATGAATTATTTTCATGTACATGGACACATATGGAATATTCGCAATTTGCTATAATATTTTAATAAATGGCAAATGCTGAAGTGAATACATTTTTAAATTATATAATAGAGATCAGAGACTATGTTTTATTTAAATTTTTGTCCCTTATATAGATAGGACGCTTTTATAGATTCCTATGTTTATCCTGCATTTAATATTTGAATAATATTAAATATCTCAAAATTTCTGTTTATAATAAATTATTAATTAATTAAAAAATTTTATGAATGTATAGCAAATAAAAACATTTCTGACATATTATATAGCTTAGATCAAATTATCATTATTATTTATGTTTACCCCGAACAGGGTATATTAAGTTCACGATGGATTTTATAACAGCCAGAGGGAAACTTCGGAAACCCTATAAAATACCATATATTATATTTATAAATGATCAGCGCAAGAAGATGCTCATTTGCCGGAACCGCCAGTATCGAACCACTATAGGTACGATACGAGTATATGTAGATCGATCACAATCAAGTTTTTGTATGCAGCACTTTTTTATTTGACAAAATATCTTCAATGTTAGGTATTCTATAAAAAATTGCTTTGAGTGGTGTTTACTTACACACTTGCGTATGGCTTTAAATTAGAAATGTATGTTCATATATACCGTCGCATCACACGTCCGGAAAATCGTATGCCCAAAAATTCATAGAAAGTTCGAGAATAAGATTTTTTAGCAATGTTGCATTTTTGCGATCGTATGGATATTAATAGATGCAACATATGCATTTTTTAATTGTGATGGTAATTAGAGACTTTTTCGTATTAGTAATATAGTTTTATATATTTTTATTTAATATTTCAGGTAATTTGCATAAGCACTACAAGTACGCACAATAGAAATATCTCTGGAGAATGCCCAAAAATATTTGGAGCGATAGAGAGAACACTAGTAATTAGATTGGCTCACCAGTGATTATTGTCCTGATAGGGAAATGATTATTTATAATATATTTTGAAATAAAAATACATATGTCCTTATTTGACATTTTAGAAAAATTACAGGTATATGTATATTATAATCAGGGCTGCAAATAATATATTAAAAATACTTGAATTAACATTTGCATAAAACTTATTTTATTCACGAAAATCTTGATTAAAAATAAATTTTTAATGTTTCAATTCCAAATACTGGGTTAAAAAATGAAATATTTTATTCTATATCATATTGACAAAAAAATGTTAATCCCAAGTTAATATTTAAAAATTAAAAAAAAAAATTTTTTTTTCTTATTTATATTTCCGTGTGTGTCCTTCGCTTTCTACTATTCTTATCTCTTAAAAATAAAAGCTTTTTTTTAATAAAATATCAAATAGATTAGTTTTCTCATTTACATTTCATTTCAGCTTTTAATTTGAAGATTAATTTGTTTTTGTTATTCCAATTTTAAAATTCGTAAATAGTTTCTTAATTTTTTAGTTCGATTTTGGGACTAACAGTCAATTTTTGAATTTACCTAAAATCGGAATTAATCAAATTAATAAAACAATATATTTGAATAACGAAATTGAGGTTAGGTTAAGTAATAAAATAAAGGAATTTTATTATATGCTGTTCAAAGTTATATATTTTCATTTGTAATAATTGTTATATGCCTCGTGCACACATTGCAAAAAGTATTTGCATCATGGGCTTATACTTCACTAGATTATTCTTCATTGAAATCGAGATTCTCTCATTTCAGAACTATCTATAGGACTTTCTATAGGAATAATGTTTTATTTAATAATAGTAATTAAAATTAATTCAAAGTGATTTTCATTTTATTATTTAATAAAATAAAAAGTAATTTTATTACTGTGGGGAGCAAAGCGAGTTGTAAATTATTACTAATTTTATATAAGCGTTATTTTACAACTCCTCCAATTAATTAAATCCTCGGCGTACAAAACTCGTTCCAAAGAAAACAAATAAATCAGCACTTTCTGCTACCCCATACCCGATGGCATATCAGCATCAGCAAATGTGTGTACACATATGCATATGTATATGTATGTACATACATGCGCATATGAATATGTATGTGAGTAGGCATGTAAAAGCATGTACTTCGCTAAATTGGTAGGTGTGAATGTGTGCGCTGTACGCGACTCACTCATTCGTTCGGGCGCACTTCAGTATTTTTCGTGTTCATATGCTAACATGTGTTTGCTGTTGTTTCTACGCAACTGCATTGGCGCAGATTATCGCGCGCATCGTTGGTTTTGTTATTTTTATTCTCACGGCTTTTCCTCGCTTTATCCCACCGCCCCAAACTAAATAGTACATAAGCGCGAACACGCACACCGATCTCTTTTCGAGTGTGCGTGTAAGTGTATATGTGTATGTGTTCCTTTGCTTAAATGAAGTGTTTCACACAGTTCTAGTTAATGTTGTTGCTGTTTCTGGATTATTGTCGCTCAACGGTAGCAAGAGAGCGCCTGTTTAGCACCTCGTATGCTTGGAATTGGAACCAACAGTGGAGCCGGAGAGGCGGCCGTCGGTGATTTGCTTTTGGTGCGACAGAGTGAGAGCTAAACAGGCGATAACCCACCCTGCCCCCAAAAACTTAAACCCAGAGCAACAATAAAAACAGGCAATCGCCAGCTGAGACGAGCGCATACATTGAACAAAAACGTAAATAAATAAAATTAAAAAAAAAAGTTGAGCAAAAGCACAACAGTACTGGTGCTGCCGCTGCTGTCGGTTTCGCTGCTGTATTAATACATGTGCAGCAACAACAACATCGGCCCTGGTGGGAAAAAATCGAGAAAAACCTGTTTGTCATGACTCCGCCTTCGCTGCAAGCTGATTGGCTTAGCTTGTCTGTATCTCATCGTTTGCTTTTTTGTTGCTTTTGTTGGCCATCGTTGCTGCTATTGCCATTTGTGTTTTTGTTGTGCGATGTTATTTCAGCAGTTGTTCGTAATGAGCGTGCTGCTGTTGTTGTTATTTATATTTGTGTAAGTAAGCGCCTACGTGTCGAGGGGTAGGGTTTATCTGTGCCTGGCACACTGACGCTGCAGGATTTTTGCTTCGCTAAAATTTCGGAGCCAAAATACCGACAATATGTTTGTGTGTGTGTGTGTGGGTCGTCAGGCGCCCATACAGACTTTATTTACCAGCAGCGCCGCTGCTTTCGCCATTTTCCCCGATGGATTGTGTGATGCTGCAGTGTAGTGCTGTCGTTGCGGTTACTGTTATTATTGTAGTTGGTGTAGTTTTGTTCACTAAACCCCCCGTAATGTTTTTTGTACTGTTAGATACCATCTTCCTTGCCCCGATCCTTTGGTTTTTTCCGCTATTGCTTGCTTTTCATTTATTTTGCAATTTATTTCGTTTATCTTAAGTGGTTTTTGTGATAATTTTATATGTTGCTGATGATGTTGGCGGTTTTGTCTTCCTCTATGTTCATACATATATACATACATATATGCTATGTGTAGATACTTATATGCATATTCCTCCCGCATGCTCCCGCCAGCACCTCCCTCACTTTCCTCGTTCTAAGGCATCGTAGTTTTATTTTTTAGTACAGTTGTTAAGCTTTGCTTTTGCTTGGTTTCTTCATTGCCAGCTTTTATGTATTTTCTCATTTTATTTGTGACGTTCTTAAAACCCTAGCGATTCATTATCGTGGAAAGGCTTTTGGCATTGCATTTTCCATTTGACGCTTAACCAGCGGAAAATTCTCGGAAACGACAGCACACTTAAATGGTTGGCAAGTGTGCGACGGTGGCGAAATTTGGTGTGCGGTGGCTTGCAGTGGCAAGCATTAAGTACCAGCATTAAGTGGTATATTAAATTTAAATATTCCATTTTGGCATACTTAAGCGCAGAAAGTTTTAATCGCCGCTTTCTCTGGGTGGTAACACATAATGGAAGTTTGCATCTAGCATTCCATTGTAATGATTGTCTTGAGTTTTTTAGTTATTATGGTACATAATAATTAGTAAACGGGTTTCCAATTATCCATTATATCTCTTTAAAAGATCAGTTGTATAACTATTAATTTTTCCCGTGAATTTTTTCATTTATCTAGAAGATTATATTTAATTTGCGGACTTAAAATACTTTAGCCAAATATAAAAGTGTTTACACTTATCTCAGTAGTAATCAGAAGGTCACATCAACCAACAAATGCCAGTTCTTCCGCATTAGTTGAAGACATAAATAACGTTTTCTAAGCCTTTCCATCTTCAGAACCCCGATTATATCACAAGTCTAGGTTTAATGCTTTATAAAAATTCGAATCTTCAGAACCCCGATCATACCCCAAGTTTAGGTCTAATGCCCCATAAAAAATTACAAAATTCCGATCGATAATATAATGGAAATCCTCGGGTGTCACTGTCATGTAAGCCTTTTTTTATTGCTCACGGATTTCATATTGCACCAAAGTCCGTTTGGTACCGTTTTAATAAGGTTGAATACTCAATATATACACAAGTCCCTTATGAGTTCATGCAAAAAATTTCATGAACCGAATTTTCATCTGCGAATCTCTACTGAATCGCAACAAAATCGATCCATTTCTGAAGCGGATGGTTACTGGTGATAATAATCAATAATTATACCGTTAATCTTTGACCAATAGGAGAGTTATTGTGTTCCATCAGTACAACGCCAGGCCACAAATATAGTTAGTCAGATATGGTAAGGTTAAGAGGATAGCAGTGGGACAGCTTGGAACGCCGGTCAGTTGTGTCACACCTCCTAGATAGAGCTAGGTTCTTTCTTTCTATCACAAATTTTTTCAGGCGGCTAACGTCAGTTCTGGTTCACCGAACGTAAGACAGACGAGATGTTTTAATCTCTGTCTTGCAAAGACTGGAAAATACAGGGAAAGGGCCTGGATATTTTCACATCACCTTCTTCCATGCAACCTGCTTTCGACAAGACTTATTGAATGAATACCTATTGGACAACGTCCAGTAAGAACTCCTACGATTGCGGCAAGATGATGAGGAGAAGTAGTTCAGTAGATGTCCTGCGTTCTATTCTTAGCCAATAGGGTCTTGCAGTCGCACAGAAGCTAAGCGCATGCAAGGTCCATAAGTCTGAAGCCTTAGGTGCTAGATCATAAGATGACGACGGAGATCTAACTCGTTTCCACTCCGATGTGAGCGGGACAAGGTGCCTTTTCTTGCTAGCTCGTTGGCTTTACAGTTAGCAACGATTCCGTTATGATCAGGTACCCAAACGAGTCTTATAATGAAGTAGCTTAATGATATTTTTAGTGAAGATAGACACTCCTTGACGTCCACATAACCCTCGTCGGTATGTAAGCAGAGAACAAGTTACCACGAGTAGCCTCTGCAGCACAGTGGTTCAAGTTTTCAGAGATGCAGTTGACGGAGAAGAAAATTTCAGTGTGCCGTTACTTTGACCCCTTTACATACCCTTCTTCCCTGAGCTTTAGAGCAACCAATAATATGTGTAAATAATATTAATAAAAAGTGGCCGCCATGATATATAGTTAGTCTTTCGCCGAACAATGAAATTCCATACAAAAGAAGTTATCGCAGAAAAGGTCATCTTTCTAATTGTGCTAATTCTAAATCCTTCAATTTAACACAAAAATAATGGATTTATTTCTACTAGACCTTGTGTTTTCCCGAATATACCGACTAAGATAAATGCGCAAGTGAATTTAGTGTTCGTGATCTCCCGTACTTAACCCTTCCTTACTAGCTGCTTCTGATTTTCATTGGCCATTGCTTTTTCTTAAGAAAAATAAAGTTTACCTGTTTTTGGGTAATACACTTATAGCTTGAGTCTGGTCCTTTTTGGATGATTCAAAAATGAAACAACTACCCACGAATGCGGCATAAATTTCATTTTTATATATCACTTCCCGATTCGATGTAAAGGAAAATGCTTTGGTATGCTCGACTTCGCCAGTTTTTAAACACTAGTTGAAAAATGTTTTGAAGCTATCAGTTCATGTGATGCTCGACTTTACAAATACTAGTATAGAAGGAAAAATTGTTCTTAATGACAATGCCAGTAAACATTTGTAGAAGCTGTCATAAATAACTTAAATCTTGAGTTTAAAGACTATAAGCTGAGCGTACTGAACTAAAGCAGACATTAAATTTAAAACGAACTTATAAAAAGTGCAAAACTCTTAAATAGTTAGGGCAAAAATGAGCATGAATGTTGTTGTACGACGCGTCTGAGCGTCAACATGAAAAAGTTTTTATGTACATATACCTTTTCCTATATATATTTATGCATAAATATAACAAAAATACGCACTTATGCGTATATGTACATAGTTAGTACCAATACCGACACGTTCGCAACTCACTCGCCTTTTACAGCTCACCAGTAAGGGTCTGAGTCCGTTATTGCTTCACCATTGCGCCGCGACATCAACGTCAGCTCAGTGTCACCCGCCAGCGCTTATATATACATATATACATATGTCTTGAGCATACCTACATATTTGGATGTCGACCGTCGTAACGAAGTCACCGTCAAGAAAGAAATCAATAAATTTATTAAAGTTTAAAACAAATTTTGAACTTTTCCACATTTGCATGCATTTGCTACGTCACCAAATTGTGTAGCTTTTACTATGAAAACGAATATATTGTATCTGAAACTTCGCACACACTTTTCCCTCCTGCTGTGCACGTTGCAGCAAAGTTCAAACACACAGTTTTAGCACAGGATATGCCAAGTGTCTGCTAGAGTTATACAACTGCATGGGTGGTATTCACCTTATTTTATGTTTAGGTATCACTTTTTTCGCTTTCATTATGATTTCTGTCATTTAATATTATCGACTTCAATGCCATCAGCAGCCAGCATAAAGGCGGTAACTAAGCGATCAGACCTCCAGCGTCAACACATCATCAACTAAGCACTCATACAATCAGGTACTTGTTCTTCAATAGCACAAAAGGACATTCATTAAGTTTTTGATTTCTGATTTTCATTGTTGATTAGCTGCGTAACGATATAATACGCTGTACTTTTTCACCAATTCACAGTTGGGACGGCAGCGTTGACGCGCCGTTATGTGGGCATTATGTGTTTAGCCAGACCAGGTTGTGGTGATGAGCAGCGATTGTCGTGCTTCCGCTCGAAAATGTCAAGTTGATGTTTCCGGTTTCGGTGAAAAGCGTTTCATTAAAGGAATTCTTACTTCGACTAAAGAGCAAAGAGGGTGGGTCAAATCATTCGATTTGTGATAGTCGTGAGGTCTGTTGTTATGAAATAATCTCTTTATTTTTGAGAATTTCTAGTGAAATCACCACAAGGGAGTGCTGTAGCTGTATGGTTGTGTGAGTCGCGGCAATGTAGGTGACGTTTCAAATAACAGGCACTCAAAATTCATAACTAGGAAATATTTTTGAGAGTGTCAAACAATGTCAAAAGAGTACAGAAAATTTTGTTATCCACAAAAGTCACAAAAAGGAATAGTTATGTAATACTAAGGCATTTTTATTGATCCTGTACTAGAGTACTACAGAAAATTAACATAATAGTAAGCTAATATACATACATTGATTTTTTTTTCTGTTGATTAAAAATAGTATTGTATGAACGTATGGGTCAGCATATTTCTGAGAGCCGTTCAGTTATAATAGAAAGCAAGATTGTGGACATATGAGCTTTCTGGGTTCAGTCTTACCTGCAGAATGGGTACGGGTAGGAGCTCTGTTGACTTATTGCCGTTCACTATTGGATGGTTGGACATCATGCCAGCTTAGCAAACGTTGGGCAACTACCAGGGTAAATCCTATGAGGTCTGGTGAGCTCTTCGCTTTTAGCATAGTTCACTTTTCAATGGTTGTTGGAGTTCTAATTGGACACTGTCCGATGTGGTAGGATTGAATATTCCACCATATGTCTGTTACAAAAGCCGTTTGGAAGAAGTTGAGATAACTGGATCGGGATCATAATTTTGATAGGTAAGAGAATTTTGCATTAAATATATATTTATGAATTCCAATCTCATTCTAATAAAAAATAAATGAGCTATTTCTAAGTAAATCACGCACATACTAACATGTTTTTTCGTATCTAATCCAGCTAAGTTTAAGCAAGAATTAACCAAGATAGTATACATAATAGGACGTATGCTTTACCCATCTGCTCAGGCTTCAACAGATTTGTTTATTTTAAAATCTGTGGTTCTGTTGAAAATTGCGCAAGAGAAAAGTATACTTTCTTCTTGAAGAGTAGAAGCTGCCGGCATAATACTGTACTGTGAGGTCTTCCTTGACAGGTAAACGCCTCTGATTAAGTTTGTGAAATGAAAAAGTAAAAATGCTTTAGATGCTCGGAGCTGTATTATAACCGATAGGATTCACAATTTTTAGGATAATATCTATAAATTATTTCAAGAGAGAATACGAAATGTTATTTCATATATATAACGAAACATGCATTGAAATATCTTCCGAATAATGTCCGTATCCGCCAATTCAGGAAAGCAACACCTTCACGTGAGTTATTGTTTGCAAAGCCATCGGAGATGAGGTACAGTGAGCTGAGGATGAATATAAGCTAAGAGGTGGATTATTCTGTCGGGAGTTCTCCATTATCTCTAGTTTTAGGCTACCAGATCATCCCATCACGGTAGCAGTAGATAAACTGCTCCGAAATGCAGCTTTCTTCAGAATAGTGTGCAATTACTCCAAAAACAGTGCGGCTATACTAGCTTTGAGTAATAGCTTAAAGCTTTTGCCATATTAGACTTGTATAGGTGTTCGGTCACAGCGGATTCGCCGGAAACTGCAAAGCCGATAAGTTTGCTAGGGAGAGCACCTTTACCCCAATTTCATCCGATTGAAAGTCGAGTCCAAGTCAGTTTTTCTTTGTTCTCTTGTCCTCCAGTAAGCTCGACAAGCGCTGGTCAACAACCAGAAATTCTGCGACTGCGAGATCCTTCTGGTCTATAGTGAACCGTAAGAGGTCCTACGAACTATCTGCTCTTAGCAAAGTCAATCTTGTCGCAATTGTAGGTGCTATGACTGAGCACTGTCCAATAGGTTCAGACGCGATGCGGTTAAATATTTTGTCGGCCATTCTTTGCCAAATCTGTATGGAGGAAGATTGAAATATATCGGTAGATACACCTTTGGCGAACCTAGCGGAGAGGCTGGGATTGATATAAACTACCTTAATAAATTTGGGGTAAGGCCAAAATGCTTCGTCGATCTATAACGCTCTGGTGATGCTCACAAAGGATGAATATCTGTCCAAATGAGATCCATCGATCAGGATCAACCGCAGGACCTAATCTAACCTTTCTCATTTACTTTTAGGTGTTAAAAACAACCGTTAAGTGAACAAAAATTGTATACACTTCTGCAAAATGTTGCCAGGGTGTAAAAAATACATACAAATAAATTATTACTATTATACAACAGATAAGTACGAAATAAAAGAATTAAATCCAGTTTCTTACCAAATCAAATAATAATATGTTACCGCTTGAATTAATTGGTATTGAGGTATACACATAAAAATATACTGCATTGGTAAGACGGAATCAAAGAAACGCAAAATTAACCAACCCAAAACTCAATATTTGAATTTACATGTGTATAAACCAGGACTTAGGATACTCCCACTTATAAATAAGAAGCGTTCGTAGATGTGTAACAAATCTGTTATGAATAGCAATTGCAATGCCAAAAATTCCTAGCAACAGCGAAATTTGTGCACGTTACACAAAAGAAAAATTTTATTAAACGAATATGTACGAATAAAAAATCCAATGCTTCATATACATACATATATAATATATACATATGTATTAATAAGAAATATATATAGCGATTAAAAGCAAGTGCAAGTACGTGTAAAAGGGCATTAGTATATAAGGGAGCTTTTATATGCATATAAACTCATACAATGGCAAACAGTTAAACTGTTAGAAGACACAGGAAGGTGTTTGCGGGTTTAATGTGTATCTGCAAATACCCACTCAGCTTCGTATCCCGTTGGTTGTGACATTCAGTGTGTTAGTTGTGTTGGGCGTGTGGTTGCGTAGGGAGTGCCTAATGCAAAAACAAAGCGTAAGAAAATTTATCCATGTACTTGAGAGCGCTTGCGCTGAATTTGCTTTGGCAATTTGCTCCTTGGTCTTTACACCTATCTGTACATGTGTATGTGTGTATGTCGACACGTGAATGTGATTGCGTGATACAAGTTTTGTACAGGATTTAGACGAAATTTTATTGAAAAAGAAAGATCACAAGTAATGAGCGTTTTATAAGCATTCTTTTATCACCACTAAATATATTAAGGGATGAAATTCAAAAAATAGATTTTTTCTTTTGCATATATACATATCTGAGAATATCCTCCGAAAATTTTAAGTTAATTTAGCAAAGTTTTACTCAAAATGCTGTTGTCAGAGTCAGCGCTTATTTATTACCTTTACTTGAATTCATCTATAGTAATAATAATTTTTTTAATTTTGAGATTTTAGATTATTTTAAACAGCAAAATCGTTCCAACTGTCGGACGCATATTATTGGAGATCCTTTTTGGAGATCAACCACGAAATCAAGGTCCAACATTTTTCAAAAAGAATCGCTTATTATTAAAGTAAATTAAATTCTGTAAATGTATACATTTATTTAAATTATTCATTAAATAAAATCCCTTAAAAAAATTCACAAAAAAGCCTTTGTTCCGACTTGCAAGTGAATATGACTCCTTCATGTTAGCAAAAGTATACTATTTATGGGAATGTTAAATAAATATATTTCTGAATGTTTTTATAGTCGAGAAAAGTAGTATCAGGGTTGGAAGTAAGATATTAAAAGATAATTATATTTAAAATATTTAAATTTAAAATTTAAAATTTAATTGTTTTGCTATTTGGTAATCATAATTAAAAATTATTTTCAATTTCAAATTGCAATTTTTATTATACCCTGTCTAGGGTAAGTTTGTCACGCAGTTTATAACACCCAGAAGGAAACGGCGGATGATCAACAAGATGAGTTGAGTTGATTTAGTCATGTCCGTCTGTCTGTCTCTTTATACGCGAATTTTACACCTGTCCTTTCCTCACTCAGAAGCTGCTCATTTGTCGGAACGGCCGATATCGCACCACTATTGCATATATAATATGTAGCTGTCATACAAACTTAACAATCGGTATCAAGTGTTTGCATGGGAAACTTTTTTATTTTTTTAGATATCTTCATGAAATTTGGCATTAGGAATTTCCTAAGGTAACAATGTAATCTCCAAAGAAATTGTATAGATCGGATGATTATAGCACATAGCTGCTATATTAACTGAATGATCGGAATCAAATACTCGTATGGGAAACTTTTTTATTTGACGAAATTAGATCGGAATCAAGTTCTTGTAAGGAACCTTTGTATTTGAGAAGGGCATTATAGCCTCGGTGCAACCGAAGTTAACGTTTTTTCTTTTTTTTATTATTATTTATTTCGGCCTAGTTTATAACTTTTGGTCTTATTAATTTTTAGTTAGTTTAATTACAGCTTTTAATTTAGAAATATGTAAATATGACCTTTTTTATTTCTTTTTATTCCCGCTTTCGATTTGAAAAATAATATTTTTATTTGTTACTATAAAATATTAAATTTAAAAAAATTTAATAAATTTTTTAATCGGATTTTGGAGCCTTTGCAATTAAGAGATAAATTATAATTTTTTTATAACAATTTTTTAATTACAATAGAAAATTCGTAACCTAGAGTGATTTATTATGTAAAATAGCAATAAAAAAAGCTTCAGATGTACATTTTTATTATTGTAAGATTGTAGCAGTAAACTTCCTACAAAACTATGAGTTTTGCAATTCAAAATGGTTTTTACCACTGAGTTATTAAACTAACTATTCTTAATAATTAACTAAAATAATTAGCCCTAAAACAATCAAACTTCAACCGTTAATATATTTTAAACGGCTAGGTTTAGAAAAAGTCGACACAGACCATTTTTGTTGAGCATTAAATTTCCTACAAGACATATGAAACGAGATATTTTTTTAAGTAGATGGAGGCGGGATATGAATTTTTCTATCTGATAATATTGCTGTTAAAGCTCATACTTGGTGCAATTATTTTAGATGTGTATAAGAACCTATTTTTAAGTAAACCAAGCTAAAAACAAAATATTCTTTTTTTACTCACCCTAATATATATTATATACAAGTTTATATGCGTACTAATATAGTAGTTGTCCTACATTTCGAAAGATAATAAAAAGTGTAGAACTATATTTTCGGATGACATTGCTAAAACTATTTCTAGCTGAAGTAAGAACACCTGGCTTTTCTTGATTGCCACACAAATTTACAGAAAATTGTCTGAAGAGACTTATATTTTTATCTCCGTCTAAGGAGGTTACTCTTAGAACATTAAGTTCAAAAATTATTTCATTTAAATCAGAAGGTTTAAAATGTTAAACTAAAATTTTTCAATGTAAGATGAAAAATCTTGCGGATATGAGCTAAAACCAGGATCCAAGAGCAACAAATCTACGAAGCTCGATTCAAAAAAACATTAACAGTTTCGCACTGATCCAAGTAGAGCTACTTAGGAAGCACTAAAATCAGCAAACAAACTATCTGTAGTGGAAAATATATGATTAAGTATTTATTTACTTTTTGTGTAACGAACGATTTCAAGTGCACACATTTGTTTCATAAGCAAAGCAAACAAACTAGAATTAAGAGAGCTGCAATTGTTAGCAAAACTTGAAAATATACACATACTCGTACACATATTCTTATATTCTTAAGTATTATTCACGTATATTAGCATTTAATTATATCTCAAGATCAACGTTTTAGTTCATTATCACAGTGTTGGTCAATACTTGGCGCTGCAGATTGCTAATGTTGTTGTTTATCTTTAGCTGAATCTAATTGCATTTAAGTTTAAGTGCATTTATATGTATCTAGAATATTGTAAATATATTTGTGTTTACACACAGATAAACACCTAAACTTCAACATTTATTTACCCAAATATATGTATGCGTTGAAGATATGGATATACATGTTTGCATGTATGCATTTTAATTTTCTAATTATTCTTCTTTATCATCGCTTGGCAGCGCCGCAAACAGGTGAACACAATAGCTACGCAAATAAAAGTGATTTAAAGTCAACAGTAATCAGCGTAAAAGTAAATCGAAATCTTATCGAAAACCTACCAGCTAACAATTACGGCAACTATAACGGCAACAACAATAACAAAATCATTGAGCCAAGCTACAAGTCACAATCATTTTTTGTTAGCGATTGTGTAATCAGCGTGCGATCTCAAAGTAAAATCACCGCCAGTTTAATATGTAAAGCCCATTTCGCTACTTTCCGATTGATTGCTAGTTGATCACGAGCGGTTGATCGTCAGTATTTTTGAAGCATTGTATATTTATTAAATATATGGTACATACATATGTATTATACCAACTCACTTTAGCTTTTAGTTAGGAGTATCTAACGGGCACTGGATTGAAAATGGCTCATGTGATCATCGTGGAAAAATAAAGTTAAAGAACAAAAAATATGGCGAGATTTATTATTAATACCGTTTTTCAACTTCAGGTTAAGTCATATAAATAAAATGCATCTTCTTACCTTAGCATTCTTTATTAGCGATCTTCACGTTCCTTCAATGTTTGGCTCTTCCGTTTGAACAATTCTGGTCCAGTTAGATAGATCATTCTCTATAGGAGAATATAATCCTATTTTTCTTCGCTAATCAGAATTTTTGGGAATATGCCTATTCGTTCTTTGACGTGGTTTCGAAACCTACTTGAGGGATTATATCCAATACTGAGTTCCAAAAAATATATTTTTTTATTTGCATATATGTATGTACCTATATTAAAAGTACTTATATTTGAGAATATTCTCTGAATATTTAAGATTGAACAGGCAAATCCTTTCACAGACATAAGTGTACTTGTAAGAATATTTTAACTTAATTTAATAAGCTGTCAAACTTATAAAAGCGTTATTCTCGGGCTGTTTTCGGGGATAAGTAGTAATAATAATTTTTTTTTTGTGGGTTTTGGATTTGAGATAATTTGAGAAGAAAAACTTTCCTCACCGCCAGACACTTTTTTTGGAAGTCTTCCTGGAGATCGACTACGGAATTAAAAAATACCAAAATTTTTCAAAAATAATCGAATTTTTGTGTTTATTTATTAAATAAAAAGCCGCTCCAAGAAAACGTTCACAAAGAAAAGCGTTTCGTTTTTTTTTACTTGAGAGTGGTTAGAACACCTTAAAGTAGCGTTAGAGAGTGCTTATGTGTTCAGAAACTGCTACTTTTCAAAATCACATTTACATATATATGAGAAATGATTTGAAAAGTCGTATATAAAGTACATATGTATATATATATGTATATAGGTATGAATAGTTAGTTATATGGTAATTGCTTAATTATACAAACCACGCTTCCATGTCAGCCATGTCCTTATTAGGCCTTTTCCACTAAAGTGCTCCGCTAACGCCACGCTGTACATGCGATTTTCATATTTTCCATGCTGTTTGTATTGGTTTTTAAAACTGTTACGTTTTCGTTTGTATGCGTACTTAAATACAATAACAACAACAATAAAAACAAAAAAGATTGCCTCAACAAAGAGGGCACATCAAACAGTGTGTCATAAAATTGTCCTTTTGGGTCGCAGTTCAACCACAGCGTTAACCAGTTTCGGCTAGATAAAAAACAACGTTGGTCAATGATTGTGTCAACAATGTCAAGTGGGTCACAACGGCCGCCAACGATGCTCATCAATGGCGTGGATCGTATTTTTTGTTGTTTTCCTTATTTTCGTTCAGCGAAATGAGTCGTTCATTCTATGGCTATGTATGTATTTATGTACATATGTATGTACCTGGCGCCTTGTAATAATGCATGTACCGCCCCGCAAACCTTCACCATGTCCAAAGCGTGCGATTTACTTTGATTTGATTATTGCTTTGATTAAGTTGGCAAGTCCAAGTGCGTTTTAAAGTTTATTCAACACTTCACTGCCGTAATTAATGTGATGAATTTGCTTTCCAGTTGAAGCTAAATCAAATGCCACTTAAGCGATATGCGACGCAGGTGTAAGGGTGTGTGTGTGTGAATTCAATTCGACTTATCACAAAAGTAATGTAAATAGATTTAATGGTTTCACGTTTTTGTTTTGTGATACTTAAATGTTTGTTGTTCATTTCGCAACCGTACTTCATTTTCAGAGAGCGGTACCGATATTTCCATCGCTGCTTCTCACAAAAATATTCACATATTTGTATTGTTTGTTTGACTTTTGTATTTCATTTCATAAATCAGCTAAGAGTTTGCCTTTGGCGTCAAAAATCAAAGTAATCTTTTTTTAACCTTAACAAATATTTGTTTTTAAAGGATTGAGATTCATGTATCGTGTGTTCATCCCTCCCGGCGATAGCAATAGATCTTTCGTGTCGCTTTGAACGAAGCTGAGCGTGATACAGAGCAGAGCATTTTTTTTTTGAGGAAAAAATTTTATATTAGCGTAGTTGTTATTTTGCAATTTTTAAATTAGAGAAAATAATGAGGATCAGAAAGTGGTTAAATTATATGACAATTTGTCTCAAGCGAGTCGTCCATCCACCTCTACTAATGATAATAACAAAAGTTAAAGAAACCGTGCTTGAAAATCGGCGTGTTGGCCTGATCAGAGAAATATCAGGAAATCTCAACAACTCTTATAAATCGGCTAAACCATTTTAGGTAAAGATTTTGAGTATGAAGCGCGTCAATGCTAGGTTCGTTACAATACGTTGCTTCTTTGTAAAAACGAGGTCGAGTAGAGGTCGTAAAAAATGCATGACAACGTAGCTGAGGAGCCTATATTCATCAAATGATTGATTACTGATGACAAGACGTGGCTTTATGAAAGTGATGTCTTAAATATCCAGCAATCTAGTAAATGACGCTCCAAAATGCGCAGCAATCGAACAATCAAAATCCGCGGAAGACGCTGAAGGCTACCGCAACCGAGGCTTATACTAATTGTGTGGAAATTTATTTAAACGTTGGCATGTTTGTAGTAGCATATTTATAGTGATAATAAACATTTTTATAAGACCGGGTAAAGTTTGCTAACATGGTATAGTGTTTTGAAGTATTGAATATGGGTTTCATTTGCTACCAACTAATGGAAAAGCATATATGAGGCGGCCACCAAACAAGGCCTTTTTTTTTTTTTTTTTTTTAATAAGTTTAAGTTTTTGAGATTAATAGAATATATATCAAACATGTCATAGATTTATATCATTTTCAAAATTTCAATTACATATGCCAATATGACAATGACCTAAGGCACACTTTAAAGTTAGTGAAGAGTGGGCTTCTGGCACATAATTTAGATGTTTTGGACAGCGTCTGCAAAGTCTCCATCTCAAGACAATTGAAATCTTCGCTTAATATTAATTTTACGATCCAACCCTATCGAATCATCATTTCATTCACTTCAATAAAATTTTGCTTTTATCTTAATTATTTATTTAATTATATTAGGCACAAATATAATCCAATTCGGTATTTTTATAAATCAAAGACTAAGATGAAATACGGATATGGTAGAAAGTTGATATTGTTTATATTTTTCCAATAGAAATTTCCTTGGCTTTCATTCAATACTCCTTCAAATAATGATCACCATTAAGATCATATGGAGACTAACTGTATCGGCCTTCGCAGCTGATTGCCTTGAGCAAAAATATAATATTAATTAGATGAATGCATACATAACTAAGTGGAATTGTCTTAAACATCAGCATATACTACAGTTAGATGAAATTAAAACTGTTGTCAGCTACACATGTCTGTATGAAAACCACGAGCGGTATTTATCTGAGAGACAATATGCGACTGATAAGCAATATAGTTTTCGTCAACAATGTTTGGCGGCAACACCAAAGGCATACACAAGTTGCTATTTAGCTCATTTCTACTTTCCGGTGTGTGTAGCTACAAGAAAAACTCCGCTTATTTCTATTTTGAAAATCAATTGCTTATCACAGACAATGTCAATAACGGCGACGTCGTCGCAGACCCGTCATCTCACCTTTTGCACTAAAAGTGGCGTGGAAGTTTTCCTCTTCTACTTTTTTCTAGCTGCCGTATAGCTGCAGTTTCGCTTGGTTTGCTTTGAGCGAGCTGAAACCAACGCGACAGACACTTCACCTGTGCACCGCCAACAATAGCAATAACAATAAGTTGAATCAAGTGTTTTTGTTGTGTGTCTTGTGGTGGCCTTATCTTTGAAATTTACAAATCGATATCTTGTTCGAAAATATGTTTCGTCTATTTTTACTCACAACTTAGTCGCTGGCAGCGCAGCGCTGTTGCTTGTGATAGCAAATGATGGTGATAACGATAATGAACATAATGATTGGTTTGATTTTTAAGATGGTGTGTGGCAGTTTTTTGATATACCTACCATATGTATACAGATGATGATTTCTTAGTTTCGCTCGTGTTTTGTGCTGTGCTAACAACAACCATCACAATGCCAGCGTTATATGATAGAGATTGTCTACATTCGTCTTGACATTCGTCAAGTACAGGTTCATTTGTATGTCAATGTATGTGTGTGCTCAGTTCATATGGATATTAAGTTATTCGACTAGATAGTGCCAGCTAGTGTTGTATGTATGTAGCAAAATAAAATTTTTGTAGACGCGCCGTCGGCATCACATATTTGATATACGGTCGCTCATACAAGTATAACAAAAATAATACAAAACATACATACATACTTGTATATACTAAATATCGTACTCATGTGTCGGCTGCTATTGATTTGAGCGTGTTTCCGCTAGTTTGTCCAATTATTTTCTTTTTTCTAGTACATATCAGATAAATCAATTACATTTTTAAGTGGAATTTTCATTAATTACATAAAGTGATTTCCATTCAACATATGGAAAACATATATGTACATGTACTTAAGTGTTTGAGCGGCAGAGATAATACTATTTGGAATGAGAATATCGGACATATTTTCATATGAAACAGGTATTTTTCCTGCTAAAAGTATATAATTCATATCAATTTTAGTGTTTTCGAAGTTTTCTCTTGACAATGTATATTTTATATAGTATATATACATATCTAGAGATATATACATAGGATGAGAACATAATCTCAAGATTATAAAAAGTATATATAAATTCTCTAGTTTGTAGAAAATGTTATTTTCTGGGACTTCAGTTTAAATGGGTATAGGTGGATAGAGCGGGTTTGTTGAATTATTAACCTTAGATGCAAATACCTTAATAACTACAAATTTCCCGTGACTATATTTATATAGATATTCTTAATCTGGGAAATATCTTACATCAGCACATAACCATTTCAATTCCGAATTCAAAAGACGGAATTCTGCAATTTTCTCATATTTTTATCTCTAAATTAAAGGATTTGAGCAAATAAAGTAAGTAATGAATTCATACAAATCAGTTCTTCATTATTCATATTATTTTTTATGAAAGCTACAGGTGCACCATAAACAGTTACCACGAAGGATAAAGTGACAAAAGTTGAGGTTCTTGCATTAGCATACCGCTGAGTTAGTAGGCATCTCAAAAGACCATCTACATAGGGGTTATTCTGAATGAAATATTGGGCATGAGAAAACTATCGGCGTGATGGATGCCACATTTGCTCACTCTGGATAACAAATGCAACCGTGAAATCAATTTATTGCTGTGTTTAAAGCTGTTTAAACAATCTGAAGGAGATTTTACGTCGTCTAGTGACCGTCGAAAAGTGGATTCATTGGTATGCACCAGAGACGTAGGAGTAGGAGAAACAATGGACTTACCCGGTGAACTTCTGCCGAAGAAGAAGAAGAGACTGCCCTATCGGCCAGAAAAGCGATGGCTGCTGTTTTTTGTGATTGTGATTTCTGGAATTGTGTAATCTATATTGCCTATCTCAGGAAGAGGTAAACGGTTACAGGTATCTACTATGCCGAATTATTCGGCTGGTTTGTAGTCGGAAAAACGGTCCCATTCGCGGAAGAAAAAAGAGATCAGTCACTATGACAATACATCACCTTACACCTAAGTTATTAACTTAATAAAAAATGTCAAATATAAAAACCGGTTTCTTCCACATAAAATATGGCGCGCTAGTTATTTTTGCTTTTTTCAAATTTCTTGCTAAAATTGTTTGGGAAAACAAAGCTGTTTAAAAATATATTTCAAATACCTCGCAAAAGCCATACCGAAGCCATGCTCATTACTGGCAGAAAAATTAGTGAGATTGTTACATTCAGCATAAATGGTGTTAGTATAGCTATGCAACCCGCCATTATGTACTTGAAAATGGTTCTCAATGCAAGAGTGTCCTTTAAGGAACACCTATCACACACATGTGAAAGAGTTACAAAAATATGCACAGCTTTGACCCGTTTGATGCTTAATACCCGCGAACCAAAGTAAAATAGGAGACAACGCCTGTCTGATGCATTGAAGTCCGTCACTCTATATGGCGCTGACGTAGGGGAAATAGAACTCAAAAAAAAAACAAAAAAAAAATCTTATCGATGAGACCTTGTTTTCATGTATGCCATTCGCGCACTCAGATTATGCTCTGCATTTCGAACAGCATCAGAAGATGCTGCTTTTAGCCAAAGAGTTTAAGAAGCCCGTAACGGATTTGCCATCCAGAACTCTAAAAGAAAAAGCTCGAGCAGAAACGGTGAAAAGCTGGCAAAACGATGGGAATTCAGTCAAAATGAACGCTGCACATACCGACTGATCCCCAACATTTTTACTCAATCCAAGCTCTCACAGAACATAGCTCTCAAAGCATTTTTGAAACGGTTCAAACACGTGAGCGGTGTAATATGGGGCGTGGTCATTGATAATGTGGAGCATATGTTTTTCGACTGACCATTAGTGCCGGTTTGGCCGGGACAGTCCGTATTCCGAGAACTTAGGAATTAAAAAAAAAATGAAAGATTGAATTGAATAAAATTGTGTTGCCCTCTCACCTATTATATGTCGCGATTTCGAGTGAATTAAAAAATGTGAAATATTAGATTTGCCAAAATCATGCAACTTGTTACTGAAGGCATTCGGATCATTACTTGCATATGAGCATTGCTCAGACATCCTCCCGAAGTAATACTTGTCGTTGACATTGAGGTGTCGGTACATGAACACACAGTTCCGCATTGATATGAGATTCAGGCTTTCGCTTCTTTTTCGTAAAAACAAAAAAAAATATTTGAAAAAAAATGTGTCCATAAATAGCTACAAGAAGCTTTAGAAATAGAATAAAATTTATTTTCCAATGTAAAATGCCGATTTTAATAATATTATTTCTTACACCATATCCATAAATACAATAATGCTAAATCAAATATTTCTTCACTCTTTCCAGCAAGAGTTTTCATGCAGACTTTGCGTGCACCTGCTTTACCCAAAAATTTACCCTGCAAGCTAAACAGACGCACATACCTTATTTCTGCACACAAAATCATTTGATATTGGTGTAATAAAAAATTATTTCTATCTCCCATTGAATCAAAGTACTCATCAAATGCTGTTCAGTTAAGCAAACAGAATTGCGCAATAAATTCAAATAAACGACCACTACATAATATCCACGCTTAATATCCTTTCATTTGCTATTATATGCGTGTGCATACGAATGATTGTGTAGATATGTATGTGGAACGCCCGACGTCCAACTCAAGGCAATAAACTTTATCATACAATTAAGAACGAATTATACTGCTAATAGAATAATTAATGCAATTTCCCACAACATTAGGCACAGAGAGTGCGTACAAACAGACACAAATACACACACACACACACACATATATATGTATACAAATGTATTCGTGAGCGCTCTAACTAAGCGGCTAAAAATCAAGATGCGTTCTTGCAAGTATTGTATGTGGCATTCAAACAAAAAGCGAGGGTAAATACATACACACATATATATATACATGCGAAAGCTGCGCATCAGCCACCTTGAAGGCGAAGCAAGCACGCTTAAGACCAAGCAGCTTTAGCTTGAGCGAATGAGTAGTGGAACAAATCATCACTGGCACTTAAGTAAACAAATATACGCACATACACAGGCGCACACGGCGAAGCAGAGCTCATAGAAGCTCGGTCGCCTTGAGTCATTGCGACAATCACATTGCTCACCCAGACAACCCAGAACCAGCTAAAGTAAACTCTACTAAACGGTGCGCATAAACAACTTGGCCCTTGGGGCGGTTTTCGCACATTTGCCCAACCGCCAACAGCAACAAAAACAATAACACAAAAATAAGAGGCAACAACAACAGCAACTTATGCCATACATTTTGTCGCCACAAGATGTAGAATACATTGGGAGGGGAGGGCGCTGTATGGTGAGTCTTTCTTGTTGCGGGATACATGTCTTTGTGCAATTGCCACGGACTGGCTGCTCAAGCACTCACTCCACACACATGGCAGCGCAAGCTACCCCGTCACTTGGTTATACGCGTACACATGCATGGTAGTTCGGTGTAGTGCTGTTAATGAAAATGTCAAGGAAATTTCTACTCTCGTCCGGATACCATGGCAGAGATATCGACTTAACTATCTTCTACTCAACCGAATGTATCAAGACTACCTGACTGCCTGCCGGTTTGACTGTCTTTCTATCGCTTTGTGCAAGTGAATTGTCAAATTTATTGTAGTTGTTGTTGTTGCGGCAATAGTTGTTGAAGCGTTCGGTGTGATGTGGGGGGGCGTGAAAGCAAGTCAAGTCAAGCAAACAGTAGCAAGCTTGATATAAAGTTAGTTTCCGTTTCATGTCACTTTTTGTGTATTTCGGTTGAATCCTTCTCATTGCTGCGCTTATTTTTCTCTTTTATTGTACCTATCTATATCCTTTGCCTTGCCAGTTTATTTATTTACTGTGCTTTTTAATGCAGTATATGCATACATGTATGTTTGTATGTATGTATATAAATTTATGTAGTCTATTAAAAATGTACTCACCTATGAATTTATTTCACTTTTGTTGTTGTCACACATTCATTCGCAGATTTATCAAGCTTGTCACAACAGCATCATTTAATTTGTTGCGGTATACTTGGATGTGTGAGTGTTAACTGTCATTGCGGTCACAATGTGTGCTACACTTACGAGTTGATTTTAAGTGTTTGTTGTTGCTCCAAATGGGAATTTCGTGAGTGGCTGTCTGACTTGAAAGTAGCAAAGTACTGTTTCCTCTCATGGGTAAGTACTTCTTCGAAAAAGGATTTAACTGCCAATTCCTAAAACCTAAAAACTTTTTACGGAATGTTCAATTTAAAGAAAATCTCAGACAGACATTCTCAGAAATTGCGTTCATTATTTGTTATGAGATGATTATAATATAAAATTACTGCTAATATTATATTTTTATTTCCCTTATCTAATTAAGTTATCAGATCAAAGATCATATGCCCTGCATTTTTGTAAGAAAAAAACAAAACTTAGTCATATCCTTCTGTTTGTCCGTCTGTCTGTATATACGCGAACTAGTTTCTCAGACTTTCAACTTTTGTCCCCAAGGAACTGCTCCTTTGTTGGAACCGCCGACATCGGACCACTATAGAACATATCAGCTATACAAACTGGACAATCAGTATCAAGTGCTTGTATGGAAGGCTTCAACAAAATATATTCAAAAAATTAAATTTAAAAAAAATCTACGAATATGCGTGTTTCAGATCGGATCACTATGGTATATAGCTATATATAAACTGAACGCTCAAAATCTTTACAAAATTTGGCATGAATTATTGTCCAAGCCAACGATACAGTCTTCGGAAAAATTGTTCGGGTCGGGTCATTATAGCTTATAGCTGTCATACATACTGACCAATCAAACACAAGTTTTTTCATTGAAACTTTTTTATTTGTGAAGGGTGTTATAGCTTCGATGCAACCGAAGTTAACGTTTTTTCTTGTTTTACTGAAGGCTGAACTAATATTTCTAAATTTCTCTCAGCTGTACCTAACGACTAAGTGCCAAATAATTCCAGCAGGATGACAACGTGTTAACTTTCGGTAACAGAATCATATCAAGAAATTGGCCGCTGAACCACTTTTTGTAGACCAGTTGGATTTTAGCATTCGGCGCAATAAATTGAAACGACAGGATAGTCTTTATGAAATTCTTTGCAAACACTAAACGCCAGAAAATGTACGAACTACAAGTAATGAAACTAAATGAATGGCCATTAATTTGTTCGGAATTTAATTGGAAAAAAAAGTGTATACCCCTAAAACCAATCACTGTTGCAGCCAGTAAGCAAGACGTCAGTAAAAATTATAAATTTTCGATACACATATCATGTTAGTATGCGAAATGTATAAAAATTAGCAGACAGCGTTTGGTACGCAAAAATAGTGTATATTAATTCACTTATGTCTCTAGCGCCCATAATATGACTCCGCTTGACTTTATGGTTTATATATTTTTGGGATATAAAAAAAGATATCATAAAGAAACTAGGTACACATATTACTGTAGTACCTGTTACTTGAGTCCAATGGTTAATAAACCTTCCTTACTTCTTCTATTAAATTTTACAAATTCTTTCTTCGAATATTTTGTAATGCAAAATATTACAACCACATGCATATATGTATGTATATTTAATAAGAACAGGAGAAACTATAAAATGTAGAGGATTTATTTTGTGGTTTTAACTCCTTTGTGCATTGACAAAACTTCCCTTAAAAGCTTGGTAAGCATATTTTCGTTACATATTTATGTATGTATGATGCTAACAAAAGCATATGTAATTCATGACATTAAGTGTACATATATACAAAATAAAGTGTATTTTGATATTTCCAAAGCATTATATAATATATAATATTAAGGGCTTTCTATTCAAAAAGCGAGGTTACTTAAGAATATAATTGAAAGAACAAGTATACTCAAACCGAAAAACGCAAACTATTTACATACATATGTATGCATAGAAGGAAATTTCAAAATGAAAAAGAGCAGGAGTGAGCTTTAAAAGTACTAATTAACAGCTTAACAATTGTCTTACTGTGAATACTTCATGGAAACTGCCTAAAAGTATGCAGTTGTTGAATACTAGTTGAATTTATTGAGAAGATCTTCTCAGCAAAACTAAAAAATACTTAAAGTTAACGGATTTTTGATTAATGCATTAGATAAGTTTTCTTTATTCGAAGTGTCGGTAAGGAACTATAGTAGAATTCGATTGGCGACTGGTCAAATATATCAAATATCGAAAAATAGATGTAAATATTTTTGACGTACTCAGTTTGAATTTTTATTTTGACTGAACAGCATTTCAAATTCAAATGATTTCATTTTAAAGTGTGCTGCTTGCCTGAGAGTTTTTTTCAATCCAAGAATTGTTTCACGTTTCGTTTAAGAGCCCTTTATTTCCTGTTCTTTATCAAGTATTTCTCCAGTTAACTATTTCTAGAAAAATTAACTAATTATCTAATTAATCTGTGGTCGATACATAAATTGTATATTTGTTGCGCTCATAAAGGATATTCAAAATATAACATAATTCATACTCACTTAGGTCACACTAATGCTAACAATAATCTATATAGCATGATCATATTCGCTTAGCAAATAAGATGAATAACAAAGACAATAAACTTATACATTTAAAAAAAAATATACTTTTTACTAAGGTCACTTCATTTTAAGGAGTGTATTTGACAGTAAGAGACTTAGGATGAAGCTTAAGATATACAAATTGTATTGCTTAGAAGTCACTCTTTATTTCTATTTTAAAGGAATTTAGAACAAAACGATTTTTCATACTGATGATAGGTTGGTTGAAAAGTTTCTGCGCTCGAAATGAAAAAATACAGTTTTTGGTACGTATTATATTTTTATTTCAATATAATCTCCCTTAACTACAATACACTTATTTCAATGATTCTCAAATAATTTTATGCCACCAATGACTTACCGGAAGCTCTGCAAAGTACCCGACTACGGCTGTAATAGCTTCTTCAATCGATGAAAAGCGCTTTTCACGAAGGAATTGTTTCAGGTTTCTGAAGTGGTAGTAGTCGCTGGGAGCCAAATCTGGTGAATACGGTGAATGCTCAAGCAATTCGTACTTTATATCGTTGCTGCAAACCAGTTTTCTCACGAATTGTTTCATCCCGCTTAGCCGAAAGGCTGCAAAAATATTCAATCAACAAAATTAATTTTGCATCTCAAACAGCTAATGCCATAACCTTCTTGGCTGATCGTTGTGACTTCAACTGCTTTGGAGCTGAACAACCAGCTTCAGTCCATTGTAAACGTTCTTGGTTTAATTTAGGATCATGACGGTAGATCCAAGTCTCATCCATAGTTATAAAACTACGCAAGACATCGGTTTTATTCTGCTTAAAACGCTCCAAAATATGCTGAGAAATTTGTTTTAGATCCAGTTTTGGTTGACATCTTCCGGAGAATTTCTTTTAGGCTTCATCCACGGAGAAGACCGGAATCAGTGCAGCAAAGGAGAACTTTTTCTAGCGCCGTTGGAGATCCCCTAGAATTCGAAAAATACTTCATTTGTTTCTTCAAACATTTTACGCCGTATTGTTCAAATATGTGTAAATATACTCCTAAATAAAAAACAAACTAAAAAAAAATTGTCTTTTTTCGGGCGGCCGCACTAGGTATGCATTTTAAAGAAAACTGTGTCTTCTTTTCCAAATTATTTTAGATATAATTTTAGGTCCCAAGTAGGAAATTAGGCATCTTTTTGGTTCTTTATTTAACAACAAGATCTACTTGCCAACCCTTTGCCTATGAATTGATATTTGTTACTTTCAGCAATTTGAATCATCCATCAAAGAAACTACTTCCTTTTCTTGCCATTTATTAATAATAATATTATTTAATTATCACAATTTAAGTAAAGATGAATCTTATGTACTACTGATAACTAAATATCATATGTCACAAGGCGTTAATGTAAAATTATTCGTTCAAATCTGATTTCAACCTATGCTTGGCTTTATCTAGAAAAGCATCTACGGCACTTTTTGTGGCAGTGGCCACCCACAGCTTAAGATGCGCCAACAGATACGCCCACCTATTAATAAAATTTGTATAGCACCAGCAACAATAACAACTACAAGTCTTAGTATTTAAGAGGAAGAAAACAAAAGGAACTGTAAATATGTATGAGGATAACTTAGTTTTCAAGCCAATGCCTCAAGTTCGTGCCACAACAATGACACAAGAAGGCAATGTGCGATACAAGACGTAACATAAGAAAGTACACGCGATAGTATGAAGATAAGTGTATGTGTATGTATGCGGGAAAGCACAGAAACAATCCATCGATTGTTTGACTTGACTGTGGGACAATAGCAACCCTTTCGCGATTTGTTGTTACACACACATATATATTTACATAAGCATAAGATATGTTGACATATTAACAGCTCCAACGTGGAAGCTTTAAGTGGCAAAATATAAATGGTACTTACACGATGCACCCCACCGTGTAACAACAACAGCAGTTGCTGACTCAAATGATGACAGGCTTCGGCTTGTCAGTGGCAACGTCAGCAGCATCATCAGCTCCATCTTGATAAGATTAATCAAATTTCCATAAAATTTTCAACAAAGCAACTGAAAGTAGCAAAAAGAAGCGGGACACTTAAATATTTGGCGTGTTGAAAGGATTTAAACATAATTACAAGCAGTAACAATAATATGAGTGTGTGTGCGTGGCTATGTTAGTGCAAGCGTAATAACCACATGTGTGTTTGTGTGTGAGGAAGTTAAAAGGCTGATTCAAAGTCTAATAAAATCATAAGGAATAATTAGAAAGAGTTAAGTTATAGTGTGTTTTATATGTATGGCATATTGAAAAGGTTTTGAGAGTGGAAGGAGCAATCTAATGGAGGATGTGGGCGCGTATTTTGCAAATCAAAGATGCAAGAAAATCTTTCAATACATAGTATAGGCTAATAAAATATTGAGTATTTTTGTACAGAATTTAAGTTTAAAGTAAATATATTAAGGCGAGTATATTCTTTAGGCTTACACAATTTATTTTAAGTTTCCTTCCGGCTTGATCGATGTTTTCAATGCCGAAAATTGCCCGAATTATTATCTATATTACAAAAATTTAAGAAGTTAATATTCACAGCCGGTTTCATCACGAGTTGTGATAAATATTTATTTTTACTTAGAAGACAAGGTCACAATAGAGCACTAAGACAAACTTTAATGATTTATACTGAAAGTGAGAAAACAATCAAGTCTTTCTGTCTTTGAAACATATATTGTCTTAAACATATATTTGAGTGTACTATAAAACAATTTTTATGTTGACATTTTCATACAAAATAGCGGCTACTGGGCCAATCTTCCGAATCTAATCCAAGCAAGCAGTAATACTAGGAATTCGTTTTAGTTGAAACAAATATAAAATGGAACCTTAGTCTACATAAGACTTGCTATAAAGGTACGTACGTTTCTAGCTTTACAAAAGTGCCTTATGTCTAACTCTGCACATTATATCCCCACACTAACTGAGAAACTACAATTAAAATTTCAAGCGAATACGTCGTTTGAAAAATGCAATTTCGAGAGAAACACGTTTAAAATTGTATGTGCTGAAACTGACTGATCCGAACGCTTCCACTCTTTAGCGGAATTGACAGGAGGTTTCCACAGCTTGCTTGGCTGGCGGTTTTAGAAAATATCACTTTTTTTCTACTATTCAATTTTTTAAGCTTTATCGACCTGCTTTATCGAGGCGCGTGTCTAGGCAAAAGTCGACTAACAGCGGCGCAAATAAAATATCTAATATTTAATTTAAAAACTTTTGTACACTAGGTTCCAATAGTTGCGCTTGAGACTCGCGAGTCTCCATGGGCTGAGTTAGAATATATGTATATTTTATTAATATTTACAAATTTTTTAAAAACTCACGTGAGATTTGGAGATGGGGGAGAAAGTTGAGTAAAATCATACGAAATCTCACAAGTAGCGGTTCAAAAATTCCTCACGTGTGTAAATTATGGCAGCCCCTTATTTTCACAAAATAACTTTTTATATACAAATGTTTTTATATACATTGTTATTTATTATTGCTGTTCGAAAATTATTTTATTAACATATCCAAATATTTAATTTTACATATATTTTCATTTATACTAATACTATACTATAAAAATATTAAAATATTTATACCCTTAAGTGCCGATCCATTACTTTGAACCCCCATTAAAAATTCAAACGCATGCACGTTTATTGCTACCGAAACATATTTATAAATCAATTGCTACTCAATTTAACAGTTATATGATGACTGCAAATGTCCAGCAACTAGCTTATCTATTTATTTTTATTTGCCATAAAAATATAAAAAAAACTATAAGAGTACTTTACTCTGCCGCTTTTATATTATATTATAATATTCATATGCTTAAAGCTGGAAATAAATGTATGCCATTAAAAGCGACTTATGCGTCATGCAAACAACAATAATGTATTAAAAATGTGTCACAGCAAGCAAATAAGTGCTAAACGTACTCGTATGCTGGTTATTATCTCGGCGCAACGTCAATTGACCATAACAACTGCAGCGATAAAGTCACACATATTCGCATATGATGGCAAATATATGTGCTACAACAACAATCAAAAAGCCAAATGGGCTCCTTGAAGTCAGCGCCTGGTCGTTTGGCTATTTACGTATGCTAAGTAAGTAAGCGTTTGCCCACTCTACATACTCGCATAGGACTCTACTGCGCGTCCTTTGTGAGCATAGCCAATATATCCTACTTGACCGTTTGGCCAATTGATTTCAATTGCTTATTTTTTCACAATTGCTACTGTCATATTCTTATCTCCATATTTTATTTATGCCGTCTTAGAGTCAGTTTTTTATTTGGGTGCATCATATGAGCATCTACTTGTTAGTGTGTGTGTGTGTGTGTATATGTAGTAAGACTGGGGTAGTCAAGCCCAATCAAGACGGATTTCACTATAACTTTGTATTACGAATTTTCGATTTGTACACAACTGACCATCCTTTTTGCGTACTTGAAGGGGGTCGTCTTGTGCCAAGCTCTTGCCCAGCATTACAAATACAACATAAACCGCTTGTATCAATATAAATTCGATTATATTTTTATGCTATGATTTATCATCCATCAGCAAGTCTACATGTGGACTTTATCGTCTAACAACTACCAAATGCGACTTTCACAAATAAAGAAGTCAAATGCCAAGCAGAAAAAAACAGCAACAAGCGGGAAAATAGAAAAGGGCGCGATTCTGAATTTTAATGCTTTATACCAACAACAATAGACACATTCTTAGTCAACAGCCAAAGTAGCCTTACTGCTGGTTATTACACATGTGTTGTTGTCCTTGTACGATTCTCACTGACAACGACACGACGAATTTTACAACTTTTATGCTGTTTGCAAATGGCCAAGCGTTTATCAACTTCCATACCTCGAAATTTTTTGAAAAATTATTGGAACGCTAAAATTGTTGGGAATAATAAGAGTCCCACAATGAAAAGAACGTGTTCGCATTTTAGCACTTCTTAGAAATTTATTTTTATTTGTAATATAGAGTTAATCTCAAAAGTAAAAACTTTGTGCTGAAAACAGATTTTTCATGAAACATTTCGAAGCTGGAATATAAAATACTGTGAAGATAGAGTTTTTATAATCATATTGAGATCAAACTCTAAATATAGTAAAGTATTCTGTCAAGAGAAAAAAGGGGTGTGATTACTCTCCATATCAAAGCAGGCAATCTTGTCCCGTCAATTGAGAATCAATATAAATATCTTTTAACATATGAAAAATATTTATATAATAGGTCTAGTAAGATCCTTCACTATGGTTTGCATTTTGTATGTTTTATATTTGGTCTATAACTATATTCATACCAACAGATGGCGTAAGTTAATTTACGCCACTGTTCCAATATACCGAAAATGCGTTGTATTCTTTCGGGAAGTTATTCTTTATTAATTTTATATGAAGAAAACCTTAGCCGAAAGTCTAAGTTGTGTTTCAATGGTTTGTACAATTTATAACTGGTGAATTTAGATTGGAAGACGAAGAACGATGAAGATTGTCGACAAGACGGAATCGCAGAATCTTTTGGAGTCATTCAAGCAGTCAATTCAAAACGCTCTATTGCATTTAAAAGCCAGAAAATTGATTGTCATATGTTTTGAAGCCAACATATGTTGAAAGCCGCTTTGGATGTCAAAAATGCTGCTTGAACGCTACTAAGAAAAGTCGTTTTTACATCGGAAAAAGACTGGTAATGAAAAATAGATCCGTTATGACAACCCTAAACGCAAAAAATCATATGGAAAACCTGGTCGACCAACCAAATCCACGCCAAAGCAGAATATCCATGACTCCAAGCATTTGGAGAGATTAAAAGAGCTTCTAAGAACATTAATGGTTAATAATACCGACAATAATTCATCGATGATTGAAATTGGCTAAAAACTATTTGGAAAATAGGAGCTGGGAAGTCTTGCCTTACCCGCCTTATAGCCCAGACCTTAGCCTGTCTGACTACCATTTGCTCCCTTCGCTGTGGAACATCCCCACTTGAGTACAGTGCACATCACAACAGAGTAAAAGATATTGTCTTGATTCATTCTTGGCGCATTTCTCTTGGGATGGAGTCCACAAATACCCTTAAAGATAGGAAAATGTCACAACTTCAGATAAGCAAAGCTTAAGCAATATATTGCTCAGATTTTTTTTAAATAAACCTTCAAATTTTGAAAAGAAAAAAAAACAGAACATAATTATATACCCAAAACTTATAATTATAAGTACGTTGATAGCAATGAGCAATACTCGAGAACATAATTATTCTGAACTTTCCCAAACCAAGAATTAATTCACATACGTTGCCTTAGTTTCAAATTTTAATTTTTTACTTAAAGGTTGGCGAGAGTATTTTTTCCCCGAAACAAAGGAACAGTAAACAAAATAGTAGTGAATAGTTATGTATGTATGTAACTATGCATATATACATCATAGAACTTATAGAACTTATAGAACTTATAAGTGGACAGGAATTTGAGAAGCTTTGGATGAAAGAGCAGCTGCGTGCGTAGTCTCTTGCTAAAGTTCACAATCATACTTGGACTTCATTAATTACATAACTTTCTTATCAATTGCAAATTATTAATAACATTCATAAAAAACTGTAAACTGCTATGCTCAGTAGATGACAAAGTAAAAATTAACTGTTCGAATATTGTTTATTCATTAGAAAGAATTAAAAACTTTTTCGCATCCGAGCAAACCCAGATTTTTTAATTAAATAAATAAGAACATCTCATAAGTTCTATACATTTAAGCAAGTAAATAACTAAGTATATGAGGCAGCTTTCAATTTCTTTACGAAGTATGAAGCGCACATAAAAGTTCATTAAACAAATAAAAAGTCCATCGAGAAGAAATTAAGTTGGTCAAAGAAAACATGCAGAGATCAAAGAGAAATTTCCCATAAATAATCAAAATTAAATAGACAGATTAAGAAATAAAGAAATGAGAAAGAAAAATGTCAAGCGTAAAAAAAGCATAATTAAATAAACGAAAATTTAAGAAGCAGAAAGAAAGCAAGACATCCGAAAGTATAAGCTGTTTGAAGTGTTGGAGGAGTGGAGAGCAGCACATGTTCGGCTTGAGAAATGATATACAAATATAAATAGAGACAAAAAGTAGAAGAAAACTCAACATATTTTTTTCGAATGCTCGATTAATCCCATTTTTTTCGTGGCACTAATTTCGCAGAAGTTGCCTTCCCATCAAAAATCTTCAATGTACAAAGCAAAGCAAAGTTTTGGTGTAAGGATGCGCAAAACGAATCCTTGGCCGTTTTTAAACCACTCATTAAATGTGACGCAACGTTGGGCAAACAAAACGCTCAGCGCACAGAACGCGGCGTACATTTTAATCCGCAGTTAAGTAGCGAGCGGAAATGGGGAACGCAAAGGTTTTAGCCCACTCAGATGGACTTACATAAAAACAGTGTAGTTAAAAAAAAGGATTTTCCAAAAATCTCGCTACGCTTTCAATGCGTTCGAGGTTAAAAAGCAAATTTCGAAAAGCAGCAACAACAACAACAGGAGTATTAATAGCAAAACCGAGATTCGAGCATATTTGTGACCCGTGCAAAGGCATACATATGTAAGTCAAGGCGTTTAATTAGTAGAGCGCGTGTAAGGGCATGTACTTGTAAGCCACTAAAAATATTTCGACCATTTTAAAATTGTTGAAGAAATACCCACCTATTTTCAAATGCGACACGAATGAGCCCATCCTTTAGCGCTACTCCGCAATCCTTTTTGCTCCATTTGCTATGCTGCCGCGACTTGCGTTTTCCCATTGGCTGCACTTAATAGTCGCGTAATCGTTTACGAAAATTTATATGTTTTTCAATTTTACGCTATTTTCTCTTACCATTATTTCCGACCGGCGCGCAAGTACCCAACAGCAGTAGCCTGCTTGTTAAAAGCTCGTGAAATCTCTTTGCTTTTATTTTATTTTGCGTTACTATTACTCGTCAATATATATACATAAATATATATACATATATATTTTTTTTTCTTACACATCGAACACTGAAATTGTCACTGTGTTTCAGTTTCTCATTTAACACCCGTACTGCCAGTTCACTCCTTCAACATTGCTGTGAGTGTTTTAAGTTGAAAGCTCTTTGGATATTCGCGATGCCGGTCATTTCAATAATGGTCTTAAGTCGTTACTCCAAGTATGAATTCGCTTTTCATGCTTCAGCAGAAATAATGGAATTATTGCTATTTGCTGGTGTTTTCATGAAAAGGGGGTAAATTACTATTGAGTCGTTGAAAAAGTGGCATGGGTATGGGTAAGACGAAAATACTGGTACGAGTATATACTTAATGGAACGTGCAGATTTGGAAGGATCAGTTGAAGAAGTCGGCAGAAAATGCATAACAAATTTATGTTTAATTAGAAAAGTTGGTTGCGGAATGTTGTTTTATGCATCTTAATTTCAGAGAAGAGGATATGGTCAGTAGACATTTATTCATTTTCTTGAAGGATTGATTAGGAATATACGAATTATATCGTCCAAATGCTGAAACAATATACTGAAAAAGCATTGAATAATATGCTGTGATGATCTTAAAATCTAGACATATTCTTTACGGAAAAACTATTATGTTATAAATACTAAGTTATGTAACGGATAATTGCATGCTCGATTTTTAATTTTTATAAACTAAACAGAGTATATTCAGTTCGCCACGAAGTTTGTAACACCCAGAAGGAAATGATCTGAGAGCCTATAAAATATATATACAATAATATAATAACAGTCGATATCGGACCACTATAGCATATATCTGCCATACAATTTGAACGATTGGAATCAAATGCTTGTATGGAACATCTTTTTATTTGACGAGCTATCGTCACGAAATCTTGCATGGGTTAAGGCCTAAGGCAATAGTGCAATATCCAGAGAAATTGCTCAAATCGGATCACTATAGCATATAGCTGCCATACAAACTGACCGATCAAAATAAAATCTTGATAAGAATCCTTTGTATTTTTGAAGGACAAATTAGCTTTGGTGCAACCGCAGTTAACGTTGCTTGCTTTAATTCCGATACAAATTCTATAAATCTCCAAATCTTGACGTTAGAGTCCAGTACAACTACAGAACCACCTCATTAAATTAAATGTTTTCTCTCTCGGTTATCACTAGAAGTTATCGTATATACCGGTCGAAAAGAGTTACGTTTGATTATCAGAGGAGGGTTTGATATTGTAAGTCTAACCGAACAAAACTGACTTCATTACTTAATTGACTTTCCATTACCGAATACATTTGGCGGTAATGTTCTGTATAATAAATTATATATATATTAAAAAACTGACTAATTTCAAGAAAACGATCATTCGTGAAGCCCGTAGTATAAGTTTAGAGTTTCTTCGCTATAATTTATTCTATTAAATTAAGCGATTACATACAAATTTTTTTCTTAAATTTAAAGAAATAATATTTTTATAATTGGAATATACTCTTTGAATACTCAGGTTGTTATACCACATCTTTACAAATTTGCCAACATCAATTAACGGGAGTCTACTGTACAAGTGTATTACTTAGTCCCGCAAGAAGCCGTAGGGATAGTAGTACGAAATGTTAAACTTTCGACGTTCAATACTTTGTAATAACTGCATTAAAACTACTACTCTGCCGTCAATTACCAATCCCAGTCACCCAATGCTAACGGCTGTTGGTCGACACAGAAAAAAGGGCGGAAAGACACAAAACGAAAAGTTAAACTTAAAATGAAAAAAGGTTCCATTATAGTTTCTTCATTGAATCCGTTCAAAACTTATATACCGTTAGCTACATACCACACAAATTGACTCAAGTCAAAGAGTGGAAAATCGCTAGAAGCTTTTATATAATTTTTAGTTTCTTCCCAACACGACACTGCACAACACTTCATATCGTTACATTTCGTGTTGTAATTTCACTTTCCGCTTTTTACTCCTTTTCTGCACTTTCTTTCATTAACTTGGGTATTAGTTTGAAATTCTCATTCAAATAATTGCGACTTGAAGTGGTAAGCAAAATCAAAGAAACTTCGTATTGGTGGCATGCAATATCGATGAAATCGTTGTGCTGTCAAATTAGCCATTAACGTCGGTCGCTGTTGTCCCTTATCACATCGTACTTGTTTGTTAGCGTACAGTTTTATAAATAACATTATCTTGAAGGAAATATATATTTTAATGTTTTTGGATTTTCAAAAGTACTAGTTTTAGCAAAAATGTCTGAAAAAGGTGAAAAAGAATATTATTAGATGTACTCATCACTAATTTAAGATTATTTGATTTATCGAACTACCCTTGTATATCCGTAAAATAGCATAACTACTTTCATCATCATACATTACTAGTAAATTCTCAACGATATTTTTTCTCAATGGTCATATGGGTACATATATACTCATACACTTATGTATATGCATGTATTCATATGTGTATGTATATGTATATTATATTAATTAATATAATTTAGTAATTAAAAGTTAGTTCTTCACAGTCTTTTTCTTTCAATGAGTATGGCTTCAAGCAGTTCCTTATTAATTAATTAATTGGAATAAGAATGTCTGTGATGGCCGATGCATAGCTAAAATCAGTTTATTTTTAGAATAATAAACTAAAATTTTTTGTTTTTAATACGCAGTCGCAAACATCACGCACCCATGTCGGTAATAAAAGAATTTTGGTAAGGAAATTACTGATTGATTGTTTGAAAGAGAATTATTTTGCTTAGAGAGAGTATATTCTATATATATATTCCAAGGAAGCTATAGCTATTTCCTAGTTGGTAAATACAGCTCTCTCATTATTATATTGGAGCATTGAGAACAATCACATATAATCTGATCAAATATTACTCGGACTGGTCCAATTAAACTGCGCGTGTAAGTCGAGCCAATACATTTTTTTTTATCTAGATTAGTAGATCTTCTTATTATGTTCGTGTACAGTTTGATTTCCATATTTAAATTAGTATTGGTTTGGGCGTTGTTCGTTTAGGATGCGAAAAGTTTGTCTGACAATTTTGTCAGAAAAAACCTACGTCTTTGCCAATAACGACGTCGAGTAGCGATCGCAAAAGAGATGCCGGACAAAGTAGAAAAGGACCTTACATGTATCAAACGCACTGAACTGTCCAACAATCTATCAAATGGCGTTCCAAAAATGAGCCGAAATCGAAAACAAGACGTCAAAATCGGTAAAAAATCAAGACGAAGCTCATCGTTTTCTTTGATAACCGTGGTGTGGTTCAACATAAATTCATTTCACAAGGTCAAATGGTTAATAAGAAATACTAGTTGGCCGATTTGAGACATCTACGTAAAGTAATTCATTGAAAACGATGAGAAATTTTATATATTTTTTCACCATCATAATACGCCGTCAAATTATAGTATGATTATGACTGAATTTTTCACTAAATATAAAACGAAACTCATTGCTCAGCCTACGTATTCACCAGATTTGTTGACTCTTTTCTGTTTTCAAAACTGAAAAATTCGCTATGGGGAATGCATCATGAGTTCATTGAAGACATTAAAAATCATTCACAGAAGGCGCTGAAGACCATGCCAGTCGAGAATTATATTTGTACGGAAAATTGGATTAAGCGTTGACATGCTTGTATTGGGTGAAAAGCAGCTTATTTTGATAACGATAAAAAATATTTGTATTATAATATTATATAAGAAAAGATAAGTTTTCAGTCCGGACCAAATTTGATCAGATTGTGTGAGTATAAAAACATCATAGTAATGCTTATCAAAATGTGCATAATAAAATTCGACTCCTTTCAAATGCTAATATAATATTACATAACATAATTTTATGTCGTCTAATACATATATTTAATAAATATGATTGAATTGATGCAATTACACTTTACTCGCTCCAGATAACCTAGCTTTAAGATTGCCCAATCTGATTATTTCCAAACCAAGAGCTTATTATTGTTTATAATAAAAAAGCTTTGTATAAAACCTTTTCATTAATATTTATTTTTAAAGCTCCCAAATAAGTCTGTAAAATCATCGAGTCTGTAAGATCACCGAAGGAAGGAGACCGCAAGAATGAAGCTAGAAGATATCGTATTAAGATATTTGTTATTAAAAAACTTTAATAAAAACTTATTGTTGGTCAAAAATCATATAGAAAGCCATTTTTGTACTTTAATATTAAATATATGTAATTATCTTTTAGCTGTGTTCACATGCTTTTCGTAATTAACCAAATCTTCATAACTATTTCTTTTTCACTATATTAACTTATTAAATAATAAAACTCGTGCATGCTAAACCATATTATATAATCATTATACTATTTTAAGCATATTTTTTCACCTTCCACATTTACGAGCTAGACAATGGGGACACATTTTTTTATTAATATTCGGTGCACACATTGGTCATAAGCCACATTTTTCTTGTAACTGGCTACCCAATTTCGCTGTCAATTTAACAATGTAATTAACGTCCAGCTTACACCAAGAGCAAAAACCTGGGTAGTGGCGAAAGGCAGCTTGAAATTAAAAAATAAAATCATGGTAATTTGGTAAAGCGGACAATGAAGGCTTTTAGATTTCCCACTATCGCCAAGTGATGCGGTAAATTTTTGGTAAAAACGTTTATCGCTTGCATTTTAGGCGCTCCATTATTTTTCTTACTTCTATGGGTGGTCGCTAAAGGTGTCTTGGTAAAGTCCACGGAGACTTGGCGCTCGGAATATGGGATGCATGCAATGCACGTACGCTCATTAACTCATTTGATAAATTAAGCGTTTAAATTGGAAGTGCCAAGCAATGTTCGAGAGGAAGGAGAGCATGTAACCTGTATGTGGTAAGTAAGAATTAGAACAAAAAATACAGTCGGGGACACTTTTTTAGATGTCAATTGGAAAGGTAAATTTTGGGTCTATCAGATTAACTTTTTAAGCTTAGGTCCTTAGTAATGTATACAAAAATTAGTATAAGTTGGGGTACATATTTTAAGAAAATTCAGTCAATAAAAAAGTTCTTGAAGTAAATATCCATCGTATATGAAGGTTTGATGAGGTTGCAACAAAAAACAAAATATATTGCTAAAGAAGAATAGAGCCTGGAATGGTGATATTGCAAGCCGATTGCAATGTCATCGATTATTAGTAGGGCAATTTTTTAGGGAATAAGATCAGTCAAATCAACTGTGTGGTCGGACTTATGACGGAAGACCTCGAGCGTTGCACTCGAGGCAAGAGAGACATTTAAAACAACTATGCCTCAAGGATCGTTTTACCTCTGCTTCCAAATTTCGAAAGAAACTCTTTGGCACTATTGAAAGTACATGTAGCACTCGGACAATCCAAAGAAGACTAAGCGAGATGGGTCCGAAATCTTGCAGACTTGCACAAAAGCCTCTTCTCACTACGAAAGTGAGGTCTAAATGGCAAAGGTGGACTAAGAACCACGAAATGTGAACATCTGACGAATGGGACTGACTGAAAGGTTCTGTGAATGCGAAAAAATAGAAAAAACTTATTTTGGAAGGAATTGTTCGCACAATATATGTAGGAGTTATCGGCAGTCAAAACTGATGTATTGTGTTTAGGACGATTCTGTGCCTTGCCATCGAGCAGCTTGTGTAAGTGAGACACATGTTTTCAAAAACGTGAGTTGAATCAAAAAATTTGAAATGATTTTATTGTAATGAACTTTACATTGTGTTTGATATTTCAGATAACCAAAATTAAGGATGAATGAGAATAAAGTCCTTGGATTGGCCAGCAAACAGCCCGGACCTGGATATTATTGAAAATGTGTGGTCAGTCGTAAAGCGCAAAGTTAGGGAAAAAGAAACGAAAACCCAAATTGACTTAAGAAAAGTCATTGAGGATGTGTGGAGGAATAACATTAGCTCAGGCTACCTGAAAACTTTGTACCTTTCAATGCCAAAACGAATACAGAACGTGATAAAGGTCAAATGAGAACATACAAGTATTAGCATACTTGTATTAGTAAGTGCAATATTCACTCCTATTTTGTTCAATATATGGCTTAAGATTTCATTAGTTTAAGATGTCATAAAAATAAAACGTTAAAAGAAATACGAGTAAATGGATATGGATGGAAAAACGAAAAAATGAATAAATTTTTTTTTTATAAGAAATTTGGTCAGAAATGAAGATCAGTTGATAAGCTAAGTAAATTCGGCGAATTTTATTGAAGAATCAAAACAAAAACATAAAACTAACAGCACAAACAATAAAGCTTGAGAAATGATAATACGTGAACATAGTTTACAAAACGAAACCATGAAACTAAAAAATTACTAATTTAATTTATCTTATTTTAGTGAATCTACTTTACTTGTAATTGAGATTTTAGATTTTTTATACAAAACCGTTTGAAGTATTTGAAAGGCATTTTTTTTTTTGTAGAATTGATTCGAAAAATATAGCTTTTGAAGATACGTACGGATGTCAAACATATTTATTTCGGTCGCGAATATCAAATATTGAAAAACTGATTTTAAATTAAATAAAATATAATTAATCGTGATGACTTACATTCTTAAGGTATCAAAGAAATTTGTAGGACATATTGTTAATGAATATTCATTCTAGGAATTCGGCGCACAGCAAACTTTTCCTGTTCTCAGACTTCACAAGAATACTCGTAGGCACGAATGAGTCTTATTTTGAGATAGTCAAATCTTACCAAAAATTTTGTTACAAAGTTATATCACCATAATCGATATATATAAAAACAACATCGAAAAGATTTTTATTGGTCAGTTTATATGGCAGCTAATTGCTATAGTTGTCCGATGTCAGTGGTTTTTACAAGTGAACGGGTCTTGGGGAGAAAAAGACGTGTGCAAAATTTCAGATCGATAAAATAGAAACTAAGGGACTAGTTCGCGATTAAAAATCTATAAATATATTCGATAAATTGAAACCGAAGCAAATTAAATCCATTTTTTAATTCAACAAAACCCATTGCCTTACTTTTTGATTATTTTTCGGCACTACTTGATCTTCCTAACTATGGTAAATGACTGCATTATCGAATGCCAACAATACTAGTTGCCTCATTATAAGGCCAAAGAGGATTTTTAGGTTGAAGAAAAAATTTAAAAGCGGGTGCACAGACAATACCAGGATTACATGCTTGACAAGAGCTACTTGATTTTTGGCAGTATTTTTTTCCGTCAGTCAAAACTCATTACCGTACACAATTAATCATTATCCCACAAGCGTTGCATGAGCACTGAGGCATCATTAGTAGAGGGGAAAAAGCAAAAGCCAAAAAATACGCATCTTAATGAGTTCCCTTCTCAAGTGCGTACATTTTAGAGGGTTGTATGTCCCATTGCAGAATAAATAGGCAACTGGCAATTCACAAAAAAGCCACAACAACAAGAGAAAGTAAATATTACAATAGAAAAAATATAAACCTTTTCTTGCTTGCCATTAAAAGGATTTGACGATGGCTTAAGCTCAGAAGGTTTTCATTGCTGCTATTGTGCGTATGTAATGTGCTGTTTGGTGGACGTTATGTTGGAGCTTTAGCGGAGCATAACTGCTTTTATACATCATTTCTTCAACGCAAAAATTTATAATTCTTTTGTTTGTTTTTGGAAAAAAATAAAATAGATTTGGGGCAATGATGATACCAATTTCAATTTTTTCGGTGTAATGCGGGTATGTGTGTGCTTAGGTGCTTAAGTTCGAATTTCGGCGTAAATCACCTAAGCAACGCTGCAATTTCTGTGCATAAATACCACAGATTTTCATGAAATTCCATTGTTCAACGACACGAGTAGCTATTGTGTTGCACGTTTAAGGCACTGTTTTTTTTAATTTTTTCAATGTTTTCTTTTTTTAACTCCTTTCTTAACCGTTTTATTTCCCATTACTTGTTTGCATTTTAATTTAGCTGGATTTAGCTGTTCGGTTGTGGGCTTGTCCTCCAGCCGCCTTGGGTCACGTTTCCGTTTCGACTTAAATTCGTTATTTTTGCTATCATTTCATAATTCTGCAGCTCAATTACAATTGGTTTGTTATTTCACAACTCGCAGCCTCTTTTCGTTAAACTTGAGTGTGGTTTTGGGCGACTTTTTAGTGGCAACTCGCGCCCACTTAAATATTCTAAGCTCACCACTTAATCCTGCTACTCAGTTTGGTGTGTTGTTGTACAACTTTGTACTTTGGTGGTGGCAATTGTGTTGTTGTTTCTCGATTGTGCGGAAAAATAATGTGAATAAACGTTGGAAAATAAGTATTTTCCCCTCAAGATTTTCATCCCGTTTTTTGTACCGAATTTTCATATACAACTTCACTGAAAACAAAACCGCACATCAACCAGCTAGAGCAATATTTCACACACACACACACAAAAGCTTGTTTTAATATTTGAACTTGCACGCGTTCTATTTTAGCAGCCGCGTCTGTCTGTCTATCTCTAACTATGCCAGCCAGTCCATCCGGCCGTCGTGTTGCCGATTGTTCTGCAGCGGTACAGTTCGCGCATATCCTTATAAGCAGCTAATTTAAAAAGCAATTTTAAAAACTTAATTTTTCAGCGATTATGTTTGTAAACAGCCAAGCGCTTGTTATTATTCCTTGAATTATAACTGTATACACACACACACACAATTATGCTTTCATATTTTGCCTCTTACCTTGTTGTTGTCGTTTGTTAATAATAATATTCTACTGTTTTTATTATGTGAAATATGGTTTATTTTACCGCCTGCTTTTCAACACTCGCCTTTACACGCTATCTATCGCTTTGTTTTGTTTGCACGCATTGCCTTAAGTCCTTGGCAAAGTGACCCTTTTAATTTTTCCACTTTACGCTTAGCGTTCATGGCAAAAATCGTGTTGATGTTATTTTCCGCGTTTTATGCCTTTTTTGTTCTAATAAACTGCTATGATTTTAATATATTCATGAGCATATTTTTCAGCATTTTGACACGCTCCTTCTGGCGTAAATTCTTAAGGAGAGCTGAGATTGTGTCCTGTGAACTTTGCTTGAGCATTAGCGTTTGAGTGAACTCAACTGGATGTTAAGACATATGGTTTGAAGGAACTTGAGGGACCAGAAGTAATATGCTTTTGCCTTTCCGGTAGCATAGGTAATCACAATTTGTTGAAGATTCGAAGAGTTTTTTCAGTAGTCGCTATCAGTGAATACATTATTTTTCCGCTCTAAAATCCATAAAACTATCACTTTTCTTCTCGAAAATTAATTGTTGTTTTTTGCTAAAAGTTCCTGCGTAACTTCGATTACATCTGGACTACAGTGGAACCTACTTTTGGTGATTTATTTTTTACGCACATACCGGCGGAGCACATGAAAGCGGCGCGAAGTTGCTGGAGAAGAGGCGTAGTGAGAGTTTTTACGATTTGATTATAGCTCAGGATGAAGCTAGGTAAGGATTCTTCTTTCGGGAGCTCTAAAACAACTCTAGCTTCAATCTCAATTCAGTGTCACTCTGCACGGCTCTTGGAATGAATCTAGCTACTTCGATGTGAAACTTCTTTGTATAACTGGTTATAGGGTACCGTCAACTCATCATCTTAGCTAGCAAAGAAAAGCACCCTTGCCCTAGTTTTATCAGATTGGGAACGAGTTGCTGCATCTTAGTCCTCTTGCGTTGTATCACTGAACATATGCAGCTAGCGTGAGCTTGATTAGTCTTGGCCAACGACCTTTACTCGAGTGGCAGGTTTCTCTGCTCCAAAGCGGAGCCCAAGATGTCCATAAAATAACTTGCTCTTGGCAATTTTCACGTTGACGCAATTGTAAAAATTCTAACCGGAAACTAGACAATAAGCATATATGCAGTGAGATCAGATAAGGCTCTTGACGGACGCAAATTGCTAAAATCTATGAATGAATGTGAGGTCGAAACATATTTATACCTTTTCCATTGTCCAGCTTTCGCTAGATTGCGGTTGAAATATCTCGGCAGTTATGCCTGCGGGGAAAATAGGAAATTGGCTCGAATCCGCCTAAATAAATTACTGATAGGCTCAAAGAGCTTAGTCAAGAGTATATTTTGTTACATACTTAGGATATTTTGGCATCATAAAGGAGCTATCATTCAGCTATCCAAGAACGATCAGCACCGTAGCATAAACTAACCTAACTTTTGTTGTCTACCTCATTACCCTTCCTCTTATTGAGTACCTTGTAGAAGACATAATGGTGGTTTTTACTTAATACGAGGAGCTTGAGTTTTGATGTTTCTCCTACTTTGTACCTTCATATTCCATATTGCATTTCCATACAATTACTGGAGTTATACGCTTCCTCTGTTTAACTCATATTTTTTTGGAATGCATTACTCTAGAAGTAAAAAGAGTTCGTAAATAATTTTACTTCGACTTATTCCTTAATTGAAAATCTATGACTTGATCCAAAACATTCATTTTCTCCTCTTACTAGTTAATATCTAATATAAAAGAAGCCACTAACCTCATCCTACTCAACCTTAATTTCTTGAAAATACTTCGTCTTTACGTTAACCGAATGCTGTTGTTTTTGCTTTCTCCGAGCGTGAAGGATTTTTAAATTGTACTTAACTCTATGGTATAAGGAGATAAATGTCGGCATGAAGATGTCAGAAAACCAGACGAAGTGTAAATAAATAAGCACCGAATAGGCTTAAGCGTAAAGCGTAAAACAAAAGCAAAAGAAAAGTGTAATATAAAGCTTCGCACCAAAGCGATGAGAGCATGAAAGCGACTTAAGTATGCATGTCAGTTAAATACACACACATACACATGTGTTAAGCAAAGTTTACTAATAAAATAAGCCTACAAAAAATATGCGCAGGAAAAGAAAACTCAGCGTGTGTTTGCGGTTATTTAAAAGTGATTACTTCCTTTGTAGGAACCAAAAAAAAAAACACGCAGTAAGAAAAGTGAAAGGGTGTCGGCAAATGTCATAGAGCAATAAACGGAAAATTAACCCCAATTTCCACGCGTACGCACACATGCCACACATGAAAATGCCTATGTGTAAGGGTAACAAGGTTAACAGTTGTGTTGTTGTTAGAAAAAAAAAACGCGAAGAAACTCTTTATTACCTTCCACATATGCCAACTTCCAGCGAATAATGCAGACATATCTATGCTTCATATCTATGTCAATTCACATATGTATATGGGCGAGTGTGTGAGATATTTTGCACACCACCGCAGCGTTAGAATGAAGTTATCTCCGAATCCAAACAAAAATCTCACAAAACCGTAAACATCTTGACACATTAGCGTGCGAAAAGGGCTGTGAGGCGATAACGTTTATATAGCATGGAATTTGCTTAGCGAAACGGAAACACAAACGACGCGTCACCGGAAACGGAAATCACTACAAAGTGATGACAAACACATGAAAAGTTATGTTTGAGTGAGCATTTATTTATTATGTGTCGACTGACATTTACAAACTCACAGTCACACACAGCAAATGAATGGTTTTAGTGGCTCAGTTTCGCCAGCAATTTGTGAGCTCAAGCGGTTTTCTTACTAAGTATTTTCAGCACAACTGTGGTTGCCGTACTTTTGCGTATGCAAATTACAATTGTTCATATGTATGTTTTTATCTTTGTCAGTATGTGTGTAAGTAGGAGTTGCTTGAATGACTGAGACCGCGCAAAATTCGCAAAATCTTACGCGTCTAAGAATCGCATATGTATGTGTATGTACTTACAGATGTGCTTCACAAGCTTATGCAGATGGGAGCATATATGTAAACATATATAATTCAACAATTATGAAGTGCAACTATTTGTCTGCTAATAGTGTCAGTAAGCTGTTTGTAGTATAATATTAGGCGTGAAATACACTTAAGTATTCATTTATCCGAATAATTGAATTAAGTTAGAGGTACATATATATATATGAGATCTAAAATTTAGCAAGAATGTAATGGCATATGTTACTAAAAGCATCTATTATGTTCAAGTAGAACACTAGGCTATGTTTTATTCCCAAACCCCGGCATAAGAGTATGTGATAATGTTAAATATATTCCGCACAACGACGAGAATATTAAGTTGTTAGAGGCATTGATAATAGCTTTTGCTTACAAACCTAATTAAAGACTTTCTTTTGACGATTGCATATCTGACTTAATTGCAAAGATCTAAAAGATAGGTAGGGTAGGTTGTGTTATTTTAAAAAAATCCGCCTAAATACAACAAGCCTAGAAGTCTCTAACTTAATACAATTTTTAATTTTAAATAAAATTTCCAACTTGAGTCCACTCTGGTTTACTTGTTTAAAGGTTAATCTACAATATCTCTTCCTCAAGCTTTTCAGCCAGTGCTGAAGCCTTGCGAATTGTTAAAAGTGACAAAATAATAAAAGTTGGAGTTAAAAGTCGATAAAAGGATGACTCCTGTTGGAAAAGGAAGATGAAATAACGAGAAATTAAAGAAAAATAATCTTAAATCCTGACGAGGATGGGAGAGTCATTTATTGGCGTCTTTTTTGACAACTCCTGAGTAATTATTAAATTAATAAAATTAGTATTGCATATTTTACATTATCAGAAGGTAGTGGCTACTTTAATAATTATACCCTATTCCGGGTATAAAAATTACAATATATATGGGACACAAAAATAACATAGTTTATCTAAAATTCCATGAAAGAAAAAACGTTTTTGTAAAATATAAAAAACCAAAAACACGGTTATTTGAATTTTTCACATAGTATTGCATATTTTACATTATCAGAAGGTAGTGGCTACTTTAATAATTATACCCTATTCCGGGTATAAAAATTACAATATATATGGGACACAAAAATAACATAGTTTATCTAAAATTCCATGAAAGAAAAAACGTTTTCGTAAAATATAAAAACCAAAAACACGGTTATGTGAATTTTTCACATAGCCATTTACCTTTTTTTCCTTAGGACTGGTAGTTTTGCTGGAATCGAGATAAGCTGTTAAAAAGTCAACCAATCCCCTCGTCCTCTTACTCTTCTCGACCTCAGCTCGCCCGTAATTTATGTTTTCTTTGATTTTTGTTATTTTATCTTCTTATTCCAATGGGTTTCATTCTATGATAATTTTTTTTTGTTTTCAAAAATTGCCGACCCTGTTCTATTTATTCAACATGGATTTGAGTTTATTAAACAGTTTTATTATTGACATTCTGATATATTATGGCAGGTTCGGAGCCGAATTTCGGAGTAACCCTTTTCTAGTGGGCCTTGACAGGCGACCGTGATTTTAAGAACTCATGCTATCTGAAACAAATTAAAAACCAGAGTTCCCTAAAGTGTTTAAGCCAAATTTCCATACATAGGTACATATAATGTGTATTTATATAAAATTTCTTATCTAAACTTAACTCACTTGAAAAAAAATCAGTTTCCAAATTAAAAATAAAAGAGTGTTTAACCAACTCACCCTTAGCTTTTGCAAATGCTAATGAAGCGGTTATGAAGCTAAACATTTCACGCTGATAAGCGCGTCACTCAGCATTTCCTGTCATTATTACACACATTTCTTTCAGTCAGCATATTTATGTGTGTATTTGTCCTCGTCGCATTGACAATAAATTGTTTTTCTTTTTTTTTCAGCGTAGAAGATAACAACTGCGACGCGCTGCCAGATTTTTATTATTCATTGTCAATTTTATTGCATGTGATTTGCGAATATTATTTATTGTCAACGCATTGCCTACTTTTAGGCATATCAATGACATGTATTATGTTTCAGCTACAAACAAACATACAAGCATATGCAAATGAGTGAAACGCGAAATTTTTGTTTTCTTGGTTCAAAGAAGCAGTGCACGAGTCCATGTGGAGAGGGTAAGCCGCAAAAGAATTATTTTGAGAAGTGAAGCAAAGTAAAGGGAAGAAGGCATGTATGCCAATTGGCAGTGCAAAATCCTAGCAACCACAAACCGATTGCATACAAACAATGAAAATCGGCATTTAAGTACACATTTATATATGGTACATAAGTGCGTAAGTGTCCCTGTAGGAAATTTTTCCAAAAAAATGTTATTGTTAGAATTAGATAATATTATATAATATATAGAATAATGATTGTATGTCATGACATATACATACATACATGTCGAATGTTAGCATAATACAATATATAGAATTAAACTAGTTTTTCCTATATTTCTTAACATTTTGCAAATTATTAAGTGCTCGTCGAAAAACCCATAAAAATGCGTTGCACAAAATTTCCTCACTGCAATTTTCACTGTAAAGATACCGAAGAGCACACCCGGGCGCAGAAGATCCAGTTCTAAAACTAAAGCAGTTCCAATATCTCCAGAAACATTGTTTTCCATTTGAGGTGCTCTTTCTTCACTCACAAAGCAAGTGCAAAACATAAAACAAACAACAAAAGAAATCCGTGTTTATAAACTCGGAGGCGGAGTTAGCAAAAAGAGCAGTAGAGTTGGCATGAGCGATAAAAATTTTGTAATGCCAATGAAGCAGAAAAATATTGCGAATTTGCATACACATATCTTAAGCACTACTCATCTTCTACCACTAATGTGCAAAAGCCAGCATATCGCTAGGGGGAAAAATGAAAATCAAATTTTCGCAAACAAATGCGGTCCACCATAATTTTATTGAGGCTGCACACGTTGGTCTTAGAAGCAAAGACACACATACACATCATCGAATATGCATCTGTTCCATGGACTGTGTGCTTTTCTTTTCTACCAGTGTTTTCTGTTTTGTGCTCACACTGCGTTGCATAAGCAAAGCGTACGCGATAAGAATGTCTTCTGCTATTTTCATCGTGTTACACAACCCAACTGGTGGTCTGGCATGCAACTGAGCGCGTCTTTACGGCGTTTTATTTATGCTCACCACTTTTTAAGGCATACCAGCAAACAAACATATGTATATGTGTAAGAAAATCTCGCCCGCGCCTTTCGGTATGCTACGAGTATGTTCGCTTACACTGAAGGTTGTGTGTGCTTCATATATGTATGTATATGGTAGAGTGTGTCTGGCCGTGTGTTCGCAAGCATTTCGTTTTCACCAAATGAAGTTGTTTGCCTATCTTGTTTGTCCGCCTATTTGTATGCTTGGCGTTGTTCCTTTCTTCCTCCCTTCACCTCCACCCTGTGCCCACATTTGTGCGCGCATAAAAGGCGTATCATGTGTAGTACTTAAAATCAATGAGCTATTCAAAATACTTGTACAATTGCCTTACGGTATTATATACTTAAGTTCGTATTTATTTATTTGCTTGTATTTATTTCGCCATTTTCCCCCTTCTTGAAGAGTTTTGCTGCGTGTAGCTACGAAAATGTTCGAAAGTGGATCATAAAATTATGTTTTGATTTTTATTGTCGTACACATATGTCCGCTTCGCTATTATTATTGCTCTTCCTTGAAAAGTAGCGTTGTTGCTTTTGTAAACAACAGGCGTGTGTGAGATTTGCCTTCAGGTTTCAGTGGAATAGCAGAGCGAGTGTAGTTGGTATGGCTTTTGTTTTGTTTATTTTTATTGGTGCGGGTAAGATTACACATACACTTATGTACATGCGTTGTAAAATATTTGAAATTTCTATGTATATAATTATGGCAATTTGGAAAGATTTATTGTATGTATGTACGTATGAACACCTTTTGGCTTTAGTTAATATATTTACTGTTTTGGAAAAATGTATCATAACAAGTATATGATAGAGTAAACGAGATTGTAGAAAACAAGTTTTGGATACTCTATAAAGTATATAACGGGCGATCCAAGTAGAGGTAATGCTTTCAATAGCCTTATGTTTTGACAGATCACGTGTGAGTCGTGTCAAGCTGTCATGTTCTTTTTATTCAATATGGTTTGGCATTTCATCATGGAAAGTCTTACGCCTGAATAACGTTTATAAATCGTTCAGCGAACAGCAACCTGAAGAGAGTCAAAAGCTGCCATTTCATTTAGAAAAAAAACGGGTTGAGTGGTTTGTGGGCCGGTGGATTAAATGATCTATATGTCTTCAAAAATAATGCCGTGGAGAACGTAAAAGTCAATCTCGATGGCGCTATGATAACCGAATATTTGATGCCTGAAATTGAAGCTCGTGATCTCGGCGACATTTGGTTTTAACAAGACGGCGCCACTTCCCACACATCGCATCAATCAATGTATTTATTGTGAGAACACTTCGATGAGCAGATAATTTTACGTTTTGGGCCGGTCGATTGGCCACCAAGATCGTGTGATATCACACCGTTAGACTTTTTTCTGAGATGATATGTAAAGTCTAAAGACTATATGGACAATCCCCAACTCAGGTTGTAGAGCAAAATATCACGCGTATCATTCGCCATTTAACAGTCGAAATGCTCGAACGAGTCATCGAAAATTGGACTCAACGGTTGGACCATCTGAGACGTAGCCGCGGCCAACACTTGAAAGACATAATCTTCAAAAACTAAATACCAAAGAATTTTCTTTCGATTGATAATAGACATTCCCCAATAAATTTGAATTATCTGTGTTGTTTTCTTTAAAAAATTAGGAAACCTCGAAATGGATCACACTTTATAAGAATGTTTGTAAATGCATTTATTTTTATTTACACATTTAAAAAAATGTACATACATATGTACATATGTATAAGAATTCACCAGCATTTTTATCTCCTCTCAAGTGTTGTGTGTTCCTTAAATTTAAGCAAATACTAGATATTGCATTAATGATTTAGATATCTGACGCTACGACATTTCAAACTTAATAGGTGTGTTGTGTACGATCCGGCAGCTGAGTGCTGTCTTAAGGCGACAATATGCATTTAGCGGCTTGCGGTTTCTCATGTGAGCATTTTAAATCAAATATACACACATACAGATGTGTAGCGTAATAAACTTAATCAAGCGTAAGAACAATTGTAGTTACATCTACCATACACTTATGTACGTATAAGCTTCGAACAAAATCATCTGGTTACATAAGTTCTGTTACGTGTACAAATTACTTATGTACAAATATATTTACATTAATGTTAGTAAGTTGATATCATTAAGTACCTTAGTAAATTTTTGTAAACAAGTATATTTGTGTTATAAATTGTTTGTATGTTTCATATATATACTAGCATTACATATATTTGTATATGTGTATGTATGCATCTACATTTACTTATCATTTGAAATAGTGATCTTTATCTTCTGCTCCACATTTCTCTCAACTATCTTCTTGCTTGAATGAGTAAAACGATAACAGACATTTTGTAGGTAACATTTAAGTTCTCATTTCTGCGAAGAGCACATTCGCATTATAATTTTACTACTTGTAAAAATAACAGTCTGTGAACATACACCTCTGCTGCCAACTAAACATAGCGTAACTTAAAGCTAAGTTGTTATGAAAATTTTAATTTTTTTGTATTATTTTGAATAAGGAAGACATATAATATGTAGTTATAAGAACTTCTTTATAAAAAATATAAAATTTTAAATTTTACATCTTTAGAGAAAATATAATATATAAAATGTTGCAGAAATGTTTTGGGGAGACCACTTTACACCTTAATTGAGTGGCACGAAACATTCAGTGAAGGTCGTAAAGTAATCAACTTACCGCATGTAAGTTCTTCATCCACCTATATTATTGACGATGAAATCAAAAGAGTTAAAGAGAAAGTATTTGCTAATAGTAGTTTTGACATCGGCATTAAATGTTGGTTAATGTTTTGGGTATGGATCATGTCAGTGCTTGACTCGTACCAAAAGACCTCAATCTTTTGTTAAATTACGTCGCAAAAAAGACACTTGACAGTGTAAAAAGTTTATGGAAAATTGAATTAAGCATTGGCATATTTGTATTGGTTTAAAAGGAGTCTATGTTGAAAGCAGTATTAAATAAAAATCTATAAAAATACTTGAAAATATAATTTTTGTTTGTATGTCCGGATCTAATATGATCAGATGGTAGGTCATAACAATGTCCAAAGCTATGGTGCTAACCAATGAGATTCGAATTTTCGAAAATAGATTTTGCAAATTCAGTACTCACTAACAACAACAAAAACATTCGGCTAACTATTAAAAAGTTGATTGAAAATTGTTTTTCTTTTAAACAGAGAATGAAGTAACTTTAAATTTATGCACAGCTGATTGCAAGCTTTGAATTGCAACAGATCCGCGCAGTAAGACGTAACTATAATCATTCGGACTGCGTAACTATATATATATATGTCTGTATATATATTTATTGTTAGTATATATAGTTAGTATATATATTAGTCTGCATATAGTGTATATATATATACCATATATGTGAGTACTTTTACATATATATATTGTATAAACATTTTTTACTGCACATGCAAGAGTATAAAAATTAGTTACGAGCTATGTACATGTAGCATGTTTGTGTATGCAAACACCCATAAATACAGTTATCGCACAGCATCATATGTAAATTCCATAACTATTCGCAATTTCTTTTTATCACATCTTTCGCTACTTTCTTAAGCTGCGAATACAGAACGAGACAAATGCTTACACATCCACATACTTATATGTTTATAGGTATATATATATATTCATTTGTACATGTAAAATATATACACACATATGCAGTTAGAAGATCATCTAAGACAGATCGTTTACGGCAAGTTGAACGAATTAATTTTGAAGGCTCAACTTACAAAGTGTGACTTGGTTTTGCGGCGACAACGCGAATACCTTTGTGGGGGGTTGCTTGATTGCATAGGCGGGGATGAGTCGCTGGCCGTCGGGCACTTAAGCAATTGAATTATAAATAAAATTTTCATGAAATACAGTAAGAAATGTGTATAGACTTATATTACATTTAGGAGGCATTCCATATACATACGTTTATACTTGCATACATATATATCAATGTGTTTATGCATGCCTTACTTATTTAGTGATTGATAGTCTTGCTATCCATATAAATACAAATTCATACATACTTGTATATACATATATATGCATGTATACTGTCGTTTGCGACATTTTTAGTCTGAATTGAAAAGAATCAGTAGCAGTTAAGTTAGTCGTTGAGCGCGGCTTAGTTGTGACGGTGAATTATTGTTGGTGAACTTGTGGCGATTCTGTGTCCAGCACATAAATTTATATCTACTAAAAGAAAGGGCAGCAAATGCCCTGTAGTAAAAGAAGCGAACATTGAAAAGCTAAATGGAGATCAGTGTTAAAATTTCTTTAGAAAAAAAATATAAAAAGTGAAACTTAAATGAAGTATTAAAAAAAATATATATATAAATTAACTAAACTAAAAATACAAATGTGAAAATTGTAATGAAACAAGTGTTGAGGTTATATGCAAAATATGGCTTGGTGTTTATCTTATCGGAACGCAAAGAATTATTTTATAAAACCAATGTGAAACTGCCATTAAACATGTGTGAATTAATAACTCGCGTGTAAATAATAATAGCCACATAAGTGAATAATAAGAATAAAAAATAGGAAAATCATTGTATGCGTGGTCCAGAGAAATTTTATAAATTCAATTTCATAAAACATTTTGGTTTTTTAAAGAAAGTGTGAGGTCAATAATAATTGCACATACGAAAATTTCACACTTTATATTAAAAAGTCTACATTGCGCTGCCTAAAGAAGAAGTTATATCCACTTGAAAGTCAGAAAGAGCCCGTTTTTTTTAAATAGACATTTTATTAAATAAATATATAAAAATAGCATACACTTTCAGAATTAAATGTACTTTAATAATCGGCGATTCATTTTGAAAAACTTTGAGTTCCTTTTATCCCGTAACCTGCTGGAGGATCTCGGAAAAAAGGTGTCAGGTATCAAACATCTTATTCTTTTGATCGTTATTTGACAAATACATATATGTAAAAAGGGAAAACAGTGAGAAAAACAATAGCGTTCGTGAAAAAGCAAAAAATTATGCTGAAAGCTTAAAAAATATCAGCATAAGTAATGCTGGAATGCTTAAATAATATATATATATATGTATATATACATTTTGTCGGAAAAAGTATAGTTTGCATTTAATAAAGACAATATATCTAATAATAAAATTTAAACTTTAGTTGAATATTTTTAGTAGTCCGAAAGAGCCTTTAATATAAGGAAAACTTGTCTGCTTAATTGAAATCCCTCTCTACGCTTTGATCTAGATTCAAACTAATAAAATATTTTCTTAATTACATATGTACATATATATGTATGTGGTATACAATTTTTCTGAACTCATATATTATTTTAATTTAAATGGCACTAACATATAATTGGCATTTCAGATTTTAAAAATAAACTTGCTTTGAAACGTAGAATTAAACAACAAATATATGCCATATAAACTAAATATAGAAACAAAAGTCCCACAAGTCCCATCTACCGCGCTTTGTTGAATGACAAAAATGTTTGTTTAACACTAAGACGCATGTACATACATATTCAAATAATTAAATTGGACTTAAGAAAGCTTAATCAACAAATAAGCAAGACCATATCTTTGTCCGGATATTATAATCAACTAAAATTTAAATAAACTTTTTTATTTCAACTCTTAATTTATGCGAAAGTAGGAAGAATTGCTTTGCTTCAAACGTGGGGATGTATGTATGTATGTATATAAATAATTGCTTCTTAGAATTGAGAAATGTATGTGGCTACTAAATAAATAATAATCTATGTATGTATGGATATGTGTACATGTGCTGTGAAAAAATATATAAATATAAAAGCATTACTGTATACTGAATTCATTATACGCCCTGTCCAACCAACTCTTGGCTTCATGTTTTATAATGAAGAAAACCTTTAGTGTATACGTGATATTAAAACCGGTGGGGATAAATAACGAACGCTGTAATGATTTTAAATTACTCATTGATAATCTTCAGAAGAACGACTTACAACGTGCGTTCCAAAGTAAACAGGACTTTAAAAAAAAGACAGAACAAATGGTTTTATCGGCAAAATCAATTAATTCTTTTGAAAATAGTCTCCTTCTGCTTTAATACAGCTTTTTGCATGGTCTAAAAGCATGTCGAACGAGTGTTTTAGCTCGTTGCCCAGTATGGCCGCCAGTATGCCGGTGCAAGCCTTTTGAATGGCCTTCACGTCTGCATAACGCTTTAAAATGTGATTTTGGTCAAATAATCGGCCACAATCGTCGGTCGATGAGACGGCGCATTATCGTGCAACAAACGCCAACTTCCATCTTCGCGATATTCGGGTCAAACACGTCGAATACGGCGCACCAAACGCTTCAAAACTCCAACTCATCAATTGAAACGTTTCGGTAAAAGTTTTACCAATTTTAAAACAAAATTTAATGTTGACTCTTTGTTCGAAGCTCATTTTCGCACCGATGACAAAAACATACTGACACTTAAAACGCAATAACTTCACTTCCAATAGATGAAATGTCATGAAATTTTTACTGGAAGTCGAAAAAGAATAGCAAATTCTAACACACTAGTCGACGTATAGATGGCGCCACTAGAGTTTAGTTTTTTACTGTTTACTTTGGAACGCACCTTGTATTATTCATCATACTCTTCCTAAGCTAATCCAAAGTCCAAACATAGTCACTATTATAACTTTTCTATATTCATTTATATAGTAAACTCCTTCAGTGAAGTTCATTCATAAAACGATCAGTTCATTATAACCCACATATTTTTTTAGTTATTGTTATTTTTTATACATTAGATAATGTTAAGTTGAAGCTCACTTGGCATATCAAAATTCGTAGTATGTAGATTGTAAAACTTTTCACAAAAAAAAAAGTTTTTTTAATAAGATTTTTGTTCTTTTTTAAGCTCAATTTTGTTATTTTCAAAATTACGGTTAATCGATTCTTTACACTAATTAGGTAGAGCAACAAGACATAAATAAATAAAAATGATTACATTTAAGATTAGTTCATAAAACTATATTCATTTACTCAAATGCTAGACAGAAAGACAAATCAACAAAAATTTGGAAGCACTTTGATAAAGTTGCTACTTATTGGGGTCTACATTGATTTTATTATTTACTTTGTATGTACCGAGTCAACTTTTGCTTGTTTAGATTACATTATAAGTGAGTGAATACATATGTTTAACGTAAAATCAGATTGGTTTAGCCAGAAGCAGGTGCTGATTTTGCTTCTGTAATATATTTATTTATTAATTTTTAAAGCTCTCCATGAAGTTTATTGCAAAACAAAGTAAGAATAAGTGCCAGAGAAGAGGATGGATAATGGATATAAGTTCAGCAAAAATAAATTGTAATTAGTGCTGAAAGTGTGAGGAATTTATTTTAGACTTTATATAATACTAAAAAAAATTATAAACAAATTATAAAGCCTTTGAATAGTTTCATAACCTAAAAAAATATTTAGATATCCGTAATTTTTTAAAGCCTAAGTCCGGGTTACAAATAATGCATTAAAAAAAGAATTAAAATTTTAATTACATTTTTAGTTTTTTTTAATCCCAAATGCAGAAAAAATTGTATTCCCGCATACTGGATTAAAAAATAATAAGAAAATGTAATCCCAAAAATCGTATTAAAAATGGTTTTTTAATTTTTAATCCCAACTACCGGATTGAAAAATAAAAAATAAAAATTTTAGACTCAAGCACATAATTAAAAACTAATTTGTTTTGGAATTAACATTCATTAAAATTAAAAAAAATAATTTCCAGTTTTCAATTTTTAATTCCAAACATCGGGATTAAAAAATTAAAATCTAAGTTTTAATTCCAAAATCGGGATTAAAAAATGAATATTTAATTTTTAACATCGGGGTTAAAAGAAATTTTTTTAATATTAAATTTTAAACATTATAAATGATCACAATAAATTTCATTAGCATGATAATGTCTTTCATTTACTTCCATTTAAACGGTTAAAAAATATCTAAAATACAAATATTTTGGATTCAAAAATAAAAATTTTCTTTTTTATTTAGAAATAGTAGGTTTCTACGTTCCAGTAGATCATTTTTAATGATGATAGAGTCACAGTGTGTCACATTGTGTACATAAATCATAAATACAATATATTAATTTAAATATGTCAACGCTCGCTAAGTTTTTAAATGTTTTCAAAATGTCCGACACGAGCCATAAAGTGTATAACATCTATTATTTTTACACTAATAATCCACTTTACAAATATAGGTTCACATTTGTTTGTCTACTGTTGATAATAGCTATCGAGTACCACTGCGTGGTGTCTGTAACAGAATCACAAAACAATGGCCCTGTAGGAAAATTTGTCAGAGACTTTGATTGTAATTATTCCCTGATTACTATATTAAAAATAATACAAATAAAAACGCTTTAAAAAGTTAAAAATTAACGGATATACTTTATTTTGATTTTATACTATATAATAAAAAAAAAGTTTTGTTGGAATTTAATTATCTAAGTTATCAGTTTTAGGCTTCCTAAATAATATATTTTCATCAAAAAAAGATATTTGTGTATAAAAACAATAGCCAACAACAGCCAACATCCATAATATATTTTTATTTGAGTATTCAATATTCTTCCACACCCTACCAAGATCCAAATATATATTCGATTCATTTTCACTGAATTATTAGAAAATGAGTAAGACGATTATATATATAGATAGGTATAGTCCTTCACATATAATCGAAAAAATAAAATTAATATTATACTTCTCAAAAAAGTATAGAAATCGATAAAATCTATCACACAGCAGTTACGCATATAATAAATATTATACAATTTTTCCTACATACCTCACTATCACTTTGAAAATGCTCAATCATTCCTATTGCCATAATTCATAAAAGATGTGAATCTGTAATTATATAAATTCTTCGCGGATTAAAATTTAAGAAAAATTAACCCGCTTACATAGTACACACACCAACAACGTTATCATAGTATCTAACAGAGTGTTTATGGCAATTATATGTAATATACATGGGTACACAGTAAGTGTGACAAGCAACAACAATGTTTGAAAGACTACTAAACAAAAAGATTAACGGTATTTACATCGCATGTATATACGAACTCACTCTTATCCACCGTATTATATATATGTATATAAACATGCACATTCACACAAATATATGTGCACACACACATACATATGTGCCAAAGATAATATTTGAAACAAATATGTAATCTTTAGATAGGCAGCCGACAATTTGACGGTCTACTTGACATTTATCGTTGAACAACATCGCTAAGGCGTCATCTCTAATGCAAATTTGTTGCTTGGTGTTTGTTTGTGCACTTGGATGTTACTGACACTTTATCTCCGCGCCTATCGAAGGTGCCGTGGGATCTTACACCGATCGCGTAGAGTTTATAAAATAGCAATAGCTTTCACGTTTTGTTGCCAATTCATAATTTGCCGCTCATGGCGCTAACAGAACAGTAGTGAATAAAGAAAAGCGCTAAAGTGTGACGAAAGGGTTCAAGCTTGCCCGGTTAAATTAATAAAAGTGTCAAAAATAATTTCAAAACGTTAAGCGGTAAATGTGAAATATCGAGTGTGTGTGTGTGTTGGTGCGTTCCGAAATTAATTTAAAGTTTTTAGTGTATATTATATAAAAAGTGCATTTGCAACCATGGTTGAGCTTGAGAAGGATGCACAGGACAATGGTGGTGATACTTATCGTGAAAATGATGTCGCTTCGCGTTTGCTCGATAATGGCAACGTCAAAGTTGAAAACACAAATGGTGTACAAAGTAAAGAAAAACAGGATCTGGATACGGATCCAACAATGACCGAAGAAATTAATAAATTATTAAGAGATATGCCATTAACGGATGATTTGACCTGCGGTTTTTGGATATTTAAAGGACGCTTCTTTCAAAGGTAAGCCGAAGAAGCTAAAAAATTATATTGTTTAAGGTATATCATTATTAATTGTTTTTTTTTTTTTTGAGAAAGGTATTTACAGAAATTAAGATATTTTCAAAATATAAATTGTTTGAAAAAATACGGAAATGTAATCAAATTGAGATTGAAATATAATATATAGATTTTAACAGAAAAAACCACTTATGATAGGAAAATTCCTATCGGATATGAATAATAATAAAAAAAATTACAACTATGATTAAAAGTAAAAAAAATATTAAACCAAGAAAAAACGTTAACCGAAGCTATAATACCTTTCACAATTGCTTTGGACAATAATTTATGCCAAATTTTGTGAAGATATCCTGTCAAGTAAAAACCATTAGATATAAGGACTTCAGTTTGATCGGTCAGTATGTATGGCCAATATATCTCACAGCTGTCCAATCTTAACAATTTGCTAGGATTTTTTAGCGTTGGCTTGGTCCATAATCCCTCAAAAATTTAGTGAAGATATCTTGTCAAATAACACAGTTTTCCATACAAGAACTTGATTTCGTTCAATCAGTTTGTATCACAATAACATCCTATAGCGGTTCAATATAGGTGGTTCCGCCAAATGGGCAGCTGCTTTGCGAGAAAAGAACGTGTGCAAAATTTCAGATTGACAACTCAAAAACTGAGAGATTAGTTCGCATATATACCTATATACAGACGAACAGACAGACAAACATGGCTAAATTGACTCAGTTCGTCACGCTAAACATTTACATAGCTACTTTTATAAGTGTATAAAAAGATTTAACATATTAATTTCAAGGGCTCATACTTATTATTCTATCAACTTATGTGTAGATTATTGTATTGAACGATCGGAATAAAGTGGTTGTGTGGAAAGCTTTCTCATTTGGCGAGATATCTTCACAAAATTTGGCATTGATTATTGTCTAAGGTTATGGTTCAGTTTGCGAAGCAATATTTCAGATCGAGTCACTATAGCGTATAGCTGCCATACAAACTGACCAACCAAAATCAAGTTCTTGTAAGGAATCTTTAGTATTTATGTATTATAGCTTCGGTGCAACCGGAATTAACGTTTTTCTGGTTTTTTTTTCAATTTAATTTTCTAGAGCTCCTTAGAGAGTAATAATGACCTTTTCATACTATTTAATTTAAAACTTCCAAAAATTACCCTTTAGTTGAATAAACGATTAGTTAAAATTTTCAATAAAAATGTTTCACAAGAAAAAATTTCAGATACCCATTTTAAACTTTTTTTTAGTGATATTCTTAAATTAGTCCGACAGTTTCTTTATTCAATACATTCAGGAAGTAACGTATACCTAAATCTTGATAACACAAAGCTTTTGAGTTTTTTTCATGGGTCTGAGATTTTCATAACACATCTGGACCTTCCCAAAGTGCACAAAATAGAGCACAAAGCCATTTTTCAGGAACAACTTTCCATTTTCGAAAACACTACTAGATAAAATGCAAATTCGTTATCGCTAAAAATATGAAACCTCTTCCATAGATTTGCGAATCAAACGGCCTATGTGTTACTCTATGGCATTGTGGGTTGTGTTTTCTCAATGACATATGCCTACTTCAATGGCACCATCACAACCATTGAGAAGCGCTTTAAAATACCATCGAAAAATACCGGTATCATATCGGTGGGTAATGATATTAGTCAAATGATGGTATCAGCGGTGCTTAGTTATTATGCGGGTAAAGGACATCGACCGCGTTGGATAGGATTTGGTAAGTGAAACTAACCGAACATTAAATTTTTTTTATTTACATGATTCTTTGTCAGGTCTCTTAACAATTGTGGTCTTCTGTTTAATGACTGCATTGCCGCATCTACTTTATGGACCTGGTGATGATGCGCTGGCGTTAACTGCAGAGTTTGGTGCACAACCCGCCGAAAATGCGACCCTGGAAGCGATTGAAAAACAAGGCTCGAAGACATTATGTCGCCTGAATGGCGGTGGTGCTGAGTGTGAGATAGGTGAAGGTAATTTAGCTCCACAACTGGTACTGTTCGTTGCACAATTCATCTCTGGGATTGGTGGATCTCTATACTATACTTTGGGTGTTTCATATATGGATGATAATACAAAGAAGTCGCGTACACCAGTTTTGCTCAGTAAGTATTAGAAACTATAGTGTTTAGACAGGAAAATGTTCTCTTCAAGAAATCCTTATCGCGCTTAGCATTCTGCTCGGCTAAATTGGATGCTGCAAGTAAAACGGCAATGTCATTTTAGTATTAAATAAAATTAGAGATATGCATATATGCTGATAACGAATTATCGCAAAAACTTTTTTTGATAAAATAAAAGAAAACTGCAAGCGAAAATTTATGGAATTAGGAGCTTGACTTCTAATCTTTATTGCTCAGCTGTTTATTTAACTAAATTTAGAGCAAAGGTGTAAAATGTGAAATTTGCACTAACACCATTTACAACTAGGCAATATATCAAAATATTATATATAAACTTTTACAAAGAGATAATGAGATTAAGTAAATATTGAAATTGCATCGGGTAGCCTTTCTACACTTCTATTGAAGTGCGCTAAATGCAAGCAAATAAGATAAATTTCTGACAGCTAATGTCAGAAAGTGGAGCAAATTAATAAAGCTTTTTCTTAACAACACTTTTTAGCCGAAGAACTATACATAATTATTAATGAACTCCTTTGATTGCTCCAACTTTCAGGCTTATCCTACTTTCTACGCATGTTAGGACCAGCATTCGGCTATGCGCTTGCCTCCTTCTGCCTACGCGTCTATATCGCGCCAAATTTGCGACCGGTTATTAATAATAAAGATCCACGTTGGTTGGGCGCTTGGTGGTTGGGTTGGCTGGTCATTGGTGCTATGATATTTTTTTCGGGTATCTTCCTTACAATGTTCCCAAAGCAATTACCACGTGCTATGGCAAGACGTATGGTCGAAGAGGAGCGTCGTAAGCGTTTTTCATTGAAGGAAAATGCAGAAAATGGCATCAAAGAACCAACAGAGAAGCAAAAATTGACCGCAGAAATGGAGGAGAAACCGAGTGAGGACGCCAAAGCTTCGTTTTGGGATATGTTGACGACTTTCAAGCGACTTATAAGAAATAAAACCTTGATGTGTAATAATTTCTCATCGGTTTTCTATCTGTTCGGCTATACACCATATTGGATATTTACACCGAAATATATTGAAATACAATATCGGCAATCTGCAGCGACTTCAAGGTGCGTACGAACAAGTGAAATTGTGGTTGTTATTTAACTTAGTATGAGTAGCGGAATTTTGAACCCCACGAAATAATTTTTGTTATGCTTTATTGTAAAGATATTTTATTTTGGAATAGTTTAAGTCTCGAATGCAGCTTATTACCTAAAGTATTCCATACTACCTTAAATGTTCATATATAACTAATATTTTAATCGGCCTTATAATATTGGTTTAAGTACAATAGATCCCTTTTATATTCCTTTCTTTGCTTGTTGATCTCTACCAACTAACTATTTAAAACGCTTCTGTATAAAAAAAGTCTCCAAATCTTCAAAAATTATTCATAAAAAGTTCGGATGCCGTCATCAACAGTTTTGGAAAATGTTTCTTAACTTCCCTTCCGTTAAGTATTCAACTAACATACTGCTCTGGAGAGAATAACTCCCTTCAAATTTCCCATTTACAACGATTTCCGATGTACCGTTTGGTTTCAATGGTTAAGCAGACAGAGAAAATGTTTCTAACGAGTCTTAAGAACTCTCTAACTAAATATTTACTTAAACAAATATTTTCAACATATTTTCTTACTCTATTCTTCCATCTTCTTCACAGTTTGGTGACTGGTACAGTTGCGTTGGCTTTCTCCGCAGCAGGTATTTTGCTATCGGGCTTTGTAATATCACACTATAAGCCCCGAGCACGCTATATGGCCGCCTGGAATGTGATTGTGGGTTTCTTGACCGTAGCTGGTATCCTGGCATATGCATTTATCGGCTGCCCTGGTAATGAACAATCGGTTATCGTCAATATACATGACAGGTAACTTCTATATAAGATGTATGTATACTTGAACACAGAAACTAAATTTATAATTTTTCTTCAAATCCTAGCGCTTTGAATAGCACACCTACCTGTAATTCTGTATGCCATTGTGATTATGTGCGCTACTCACCAGTATGCGGAGAGAACAATATGACTTATATCTCGCCATGTCATGCGGGTTGTAAGAAGCAATACAAAACTGCCAGTGGAAGAAAGGTAATAAACAAATTAATTTTGTTGTATTTCTATTAATTATACAGTATTTATTATAAAGCATAACCGTAACTCATTTTCACTCTTTCTCTCTCTCTCTCTCTCGAACTTTCAATTTCATTTTCAGATTTACTATGATTGCTCTTGTATACCGAATGACAGACGTCTCACCGTTATGGATTTAAAATCAAAGGAATTAGAGGTTGATGAGAATTTCACTACAACGGTAATGCCCGACGAGTTGTCCAGCACAACAGTGGCGTCGACTCTACCTACAACGCTGAGCACGACACCTGATGTAAGTAGAATCGAGATTCCCAAAAAGCTATTAACAAACAAATTCTACACTTTTTTCTTCCAATCAACCTTTAGGTTCTACTTGGCGGTCAGGCTATAACCGGTGCCTGCCCGGTAAACTGTTTCGCTCAATTCGTCACTTTCCTATCGGTGATGTGTTGTTTGAAATTTGTCGGCGCTACTGGGCGCGCTTCGAACTTTTTGGTGTCTGTACGTTGTGTTTCTGAAAAGGACAAAACGGCTGCAATGGGTTTCGGCATGATGATGATGTCGATGTTAGCATTTATACCCAGTCCGATCTTCTTTGGTTGGGTGCTCGATCGTCTTTGCCTGGTGTGGGGTAAAACGTGTACGAACAAGGGCAATTGCTGGCTTTATGATCCTGAATCGCTAAGGTATTGATCTCTATCATATTAATATACATATTTATTTGATTTTATGTTTTAATCATGCAATTTTATATTTATACAAATTCTCCCAGATACACTCTCAATATAACCGCTTCGGTATTTGTTGCTATAGGCGCTCTGTTCGATTGGGGTGTTTGGTATTATGTAAAAGATCTGAAAATCTTCGACGAAGAGGTGAAAGATTTCGAAATGAAAGTTGTACAGCATGAGGAAGAAGTGAATTCAATAAAAGATTTGGAAGCATAACCTAAATAGAATAGGGTATAATTCGTTGTATGAAAGTATGGGTCTGTTTGTGTGCGTCTAGTTTGGTTGTGAGTGTGGTTGACGTATATACTAAGTAGACATGTAAATAACAAATACCAATGTGCTTGATCTTCTATGTGTATTTTTTTTGTTTTTGTAATAAAAAGTTATATAGTTGCAAATACATTTAGTAAATATCTAGCTGATTTTGTATATAAACTGCAGGAATAAAACAAAAGAGTTTGCTAATTTACTAAAGTTATTGCTAAACAATTTTGTAAATAAATACATTCTGTATTATAACTCTGTATCAATATTTAGTTGTGTACAACTTGTAGATGTCTAAGAATGAAGTATTAATAGCTAAGTTTTATGTATCAATCCATCAGTTTAATGTAAGTTTAATAATTGTACATACATACATTCAAAAATACATTTACTACATTTTCAATAAAATAAGAATTCTGAAACTGTTGATTTATTTATGGTAATTCTGGTGACGGTACAATCTCATCATCGATTTCAGAAACATATCTTCAACAGTGGTCCACGAATAATTTAGTCTTAATTGAATAAAAATTCTTAGTTTAAGTCAGTTATACATGAAAAAGTTGGCAGCAAAACTGAAGCAACCTAATTCTCACAAAGCTTTCGGTGTTGCTCAATGCAATCAGTCAAGCTCTACGCGCCTTTCTTAAGATTTGAGAAATAACTAAGAGCCTCGTTATGAAAAAAATTTAAGTCTCTCATGTTTTTTTGGACATGTGATTTTCAGGAATAAATAAACGCATATAGTTTAATGTCATGTCCAAGAATTTAGCTTCATTATAAAGATACGATTTACCATTTTGTGCTACAAATGATTTCGGGTTAGTAATCGCTGCGGCTGGCACGAATAAATTCCAGCCGAGAGGCCCAATTCATTCGACCACTTTTTGCAGCAATTGAGGCCGTATATTAACAATAACGCACTGTATATTGTCTTTCAATGCGTCAATCGTCTAGGGCTTATCTGTGTCAACACATAACCCCATAAAAATAGTCCAACCAAAGGTCGTCCACATCAACATCCTCCAATTCATGCACGAAAAAGTTATTAATCATGGCTCTATGGCGTTCTTCAATGACTGTAACATTATGGCCGAATTCATATTTGAAGACATATGGACCAATGATTCCCCCTGCCCATAGAACACACTAAGCAGTGACTTTTTGTAGATGTAATTGAGTCTCAGCAATGGCTTGTGGATTAACATCACTCCAAATGTGACATTTTTTTTTTATTAACGTTCACATTCAATTAAAAGTAAGCTTCATCGCTGAACAAAATTTTCTTGTGACATTTAAAAAAAAAACACGAGCATTAAGGCTTCAAATAAACGGTATATTTGGCGTATCGCGTCGTAGTGTCAAGTGCAGCATTAAAAACCATAGCATTATTTGGCTATCACCAGATCTCACACAAAAAAATAAAAATTATTAGTTACATTAAGTTAAAAGATCGATCCTTGCAACAAAGTGCCACTAAGAACATCACTTGGCAAATACCTTTCAGTCTTTTATAAATATTTTATCAATAGCGGACCAGATATGACTACCGAGATGTTTCAACCGCCGTCTCACAATAGCTAGACAACGAAGAAGGAAATGCGTGGATGTTTCCATCACACCTTCCTCCATACAATTTTGATAACTTGCGTCTTACCGCATGTGTGTCTATTGAACAATGTCCCATAAGAACTCCTACAAATGTATCAAGATGAACTTTGCTAAAAGTAAGTAGTTCTGTATTCAGTTTTCAGAGCTATTCCGCTTTGAGTAGACGCTCAAACGAGTCTGATAATGGCATAGTGAAGACAGACACTCCTTGACTTACCTTACAAGCCTTAGCTAGCAATGCTCAGTTTGCCTACACGCTAGAATTGACGTTATCGCAGTTAACGCTCACCTCCCGGTCGGATTACTCTCCGAAGAAAGCGCTAATACTTACAAAGAATGTAGGCAACCCATCCAAAATATTTGATTAGATTAACTATCCAAATACAATTAAAAAGTGTGCCATTTGCACTATTAAGCGTGCTCCACAAAACTACACAACGCAATTAATAATTAAGATAATGCAATATTTAAGATAATACAAACTGAGGTATCATCAAATGTGATAAATGTCAATTAGATTTCATATGAAAACAGTAGTCTGCCAATTCACACCCTCAGTTAGTTCCAGCAGCTGTGTCCAAACGAGTTTAACTCTCTTACCGACAATGCAAAAATGGTGCAACTTATGGATGATAAATTGAAAACGGATGCGCGAAAAGATAGTGCCGTCGAATTAAACCTACTAACTGAATCGAAATTGGAATCTCAAACGGAAGCGTGTGCACAGGAACAGCGCAAAAAAGCTGAGGAGACGAGTGACAGCAATAAAAGAGAGATTCATGCCGTTGAACGGGATATGCCGCTAACTGATGATGTGAGATGTGGTTTTTGGTTTTTTAAAGGTGCATTCTTCCAGAGGTGAGCGACTGAAAAACGTATTTTCAAATATTGGTAATGTCGGCCTTTACTCATATGTGTTAATGTATTAATATTATTTTTTAATGTGGTGTTCTAATAGATTCGCCAATCAAACCACATATGTAATGCTCTACGGATTAGTGGGCTGCGTGCTATCCATGACTTATGCGTACTTCAATGGCACGTTGACCACACTTGAAAAACGTTTCAAGATACCTTCAAAGAATACAGGCATAATTGCGATTGGAAATAATATCACTCAAATGTCTGTATCGGCTATGCTAAGTTACTACGCCAGCAAAGGGCATCGACCGCGTTGGATCGGATTTGGTAAGTGAAAAACAGTAATTCGAAAAATATTTAAATTCATCTACTATTCAACTATCCACGCAGGCATTATGACATTTGTCGGTTTCTGTGTGCTAAATGCAGCGCCGCACTTTCTTTATGGGCCCGGTAAAGACGCACTTGCGCTTACAGCCGAATTTGGTGGCGTTGTTAATGAAAATACCACTCAGGATGTATTGGAAAAACAACGCGCCAAGGAGTTATGTCGTGATCGTAGCAATGAGACCGCTTGTGCACTCGAAGAGGGTAACTTCGCACCACAGGCGGTGCTTTTTCTGGCGCAAGTCGTATCTGGCATTGGCGGTGGACTTTATTATACGCTTGGCGTATCCTACATGGATGACAATACGAAGAAGTCTAAAACACCAGCTCTATTAAGTAAGTGCCGCAAGTTTTTATTGTTATTTATTGTTAATCTAGCTATGCAAAACTGCCGTACAAATGAAAATTATCACAAAATATATTGTTTGTTAATGGTTTAGAGTTGTCATAAAGCGAGATAAGAGGAAATCTATGTTATTGATATTATGATAGACTTCTTAGAAAGGTAACGACAACTTTTGTTTATTGTGAAATTAAAAAGTGATGGAGGTGAAAAATCAGAAGTTACTGGGTATCCTATCAGCGTAGTTAACAAAAAACAATCGATTGATGCTCTTTCTTTTATAGTGATTAGATAACTGAGAAGGCTCAATTGTTGTCGAACTTATTTCCTATAGCTCTTAATACATTGTATAATTTTTATTGTGTTCGGTTCCTGATCTACAGTCACCTCTGAGTGACATATTATCTGGAGACTGAGATCTATGATAAGTATCGTTCGGAGACTTCGACCAAACAGCTTTCTTAGTGTAATATGAGAGTGGTAATAATAATAAAGTAATAGTTAACGGTTCTCACGATCACTTCGCAGGATCGGGGTTGCCTCTTTCGAAAAAGGCTCCTTAAAAAAATTCATCAGCCATTTTCGTATTAAGGCGTATGAATCAGGGTCAATAATATAGCAAATTGTATGCAATATTTTTTAGTTCGCATCACATAAATATTTCTTCATTTCATTTAATAGTGAATTATAGTATGTGATAAAGTTTATACTTCTATTAATATCCCTCTCGCTATCTAGGCTTATCATATTTCTTCCACATGCTGGGCCCCGCCATTGGCTACTCATTGGCTTCATTCTGTCTACGTTACTACATTGCACCACAATTGAAACCACTTATTAATAATAAAGATCCGCGTTGGTTAGGCGCCTGGTGGATGGGTTGGCTCCTGCTGGGCACTGCACTCTTCATATCCGGCCTAATATTCAGCATGTTACCCAAAGAGCTGCCACGCGCAAAAGCACGCCGCCTTGTGGAAGAACGCAAACGCAAAGAGGCAAACGCATTGAAAGCTGTTGCAAGTGAAGAGCATGTTGTGTCCAAGGCTTCTATTCGTGATATGGTGGCCACATTCAAACGACTCGCCATGAATAAGACACTGATGTGTAATAATATATCGTCAATTTTCTATTATTTCGGTTATACGCCGTATTGGATTTTTACGCCGAAATATATTGAGGTACAATATCGACAATCGGCTTCGACGTCAAGGTAATTGTAATGTTCATATGTGTTTCACAATTATTTTATATGATATTTACTTCAGCATGGTCACCGGTACCGTGGCGTTGGCTTTCTCCGCGCTTGGCGTGCTCATTTCCGGTTTTGTCATATCAAAGTTTAAGCCTAGCGCCCGTTATATGGCCGCTTGGAATGTGCTGGTTGGTCTGCTTAGCGTTGCCGGTTGTATTGCTTATGCTTTTATTGGTTGCCCAGGGAATGAACAGTCGATGATTGTCAATATACCGGCGAGGTAAGTTTGGAAAATACCCACAAATTTAACAGTTATACCATATGTAGCTCTGCTGCATTCCATTTCAGTGGTCCAAACAGTGTTGTCACTTGTAATACTGCATGTTATTGTGATTATGTGCCATTTTCGCCAGTTTGCGGCGAGAATAATATGACTTATATATCACCATGTCACGCGGGCTGTCGACGTTCAATAATCGACGATAGTGGCGCTAAAGTGTGTATTTGAATTACCATTTATTATAAACCACAATCTCTTGTAAATTTTTGTTGTAATTAAACAAATATATACTTTTTTTCAGACTTTTACTGATTGCGGTTGCATCTCTATAGGTGCCACAACAACAAACCATGTTAAGCGCTCAGTTGCAAAATTTCTGAGTGTAACAGAGAGAGAATTGCAAACAAACTCCAATAATACATTGCAAGAAGCAACAACAATCAAAGCTTTAACTACAGAGAGGATAACAAATGATGGATCCTTTGTATCACCTATCACCTATTTCACAGCAACAAAAACACAAGAAGAACTGAGTGTTAGTATTTATGTCTTCCTTTGCTGATTGAGCTCTAATAATCTTAAATCAACTTTTCTCCCCTTTCTCTCTAACAGTCCTCATTCGGTGCTTACGCCAAACCAGGCGCTTGTCCCGTTAACTGCTTCAAACAATTTGTGCTGTTTTTGTCGGTTATGTGCTTTTTGAAGTTTATCGGTGCTACTGGACGCGCATCGAACTTTTTGGTAACGGTGCGTTGTGTGCCGGAACAGGATAAAGCCGCTGCCATGGGTTTTGGCATGATGTTGGCCTGCATGCTGACCTTTATACCCGCTCCGATATTCTTCGGCTGGCTGTTGGATAGTATGTGTTTGGTGTGGGGCAAGACGTGCAGCAATAAAGGCAACTGCTGGCTATACGATCCACTCGCCATGAGGTGGGTAATGAGTGGCGTTAATCGATATATTTATTTTAAAAAATCAGTTCATTATTGTTAAAAAAAGTTCAAATTTATATTCTTTAATGTCCCAACTTAATTTTTATGTGTCACTTTATCTTTTCAGACACACATTAAATTTAACGGCAGGAGCATTCATTTTTGTTGGCACTGTTTTCGATGGTGGGGTGTGGTATTTGGTAAAAAATCTCAAAATCTTTGATGAGGAGAAACAGAGTGCTGAAGAAGGTACCAAAGAGGAGAAGGATGTTATGCTTTTTGAAGGAAAGGGCTAAATATACAAATTTCTTTTTATTGATTTTATTGTTTAATCATTTTTTTTTATAAATATAAGCATAATTTTTTACGGTTCAAAAGCAATGGAGGAAAAACCAAAAAAAAATTTTTATTATGATATATTGTATTGGTATTGTTCAAATTTCATATAGATCATTTCAAATATTGGTTCATGGCCGTGGCACTCCTATTTTTGGTGGTATGGAAATGCATATAGTCAATTCACACCATCCCTTCGGCCTTACACAGAAGATTTGTATTCAAAAAATTTATATAAATTTAGCCCGCTTGAACTTAAACTAAATATCTTTAGATATCTATACACACCTAATAAGGAAGTCGGCCTTAAGATATAATAAAATGGTATAGAATTTCGTATTATAGTATATTTTTATTACAAGCGCATAGCTATACAATTTTTGTTTTTTTACTGCAGTAGAAAGTATATCGAATTACTACTGTACTACATCTGCATAGCGCAGTTTAAAGTCGAGTGTAGTAGCATAGCACCCTTCAAAGTGTTTAATATATCCGGTTTGCGCCTTTGCTAAGCGAACTTTCTCTCCTGTTAAGAACAGTGGCCTCAATACCTTCGCCTAAATGTAGGCAAGCAGGCTGTTGATTTATACAGACAGCTCTAATCTGCGTACTGTGTGCAATTTTATAAATATATGATATTTAAACTCTTGGTTTATGCGTTTTTTTTGGCATTATTCTACTTTATATTAAAAATATTTATGTGTATGCGCTAAGAAACTCCTGTAAAGACATAATTAGAGCTGTACGATATTTTGTAATTTGATTGCAATAAATATTATTCTCAATATATAATACGTTTTTAGTTCTGTTTGTAATGAATATATAAAAAAAAAAAATATTTACGAAGCTTTGAGAACTTTGGTGATTGTAAAATTACTGCATAAGGAAATGGGCGTGGTAGTTTGGTAGTTTTCTCAAAAGTTTTCCTTATATATGGATGTCTCGAAAGAGATTTGTATATATATTTTTTTTTAATTTTATTATTTAAAACTTGTATTGCATTTCCTTATGTTACTAATCTAGTTATTTATAAAGGCAATAATTAAATTTTTTGTAACTTGAAATGTTATAATTTTCATGTGATGCGAATGACATGACATTTCAAACTTGGTGGCAACTCTTTTTATTAAAAATTTATAATTTAAATTGGTTCACTCTACACTTCATGTTATAAAAAATATTTTATTTTATGCATAGTTATTAAGTAAACTGAAAAACTTTCCACAGTTATAAAAATTATGATTCTTTAATCAATTATTTTTACTCTTACAAAAAAGAATCCAAAAGTGACGAACAAAGATAACAGCCAGAAGGAATGCCTACAATAATAAGTATAAATACAAAGGCGCAGTCAGCTACGAAGCTCTTTTCATTTCATATAGGAATGCATAAAGAATAATCAAATTATAGGAGGGTTTAATTATTATTATACGCAACAGTAGAATAAAGGCAATTATCATAAAATTGTCTAAGCACAATGTCCAATGGAATCGAAAGATGGAAAACCAAAACTTTTTCTCACTCATAAGTGCTCATGTAGTACTCTAATATGCAATACTTGTAATATTGTATATAACTTTCGAAATTTTCTGTCTGTCATTATCGCGGATTTTGAATTTTCGCGGGCTACGTATTTTGGTTTGTCTTCGATTATTGCTTATTCCAAAAAATGGATCAAAGTATTTATTTAAAATTTGTTGTGAAAAACAAAATTAACATAAGTGCGCTGTCACATTCCGAATGTTGACTGTGGCATATGTCGAAGCTACCTTGAACAATCATGAGTTTATGGTTGTGACGTTATTACACATAATTTTATAAAAATCTCTAACGCAACAGAACAATCGAAAATCGAATGCACGTAGCCCGTGAAAATTCAAAATTCGCCATATTTTTTGAACAATCCTCTATCTACACTCTACATTGATTTTTTGACGTTGGGTATATGGTAAAACTCATTAAATCTGAAACACTTTAATTGACAATCCCAAGACGCGAATTATTTAGGGAGCAGAATATCAACATGGGCTTGACATATTCAAACACCTTTTTATACTGCTGATAATGTTTCTACATATGTATTTTTTGATTTAGCGATTATTAAATCAGTTTGAGTGCTTTAACATGCATTTTTTACGTTTACTCTGTGAGATAAGATATCAGCGGAATGTTTACCAAAATTTGTAGACGGAATTCGATGTTCCCTCAACGGTGCTACCCAAAAGGTGTTTGACATCAATACAAACTATAATAAGGATAATAATTTTTTGCTTTTCGTTGCGAAAAGCGTAACTTAAATATTTGATTCATGAGCAGGAATTAATGGTTAAATTTAAATACGCTCAGTCATGCCTTAATTCAAAGACTAATTGTACTTAGTTGTAAAAATTATGCATATTTAAATTATCTTATCGGATATTAAAGTTGATTGATTTTAATGTAAATAGTATGTATGCTACATTTTTAAAATAGAGAAAATATTAGATTATCGCATAAATTTCACATACCGTTGATCCTAGTAACTATTTAAAGAATTTGTGACATCAATACAACGGTCTTCCAATATTTCGATGACGGTTTAATGATGTAAAACTTCAAGAGCTTTAAAGTAGGAGTTTGCTGTCATATAGACCTCTCATCTTATTTCACCGAAATCTTTTTCCAGCCGAACACTTTTTAAGATTTGGTAACAGGAAATATAATCTGGGGACCAAATCTGGCGAATTTAGTGAATGGGGGAATAATTCGTAAGGAAATTCCTTCAATTTATTGGTCGTATATCTTTATCATTTGTGAAAATTCTTGCGAACGGTTGGATGGAATGTTATGACACTTTGACAGTATTAGATACTACAGCAGTGATAGACATTTTATATTTTGTGACGTGTTCTCTTCATAGGCACCGTTGCTTGGGTAATAGTAAATAATATAATTAATAACCTATGCCAAATTTAAAGAAAGATATCTCCTCAAATAAAAAAGTTTTCCATGCAAGCGTTTGATTCCGAACGTTCAGTTTGTATGGCAGCTGTATGCTATAGTGGTCCGATATCGGTGGTCTCGACAAATGAGCAGCTTCTTGAGGAAAAAAGGACGTGTTCAAAAGTTGAGATCGATAGCTTAAAAACTGAGCTACTAGTTCGCGTATATACAGACAGATGAACAGACGAACAGACAGACGGACATGGCTACATCAACTCAGTTTATTATACTGATTATTTCTGTATACACACCTGTATATATTTATTGGGTCTCCAATGATTTTTAATGGTATTACAAACTTCGTGCCAAACTTAATATACCCAGCTTAGGGTATACAACTACAAGATTAATAGCATATATATTTAATATGTCTTTTAATGTAAATTGTTTAACAAGAATCAACCATTTACGCAACGTTTTTAAGAGCTCTTGTACAATACTTACTCGCATACTTAATATTAGATCAAACCATCTAAAAACAAAGTACTGATGAACTTCAAAGCAGCAGCCAAGGTAATTGGAAATTACTCTTTACAATATTTTGAATTACGCATAGCCTGTAAATTCACAATCAAAACTATTTATTTTTAGTTCCTGCTCTGGCGCGATTAGCCAACGAAGATTGGATTGTCAACAAAAACAGCAGCAGCGGCAAAAAACAACAACTGCTGCATGTGATACCCTAAGCAATAAACGATAAAAGTGTTAAAGATAGCAGCCAACACCAGTAGTTGCAAAAACAAAAGTAAACAGCAACAAACAGTGCTTTACAACAACATGTATGTATGTTTATCATAATTGTAATTGTATTTTTCGTGCCTTATTTAATTACATACACACTTTTTAAGCATGAAGGGGGTTTTGGTAAGGGGAAGGTGATTTTAGTATGGGTGTGAGAAGATGTGAGGCTTCGGAAGACAACAACAATAACAACAATAACAATGTCAGTGACATTGTCATTTCCACCAATATTTTTGTTAAATATTGTTATTGCTATTGTTGTTTTTTCATATTATTGCTACTTGTCGACGCTGCCAGTAGCTCTGGTCATCGCTGTTCTTGTTGTTACTACCATATTCATCTGCTATCGGCATTTGCCGCCGCAGCTGTAACCGTCGCCGTTGACGCCAGCGTTTTAGCTTTCTGTATTTATTGTTGTTGTGCTTTTTGATTTCGCTGTTGCTGTCGGGTTGGCTTCGCTTGTGCGAATTTTCATTACTGTGTAGTATTTGTTTAAACGTTAAAGCGCACACAACGCCAAGAAACACTCAGCGGATCAACAGGTGGTGTTAGTTGAATAAATCCTCCAGCAGCGGCGAATTAAATTTCGATTTTATTTTATATCAATAAGACTTTACGTGAAGTCGTGCGTGTGTTTTCTGCAAAGCCTATAATAAGCTAATAATCGTCGCAAAGGTACAAAGAAAATCCCGTTAATTTGAAATTTTAATTAGTATACGATAAGTGCTTGAAGTAGTTTAAATTTAAATAAATAAAAAATATTTGTGAAACGAGTGTAATTGTTGTACTTGTACTGTGTACTGTAATTACTACATAAATATTGAGCGAGAACTCTTTTTTTTTATAATTTTTGTTCTTTTTTTATTTTCCCACATATTTTCATTGCAGTTATGTTTTAGTGTATATATGTACATATATATATATACATACAAACATACAAATATATGTGGTAATAAACCGCTAATCGATCAACAGTTCCTTATTGCCATACAAATTCTGATTACCAAGATTTTTAGATTGGCTATTTTATCGACATGTTTTAGGTTTTTTTTTGTATTTTTCAAGTGTTATATTAATGTTTTTTTATCAGCAAATACACAAGCGCATATGAATTGTTATTTACCCGATCCAACTTAATTTAAACTGGAAGTAGTTACTGGTTTACTTTTTCGATTAGATAATCTCGCAAAGCGCTGATAAAAAGCACAGCTGTGTTATTTTTGGTAGAATATTTCAAGTGCTTTGAAACAATTCTAGGAATGTTGTGCGATTTCATAAAAATCTTTAATATTTTGTTTTATAAACACGCTTTGGCATGTCTTAATTTAAAATCACGTTTGCACAATTAATTTTTAGATGTTTAGCATTTTTATGAATTTTACAATGTTTGCAATTAACAAAAAGGAATGACTTATTCTAACCAATAAGCAAACAAAATCATTAGTGTTGTTTGTTTTAGCTCATAAAAACCTGCAATAGAAAATAATTTGAATGCATCTAAGTTTTTGTAAAAAGAAGAAAAAACGTTAACTTCGGTGGCAGGATTCCTAAAGATTTGTATGGCAGCTATATGCTATAGTGGTCCGATTAATTTCTTCGAAGATCGTACCGTCACAGTAATCCATGCCAAATTTGTGAATATATATTATTAAATAAGAAAGTTTGCATACAAATGTTTAAAGGTACTTTTTTCAAAAGTTGAAATTTTGAAAATTCATAACTCTAAAATTTAGCATATTGAGTCGAAATAAAAAATACGTGTCCAATATTTTGCCTCAAAAAACACAAAAATAATATTTTGTATGAAAAAAAATTGTTTAATGTAAATTTTCGATAGAATGACCCATACACATTTATATGTATTTAATAGGGTTTTCCATTCTCCGTTACATTCATGTTACAAATTTCTTGGCAAAATTAATAGACACTGTTCAGGGTATAAAAACGCGTATTATAATTAAAAGTAGGGGAGCTCGAATAGACACTTCTTACTTGAAAAAGGAACTAGTACTAGTTCTAACGCATTGTTGCCTGATAAATTGGTTGACCCAACCCAACAACAATTAAAAGTCCTTACAAATCCTTTATTATTAGGAAACTTTATCAATTTCAAATGGAAATTTTTAATACATTAATTTAGAATTTTCATCATCAAAATGCGTTCAGTTAGTTGCTGGCGATCTGACATATTGTTCCTCGATGTTTTGTTTTAAACAAAGAAATAATAGTAAAAAGTGAAGACATTGGGTGAGCTCTTCAATTTAAAACTTGTATCTCTACACTGTCCTAAAACTTGCTTTTGGTTCTATCTATAATTGCCTTATAAATACTTCGAAAAAATCATGTTTGATAATAAACTAGGAATATTCTCGAGACGTTGTTTCAAGTAATAAATTCTGGCTAAAAGTTGTCATTATCTTTTAATATAATTTTCGTATTAAAACTGGAACTTCTTCATATTTTTGGGCTAAAAGAAAAGTGAACACTACAAATAGGTTAGGTCATACATTTCTTGTAACGAAACGTTCATACAATTACATCGCTTATGTCAGGAATGCAGTTTTGCATTCGGCCAAAGATTGTTCAAATTTACTTGGAGTATATTTTATGTTGTTTAAACAAAAATATGCTGCAAGGGTACATACCTTGCTTTTAGGCTGCAAATAGTGAAGAAAATAAGAAAATTATATTTATTATTTATATAGAAATTCTGATTGAACTTGAACCAATAAGGGGATATGGGAACTCCAAAATTTTTACAAAATTAAAAAAAAAGAAGAATTTAAAATAAATATTCTTTATCAAAACTACAAAATATGTTTTCGAAGGTACGAGCTGGTGTTCGTACAAGTCTAAACCGAGCATAAGACAAATTTAATAATAAAACACATCAACTCAAAATTCGTGACGAAAGAAAAATATTATGAATTCTACTTTTCTGAAAAATGTTTGAAGAGTCGTAGAAAAAAATTAATTTTTATTATATCGGTACTGTATGTTAGTATAATAGAAAAATATTTTAATTAATCAGGTATTTTTCGCACCACAAAAAAATTTTTTAATCGCAGGTTTTTTTTGTGTTTATTTGTTATTAAAGCTAATTCAATATTTAGCCATTCATATTTGCAAGTAATATTCAATATTTGTACAATTGTTAAAGACTTTCTTATCATTATACCCTGAACAGAGTATGTTAAATTTGCCACGAAGTTTGTAACACCAATAAGGAAACGTCGGGGTCCCTATAAAAAATATACATAAATGATCAGCATGATGAGCTGAGTTGATTTAGCCATGTCCGTCTGTCTGTCCATCTGTCTGTATATATGCAAACTAATTCCTCAGTTTTTAGCTGAAATTTTGCACCTGTCCTTTTCTCACTAAAAAGCTGCTCATTTGGATTTCACGAAATTAGATCGGAATCAAGTTATTGTAAGGAACCTTTGTATCTGTAAAGGGTATTACGTTTTTTCTTGTTATTGTATTAATTTCTGTTTCGCATGACGTCGAATGTGTGCTCATATTGCCATACATATGTACATGGTACATATCTCTGCGGTTGAAAAAATTGGATTTTTATTATCAAATAGGTGCAGCTAAGGAGCAAGTCGGTATCATATACCACACATGTTCAAATGTGCACGCTTGTGTTTATATAGAAATTCAATAAAAGCTTATCTTTGAATTTCGCGTGACTACTACCGCGTGGCAAGCGGTCGGATGTCGGAGGCACCTCTTTGAGACAACTGTACATGTGCCATATTGGTGGGAGAGTTGCTTAAGTAATTGGTTCAATGAAATAAGAGCAAGAAAGATCATTTACTTCGACTGCACCGAAGCTATAATACCCTTCACAGGTGCGTTTCTTATAGCATAAAAGGTATAAAAAGAGCTTTGTCTTGATTTTGACTATTCAGTTTGTATGACAGCAATACGCTATAGCAGTCCGATCTTAACATTAGCTTCGGAGATTGTAGCGTTGCCTTGAATGCAAATCCATACCAAATTTCGTGAAGACATCTTGTCAAATAAAAAGTTTTTTATACAAGAACTTGATTTTGATCGATCAGTTTGTGTTTCAGCTATATGCTATAGTCATCGTCTATCGGCGATTTCGACAAATATTAAGATCGATATCTTGAAAACTTAGGGACTATTTTACGTGTATACAGATGGACAAACGGACGTGGCTAAATCGATTCAGCTCGTTACACTGATCACTTGTACTTAATAAAATTGTTGTGTTGCAAACTACGTAGAAAACTTAATATACCCTATACAGGGTATAAGAAGTGTAAGAAAATGAGGAACCGGGTTTAAGATTAAAGAACGCCACGTTGAAATCTCATAAAATATTAAATATTATATATAATAGCTCATAAACATAAAATCTTTTATAACACTCTCCTCGTCCATTTGAGGTTTCAATACTTTGAGTGATAAAGATTTTAAATTATTGGAAATTTTAATGATACAGCTAGCCTCTTCGAAATATGTACCGCAAAAATAATTTAAATTTAATTTTAAATTTTCTTTATCATTTAAATATGTACACATCATTTATATTATATATATCCATATGTATGGTGACATTATAAATAAATTTAAATTTAGAATTCGTATGAAGACATTATCACTATGGAGAAGCGTGTCCAGCGTGTCATTATACATTGCTTAATACTGTTGTCGGTTGCTACAAGGCGTAGAAGTGTTAATGAGAACTCAATGAGAACAAATGAGTTTCACAGTCCTCTACTAATTTGTTTATAACCAAGCAAGCAAGTTCAAAGCGTGGAATAGTGGATTGATGTGGCGGCATTTTTAAGTAAAATTTTTCACAAAGTTTAACTTAATTGTAGACATATATATGAATAATATTATATTTATGGGTATGCACACATATGTATATATGCAAAAATGATATAAGCAACCACAAATTTTATGAGCATGCCACAAGATTCGTAAAACATTTATTTTTGGCTGAAATGAACAATGCAATGAACTTAAAGAAACCGCAATTTTGACAAAAAGATATGTTTCCACAAATGGTTGAGGTTTTAAAGCTTTTGAAGCTATGATGAATAACCATACATATAAGGATGAATAATTATGATGAAGGAAAAGATAATGTCAACATTTACGAAAATCGAATACGTTATATATAGTCTTGTTTAATAGTCTCTCAACACATTTTAATGTAACTGTACTTTAATCTAAACAAATCTTGTATGCTTTCTTAATTTCAAAGACTCAAAGAGAATTCTAAATTCTTAATATGTATATAAAATATTATTGTATTATTTATGGAGACTATTACACTTTAGCGAACGCGTTCTTTTATTTCACGTACATAAGTAACTTGTGCACTTACATTTTAATTGCATTATCTTTGCATTACAATTCCATTTATTTTTTTTAGCGATAAGTTTTGTTATAAATTTGTCAAAATGTATTAATGTCACTCCTTTCATGTGTCTAAAAGTAAGTTATTTAAGGCTGTGTACATTTGGAAGTAATAGACAAATACTGAACTAAGCTCAAAGGTGTATTTGCGAATTGATATCTTTGTTATCAAAAACAAACACACAAATCACTTTCAACAACTTGTTCAATATCAAAAAGAAAGTTGAAAATGCATATATAGAGGAAGAGTGGATATTATATCTGCGGCAACTAACAAATTTATACATTCAAATTAATAATTTTTGTTAATTATATAACAATCCGAATATAACATAATTTCCTACATTAAAATTTAATTAAATAGTTAGAATTTTTTTTAAATAACTAGAAAAAAAAATGATTTTAAAATAACTTCAAAGAGCGGTTAAATTCTTCTCTTTATATTTTATTGCAAAATAATAATAAAGTGTATGATTTGCTGTTATTTATTACTTAACTCATAAAAAGTTTAGTCACGTTTTGATAACTTTTATAAATCTAGAAAATTTGCATATGTGCAAAAAAAAAATACGAAATACTACGGAATTCTATAACGCCATTTCAATAAATAGCTTATAAATGCGTATAAAATATTTTATATGGGCAATTAAACGCACATAAACCCATTTATGTGGCCATATAAATAACATACGCCTTTATACATACATATATGTCATGTATATTAACCTGCCAATATATGTTATATATAAAACAGCCTGCTCAACTAGTTACAAACTACTCTACGGACTAGTTTCCATACAGCCAACTGTTATATTTTCAAATAGCCATTTGGAAGTTAGTTCATAGTTCGAAGTAGGCAAAAATTATTTATTTCTTTGTGAAGGAAAAACAACATCTAGTTTTGATTTAATAAGTAATAAATATGAAAATAAATATAATATAAAATGTTAATTCAAATTTATTAGAAAAACTCAGATTACCACATTTCTTCCCACATTAATATAAAAATTTAAATAAAATAACATATTCATAAATCTTTCTATAATGAGTTCAAGCCTGATGTTTTTCTGACGGTTCCCTTTCATTCAGGATTTTCTAGCTGTGAATTAGTATATGTATGGACTAGTTTGATTATTCACTACGGGGCCATTACTTATGTACAAGTATATACCTTATAAATAACACATATACTCGTACGTGCATACCTACTGTACCGAAAGGGTAGTAAGCTCTATGATATTATATTTAACGGCTTGTCAAAAATAAGTGATTGACTGATCGATTACTCAATAAATGAATATAAAATTGAACGTGATTTGTAATTGCTTATAAATATTGCGATGATTGTCACAAAAAAGCTATTCAAAGTTGTGTGTGGATGCTAAATGGCAAAAAAAAAAAATAAAGAAAAGCGTGTTATTCTTTTGATTTTAACATTGCAATCTATTTAATTTTTCAGTGAAATGAAACGCCATTTCTAATTTCTATTTTTTTATTTAAAAGCTATTTCTTAGAGGAACAGCGGAAATTTCTTTCAAACTTTATTTCATGTGATTTTCTCTTTAGCTTTGATTAGTTTTTATACTTTTTAAAGTCGCTTTGGCTATGACCAACTTATTGATTAGCTCTTAATATTTACTTCAAATAAATTACCCTTCCGGCTCTAGTGGTATATACATTTTCTACCTTTTAGTGTGTTCTGAGTGGTCAACACAGCTCAAGTCGTTATCGTTGCAGATTCTCTTAAAGAAGAGATCTCATATTGCTGTTTTTGAAAAAAAGTTTGGTTTTTATAACAAAACATCGTAAAGTGGTGCTAATAATAAATTATCTGCAGAATAAATTGCCAAAAGTATTCACTATAGCTGTCTTAAATTTGGCATTTCTCTGTTGGCTTGGAATCGCTTGTAAAAAAAAATATATGCATAAGCAACCACAAAATTTTCGGGTTAAAATACCTACAAGAGAATATGCGGATTCCTCATTAAAGTGGTATAGCCGCTATCTTAAATGCAATCAAGTTTTGTTTTACATATTTTAGATCAGTTCTACTATTGTGAATGGTTTGATTGATAAATGAAAATACAATTTTTTTTCTTGTATTTTTAAAACATTAGACTTTAAATCAATTATAGCAATATATAGAAAAAAACTATTGTACTCTGTAGCAACATGTTGCGAGAGTATAAAAATATAGAGTTATAGCAACATTTTTTAACGCGAAAAAAATTTATTTTCCACAAAGAAAGAATCATATTGTGCATACGTCAGCATCTGGTATAGTTTGTTTGATTCGCTGGATAGTAACACTTGGCGAATCGAAGGCAGCTTATGTTTGACATAACATAATTTGTCGCACTTTTGTCTTGAATGACTTCTTCGAGTGAATAACGTACGTTTATCAAAAGTAGTTCAATATATCGATACTTTTTATCCAAACCTAATATGGATCGTTTCTACACAGATTTAGGCTTGCCCTCGTAGAAAAAAATATGTGCCATTAGGTCACTCAAGTGCTGCGAAACAACCTCTTAAATATTCTCTGTATAGTGTTTGTTCAAAGCATATTTGTACATTATAAGCATAAAAGTACTTGATATCCATATTAGGCTATTAGCAACTTTTTCTTTCTTCTCCTACTAAAATTACGGCTTATCTCTTTTTCTTCATATAAATCCGTTATATGTAGAAAATATGTGCGCTTGCGCAGCTTAACTCATCATGGAGGCGTATGTATATTCGCTCCATCCAACTACTGAGTTACGCTTCAAGTAACAAATATTTATCAGTAGCAGTTTTTTTGCTTTTATTTACCTTATTTTAACATCAATCACTTGAATTGATATGAAATGAGCTCCTGCTTCTCAATAAGCTAAACTCATAAAGCGCGACACAAATGTCAATTGCGATTACGTCTTTTGTTTTTCTTCATAGTTCTTAATTACTTTGTTGTAGATACTTTTACTTTTTTTCATCATAGCTGATAAATATTTATATATCTATATAGTACATATACATATATGTTATTGTTGTTTAGCTCTTACTTTTGTTCGCAAATATATTATATCTGTGATATCACATATCTCTATATGACAATATATGCATATGTATGAGCGTATGTAACAAAAATTGATATTGAATGGCAAATTCAATTGTGGATCATAAAAATTGAAACATTTATGTGCACAAAAAGTTGAGCGGGCAACAAGTATCCCAAACAAGTCTGGCATTCGATATGTCATTCGTTTATATACTTTTATGTTACATATACAAGCACACATTTACAAGCTATGTGTGCATTACACTGTTTGTTACAAATTAACTTGTGTGGGCAACATTTTTATCATTCTGCCATACATTTTTTTCAACAATACAATACAAAAATTCATTAACAATCTAGCTCGTGCGTTACGATTGCGTGTATGCAATTTCTAAACAAAATTTTAAGTACACACACACTTTAATATATATCTAGTGCATGTTTGCATATATTCAGTGATTTTTAATTTCACGTTGTTTTGTGCGATTGTTTTTTCTTTTGAAAAGTCGTTGCGCTTGAACATACCTATATGTATATATATATATGGTTGTGTATGTATGAGCATATTGAAATGCATTTTGAATAACAAAAAATCGAATAATTTACATATTAATTAAGACAAACAATGATTTAAAAATTATTTTAGTCACAGTCATAATTGCCATGAGATCAGTGCTAAAAATTGTTAGTGCAAGTGAATGCGAAAATAATTGCCTCAACTTATAATACGACTGGCAGTGAATGTACTATTTGCTGAAAGTGAAACATATTGCAACATTTTGCGGCGGATAGAGCAGTTTATTGACCTTTTCCGTGTAGAAGGCCAATTATAAGCACATTAAAAGCTAATTTCGAATTTTTTTCCTAAAGAGAGCGAAATGTCAAAAGGCATAATCAGAGTTCCCGCGATTGCTGATTTTGTGGTGAAGGGTTTGATATTTTGAAGCTAATATTGGTCTGGGCAGTCAATATAATTTTGAGAGAATTTATATAGTACAACGCCCTAAAAAAACCCGCTATAATTTTAATTTCAATTTTGATTTTGACTACAATTTTACTTTTAATTTATATTTAATTTCAGTGCAATTTTTTTTAAATTTTTATTCCAATGGCAATTTTAAATTTTATTAATTGTAATATTGTTGAACTTAGTTACATTTTAATTTTAATTTTTGTTGTAATTTTAAGTTTAATTTTATATCAATTTTAATTTTGATTTCAATTGCAATTTTGACTTTAGCTGAAATTTTAATTTTGTAATTAAGTATATTTCAATTTTATTCAAATTTATTTTATATAATTTAATTTAATTTTTAATATTAGTTGCAAGTTTAACTTTAATTTTTAATTAATGGCAGTTTAAATTTTATTAAGAATATTAATTTTACTTGTAATTTTAAATTTAATGTTGATTTAGGTTTTATTTCAATATTAATTTTAATTTCATTAATAATTAATTAATTCTTAGCTGTAATTTTAATTTTAATTCATCATTAATTTTAATTACAATTGCTATTTTTTAGTTAATTTGCAATGTTAATTTAGTTGGTTTTATTTAATTTTTTATTTCAGTGGTAATTTTTGTTTTAATTTTTATTTAATTTCATTAAATTTTTTTCGATTTTAATTTTAATTTTAGTTGCAATTTCATTCTTAAAAGTTTCAATTACGACTGCAAATTCAGTTCTGATCTCTATTATATTTTGGTTCAGTTGTTTTTAAAATTATAATTTCAGTAGTAATTTTATTTATAATCTTCTTTATTATATATTTAATATTTTTAATAATTTATTTTTTGGTTAAATTTCTATAATTTTAATTTATTAAGTATTTAATTTAATTATTAAGAATTATTAAGATATTTCCGTATATATGTATATGCATGTATATATGTACATGTATATTCTTTTGTCTTTGTAGTACATTTCCGCACCAATTAAAATTGCTAAAAAACGGCAATATTGACTTTCTGTAATACTTCGTGAACTTCACACCACTAATGGATACGCTTTTAGCACATTCATTCAATATCGCGAATTTCCTATTACATACACGTATTTCTTTTTCGTAATAACCACTTTATTTAATAAACCCGCATATACTCAATTATAACACTTAGAGCCTTAGCACAAAGTGTTTTCCTCGAGTGCATTCATTCATAGTTTATAGTATTGCCTCCTCTTAAGCTAATTAATCACGAGTTGTAATTGCGATCATTACAACAATTACGCGCGCATTTACAGCCTGATTCAATGAAAAGGTGAAACAATGTAAATTTGATCTGACATATACATGTACCCTCGGATTTTTACCATATTTATTTAATTGGCTGTCTACGTGAGATATTTGAATGGCATTTCCACTTTGCTCTACCAGCTTTGCAGTGGTGAGAAATTATAATTTAATCAAATATTATGAATAATTATTGTAATGCGATAATATGAATCATGTAAAAATGTCGGTGATACTTCAAAATACCAGTGGTGCTTTAATTAGAAACATTTGTAGATATTTATTCACCTTTAAATATAGTCAGTAAATTTGGAAGACTTCAACATATTTGAGACTAATATTGAAATGCTTCCTACAACTACAACAAAATGGAAAAAAGTCTCGACGATAAATCCAATGAGGGTGTATTAGTGGCAATCCTATTTTTTATAAAGGTTCTGTGTAGCACTAACTTTGTTATTGTTCATGTATTGCTCACGCGAACCAAATGACATAACATGAGTCTTAACAATTAATATATGAATAAATGTTTCTTTAATATATTAAAATTCATACAAATTAATTATCACTGTTATTCAGTTCCATGACATCATGTGCAAAAAAATGAAACAAACGCTGGCGTCATTCTGAAAAAGAATAATAATAAAAAATATATATATGGTGGTAGTTGCTCGTTCTAATTATCTAATTAAGACAAGGTCAGCATTTTCCTTTCATTTGCAGCATTTGCACATTTTAATTTTAAATAAAAAATAAATTATCTTACGTACCATAAGGTGCGGCTATTAACCATTGCAACAGCGGGAACTTAGCTCTATTTTAATCTAAATAACCTCCAACCTATTTTTCATAATACATTAATGAAATGAGTTGCCCTTATGTTGCCATGTGTATCGAGTACTTGGGTTAAGATAAGACTATGCTATGTAGTAAAAACGCATTTATTATTTATGAGACGAAAGTAATTATTTATTCAACCGATAGTAGAAATGAACATAATATATCAACAACAAGAATGACTGTTCGAGAAGACTGGTGCTTAGGGCATTAGGTTAAGATTGTTACATCTCACTATCAATCGTTACACAACATATTCTAACATGTGATCAACAATCCGAACTGACAAGCAAAACATACGTTTTCACACAATAATCGCCTTCAAAATAGGCTTCTTTTGAGCCAAAAGGATTCAGGTATTTTGGTAAAAGTCTAGCATACCGCATCATACCTAAAACATTAACCATAATGTGTTGTGTCGAGCCATAAGATATGTTGAGATATTCTGCCATCTCTCTGATGCCAACACAATGATTTTCAAGCACTGTTTCTATAACTTTTTCGATGTTAACACGAACATAAAGAAAACGTTGTACCAACCTAGAAAACTAATTTTATCGATTCCTTTTGTGCGCGCAGTTCTAGTCAAATTTAATCAGATGGTAAATAAAGGAAGCTGAATTTGATAAATTTGCACCACTACAATTATTAATTTATGTCATAAGCTTCCTTCTAAAATGGTTCAAAAATAAGAAATTCGTAATTAAATGCCCTAGAAATTAATATCTGTAAACGTGATCCTTATCTGGTAATACCCAGTATCAACTTAATACTAAAATGATCTTAAAAATTGTAGAACTAATATTAAGTTATTTGAAGAAACCCAGTCTTGAAGTTTTGTTCATAGCGGATATATGGAATCTAAATTGTCGACAGTCAATACCGGCATTAGAATGTGAACTTCTTCGGACAAATTCGTTGCTATTTATACTCCACTAGACGTCGGGAATTGCAAGAATCCACTATTTCTTAAAAACTTCATTATACACACAGAAAACCATAACAAAGTAATGAACAACTAATTATTACTTTTATAACCTGTTTATATCATAAACATTGGCTTAAAGTAATTTTCATGGAAACAACAATGACAACATTTTATGAACCAATAGTTTTATTTTTATTGAAATGATCGCCCATAATTTTGTCAAACTATTAATTAAAAAAAAATAGTCATTTTATTTTTATTACTATCTATTAAAAAGTGTTGTTCAACATTCTTATTTGACACCTAAATGGGAAAATAACCTTTTTGGCGCATGCGTGCGCGCGCCACTGAACAATAGAGCCAAAAGCGGTGTATTTGTGTCAGCAACATTTGTGTATACAAAACAACAGCTGCGGCTTCTACTTCTCACTTGAATTAAACGTATCAGCAGCAAAATGCTTTTATGGCTTTTAGTTTCGGTTTCATTCATATCAAGAAGAATAAAAACAAACGAATGACTCATAAAATGCCAACAAAAGCAAATACTCACTCTAAATTGATTTAATGAAGAATTAAACTTATGAGCGAATGAGGTAAGCCACAGCTGATGATGTTATAAAATAAACTTTTTTTGTTTATTAAATTTTTTTAATTTTGGTTTTTGCTTAATTTTGAGTGTAAATAGTTTGACTATTATACTATATGTTTAGCCCCTTAAGTACCGTAAACAATAAGAGAGGTGAAAAAGTAAAAGAAAATTGCGAAAAAGCTGACATTTGCGCCTATAAATTTTTGTCAATAAAAACCATAACAAGAAAAAAAAATTTTAACTCAAATTCAAAAGCACAAAACTTAATTAATTTTACTTATATGTACATCTATACATATGTAAGTTTGTAAGTATGTAAAAACTGTAAGTAATTAGAAATGACCGAGAGTTGCGTTAAAATACTAAAAATAGCCAAACATTTGAGACGAGGAAAACTTGTTTTCTTGTTATTCACTTTTGTTGTATTGCTCATGAAATGTTCTTGAGATGATTTCATTTTTTCTGTTTCTATTTTATGTCGTTTTGTTTTGGCGCGCCGTTGTTGTAACGCCTAAAATCTTGTACGCCTTATAAAAAGTTTGTGTGGAAATGGAAACATTGCCACTGATGTGTTGATTTAAATTAAAATATATGACATAATTCACTTTGTTGCAGCATTCAAATCTAGTTGAGATCATTAACTCAAATCTTGTGTGTTGTGCCACATAAGTATTGCATACTAAAAGTAAATGTTGATACATATCTGTGTGTATATAAGATTATATGGGTCATTGGCAACAATTTAGTATATCTAAAAATTTTATGTTTTTCAATATAGTAGTTTTGATTTATGATTTTTAAACTATAATATCATACTGTAATATTTTTTGTTTAAATGAACTTTGCTAGACGGAATGAGTTTTTTTTTGAATATTTTACACAAAAAAATATTTCGAATTGTTAGTCATATTATCATGAATAATTGCTCCATTAATTTACTAAGAACATTTGGCAAGTGAACCTGTAGGGGATTATTGTGCTACGCTTCGCTACAACCTAAGTACTTATCAGTTACAAAAACTAGATGTTTTACTGACGTCACGCTAGCGCTAGTCTACAGAAGTAGCAGTTCTGTTTGAAAGGATAGAAAAATTATTTTTTAATAATTATCATCTCTCACACCTTCAAGAAAAAAGTTTTGTTCGCCATTCGAAAGTGGTAAAACCACTAGTTTAGATTGAAGCGAAGAGAAGAATACATGTTTTTAAAACTTGATTTGCCATATGAAAATGCTAGGGTGGCATCGGTATTTTAAATGACATGAAATCGTTGAAACTTTGCTTTTGTTACTATCGGGTCAACTTTTTTTATTGAATGCCATTCTGCATATTGCCGGAAGGGGTGTGGCCGCGAAAGGGGGCAGTGACCTGCTTCACGGATATGTCAAAGCTCGGGTGAAGGTTGGAGGAAGAATTCTAATAGAAAAGTAGGAAAGAACTATCTATCAACAATATTTTTAGATTTTCTAAATACTGTACCATTTTTCAAGCCGAGGTTTCTACCATTAAGGTAGATCAATAGATCTATCATCATATATATATCAACTCTAATAGTAGAGCGGCGATATTAGTCTTGAGCTCAGTAACCGACACCAAAAGGCAACTTAGCTCAGCTCTCAATATAATAGGAAGGGGTCGGAGCTTCGCTTTCTTCGTGCGTTCTACTTCTGGATATCTGGCGTTCGCGAAACTTGGCCAGCGCTGGACTAATATTAATTCTAGCGTTGTCGCAAGATTCTTTCGGCCTAAAGTGGATCGCAAAAGGTTTAGTGAACTACTAATCCTCGGTAAGGCCAGCCTTTTGCTAGTTTTAGGGGTTCTAATTGGTCATTGCTCGATCGGTGTCCATGTGTTAAGGTTAAGTATCTTAAAGTGTTTCAGTTGTAAAAATTGTTTGGAAGACTACGAGGTAGAAACATATCAACACTTTCTGCTTGATTGTTCCGCCTTTGCAAGATTAAGGCTTCAGCAACTGGGACACACTTTTAGATATCCTCCTAGTTGATGAGAATAGCAATAGAACGCCTAAGCAGATTTGCTTTAGCCTGAAGGCGCTTTGTCGACAAGATCGGTAAGATCTGATTATAGCAGTTATACTTTCTAGCTTCGCAAAGGACTTTGTTAATGGCCCAAGTCGATTTGCTTCTTGAGCATCAGCGATTGAATCTAATCTAACCCTTAAATGATATATAAATGATATATAAATACCATTTTTGTTTTGTTGACTAGATTTATTATAATACCCAACTTTAATAATCAAGTCTTTACACGCACTTGTTTAAATGTTACTTCATTTAAGGAATCTATTTTCGTCCATCAGTAATATCTTAAAATTAGTTTTTATTCATTCATGCTGAATGTAGTGCAAAATTTATAGGGATTGTTTAGTTCGACAGTTGATCGAAGCCTATGCCGGTTTTCAGGTCAATACTATCGTCTTTTCATTGTCATCTTTTATCAGAGTATCTGCATAGCCGAGAACCATGATTATCCTACTCTTGCTTACCTTGCTCTTTCTCATTCTACTAGAAACTTTTGGATTTGCCAATTGGAAACTAATAAAAATTCCAAGAGATATGCCTGAAAGAAAGTGTTAAGTTGCTTTTGTGCCTGGGAGAAGTATGCCTATTCCGGATTAATCATTTGTATATCTTTTATGCTTCCTTAGAGGCTTTTAAATACTGTTCTCTCCTATATATATTGGTATTAAATGTACTTTCTAAAAAAGTCAAGATTTTCCTGAACAGCGACTTTTCCAGGTATTAAGGGAGAGTTTTTGAAAACTTATAAATTTATAAGATACATACTTGTATGTTGCAATGGAATGCAAACTTATTATAAAACTAAGTTTATTCGTTTCTTCTGAGTGAAGGGTTACCATTTTTCTGAAAATTTTGTTTAATTCTTGGTGTAAAAAAAAATGTATACAATTTGAAATTAATATTTTTACGATCTATTCATAAAAGTTGTTATTTGTAGTAAAAATCATTTTTCAAGTGTAGTGAATGCAGTGAAAATTCATTTGCTACTTATTACTGACTGTGCTTTTGATGTGCGACGATCAACTGAAATGAACGGCAGCCTTGTCTAGTGAAAATTGTGTATGCAAATCAAAGTGAACTGTAAAATTTAGACACATTTGCAAAAACAAAACGAAAATTATGCATTTCTGCAGCTAAACTTGCACAATTGGCAAGAGCGTTGCAAGACGACACATTCGCAAAAGTCGTTGAATGCAATAAATATGAATGGGCAAGTAGGCGGCAAAGTGTTTATGTGCGATTTTATGTCGTGCAGACAGCCATAAGCCAAACCGTAGTGGAGACACTATAGTGGACCCAGCAAGTGACAAAACTGACACGCTCACATATTGTTGACTGTCTTTTGCATAAAATATACAGCCGATTGACAGTTGCTTATTTAGATATAGGTAGCTGAACCGCTAAATGTAAGTCACGCCTGGTTATAAGCATTGCTATAAATACTAGTGTGGCGATATGCAAATATGTATTGAAGGCGTCGAATCGTCTCGTCTTGGTAATTAACACGGCAATAAAAGTTTGTGCATACAAATTTGGTGATAGACACTGCATAGAAAATTATGAACAAACTCAGCGTGTGTTTTTGTTTTTATGTATGTATATGTATGTATATATGAACAGCCGACCAACAGTCAAGTTTATTAGTTTGTTTGCCATTTTAAGTAGCGCTTTTTGTTATACATATTACCGATTCATTAGGAAGCGCTTATGCATATAATTATTATCACTTTAACAATTTGTTTAAAAATACAAAAACTTGTAAACTTTTTTATTATTTTAAAATTTTTCCTCTTTTTCTATTTTTTACATAAATTGTATATAATTTCTTTTTATGTTTTTTTAATTACAGTAAGAGAAAATCACTGCCGGAAGTTAACTGCTAACAAAAAAGTACTTCATTCTAGCAAATAACCAGCCATGCCAGCAAAATTTGAATACTCACTGGGCGTAGATGAGCTAAAGTCAAAGCAGCATCGCCTTTGGCAGGCGCTCATAGCGGAATTTCTGGGTAAATGCTCCTTGCAAAGCTTAAAAAATGAAAATATTTAAATTTCATCTAATTTAATGCAAAAAAAAAAAATATATTATATTCAACGTTAAAGATGTAATAATTTCAAAAAATGTATAAAACATTGTAAATAAAAAATAATTTATCAAAATAATTTTTTATTAAAAAAAAACTTTTATGAAAAATTTTATTAAATAAATAATAATTTTTAATTACAAATAATTTTTCTTGATCAAATTTATACCTACATTGTTACTTTTATTTTTTTTTTTTAATTTTTGGTATTTGTTTGATAAATTAATCAAAAAAAAATATTTTTGTGGTATTTAATAGATTTCAAATAAAACATTTTTTCACAATAAAAATGTAATAAAAAAAATTATTATTTTTTTATTTATAAACAACTTTTAAGCAATTTCAAATTATTATTTTTTTATTTATAAACAACTTTTAAGCAATTTCCTTCTTTGCATTTTTTATAAAAAATTGTTTTTTATTAATAAATAATAATTTTTAATTAAAAATAATTGTTCTTGATAAAATGTGTACCTACGTGATTATTTTTATTTTATTTTAAATTTTTTGTACTTATTAGAAAAAATATATATTTTAGTTTTATTTAATTAGATGTAAAAGAAATTTTTTTGTTTCACAATAATGGTATATAAAATAAATTATAAAAAACTATTATTTCTTATCAAAAATTAATATTTTTTTTAATAAAAACAACATATTAACTTTTAGGTAATTTCCTATTGAATTTCTTTGCGTGCGGAGCGTGTACCCAACCCGAGGATGGTACGTTTAAGGCGTTCGCTTTCGGCCTGGCGGTTTTCATAGCGATAACGGTAAGCATAAAAATTACAATGACAATCAGTCGCCAATTAATGAATTAGATATAGGTAGCTGTACCGAGTGTGTGTGCATAAATTGACTCTTAGTTAGATATTGATTTTATTACTGTTGATTGTTTCTTTGATTTTGTTGTTAGAAAAATACTAAAAAATTAAGAAAAAATTAAAAACAACGATACAGGTACAAATTTGGTTTGCTAGAATTTTTTCGATGTCACTCACTTGCATATCCTTAAATGGTTTGCTGTCTAGCTATGCTTGAGAGTAAATTGGTAATGTATGTTAAATCATCTATACATACATGCATACCTATACATTTTACCGTAAAAATAAGTTCATAATGTTGTTTGCTTGTTTTCCTTGTTCCAAATACTTTTTACGAATAGCAGCATAAATCATTGAAATGTTAATGACTATTTATTTTGGTCAAAGTTACTCCTTTGGGCTTACATGCCACAAAATTATGGTAAAATATATCCAATAGAAGTTAGACTATTTTTGAAAAAAAAAATTAATAGCCAAAGTGTTTTTTTTATTGATTTTACCTATTTGGTTTCAAATGCGAAAACGTTCAATACATACTAACTTTTTTATATCTTTCGGTGGAGAAATAGCTTAAAATGCTGAATGCTAAATCTTCATTTTATTGATCCCTTAAAATCCAACTTCGAACTTCGAAGTGAAAAATTTCGATTTCAAAGGCAAATTTCGAAAAACGGAGAAATACATCTTTAATTTCTGGCACAATCTCTCGAACAAATTGGAAATGTAATTACTGTAAATGTTACGGAATCCAAAATGGAGATATTTGCGGATTAACTTTTGTTCGGAGGTGAAGTATCTATCGCAAAAATACTTTTTACATTTATTTTTATTTTTTGTTGCAACAGCATCAAACATTCTTTGAATAGTTTTAGAGAATGTTGATTTAGTAACAGTCCTTAGTCATATATAAATACCTGTCGGTACTGTATATAGATCCGATTGTGGTGAAAGCAAGGATTTTTCTTTATATTCTAGTTCCGTGCCCTTGGTCATTATATGAGCGATATCTATATATTATATATATGTCATTATACTTATGAAGGGCTATATGTAATGATCTTTTCCTTAACAGTTTTTTTCGATAGTGAAGTTATTCTCGTGGAACTTGTCCGCTTAACTATAGAAAACTTGGACTTTTTAAAACTAACAAATTCTACTACTTACTTGCAAGTGGTGTTGACTAAAAATATAGACAGAAAAATCTGAAAATTTCGGCCTTGTTTGTCATATTATATATGTATATATATATGTATGTATGTATACCATATACGAGGTGTATTCAAAGGAAACGGTGAATTTTGATTTTTCGACGGTTGCGTACATCCGATTATCGATATTTGGTTTTTATTGTAATCGGACACATACGAGTATGTTTATCCTGTACTTGCATTAGGAGCCAACTTCGATTAGGAGTTTGTTTTTGACAACAGAAAAGATTGGTTACGTTTTTGTGTGCTCTCCGATTTTTGACATTTGAAAGAAATGAATCAAAGAATATGTATTAAATTTTGCGTTAAAAATGGAATAAATTGCTCCAACGTACTTGAAATGTTGACTGTTGCATTCAATGAGTCCACTTTGTCTGAAAAATGTCTTTATAAGTGGTACAAGCGTTTTACAGAAGACCGAGAAGATGTTGATGACGATTAGCATCCTGGAGATGCGACCAAGCCCACAAGCTAAGAAGACATCGAAACAGTGAAAAAAGTGTTCTTGAAAATCGTCGAATCACTATTAGAGAATTTGAAAAGGATATTGGCATATCAATCGTCTCATGTCATTTAATTTTCTCAAATGTTTTGGGCATGTAACGTATGGCAGCGAAGTTTGTTCCGAACTTGCTAAATTTTGAGCAGAAGCAATGTCGCATTAGTATCGCTCAGGAGTTGTTGAATGACGTTAACAACGATCCGGGTATGCTCAAACCACCAGATTTGGCTCCCTGCGACTTTTTCCTATTCCCAAAACTGGGGAAACCAATGAAAGGTAAGCGTTTTGCCACAATTGATGAAATCAAGTCAGAATCAAAGAAAGAGCTGAAGGCCATACCGAAAAGCGCATTTCAGATGTGCTTCAAGGACACACCTCGTTTATATGTATTATATGCATATGTTCAATGTCTCGTGTAATTTTACTTTTCTGCGGCTCGCCAAAAATTGATGCGGTCCATTACGGCCACAACAAAAATTACTACACAAACAAGTAAATGTACTTATATATTATATATATTCATACATCGCATACATTAGGGTGGAGCGAAAATTTTTTTTTTTTACTTAGCCTGTGGTAAAAATCTGTAGATTACAGAAAAAACAATTTTTTGTACAAAAAAAAATTTTTTTAACATCTAGAAACTCAGTTTTAAAGTAAAAAAATTTTTGTTGGACAAGAAAAATTTTTTTTGGTTTAAACTCTTTACATGTATATAAAAATTACCGAGTATGTCGGTTTTTGGTTCAAAATTTATTTTAACGCTTAAAGGTGCATGTTATCGTTAAAAAAAAATGTTTTCGCTCCACCCTAATATCCATACATTATAAATAATATAAATGGCGGCAAATTAGTTTCTCAGATATATTTTGCTGCATTTCTACATAAATCAAAACTTAGAATGCCACAATTTTTAGTAGCGAATTCAGAAATTAAAATGTAATTAAGTGAAAATGGACGGCGAGCGAATTACAAAGTTTAGTTACATGAAATGCAAAATCACAAGTACAAATATTATATATACAAATACATATATATGTTTTTGTTTATATACTACTCGAAGCATGTCTATCCAAAAGCACTATAATTACTTAATATTATATTATTGTCATTTAGTACATACTTGTATTAGTGGAGATGATAAACAAGTACGCACACTCCTATTACAAACGCATACTTGTAAAATAAAATGTGCATATATTTTCAATATATATTTATATATAATTGTAAATTTTTATTATTTCAACAATTTTTTAAATTTTTAGGTTATTGGCAATATAAGCGGTGGACACGTAAATCCTGCCGTCACAGTTGGTTTGCTGGTGGCGGGACGTGTAAGCGTTTTACGTGCCGTGTTCTATATCATATTCCAATGTTTGGGTTCCATAGCCGGCACGGCAGCCATTCGTGTACGTATATTTTGCTTTGCTGTTTATTCTACGTAATTACCAATTATTAATTTTGATTTGACTTAATTAAACATGACATTTTCGCTGTTTTTCAGACCCTCATCGATGAGGTTTACTACAATGGCTTGGGTCATACACATCTATCACCAAATATTACCGAGCTACAGGGTCTCGGTATTGAATTCTTTTTGGGTCTAGTGTTGGTGCTCACCGTATTTGGTGCTTGTGATGCTCATAAACCAGGTGAAGTTGATTTAGATTATATTTCAAATATTTGAGGTTGGGACTAAAAGTTCGGGTGACTAGTTTGTTTATGGTAAAATGATACTAAATTATATATTAATGATCAACTTTCGATTACTTTCTACTGCAAACATAAGATGTCTTCGGCAGTTTTCCGAGGTATACCGCTCCTCATCTTACCTTTAATTATGGTCAATTTGGTTGCATGCTCCTCCATAGCTTATTTATTGGGCATGAATATCAACTTTAACTATAAATATTTCCTGGAATATTTTACCCTATTTACTCTCTACTAAAATATAATAAATTATCAAATTTGAAAACAGCTTTCTGACAAGGTTGCAACAGTGGTAACTCCAATTCCGGGTTGTCAATTTAATTTTATATACACGTTCGTTGAATAATGAAGAGAAAAAAACAAAATTAATACTGTTAACATTACTACGATCGCATAATTCGAAGATAAATGAATGGTTAACACCAATGTTTCTCTTGGAAAGGGTTGCCACACAACAATGTAAAATCAGAAATGATAACAAAATATTAGCGTTTTTCGTTGCCTTTCTTAATTTATAAACTTGCTCAACTGTTAAAACGTAGATATATAATTTTTTCATTTCAATAAATTAGTATAGAGTTTCCAACTATTTCACACTAAGATTGGGAGAACAAGAAATAGACATTGACTTCGGTCAAACTGTGTTTAATACCATTCACAAATAAAAAAGTTTTCCATTTCATGACTTCATTCTTAAAGGTCAGTTTGTATGACAGCTATATGCTGGATTGTAAGGGTTTTTTGAAAAATAATCGTTGCCAAATTTAGTGGAGATAACCTATCTATATACAGACAAAGGGGCAGACAGACGGACAGGGTTAAATCAACTCAGCTCGTCACTCTGATCATTTTCTTCTGGGTGTTACAAATACATATATTTAACAAAGATACGAAATAGGGAGCCCAGATTAAGATAATTTACGTTTTTATCCAAGAGTAAAAATATTTAAAATTTATGACTGTCATTTTACATATTCCAGACTCCCGCTACACTGCTCCACTCGCTATTGGTCTCTCCGTAACACTCGGTCACTTGGGCACAATTCGTTATACCGGTGCCAGCATGAATCCAGCACGTACTTTGGGCACGGCCTTCGCTGTCGACAATTGGGATGCACACTGGGTGTACTGGGTTGGACCCATTTTAGGTGGCATCGCGGCAGCGCTCATCTACACACAAGTGCTAGAAAAGCCACTTATGCAGACCAGTGTTAAAGTGATTGAGGTGTCCGAGAAATATCGGACACACGCTGATGAGCGTGAGGTGAGCGTTGTTAAAACCTGGAAAGACTCAGATTTCTACTAAAAACAAAAAAAAAAAAAAAAACAAAACAAAAAAAAAAATACATATACAAAAACAATAGATGAATTCCGAGTGTTTGATTGAGCGGATAAGCGAAGAGTTGAGTAGAAAAATCAATAATGCTGCTTGCATATTTAGATTATATAACAAGTCATTATGTATATAGGTATTATATATAATGCGAGCCGAACAATCGAATGCTGGAATTCCGAAAACATATGTATATATGTATATAGTTCATTAATATTGTATGATTTAAAGAGCTTATTTGCTGCTATCACACGACACACAACACTTCTCTAACGCTATGCACAGCATCTTGCCACATATCACATACTACATACATATGTACATATATATTATATATAATACTTACGAATGCCAAATCATAATACATACATAAACATACTTTTGTGCATACTTCTTTAACTGCTGATCTCATTTGCTTAATTCGCTTATCTTATTTATTTATATCATAGATTTTTGTCTATTAAAACGTGTCTCACCTTTCTTAAAATACAGATGAGAAAACTGGATAGCGCACGTGATTACGCTTAAATACAATTATACATACAAACAACACAAATAAATGAAATTAATAGGTGTCAAAACAAAAGTAATGATTAAATCGCGTTGAGCTGCGTTCCAATATTTATATTTATATAAAAATGTATGTCCACAAAAACCAAAAACTACAACAAAAATGAAAGAAAAGCAATATGGAAAATTCTACGAAAAAAAATTGCAAATATTGCATACATACACACAAATTTTTCATTTTCGCCACAACCTGTTGCATGCCAGATATATATTCAACATTTAGTTGTAAATCAAAAAACAAGAAAAGTGAACAGCAATAAATTGCTACAGCTGCAACAACGAATCATCGCACAACGTTAAAAATGACAGGTAACAACAAAAATAACCGGCAACAAAGTGGAACTTCAACATAACATAGTCCGGAACAAAGCAATTGTAACACTGAAAATATAGGCATAATGCAGTATTTACATATCTACAATCTATATAGCATATGCATATGTATTTATCGATAACTTTTAGTATTGTCTACTTCCTCCGCTCTTGCAATTGTACTCAAACATTAATGTAATTATTTATGTAAATGGCGACTTTCTGCTAGCTTTTAGCAATTTCTACACTCATATACATTTTTGTTGTAATTTTATTTATGTCTTTATAACTAAACTTCTCAGATTTTTGTGTATTTTATTTTTATAAGTATGTAAAAGTTTAAAAGTTCGAAAACTTACAATTTATATGAGTAATACATAAGTGCCTATATACAAAAGAGTATTTTTGCAACAACATAAAACTGCGATTATATCGATATTCGATTATTTAACAACAACAAACTAACAAAAGAAAATATTATAATTATGATAAAGTACTAATTAAGTCGAAGAAAGAGGTTTGTTGAAGTCAAATTGCTTTCAATAAAAAATTATAAAAAAATTAAATAAAAAGCAAATTTTTTTTTAATAAAAAAAAATTAAATGATTATTTCTAAAATAATATAAATAGTTTTTACATCGTTGTAAGAATTAAAACTAAATTTTAACAACACAGTTTTAGGCGTCGGAGAGAAGACGCGCTGAATATGTCGTTTAAACGAGGTGTGCGACGTAGCTTAGTTCTAATAGAGCAAATGTATTTTCAAATTCACCGTATTCATTAACATTCTGTGATGTTTTTGTGCTTAACTTTTACACTTTTTGGAAGCAAAACACTCCGCATATTTAAAAATATAATACTTTTGTTAAGTTTCCATCGTTTTAGCCCTGAAAAGGAATCATACAATATACAAAATTGACGTTTATGCATATACATATGCATATAAATATATATGCCATATATTTTTTGTGACAAATATGATTTCTGGGCACCCTGCAACACAGCACGTGGTGGGTGTCTCTACTACGAGAACATCTAAGCACTGAGTTAGTTCGTAAACCACTTTCTAAGCTTCTTAATTTTATTTAACAATTTAAAAGGCACTGCCTTTTTGCTTATTATTTCAAATGTGAAAAAGATTTGAACACATTAGAAAAGTATACAGTATTGCTCGAAGGAAAATATTTAATACCCTGTAAAAAAATTATTTATACAAATGAACTATATTTTCTTTCAAAAGGCAAACAAATAGATTGCTGCATTTTTACGAGGGTTTTAATCACGTCATCATTTTGACGTTATTTTCTCTTGTTTAGTTTAAGACCAACTATAATAGAAGTCGTTGTGCTTTCTAGCTTTGAGCGAGAGTTATTCATTACATTGGCAAAATGCCGTTATAATAGCTCTGGTAAAAATATATTCACTATTTTTCTAATAGTTAGCTTTCGTCATTTGTATGTTGCGTTGTATAACCGCGGTTGGGTTACGCTATACGGCGTTACTAAAAAATTTCTCAGACAATTTTGTAATTTCTTGACACAGTACTATTTGAGCACGCGTCAAAGATGAACACCAGCAAACAGCAAATATGTCATACAACGTAAGCGTAAGCGGTCGTGGCCATATCTAGGATTTACAGGTCAGAGTTTTTGGTTGTGTTTTGTGGGACTTGTGGGATTGACAGGGAATTATTTACTTCAAACTCTTACCCTACGGCCAAACTCCAAAATAGGATTTGTACTGTCAACAATTGGAAGGTATGAAGGAAGCAATCTCCAGCAACAGCCAGCTTTTACTAATAGGAGAAAACATGTGTTCGATTACAATAACGCGAGGTCACACACATCGATAGTGACTAGCCAGAAGCTCCGGGAGTTTGGTTAAGATGTTCTTATGTGTCCAACTTATTGTCCGAATCTGACAGCAAGTGATTACTACCTGTTTTTGTCCATGGCGAATGATTTTGCTGGTGAAAAATTCGCCTCAAGGAAACTTGTGAAAATCGACTATCTCACTTTTTTGACAAAAGGGACAAAGGTTTCAAAATAGCAACTAGTTATCGAACAAAACAGTGCATATTTGAAGTTTAATTTAATGCAAAGTAAAGAAATTCTTTTTACGAGACTTTATAAGATAATAGGTATGGTTGTTGCAAGATTTTCATTTGCTTTAAAGAACTTTTTACTTTATATTGGAAAATAAAGCGCATTTTTCACATCAACATACATTTACCTTGAGCCCTAAATATACCTATGGAATACAAATACAACTTGAGTTAAAAGTTGTACAAGTTTCATGCAGATACCTAAACTAATGATTTCTTAATTACAATCAGAACACGTCGATCTCTTTTTTTTTGGAACACAGTTTAACGTGTTTTGCTTAAATTTTACCAACACAATTTCGTTTGTATAGAGAGTATTTAAGTGCTGATTTCTTCTCAAAGAAGAACGCTGTAGTAGCTAGTAATTCACTTTGATTCGCATTATATTTCCATCATATTTCACGGGCTTATTAAAATCTTTGAGAATTTTGCTGTTCTGTATTTGTACTTCCTATAAATCTAACGGTCTCATTTAAGAGAGTTGTCATTAAAGTCGATTTTACATCTGTGACATGTTTACTTCTCAAGATAAATGAAAAACTACTTACGCAGAACTTTAGAATTCGATTATAACCCTTCTGATTCCTCTTCTTATGATAAAAACCTTATTACCACTTTTAAAATATCATAAATTAATAATATGTAAGATGTTGTTTTTAAAAGAAAACAAAAATAATTATGTAATCACAAAATTTGACAACTCTTAGCTTTCGTCTGCACAATGTTAATATAAATATGTAAGTACATACACACATAGGTCTAAGCGCAGTCACACATAACAAGCAACAAAAGTCAAAAGTTCGAAAACTGTGAAATGTCATTGAGTGTACAAATAAGTCACTTAAAAGATAATTTACAGTTACAAATTAAGCGATTTATAAATAAATCCACTTACATACATATGGATGCGGAATACAATGAGTATATTTGAATATGTGTCAATGAAAGCGGCTGTCTCGGCGCTTAGAACTTTACATCTTTGCCTCTAACAAAACATTCTAAGCAAAACCATATGTGACATACAGATACATCCCATTTAGAGCTGTGCGCCCCCACAGCACGCACATATTGCCACATGCCACTACACCCCACCGCCTGTTAATGCAAAGTATTCGAGTAATTTATTAAATATGAATGTCAACGAATTAACTCCATTGCGGCTACGCGATCGTCTGCGAGCACAAACGACAAGTAAGTGAATGAATAGACACCCCCGCATATGAATTTCATTTTCCTGCTGCACAGACGAGCTGGCGCAACAAACAAAAGGGCCATGGGCCGCACAGTGAACCTATGTAGACCACAGACACGCGTAGTTGTATGACAGCTGGTAGTGGTGAGGGGTAGGTGAATTTTATGAGCAGCACGAAACGCTCTCATCGCCTCATTGCACGCAGCGCCTAAACGTACGTGTGTGTGTCACTTTAACGACCTGTCTGTCCGCCAGCTTGCTTGACTGTCACAATAATAGCGCCTAGAGGGAGCTGAGCGCTATTCCATTCACTGAACCATGCCAGCAATCATCCAGTGAGCAAGAAGACTGGGAAGCCACCAACTCATAACTACTTGTGCATTAGTGTGCTTGGTGTATGTGTGTGTATCTGTGGCACGCTAACGCGCTCCTCTGCAGAACCATCCATCGCAATGGGCATCCACCTACGCGGCAGCCACTCACTGCGCTGAACTGATGAGGAAGTAACTAGAGCGTACAGCAAGATCGTTTGCATATTTTCATTATTTCCTACAAAGTATTTCTCCCCCTTCGCCCCTCACACATACACAAATGTACTAATGCATACTAGAGCGATGGCGTGATCTTCTGTGGTGATGATTTTGAACTGCTTCCATTTGTCACTCACTCAGTCAGAGGTCGCAGTGTGGGCATGTTGCTACATAGACACATAGACACACACACATATATAAAAGTAGAAATTGATATTTTGTTGACATGAACTTTTCGATTACGTGTAATATGTGAAAAATGCAAATAAAACTGCCGCTTATATTGAATATCTTTGTCAATAAATCTCTATAATGGAAATGCGTCGCTCGCTTTCGGCGGACACATTGATCGATGAGTCGTTTGCATGTGGCATGTGGCGATTGTGGAAATATTTATGGATTTTTTGTTTTATTATTCTTTATTTTATTTATTGTTTTGTGAAATTTGTCATTGGCGCTTTGTTGGTTCCTGCTGTTGTTTTTGTGGTTTTTAATTTATGTGTTTACAAAATTATCTATGTTAATTGAAATTAAATATAATGAGTGCAATAAATAATGAATTATAAAAAAAATTAAGAAATGTGTTGGTGATTTCCATCTCGATAGTATTTAACGGGGTGAGAACTAATTTTTTTATAGAGAACAACGAATTAATAACGATCTTCTTGCAACCTACGCAAGAATAAATCGCTAAAAAAGGGCTTAGCTTTAGTAATCAGATGATATCAAATGTGGGAGATAATCAAGTGTGAAGAGCTGGAAATATCAATCCCACGACATTCCACGAATCTACATGATCGGAACGGACCCGAATTTGTATTTAGCCGAGGATAGTCAACTAGACATCACTTCGCAAAATTATTTGGAAGTGCAGCAAGACAAGAAGAGTGTTCCCTCAAGTTGATGCTGCTCAATACGATGACAGTCGAGTATATGTAATCGGAAGCAATTTATAATAATTTGGTTTTCTGTCACGACTTGGACTTGGACTTTAGGAAAACTTAAAGCATTACTCTCCTGATTGAAGTCCCGGGAAAGATAATCAGTACAAACCTAAAATACTTCGAATAACGAAATCATCACTGAAAAATATTGATAAACAAGTTTAGGTTTTCAAAAACTCGTCGCAAGTACAAAAGTGAATACAATCGATATTAAAGTATTTTAATTTTAGGTCTAGTAAAAAGAAATACCTTATTTTTGGGATGAATTGAAAGTTTTATTAAGCATATTTGGAATTATCTAATTAAGGTGAACTACAAGTATGAATTGTTTTGTTCGATAACTTTACAGAAACAAGGCATCAGTTGTATGCTAATAACAACTGTGACACTCGATTTTCACAAGCTTCTCTTGAAGAAAAATTTTCAACAGTAAAATTATTTGTCACTAGAAGCAACAGGTATTAATCACTCTACTATACGGTGAATGCATAAGATTATCCCAACCAAGCTACCGGAGCTTTTGGTGAGTGCAGAAATGAAAATTCGAACCTTGAGATATTTTTGCGATAACATGTGTGCAACCCTTCTATCGAGCTTTTATTTCTTACCGAGTCATATTTAAATGGTGCTAAACGAGTTTTTGCGTCATGCTTAGCTTCTGGACAATCGGAACTGTAAGCATTGTCTGTCGGTCTCGACGATTTACATTATTTTTTAGATTTTTGCGACAATTTGACGATTTTGGAATGGACGATACCAAGATTACGCATGCTTTACTCATATTACAAATATCAGCACCATTAATTCTATCCACCTGTTCCGCCGCCTGGTTTGCATTTTAAGAAAAACTGTAAAATATGGCAGAATTTCTCTTTGGTTATGTCCATCTTGGACGCGTGTTCTAACTATATCGGATCAAAGCAATCACAAAACTGTTTAAGAGGTTTGTTTAGTACGAAATCCCTTTCTAACACCATATTTCGTAACTTGATCGTATTTACATAATGACAGGTACACATTACTAATGCCATTTATTACAAAATTATGGATACTAGACTTAATATTTTAATATGAAAATTTTACTGTTATACTGTAATAGATACGGGCTTATGGTACAATACAAAAAATAAAGTTCAACACCACCTTATCGGGCCTTCGACTTAGGGACTTCTTTTTCGGCTAGATCGAAATTCGGCATCAAAATTTCAAAGAGAGACTAGAAGATGCCTGTATGCTTATTAGCTCTGTCTGATTTGTTTCTGCAATAATAAAGTCTCGAAATCAGAAGAGAAAATGATACTTAAAGTCTAATTGTGAAATAGAGCAAATATATTTAATAAAAGTTCGACTACAGATGGATTCTTTACCGGTCCAATATGTTTATATTTTCCAAGAAAATATTGTATAAAAAATATTTTTAACGACTCCATAAATCAGTTTCATACGCACTTAGCTACCGATCTCCACAGGAAATTAACATAAATTTGTTTATTAAATGAGAATGTAAATATTTCACGATCTGCCAAAAACAAACATAACTTAGCACTTACAAATGATATTTTCGCAACCAAAAAGCTTTTTAAACCAAGTCACCTGTCAGATGACAATGGAAAATTAAGCAATTTTACGATCGAAAGCCAAAGCAAAGAATACATTTTAAGAAAACACAACAAAAGAATGTTTATTTACTTCTACAGCCCTCGCAGCTTTGCCTAAAGCATTATTTAAGCAGAAATGGCACTTTTATTAAAGCGAACACGCTTATGAATTCTTTATTTATGCAGAAAGATATTTTCATGGAACAAGAAAAAAAAACAGCAAAGTTGAAGAACTATTAAAAATGAATCAAAGCATTAGCGAAGTTGGCTGGCTGATCGATGCGGTGGATCGCACAAATACATATATACTTGTATATGCGTATGTATGTACAGATATGAAGCTTGTGTGTACAAACAAATGTATGCATGTATGTTCATGCCCATCAAAATGAAGGCAATAAAATGAAATTAAGAAGCTGCATTGTGTCGCGCGGAAGCTTTCAATTTTCAATTTCAAGTCAAGCAGCACATAAATACACACACGCACACAAAAAGCAAACAATAAACATTCTGCTTTGAATCGAATGTAAGCAAGAATGAATAAGCGAAAGAACAAGAAGATAAGCGGCGGCGCTGGCATGCGCTGCACATCAAAATCCAACGTGCGGTGGAGCGCTTGATGGCGCAATGCATTTAAGAATACAAAAACACCTACCCACTTTGTACACACACACACACCTACCTACATGCACACATACATGCGCTTATGTGTAACAAAAGTCATCAAGAGAATGTAGAAAAAAGCAATAACGATAATAATAACAATAGCCCGGCTATATTCTATATCCGCATAATAAGCTATCGGGCGATCTAAGATGAAAAGCTGAAAGACCGCTGTGACGCGCAGGCGCAAAGGCCGCAGAGCAGAGCGCGGTTTTCGTTGGATATTTGCTCCATTTCAAATGAATGTCGGCCACTAAAGCCAATGCAACAACAACAAACAAACAAATGAATACCAACAATAGCAATAATACGTATCTACAAAAACACAAATTGACAATGGCATTGACTTTGAATGCAGCATTGTTGTTGTTGTTCTAAAGTGCGCGCTACGCTGCAACTCGGATTGTAGCTGTGGAGTCCAACAATTGGCTCGCCTGCTCAGACTTTTATGTATCGACAAGTCGGTATGGCGCAGTTGCAAGCATGCCTGTGCATATGTGTATGTATGTATGTATGTATGCACTCGTTTGCAAGTTTTTGTTTGTGGAAATTCCTTTGAATACAGTGCATTGCTCGGCAGCTGCCAATTTTAATTGTTTGTGTGCTTGTAGCGCTGCTCGAAAATATGGCTCAAACGGGCATTAAAGTCGCGGTCAGATGCCAGTTTTGATTGCTCCGACATACTTACAACAACAACACACACACATATGAATGTAAACTTGTATAAATACACATCCGTAAATAGTTCATTGTTGTTTTTGGTTCGGTGAATGTTGCATGCCTGTACGGCCGGCATCGCCCGAGAACACATTTTTCATTTTTCACCTAAATATGGCTCTCTCTTTGACTGTTCGCTGTTTGCCGCCATTGAAGGCTTTTTATTATCAGCTCTTGCTAAAGGTCGGGAAGGAGGCAAAATGCGCGTACAAAAAGGGGTTTATCATTACGATTACTTAGAAGCAATTATTCTAAACTTTCTATGCACATTTGTGCTCCTATATACTGGTCCATTGTTTTGTAAGCGGAAACTACTGCATGCTGCAGGGTTGAATAATTATGATTTTTCATAAGCTAACTTGCTTGAATGCACAAAGAAGCTTAAGAAACAGTGGTTAATTCGCACCTCGTACACCTTTTACATTTTTGCCAGATTTCTTTTATAAATTATATATGTATAGCAGCGGTGGCAACCTTGAAACAGCTAAATAAGATAATAAGTAATATATTATGTACTTGGTTTTTTAAAACCTTTCTGAAAGAATTTTTATATACTAAAGTCATATTGTAAGTATAGGATTATAAGCTTTATGTTCTTTCCGATCGGTTGAGATGATTTACTGAGCTCTTGATAAGAAATTCGAAGTCTTTAACGAAGGAAAATTTTGGAAATTATTACCTTTTCTATTGGTGAAAGCTGGCCGTTTCTGGGCTATTGCTTCCTTTAGACGCTCTAATTTTTGACAGTTCAAATCCGAATTAAGGGTTTTACCGTATCGGAGCAGCGTATAGTAGATGATTAACTACCAATCCCATCAAACACATAGCAAAACCTTTATGACCGTCAATTCTAGTATGGCTACCGTTTGTGCTCATTGTGATTCAACCACGACCATTTTCGTTTAACGTTATCGTAAGTGACCCACTTTTCATCAGCGCTTCAGAAATTGATCGATTTTATTACAAAATTCGGACCATGAGATTGTTTGTATGCACTCGTGTGTCATCTACACATAGAGCCTTTTTTCTATATCCAGCCTTATTCAAATAGTTCCAAACGATCCTTCGTGCCATGTTTGGCTGCTGGTCGATCGGATAATAGCTCATGCCAAAAATTTTTGACAAGCACTTCATTCAGACCGTTCAGTTTGTATGGCAGCTATAACCTATAGTGTCCGATATCGGCTGTTCCGACAAATGCGCAGCTTCTTGATGAGAAAAGCAAACGGTATCATAGTCTGCCACTGTAAACTGAAAATACAAATATACGTTGAATTCAAACATAACCTCTTCCATTTACTCGAAACTGCTCGCATTAACTGATAAATAACTCAGTTGGCGCATAAATCGTTTACTGCTTCAGCATGCAATTCACTCAACTACCACCCAAGAGAACGTTACCCAGCATTATTCCAGTATTAAAAAGTAATACGTGAATACGTGGATCATAAAATTATAAGCAAGTTACCAGTATGCAAGTGAGCTCGTAAATTTTAAGAATTTGCTCCGTTATTAAAATTCCGCCCTCATTTCTGCAGGTGCATGCCACTTATGCAGCCAGCAGTCAAGTTCAGCGAATTTAAGTTAAACGTCGTTGTGGCAAGTTAACTGTTGCAACCGTCATTTAACATACATACAAACATATAAATATAATTTTTGCAACAGTCGCCATATTTTCTTAGACTCTATTGAATTTAGATTGTAAAGGCAATTGCTTTGCCCCTAAGTCGTATTTGAATATAAAAATAATTATATCTTGCATTATCTTAGTACCTATAATAATATCCCAGGTACCTTTTTGAAAAATCGACCTTTTAGGTTTAATGTAGCAAATATATTATATTTTGAAAGTGCCGATTTGGTAAACCTTAAAATTAGTCCATTTTTTGTAAATAAAGATGGTATTTACATCCAACTCATCTATGGTAATTGAAAAAAACCTATAACTGAATTATTGCGTGTTGAGATCTTTGCTATTGGGAAAGCTGCGGAGCTAGCCTATCAGTAGACAACTCCACAGGAAATAAAGGTGCGGAGCGATTTTTTTTTGCTTCTAAAATCTTAAACGCGTTTTTCTCGAAACGCTGTTTTCAGGGTCGGTGTGAAAAATCTCTCTGAAACGATTGAATCGATCGACTTTAACTTTTCACATGATCCTCTTAGATACGATGTATTTGTCAGAAAATGATTGAAGTAATCAGGTTTTTGAAAATAATTTCGATTTTTAAGCCACTTTGAAAGATAATTTTTTTCAAAAAAACGACATTTTTTGGGAGGCCCTTACTTTTTTAAAAAAACAAAATCTTTACTAGTCCTTCAATCCTATATACATCAATAGTATAATATTAAACTTTTTTTTTAATTTCTGTATTTGAGATAATTTTAAGCAGAAAAATCTTCCTCACCGCCATACCCTTTTCCTCGAAGGTTCATCTTTATTTATTTATTAAATAAAATCCCTTTACAAAAAATTAATCACAAGAAAAACAGTTTTTTTCGAACTTAAAGTCACTTTAAGACTTATAAGACCCACAACCAGCCGATGGGCATCATATTGTAAAATCGAGTATAAAATGTGATCTAATTTAGCGAAGAACTAAACATATCTAGAGTTAAACTGAATAACAGAAAAGCCGATTCCAAATATAAAGCTTTTTAAAGCATTCTCATCACTGCTTGGATTTGGGCTCCAGAAACCTCTTAGCGATTGGATAAAAAATAGTATAAAGATGATATTCTTGAAAATATAAGAAAAAAAAAAGAAAAAGAAGGACACTAAAAGGAATTAGTAAACTAGCGCTAAAAAAAATTACCATTTTATTTCTTCATTGAAATGTTATATTATTGACTATTACCTGTTTGATAGTCAAAAAGTCCGTCTAGCAACTGAAACACCACTATTTGTACAATCGCTTAAACCTTCATTAGCATTTAAGAAATTTCTGCGTTATCACATATGAAAACATTTACTGCCATTCTGCAACATGCCTCACCCCTGTTAGCAAAACCATAAAAATTGCAGGCTGAACATATTGAGTAGTAAATGTAGGCGCACCGCAGGAATGATTCTCATTAAAAACCACTAAAAGAAAAACAACACGCAGATTAGTGCAACGGATAAAATGCCGTAGCTCCGCATATTAATACAAACATAGATATGTCCATATGTATGTGTGTAGGTGTGCATGAATTCAAAGGTACTTGCGCATTAGTATAAGTGCCATCCATTTGTAAGTATATATGTGTGTATAGATTTTAGCACATTCATCGCACCAAGTAACAAGCGACGCGACGCGCCGATAGCCTCGACCGCTTCTTCAGTCGGCTGATAAATGAGAAAATCGCACTGCACAGCGGTGAGTTTGCATAATAATTGGAAATCGTACGTCGTCAGCCAATTAACGAACCAATGAACGAGCGAACGATGCACAAAAAAGTGGCTACTTAATTTTCACAGCGCCAATGGCGGGAAGTTAACAGCAGCGTAACGGAAACAAAAAACGAAAAAAAAAACAATGGAAATAAATTACATACATACATATGTACATGCAGACAAAAATTCAGCAGTAACAATTCGAAAGCAATTGCCATTTCGGGATTGTACGGTAAAACGGTGCGGCATGCCACAGCGTGGTGAACAGTTAATGCATCTACACATTGTAATAGAGCAGCAAGAAGCAAAGCAGTAGCGACAACAACAACAACAACAGCGACAGCAGCAGTAGTGAAAAGCCATAAATGCTGCAACAACAATTAAAACAACAGGAGAAATAACAGCGTGATTCCTGTTCATTTGTTGGTGGGAGTGCACTTAGTGATGCAACGAATACTTGACGCAGTAGGCGAATACTATATGCATATGTATATACATATTTGGATATACGTATGTGGGTGAATTATGACTCATAACCTGGTTATGCGACAGAAATGTTTAGGAGTATGAGTACTAGGCATAGTTGAGAGCGCGAGTAATTAGATTTGGATTCGGTACAGCTGAGTTTCTAGATTTGGGAACACATTTAGACTATAAGATAGAACTTAGTTAGGTTGGTAGGTAGACTGACCGTGTGACGATGCACCTAGGCCTTAAGGAAGCCCATTGTGAAACCACCGGTGCCAAAATCCCCTCAGGACTTAGTTACATCATAACTAAAGCTTAGCTAAGCTGTCTGACGTAAACCTTTTACTGCTCTCTAAGGGGCACATCTAGTGTGAATTAAAAAAATCGATTTTTGCTTTTTTGATAGGTAGATACTTTCAAAAATCGTACTTTGACAGGTCAAAAACTTCCAAAATTTTAGGTAAAATTCAACTTTTATTTTTAAAGGACGTAAAATTTTTCATTAGGTTTCATCCACGAAGAAGGCGGAATCAATAAAAGAACCTTTTCTTGCGACATCGGAGAAAATATTTAATATTTTTTTAATTTTACTGTGTATTTTAAAAATTTAATTAAATATAGCTTTATTTTAAAACAACTGATGCAGTGGTTTTTTTTACTTCTTAAAAATCGCTATTTTTAGGCTAGACATACTTGGTGTGACACTTAAGGTTTGCAACGTAAATATATTGTGGGGTCCATAAAAATGTGTAAACGAAAAAACAGGTAGTCAATGATAGATATATAAGTAGATTTGCTTTAAGTGTGTAAAATTCATTAATTCGGCTAGTTTTTACAGTTACTGTTGCAATTTGATGGAAATGGGCTATATGCTGAGCTAATATGAAATTGCCACGAGATGAGGTACAGGGATATAACAATATTCGTCGCAATTAATCGCTGACTTTCGAGTCAAAAGAACAAAATGTATCACCCGAATTTTTGCGGCGTATAATTTGGAATAAGTTTTCGACCGAAATCGAATATATACGCACTAACCGTTTTCGGAAACATTGTACATGATAATATTACAACAACAAAAACCACACCATATTCGGTCCACTGCTGCAGTGGCCAACGCTCGTATTGTTGGATACGTTGCAGCTACTGCAGGCAAATATTTGCGCGCAACGGTTGACGATGCGACACTGGCAATGGCGAAACTGGATGGCGAACGGATGCTATGAGCGTACAACGCATGGGCGGGTTGCGGACGAGGCTCATAACAAAAGTTGTATTGTACGGGCCATTTCCACTATTTATTAGCAATTGCTGGCTGACTGCGAGCAGCTGGCGTGGTGCAAATAGCCACACATATACGCGAACACCCACCGGCCGGCGAACGGTGGGCAAACAAAACGAATAAAACAATAATAGCAACAGACAAAACTACATACATATATTTTTAAGTTGAGGACAATAAAAACGTTTTCATGACTTTTTACGCGGTTTTGGCATTCACCTTTGTTGTTGTTGTGATTGCTGCTGTTCTTGTTGTTGCACGCGATTGCTTGTGTCGCTAGCCATTCCTGCGTTGGCAGCAAGAAAGTTTTCGCTGACTTTGTAGGTTGGCAGATTTGCAGGTTTTCATGTTTACATCACTCTTTCTCGCTCTCTCTCTCTCCCTCTTCATTCATGTTGGCATGTATACATATATGTATGGGCGCGTGTTTGTCCGTGTGATTGCTGCATGTTTGCCGTTTAATTGATTATTTGTTTACTGAAATGTCAATGCAATGACAACTCAGCCACCAGGATTCCGCACACAATGCGCATATTTAAATAATAAAACTGGTTATGACTCAATTTCCAGAGTGGCGTGACAGCATTGCGTGCCCCACAGGCAGCAGAGCGCGCGCACACACGCACACATCCGCAAATATAATTAAAAACGAAAAGGAGTAAAAGCAGAGATGTTCGCCTGTGGTTTGGCATGATATCACGACTGCAATCGGCAACAAATAAAACTCTAATTTATGACATGATAGTGTGGCTAATTGGTCGTCTTGTAGCATTTTTTTCTACGACTATTTTTGTTTTTGCGTTTCGAGTCCCGTATTGGTTTCCATATTCATTGCGTCTGCTGTGGAGCCGCAGGCTGCCACATACACACGTATGTATATAGACAAAAGCGTATGAGTGTGCTCTATGTCTTGCGTTGATTAAATTTATCTCCAGTTTGTGCGCATGCGCAGTAAATATTTGATTGCTAGCGTAGTGTTATTTGTTAGTTGCAGATGCTAGCAATTTTCGTTATTTAGCGTGATTGCTCCGGTGTGGCACATGTGTATGTGGGTAAGTATGTATGCGAATGTGTGGTTTAGTTTGAAGCAATTTAGTTTTTTATTTGCTGTTTTCTTGTGTCAAGTATGAACTTCTTTCGCTAAAACCGTACATTTCATAGCGATGTTGCGCTTTCATCGCCTCAGGCAAGTGGAATAATTACGCTTTTATTCAACTGGCATACAAATCTTTGCTTGTATTAATGAATACTTAATTGTATGTACGTTAATATATTTATTGCTTGGGGATTATAACTTTGTGAAAAGAGAGAAAACAAAAAAAAGATCAAAGAAAGACAAGTCATACAGTAGCACATATGCATACATATGTGATATAGACTCAGCAGAATATCGTTATGTTTTGATATAAGACAGCTAGGATAACGTATGATCGATTTAGTTATTTTTCGTAACTAAACCCCAGTGAAATGTTTCTCCTTAAATTCGTTAAGGTATTCTGACCGCTATATAATATTATTTGGCCTAAAGTTAACTAAAAACAATAAGCTGTAATACCCTTTACAGGAAAAATTCTTATAACATAAAAATATTTTTATCTTGATTTTGATCAGTCAGTTTAAGCAGCAGTGGTATATAGTATTATTGTCTGATCTTAACTATTTGTTCTGAGATTCTAAGGCAGGCTTTGACAATAATCCATGACAAATATCGTGAAGAATTGATTTTGGTCGATTAGTTTGTATGGCAATTATGTGCTTTAATGGTCCTATAATGATGATTCCGACAAACAAGTAGCTTCTTAGGGGGAAAAGACATTTCAGATGGATATTTAAAAAACTGAGGAACTAGTATATAGATACAGAGGGACGGACAGACAAACGGACATGGCTAAGTCGACTCAGCTTGTTATGCGGATTATTTATATACATACATATATTATAGTGTTTCCGATGTATACTTCTGGGTGTTAAACATTTTTTGTCAATGTAAATATGCTCTGTTCAGGGTATAAAAAGCAAAACATTGTATTTACCCAAAAGGGTTAAGAAATCTTAAGCAATCTCACATATTAATCAATATATTCGGGTAAAATTAACCGTAGGAATAGTATATATACCGAATGATATTCCAAAGGCTATGTGGGTGGTTTTCCGCCTACTATAAACGGACATCATGCTTACACATTAGAAGTTTACGCATTTCACCGATTCGTTTCAACATCGTGATTTTTTTTTTAAAATATCCATGTCAATTAATTTCAGGAGAATATTCAGACGAAAGCATGCTATTTAAATAGAGTATTGATGAGAGAATACCAAAATTTGACCGAATTGACAAGGAAAACTACATGAAATTTCACGTATTTTAATACAAATCGTTATCATCGCCTTCAAAATAGGCTCCTGAGTCATTACAAGACATTCACGTATATGTATTGATCCGATCCAGAAGATATGTTGAGATAGTCTGCTATATCTCTGATGGCAACACTAAGATTTTCGAACACTTCTTTTTAACTTCTTCGTTGTTATCGTCATTAACAGAGGTGGATAGATAATCGCATATAGCAAGCGATGACTTCACGACCTTCACTAAATGCCACTCTATAATTTGTGTTCGTAATAAAGTAGACTTCCCAAAACAAATCTGCAACATTTCTTTTTTCGGTGATTCCACACAAAATTTCAAGCAGATACCAGTCTAGGAAAATATTCCGGGTCAAATTTGATCAGACGGTTTAGTTAAATTGTAGCGAAAGAATGTTTCAGGCATAAATTATTCTGACACCTCTACATTGCTTTAAAGAAATCGAGATATATTTAAATGAAAAATCTGCTTCCAAAAGGTGGGGAGCTGAAGAGCTGCAGTCTCTTTAAACATGGAGTCGGCAACCAAAAAGGTTTGGTAACAGGCAACTAGTAGTCACAACTTTTTTTGAAGGTAATAGATGATATATTCTAATCCATTTAGCTGACTTTTCGTTTATGCGTGGCATTAAGATACTACTTTTGTGTTAATCGATACTTTAGGACCTTAGGAGTGAATCCTGCTTCCTTTAATGTTTTCAATCATAGGATTGGCTCATACGTCAAAGCTGTTGTGTCGTCAAAAATTAGAAAAAGAGAGCCACATGTAAAATATATATCATAAAACCAGACGTCAAGGTTCGACTTTAAGACGCTTACAAATGTATATGCAAATTTAAAAATATATGGGTGGTCTATAAACTAACAGTTCGAGAACAAGTAATCAACACATGGAGTATCAACAATCGCTGTAAGGCATACATAGTTCATAATTGTGTTCAAGAGTCATTTTACAGCTCCATTAAATCTTGATTAGTTTTGAACGGTCTTATCACCCAACATGATCATTAAAAGCTATTATGAATCATAAATTAAATGCCATAGTTAGATTATTTACTTAATAGAGGCGGCCGCCTACTCGACCGCCAGCTAAAGTATATAAAGCTTATTGTATATTTACGTATGTATGTGCATGCAGTGTCGGCTATTTCAAATTGCCGCTTTTAACAATTTAATTATGTTATTAAAGAAGCAAATCGCTTTTACTGCCAACAATTATACGGTACTCGCATGTGTGTGGCGCTTTTAACCACTTTAAATTTAGTTGTATAACAAGTGTACGATGCGCATGCGTACACGCTACAAAGCCATAAACATGGTTATCTATACTTTTATAAACATATTACCTTAAAACCGCTACCGATTGTGATGGAAGCGTGCATTGCAGGGGTGAGTAAGTGTCAGATGGCAAATAAATTGCATAAATTAGCATTTTATGAATGGAAAAAAGCAAGAGAAAAGAAGATATATGAAACAGACAAAATGAAAAAAAAAATAACAACGTCAACTGCCAACGCACTTGGTCTGACATTCTGTCAATGAGCCATCAACTGCATAATTTCAATGTGAGTAAGAGAGTAAGCGCCGTAAGTCTACTCATGCTGCAATGCCACAACCTGTTGAAAGTTACTGCATTACCGTGTGGCATGCGTCGATGTCTTTCGTAGCTACGTTACTGAATTTAATGCATATTTTTACGCACAAGAGCCAACAGTAGTTAACTGTTTGGTGGTTTTGTTGCATGGAAGAGTGGTTCGCTAAAGTAGGTTTGATTGACTGACTGACTTTTATGCATTTCAATGCGGGTCTGCAAACCGGTAAGTGAAAATGTTCGTAGAAATGTATGTGCATGAGCACTTGTGCGGTTTTATGCTGATTTTGCGGTAAATTTCTACTCATTTTTGCTTTGCTTTTGTGCGTGTTGCGTGGCGGTGGTCAAACTCAATCAATGCAGACTTATGACTAAGGTTGCTTTCGCTCATCATTTAATAATGATGCTTAATGGTTTTGCTAGTAAATTAAAACTGCATCTAGTTTATCTAATGTATGAATGTGCCAGTGTGTTCGCTAACGGTTCGCTTTATTACACCTGCTGCAATTTGCATATAATACTCGTACTTAATACGCCTCACCACATATTTGGACGAAGTTTATATGAATGTATATTTTTTATAGGAGAAAGTTAATAGAGATTATATTGCATAGAAGATATATTTATTGACCATTTTAGGTTGATATTATAAAGTTTTTAATATAATCTTTTCCGACATTACTGATTAATTTGAGAAATCAAGAGTTACCATTAATTGGATTCTCATTCTATCTGCGTTCGTTCCGATTGACAGTCACAAATTCTGTTGAACTTTATATTCTACGATTTATGTTTTTAGAAGGCGCGCCTAGTGTGAAATTTCGGAAAATTTAAATTATTTAATATTTCAAATATTTTTTCAGGGTGGCATAATACCTTAGGTGGTTATGGTGTAAATGAAGAAGAGGAATAGGAATTCAAAATTAAAATATTCTTATGAGTATAATCTTAACTGACAAAATTAAAAAAACACTTGTCCACAACCATTTGATTGCATAACAACCTCATTGTAATTGGTAATAAATGCAACCAACATCAAACGCTGATTAATATTGGAAAAAATTTTAATTACAAAAATGAAAGTCGTAAGTGAAAAATTCAAAATCGAAATTCCTACGGACAATACAACAGCTGCAACAGCAGCAAGCTAACAAAGTAAGAATGCAACAGCAGTACATATTATTGTCGAATTTTCGTATTATTTATTCTTTGTATTCTTGCGAAATGATCGACTTCTGGTCTTCAACAGCAGCAAATACACGCACAATAACTGAAACGATTTGCTTGCCTATTCAACTTTGAAAATGGATAAATAATAGGGAAAGCCAAAACCAAAACCCAATCGACCACAACCAACACGATTAATCACTTTGGAATGTTGTGTTGCAAGCATCATGTGCAGTTGCTGATGCTCTTTTTGCCGTTGTTGAAAGCAACATGCGCTTGTAGTAAAGGATGTTCTTATTGTTGCTTATGAGTGCATTGAAAATTGCAAAGGAGCAATAGTTATAAAAAGATAAGCAACAATGTGTGGTAATTCTTAACTTATTGTTGCACGGTTACAGACTTTGTTGGATGTAGCTTTGCTCCTTGCTGTGCCAGATATTCAATATAAAAAGAGTGGCTACATAGCAGACATAATTTTGTACAAATACTTAAAATATGTATTTAGTAAAACCTTGACAAGCTGCATTGGCTAGTAAGTGTATACGTGGATCAACAAAGGGGGCCCCTTGATATCAATATGTATGTATGTATATGTTTTTATCGTATATTGAATGTAGTCATTCGGCAAGGGACAATGCGCTCTTCAAATACATTCATTGCATTCTTTTAAAGTTCTAGATCCGAGCAGCCGCTGACATTTTTGTTCTTGATTTGCTTTGATGTTATTGTAAAGCTTGTATAAGTCATCTTTCTCTCTCCAGCAATATGTGGTGCTGCCAACGCTTATGTGTAGTACCGAAAATTGTTTGCACGTTCTTTCTCCTGAGCCTTTTCAACGGACTTTATCATTTATCATATTCTCTATCTTTTAGAACAGTATTGATGACAGACTTATAACAATTATAGTTTAGTTTGTAGAGTGGACTATACTTCTCAATTGCCCACTCGGCCAAAATGTCAAACAAATAACAGTAAACCATCTGAACAACTTGTTCGGAGATTGTACCGTTACCTTGGACAATAATCTAAGCCAAATTTCGCGAAGATATGTAGTCAAAAATAAGCTTCCCATACACGAACTTGGTTTTGATCGTTCCGTTCGTATGGCAGCTAGTGGTCCGATATCATTGGTTCCGACAAACGCACAGCTTTCTAGGCGAGAAAAACATATGTTAAAAATGTCAGATCAATAGCTCAGGGTATAATACACTATTCAGGGTATAAAAAAGCTGGACACGCAGCAGCTGAATTGAAAATGCTTCAGCGCCATACTACGCTCAGCTGAGTTGCCAATGCAGCATAACAGCGCAGAGATATGTGCTCTTAGATATAAACATATACATATGTATGGGAAATCAGCCACAAAAACGCAGACACAATAAATGCACCCTAAAGACTAACTCCAACCAATCGAAGCAATCATTTAGCTACGCTATTTTAATGTGGAGCAAGGGGAAATTTCTTTTTATAGCAAAGTATAACCGAATAGTAGTACCACAGTTATCCTTTGTGTTTACCTGAAGTCGTTTTCATATGCATGTATTGTGAATTGGTAATGTTCATATAGGTTTCCTACACTTTCTGGCACTTATACGCATGCGTACAACACTTTCGCCTTTCACTATCTATACATTACTTTTTGCATGCATCACTGAAAGTCATTAGACCGATAAATGAATGAGTAAACTTCCATCGAGTGTCACCATAATATGCGTCGCCAGCTGGCAACACCAAGCAAGAGCAACAATAAGCACAATCCAACAATCAACAGCAATGAAAGCAATAAGAAGTACAACAATTACGCTTACTTTACTAATACATATGCATGTGTGTATTTGCTGAGCTCCCCCAATTCACAAGTAAATGTGAAGGTTGGAAGTTTGGCTGAAAGCCTGGGAGTGGCATGCAACCTTCAAATGTCAAGCTAAGCGCAGCTCTTTAAGCAGACATGCATATCTTGGTATCTGTATATATGTATGTACATGCATATGTACGTGTACCAATATAAGTACCCTCCAACATATTTGTATGGTATACCTACATGCTTGTGTTGGTCTCATTGTAGCATTCGCTGTTGAGTGCAATCTTGTGTTCAATTTAACAGCATCTTCAAATCGAATTTCAATTTCCTTTATTGCAACTTAACGTTGCAGCAATCCCGTCCTCCTCTCACACATACCAGCGCTGTATTTGTCTATTTTCCTATGCCCCCATGGTTCTGCGTTCGGCGTAATGTTCGCTTTTATTTTCCTTATGCGCTTCATTTTCTACACAGATTTCTATATGTTCTTTTCATTGCTTGATTTCTTATTTTCATGGCAATGTTGTGCAACAAACAAGGTAGAGCAGCAGCAGCAGCGGCAGCATATAAACAGCTCAGCTTGCGCTAGCGTCACGACGCGCTGTTGCATGCTGTTGTTGCCACAAATGCTTAGCGAAATTGACATTGACACTATGCGCCTGACTTGTTGGCTGACGACTACTAGCTTGCTGGCCAGCCATACTCCGCAAGGCCCCACGGTCCGACAGACCACCGTGGTTGAGTGCTCATTCGTCTAACTGACTCCCTGTCGGCCAATTGCGTTGCTCTTATTTTGATACGGTAGTCATTGCGACAGCAATGAGTGGGGAAGGTGGTATAGAAACATTATCAATTTATAAAACTTTGTTGCTAATGAACTTGGCATATACCATAGTTAGTTGTGAGTTATGTAAAGAAGATGTTTACATACAAATGTGAATGAAGTTAACATATACCTATGAATGTATGTATGTATATATGTATATCCAACCCAATAGAGAATTATAAACTAGGCTTAAAGCGTAAATAATTATTTTGTTCATTTTAATAAGGCAAATATTTTGAGTCAGTATTCTATAGCCCTCAAAATTTATTAACAAGACCTTTTATTGTATTATTCACTATTATCTAGTTTTAATGCGTAAAAGTCGACTATTAGTCTGACTATTATTATCGGTTGTACCAAAGCTATAATAACCTTCACAAATCCAAAAGTGTCCATATAAGAACTTTATTTTGATCGCACAGTTTGTATGACAGCTATATGCTATAGTGAACAGATCTGAACAATTTGTATGGAGATAGTACCATTGCCTTGGTAATGCATGCCAAATTTCGTAAAGAGATCCTGTCAATTAAAAACAATTCCCATACAAAAACCTGACTTCGATCATAGATTAAAAGCGTAAATAATTATTTTGCCCATTTTTATGATTATCCGATGTTAGCGGTTCCAAAAAATTCGCGACTTCTTTGGAATAAAAAGATGTTTGTATAATTCAGAACGATATTTCAAAAATTGAGGGACTAGATCGCGTATATACAGGCAGATAGACAGACGAACAGACGGATATGGCTAAATCGACTCAGCTCGTCACGCTGATCTATATATTATATATGTATATATTGTATATATTTTATGGAGTCTCCGATGTTTGCTTCTGGGTATTATAAATTTCGTCGCGAACTTAATATGTTGCACCTTGTGCAGGGTATGAATATTCTTTTTTGGACTCACTTATAATAAACGCTGATACTAGTTTTAATCTTAAATATTGGAGCTTCAGTTAAGAGTCTTTAAGCATGTCATAAATAAAACATAGAGCATTGAATAAATTTGGTTGGATTGACTTCAGTGTTGGGGCTTGAAATCTCAAAAATCAAATTTCCAAAAACTAAAAATCTTAAATTCAAATCTTGAAATTTTTGAAATCGGCGAAAATCATTTAAAACTAATTCTGGCGAATGATGTGGCGGCTGTCTGCCTCATTCCAAGCCGATTTTGTGCGACAACTTTGTAAAAAATTTCAGGTATCTTACTAAGATTTAACAGCTCTATCACTGAATAATTATGCTATAATGTTAGCACTCAACATTAACATTAGTACTTCCCGTTTCTTTCACAAACGCCTTTTTAAGGTTTAAATTGAAATATTCTTTATTTTTTTATTGAATGTTTCACAAGTTTTTTATTGGTTTAACACTTTTGTGATAAAAATTAATACTACGATTTTAAACTCAGAAAGTTTTGAGATAGCGATTTCATACATTTACGTTGCGCAAAGAGATCGGAATTATTTCGAATGAGGTGAATTGAAGATCCAATCCCTCTTTTTGTTGATGGTGTGAGGTGTCATCGTGTATGGTGGTAACTTCTGTGCAGTGACATCGTGTGCAGTGTGGTCGTTTATGTTGTGAGTGCGTGTTGTGTTCCAAGGTGTGGTGTGTTGTATTAGGGTGTGACATTATTTACCCTGAAGAAGCGGTGTAGTTGGAAAGGGAGTTTATAGTCATTTAAACATCAACACAAAGACAAAATCCTAAATAATTCCGTATCATTAGTTCGATTAGAAATATTTAATTTCAGGATGTCAAACACACACTAAATTTCATATTCGCTTGAATTCAATACGAATTACAAGTTAGTTATGGATGATACCGGCTCAAATTTTGTCTGATTGTAGTTATATACGAGATTTCATAAATTATAATCATATAAGCATGCTGAGCACTTTATCTTAGGAAATATGATTCTTCATTTTATTCTCTACTGGGTTATACTGTTGAGTAATGAAGTATTTCGTAAGCATCATTACATACTACTTGTGTGGCAGCAACGGCTTAATTTGTTAATATGTGCTAACTGTAAGATTATATAACTCACTCATGACTCATAATCTAATTAACGCTAATACTTTTTACTACTGAGGTAAGATTATACGGTGTGACATAATTTTAACAGGGTGGAACTAACATAATACAGTTCTGCAGTTATGAACGGCGACATTAGTTACAGAACGAAAATTTTACAATTTTATAAAACAAAAATTATACTTCTCTATACATATACATATGTATATATAAGTACATTTATTATACCCATAAAATTAAATAATTAAATACTTGTATTTATATTTCTAGAAATGAGAAAACAATATTTTTCAATAACTGTTTGGTTAACGAAGATGTAACAGAGTTTTTGAAAACAATCACAGAAGAAATTAAAGGATTTCCTCACTATCTCTTTTTTTCTTCAATATCCAGCGTTATTAAAACTATGAACGAAATAGCTTAATTTTTATGCAATACTTAACATGATTTCCGCAAAGTATTAAATTTTACAGAACTGTATTAGTAAAATGAAGGAGCGATTAAAAGTCGTAAGCTACAAAGGCTCGCGCACGAAGTTTTTGAACACGACGTCTATTTTCACTACCTAACTTTTATTTCCTTTTACACTTTTCGTTGCTCTCACTTTTTCTTACACTAGACTTAACTCCTTTTTTCACTTGGCCCTCTCTTCTTTTTAATGTAGACACTATTCACCCAATTGGTGGCTCACGCAACATTTCGCCATTTCACAGCATTTTTTCTAAATATCAGGCTTTTTACCATGATTTATTTTACCTTTACATTTTTATTCTCTTTTCATTTATTTATTCATACTACACACTTCAACAGATTTTCACTAATTTTACAGATTTTCACAAATCCGAACCGTAAAAACCAGCACATTTTTGCAACTGCTCTCGCTTATAGTCAGAATTGCTACTGATAGATCAAAATATAGATTTAAATAATCCACTCTATTAGAATTATATAGCAAAAAATTTAGAAAAATTATCGTTGGTTTTTCGAAAGGATTATGAAATCCCTTGTATGGCAAGAGTTGAAATCAACATTATTTGTAAATAAAATTGTGTAAAATGATACACAAATAACATACATAAAAAGTTAAAAAAATATATATATTGAATATCTCTTTCAAGTGTAATTCTCTTTTGATTTTACCATACCGTTAGCAACAGTGAATTAGTTATTGGGTTTGTAATTCTCTTGTTATATAACGGTAAAAAGCGTGGTGTAAAACTGTCTCATAAAAGTTTTTTTTTCTTACATTTATTGCTAACTTCTTCTGCGTTGTATGAGTATTTTTACTATAGTGAAAAAAAATTCCTTGGTGTTTAATACCTTGCGCATGTCACTTGTACTTCAGCAGTAGGATATTTACTCAAATACACTGGTGAGTGGGCTACAGCTCGCTCTTAATTCTCTCATTTTTCCGTATATTAGCAAATGACATAACATTAGACACAATTTTTATAGAACTGTTAACAGAAACTGTTTTCGATGAGTGCTAAAGATGATACGAATGATAGCGGGCGGAGAAGAGAACATTTTAGAGTAGGTGAGTCGGTAAATTGGCAGTAGGCGAATGGTATGGGCGAAGGTATTAAATTTTTCAAACTATGCTATTTATAAACAATTGCAAATCACATTTCTACACTAAACTATTATACTTGTATTATCTCTACCAATTCTAGACGAAGCCATTGCAATACTTTTATTATATCGAAGTTTAAATAGCTCATGGTTCGGTAAGACCCACCTGGACCAACACTATTCATATGTGCGATATCTAATTTACTCACTCAGTTTCACAAGTTTTCACTTTCGCTCATTATTTTTCGAAATGTCTATAGCACCCAATGTAAACAGCTTAAACGTATAACGGAAGTTAAAGCGTGCAGATATTGCAGTTTGACAGCAATTCTCCATAGTATTTTTTAGTGATAATGCAAAAGGAAACCTTCCAGAACATGCTTGAGTTTCAAATAAACGTAATGAAGTACAATAACTTATTTTAGTTTTCCATGCTGTTAATTATCATCCGCAAGATACTTACACTTCGGTATTTACCATTCGTAAAATCTACACTTTTTATTTAGTACGGCTTTGTATTCATTGGTTAGCTACTCGCTTTCGCTTTATAAGTTTTCATAATGAATTTTTGTCGGAAATCAGTAAGGACAGTAAATAATGTATCAGTAAGGACAGTGTAATAATGAATAACTTAAGTTCCAGTTGAGTTCTCTCTTACCATCCATTTCTTTCGCCTATACAAGTGGAAATCATATAGACACAATTTCGCTAGCACTGGTATTTAAAAGTGCGGCCTCCTTTAAAATATTGATCGCTAAAATACATGACAGTTTTTTTTATAAGGATCTCTGAAACAAAGAAAAGCATTTAATTCATTTAAGGTATATGTTTCACAAAGTACTAACTTTTTTTGAGGAAGTAAGCATAAAGATGATTAACACACCTATGGACGTCTATTCTACGTAGTCGCTACTTGAACATTCAATATTTCAGCTAACGAATTCTACCTATTTGGCTAAGGCGAATATATTATTCTACAAAGCAATTGTCTTCATATTAACTAATTCCTCCTCCATTGAACCCTATATAACAGTATCAAGTTGTGTTAGCAGCTTTTAATGTTATATAACAACACTATCAGCCTACAAGTAGTTTAAAACACATTTTTATAAATTACTCGAATTTGGGTCAGTTGACCTATAACAATTTGTGAATACTCTCAAAATTAATTGGATCACACTTCAATAACTTTTGGCCACTTGGCCTACAAGCCGACAGTTGTGATGCCCCAATTTGTCAGAGTAAAAAAGTTTGTAGGCATAAAATGAATTTTTGCCAATTTCCTGATGAATTTACAAAAATTGCATTTTTTTGTAAGCAATAAATTCACACGTGTTCGCAGGAAGTTGCAATCAATTTTTAGATTGTTGTTTGTTGCGCTTTGTTTTTGTTTGCAGCACGAGATAAAACTGCCTGTTGCAGTGACCGTTGAATATACAATATTTATTTTCATTTTTAATTGGAAAAGCATCAACGATATTAGTAACTAACTAAGAACAAAAGAGAAGTTCTACTGATAAAATATTTAGCAGCAATACGACTAGAGGATGCCAACGGCCAATAAGCCAACATATTCGAATAGAATCACGTCTGAATTACTGCCAGGAAGCCGTTGGTTAGAGTGCGGACTAACTGAATTGAAGTGGCACGGGGGTGAGGGCCGCACTAGTTTAGCAAATTTGCCGAGCCGATTGTGTGAAAGTCAAAAAGTTCCAAACTCCTGACTGCAACGCGGCGAGATAGAGAAGATATGTAGTGGATGCCGCGCTCCGTGTACGTCGCCAGTTAAACTATGCAGACAGCATGCCATCAGGTCGCCGTAGCGTCGCGCCACAACGTCACATCCTAAGTATTTGCAACTGTTGCAGATTGCAGTGCCGCTGCATGCCGATGCAGGCAGATAACCAAGGCGAGGTTAGCGCATAGGCCATGGCTGCCAAAGGCCGACTAACGCCAGGCACCACTCGAAGAGTGGCAATGATGGTAGAGGTAGCGTGCTTAAAGTGGGCGGTGCAAAGATGGGCGTATGCCCATGGCATTAGTTAGTGCTAAGCACTGGTCTCTATTTTAATTGCCGGCAATGACAATTTGTAGCCAGCGCTTAGTTTTTAATCGAGCCGATGTACATACAAGTGTTTTAAAATATTTTGCTCTAACTGGAAACTTGTTTCTCTCTCTGCTATTTCATATTTCAGTTGGCATTCCGGAATCTTAAATGGTGTAAAAAAAGCTCGCACATTCAGAGTCTGAGTGTCCCAAATGACTATGTCATTCACAGCACATAACCACACACAACCAAATAAACAATTAGCAAGTAGTCGGAAGTATGCCAGTAGGACCAATTCATTTACGAAACTATAAAAAATAACAACAATAAAAAGAACGTGCAAATTTAAATAGTAAGAGATTCTTTAATTTAACCATAATGCCACTTTTTATATTTTAAATTTTTAATGTAAGTATCTCGATTTTTTGAGAAATACTAGTTCTTCCGTTTTCGGTAGATGTTTTGAAGTTGAGTTTGAAGTTTCCTCACTTGTTTTTAGAAGCACAAGAAGTGCGAAATAAAAAAAAATCGATTTTTTTAAAATTTCGATAGGATATATCTTCAAAAAAAGTACTGAAAATTTAAATTGATATCTCAAATACTTTGAGTTACAGGCTTCTAAAGTATAGCCGTTCCGTGCAATCAGCTTCAGCAGTTTAAATTTCAACGCATTTTTCTCAAAACTACAATTTTCGAATTTGCTGGAGTGATTACTCGAAGACAAATGATCGGATTACTAACAATTTCCTGGATGTTCTCTATATTATTCTCTATACATTGATCACTAGATTGATCTGATCAAAGCAGTTCAAAAACAACCAAATTTTGTATAACATTAAACTTTTTTTATAAAAAGCCGCCTTTTTGTCAATTTTTATTTATTTCAACCGAAATTTTAAAACAATATCAATGTTCTTGTTTTTAAGCAACCAAAAATCCACGTGTTTAGGTGTGTCTCTTAATTCATCTTCAAATGAGTAATGGTTCTTATGAGCACCTCCGCTAGAAGGTTTGACATTAGCAGCCTCTGCAGATTTTAGAAAAGAAACTTCAACTTTAGATATTTATTTTTGCCAGTATTAAGCTAGTTCTCGTTTGTGTGAATACAAATTTCTTATTCGAAAATTGCTTTAAGTACTCTACTCTCCTCCGGATACTTTTCGAAGCTCCTCTAAACTTAACACTACTGCTGACGAAATGATGGAGAAAGAGAGAGAGAGAGTAGTTGTCACATTATCGATTTCGATACATAACTACAAAGTCGTTATGTCTCACATTTAGTCTTTCAAGAAAAGATTCGCAGAAAGTAATCACTGCAACATATTGAAGTCCATGACAGTTGCAATTTTTAAAATTAATTATCTGAGTGCTACAAAATTCTCGAATGAATTAGTATGTCGACGAATATAGGTGTTTAGCGGAAAGTGTGCACCGTCATGCCGATGCACATTGTATTCTCAAGCAATGTGTACTCTCTGGAGCAGACATTGCAACATCTCAACAACCTATTGCAGCCACTGTGCTATTTTCAATGGTTTCCGTGAGCATACGTTGCATGTTGCATGCTATGATTTGCTGGTTGCTGCAACAATTGTGTGCCTTGTTGGCTGTTGCACGCTCCAGAATGCCTGACATGGCACATGGTTGCTAAATGCACAAAGTTGGCATGTATATTTATATACAGGATAATGTTGTGTGTGTGTTGGAAGGCAGAACCCGCTTGCAGTCAGCTACTTAATCCAATTGAAATTCTCTGCTATTAAACTATTTTTTTTTATAAGTACAAATATTTATAATTTTTTATATATTGGTGTTATGAATGTTGCCGTTGATTTAGCTGGTAGTTGTTGTCGTTGACCTTCAAAGCGCAGCCACCGTCAATAGTTTCGTGGCACTTGCTTATATTTGCTTTGCAATTCTTTAGTGTTATTGTAGTGGTTACTAGTATTATCTTTCTTTATATTATATACATATATATTGAGTTCTGTCACGTCATGTTCGCCCCAACAGCTGCTGCTGCTGTTGCCTCTGGTGTAGATAATTGGCCGAAAGGCCATCACATGTCCGTTGACAGCTGTAGTGTGCCGCAACTGTTGCCGCCGTTGTTGCAACATATCGTGAGTTCAATTTATTACAACCAATCGCTTTTGATTCTATATGAAAGTTGCCGCGACTTGGTTGTTGCTGCTTTTATATTGCTAATTGCGCCGTCACTGCCATCAGTGCTGACCGTATCAGCGCAATTATCTTAATTTCAAGTTTCCGACACACCTCTTACCGGCAAAGTTCAACAGCTTGTAGCATTCTACATATTTTTTGTTAGCATTTTGCCTATATGTCTTTAGATCGTTATAAGTTGTTTATTGCATATCGAAATTTAGTTTAAGATATACTTTATGAGAAAGAATGCATATAACTAAGATAAGAGAAAATTATTATTTTGCATAGTTCTATCTTAACCTTCGGGTTTAGTTGGCTGCGACGATCTGATTTTGTGTCGCTTATGCGACTTTCATTCATTGAATTTGATTCAGTGTCCTATTTCAAACATGCACAGGTGTTAGTACAAAGAATTCGATCTCTTTTTATATATTGACATATATCCAGACAAATTTAGTTTTCTAAATCTCTTCTATGTTCTAAAACTTAAGCCCTAAGCTGTATGTAACTTGTTTCAACAAGGTGATGAAAAATTGACATTTTTAGCTCAAAACGTGATAATTGTGCTCGCAATCGCTTCTCCGACGTCAGTAGGTCATCTCGAGCCATCCTTTCGATGGATTTCTGCAAGGAACTAGTTTTATGCAAATAATTATTAATTAGAATATATCGTGGGCTGTTCGTGATATAGAGCCAGATACCGTGGTTACGATCTTGAAAAACTGGAAAAACGCGATGAAAATAATTTCTATCACATATACCTGGAGCCGAGACGGTTTACCGATTTCCGTCGTCTATTCGTTCATCTGCGTATACGAGAACTTTTTCCGCAGTTTTTGTGATATCGATCTGAAATTTTGTACACCTCAATTGTCGAAATCGACGATATCGGACCTCTGTAGCTTATACCTACTATACAATCTTTCTATGGAAAACTTTTTGCTTTGACATGTTATCTTAAGGAAATTTTGAATAAAATATTTTCCAAAGGCAACGCTACAATCTCTGAACATATTGTTCAGATCGGATAACAATATCATACAGCTGCCATACAAAATGGTGGATAAGTTCAAGAAAAATATGTTTTTATACCTTTTTATGCTATAAGAAATAGGGCTGTGAAGGCTATATTGGCTTTAATTCAGCCAAAGTTAACATCTTTTCTTGTTTTTAAAACGTCTTTTAGAACTTTTCACATTTTCTTTTGGAAATAAGTTTTCTAAATAGCCTAAGAGCTGGTGATTAGTCAACAAGCTTAAAGATTGTGGTTAGTTAGACTTCAAAAAAACCGAAAATGTTATGAACGATTTTTTTTTTTTGTGAAATTCGATTTTTGCACTTTATCCTAATATTTTTTTTACGATAGAAGCAGTTTTGATTTATTTTTCCATATTTCTCCTGAATCCCACTCATCTCTTGCTGAAATTTTCTCCGTTTCTCAGTTTAAAGTTTATCATTATCATTAGCTGCAGCATCAAAGTAATAACAAATGAGTTTGTATACAAATAGTCATATCTAATTATTCGAACGTTGTTAATACCGCCGGCTTTTGGCCCCCTACTACACCCCTTTTCTTACACTTAGCACTACAGTACTTTCAGCAACGTTTACGAGACAGCGGAAGTGCCAGCTGAACTTTTCTTCGTAGTTTTAGTTTGTTTTTACTACTTGCTATTTATTTTCCATTTTTTTTGCATTTTTTTTAATTGAAGTTAATTAAGTTCGTTACGAAACTTCAGTGAAAAACTAAGTAGTGAGTAAGTAAATAAATACATTCCAATCCATTTAATCACATTTTCTGCATCAGCATATTCTAATCTAACGGAACAAGTGAAGATGGAAAGCCCCAGCTGCTGGCGACGAATATGCAAAACGTTATATAACATTTGTGTGTATGCATATTTATGTATGTGTGTGATGAGTGTGTGCTCTCGACTGTGTCACTATGCCACACATCAGAGTCTCTCGCAATTGCTGCTTTGACGATATGCAAAAGTTATCATTTGCAGCACACTTAAGGGAATTAAATGCGGTGGAAGTGCAAACAAACTCGGAAATAACTCCAAGCTTGCGTATATGTATGTATGTTTGTATTTGTCTTTTACATGTGTGGCGGCAAAAGGAGCAGCAGTGTTTAAGCAAAATCGTTTGCCACTCAACGACTGTCACTATAAATATGTATATATGCATACATACACATACATATGTATATATGTATAAATAATTAATATATAAGTGCACACACATACATACATCTATACATAATGAGTTGGTTATGCAGGCAGTGCAGTTAGTAATTTTAATAATAATATAGACGCGCACTTATGTTTGCATATTGTTGTATTTTGGTAGTGTGTGTGCAGCGCATTAGATAGCCGTACTAAATTTCCTCCCATAATCATTCATTCATTCATTCATTCAATAGCATCAGACGGCATAGTGACACATCTACTCATTTCTACTCATTTATTTGCCACTTTCATTTACGTTGCCATTATCGGCATTCATGCATTTGCCTGCGGGTGTGTGCGTCTGTGTTTGTGATTACATGCATATGTATTATATGTGTACATGTGTATGAAGTTGTTTCAGCCGTCCTGTCGGTAATTGGATGAGTTGTGAAAATGTGCCACAGTTGCGACGCTTCTCGTTGTACGCCGTACTCTCGTGATAGCACTTCATTTGCCATGAATTTTCCTTTCTACTGCGCTCACAAGTTTCTTTTTAACTTATTTGCCTATTTGTTGCTTACTTGCTCATTGCAGTTGCAAATTCTTTCACTTCTTTTCGCGCATACATATCGACAAGCGCGTGACAGCACCTGAAAGTGTGTCTCCGGCAACTCAGTTGTCGTCTTCGGTGTGTTTGCACTTAATATTTGCACGCTGCATGTGTGTTTGAGTGTGCGCTTAGTTGCATAAATTCCGTCTC